>NC_136059.1:1581317641-1583717641 GCF_964261635.1 Lissotriton helveticus | reverse complement strand
TGAAGAAAGCATTCTTCCAGTCAATCACCGAAAACCAGGTGGCAGAAGCTGGAATCATAGTCAATAGGGCAGTGATGTCAGGAACAACTGGAAATTGTGGAACAACTATTTTATTCACCTCTCTAAGATCAATCACGAATCTGTATACAGGTGGCTGGGAAGGGTCAGTTCGCTTAAAAACAGGCAGAACAGGACTATTGCAAACGTTGCCTCTTGTCTCTTCAATCACATCTTTTTCAATTAGATCGTAAACGATCGCTAGCAAAGCTTTTTCACCTTCACTAGAAATTCTATATTGGGGAATTCGTGGTATTTTAACATTGGCTTTCAATGTTACAACATATGGCGGTATTTCTAAAAGACCTACATCATTAGGACCAGTAGCCCAAAGAATATTAGGGAGAGATGACAATTCTGTTGGAAGGTTGTCTCCTGAAAAATACATTGGAGAAACCACTTTCTTACCCAGTGTAAGTTGTACTCCAGAAGAAGAGCAGTACAAAGTCGCATACAATCTTTTAAGCAAATCTAATCCTAGCAAGTTTTCACCACAACCTGTTGTCAGAATAAGGGGTGCTTCGAATTCACAAGGTCCAACAGAAAGGGACAAAGGGTCAGAAATCGGATTTCTAACTGGGGCGCCAGAAAAACCTACTGATACATTCATTTCGCCAGACAAAGGTGCGCCAGGGAGTTTGGAGTGCATAATAGAACTCTTTGTAGCACCAGTATCCAACAGAAAAGGCTCTGACAAACCTGATGTAATCACCTCAACGTAAGGTCCACTCTGATCTACTGGAACTGAAACAACTCCCTCTCTTTGTCTATGGCTGTCCTAGCAATCATTACCTTCCCAATGCTCATCTTCTGCATAGTAATCATCAGCATAGTACTGGGCTGTCCTACCAGATGCGTTATTCTGCTGATCGAACCTATTCATAGAATTTTGAGGTGGAAGAGACTGTGTGTTCTGGAGGAAATTTCCACGTCCTCTACCTCTAGACGCTTGCTGAACACCTCTACGTCTTGTGTTTGAAACACCATTCGCGCGCTGTAACAGAATAGGGCAGCTATACTTAAAATGACCCTCTTCCTTGCAATACGAACACTGGTTGGGGCCTACAGGAACACGTGGCTGAGTATACTCGACTCTTTGCGAGTTCCTCTGATACTGTTGAGGCTGCTGATAATTATTCTGATAGTTACTCTGACCACTATTATTTTGACCTCCACTATTCTGGCCACCACCACCACGTGGCGGATATGCTTGCTGTAACAAAACATTCGTTTTCAACTCTTTAGTTTTCTTCTCTGCTCTATCTTTCTCATCTTTGTCTCGATTTTCATAGTACTGTGCAGTAGCCAATATCTGTGCTGAAGAGGAAACTGCCCAAGAACTCTCTGAGTCTTTTAACTTTTTACACAACTCTGGAAGCAGATTGTGCACGAATTTATCGACGAACAGTCGCTGACCACCTTCTGTGCTCATATCTTGACCACTGTGGTCGACAAAAGTCTCTCCAAACCTGGTGAAGAAATCTGAGACCGTTTCATCTTTCTTCTGCTTACATGCAGACAATTTATCCCAATTTACTCGCATGGCAGGCATTAAAGTCTTCATGTAATTAATAATCCTACCAGGGAGTTCTGCTACTAAAGGTTTGGGTTTAGCACCACCAACCTGTCGGCCATCTGCAGCAGTAATGTTAGCCCATGAGTCACCTAACTCCTGATCATGATCTGCATGACAAATCTTTCCCCATAGAGGCTGTGGAACAACGTTCCCAAACAACATGTCTATGTCTGCTAAATTCATGATACATGACCCAGCAGTCTGTGACAACTCTTTGTAATACCCTGCGGGATTTTTACGGGGATCAGGCAATGTCTGTTTAAGGGCCAAAACTTCAGCTCGCTTCCAAGGAACATGTACCCACACACGCTGATAATGTGCTGGCACAAGTGGTGGAGTTAACAACAACAAGGGACCCCAAATTAGTCAGCAGGGACCTCGGGGAACATACTTTGTACATGCAACAATGGTCCCATGCATACAAGCGATACGTGAAAAATAAATAAATATAGACAGAATCAATCTATATTGCGAGTGACATGTCCAGCCGGACAGTGGTCTTTAAAGTTTACTCAATATACAAGTCATCAAGACAAAAAATACCTTTCACAGTTCAACCAGTGTGGTACACAGCCTGTGCCCAGCACTAACAGAACGGGTACAAAGGGTGAATATACAGAGCGAAGAAGGGCTTTTAAGGCAAACGGACGTTTCTGTCATAAATACAGTTGTGCAGAATTTGTAAACATCGCACCTTTACATCACATAGTAATCACGTTTAGTATATAGGTGCTAAATAGGTCGACGGCGTTTCGGACCCCCTAGTAAATCATGGGGACCATCATCAGGACATTTCAATGAAAGCCTTAACAGTAATTAGCCTCTAATTGCCTGGAAAGGGAAAAGAAGGAAATATTTACATTTAGATACATAGCCTGCAAAAGTTAAAAATAACAATTAAATTGTGGTGAAAAGGTGATGCACAGAACTCCAGGCCTGGTGGAATTCAGAACAAGTGGCGCAATTGAGCATGCTGACAACGGTTGCCCAACAACAAATAACTTGTAGTGAAAAGGTGATGCACAGAACTCCAGGCCTGGTGGATTTCGGAACAAGTGCAGTGACGGGGTGGCGCATTTGAGCATGCTGACAACGAATGCCGAGGTTCTCGAACAAAAAGTCTTTCCATGCAGGAACAGTTGTGACTTGCAGCAAGGTATTCCGGTCTGGCGGATAACTGGGATGGCACACAGGGCAAGCTAGTTTTTTGAATCGCCCGTTCTTAACATTACATGCACAGTCAATTGTGGCTTGTGATACTTAAAACCAAGTGAGGCAACGCGGTGGTACGGACGGGCATGCTGGTTTCCAGGGTCATCAAACAATTGGAGTTTAGGATGGTACATATATACGAAGGTGCGGGTGTTGGAACGTGACAGACGCGCGGTAATGGGTTTGGCACGGGCCAGTGATGGTGAGACCCGGTGTTCATAATTCAATAAGTGAGCCGATAGCTACTGAGGTCATTAGCCTTGAGGAACATACGATACATGGCTAGTGCCGGAAGGATCCAGCTTACCAGTGAAACCTCTCGTAACCGGCAGTTAGGAAGGTAGAAATGGTAACCGGCAGTGGAACGCTCTAAACGGAGAAGAGACCACAGTTAGGGGCGTGAGCGAGGAGGAGGATGGTAGTTAAAGCAAGCTGCAAAGTGAAAGCTCTAGTCCTTACCACAGTGGAGCGCGCAATCCCGCGGACCGTGATGTAGTCCGTCAGAGCCTAGGGAACCTAAAGGAAACCCGACAGGTCAGCAAAAGGGCCGACATAAATTCAAGGAGCTCATAGATTGAGAAGGTGCAGACGCAGTGAGCTTACCGGATCAGTCGGTCGGCGTGTATCTTCCCTGGCGTGCTCGAAGTGGGGAGTGAGTTCGCAATATAAAGGATGCTAATTGGCTGAAGCCTAATGACGATCAAGGGCATAGAAATAGCCAAGGGACATGACTCGGCGGCCATCTTGGGAGGGTGTTTGTGATCGAGGTGGAGAACCAGGGTGAAGTGCCCGATAATATTTGGCCAATACCCATGTGGTGAAGAAAGGGATGGGAATCGTAGTGGATTATGTGTGACAGGTTAAGGCATATAATACATAAAAATTACAATTAGTAACAGAACTGTTTAAAACCATACATTTACACAGAAAAATTAGAAACACAGCTGATTCAGTGTCCAACCTAAATTAGAGCAGTCCACTCATCCTGCAGATTGAGTCCCGAATTGAGACTATCAGTTTTCAAAATCCATTTGAGCTCTTCTCGGTTTAATAAGTGTGTCAGGTCACCACCCCTGGGTGGAACGATGACCTGAGTAACCACCGTCCAGCGAATGTCATTTTCCGTGTGTCCCTTGTCCAAAAAATGTTCAACCAGTGGAACATTGGGAGTTTTACAGCGGACACGTTTCCGGTGTTGGGAAATCCTTAGCTTGATTTTCTGCTTTGTTTGGCCCACATAGATCAAGTTGCACGGACAGAAAATGGCATAAATGATGTTGCAACTATTGCAATTGGTGAACGTTTTCAAAACATTTCTTACATCTTTATATACAAATTCCTTGCCATCTATTGAGTAATCACATACAACACAGGTACCACATTTAGAGTGGCCACGGACAGGTGGTAGTTGCCAATGATCATGGAGTGTGATATTTTTAGTTGATGGCAATGCAGCCCTTACTAGCTGGTCTTTAAGATTTTTATTCTTCCTAAAAGCAAAAAGGGGAGTGTCCCAATTAAGTGGGCCTGAGTTCAGTATGTGCCAGTTCTTCTTTATACACTGCTTGACACGATTAGAGATGGGTGAGAATGTGGTTACACATACCAATTTGTCAGAGGGTTGTTTTGGTTTAGGCTCAAGGAGTGTTTCACGGGGGCAGTACCAGGCTCTTTTCATAGAGTTTTTGATGAGACGCCTAGGATAACCCCTTGCTCTAAGTTTCTCAGAAAGAGTATTAGCCTCCCAGAAGTAATCCTCCTTTTTAGAGCAATTTCTCCTGAGTCTGAGGAATTGTGAATATGGCAAGCTGTCCCTCAGGGCCCTGGGGTGACAGCTGTCATAACTCAACAGGGTATTTCTTTCTGTAGGTTTACGGAATAGTGAGGTATATAAAGTACCGTCTTGATGTTGGATATTGAGGTCTAGAAACGAAATCTTCTGCTTATTGTGGGTTAAGGTAAATGTAAGGCCATTGCAATTATTGTTAAGCCAATGCAGGAGTCCATCTAGCTCATCTATTGAACTGCCCCAGATAAGAAAAATATCATCTATGTAACGCTTCCATACAAGCAACCCTTGATGGAATGGGTTGCTGGGGGACAAGATGGTATTAGTCTCAAGCCAGTCCATATAGAGGATCGCCAGCGTTGGGGCAAAAATAGCACCCATAGATGTACCCCGCACCTGCTGATAGTATTGCGAGTCATACATGAAAAAGTTCTGGGTGAGGCAAATCTCTAAAAGTTGTACAATAAACAGGGTGGGTACACTGTGGAGGCTGGGCCGAGTGTTAAGAATGTTCTCCATGACAAGTAAGGAGTCTCTCTGGGGTATGTTAGTATAAAGAGACTCCACGTCAAGTGTGCATAGAGTCTCATTATCGGGATCATATGGATGGTTTTCGATGAGATTAATCATATGCATGCTGTCTCTGATGTAGCATTGAGTTACTGGCACAAAGTCCTTGAGAAAGTAATTGACGTAGTGGCCCAGTGGTTCCAACACTGACCCACAGCCCGACACTATCGGTCTACCTGGTGGGTTTTCGAGTCTTTTGTGGATTTTGGGCAATGTATAATTGACCGGAATTCTGGGGTTGGTGATATTGAGGAAGTTATATTTGTGTTTGCTAATGATGCCATCAGACAAGGCCTCTGTGGTAAGGAGCCTAATCAAAGTCTGTATTTCTTTTGTAGGGTTACAGGGAAGTTTACAATAATGGTCTGTGTTTGAGACTTGGCGTTGCAACTCCTCTTTATAATTGCAAACATCCTGTAGTACAATTCCTCCTCCCTTATCTGCTGGTTTGATAATTAACTCATTATTGTTTTTCAAGGTGGTGATGGCAGTTTTTTCAGCAAGCGAAATATTGAATGGTATGAAGAGATGTGATTTTTCAAGGACCGCAATTTCTTTAAGAATAACCTTCTCAAAGGTAACAATCTCCCTCGGGATCATGTTGGCAGTAGGAGCAAAGGTGGAGGGAGGTCTAAATGGTGTAACAACAGTTTTAGGTTCAGAGGGATTGAGCTCAAAGTAGGAGCGTAGTCTCAGTTTACGAAAAAAGGCCATCAGTTCGGACTGGAGGTCCAGAAAATTGGGGTAGGTGGCCGGGACAAATGATAATCCTCTCCGTAGAAGGGATGATTCATGTGTTGAGAGATTATGCCCCGAAATATTGAAAATAGGGATGAGGTCAGAGGTAGAGTCAAGGCTTACCATTGGTAGAATTTGTGTCTGGTCTGGCGTTCTCCCGGGGGGTTGTGCCATCTCAAGTGGTGGAACATTACCAGGACCAGCTGCTACTTCTTCCTTCCATACTGGAGGAACTTCTCTCATGGGGTACTGTCGCGCCTTTTTCCTACCGGATGCGTCATGCTCAAATAGTGGTCGAGAAGTGCCCCCCTTACTCCGATACGACAACAATGTCTCAACCGCTCTCTCGACATCGGGACCTACGATCATGCCCTCTGCAAACTCGAACCGTACACGACACAACTTGGGCGGGTTGTATTCCAGATCATTGTCTTCCAAATCCTCACAGAGAAAAACACACATTTGTTCAAAAACATATATCTGCTTCGGTGCTTCCCATTGACGGAAAACTTCCATGACAGACTCTACGTCATACCTTACAGCGTCGATAACCCATTTATGCGCTAAACGATTCAGTAAATGTCTCTCTCGATAGTCAGGCAGTTGACTTCGCAACTGTCTTCGTTCCATGTTAGGGGTCGTATTAGGCGACCCAAAAAAAGGTGAGAAAATATTAGTAACAGTGTTGGCCATTCTCTGTCGAACGGAAGGAGAAACTGACGGAAGAACGGGTGGAAAAACAGGGTGAGATAAGGCAGGGGCAGAGGCAATAGCAGAGGGATCATTAGGAGAAACAGAAGGTGCACTAGGCAAAGTCGTAGAAAGCACAGGTGAAGCAGATGTGATCGGTGGGCCTTGAGGAGGCTGCACCGAAGGAGCAGGAACCAGCTGAAGAACAGCTGGTGGGTGCTGTGGAGGAACAGGAGGCAATGCAATCACAGATTGCGCAACTAAAGGTTGCGGAGGTGCAGTGGCATTTTGCGCATAGGGGGGTGGCGAACTTAATAAATGCGCCATTAACAGATCTTTTTCAAGCCCTTTTTCTGCATCTTGCTGAGGAGGCGGCAAAACTGGATAGCATTTATCTATCACCATTTTACGTTGCCTGTGCAACTGCTCGCTCATCTGTTCTTCTTCACTGTCTTTAAACTGCATAGCAACTTGCATTATCGAAATTCCCTTTTCTCTCTTATTTTTCTTTGCTAATTTAATTTCCTTCTGTTTGGCTTCCTTACGCCATAGGCGGAAAGAGTCAAACATTGCCGGCCGGGTTTTCTTCTTAAAAAGTTTAACTTCGAGGTTATCTAAGATTTCTGTATCAAAGCTACCATATTGGGGCCATTTTAAAACACCATCTTTTCTGGTGTATTTGATCCACACTTCATTATATGTGATGGGGCCCACGCCATGTTTTACATATAATTCATAAGTTGGAGTTCCAATAGGAGGAACCGGACACGAGTCCTCCAATCGGGAATCCCTATTATTACAACCAAGACAAAACAAATTTCCAAGTCTGCTAAGACCAGGCATCTTCGCTCTCTAGTCTAGCTTCAAACTTCAAAGGATTATCGATTACGATATTTCTCGTGAATACACGAGTCCTTTGGCTTTGGCACTTGCAAGTTCCAAAAAATGATCCCAAAGGGAAAACCCAAACTAAGACCGACTAAGGACTGGGAGACGCTCCACTTATACTTAACTGAGATATCGATGACGTCACCAGAAGACTCGTCTTATCGTTTCTCTCTACCAAACTTCAAGGGTCCAAATCAGGGCGATAGCCAGGGCAGCAGTCCTTTGTAGCCGTCGGGAAGCGGGGAACCTCGCAGCAAAGACTTTCGGACCACGTCGACATGCAGGGGTCGATGAAGTGGTTGGCCTTCCTCCAGAATTTTCACACGAAGCTCCTCACGAACCTCTGGCTGGACCGGTACCGCTGGTATCGCCTCTGCGTTGGGCGCCAACTGAGGTACTGGGTTTTTCAGAACCGGTACCGAACCGGTAACCCAGCGGTGCCAGGGTACACCCAAAGACCTCGGGTACTTTCCTGATTCAGACCACAGAAACTCAGAGTCTTCTAGGTGAAGTCAAGGATCGATTTTATTGGCTGCAACCAAGAAACAAGCGTCCTAGAAGTACAACACACAGGATGTATATTCTCAGGAGACTGCTCAATCTTACAAAGTCAGGCTTCTCTTTTTATACAAAATATTGTGCTTTAGGCAAACATTCTTCGAATTTACAGTATACTATTCACATATTTTCGTTACAAAGGAAAAGCAGAGTCATGATGACAAGCCCATATTTCAGTTTGTCCAGCCCACAATAAATTACCGGGCAAGGCCCAACATTTCATCAGATATCGATGGACCCCCAATAAAAACGGGCACCTCCCCATCATAAAGCAAGTGAGAGAGAAAAGAGCAGGGACAGGTGTGAGCAAGATTCGGTAGGGTGTGTGTGCGATGTAATGGGTTTATGGCCTGTTGTGCCTTGATGCTATCTTGTTCGGCCACTGGGAGAGGAACTGACCAAACAGGTTCGGCCTGGGGCAATGGTTTCAACCTGCCCAGGTCAGAGAAAAGTCAATTAAGGTGTACGTGTCCTTTGGAATCGAATTTAGCTGTATTATAAGCCTATGTCAGGGCAACCCACAAAATGGCTGCCGTACACAAAATGAAATCCAAGGGTTCAAGATGAAAATTACGATTTTGAGGTGAAATCGTCACTTGAATATGACGAAAATGCTTGTACATAGTGTACTCGTCATTTTCGGTCTTTTGATACTAAATTCGTCATGTTACGACGAAGTTTTATTCTCAAGTCCAGAATTTTCAGAACCACAGAACTGTTTCAACGCTACTTTTACCACGAACTACCTTTACAACGCAATTTTTACAACGCAGGGTCCTTTACAACGAATGTCTTTACAACGCATGATATTACATCGCAGATGCCTTTATAACGCATGCCATTACAACGTAAGTATAGGTAAGTATATAATTATAATAAAAAATGTATTTAATTATTATTTTTTCAATAAATAATTAAATATTAAATATTTAATACATTTAAAAAATATATCATTTATCTAAAAATGTATTTAAGTAATTTTATTATTAATTACATTTTTTACCCCTACATTATCCAGCACTTACCCTACTATTTCACCCCCCTGGAGTTAGAATAGTAATTTTTACCCCTACACTATCCAGCACTTACCCTACTATTTCACCCCCCTGGAGTTAGAATAGTAATTTTTACCCCTACACTATCCAGCACTTACCCTACTATTTCACCCCCCTGGAGTTAGAATAGTCATTTTTACCCCTACACTATCCAGCACTTACCCTACTATTACAACCCCCTGGAGTTAAAATAGTAATTTTACCCCTACACTATCCAGCACTTACCCTACTATTACACACCCCTGGAGTAAGAATAGTAATTTTTACCCCTACAATATCCAGCACTTACCCTAGTATTACTCCCCTATGGAGTTAGAATATTATTTTAAAACACCTACATTATTTAAAATATATATATATATATATATATATTTAAAAAAAAAGAAAATTTAAGTAAAATAAAAATTAAATTAAATTAAATTAAATTAATTTTATTTAATTACATTTATTAATAATATTATATACTTACCTATACTTACGTTGTAATGGCATGCGTTGTAAAGGCATCTGCGCTGTAATATCATGCGTTGCAAAGACATTCGTTGTAAAGGATCCTGCGTTGTAAAAATTGCGTTGTAAAGGTAGGCGTTGTAAAAGTATGCATCGTAACGTCATACATCCTTTGTCTGCACATAGGAATTTGAACTGGGATTTTATACCGCCAGAACAAACTCTATCATAAGCAGAGCACGCACACCTCTGAACCATGGTGCGAAACTTAGTGCAAGGCAGCCTGTTTGTGCACTAGTGCCTGTGATGATGCCAGAAGCAGGCCAATCATTTTACATAGGAGGCCTTATTCGTTTTTGGCCTTGCACAACGTAATACAGCAAATATGGATCCCGCACTGCATGAAACATGTGAAAATCCAAGCCACGTCTAACATTTTCTGAAATTACACAGTATATTGAGATGCAGCTAGCTCTCCAACTCTTTCAGGCTCCATCCAGTGTAGAAAAAGAAAGAAGCGTCCTTTGTACCCAGTCCAACATCTTTGGCATTTCCTACCTAATAGACCTTCCAGAATGTTCCTTTATTTGATAATATTTGCTTTGGTTTTAAAACCTATTATAATGAATACACCAGATGTCCCCTTTAAATGTCGTGACAGAAGGCTAACCAGAAGGGGCTTCACAAAAGTATAACGTCATGAAATATAATTTAAGTACTACGATAAAAATGGCAACGTGCGTGACAGTCAGTCAGTAGAGCTTATGCTTTTACATGATCTCGGTGCGCTAAGGAGGGGCGAGCCAACCGGCAAGTTCGACGCTGACAGCAGAGAAATGGATTTTTTAAGTGGAAACGAAGGCAGAAGTATGCGAAGTGACGCATGAGCGAGGCATCGTTTTAGCTGATCAAGGCCTTCAAAAATTCAGAGAGCTGCGCAACCTGAAAGCAAATTCCAGCCTCGTTTCACAGCTCCAAGTGAAATATCTCCAAGCACTGAGACTGTTTACTCCCCCCGCTCTCCTCAGGAAAGCGCCCTCCGTTTCATCACAATCTGCGAATAAATCAGCGGCTGACAAGTCCCGGGCACCTTTGCTCCCCTTTCACATTTTATTCTCGGATTAGCCTTTTAGCACTGGGAAGACGAATAGAGATAAGGTTTTTCATTTGGAAAGACAATTGATACTGCAACCTTGCGGGGATGTAAGGGACAAATATATATTCCAGGCGTTAGGCTTAACTGTACAAATTGCTCACAATAATTCTGTAAATTCAGCATAACGAGGGAACCTGCATACCAAGCATCAATCTTTATTAGGGTAGCAGGGCCCCTTATTTATGGGAATTTGCTGTAGGGCAGCGCAGTAAGTCAGCTTGCTGCGCTGCCCAAAATTGAACGGGCAGGAATGCACCGTATTTATGCAAAAATGTGCATTCCTGTCCTTTCCCCTATGTGCTGGCACCATATTGGCAGCCTAGTGCCAAAGCAGGCACCCTGGTTCCTGCGTTGTCAGCAGGATTGTTATGGTGCAGGAAGGGGCAGCTTCCTGCACAAAAATAATCCTGGGAGACGTTTTCCTCTGCAGTATACATAGGGGTATATTCTCAAGGAATTTTCGCTGAGTTATCGGCACTTTATCGCAGCCAAAGTGGCGACAAATTCATCGCACCATTCACAAGCTGGTGAAAACAGCCATTATCACCAGTTTACCTGCGAAAGCAGCCGCAAAAAACATTGCCACAGATTACACTGGCAACTATCGCTAATGAGATGCAGAGTAGGGGTTCCCGTGCAAAAAGCTGTGACAACACCACTCCTCAACATTCACAACGACCAGCTAGATTGGCAATAAGAACCCAAAATAGGCAATAAGGAGCATTAGCAGCAGGAAATGAACACCTGCTCTGACCTCGTGTAAAGTTGGACGCCAACCTGCACCAGAAAAAAGGAGGCCAGGCCAGAGCCACACCTGAAGATCAACAGATGCCATGGAGCCAACGATCATGCAGCTCGGAGCCCCAACAGGGCCAAAACACCCACCGCCACCACTCCCAGGTTCGTCACTCCCCACCCCCCTGGACCCCTCCACTCCACCCCGGACCACCACAGAGGCAGCGCAGACAAAGACAGCGGACTTTCAGAAAACACATCAAACCTCACAGACCCAACACCAAAGAATGTCATTGCCCTTCTACAGGTCAAAAGGACAACCATCCTCCGCATCCTGAACATCATTGCCTGCAAGCTGATGGTACCAACACAGCAGACAACCAACATCCCACCTCAGACAAAGCTGCTGGCCGTGCTGCACTTGCTGTCCTCTGGTATCTTCCAAGCAACAACCCCCAGAGTCGGAGGAGTCTCACAGCCAGCTCAATCCAAGTTCCCCACAACTGTCTTGGATGCCATCATCAGATTGGTAACCCAGTACCTATACTTCCCCCACACTGCACAGGAAAAGCTGGAGACCAAGCAAGGCATCTATGCCAGAGCTGGCTTCCTGCATGTGTAGGAAGGCAATTGAATGCACACATGTCCTACTTGTACCCCCTGGCGACACTGCACACAATTACCGCAACAGAAAGCACACGCATTCCATCAATGTGCAGGCAATAGTGGACCTCCAGGGAATCTCCATCAACGCCGTCGCCAACTACCCAGGCAGTATGCATGAGTCCTACATCTTCCAACAGTCCATCATCAACCAGCGCTACCAGGATGGCACCCATGGAAATGCACTGCTCGTTGGCAAGTACCAAATGAACACACCACACACCTCAACTCCACAATCATGCAACTTACAACACTGGAAATGCAAAAGTTATAAACTCACATACAACATGTCAAACAACATGCCCCCCCCACCAGACACAACAGCACAACTTACTGTGGGAACCTTTGCCAGCCATGTACATAAGCCATCAATGGCATGGCACCTCAGCCACACAATAGCAGATTGTAGGGAGATGTGGGGACCAGGCATGTGCGAAGGAGGCAAGTGACCCATGAATGAGAATGTACACATTGCCAAGTGTGGCGTGGATGTAATGGCCAGACTGCAGTATGCAAATCACACACATATCCATGTCAACATACACCGCTGGTGTTTGGAGTGTAGTGGACAGTGGACGCAACCATGTCACCCCAGCCAGTGGGGAAGATTGAAGAAATGTACCTTGTTACTTGCCACCATGTAAGCGTGAGCGGAGTGGGCAGGCCCGGCGTACGGCTGGCCAGCGTAGGGGTGTGAATAAAAAGCACGTAGCTCTGGGCATGGTTCTCTCCCGGAATGCTCAACATCTTTGCTAGGGCAGTTCCTCTCACCCCACTACGAGGCCAATGCCATTGCTGTGAATGGTGTTGCCTGCCGCTGGCCCCCTAACCCGTCTTGCCTGCGACTGCGCACCCAGGCCTCACTGCTCGCTTGCCGACACCGGCGTATGTCAAAGAGGGCCCACCACGTGCCGGTGCAATCTCTAAGCCTGAGGCCCGCAACCTTGGCAGTCTCCTTAGACCATCACGGCTTCCGCGAGCAAGGCCCGCAGTGCTCCGTTCTCGTTAACGTACTCCAACGGCATACACAGCGGACAAGTAGATCACACATTTGGAACTGAGTCTTGATTACACTATGGCAGAGTACAATTTTTATGGCAGAGTTTATATCACTATACTTCCTTTGATGTGGTGCCACCAAGTTTGTGTATAAAACGGGGTGGTGATGGACGGAGCATCTGAACCAATCAAACACGTACACCCAGTCAACAGATCTGGGTTTAATCCATCACCGTTCTTTAGCCCACTCTGCCACCCCAGTTCAGACATGGTCATATGCAAATCAGTCTGACCCTGTGCCTCATGGGAACAGTCCAGCCCGAACTGCCAAGCCATGCCTTCCCTGGACCGGAATCAAGCTTCCTAGGACTGGTTTCTGGCATTCCAGCCGTCTTCAGCCAGGCTTGTTTGAATCCAGTGGCAAAGTGAGCAAGGGACTCAACGTCTGAGCATACCCTGCCACCTTATGGCGACAAAGCGGTACAAAAGGGGGTGGTGATGGACGGAGCATCTGAACCAATCAAACACTCACACCCAGTCAACAGATCTGGATTTAATTGCACTCCAAATCCTAACAGATTCTCATGTATTGTATTGACTGTTGACATATTGACTAATTTTAGTCATGGCTTTCAATATTGCGTTGTAGGTCCAGGAGAAGATCATGAAGATTTGAACACTGTGTTTGTTATGAAAGTACTATAATTCCCCTGAAGAAGGGTTCAGAGGAACCCGAAATGCATTGGGAGTTTTTTGTTAACAAAGGAATGTGTATATTTGTGTTAAAATATGCAGAGCTTTTGTAGATGGAATTTACAATGGTGATGTCTTTTTTGAAATGTGAATGAACTGCAATTCAGGATTCATATAATTAATAATTTTAGATTTATAATTTAGTAAAAAGTTGGTTTGAACAAGGAGGAAATAATCATAAATACATGATTTACAAACCATAAAGAGTGTTGAATATTACTGAAGACACTTGGTGTCCTAAGCAGTACATCACGCAGGCAGTGGTTTCCATTGCCTCTCATAGTTTTATAGTTTTTGGGTTATTGGGCTAAACCCCACACACGTGATAGCACGCATATTCAGGTTCAGGAAACTTTAAAAAGTTACGTAACAGAATCATAGGATTACACTGGTGTGCAGGCCCACAATTCTCATTGGTTAGTACTACTTCCGCCCATGCCATATTTGAGGAAAGGTTTCTTTGCTGCTGCAAATGCTATAGATGGAGGAACCTTGCACTACTGCCACGTGAGAAGTCCATGGGAGAATATAGGATTACTGCTCTTTGTGCTGTGCATAGAGAGAACTTCAGTTACTACTGTTTTTGCTAGCTTTCCCTACTGTTCCCCTAGCTAAGTAAAATACACTTGCACTACTATTATTCCTATTGCACATAAAGGCAGCCTACCCCATTGTTGCCCATGCTATTACATGAAGAACACTTTCCAACATTTACTCATGCACAGTATGGTATATGCTCCTACTGCTGCCCATAGCTTGGGTGGCAGAATGATGCCTAGTGCTTTTCATATTTTTATGTGAAGCGGCTTGCCCCACTGCCGCTTATGCTCTGCATGGTTAATGCTGCCTAATAGAAGGTATGAAGGCACAGTACAAGCTAACTCTTGCCACAGATGGCTGGTGTGACCAGCAGGAACAACACAAAGTGGAATTCTAGCAAGACCAGATCTGTTTCCTCCTAAACTTGGTAAGTCGATTATAAAAGTCTTCCGTGTGTGGAGAGGTGCTGAAGGTCCGCAGAGGCTGCTGAGGGACTCGCTGTCCCAGAATCCTGTGCTGGCACTGCTGCAATCCCTGCGCCGTGCACTAAAAAGTGTGTTACACCACCCATGAAGTGGGAAAGTCTTCCATGTGTGGTGAGGTGCTGAAGGTCCACAAAGGCCGCTGAGGGACTCGCCGTCACAGAATCCTGTGCTGCTACTGCTGCAATCCCTGTGCACTTAAAAGTGCGTTACACCTCCCATGGTGCGGGACGTGCCAGGGCGAAGCCCATGCCAAGGGCGGACCCGTTCGCATCCATCAGATACCGGAGGAGGCTGGGCCACTCCCCTTGGTCTTTGGCCCTGGCAATTTCATACCGGCTGTTAAGAGCTATTCCTCAACCACAAAGGAAGGAAACCTGGACTTCTGGAATCCCCTGTGGAGGTCGGTAGGGACTCTATGTCCTTTTTTCCCTTTCCCAGATCAATTGGGATGTCACTTAATTTTATTAGCATAAGCACCTTTCCCATTGTCTATCGGGGCCTTTTAAACAATAGACTTCCTTCACCTGACCTGCTCTATATGACATGGCACCATCTCGCAGCTTTTAATTTATTCCTCTAAGCCAAGTTGTAACCTAGCCTAACTAACTTTATAGTGTTTGTTGTAGTAGCAGTATACAGCCTTAGACCATGTAGGTAGTTAGTGCACGCCATTATGGAGAAGCGAAAGCCAGCAGGAGGATCTTGTAAAATGCCCATAAACACAAACACACAGGATCATTATAATAGCAGGCGGATCGCCACCGCCCATATGCCGGTGGCGTTCCGCCCGTCAAAATCTACCGCCCGCATAACTTTTCCCCTGCCACATTATGATGGCGGGGGGACCCCGGCAGATGGGAAGACCGCCCGCCGGTTTTCCGCCGGTAGGCAATCCGTCTGCTTGCCTACCCGGCGGAAAAGCCCAGGAATATGGTGGCGGTGCCATCCATATTATCATCATGGCGGTGAAATGCCTTTCCATGGCGGAGACTCCGCCATGGAAAGCCATATGGTTTTGTCTTTGGGGGCCTGTTGCGGGCCCCCAGAGTTTTCGTGGGGGTGGGGGGTGAACAGGTACCCCCCGCATTTGCATGCACAAGGTGGCAGGCACCGCGCGGTGCCTGTCACATTGTGCATTCAAATGCACAACATACATTTTACACATTGGGGCGGGTGCTGCTTGCAGCACCGCCCGTGGCAATGTTTAAAATGCGGGATGCACCCGCCAGTCTGGTGCGCGCATCCTAATGCCATTTGTGGGACTGCCGTGACAATGGTGGGCGGTCCCGTTTCCAGATATGGTGGCGGGCAGACAAAGTCCGCCTGTCATCGTAATCGGCCCCACAGTGTCAACCATGGATGCTCCTTTACAAAGCACTGTCAGTGTCTTGGACAAGGAGATAAAGTTAGCTGCCCGACGTCTCTCCCGCTCCCCAGCGAACCAGACATTCAATTGCCCCATGAGTGCCCCTCTCCTAACAACTTCAGTACATCCTTTTCCCATTACATCCCATGACCCGCTGTTCATTGACTTGATTGAGGGCAGTGGAACTGGTTTACATTCGGATGAAGGTACCCCTCAGTTATCGGACCGGGGGCGGCTTCCGCGATTCCCACACAGGACATTGAGACAGGGAAGGGAGTGAGATATAAAAGGAAGTGCCTTCCCATTGGGAGTAACGCCAAATGACATAAAAGTAACAGGATGAATCCCTGTTCCCCCGAGACCTCGATTATATCCAAACTTGATTTGATTGCCTTGTTGGAGCCCTTTGTGGCCTCTATTACAGATGTCCTGGACCTTAAATTAGATCATATTGGATCATCACTAGAAAGGTGTCTTACCACCATGAATGTGTCCCTTGGAGCAGACCCTGGGGTGGCAGGCGCAAGGACCGTGGCCCCAAATGCTTCATCCATTCCAGTGTGTTACAGTGCCCAGGTGGGTAATATTAGGAGCCCACTGCCGCAGCCCCAACCCCCACTGAAGTTAGCATCAGATGACCCCTCCAACCGTACACGTTCATCTTCACTGCCCACGCACCCACCAATGACGAAAGACGGGGTCCCTTCTCATCCCGAGCGTAATCCTGGAGATGTTGGGAGTAGCGTAGTCATGATGTCTGCAGGAGAGGCAAACAACCTCTGTCAACAACCCCACTAGTTGCTTGAGTTCTCTACATCTACCACCAGCATGTCCTCCCTTCGTAGTAGTTCTAGGAAATGTCCCTGATCTCTCAGCGGGAGCAAAGGAAGAATTTGGACAACTTAAGAACAAAGTGATGCATTGCCTGAATTCCAATACCTCCCCAGGATTGAGGGTGGAAAGTCAAATCATCATGTTGAGGAGAATACGCTGGGTGGGAAGGGCCATAAAGGCATGGAATGGTGACTGTATCATCATTCATTTCAATAATCACCAAGTTGTGGACATAATACTTGCTTCAACTTTGCAGCCCACCAGCATCGGTCCCACTTCAGTCATCATGGCCCTCCCCATGGGTTATTTTTACAGGCCCCCTATCTACCTGCTCCCTCTCGGATCCAGAAACTTGTGTGGACCAAATGACTCAGGCCAGGGGACATGCCAGGTATTCACCTCTGGCATTGATACATACAACAGGAATCCACCATTGGGTTTGCTTGATTGCTGCAACTGACTGCCTGCTAGAGGTCCATCAGAACCCAAGACCCTTTTAATCCAGCAGCCAAAAGGCCCCTGGGTTCTTCTGAATGTAAATTTATTTTTGGGAACATCACAGGGTTGGCGAGCAAGTTTCACCATCCAAGCAGGACACTTTACATAAAACAGTATGATATGATATGCCTGCAGGAAACATGGCCCACCATTAACAGCTTCTTCTTGGAAGGTTTCAAGACATTCTTTGTACCAGCTACTCCCCCTAGTGTGGGTGGAGCCAAGGGGGGTCTGGTAAGTTTCGTCTCCTTGGGTGTTTGTAGTAGTCTTGCAGCAGTGCCCACAGATCTTTCCACCTTGCAGGCTTTGTTGTTTTCCAGGGGGACTAATACGTTGCTGGTCTTGAACATTTATAATGATGTACCGTGAGATGTTGGCCTGGTATATGCTGTCCACTATTTAAAGTGGGCACCCTGTACCAGTCCAAATGACCCTTATGATGTTTGATGTCAAAGATAACCTTTAGAAAGCTATCCTAGTGGTAGCTGTGGAGAGCAGCCTTTGGGCTTAATCTTGAAGGAATGTAAATCAGCTTGTTTTACCAGAATATCACCTCCTGAATTAATTAAATGAAAGGAGAATCACACAGTAGTTATAAAAATATGTATTTATTTATATAACACTCTCTAGTATCCTCTACATGAGGATACAACACAAAGCACACAATGCGAAGTCAATAGAACAGTTGTAAGTAGCACAATACACAGTAGGCTCCAGGAGGAGACCAAACCATATACTAAAATAGTGGTATAACAACCACAACTCAAGTCAAGACAAGGTCTGCAGCATGTAAACTCATTGGGACGCCAAGGAACCACCCAAGGTGAATAGATAGGGACCCCACAGAGGAAGGGTGCAGTGTGTTAACACAACCGCGGGCTAAGTACAATTCTATGGGGAAGTTGCGGTCGAAGTTTTCAAGTTTAAGGACCTTTCCAGGTGGACTTTGAGGAAATGCTTTGGAACTTAAGAGATTGGAGAGCCACCCCACCCGTGGATACCAGAGTACCCGAGTTACCTATCCCAGGGGATCCGGGTGCAGGGGTCTGAAGTGGCGTCGGAAACCTCTGTAGTTTTCATTGGTGTGGTTCAAAGAAGAGCTGCTGCCGGGAAGGAAGAAAGTGTCCACAGGAATCCAAGGGTGGATTCGTGATGGGAAGCACCTGAAAGGAGTGGGAACAGAGTCTGGGTCACTTCAGAGTGACCAGGGGCTCAGTAGACGAATGCCAACCAATGTCAGGTGCTTCAGGTGAAAAGAAGGGATGCTTGATTCTGCAGCCACGAGGACCAGGAGATGTCAACAATGACCAGGAGTCAGATGCAAGCTGCCCCATGAAGGATGTCGATTGCTGAGGGGTCAGTGTCTGGCTGGAGCATCACCAAGCCTTGGCAACAGCCACCCATGCAGGAAGGTCAAGCAGGTTACGGTGTGAAGCAGCAAGGTCAAGGGGACTCACCAAGCAATGGGGAGTCAGGGCACATCTTGAACAACCAGGAAAGGCCAACAGAATTCAAGATGACCCTCAGGAGGACCCACAGGCCGAATGACCAGGAGTCGCGAGAGGACCTTGAGCAAGATCACAAAGTACTAGCCCACGGAGCACTCGGTGTGAGGAGGCCAAAGTTCATTGGTGGAAATGCTGCTCGGGGTTAGGACTACACAGAGTCGAATACACTAGCTCAGGAATTACCAACAAGCATATGCACTTGCAAATCGATGGTGAGCACAGAGGTTCGGGTTATGCTGTCCCCCCAAAGGATACTGGCCTTAAAGTTGCTGAGAGGGCATATCAGCCCCAGAGACCTTCGAAACCCACCTCCTGTGTTGCTGGAGTCTTCAGAGTCTAGAGGAGCTTGGGAGCAGCAGACCGGGCAGTTGCGTTACAGTGCCTGCGACTGCAGGGGAATGACTCCTTCACCCCAAGGAAGATTCTTCAGTTGTCCTTAGTGCACCACAGGTCCTGCGCAGATCCTGTATGGAGCAGTGGCACAGACAAAACTTTAGATGGAGAGAGAGACGAAGTTGGGCCCTGTCGAGGTCCAGCGAAGTCCAGAGTGTCCGGACTATCGAAGGCCAGTGGTTTCTTTTTGTAGAATCTTGTCCACGTAAAATCTAAAGAGCTACAGTCAGGTAAGCCCTTTTGTACCCACAGGAGAGGGTTGGACAGATTCAGGGGACCCTCCTAGGGGAGGGTCAGGACAGGGGGGATGTTACTACCATGTCCTTTGTCTAGTTTTGAGCCAGAGCAGGAGCCAATGGCTCTCAGAACTGGTTTGAGCTGGGCTATGCACAGGGACACCAAATGTGCCCCAGGTGAAACTTTCAGGCACTCTCAGACTGGTGCACCCACCCAGCCCCAATACACTAAATCCAGTCTGGGAGGTGGTCACACCTCCCTGTGACAGGATGTCTATTGTGCTGCCTTCCTCTGCTCGAGCTTGACTTAGCAGCAGGAGGGGAGAAATGTGTCTCTGGTGGGCAGCATCCATTATGTTCTGACCGGGTCGAGAAGGCTGCCACCCGATAGAACAGTGACCCCATGAAGCTTTCTTCAGAAGGATGAAATCATACCTCCCACAATGGTTACCGGTGTGGAGGTATGATTCCATGGTGCTGGAAACTATAGAAGACATGTTTTGTTTCAGCCGTTTTTGAGATAGCATTTACCGCGAGGTTATAATTCACCTCTACCTCTATGTCTGGCTGAGTCACAGACAACCCGGGAGTGGTCACTGAAGGTTGCAGAGGGGCTCTGCGCATGCAGGGGCCCCCTCTCACATAAAACCCAGCAACCCTGCCTTCAGGATTGTTAAAAAAGGGGGGTGGTGATGGACGGAGCATCTGAATCAATCAAACACTCACACCCAGTCAAAAGATCTGGGTTTGATCCATCACCGTTCTTTAGCCCACTCTGCCACCCCAGTTCAGACATGGCTATATGCAAATCAGTCTGACCCTGTGCCTCATGGGAACAGTCCAGCCCGAACTGCCAAGCCACGTCTTCCCTGGACCGGAAACAAGCTTCCGAGGACCGGTTTCTGGCATTCCAGCCGTCTTCAGCCAGGCTTGCTTGAATCCAGTGGCAAAGTGAGCAAGGGACTCACGTCTGAGCATACCCTGCCACACTTATGGCGGCCAAAAGCGGTACAAAAGGGGGTGGTGATGGACGGAGCATCTGAATCAATCAAACACTCACACCCAGTCAAAAGATCTGGGTTTAATCCATCACCGTTCTTTAGCCCACTCTGCCACCCCAGTTCAGACATGGCTACATGCAAATCAGTCTGACCCTGTGCCTCATGGGAACAGTCCAGCCCGAACTGCCAAGCCATGTCTTCCCTGGACCAGAAACAAGCTTCCGAGGACTGGTTTCTGGCATTCCAGCCGTCTTCAGCCCGGCTTGCTTGAATCCAGTGGCAAAGTGAGCAAGGGACTCACGTCTGAGCATACCCTGCCACACTTAAGGCGGCCAAAAGCGGTACAAAAGGGGGTTGTGATGGACGGAGCATCTGAATCAATTAAACACTCACACCCAGTCAAAAGATTTGGGTTTAATCCATCACCGTTCTTTAGCCCACTCTGCCACCCCAGTTCAGACATGGCTATATACAAATCAGTCTGACCCTGTGCCTCATGGGAACAGTCCTGCCTGAACTGTCAAGCCATGTCTTCGCTGGACCGGAAACAAGCTTCCGAGGACGGTTTCTGGCATTCCAGCCGTCTTCAGCCCGGCTTGCTTGAATCCAGTGGCAAAGTGAGCAAGGGACTCACGTCTGAGCATACCCTGCCACACTTATGGCGGCCAAAAGCGGTACAAAAGGGGGTGGTGATGGACGGAGCATCTGAATCAATCAAACACTCACACCCAGTCAAAAGATCTGGGTTTAATCCATCACCGTTCTTTAGCCCACTCTGCCACCCCAGTTCAGACATGGCTATATGCAAATCAGTCTGACCCTGTGCCTCATGGGAACAGTCCAGCCCGAACTGCCAAGCCATGTCTTCCCTGGACCAGAAACAAGCTTCCGAGGACCGGTTTCTGGCATTCCAGCCGTCTTCAGCCCGGCTTGCTTGAATCCAGTGGCAAAGTGAGCAAGGGACTCACGTCTGAGCATACCCTGCCACACTTATGGCGGCCAAAAGCGGTACAAAAGGGGGTGGTGATGGACGGAGCATCTGAATCAATCAAACACTCACACCCAGTCAAAAGATCTGGGTTTAATCCATCACCGTTCTTTAGCCCACTCTGCCACCCCAGTTAGGCATGGCTATATGCAAATCAGTCTGACCCTGTGCCTCATGGGAACAGTCCAGCCCGAACTGCCAAGCCATGTCTTCCCTGGACCAGAAACAAGCTTCCGAGAACCGGTTTCTGGCATTCCAGCCGTCTTCAGCCCGGCTTGCTTGAATCCAGTGGCAAAGTGAGCAAGGGACTCACGTCTGAGCATACCCTGCCACACTTATGGCGGCCAAAAGCGGTACAAAAGGGGGTTGTGATGGACGGAGCATCTGAATCAATTAAACACTCACACCCAGTCAAAAGATCCGGGTTTAATCCATCACCGTTCTTTAACCCACTCTGCCACCCCAGTTCAGACATGGCTATATGCAAATCAGTCTGACCCTGTGCCTCATGGGAACAGTCCAGCCCGAACTGTCAAGCCATGTCTTCCCTGGACCGGAAACAAGCTTCCGAGGACGGTTTCTGGCATTCCAGCCGTCTTCAGCCCGGCTTGCTTGAATCCAGTGGCAAAGTGAGCAAGGGACTCACGTCTGAACATACCCTGCCACACTTATGGCGGCCAAAAGCGGTACAAAAGGGGGTGGTGATGGACGGAGCATCTGAATCAATCAAACACTCACACCCAGTCAAAAGATCTGGGTTTAATCCATCACAGTTCTTTAGCCCACTCTGCCACCCCAGAGTCCATCTTCCTACAGATTAGCGGGACTAGCATGGACAGCGTTTTTGCCCCTAGTCTCGCTAATCTGTATGTACACAAATTTGAACAGGATCATGTTCTTAAATCAAATAACCCCTACCACAGTTGTCTACGATTGTGGAAACGTTACATTGATGACGTGTTAGTTGTTTGGTGGGGGACAATTGAAGAACTAGAGAGCTTCCACTCGTGGCTAAATGGGAGAAATGAGTTTTTGAAATTTACCATTGAATACAATAAAAACAAGCTGGCCTTTCTGGACCTTTTGATCACATCAACTTCTACTGGTTTACAGTCAGAGTTATACCGCAAACCAATGGCCAGAAACTCACTTCTAAATTATGAAAGCTGTCACCCTGAAGCCCTACGGGATAACCTGCCCTATGGGCAATTTCTGAGAATTCAGCGTAACTGCTCTACTAAAACATCCTTTCTGAACCATGCTAAAGCTCTGGAAGAAAATCTAGCTGATAAAAAATATCCTAAACATCTAATTCGTAGGTCAAAGAAAAGAGCTTCCAACAATAACCGAGAGAGCCTGCTAGAACTGTTACCCCCGAAAGAGAAACAAGATCGAATTACGTGTGTGAATACTTACTGTACACAGTCTAACAAGATCCAGAAGATCATTAAAAAAGATTGGGGGATCCTGAATACGGGAACAGACAACCTCCCTCTACCTTTGTTCGCTTTCAAACGAGGGCAGAATTTGAAGGATCAATTGGTCCATACAAGACCAAAGGCTAAAATCTCTCGAGCAGTAGGACCTTATTGGATATGCCAGCTGTCACAGGCCATCATCCATGTGGCTACTGTGCTGCATATCCCCAAACTTCCAGAACAACTAGCATTGACATAGGCACGACATGTCCCTGGGAGCAGCGACGATTTACAAACTGTAATAGTCAGAACCTTGTGTACCTCATAATCTGCCCCTGCAATATGAAATATGTAGGGATGACGACACGCAAAAAATTAAGCACATCTTCGAGCACAAGAGCTCACTTAGATGTCAGAAGCAGGCGACGAGATTGACAACATATTTTTTAGAAACAGGACATAAACCTACTCACATAAAATGGACAGTAATTGAACAGCCACTGATCCCTACCCATGTAAGAGATATAAACACATTTCTATTCAAATTAGAACAGAAATGGGTATATAAATTAAATTCAGACAAAATCGGATTAAATGAGGACATCCCCTGGATGTCCCTATGATAATTCATGAACTAAATGTGTCTTGACCCAATAGGGACACATAAGGAGTCTGGACTATGTGGCTATGGAAGCGTCTGCAAAAGACACAATAGTGAGGTGTGTTCATAAGTCACAAAGAGATTGGGGTATATACCACTGACACCGGGGTACAGCTATGAGTTTCTGCTATTTTAACACTTTTGACTAAAGCAACGTTTGATATATTTTAGATGCAAAAGGTGCTGTATCAATTAAAATATGTCTTTGTAAATTTGCTTTTGGAATTACCCCCTGGCTCATGATTAAGCGTTTACAGCTATTAGCACTCGCCATATTCTGTAACAACAATATAAACCAGGCGCTTGCAAGATGTACTTCTATAAAGTGTGCCTAAGCTTCCCTCTTATAAAATAGAGAACAAAATGCGGGCAGACGCCAATGAGTATCAATTAAGTATTAACAGAAGGGTTCTCATTGTAAGGCAGTGTAAAATATCGCAGTAATACTCCTTTGAGTGGCGCATGAATAAAGAAGATACATTTCCAGTCCTTGCCTTCTCTTAAATAAGGACATGGTTCTCAATGAACTGCATTTAAATAGACAATATAAAGCCCGTGTCCTTACATGAAACAATAAAAACCCTTTTTTCCGACACCCTTTGAGAAAACTTTATCAGTAAGAGCGCTGTAAACGGGGCTCAGATATAAACTAGAATTCCATTTCCCATCAAGGAATTGGAGGCGTGCGTAGCGTGATGACGTGGAGACGTCAAATCGCGCAATGCACCAATGCGGATATAGACGCCCGGCTCCCACAGATCGGTACCTCCCCGAGACAGCTCAGAGGGATGCCGGGGGTACCGACCGGAAGGTAAGCCTGCGATATCATTGAGCCTCGGTGCTCCTTATGCCTCTCCACCGTACTAAATCTGACGAGATACATGGCATAAAGCTACTTATTTACTTAGAGCCACCGTTTTTATGTAGACTGCATATACGAGTAGCATTGCATTTTCTAGTCTCCTCCAAGGGGGATGGTAATGTCCCGACAGAGAGCGAATGGGCGGGACTGACGTACTCGAAAATAGTCTAAAACTGCCAATCCTTTGCATACTAATTCATCAAGCATTATGTATGGAAGATTATAAGACCTTAGAGTCACTTCGCTACCATACAGCTAAATTCATGTATGAGTGCTGTTTGACTCAGAGTTATT
Source organism: Lissotriton helveticus (assembly GCF_964261635.1). Classification (NCBI taxonomy): domain Eukaryota; kingdom Metazoa; phylum Chordata; class Amphibia; order Caudata; family Salamandridae; genus Lissotriton; species Lissotriton helveticus. The sequence continues at coordinate 1,583,692,668 of NC_136059.1, read as the reverse complement.
TTTTCAAAAAAATGCTTGATAATTGGTTGATACCAGCGAATATATAACCAAAAAAACCTCCGGTTTTTCACGCTGAATGAGCTTTTCAATGGAAGATCAAACATTACAACATTTGATTTGCTAATTTCGTGCTATGAGTAGCACTATATGGTAACTGATTGGTCATTTTAATACCCTCATTTTATGATGTTCTTGTCATCTAGAGCGGTGCTCCATTTACCTGCGCTGTGGCCAGGTGAGGTGGAGCTTTTCTCTCCTGCCATCTAGGTAAGTGAGAGTCTATACTCGACCTACTACAGAGAGTATTTATGCAATTCTATATGCATCAGAGAATATTAAAAAAAAGTGTATCTCTAATTTGGATTACAATATGAATCCTAACCAAACGTATAAGAATTGTTGGTTGTGTGTTTTTTTACGTGTTTGTCTATGTGTCTCCTGTTCATCTACCATCCTGGGATTACGAAACAAGCCAGGAGAATGATGATACACAATACCCAGGTGAAAATATCTATTTAATTTTTTCACGAGCACTCAGAGCAGTAGTGACAATGGTCCTGATGAAGCAGCAGGATACCTCTTGTGATCCACATAGTCTGCAGAAACATGTCGACCTTATGAATTAAGCAGTAGTTATTTGTTTAAACCACTGCCTTGTTACTCTCTTTTATCTTTACTTGGGAGTCAAGAGGTGTCTCATTAAAGTGTTCTTTTCCCTCTTCACTATCCAATTTTAGCAACACTCAGCACTTTTTCACACCACCACTGTTATGCAGTGCTCTACAGTTGTCACTCTATACTGAGGTACACCATAGTACACACTGGGCCTCATTGGTTGGATAGGCTATCTACATCTTTCCTATCCCCAGTGGATAAAATAACAACTCATGCCTTCTGGATGTGAAGGCTCCCAAATAATGAACAGGGCGGTACCAATCGACAACTGATGGGTATTTTTCTCACAAAGAAGGAATACCACATTTTCACAGTATCCATTCATATCACTTTGTATGGAGTCTAGTTCTTGTTCAGAGACACGTAGTTAATTTCATGTTATATGTTTGACCTACTGCTACATTTTGTATATATATTTGCCCAAAATTTACAACTATAACCCCTACAACTCAGACATCAAAAGTATTCCACAATTAGCATATTTAATTTTAATTAATTAATTAGCATTAATTACCAAATAATTAATTAATTATAAATAATTTACCTCCCACCGTAATCCCCTATAAATGACACTACCAATGTGGAAAAACTTGACACTATTAACATAATTAATTAACAAATCACAAGCAAAATAAAACAATTAATTAACAGAATTAACAATATAAAATAACATTTACTACATTTTATAATAAAAATATTAAAAAAAAATATTACTATTAATTTACTTCCCACCCTACTACCCTATCAACCCACAACCCTCTCCTTAAAAAATGACAGAATTAACATATTTACCAAATTAATTAATAATAGTTAACAACCAATCAATAACTAATTAATAATACATTATTTACCACAATTAACAATAATACATATGAAATACTTAAATATGTATTAATAGAAATAGTAATTAATGAATTATAATTAAATCACTTCCCACTCTACTCCCCTATCAACCCACAACACACTCCTAATAAATTACACGTTTAACATATTTACCAATGAATCAATAATAATTAACAACCAATTAATAAATAATTAATAATAAATTAATTAACACAATTAATAATACAAAATATTAAATACATAAATATGAATTAATAAAAAATATTAATTCATTAATTATAATTAAATTGCTTCCCACCCTACTCTCCTATCAACCCACAAACTGCTCCTAAAAAAATGACACAATTAACATAATTACCAATTATTTAATAACAATTAACAACCAATTAATAAATTATTATTAATACATTAATTAGCACAATTAATAATACAACATATTAAATACATACAGATTAATTAATAACAATTATTCATTATTTCATTATAATTAAATTACTTCCTACCCTATTTCACGAAAACCCACAACCTGCTACAGATCTAAAACGCAACATTTAATTTAAATCAAATTAAAACTTCTAAAAATTATTAATACATTTATTATAATTAAATTACTTTCCACCCTATTCCCCTATAAACCCACAACCCGTTACGGAACTAAAACACAAAACTTACTTAAAATAAAATTAATAACTTCTAAAAATGTAATACATATATTAAAAAAACAAATACAATACTAATACAAAAAATATAACACATACATTTAAAATACATACGAAAATACATGACACTAACTGAAAAAACAATATTTTTAACAACTATATTTTTGCAAATGATATTAATGACTTCAATATTTTTAAAACAATAATAATAACCTTTGATATTGTTAAAAACAATATTACTTACCTTAGACTCGATATTCTTTACAACAATATTCTGACATTCTGCATTCAATATTACTGCAAGTCGAAATAAAAAACTCAGTATTCTGTCTGTTTTCCTCCCTCTACGACAGCAAGGAGCTTGAAGAGAGCAAAAAGAGGCTCTGTCGTGCAGAGACACAGTATAGGATGAGAAAGGATGAGAAACTGCAAACCGTGAAAAAACATGTACAAAAAAACTATCTGGCAGCTGAAACATAATGATATAGAAGATATTAGCACCCAACAAAAATAGGGAATTTTGGAAATACTTCGGCAGCCTTCATGGTGTAGTCCTAAAAGAGAACGCTGTACCCGCAAATAAATGGGCTGCTCATGCAACAAAGCTCTATGTTGGCCAAACCGTTGGATAATCCCATGGAGGTGGAGGGCAATCACGCAGGCGAACCTGAGGCAGCCCATACAGTGATAACAGAAAAAGAAACCCTCTTTATCCTAAAAGGTATCCAGAAGGATGGGGCACCAGGACCTAACGGCCTACTGGGTAGCCTCTTCAATAAAGACTGAAAATTCTGGGCCCCTCACATGCACAGTTTATTTAACCAATGCTTCCTTACTTCAACAGTGCCGGAATCTTGGAAAGGCTCCATTCTAGACTCCATCTACAAAAATGGGAACACATCACAACCAAAGAACTATAGACTGATTGCCTTGCTGAGCATTGATGGGAAGGCGTTCCCAAAAGCGCGCTTGAAAGAACTAGAGGGTTGGATAAGCAAAAGCTATATAATACCACAGCACCAGACAGGATTCCGGCCCAAATCATCCACACTGGACAACACCATCGCGCTGTCTTACCTGGCAACTCAGGCAACAGAAGCCGCCTCCCCACTGCCCTACGCCTGCTTTGTTGACAACAGTGCAGCCTTTGATGTCATTGATCGTAACATTCTCTGAGCCAGGCTTGCAAAATGGGGCACCCTGAGGAAGCTCTTGGCAGCTATAATTATGCTCCACACAGACATATGGGTGCGCACAAAGCCCTTGCAGACTCATGTGACGGCCAAAATATATACCAACAAAGGGTTATAACAGGGTTGCATGATTGCTCCCACCTTGTTTAATTTATACACCACGGACTTGGGCGAGGTGCTATTGAATGTTAACATCTTTCCACCCAAATTAAACCATCTTAGACTCCCTATTATGGAATATGCTGACAACCTAGTATTATTGGACCACACTAGAATTTGCATGAAAAGGGCATTGGAGGCATTGCACATGTACAATATGGATAACAAACCTCCACGCCAACGCATCAAAAATGAAGGTCCTGGTCTTCGGCCACAAAGCCAAAAAGCATCTGCTGGAATGGCATCTTGAACCATTAAGGATCACCACCACCAACACTTACAACTATCTGGGAATACGATTCATAGATAACGGGAGATCAAGCTTGCAGGCTAAGGAGGTTGAAGTAAAGGCGGCTAAGTTTACATACAGGCTATGTAAATTAAACTTCAAGCTCTAAAGTCACTCTGCAGAAGGTATGCGACGGGTCATGCAAGCTAAACTGATACCTATATGGAGCTACAGTCACCTTGTTTTTCCGGGCCAACTAACCAAAAAATGGAGCGACTACACATAAAGGCATACCGAAAGGTATTCAACCTTTTCTACTCAACCAGACATACACTGATTTGGTTGGAGTTCAATATTCCAACGTTGGACAACCAATGCAAACAAGACATCATCAAACTGCACCACAGGTGACTGAGGCGGGCCCCAACACAATTAGAGAAGCACTAAAAGTAATTTTCCAGTACAACATCAGTCCTTGGACTAGATACCTCTTAAAGGCTAATGAAACCCTGAACTGGCCACTAGAGACCCTCATCGAAACACCGCTCCCAATGGCCAGCCTGAAAAGGCTGTTAAAGAATTACGGCAATGCATCTCAAGGTTACAAGATCTCGAACCAATCAGCTACATTCGTGGCGCTGGGGGCCTTGTCCAGTCATATGAACTCGCAGTAAGCCAACCTTATTTGAAAGCAGGGCTGGGGAGGACAGCCCGACAGAACATACTGAAAACTAGGCTCTTCACATTGCCAATTAAGGACAACAGGACCCACTGGAAACACAGACCGTCTGTAAACAAGGGATGTTGCCAGTGTCAATATCACACAGAATCAGCAAAGCACATTATTTGCTGTTGCCCAGTGTTGTTTGGACAAAGGCGACTATATCTAAGGACTCTGGAGTCTATTACGATGGCGGGCAGAAAAAGTCTGCCCACCACCGCAACGACAAAGGGGACCACCCGCCATAGGTGCAGTGGTCCCGCCATTCAAATTAGGATGCACACGCCACACTGGCAGGCGCATCCCGCATTTTTTACATTGCTGCAGACAGTGCTGTAAGCAGCACCCGCCGCAATGCAAAAAATGCATGTCATGCATTTGCATGCATAATGTGATGGACACCGCGCAGTGCCTGCCACCTTTTGCATGCAAATGCAGGGGGGTACCACCATGTGCACCCCCCACCCCCAACACACACCTGCAACAGGCCCCCAAAAGCAGAAACCGCATGCCTTTCCATGGCGGCAACACTACCATGGAAAGGCTGCTCTCCGCCATGATCATAATATGGATGGCAGTGTCTTGCAGACACCGCTACCATATTATACACGTTTTTCACCCGCTCGACGAGTCGACCAGCTGAAAAGCGGCTGCTGGTCTTTCCATCCGCTGTGGACCCCCCAGCAATACTAATATGGCAGGGGTCAATCAGGCATTTATGGCGGGCGGATCGCCCTCGCCGGGCCGGTGGTGGCTACCGCCGGCCCGGTGGGGTTAATCTCCCCGCCATCATAATAGACCCCTCTGTTCTTGCATAATAGCTTGAGAACATTCAAAGAGGCCCTAAGCGGTATTTTTACCATCACAGAGCCGATAGCCCTGGTACACACAATCTTAAATGGATTTTATGGAATCCTGCTCATAATTCCCCAATTTTACAGTTTTGGGCAACTTCAACTTCTATCTGGAATGGCCAGAGGATAAGGACAAAGAAGATCTATTTGATAGTATGCAAAGCGTTGACCCTACACAACTGTTGAATCTACCGATTCATCAGGCTTATCACAAGCTCAATCACAAGGTGGTGTTTCCTAAGCTAAATATATCAACCAACAACTCTTGAACTCCTAATACATCCACATTATTTAAATACCGTCCCTGGAAAATAATCGATAGAACATAATTAAATAATTTGCTGGGGAGGTCTCATCACATATTAGAAAACAATACTGAATTAGCCTTAGCCAATTATGCTGATTGGATTGACACTGCAGTTACGCTCCATGCTATTCTCAGGAACTAAGAGAACTCAAACAGAAGTGTAGGCGCCAGGAGCAACTTGGAGATTAAACTATAATCATTAAGAAAAAACTAAATACAAATCCCTGATTAAGAACTTTAATATGTGCAGCCAAAGCCAATTTTTTCACGGACAAAATCAACACCACTAAAAACTCCAGTAAGGAGCTCTTTAGCACAGCCAAATCTCTGTCCAATTTTAGCAATAAAAACACTGTCATTCCTTTTGCAATAAATTAGCGCATTATTTCTTATCAAAAGTTAATGCCATATTTTTTGAGTTTATTGCTAATACAAGTTTGGCAAACCTGGTTGTTCGCTTAAATGAGTAGACGCTTCAGGAAACAAGTACGATCAAACCAGATCAAGGTTCCTTCGTTTTTACTGCTTTCACCCTGCTTACGGAAGAGAAGGTTGCAAAGTTGATAGAAGTCTCTAAATCAGGCGCGGCATCCGACCCTTCCCCCTGCAGGTTCTCTACACAGTCTCAGTGACGGTATCAGTCAATCTTAAGGCACTTGTGAACAAAATCTTAACCGCTGGACATTTTCCTTTGGCTTGGAAAAAGACGTCTATACGGCTGCTCTTAAAAAAAAACCTTAGATCTCCACAATGTAATTTATAGGACTATCTCCTGCCTCCCCTGCCAGCCAAAATTCTAGAGAAGGCAATGAATCAAGATATCATGGCCTTTCTCAAACACAGCAATGTTTTAGATCCTTCATATCACAGGTTGAGACCCAATCATTGCTCAGAGTCTGCCCTTGTGACAGCCACAGAGGAAATGAGAGCTTTTATTGACAATTGTGGTAAGGTGGCCCTGATTATACTTGATCTTTTGGTCGCGTTCGATACAGTCAACCACTCTTTACTGAACAACCGGCTCGAAAGCATCAGCATAAAGGGCCTGGCACTATTATTGCTAAGCTCTTTCCTGTACAATAGAGAGCAAGTAGTTGCTCTGGAGGGCCTCGCCTCAGACCCCTTCTTGCTCCCTTGCTGGGTCCCGCAAGGATCTTTGTTAAGGCTCATCCTTTTCAACATCTATGTCACCCTCTGATTGAGCTAATCCTGTTGTGTGGTTTTTCGGTCTTTTCCTACGATGATGACACTCAAATAGTGGTGTCAGTCTCTTCCAACCTCAAAAAGGTGGTCCGACAATTTTACAACTGCATGAGTAACATTTTCAGCTGGATGCAGAAAAACTGCCTAAAACTTAATTCTGAGAATACCGAGGCAGTGACACCTCCTTTTCGGCATTGACACTTCCTTTTGGAGTACTGCCTGGTGGCCTCCGAATCTTGGGTCGCTTCCATTACCTGTTCAAAATGCCAAAAATGTAGGGGTCATCTTTGATGTTAAATTGTCCATGTTTAATCAACTGAAACCAGCTTTACAGGTGCTGCTTGTAAGTGGTAGTGATTGTGAGTAGAGGTGTGCATGCATGAAGGGGCATATTTTCAGTAGAATGGAGAAGTGTGGCATTAAGTAAACATTGCTAAGCCATGTTTCTCCTTTCTGGAAATGCAGGGATGTGCCGCCTTCACAAGACTGCAGCACAGCCCTGCGTTTGCCCCAGCACTAGCGCTGAGTTCAGCCACCTAGCGCCAATGCAGGCACCCTTGCACCATAGTGCAAGGTTTCCTCCATCTAGAAACAACGCTCTACGTTTCCCTGGTTAGGACAAAAAAAAACGGCTGCTTCATGCAGTGCACATAGAAGTTGTAAAAAGGCATTTTTTTTATGATTGTTTATGTGCAGGAAGGGGGACCTTCCTGCACATAAACAATCATAGGCAATTTGCTGTTTCTATGTGTGCTGCACAAGGTAGCACACATGGAAACAGCAAAAATGAGAAGAAATAAAGCATTTCTCCTCGTTTCGCCTGCTTAAGACCAGGTTTTCCCTGGTCTTAATTTTGGCGATGCCTATTTATGCCACTCTTGTAAATAGGGGGCAGCATCAAAATCAATGGGTGATGTGGTGGAAAGCCCATCACAACACCCATTGCCCTCCCCTTTCACGCAATATACACCATAAAAGGGTGACTTATTTACAAAGCAACGTTAAGCCACGTTAAGTGGCTTAATGCTGCCTTGTAAATAAGGCGAGGCCCCTATCGCCATCACAACGTCACTGAAAGTGACATTGTGGTGGCGACGGTTGCTTGTAAATATACCCCAAAGTGTTTAACCCCTTCCCTGCGCATGACTGAACCACGCCGTCATGAGCCACTGGCGGCGTGTGCTCATGACGGCGTGGTTACGTCATGCTGCGGCAGCTACGCCCACGTGGCACTGATTCCCCGCCTGTGCGGGCGAATTAGTGAGTGGGCGGAGTTGTGACGGAACCACGCCGTCATGAGCACAGCTCGCCCGTGACTCATGACGGTGTGGTTCGGTCACGAGCATGGCGGTGCCTTGCTCACCCCCACCTCCCCAGCGCCACAGCGGAATTAGCGCTGTGTCCAAGGGGTTAAAAGAGGCATTGACACTTGTAAACAACAAGTGTTGTTTTAATACATGTAGGCTCCTCATGAGATCCCTTCTAATTGGGATAGTAGTACCATACCCAAAAAATACTGATACTCTCTTCTGCAGTTTTTCCAAAGTGCGCTGTTACCTCCGGTTTTCGAGTTCTGCGCCTTGGAATGTGGGATAATGACATACTAATGCCGTGTTTTCTTGTCCTAACCAGGGAAACGTAGAATATTGTTTCTAGACAGGAGCTGGACCTAGTAAATTTTCTAGAGAGGGGAATGTTAGGGGTTAGTGTGATATTGTGCACAAATTGTAATCCCAATTGAGGTCAAGGAGCCTAGAATGTAACTGAGAGCTAATGTTACCTCGTTTAGCAACCAAAGAAGTTATGTGTTCAAGAGTTGCCTTTTCATTATTAAAATCTATTACAAGTAGAACTGTATTAAAAGGAGAAAAAAAACGGATTAAATTATAATGACCAAAAAAGGATGTCAAGGTTGTTTTACAATTAATGTCCCTACTCATTAAATACTTTGATATTTGTGGGAAATGCTAATTGGAATGATTCATGTTTCTGTTTTTTTAGAATGCTTGCTTGAATGTACGGGTTAATCCACCCTAATTAGATCAAATAAGGAAGATGACTTAAAAACTCCGCAATTATTTTATATCTGCACAAAACTGAATATTTGGCTTAGACTGTGACTTAATGATGCGCAGGGCTTAACATGCAGCTCGAACATGATTTATTTAGAGAACTTATTATGATGTGTAAATGTGTGTGCATTCCCTGTTGAACTTTTTTGATTTGAACTCTTGGGATTAAAGCCATCTGAAAAGGATTGATTCCTGTAGAAATTAGAAAACAATTAAAATTGTTCACATAGGTCATTAAGGACCCGAGTAAATTTAAATATCAGAAATCCACTTAGGCATAAGCTTGTAGAGATTTACAACTTTAACACAAAACTCCCACATTAGGTGCATCGTGGTTAGAGAAATGAGAAAATCTGCACACACAAGTACACAAACGTCCATGATTGTAGATGTACAAATTTAAGGAATTCACGAAACTTTCACAGGTAAGCCTGAAATGCCTCACCAGTTGCAGTAATACAGGTGTAATCCTGGAAAATATATGTGATTTCCATTGTTTTATGCAAAAATATACATGCGTAATTTCTGCGTAAGCAAAATCTGCAGTGATTGTGCAAATGCACTTGCGGAGCTTTTTCAACCGCTTACCCCAATTCAAAACAATTTTCCACGTGGAGGGATCTGTTCATCTACACCCACCAAGTTTCAGGGGTGTTTCCTTGCCACCCTGGATTATTCCTGCACGTCAAAAGAGTAAATATAGTGCTGAATGTGAGCCAGTGGTCACCGGTGGGGGCATCGGATCTTGCTTTTGGAAGTGGCACTTATTTTTCCCCTATCATATATTTATTTACCAAGTGCAGAGAGAGAAATACACACAGATCAGGATGACAGAGGTGAAAAAAGACAGCTTAACTGTCACAAACAGAAAGCAGGGACCTGCAAATGCGAGAAAAAAGGGCAGGGAGTGTCTGGTTGGGGATTAACAACCAGCCTTGGTATTCTGCACTAGGGCTTAAATAAACCACCCACCAGCTTCTGCACAGAGCTTCAGAAACCGGCACTCTTTCTTTCACAAATTAAGCACTTAAATCTTTGACATATTCCAGATTGAGAACCGGTTGGAAGATTGTTCATGAATACTTATTAATGTATAAGTCCATAGTTGCTCCTAAACCTCTCAGACATTACTGCTCTAGAATGGCTGCTGTTCACCAACTGGGGTACATTTTCTCACAAAGATACCTGTGTGATTACATTGATTCACGAGTGTGGAACAACATTTCTGGAATTGGAAAAGTGAATTTTCCCTGGAAAATCAAGTCATTTTGTGCTTGTAAATTTGAAGTACACTTGCAAATAGTTTTAAGAATTAGGGGCCACATGTATGAACATTTCATTTTGCGACTCACAAATTGAGATTTTTTGAGACTCGCATATAGCGAGTCGCAAAGTTACATGTACAACAGTGTCCAAGACAATGTTTACGATTCCCAAATGGGTCACAAGGGACCTGCCTCAATAATATTCAAGAGGGAGGTCACACTTTGCAACCGATTGGGAATGGCTGGCACTCACAGGACTGGGGGCCTTTTGGGGTCAGCAGACCACCATCTCTGTGACTGCTTTTTCAATAAAGTAGTTTTTAAAAACAAAATGCAGCCCTTTTTCCTTAAAGAAAAATGGGATGCATTTAAAAAAGAAAAATTATTTTTTTTTTAAATTTTCTAAGAGGAGGCAGTGGACCCTGGCACCAATGCCTGCTCTTAAAAAGCATATTTGCTGCCAATCACAAAGGGTAAGGGGTCCCCTGAAGACCCCTTCCTGTTTGTGACTGGTTTACGATCTACTTGAGGTAGGCAATAAACTGTGATGGTTTGTGACTGCATTCCGGTCACAAAACTATTGTACACCCCCTGTGACTTGCTATTAGGAAGGGACGCCCTTGGCATGCCCCTTTATAATAACGACTCACAAACCCTATTTGTAAGTCGATAACAGGTTGCTGAATCGCAAAATAGGGTTGATACATGTTGCAGACCATTTTAGCATTCGCAAAGGGCCCGATTTGCTGTTTGAGACTGCTAAAAATGGTCGTATATGTTGTCCTATAACCTCAGTTTCATTAGATGAGTTTGTTTTCCCGTGCTTTACTTATACAGATTGTTTGTATTAAAACTTCCCTTTCACTTCTGAGGTGTTTATCGACCACTGTTTTTTCAAAATATTGGTGTTAACGCAGAGTTCACTTTTTTGTACACACATGCAAACTATGGTGCCAGTTTACAAAAGTGGTGTAATTTACAATAATTATTGGTTACGTTTATATGCATACTTAAGTTACACATCTTATTGCATTTGATGATATATATTTCTTCATTTTGGGTTTCAGAAACTGAAAGACGGAGTCCAAGGCCTTTATGCAAACTGGTAGTTTGCACATTGCATATGGTTGGTTTCCTTCTGTAGTAACACCACTGAGCTAAAAACACCGGCATGGGAAACATTGTGAATAATTACTGATGGTTAATATTAATTAAAGCATTTCCATCAACCTCTTTCCTAAGTAAGCAGACTTAAGTGGAGTGGGTATTCATGGATGTACGTCCTATAGCTAAATCAGTGTTAGCACTCAATCTGCTATTTACTGATGAGAGCAAACAAAAATCAAATATGTCTCTGGATGCATTTGAGTGCGTTATTTATTGGACTGTTGCTGTTAGAGATCGTCAAACTGTATTTTGTGTTAGAAATTAGGGTCTCTATTTGGCAGAGGTAGGTACCTTTGTCCAAATAAGGGCCCTTGCTTCTAGTTACGGTAAGGGGGATACAATCCTAAAATAACCCCTGCTCACCCACTTGGTAGCTTGGCATGAGCAGACAGGATTATCTCAGAGGCAGTGTGGAAAGCATTTGTGAACACATACAGTAACATAATGAAGACACTATAAATCGACACCACACCAGTTTAGAAAAATAAGTATCTTTATCTAAACAAGACCAAACGGCAAAAATCCACAATACAGTATCAAAACTAGGCTCTTCAATGGTAGAAATAGTTCAGTTCAATGCAAGTTGTAAATGTGACACTTTTCCTACAAAGTACTATAGATGTGTCACGCAAAACAAACAAAAGTGTCGCAGGGAAGGCGGCGCATCTGTTCCTTACTGCAGCGCAGGGGAGGCGATGCGTCTGTTCCTTACCGGAGAGGAGGGGATGTGTCTGTTTCTTACTGCGTTCCGGTTACGGTGCAACAAGATGGCGCCTCAATGCGTGGCTATGATCCAATGCGATGCGACGATCCGGTCGATGCGTAAACATTTGCAGCCGCAGGGCAAGTGCTATAATACTTTTCTCGGGTGTGTGTCAGGACCTGGTGGGGATGCGGCGCGCTTCTTCTCCATGGCTCGGTGATGCGTCAGGACCATGTGCGGATGCGTCACGCGTCTTCCCCATTATTTGGTGACAAGCAGTCTCTAGACGTCCTAAACAGCAGCAGGTACCTCTTTGTAGGTTGGAATTCCCAGCAAGGAAATTTGGGGAGCTGGTGGTGAAGTATTTGTGTCCCTGAGACTTCAGACAGGAGGCAAGCTCAGTTTCAGGCCCTTGGAGATCTTTTCTTCAAGCAGGTGACAAAGCAAACAGCAAAGTCTTTTTTCTCCATTCCTTTGCAGCGAGCACCAACTGCAGGCAACCCCAAACAGCACAGGGGCAGTAATCCTCCTTCAGCTTCTCTGGTTCTTCTCCTTGGCAAAGTTTCCTCTTGATTTTCCAGAAGATCTGAAGTTCTGTGGTCTGGGTTCCCCTATTTATACACACACATTATTTGATCTCTGAAGGCAGAGAGTGTCTGTACCCAGCCAAAACCAGTTCTGTCCTCACCGGTGCAGCTTCCTTCATGAGGTGGAGACAGTATTGTTGAAAGCAGACCTGACCCAGGCAGGTGAAAGGAAATCTCCCCCCACTCTAAATTCAACCCAGGTCCCATTCAGCCAAGCCCTGACTCATCAGACTGCTCGAGCCACTGCCCTCTCCCAGCTCCTGTCACTCACAAGCCAGACATGCAATACACAAACCTAGCAGAGGCACACTGGATAGTTAGGCAAGAAAATACCTACTTTCTAAAAGTGGTACTTTCAAACACAGAGGGGTCGATTCCGATCCTGGAGAAAATACGTCTGTACGATTCGTATCCGGAGCCCTCTCCGTACGACTCAGTACAGACGCCGTACGACCCGACGAGTACGATCCAGACCGGGGTATCAGGATGCGATTCGTACGGTCCACGTCAGGTAAGTGCGATTCGTATGGAAAAGCACACATTCACATACACACCATACGGTGCGTACCCCCCATGATCGCAGGGGTACGCACCGTACCCCTGCGGTCATGGGGGGTACGCACTGTACGCTGCGATCATGGGGTGTATGCACCGTACACCCAGCGAACATGGGGCACAGTGCGTACACCCCATGATCGTGGGGTACGGTGCATACCCCCCATTATCACAGGGGTACGGTGCATACCCCTGTGATCATGGGGGTACGCACTGTACCCGGGGGCGGGCGTTGCGTACCTGTTTCAGCGCAAACTCTGCTTTTACGGCTGTTTTCAGCTGCCATAGAAAAAGTGTCGTACGGTGAGTACCCGACACGAATCGTAGTTGCTGGGTCGTAAAAACCAGCCACAAACCGTACATATGTCACATACAGCGGGTTCCGAGGGAGAATCGTACGGAGATTTGAGTCGTTCGGTCTCTGTACGATTCATATGGAGTCCAGCTCCTGGTACGAATCGTACTTCATCGTACGTACGGGGGACGTTGCAGGGTACGATTTGTATGGGAAAAACGCTCCGAACAGCTATTCGGAGCGGTTTTTCCCGATTCGGAATCGACCCCAGAATGTTAAAATCACCCACACTAAAAGATGCACTTTAACATTCTGAGTTCAGGCATACTAAACTTTATTTTACTATGTTGTTCCCTGGGTCAGTTATGTTTATAAGATGTTATAAGCAAACTGCCCTTTCTGGCCTAAAGGAACAGACAGCCTTGCAATAGTGAAAAACAAAATTGGCAGTAGTTCACTATCAGGACATGCTACACACATCAAAGCATGTCAGACCTTTCACATACACTGCACTCTGCCCACAGGAGTACCTTGGGCCTATCTTAGGGGTGACTAACATACAGAAAAAAAAGGCTTGGGGACTGGCAAGTGGGTGCACTTGCCAAGTCAACAAGGCAGTCCCAGACTGCACACAGGCTCTGCAATAGCGGACCTGAGCCACATTTTACAAGCTGCTTCTGTGGGTGGCACAATCAGTGCTGCAAGCCCACCAGCAGCATTTCATTTACAGGCCCTGGGCACACATGGTGCACAGTACTACGGTCCGACAAGTAAATCAAATAACCAATCATGAAATCACTGATCCACACAACAATTTTCAAAAGGGAGCACTTGCATTTGGCACTGAACAGCAGTGGCAAAATGCCCAAAGCATCTAGACCAGCAATAACAGATAAGACAACAGCAAAAAAATGGAAGGGAGACTCACGCCAATTGTGCCAAGTCTAACACTTTGCATATCCTTGGTTCCTGTCTAAAGTGACACAATGAGAAAGAAATCAAGTAAAATGCATCCAAGAGTAATTAACAGTTGCTGAGATAAATCCAAACATTCCATCTATGATTTTTTTGCTTGTCTCTATGCCTAAGTACAATGCATACACCTAGTCATAAATCTTGTAGCTCAATGTGCCGTTAGACCCAAGCTTTACCTCAAATGATTAGTTACCATGAGGCCAGCAGTGGTCAGGAGTTGCCTACGTTCCCTTTGAAAGGGAACATGGCTAGCAGTTCTAGCTTGGCTTTTCCTATTGAGCAGGCCACATGCTAGTTACACATGGTTGGCCCCTCTCTGTAGTTGCACAGTGAGAAAAACATTAACTGTAATGCAGTCCACATTAAATGCCAGGGGCTGAAATATATTCATCAAGTGAATTCCCCAAAAGACCACAAATCATTAAACAATTTTAGAGACCTGGCATATTAACATTTTTCTAATACGAGACAGTATTTATTTTCTAATTTCCAAGCATAATTACACAAAAATGAAAACAATAAATATTCCCAATAGTAAAAAAAAAACAGGATCCTCAGTTATCCCCATTATCACGTCAAGGGTTCAGCATCCCCTGCCCAAAAGTAATTCACTGGTCACCATAATCAGCAATGCAAGACTAAAAAAATATATGTGTGTTTTCTTTTTTTCTTTTTTCTTTTAGTTTTTGAGTCAGAATTCATTAAAGCAATACAACAAATTTGTAGAATCCATCATAATTCGATAAAAACCATAGATACTATGAAAAGTAATACAGGAGGAAAGAAAAACATTGTAGGAGATTGAGGGAGAATTTTGAAAGGAAGATAAGACAAATAAATCTACACTAGATCCAGTTGAGACTGAGCAGATTCCAGGAGCTATTCCGAATGAAGGCTGAACCAAATCCTTTCTACCTTCTTATTCGATCGGGGTCCTGTAGCCTTAGCCACTGCTCGTTCACTGTCATTTATTTACCATTTAGCACCCACCACTGTTACTTTCAGTGGAAGAGTGTTGATCCAAGCCCTAGCAATGCATAAGCAAGCGTTGACAATTATAATCAATATCAATGACCCTAAGTAGCCGTCACCACCAAGCTTTTACCCCAGCAAAATTTCCTTGTCAGTTAGTTAAAATTCAAACTCCAGGCATGATGTTAGCAAAAGTGGTTAAGCCTGAGACGGTCCACAAACATAAGGGATAAGACTGCTGCAAAGCAGCGTAACTTCGGACAGTAGGATTTACCAGTTGCTTAGGATGATACCCATTTTGAAATACGACCAGGTGTATAATAGAGCATCCAAATAGTTCTAAATTGCTGTAGCTGGGGGTGTGGTCAGGATGGCCGCAGAGTAGCACAGTTTATTCAGAGGTCTGCTCGCCATTGCTGAGAAAGGCATCCACACAGCATCACTGAGACCCCAATTCAGGCGGAATTGATGCCCTGCAGCCCCGGACATTAACAGGCAGAGTGTGAGCGGAAATGCTTCCTTGGCGCTGCTGGGGTATGCTTCGGTTACACCGGTGGCTCGAACAGGCGCTGTGGCCTAGATAACACCACCGGGGGTATCGGCACGGTTGAGGAGATTACTGAGGGCAGTGCTGACAAGGCCCCGACTGCGCACTGGTGACAACGTAGAGCTGAGCAGGTATCCCCTGGGGTGGGGAGCCCTGGAACCCCGTGAAGACCTGGAGGGAGGCCCGAGCCGCCGGAGCAGTGATCTCAGGGAAGGCTGAGCGGGGGAGTCGGGTTGCTGGAGAAGTGGCCGCTAGCAGTGCCCCTACCCGGGCGGGTTGGCAGAGGTAGCAACGAGAAGCAGAGGATGCTGTTTCGGAGGACAGAGGGGCTGGTGAATCACAGAGGCATACGCAACCAGTGCAGGTGGGACATCTCTGAAGTAGTTGGCACTCCCACACCTTGTTGGTGTTGAGGCCTGTGCTAGGCCCAGAAAATGAACCAGAGGTTCGCAACACCCAGCCGATGCCACTGATAAGGTCAGCCCGACCGGTACACAGGCCTTTCAAACCAGGTAGGCTGAACCTGCTAGGGACTGGGACTCATGTGGATAAAATCTGATGGCTGCGCTGGGCACCGGGTGCTGTGGGTTGGCCCTCTCCATACTCCCAGGGCGTGCATTGCCCTGCCGATAGCCCTAGCTGAACTGTGACCCACTGTTGAGCCCCAGCTGGAAACACTGGGGGGACAAAAAACATAACACGCCCCGTGGAGGACCCCTGAAACTTGGCATATATTCTGGGCCGGCTGGCCATTTTGGATGCAATATAGTGACCCTTAATTTAGAGACACTACCCCTTGGGTGCAGGAGGTAGTCAGGGTCGCCGAGGTGATGAGTGGAGGCCTTACGGGAGCTGGTGTATAAACCTCAACCCTCCCCCACATTCCACAGGAGTGAGCCGACAGAGGTTCAGGAGGAAAGAAGTTCATTGATATACGGTACTCGGTAAACAGTCTAAATATCGATTTTTTTATATCAACAGGCAATAATATCAAGTTAATAATTTCACAGGTACAGAATATCGAAATCAAGAATATCGACGACCAGAATATTGACCTGAAGGTAAGAAATATTGTTTTTGTTAATATCGAAGTTAGTACTATCGATAGCAAAAATATCAATGTTACTAATATCGATATTAAAATTTGTGTTATATATTTTATTTGATATGTTTGTTTTATAATCTTTGTCACTTATTGTACTAATTTTTAAATATATGTATAACATTTTTAGCAGTTAGTAATAATTTATTTAAGTAAATTATGCGTTTTACTACCGTAGCGGGTTGTGGGTGTATAGGGAAATAGGGTGGAAGTAATTTAATTATAGTAAATTAATTAAATATTTTTTAGGAATTATTAAATATTTTTCATAAAATGTTGCGTTTTAGTTCTGTAGCGGGTTGTAGGCTTATGAGGGAATAGGGTGGGAAGTAATTTAATTATAATTACTTGAATATGTAATTTTTATTTATTGGTATTGATACATATTTTTATGTAAATCAATTATAAATTGGTAATACGTTTTTATTAATTGGTAATTCATTTTTATTAATTGATTAATTGGTAATTATATTAAGTGTATTAATTTAATATTGAAGTGTCTTGCGAGGTTAGAGGGTAATAGGGTGGGAAGTAATTTAATTGTAATTAAGTAAATATGTTTTTAGTGTTTAGTATTGATAATTAAATTATTGTTAATCAATTAATAATTGGTAAAACATGTTTAATAATTATTGTATTTTTTTAATGAATTGGTTATTAATTATTAACTGGTAATTACATTTGATTTTGTGAACAATTATTTGTGTTTATTAATACATTATTATTACTTGATAAATGTCTTTTAATATTTATTGTTTTTTGGTATTTTATTTTATTTTTTGTATATTTTTAATAATTATTATTTATTTGTATTCATTTTAATTGATAATTAATTATTAATTGATAATTATAATTTTTTTGTTTTGTTTGAAAAACTTTATTAAATACAATTATAAATTAAGCAAAGATATCAGCAGAAACATTAAAAAAATAATCAAGCAAGATATGAATCAATAACAGTGCTAATATCAATGAATGAAAAACCAAAGCATTTTGTGGGAGATTTTGGAAATAAGGGAGGGAAAGAGAAGAGGAAAGGAGGGAGAGGGAAGGGGGTGAGGAGAGACTACAGCATTGCAAATATTAAAAACCAAGATAAATCACGGCAGAGAAACAAATGATACAAATGACTTATTATAAAATGTACAGCATAAAGTGTCATAACATGAGAAACCTGTAAATATAACAAAATGAAACAACATGAAAGAGTAAGCTGAAGTCCTTCAAGGAGGTTTAAAATTTTCTGAATTGATATGAATTGGTTTCTTCAGAGCCAATCGATCCAGGTATGCAGTGAGAGGTAACCAGTAAAGATCAGTGTTGCAACTGGTTTGCAGAATGACGCAAAGGCGAAATCCAGCCTGTGGAAATGACATAAAGGGGTCGATTCCGATCCGGTAAATAAACGTCCGTACGAATTGTATCCGGAGCCCTCTCCGTACGACTCATACACACGACATACGACCCGACGAGTACGAGCCGGACCGGCGAAGTAGATGTATCCATGCCACTATTAGACTGAATATGAATGAAGTTCTTAAGCTCAGCAGGGTCTTGAAATGTCCATGTTCGATTTTGGTGAGTCACTTTAAAGATGCACAGATGGAATAATCCATATCGAGCTCCTAGCGATCGCAGAGGAGCTCGGAGATTCAAAAATTCCTTCCTTCTTGACGCTGTAGCATTAGACACATCTTGAGACCTAACCAGGAAACTTGACGCTTGGAAAAAGCTGCAGAAAGCACTAAGAGAAGATCCGTGAATTTTAGGAAGAGGATAATGACACCTCGTGGTTTAGACGAAGGAGAAGAACGTGGACAAAGCCTATGGGCTCTCTGGATACTAAGAGAAGTAATAGGTGGCATGTCCAGTAGCTTTGGAAGAAAAGAAGTAAAAAATGTTACAGGGTCCTCACCTTCCAGAGACTCCAGCAGGCCATAAATGCACAAGTTGTTCCTCCTATTTCTATTCTCCAAATCTTCAGTGTGCTGTTGAAGAAAAAGGACTGTCTTTTCCAAAGAGGGTATGCGTTGAGTAGTGGTCTGTATCGCCGAGACCTGTTGTTCCACAGACGTCATCCTATTCTCCATAGACGACCATTTCTCCTCAAGAAACTGCATCTTAGCATTGGTAGCAGCATTGGTAGCCTCAACAAAGGGCCACAGAGCATGAATCTACTCCAGAAGCAGCTCCATAAAGACAGGCGATGATAATTTGTCAGGAGATGGAGAGTACTGCTTCAAACTTTTAGTCAAAGCAATAGCAGGAGAGGATTTAATGGGAATGGGTTGAGATGAAGAAGAACGATGAGAAGTGACACCTGCCATTTGGGATGTGACAGGAGAGGAGTCTGTTACTGAGGAAGATGAAGAGGCTGAAGAAGTCGCTGCTTGACCACTTGATGAGGATACAAAAATGAATTTAGGTTTACGCAATTTGCCCATAGGAAATAGAGATACCAGTCAGCGAGAAAATAGAATCGTCAAATAAAGAAATGATGCAATACGCTGACGAATTCCGGGTAAAGGAGGGTGGACTGAGAAGGGTTAAATTTGCTCCCTTTGAAAGAAAGAAGATTCCACGGTTAGGTTGCTGTTCAGGGACGAACCTGATGCATAGGCAGTGGAAAAAACAAAAATGCGATGCAAACAAGCAAATGCGCAGCAAATAAGCATCCACTACTCACAGGAAAACCATTCAACAGGTTAGCATCAAGCCCTCGAGCTGAAGTAGCTGAAACAGCACGCAGCAGTAAAAAAAGAAAAAGAAAAAAGAGTCTCTTAATATCAAAAAGTTAACTGTGAGATGCCTGGGGACGGTATCTGGGCAACTGCATAACAAGCCTGGAGGGTGGCAGCTCTAGAAGTGAAAGCAAGCTAAAATGGCGGCATAACTGACGTGGCTGCATTGGAACCATAATGGAGGAAGAGCATCTTGACACTTGAAAGAGGGAACTCCTTCAATATCTAAAATGGAGGCTGACCGGGCATGAGGAAACGCGGTGCAAATGTCACCGAATACAGCACGTCAACAACGCCCAAGGAGCTCACCGGTAACTCAAGATGCTCCGGTTCACATTACGCTGCTCAGGCTGGAAAATGAAGATGAATGAGAGTGTGTGAGACCCAGAAGACGTCCCGGTGTGGCGGAGTTTCCCCTCTAGGCGGCCATCTTGAATGGCGCCCTAGCCACACCCCTGTAATTATTTTTTGGGATTGTTAATTATTTGTTGTAATTTAATAATTAAAGTGTTATTATTTACAAAAAAAATATTATTTTAATTATTAGAAAGCTGTTTTGACCCCCATGCTATCCAACACTTTCTCTACTGTTGCACCCTCTGGAGTTGGAATGGTAAATTTAACCCCTATGCTATCCAACAATTTCCCGATTGTTGCACCCTCTGGAGTTGGAATAGTAATTTTAACCCCTACTCTATCCATCTCTTTCCCTACTGTTGCACCCTCTGGAGTTGGAATAGTAATTTTAACCCCTACGCTATCCAACACTTTCCCTACTGTTGCACCCTCGGGAGTTGGAATACTAATTTTAACCCCTACGCTATCCAACACTTTCCCTACTGTTGCACCCTCGGGAGTTGGAATACTAATTTTAACCCCTATGCTATCCAACAGTTTCCCTACTGTTGCACCCGCTGGAGTTAGAATAGTAATTTTTACCCCTACGCTATCCAACACTTTCCCTACTGTTGCACCCTCTGGAGTTGGAATAGTAATTTTAACCCATAAGCTAGCCAACACTTTCCCTACTGTTGCACCCTCTGGAGTTGGAATAGTAATTTTTACTCCTATGCTATCCAACACTTTCCCTACTGTTGCACCCTCTGCAGTTTGAATAGTAATTTTAAACCCTACGCTATCCAACACTTTCCCTACTGTTGCACCCTCTGGAGTTGGAATAGTAATTTTCATCCATACGCTATCCAACACTTTCCCTATTGTTGTACTTTCTGGAGTTGGAATAGAAATTTTAACCCCTATGCTATCCAACACTTTCTCTGCTGTTCCACTTTTTTGGAGCTGGATCAGTAATTTTTACCCCTACGATATACAATATTTATTATTTTAGTTAATGTACTGTCTAATTTATTTAAAATTATTTTTTATAATTTGTTATATATTGTTTTGATATTTTTATTTATATTATTTTTATATGCGTATGTATGTATTTATAATTTATAAAATTATTTTTAACAATTTGTTATTAGAGTAATTAATTGTAAATATTATTAAGCAAGTATATATATTATATTATATATATATATATGTTTAAATGTATTATATTATATGTATTACTTATAATTTTAAATATATTTTTAACTATGTTTATTTTAATTATAAGTTTTATTTATTTAATTTTATATTATTTTTTAAACATAAAAAAACAATATTTTTTACAACAATATTGTTTACGATGTTTTTTCCCCAATATTTTTGTACTTACCTTAATGTAGATAGGACTTCGATATTTTTGACGTCGATATTCTACCTCCGATATTTTTGATGTTGATATTTTTTTCATATCAGTGCTTCACGGTACTTGCCCGGTGATTGTGCAGTCCCTTGGGCCACCTGGTGCTGCCCCATAACAATGTCTACGCAGCGAGCTAAGAAACATCCTACGATCAAAGACCTTCTTCGGAAACCAAGCACCAGGAAAACGGGTAGCTACGGCCCTGAACAACAAACATCTCAGTCCTCCGAGAAAGACATGGATCTGGCTGGAGACCGCGCAGACGAACCATCACAAAGGGCTTTATGGATAAACTGTTTGGCACACTAAGGGAGGATTTCACTAGCCTGCTGAAAGATGTAGCCTCGGACATCAAGCAGCTGACAGCTGAGAATAGAGGTACAAGAAGTTGGCAACCAAGTGGGCTCCTTTGAACGGAGCGGGCATGGCAGAGAAGAAGAAATCACAAAACAAGCTTGGGAATTAATAGACCTGCGGGAGACCAATGAGGAGCTTTATCTTAAGCAAGAGGATCTTGGAAACCGCTCAAGATGATCCAAGATCCGCATCAAAGGCGTGCCACTTCATGCGGATGGTGGTAGGCTGGAGGAGTGGTTGTTCCGCTTTTTTTGTCACGCCGCACCAGCACTAGGAGATGGGGAGATCATCCTGGATCACACCTGTCGTGCCGGGAGTCCCGCCTCCAGTCCGGGACAACAGCAAGACATACTCACCTGTCTTCACTCCTATCGGCAAAAGGAGATCATCATGAGTGCCACCCAAGACAAGGCGACCGTGGTGTTTGAGGGTCTTCACATGCGAGTTTTCCAGGATCTCCCGCCTCCCACTCTGCACTGTTACAAAGCTCTGAAGCCGGCCACGACATATCTCCGGCACCAAGGTGTTCGATACCGATGGGGACATCCATTCAGATTATATTTCATTTGGAATAAAGAGCTGCGAGTGGAGCAAATCCTCCAAGAAGCACAGGGAATCCTTGGAATTGACGTGGAGAAAGAAGGCCCGGAGTCACTGGAGGAAGTCTCTATCTCTAAGCGTCCACCTAAGTTGAACAATAGACGGGGTTCCAGAAAAGGGAACAGCACAAAACCTACTGAACAAGAAAGCCAGAAAGACAGGGAAGCTCTTCTGCAACAAATACAAAACCACAAGGGTGTGGGTGACCCTCCAAATGAGTGAACTCCATTGACGTTGATCTGGGGCCTATGGACAGAAATGGCAGTCAGACAAACCTGGGGTGAGCGACTTCGGCCTTGGTGAGGGGAGCCCAACCCCTTGGTTAAGGTGACCGGCCACTGGACACATGGACCCATGCACGATAGTGCGATCCATTGCCGTCGTACAGTGGATCATTCGTTTCATTTGACATTTTTGCTCTAACTCATTCTTCTCTCTCCTGTTCTATTTGCCATATTTCTGACGTCAGAGGATTTTGCCCACTTATGTAGGCATATGCCCTGGTGTGAGCGATCGTTCATACCACGAAGAAGCTTGGGGTACACTGAAATATATATATCCCTAGTGGGCACAAATAGAGCGATGGGATACGCATCAGCACCTAGCGCCTGTAGCCGGACAACCTCTGGTGGATAGACGGACCTCCCAGGGCAAGCAATTAAATCCACGAATGCAACGTACACAGAGAGATTGCTGCACTTTGCCCTGCGGATGGCTTGTGGGGGTGGGAGTGGGAAGGGACTCGGTGGAGATAGCGGGTCCACCAGCTAGACCTTGCGGGTAATTGGGGATGGGAGGAAGCACTTAGTCAGGCACACTGTCTGCACTTAAGTCTCGCCATGGCTTATTCCCACACATCCCCCAATGACAGTTCTTACGGTTCTTATCCTGGGCTTCAACGTCCGTGGGCTTAACTCACCCATTAAAAGGAGGGAGCTCCTTGCTATGCTAAGGGACGCGAAATGCGATATCTGCCTCTTACAAGAGACTCAACTCCTGCTTGCTGACTGGAAACGTCTCAGGTCTAAATGGTTTGACGGACAGTTTTTTTCATAAGAGACTGGGAAGAGGGAGGGGGCCATCTTGTTGGCAATGCAGTTTCAGTGGACAGTGCTGGGAGTACATGCCAAAACACTGGACAGGCTGCTAGCACTGGGGTTATCAGTGGGGGATCATACATACATGATAGCTTTTGTCTACAGCCCTAACGAGAGTTGCAGAGAAATAGTGAGACGGGCGTTTTAAAAAAAAAGGTTTGTTGAACATACTTCTTTCTCATGCAGGAGAGGTGAACTGCTACAATCGTTAGGCAGAATGCAAAGTATAATGCGTACAGCATAAACAGTAATATGAAATAATACTGTAAGAGCATTGTATGGTTTCTAAGCCATATATAAAATGAATACATAAATAACATAGACTATAATACTCAACTGGTGCTTCTAAAATACGTCTACCCTAATGTACCTAACCTAAGTCTAGTACAAGGGAAAAAGTAAGTATGGACCTTTGCATAGGTTTAGTTTTGCTAAGAATCTACCAAAGGTTTCTCTAGTTTCTAATCAGCTCTATACCTTTAGAATGAAGGAAGTCTGGTATCTCTGTCTCTGAGACTTGATTTCCCAACACCCCGCAAGGGGAGCTGGAAACACTGGAGCTGGATTCTCGGCAGAGAAGGGCAGCTTCCTGATCAGTGCGTCACCTGGAGAGTCGGCTTCCTTCGGCACTTGCTGTAGCGAGCTGTGTCGGGCAAGTAGGTCTTTAAACTGCTGCGAACCACCGTATCTTGCTATAGCAAGTGAAGGTAGATTTATACCTTGAAGGTGTTTAGGAATGCCATAGTTGACGTAAAGTCAGGCATATGAACGTCATGAATTAACCCCTAGAGACTAGTTGTTCATTGTAAAACTAACTGAGTTCTTGAAGAAATCAATATTCAAGCAAGGGGAAGTCCCTAACAGCTTAAGCTGGTTTTCCAAGAAATCCATGTGACGTTTGGTGAACAGATGGAAGAAGCCATGCCTGTATTTGGGTAGCATGGGCTATGCCTAAATAAGGGCTTGATTTCTTGTGCCTATATAAGGGTAACGTGAATTGTACCTCTATAAGGGCATGAATCGGGAAAATTCAATCGAAGCCTAAAACGCCACACAACACCCACTCCACTTTCTTATGTACGACATTACTAAGTTCTAAACACGCTAAATATATCTAAACATGTTGTGTTAAAACCCACCCAAAATACATAAAAAATGCATTGGTACTGGTTGTACACGAAAAAAGCATTTGTGTTGTACGCATTTATATCAATGGTTCATTATAAGCATATAGTTGACATTTGTAAATGCTGTCTGAATGAATCATGAAAATACATTTATGAAATGGCTAGTAAATACAGAAAAGAAAAGGTGCCGAAACCATTTCATGACAGATTATATAAAACTGTGTGTTCTTAGGGCAAGGTCAAATATTGTCTCTGGAAGTTTTAAAAGAATCCTAGTTCTCTATGAATAGTTCTACTTTAAGCAGATTACTTTGTGCCAAAAAATGAAAAATACAAATTTGGAAAAACCAAAAAAGTTAATCATAGAAAAAAAGGAGTTGCAAAATTAGAACTTTGTTTTGAAAAAATGAAGGTCAAATTCAAAGTCACTCAGAACAGTGTGCTAAATCAAAAGTCAGTGTTATTGTTTGGAGAAAACATCAAATCTTCTAAGTCTGTAAATAATTTGTCTACCATTGTAGGTGAAAGTTGGATTACCTCGTGTAGAAGATCAAACGGACATTGATGTGAAGCATCGCCGTCAGCATCGGTCGCATTAGCAATTTTCGAAGTGGATGATACCTGTGTGCCTGTTTCCTCTCGTACCTCACCGTCAGCATTTTACGTCTGTGAGATCTCAATGAATGCCGTCATCAGAATTGGAAGCCGCTGGGGACAACACAGTGCATGGGCCGTTACTGGTTCAAGCAAAGTATCAACATCCGTTGGCATGACTGATGGGAGTGTGAGACAGGTGTCTAACATGCATACTTCTCCGCATAGCAGGCATCATAGAACAGGTAAGACGCAATCTTGCCAAATTGGTCTGAGTGATAGAAACCATGTGGTATTCGATTCTCTTACACAAGTTAATCCCAAAATTTTGATGATGCGCTCATTAAACTTCTTCACCGTCAGAGTGGTCTCCACGGTGAACTGGGTATCCCTTGTGGATTGGCTTGCCATATCGAAGCAGTAGGAGTCCCAAGAAGGGGGGCAATCCGCCAAACACGGAGTGCACGAAGTTTGGAAATATTCCTAGGACTGCTTCAAAGGGTGCTAACAGTCCCGAACAAACCTGTCTTACATACATGTACAATACCACTCGTATCAAACATGTTTAAGATATGACTTAACATTTATGAGAATTGTATAGGGCAGTTTGTAGTTAATAGGGCATGTATCTCTGCAGAAGTCCTTGCGACTTGCAGATCATAGGTCTCTTTGGCCGAGGTCAGTGGCACAGTTTTTTGCAAAAGAATGGCTTTCATTCTGCTTAAAGTATCAATTCTTATGGAAGAGATGTTTAGTAAAGGCCATAACGGTGACTCCCGGTCTATCTTGGTTTTAGGAAACAAAACTTGCATACAGCAAGTAACCCTGGCTGACACATTTACGAGATAGGGTAAACCTGGCAACATGCCGCAGCAGCTGTGATTATTCAACATAATGTAACTTCCATAAGAAAGTTGCCAAAAAATTGGATCAATCACTGCAGCTAGTGAACCTTGCAGGTGGCAGGATAAGTTGTTCGAGGAACTATCGCAGGCCCCATGTAAGTTTATACCCTGACATAGGAGAGAACCGCTTAGTGCGTTTTCACAATTATTGCCACTAAGAAACACTTCTTTCCTCCCCACTCCAACACCTGTGTGTATAAGGTAATTCTCAGGATGTCTTGATGTATTCTTTACCCAACCTTGCAGGTGGCAGGATAAGTTGTCAGAAGAACCATCAGTGGCCCGTGTAAATTAATACCCTGACAAAGGAGAGAACCGCTTAGTGCGTTTTTGCAATTTTTACCACTAAGAAAAACTTCTCTTCCCCCACTCCAACATTTGTGTGTATATGGTAATTCCCAGGATGTCTTGATGTATTCTTTACCCAACCTTTCATATGTGCCTGCTGGTATGTATTTTAGGCAATATTGAAAATGGAAAATTGTAACAGGCAGAGTGATTGCTCAGTGTATTATCCATTCAATGGCTGGCTTTTCAGTGACTGTAAATGGCAATCTTTCCAGTTTTTCAGTGCTCAGCACCGTATAGTCTGCTCCCCACTGTGCCAGTTTGACCATTTTATCAGTGAGATTGAATTCTGAAAACAGTGACGTAGTATTGAATAAACGCCAAGGCACATAGCCTGGACGAAGGTTTTGCAACGTCCAACCTAATAGTATGATAGAACGTAATTCCGACTGACCTTGTTGCAACATGACCAAGTCCTGTTCCATTATTTCTATGGCAGAGGATACTATGCTGTCCAAAGAATATATTCTGGATGACAGAGTCGTTAACCCACTGTCAACCACAGAGAGAGATTTCTCTTAATTAATACGATCAATTTCTCGTATTCGTTTTGCAGTCTCTGCTTGCGTAATCTTCCGTGCTTCATTATAAGCAGCATAGATACCGGCATGTACAAAACGTTTATGACGCGGTTTAGTAGGTCCTTGCAAGAAGTCCCTTAGATCAGCGCCATCTTTAAGTAAAGATAAGTATTGTTTTACATCCTTTAGTGTAGATTTGTGTAGTCATTCAAGGCCAGCTTCCCTACACTGTATGTTGTTACTTTTCCTGGATGATGTTTCTGAACATATCTTGGATCTGGCCTAGTGAATGTGAACCTTTGTGTCTCTTATTCAGGAATCTATTTTGACAGTTGTTTGTGTCTGTGGGCCAGATTAACCATTTTTTCCAATCAGGATCTGTTCTGTTGTGAAGCAAAATAGTATGTACGTCGACCTCCCCCTCTGAAGTGTTGTCACTAAGTTGTGTAGGTGCAGGTATGGACGGTTTGTTTAAGTCTTTTATCTTGGCTAACCCAAGACAAGACAACTGTTGGACAGTCTCATTCAAAAACATAATTTGCTCTGGAATGATGCAGGCTCTCAATAAGGCTTCTAATTCCTGCACTTACCAGTCTTTTGTCCCCCAGACAGTTTTTGTCTCAATGTTGTCTTTCCAATAGTCGAAACCGAGAGAAGACAGCTGAGCATAAAAGGCCACAGAATAAATTTGTTTGGAGTTTTTCAACATACTCTTCATTCTTGTCTTATGAACACTTTTAAAGTAAAATGATTCTGGATTTGAAACATTAAAACCTGAAAAGTATGGAAATGTTCCAAAAAATGTATTTGAGCTACCCTTTGGTGGCATAGGACAATGTTCCCATTGGTTATACATTAGTATATTTCTAGGATTTGCTGATTTGTGCAAGAACTGATGACCACAATGATTGTAACAATACATTTGTTCATAATCTGATGAAACTTCTAAATATTCATGATTTTTAAACTTTGCAGACATTTCTAAGTCTGACATCATATTGTTAATAGTCTTGAAGTCCCAATCATCAAAAAAGGAACTAGATGAAACAAAGTCATTCCAGGAAATCATGAACTGATGTGGAATCTTCAACAGCTCTGCCGGGCCAAATATGGCATAATTAGGTCTGTCCCAAGCTATACCCCCAGGTATAGGAACGGCTGTGATGTTCACTGATGACAAGTCTCTTTGTTCACAATGAGATGATTAGTATGGCTTGAGTAGTAAGTTGATGTTCTTACTGTGTTCTTTTTAACATATCTTCCATTTATCAGCATTCCCAAAGTTATTACCAGAGTCAACCAAAGTAAAAGAAAAAGTACGCCCAATACAATCCAAAGTTCAATCCATGGTGAAACAAGATAAGTCTTTTCCATGTGATGAAAAAGGTCTGTTGCTTGATCTTTAAAAGTTCTTTTTACTGGCGTCATTTCAGGCTCACTGGAATCCTCAGAAAATGTATCAAAGTTAATGAAATAGCCAGAGGCAGTTCTGCCATTTGTTGGGATTGCATCAGGATTTGTTGAAATCGTGGGAACCACTTGATCATGTGTTTCATTTGTATAGTCAGATGCTATTTCATTGTAGACAGGTGTTTCTTGACTAACTGTTATTTGGGTTTCAAGAGGTACAAGTTCCATTGCTTTATTACATAGTCCTTCTTTTCACACTGCAGATTCTTTCAAGGTGATGAGTGTCTCAGTTTGAACCTCTTGGATAGTAGCCAGATTAGGGCGTCTGCTACATTGGCGGAGTCCACTTGGCCTACTGCTTATGATCGGCCACATGGTGTGGTTTGACCAGGTCAATGGACACAAACCTGTTCTCCTTTTTACCAGCAAGGGGCGGCAGTAATACTGTTCTTGATCCGTGGATTGATAGGACAGGTACTGGTTGTCTGTAAGAAGGCCCAAAATCCTACTTGTCCACGATCTTCACTCTGACTAGATCCCCAATCTTAGGAATCCAGACAGGCCTTGCTGGGACGGTCAGTTTCTTTTCAGTGGTGGTCGGCTTCAGGAACACGTGAATTTGTTTCCTTCTTATTTCATTTAAGTCCTGTAAAGCAGCCAAACGGTCTTTGATTTCAATCAATCAATCAATCGATCAGGGTACTTGTAAAGCACGCTGCATACCCGTGAGGGTCTCAAGGCGCTGAGGGGAGGGGGTGTCCTGCTACTGCTCGAAGATCCAGGTCTTGAGGAGTCTTCTGAAGGCGAGTAGGTCTTGGGTCTGGCGTAGGTGGGTTGGGAGGGTGTTCCAGGTTTTGGCGGCGAGGTAAGAGAAGGATCTGCCGCCGGCAGTCGTATGTTGGATGCGGGGGACATCTGCGAGGGCGAGGCTGGCGGAGCGGAGCTGGCGGTTGGGGGTGTAGAAGCGGAGTCTGCTGTTCAGGTAGGCTGGTCCGGCGTTGTGGAGTGCTTTGTGTGCGTGGGTGAGGAGCTTGAAGGTGATCCTCTTGTCAATGGGGAGCCAGTGCAGGTCTCTCAGGAGGGGGGTGATGTGGCTGCGGCGGGGGGCGTCGACCATCAGTCGGGCGGAGGCGTTTTGGATGCGTTGTAGCCGCCGTTGAGGTTTGGCTGGGAATCCGGCGTAGAGTGCATTGCCGTAGTCCAGTCTGCTGCTGACAAGGGCCTGTGTCACTGTTCTTGTTTCGGTCGGGATCAATTTGTAGATCCGGCGGAGCAAAGGTAGGGTGTTGTAGCAGGAGGAGGAGACGGCGTTGACTTCCTTGGATATGGAGAGGGAGGAGTCGAGGATGAATCCGAGGTTGCGTGCATGGTCAGTTGGTGTCGGTGCTGTCTCTAGAGCGGTCGGCCACCAGGAGTCGTCCCAGGCTGAGGGGTGGGTCCGAGGATGTGGACCTCCGTCTTGTCCGAGTTCAGTGTCAGACGGCTGCTCCTCATCCAGTCGGCGATGGCCTTCATGCCATCGTGAATGATGGTTTTGGCGGTGTGGGGATCCTTGGTGAGGGAGAGGATGAGCTGGGTGTCGTCGGCGTAGGAGATGATGTTGAGGTTGTGGTGGCGGGCCACTTGTGCGAGGGGGGCCATGTAGATGTTAAACAGTGTCGGGCTGAGGGATGAGCCCTGGGGGATGCCGCAGATGATGTCGGTGGCTTCTGACCAGAAAGGTGGGAGGCGGACGCTCTGGGTTCTGCCGGAGAGGATGGACGTGGTCCAGTCAAGGGCCTTCTCTTGGATTCCGGCTTTTTGGAGGCGTGTCTTTAGGGTGCGGTGGCAGACCGTGTCGAATGCGGCTGACAGGTCCAGGAGGATGAGGGCTGTTTCGCCGTTGTCCAGTTGGCATCTGATGTCGTCTGTGGCGGCGATGAGGGCTGTCTCGGTGCTGTGATTTATTCTGAATCAGGATTGGGACGGGTCTAGGATGTTGTTGTCTTCGAGGTGGCGGGTCAGTTGAATGTTGAAGATTTTCTAGATGACCTTTGCCAGGAACGGGAGCAGGGAGATGGGTCAGAAGTACTTGAGGTCCTTGGGGTCCGCCTTGGGCTTTTTGAGGAGGGCTTTGATTTCGGCGTGCTTCCAGCTTTCCGGAAATGTCGCTTTTTCGAAGGAGATGTTAATGACCTTCCATAGTTGGGGTGAGATGGCCGCGCCTACTTTGTTTAATACGTGGTGTGGGCATGGGTCTGATGGAGATCCTGAGTGGATAGAGTTCATGATCTTGCGTGTCTCGTCGTCGTTAGTGTTGGTCCAGGAGGTCAGGCAGTTGGCGCTGTTGGTGATCGCGGGAGTGGTGAGTCGTGCATCGTTGGTGCGGTTGTGGAGTTGAAGCTGTCGTGGATGTCAGCGATCATGCGGTGGAAGAAGATGGCCAGTGAGTCGCACAGTTCTTGTGAGGGTGGGATGTCGTTGGCGCTGGCTTCAGGAGTGGAGAGTTCTTTCACGATGCAGAAGAGCTCTTTGCTGTCGTGTGCGTTGTTATCCAGGCGGTCTTTGAAGGAGGATCTCTTGGCTAGTCTGATGAGGTGGTGGTGTCTGCGGGTGGCGTCCTTGTGGGCTGAGTGGTTTTCTGGCGTTCGTTCGTGGAGCCATTTCTTCTTCAGCTTACGGCAGGCGCGTTTGGAGGTCAGGAGCTCGTCGGTGAACCAGGTGGCTCTCCTGCTTGCGTGGCTGTTGGATGGTCTCTTGAGTGGGGCGAGGGTGTTGGCGCTGTCGTCGATCCACTCTCTGAGGTTGCGGGCTGCGGCGTCAGGGCAGGTGGGGTCGATGGGTGGGTTCTGGGTGAGTGTGGTGGTTAGCTGGTCTTCGGTGATTTTGTTCCAGCAGCGGCGTGGCGGCTGTTGGGTGCGATGGTGCATGGTTGGTTTTCTGAAGGTGAAGTGGATGCAGCGGTGGTCGGTCCAGTGGGGTTCGGAGGTGTGGTCGAAGGTGACGTGGGTGCTTGTGGAGAAGATGGCGTCCAGCGTGTGGCCTGCGGCGTCAGTGGGTGCGGTGACGAGTTGTCTGAGGCCAACGTTGGCGAGGTTTTCGATCAGAGTGGCGGAGTTGGTGTCGTTGTTGTTCTCGAGGTGGAAATTCAAGTCCCCGAGGAGGATGTAGTCCGTGGAGGCGAGTGCGTGGATGCTGGCGAGATCGGCGATGGAGTCGCTGAACTGAGCCCGGGGTCCGGGGGGTCTGACATATGCTGGTGCAGGGAATTTGCAGAGGGCGAGATCAGAAACACTTATCCAGTAGGCAGGCGTGGTTCAAAAAACCCAGAGAAAAGACAAAGCCTGGGATCATCGCATAAGCCCCCCAAGCACTGGTGTAACGAAACATAGTCTACCATGTATAGATTTACCACCTGAGTCAGCTCCCTATGTTGTTGTATTGGTTGGGGTCCCAATGTTAGAAAGAGGTAGGGAAGAGAAATACACTGAACTAAAAAATAAGTGCACCCATTGGCTTAACCCGAACAGACCTCTCCCACCCCAGGTGTTTAGTGAAATCCTATTTGCTCTTAGAGTAAGTTGGGTGGGTCAAAGAGAGAAATTTATTGAGGGTGATTGCATTTTGATTAACTTTAGAGATAGGTGGGTGGTTACCTATGTTAGCGATTGGTCCCAACCGCTGGCAGTAACTGGAATACAGTCCCTTTCCTTAAGCCACTTCTACCTTTCTTGCTCACAAGTTGAGAAAAGGGACTATTCAGGGGAAATATGGGAAATTAGAGCTGAAGCAGCAAATCCAAACAATAGATGTCGTAATTTTGATACCTTATTGCCAGCTGTTCTTCCCTTAAGTAACAGATACATTGTTTTAGATCAGGTAGATTGAATGATCCCCATTAGACAATATTCACTATATAAGGCTAATCAGTTAGGGTTGTCCCATGCCAGTGAGGGAGCTGTGGTTACTGATTACCCATCGGTCCCAAGAAATGAATTGTTGATAGAAGAGAGTCCTATGGGTATTAATGATGATACTCATGAAGTCCCACATAGTCGTCCGCTTGGAGGGGCGGGGAACCTGCCCATAATACCTAAAGAGGGGATTCTACTTTTGTGCCTCAGGCTGTGAAAGTACAAAGGTTGCTGGGAGACGTGGCTACCAATCAGATACCGGTGATTAATAATGGTCAGGTATCAGTAGAGAATAATATAGGAAGAGATGATAGCTATATTGAGGCCGTTGATGACTTTGAAAGAGGGGTGTCCCCTACGGCCTTGCAGAGTATTAATGTACATATGCCACAGGGACTAAGGATTTTGTCATGGAATGTAGCTGGTCTTAATGCTAAAATATATCTCCCTGATTGGGATGAATTCATCGATACCCATTAGATCTGCTTACTCAAAGAGACCTGGGCACTGAAACCCTTACATAGAATTGGGTTTGTTACATACTACAAAGCAGCCATTCAGGGCCAAGGGGGAGAACCTCAGGGGGTCTTACTATTTGGGTTGGTATACATCTTAGCTGTAGAGTTAAAAGGTTAGAAACCCATTCCCCTGATATATTATGCATTCTTCTCTCATTTAGTAATTTCCCAAAGGTGGCTATTATTAATGTTTACTCCCGTCCTGTGAGGCACGGGCAGACCTCACAGACGTTAAACTGCTTGGCTACTTTTCTCCCCACGCTTCCCGAGCAAACATATCCCATCATTGGAGGGCACTTTAATTGCCACTTCAAAACCCTTAATGGTTTACCATATTCTATTACGAGTGAAGAGCGCTCGACTTGGGCAATTCCTATGAATAACCTTTACCAGATTATGGGGTGGACTCCTTTAGTCTTACAGCTGATCTCATTAACACTCAGTTACTCGCTG
The DNA here is from genome assembly GCF_964261635.1 of Lissotriton helveticus. Lineage (NCBI taxonomy): Eukaryota > Metazoa > Chordata > Amphibia > Caudata > Salamandridae > Lissotriton > Lissotriton helveticus. Next base: position 1,583,659,268 of record NC_136059.1, on the reverse strand, counting down.
AGGGCATGCAACGGTCGGTTGCTGGCCGATAATCCGGGGAACTTCACCTTTATAAGGAATGGCCAGGCATCCACTATTGATTACATCCTGGTAAAAGTGGAAATCTGGGACAGGATTTTGAATTTCCATGTCCAAACCCGTGCGGAAAGTGATCACAATCCGCTGGTTGTAACCTTGGATAGGTCCCAACTGGTAGAAGGGGAAGATCTGACTATTCCGCCACCTTTGAATTTAATAGCAACCGATGGAGGCAAATGAATTCGCAGGGGGTCGTTTTTACAATCTCCAGATGCGATGGCCTTTTTGTATAAATCAATCATTCCCTTTTTAGAAAAGGCAAGTTCCATCTCAGATAGTGGTAGTCCCACTGACCCCAAAGAGGAGTTGGGTAAAAACCGTTTTTATAGTAGTAAATCACAAAAAGGAATCCAACAAAGGGAAAAGAAACCCTGGTACAACAGGGCATGTAGGGATGCAAAGGGCGCCCTGTCGACGGCACTGAGAGAGGGAGATACTATATGTACTAGGGAGGCAAGGGCGTTTTAAAAAATATATATTTTAGCAGCAAAATCAGAATGGGAAATTGATAGATGGCAGGCCATTAAGAAAGCCCTAGATGACAAAAATATAAGAGGATTCTGGAATCTGGGAAAGACAGGAAAAACTGAGGGCAGGTCTGCCCTCATTTCTTCTCTCATTTAGTAATTTCCCAAAGGTGGCTCTTATTAATGTTTACTCCCGCCCTGTGAGGCACGGGCAGACCTAGTAGACGTTAGACTGCTTGGCTGCTTTTCTCCCCAAGCTGCCCGAGCAAACATATCCCATCATTGGAGGGGACTTTAATTGCCACTTCGAACCCCTTAATGGTTTACCATATTCTATTACGAGTGAAGAGGACTCTACTTGGGCAATTCCTATGTGTAACCTTTACCTGATTATGCGGTGGACTCCTTTAGTCTTACAGCTGACCTCATTAACACTCAGTTACTCGCTGAGGGCATGCAACGGTCGGTTGCCGGCCGATAATCCGGGGAACTTCACCTTAATAAGGAATTCCCAGGCATCCACTATTGATTACATCCTAGTAAATGTGGAAATCTGGCACAGGATTTTTAATTTCCATGTCCAAACTCATGCAGAAAGTGATCACAATCCACTGGTTGTAACCTTGGACCTTCGACCCTGCTCCAGGGCCGGGTTGCTCCCCTGCTCCAGGGCCGGGTCGCTCCCCTGCCACCTCAGCACCCCCTGTGAGCGCTCTCCCCCGCTGCTGCCGTCCTGACTGGGGTTCGAGCCTGTGCCCAGATCAGCTGTGGTTTGTCTCTCATTTTTGCATGCTTCGCTTTGTTTTCTGACTGTTGCATTTCTGTTGTTTCCGTTACTCCGTTCCTTAGCTGCACCCCTCGGCCCCCCACAACCCCCCACTTTGCCTTCTGTGCCCAGCTGTTCCTGCCGTTCCCATACGGCCACACTCCTGCACCACCCCGCTCCCTCCACCCAGCTGCACCTCCCTCCCTCCTGGCCTCTTATGGCGACCACTGCACCGCTGCGCGAGTCAGCTGCGGGTGCGCCAAAGGCAAGCCCGTCTGCGCCCGTCCGCGCCAGGACCGCGCCCAGCGCCAGAGCCCCTGGACCCCGGAGCCGCCAAAACACCGGTCTGCACTACGACGCCAGCACCCTCCATGGACTCAACCCAGGACGTAATCACTCCTGCTACCAGGCCAACCAGAAGCGCCCCCAAGGGACCTTCACCTGCCGGAATTGCAGCTTCACCAGCATCCGACCCGCCAAGCCATCATCCAGAGAACCCAATCACCTCCGATGCATCCTCCTCAACACCCCCTCCGCGCGCAAGCACGCCATCGAACTCTTGGACCTCCTTGACTCAACTGCCCGACGTCGCCTTCCTGACGGAGACCTGGCTGACCACCACCTCGGCACCAGACATCGCCATAGACATCCCAGAAGGCTACAAGATCTTCAGCAGAGACCGCATTAACGGAGTGAGAGGGGGAATCGCCATCATCCACAAGAACACCCTCAGAGTCTCGACCAACACTGACGGCACCCTCACCACCAGCGAGCACATGCACTTCCAGATTCACACAGACCCCAACACCACCCTCAGAGGAACACTCGTCTACCGACCACCCGGACCCCGACTACAGTTCAGCAACACCATCTCCAACCTCGTCAGCACCCACGCCCTCGCCTCCACAGACTACATCCTCCTGGGGGACCTGAATTTCCACCTCGAGAACAACAACGACGCCAACTCCACCGCCCTGATCAACAACCTCTCCAACCTCGGACTCAAACAGCTCGTGACGACTCCCACCCATGCCGCTGGACACACACTGGACCCCATCTTCTCCTCAAGCCCCCACGTCTCCTTCAACCACACCACCGAACCCCACTGGACCGACCACAGATGCGTCCACTTCACCTTTGGGAAACCCACCACACACCACCGCACCCAACAGATGCCACGCCGCTGCTGGGGCAAGGCCACCGAGGACCAACTGACAGATACCCTTGCCTTGGGACCACCCGCCGACCCCACCGACACCAACACCACCGCCATAAACCTCAAACCGTGTATCAACGACTACGCCAACACCCTCGCCCCACTCAGGATACCCGCCGCCAACCACACCATCAAGAAATCACACGGTTCACCGAAGACCTCCGGACCTCCAAGCGTGCCTGCCAGAAGCGGGAGAAGAGTTGGCTCCGTGACCGAACACCAGACAGCTACACAGCCCACAAGACCGCCACCCGCAGACACCACCAACTCATCAGGACCACCAAGAGGACTGCCTTCAAGGACCGCCTAGACAGCAACGCACACAACAGCAAAGAGCTCATCAGCATCGTGAAAGAACTCTCCAACCATAGCTCCAACACCAATGACATTCCCCCATCGCAAGATCTGTGCGACTCACTGGCCACCTTCTTTCACTGCAAAATCACCGACATCCACAACAGCTTCAACACTGCCACCCCAGCTCCGCCGCCAAGACCAACACCTCTGCAACCACCACCCGCACCAGCCGCCTGACCGCTTGGTCCAAAGTCAGCGATGAAGACACCATCAAGACCATGAACTCCATCCACTCTGGATCCCCATCTGACCCATGCCCACACCACGTCTTCAATAAAACCAGCACAGCCATCCCACCCCACCTCCGGAAAACAATCAACATCTCCTTTGAGACAGCAACCTTCCCGGAGAGCTGGAAGCACGCAGAGATCAACGCCCTATTGAAGAAACCCAAGGCGGAAAAACAACGCCCTACTGAAGAAACCCAAGGCAAACCCCGAGGACCTCAAGAACTTACGGCCCATCTCCCTGCTCCCTTTCCCGGCAAAAGTCACGGAAAAGATAGTCAACAGCCAGCTGACCCGCTACCTCGAAGACAAAAACATCCTGGACCCTTCCCAATCTGGATTCCGCAGCAACCACAGCACCGAGACTGCCCTCATCGCCGCCACCGACGACATCAGGATCCTCACGGACGAAGGAGAAACAGCCGCCCTCATCCTCCTGGACCTGTCAGCCGCCTTCAACATAGTCTGCCACCGCACCCTAACAGCACACCTCCATGACGCCGGAATCCAAGAGAAGGCCCTGGCCTGGACCACATCCTTCCTCTCCGGCAGATCCCAGAGCGTCCGCCTCCCCCCCTTCCGCTCCAACACCACCAAGATCATCTGCAGAGTTCCACAGGGATCATTCTTCAGCCCGACACTGTCCAACATCTACATGGCACCACTCGCCCACGTCGCCCGACAGCACAGCCTCAACATCATCTCCTACGCCGATGACACACAGCTGATCATCTCCCTCACCTGAAGACCCCGCACCGCCAAGGCCAACCTCCACAGAGGAATGAAGGCCGTCGCCTAATGGATGAAGGAGAGCAGACTGAAGTTGAATTAAGACAAGACGTAGATCCTCATCCTCGGCTCCACCCCCTCAGCCTGGGACGACTCCTGGTGGCCAACATCGCTAGGAACACCCCCAGAACCCACCGACCACGAGCGCAATCTGGGGATCATCCTCGACTCTGCCCTCTCTATGACCAAGCAGGTCAACGCCGTCTCCCCTGGCTGCTTCAACACCCTCCGATTGCTCTGCAGGATCTTCAAGTGGATCCCCTCCAACACGAGAAAAACCGTCATGCAGGCCCTCGTCACCAGCAGACTGGACTACTGGAACGCCCTCTACGCAGGAACAACAACCAAGCTCCTGAGACGGTTCCAACGCATACAGAACGCCTCGGCACGACTGGTCCTCGATGTCCCCCGACGCAACCACATCACTCCACACCTGAATGACCTGCATTGGCTCCCCGTCAACAAGAGGATCACCTTCAAACTCCTCATCCACACTCACAAAGCCCTACACAATGCCGGACCAGCATACCTTAACGGTTGACTCATCTTCTACACCCCCACCCGCAGGCTCCGCTCAGTCAACCTCGTCCTCACCACAGTTACACGCATTCGGAAATCCACCGTCGGTTGCAGAACCTTCTCCTACCTCGCCGCCAAGACCAGGAACACTCTCCCTACCGCCCTACGTCAGACCCAGGACCTGCTGGCCTTCAGACGGCTTCTCAAGACCTGGCTCTTTGAGTAGCAGCAGCCCCCCCAGCACCTTGAGACCCTCATGGGTATGTAGCGCGCTCTACAAATGATTGATTGATTGATTGATTGATTGACTGGATAGGTCCCAACCGGTAGAAGGGCAAGATCTGACTAATCCGCCATCTTTGAATTTAATAGCAACCGATGGAGGCAAAGAATTCGCTGGGGGTCGTTTGTACAATCTCCAGAAGCGATGGCCTTTTTGTTTAAATCAATCATTCCCTTCTTAGAAAATGCAAGTTCCATCTCAGATAGTGGTAGTCCCACTGACCCCTAAGAGGAGTTGGGTAAAAACCATCTGGACTTGGTTGGGACTCTTGCAGAATTTTTTTTATAGTAGTAAATCACAAAAAGGAATCGAACAAAGGGAAAAGAACCCCTGGTACAACAGGGCATGTAGGTATGCAAAGATGCCCTGTTGACCGCACTGAGAGAGGGAAATACTATACGTACTAGGGAGGCAAGGGCGTTTTTTAAGAAAATTATTTTAGCAGCAAAATCAGAATGGGAAATTGATAGATTGCAGGCCACTAAGAAAGTGCTAGATGATAAAGATATAAGAGGATTCTGGAATCTGCGAAAGACAGGAAAAACTGAGGGTAGGTCTGCAATTGAGCCAAGCCTCAGGGAAGAAGTTTGGGAAGCCCATTTTAAACTTTTATATTCTAAGCTCCAGATAGGAATCATCGAGTTGAGGCCACCTGTCAGTGATCAAACCCCTGCTTCCCCTGGCGACATACCTCCTTGTTCATTGGCCGAGGTAATAGTGGCTTTGACCAACATTTTACCAAATAAGGTGCCCAGGCTGGACAGGATCCCAGGAGACCTGTTCAGAACTGAACAGGGAGTGTGGGCTCCATATTTGCAGACCCTTTTTAATGCAATACTTCATGGTCCGGCACCCCCTTCAACTTGGGCAGGTGCTGAGATCATTCCCATTTATAAAAAGGAGTCCCCACTAAAACCGGCAAATTATAGGCCCATCAGCCTAATAGATGTAACACAAGAGATCTTTGCCCGTGTTCTTTTGGGAAGATTGCAGGTTTGGATCATATTATACTAACTCCCCTACAAGCAGGCTTCAGGACTAAAACCTCAACAATAGATCAGTTGTTTAGATTACAACTGATCTATTGGAAAACCATAACGTTGGAGGGAGGCTCTCTCTTTCTAACATACGTGGACCTCAAATCCGTGTTTGATATGGTAGATCGAGATCAGTTATGGGTCTTATTGCTTGATATGGGAGCTCGAGGTTATCTTTGTCAACAGCTGAAACGCCTTCATGAAGGCACCTTTGCTAGAATAAGATTTGGAAAAAGCGGGAGACTAACAGCTCCTATTCCCGTTGAGAAGGGAGTGAGACAGGGCTGTGTGCTCGTGCCCACACTCTTCTCACTCTTCTTAAATGGGTTAATTGAGGTGCTTTTAGCTTTTAAGGACATTGATTCTCCAAGACTTGCCAACCGCAAAATACCATCCTTAATGTTTGCGGATGACACACTGCTTCTCTGTAAATGACCTATGGGGATGCAGCGTGTCCGAGAGGAATTTAGCCATTTCTGTAAGAAAAGTAACTTGGAGATAAATATACAGAAAACAAAGTATATGGTTTTCCATGCTGATTCCATCAATTGCCCTCACCCAAAAATGGACGATCGGTCCTTAGAGAGGGTGCCTATATTTGATTATTTGGGACTTAACATGAATGATAAAATAGAGTGGGGACTGCAAATTACTAAGGTAAACTTAAAACTTATCCAGGCAATGGGGGGATTTTAAAAGTCTACAGGAGTTGTTTCACATGTATAAGGTTCAAGCCAGGGGGGTCTCGTTGTATGGTGCAGAACTTTCCTACTAACACTATTACAGTGACTGAAAAATTTTTTGGAGACAACTTCTAGGCCTCCCAAAAAGTACCCTCCTAATTTCAATAAGGATGGACTTGGGCATTGTCCCCATTGCCGACCTGATTTCTTTCCGACCACTTCTTTACTAGCGACGGCTATGGTGTACGCCAAAGTTAAAACATTTCAGGGAGGAATTAAATCCCGTCATGTCTATCCTGGGGGCGGGTAACATACTGTGGTTGTCCTTTATTAGGAATGCATTTTGTGCTATAGGGAGGAATGATCTGTGGTCCGCACCAGAGGCGACATGTCTTGCCACATCTAAAAAATCATTAACATCTGCCCTGTCTGGCATGTATTCTTCAGACAGTAGACCAGGGGTATTTAATCTGTGGGGCGCGACCCCCAGGGGGGGCGTGGAGTGGAGGAAATGGGGTCGCGCATTCCCGTGGCACTTCCGCCTTGAACTGCTTCAATACGGAATCCAAAACGTTTACTCCACGTTTTGGATTCCGAGCAGTGCACCTCAAGGAGTGCTCTGATTGGAGGACATTGTCAAAGAATTTCTCGTCATTGACGACTGTCCTCCAATCAGAGTGTCCTCCAATCAGAATGTCCTCCAATCGAACCAGGAAATGGGCCCGTGTACTGGGCCATAAATATGCACCTTTGGAGTGCTTCAATCATTTATTGTTCCTGCTGCCTTGCACTCTTGAACCCTTTTCCTGGACGACCTCGTTGTTGCTGTGTTGTTGCTGGTGTCCTCTTCACTCCACTGTACAGAGGAAGGTTACAAGGATATGGTACTGTCATACTGTCATATGCAGAGAAGGACATGTTATCAGCATGTCTTGACTTAAGAATTGTCGAGTCCCATCATTGTGCGTGTGTGTGTGTACACATGCCTAAAGTGGAGATACTGACCATGTAGGAAGAATATTCATTTTATTTTAAGTCTAATGTGAAATGTGAGAAACAACATTACAAGGGTTTTGGTTCCCAACAATATTTTTTATTAAACACATTTGTTTATCATTAACGTAACCACATGTGCATTTGAGTGCTTCCAAGGAACAAAAAAATGCATTGGAATATATGTGCAAGACAAAGTAACAATATTGATACTTACAACAAAGACGGTATACATGTGGTCTTTAGTGTCCCATACTTAAATGTAGTCTTTGACATAGAATCTGAATAGTTTGGGTTTCTGGTTTCTCCTGAACCATAACACTTTGTCCTCCGGCAGATTGTTCAAAAGTATAGAAACAAGACATGAGAAGATTTAGTTCTGTGTTTTTTAAATATTTATTTATACAACAGTCTACACTTGTCTGGTAGGGTTTCCAAGCAAGCACCGCAAGGCTGGCTTTAACTAGATAGCAGTGGTCTTCCTTCTGAGATCAATAATGATACAGACAACAACATTGGAGTCCTTCTACTTTTCTTGAAGAAGGTGTCAGGAGATCATGAGTTGGACTAGCCTACACAGAGAGCACTACAATAATCAATGTGGGCACAAATAGCAGATTTTTAATCTCATTAACAAGTAGGCGGTGGATTTTACACATTTTGTCCACCCATGTTACCTATTGCTATCAATGTGTGCGCACTCAAGGGAACGAGAACCTTGGTAACGGCCCACAACGCCATCTCACGTAATGGAAGCCAGCACCATCTGCAATTTCTTTTTTTAAGCACGTGGAAGAAACCTCATGTCTTATTCGCATTTTAGATAAAATAAGGTTTTTTACACATCTTGTGAAAATGCATGAGTTTTTTTTTTTTAAATGACAACCATACAGCATACAGCAGCAAGTCTGCGGTCATCATTAATATTGGACTTTGAAATTTTGTATCATAGATCAAACACACATTTGCCATGGATTGTTTCCTGCTGCCAAAAGATGGTAGCTCAATCAAACGAAAGGCCGAAATAGACGTTGAGAAAAGAGCTGCAAAAAGTAGGAAGTATGATGCCTCCTACCTGGACCTTGGATTCACCTGCGTCACCATAAATGGTGAAATAAAGCCACAGTGTGTGGTTTGTGGCATGACCTTGGCTAATGAAAGTCTGAAACTAAACAAATTAAAGCACCACTTGGAAACCAAACACGGGTCACTGGTAGGAAAGAATACAGATTTTTTTGCCAGAAAGCTGGAAGACATCATCCATCAAAAAGACACTGTGAAAAATGTGGTTGCCACGCCAACAAATGCCTTGAAAGCATCTTACCAAGTGGCGTACCACATAGCCAAAAACATAAAGCCCTTTACAGATGGGGAAAAAGTGATTCTCCCAGCAATGCTTGATGTGGCCAGATCAATGCTTGGTGAAAAAGCGGCAGAGAAGTTGAAAATTGTACCACTCTCAGACACCACAATTTGCCGCAGAATCTCTGACATGTCTGAGGATATCCACAGGCAACTCCTTCACGTTTGAAATCCAGTTTGTTTTCTTTGCAATTGGATGAAGCAACTGACTTATCTAAGGACGCTCATTTAATTTCTTATGTCAGATACTGCCACAAAACTGTAATATTGGAAGATTTTTTATTCTGTAAACCAATCAGGGGACAGGCAACAGCATCAACCCTGTTTGACATTCTCAATGCCTTCCAGTGCTCCAACGGCTTAAAATGGGACAGCTGTGTTGGGATCTGTTCAGATGGTGCTCCTTCCATGTGTGGGGCTAGGGCAGGCCTAAAAGACAAAGTGTTAAAAGTGGCTCCTCATATTCTATGGACCCACTGTATGATACACCGGGAAGCCCTTGCAGTCCGTAACATGGATAGAGAACTTGGGGATGTGTTGGATTGTGCTGTGAAAATTGTTAATTTCATAAAGGCTCACCCCACTAGAGCACGTCTGTTTGCAATTTTGTGTGTAGAAATGGGAGCTGATCATAATGGTTTGCTTTTCCATACTGAAGTCCGATGGCTATCCAGAGGGAAGGTTCTGAATCGTATTTTTGAATTACGAAACGAAGTACGGCAGTTCCTTCTAGATTTGGATCCATACAAAGCAGAACAGTTGTGTAATCTCCGTTGGCTTGTGCTTTTAGCATACCTTGCAGACATCTTTGATAAATTAAATTCCTTGAATTTGTCTTTGCAAGGAGCTGAAAGTACATCTTTCACAATGTGCAAAAAATATCTGCTTTCAAAAAGAAGCTAGAGTTATGGAAAAGACTAATCAAAGATGGCCTGCTGGAGGCATTCCCATGTTTATCAGAAGCTGTTGAGGACACAGGTTATGAACTTGAAAGTGCTGCTGAAGTCATAACAAATCACTTGTCTTCTCTCAGGGGTGGTTTAGAAAAGTACTTTCCTGAGGACATTGATCATGACAAGGACTGGGTCTTCCAACCTTTTCTAGTGGATGCAGGTACTCATCTCCCAGTGCACCTTCAGGAAGACCTGATTGAGGTTCAGAGTGATCGCGTTCTTGAAATGCAATTCAGCAAAATCCCATTGGCGGAATTTTGGCTGAAAATGTCTGAGGAACATTCTTGTTTGTCAAAAATTGCAGTCAAGACTATTCTGCCTTTTAGTTTGTCATATTTATGTGAGATTGGTTTCTCAGCATTGGCAGTATTAAAGACTAAGTACCGTTCAAGGCTTGAGGTGGAGCACAACCTGAGGACGGCTGTAGCAAAGATACATCCACAAATTGACAATCTCTGCGGAGAAAAACAGGCACACCCATCCCATTAGTTCAAAAATGTGTTAAAAAGTTTGTCAAACTATGTTTCGTTTACGAAAAATAAAGTACTGTTGTGGATTTTTGGGCAATTCTTTTTGGAGACTTTTTATTTGAGCTGTGTAGTAAACCTGTGACTCCAAACTACAATCACCCACAAACCTTTAGTTTGCTAAATACTGTTTAATAATATTTCCCCACCGTAAAAATGATTTGCCATGGGAACAGGGGGCGTTTTTGGTTGTCTGCGAAGAGGAGTACCACGTTCTAGAAATTTTTGTCAGGAGGGGGTCCTTAAGCCTGGAAATTTTGACAGGGGGGTCTCGGCATCCAAAAGTTTGAAGACCTCTGCAGTAGACTCATCCAATCTTACCTCCAAGTTCTTGGATGTAAAGCAGCACTATAGCTTGGAGTTGGTTTTGGACCTTATTCAACCCCTTGCAGCTAAGAAATTGTTCTTACAATTCAAACATGGGATGCTCCCGCTCTATGCATTAACCAATAACTGGGCGGGTGCCACTAAACTACTTTGTCCTGAGTGTGCTGAAGCGGAAGAAACTGAGATCCATGTGATCTTTTTTTGCCCCGCATATAGCCTGCCTAGATCTAAATGGGTCATACAACTTTGTAGAAACCTGGGTATAAGAAATTTTAGAGAGGTTTTTAGGTTATTAAAATATGACACTTACCCGGTATTCGCTGTTGCAGTCTCCAAGTTTTTATTTGCAATGTGGTGCAAACGCAGACACCTACTGAAAAAATAGAGTAGAGAACTTTGGTGGCCTCGTTCTTTTTTAGATTAATCCTTGATTTTAAATTGTCTTAATCATGGGATTAGCTCATCTTAACATTTTTTGTTTAACTTATATTTTTAAAAGATTTAGAATTAACTGATGGCACTGTCTAATCCTTTCTCAATGGCACCCTTGACTGAGACTCCTATCCATGTTTTACGCCCCCCATCTGATATTTGCTTGAGGGGGGTGGGACCTCTTACGTATTGATGCTTTCAAATTAATGGGGATTTAAATGTTAAATTGTATCTATATCTCTTCTTAGTAGGATTGTGATATTTTATGATGCTGTTCTTATAATGTTAAATTTTTTGTGCTTTTATGGCAGTAACAGCCAAAATAAAGTTATTTGACTGACTGACTGACTGACTGCATTGCCCCTTGACTAGAGTAAGCTGATAGCACCACACCTGATGTTTCTGTATGAACCAACGACATATCAGGATCCCCACAGTTACACTGTGGTGAGTTTACCCCCCAAAGCATCCAGTGCTGCAGACCCCATTCCTCGCACAACAATACCCCCTGAGCCAGCAATTGCCAGTTCACATATGTCTGCCTTGCTCAAACTTTGTATTCCACACGGCTCACATTCCTCCACAAAAACAGCCCCCCCAGGTTCTGTTGTGTGGCGTTTAGAGCTCCGAGTTAATTTTCCCGATTCATGCCCTTATATAGGTACAATTTACATTGCCCTTATATAGGCATAGAAATCAAGCCCTTATTTAGGCATAGCCCATGCAGACCAAATACAGGCATGGCTACTTCCACCCATACCAAACGTCACAACGATTTCTTGGAAAATCGGCTTAAGCAGTTAGGGAACTTCCCCTTGCTTGAATATTGATTTGTACAAGAACTCATGTACTTTGCAAAGAACAACTATTCCCTAGGGGTTCTTTCCTGACGTTATTATGCCCGACCTTACGTCAAACTATGACATTCCTAAACACCTTCAAGGTATAAATATACCTTCACTTGCTATGACAAACTACAGTGGTTCGGAGCAGGTCGACTATCTACTTGTCTGACACAGCTCGCTACAGCAAGTGCCGAAGGAAGCCGACCCTCCAGCTGACACACTGATCAAGAGGCTGTCTCTCTCACCCCGAGAATCCAGCACCAGTGCTTCCAAGCTCCCCTTGCGGGATGTTGGGAAATCGAGTCCTGAGACAGAGATACCAGACCTCCTTCATTTTAAATCAAGGTATGGAGCTGATTAGAACCTGGAGAAATCTTTGGTAGATTCTTGGCAAAAACAACTAAACCTATGCTCCACAATACTTACTTCTTCCCGTGTACTAGACTTAGGTTAGGTACATTGGATAGGCATATTTAGAGGTACCAGTTGAGTATTTTAGTCAATGTTATTTATGTATGTATTTTTATATGGCTTAGAAACCATACAATGCTTTTACAGTATTATTTTATAATACTATTCTCGGTGTACGCATTATACTTTGCATCCTGCTTACCGATTGTAGCAGTTCACTTCTCTTGCATGAGAAAGAAGACTGTTCAATAAACCTTTTTATTGAAAACGCCCGCCTCTCTATTTCTCAGCAAACTCTGTTGAAACGAAACATGCACGATTAACTGAGTGAAATACTTATCTATTGTTTTTGCGACTCTAGAGATATATTTCTTAAACTTGGGAAACAAAGTTGTCATGTTTATGCGGTTGTCAGAAACTAATCCCTTCTTGTGAATTCGAGAACGTTTCTAGTAACCTCTGAGCTAGCTGGCACTCACTATTAAGTTTAATATATTCGATAGAGTCCTAGTCAACCTCAGTCCAACGTCTAATCTATAGGATATATTATTCCAATGCGCAGAGCCTATTGGGAATATAGGAACTACACTACATGGTGCCCAACGTTTGGTAAGGCACTAATTTAATGCTAGATACTAAAGTAACTCAGTCGTGCTTTTCTCAGAGACCCCTTTTCCCGTAAAATTCTCCAATAGACATCTGGCGTGGGTAAAGGGATAAAATATCCGCCATAGCTGAGTAGGATGAAAATCCTATGTATTTGTTATTGGTTTGTTCAACGTTGAAGGATACAGTGTTCCAAAATATTGTGCACCTTATCTTTGTTTCCTTGAAACTTGCTCTGCAAACTTTCATTAAACAAGAATGTCACTCGATGACAACACCGAGGCTACAGGCAGCAATGCCGTACAAACTTTAAACTTTACAGGTTTCCAAGAGACCGACAATGATGCTATAAGCATTACAGAAACTTTAAGAAAAGCCATCACTATGAACCTTATACAAAATGGCCTATCATTTAGAGGTGGTAGGGTAGTTTTTGTGATAGAGGCACATGAAAATCATCAGACAGAGGTATTCTATTCATGGATTGTCTTCCCTGAAGCAAATCCAAGAACAAAAATGTTTCACTTCTACGAAGAAGATGAAGCTCCAGAGCAATACATTCCTTTCGAGAATGTTGAAATTCCACTACCATACCAAGAGCATGCTCTCTGGTTTAAAGGCACCCTAAAACATACACATCACATTACCAGGCTCGGTCCACTAGGTAGACCAGGAGCAACATGGCTTGCTGTAGCCAACTACAGACCTAACCTTGACATTGAAGCAATGTCAGACGATGAATTACTAAGTAATATACAGAATTTAGTAGAATTATGAAGTTAAAGGCTTCATTAAATACACTCCTACTCCTCCCAAAAAGAAGTGGGAGAACACTAAACAAACTTCTAAAGAGACGTTTTCTCAATCAGGAGGTAGGTCTCCTCAAAACGAGCCCTCTGAAAGGAGGTATAACCTCAGGAATAGGGATAATTTGAGAAAACCTGATAGATATCAAGATACTGATACACGTTCCTCTCGTACCTTTCAGATTTCATCACAGAAATCCGAAAGAAGAGGACGATCGGACCAAAAAGAAGAACGCGTGAAGTCCAAAGACGATCAACACGTTCCAAAAAATAAGAAAACTCAATTCACTAAAGAGAAGGTAGCAGGTCTAAAAATCAGGCATGCTGAGTATCTTGAGGACACAACTCAAGAACGGGGAATGGGCTGAAATGATGTTGGACAGCGCAGCAGAAGTCACCATAGCTCGCAAGAACTTGAAGGATCATCTGAAGACAGTGGACTTGAATGAGAACATCCAAGTTGAAACTGCAGATCCCAGGGTTAGTGTCCCACATAAGTTATATGAAGTAACACTGCGGATGGAGGGGGGAATAAATAGAAAAATAAGAGCACTCTTTTGAGAGAAGCTCTCTCATGGTTATGACATTGCTTTAGCTGAACAAAACTGTCCACCTGAATTTGTCAGGAAGTGCCCACATGGCGAAAACATCATTATAGGTAATTGCAACAACTCAGTGCTGCATTCCAATAGCACAGCTTAGAGCAAAAATGCTTACAAACTTCTCGTATTTCAGACTTGTTTATTCCATGTTTTCCAGATTTCTCAAACTTTTCTGGAATATCACAATAAGGCTGTCCGTTGTCCCAATTTTTTCAAATGAAGCAGTTGTGCTCATCCAGGCCTCTTACCACATCACGTGGACAATAAAATTCATATTTAGCAGCTCAAGTTATCACTTGTCCCAATGCATTGCAGGCCCTTTTGTTTGACCGTTTGTCAGGGGTAGCTGTTTAAGTTAAAACAAAATTAAACCTCCATTAGTGTTCCGAGCAAATCCTCCAATGTGCTTACAATGATGCATACTAAGATACATATCAACTTAATCAATATAATAAATTTAACTTGACTCATTCAAACTATGTAAAAAACAAGCTCCTTATCCGAATGCATTGATAGTGTTGCAACCATGTCAAGTGTTTACTGCCCGCAGTAACCTCCCCACATCCATCCTCGATGTAAAACCTTCCATTTTAACCATGTAGCTTTGTAAATCCTCAACCACCCCATGTTAATGACATAAACATTTCACCCTGTGTGCTTTTCTGAACCCCCATCCACAACCCCTAACTGTTCCAGACCCAAACCATCTATACATTCATTTACACACCATTATGCCAGATTTCTCCAATTATATTCCAATTCATACAAATATACCTATGCCAGGAAATGGGAAGTAGCCCAGGCTCATGCATTATATAAAAATCATGTAGGATGGGACGAGGATTCTCCTCAACATAAAATCCAGTTAAAAACTCAACCAACTGCGCAAAGGCAGTACCCAGTTAAGCAAGAAGCTAAAAACAAGTCAGGGAGATATTAGATCAACTTGAATACCAAGGGTTGACTGAAACATGCACCTCGTCCATTAACAATCCTTTGTTTCCTGTCTCCAAACCAGATAATACATATTGTCTAGTTTGGATTACAGACATTTAAACTTCTGTTGCAAAACTTTTGCAGTACAAAATGCGCACAGTGCAGCACTAAAGAATAACATTGTGCGTAAAAAATACAAAACCACATTAATTATTTCTAACGGTTTCTTCTGTCAAAGCATTGCACCAGAAAGTAGGTATTTGACCGATTTCTCAATCATGGGGACACAGGGTCAATTTTGTCGTCTTCCCAAGGGATTCAAGAATAGTCCAGGGTTATTTTCAACCAGAGTAACAGAGTTACTACAAACCTATGATGATGAGGCATTATCATATGCCGATGACATCTATCTAACAGACGATGACTTGGATAGGCACTTGAACAGGGTGAACACCATAATATTGGGCTTCGCCTCTGAAGGGTATAAAGTCAATTAAAAAAAATTGAGGATTGCCCACCTCAATATCCTTTTTCTGGGATACGAGTTATCAAGTGAACGCAAAAGCCTGGATGCAAAACTTTCTAGAGAAATGTGCGCTGCTCCAACCTCCAAAAACGGGGAAAAACTCACAGTCGATTCGAGAGTTCCTAAATTTCTGAAGAACGTACATTCTAAATTACGTAGAAAGGGTTAAACCTCTCTACGAATAAATCAAACCAGTTAATTCGACTCAAAAACACACAGAAACTTTGCGTTCAGTCCAAACAGACGTTAGCAACAAAACATTTGCAAACACACGTAAATGTACACAACTTAGGGCCAGATGAAGGTAATCCGATTTACCTACTCTTAAATACCGAATCATACCGATTCGGTATTTAAGAGTAGGTAAATTGGAAGTAGGCAGATGTAGGTAATTTTTCTTTCACAATTACCGATTCTGTAAGATTCGGTATTTACCGATTCGGTAAATACCGAATCAGTATTTCCCATTGAATCCTATGGGCCTTGAAGCCCTTAGGAATCAATGGGAAATACCGATTCGGTATTTACCGAATCGGTAAATACCGAATCCTGGCAGGGGGAACGGGGTGTCACTTTGACACCCTGTAGCACCCCAATTGCAGGCTTGTGTGCCATGTGGCACACATACATGCCCTAAGGGCATGTCTGTGTGTCACATGGCATAGGTGTACATGCACAGATGTGCATGTACACTGGAATTTGACATTTTACCACCCAATAGGATTGGGTGGTAAATACCGACTCCTAAAGGGCCTGTGGCACTCTTTGAAGTGCCACCTACATATTGATTTGCAGAATCGGTATTTTTACCGATTCGGTATTTTACCGATTCTGTAAATTTACCGAATCAGTAAATATACCGATTCTGTAAATAAAATGCCCCCTACATCTCCATTTGCAAATACCGGTCGGTAACGGCCAAAATCGGCCGTTACCGACCGGTATTTGCCGACCTACATCTGGCCCTTGGTGAGCCGAATAATTCCAGGAAGATGCGGTTTCACGTACTTAACCTTTAATGGAGGAGCAAAGGTACCAATGGCTTACAAATCGCACTTGTACACACAAGCAGAAATGACATTCACTTCTACAGAAAAAATTCTGACAACGGTTAAAACTGCAGTAGCAAAAGAGAGAGCCCTCGCACAGGGTAAGCGCATAATGGTCGTTACTCCTGTACCTGCCTTAGAGGCAGTGACGAAAGCGAGCATCCAAATGGTAAGGCTTTACTTCCGAGATGGATTCATGGGGATAATTCTCTTGCTGCAACAGACATTGAATACATTTTTTACCCTTATTTGAAAACACAAGAATTTCTACAATATGAACAAGAATGTCGTCTGCCTGCTGAAATTCTGCCTCTAGAACAGTATGAATGTATCATTTATACTGACGGATTAGCACAGCCCGCTATTTGGGGTAAACAAGCTTATAGCGCGATTGTTAGAGGTCGATGGTAGATGGCAAATTCCGACCAATGGTCACTAAAACACAATCACTAGGAGATTGTACAGCTCAGCGAGCTGAACTACAAGCATTCAAGATGGCGCCTGAAAATTCGCATCACGAATTCCCCACACTTGTAGTGTGCGATTCGTATTATTGCGTTCAATCTTACAATAAATACTTGCAGAACTGGATTGAAAACGGTTTCAAAGATGCAAAAGGTGGCACAATTAAGCATAAGTTGCTATGCGAACAAGTAGTTCAGTTATGACAAGAACTACAAAAAGCTCACGTGATCCATGCACTGAGTCATCAACGTGATGGCGTTCACGTTGCAGGGAATTCATTGGCTGATGAAGCCGTGAAGGCAGCTGTGCAAACGGCTTCCGTAGCTGCAATCACTCGTTCAAAATCGAAAATAGAGGGCGAAATAATGCAAGCTGTCAATGCTTCAAGCAAAGACAATGATAAAACATTACCAAAAGGTTATCCACTCAAATACTCATACATAACTGATACAAATAATGTTCCGTTTGCTCGAATCCCTGGAGTGGGGGAAAGAGTAATTCCAAACATGGAACATAGATTAGGACTAATCTTAGCAGCACATGAAAGGCTCGCCTCTGCACACGCAGGTGTTTCCGCCACAGTGCCATTATTAAAACATAGATACTGGTGGCTGCGCATGAGGAAGCAAACCAGAAACTATGTCTTGGAATGTGAAATCTGCCAAAAGATGAAAGTCTCTACCGTGAAACGTCCTGCGCAGACACCCCTGTTAATTTAAGACAAACCATTAGCTTGCGTTTACCTGGATCACTGCGGCCCCTTACAGAGGGATGGTAACTATAAATATATCATGGTCGCAGTGGATTCGTGCTCAAGATTCATTTGGATGTGGCCTCAGCGCTCAGCTGACGTTCGAACTGTTATTAAAGATTTGCAAGTCTTTATCGGCACATACGCAGTCGGCACGCTACATTCTGACCAGGGTCCTGCGTTTAGCTCTTGAGCTTACAAGGAGGCCATGGCCAACATGGGCGTTGCATTGCGGTACTCTAGTCCATTCCATCCTGAGGGAAATTCGGTAGTGGAGAGAAAAAACCAGGACATAAAGCAATCTATAACAGCTAGGGTACTAGGCTAGTTGGACAGGTGGGTCAAACATCAAATAAGTGTACAACATAGTCTTAACAATCTGCCAAGATGTTCTCTAGGGGGTATCACTCCATATGAAATCCTATTTGTAGCTAGAATAATTGTGCAGGACCTCGATTGTCACACTTCAGTGGTGGAACAAAAACCCTTTGATATCAAAGATCGTTTGGCTGTTTTGCAGGACTTAAATGAAATAAGATCCAGACAAAGTAACGTACTCCTGAAGCCAACAACCACTGAAGAGAAACCATCCGTCCCAGAAAGACCTGTCTGGATTCCAAAGATGGGGGATCATGTCAGAGAAAAGATCGCGGACAAGAAGGAACTTGAGCCTTCTTACAGGCAACCAGTATCTGTCCTAGCCATCCATTGGATCAAGAACAGTATTACTGCCGCCCCTTGCTGGTCAAAAAGAGAACAGGTTTGTGTCCATCGACTTGGTCAAACCACATCATGTGGACGATCATAAGTAGTAGGCCAAGTGGACTCCAAAGATGTAGAACACGCCCGAACCGGGCTACCATCCATGAGGTTCAAACTAAAAGACTCATCACCTTTGAAGAATCTGCAGTGCGAAAAGAAGATCTATGCAACAAAGTCATGGAACTTGTACCTCTTGAGACCCAAATAACAGTTTGTCAAGAAATGCCTGTCTACAATGAAATAGCAACTGACTATACAAATATAACAAGTGATCAAGTGGTTCCAGCAATTTCAACGAATCCTGATGCAATCCCTACAATTGACAGACCTGCCTCTGACTATTTCATCAACTTTGATACGTTTTCCGAGGATCCTAGCGAACCTGAAACAACGCCAGTAAAAATAACTTTCAAAGAACAAGCAATAGAACGTTTTCATCAACTGGAAAAGACGTATCTGGTTTCACCATGGATTGAACTTTGGATTGTGCTGGATGTACTTTTTCTTCTACTTTGGTTGAATCTTGTATTTACTTTGGGAATGCTGATAAATAGAAGATATGTTAAAAAGGACACAGCAAGTAAGAACATCAACTTACTCCTCAAGCCACCCAAATCATCTCATCGTGAATAAAGAGACTTGTCATCAGTGAACATCACAGCCGTTCCTATACCCGGTGGTGTAGCTTGGGACAGAACTGAATATGACATTCTTGGTCTGGCGGAGCTGTTGAAGATTCCACACCAATTCAAAATTTCCTTGAGTGACTTTGTTTCATCTAGTACCTTTTCTGATGATTGGCACTTCGAGACTTTTAATAATATGATGTCAGACTTAGAAATGTCTGCAAAGTTTACAAATCATTAATACTTAGAAGGTTCATCAGATTATGAACAAATGTACTGTTATAATCACTATGGTAATTATTTCTTGCATAACTCTGCAAATCCTAGAAATGTATTTTACTTATAACCAATAGGAACATTGTCCTACGCCACCAAAGAGTAGCTGAAAAACAATTTTTTGGCAAATTTCCATACTTTTCAGGGTATAATGTTTCAAATCCAGAATCATTTTTCTTTAAAAAATGTCATAGGACAGGAATGAAAAGTATGTTGACTAAGCATGGGCGTAAAATCCGCTCCGCTTGCGGATTTTTCGGATTTTCGGCAAATTTGCAATCCGCGAACTCTCGCGAATTTGTCGAAAATCCGTGAATCCGCTCGCGGCGGATTTTTTGCTTGGTTGCGGCGCGCGGCGTGGTGCACGGCGTTCACTTTCCGTCATTTAGCGTTTGCCGAGTTGTTTTTCTTTGCGAGTGACGCGCCATTTTAGATCTTGCTGCGTGTTCCCACGGGAGTTTAGCGCCCGCGAATACGTACTCGCGGCTTGCCACCTTGCACAGCACAACTCGCGAGAGTTCGCAATTGCGAACACGTAGTTGCGGCGTAAAGGAACAATCTCGCACTTGCGAAATAGAGATTTTGCAATTTCGCACAAGAAAATCACCAGCAAACAGGATAAACCTTCAGAAAATTATGATTTTTATCAGAATCACTCCTCAGGTTGACATTTGCATGGCCTTTTTTTTTGCAAGGAGTCCATTTTGGGGGGGGGGAAGAAGGAAGTGCCCCACAGTCTCCAACTTCCTGTTCCTGTCCAGCAGGCTCCTCCCAGTGCTTTGTCCATCTCCTGGTCACTTTCATTTGGATCTGGAGCTGGAAGGATTACTTTTTGTGGGTGCTGCTGGATATTTGGATTTGAGGCCTTTTTGACTGTCTTTGGATCACTTTTGGATTAGAAATCAACTTTCACAAGTAAGTTTGTTTGGGGCATTACAGTTGCTGCAAGTAAAATTTTGGAACTTTTTCAGAACAATAAATAAATTATATTGTGGGTAGCCACAGTATCCAGTAGGACCAGGGTTGGTTAGGGGTGCATGATACAAATGTTTTGTTGAATTTAAACACCATTGAGGCCATGGATGGGCTGGGATTGTGCTGATTTTTGTCGTTTTTTTGGGCCTGCTGGTGGGGCCCTTTGCCCAGGGGTGGTGAGTGTTGCATGGGCCTAGTCTTTCTGTGGGGTGTCTTCTTGAATTTAAACATAATTGAGGCCATGGATGGGCTGGGATTGTGCTGATTTTATTGTTTTTTGTCGTTTTTGGGGGGGTGCTGGTGTGGCCTTTTGCCCAGGGGTGGTGGTGCATGGACTGAGTGTGCCTGTGGTGTGGTCTCACTCTCTTTAATGTAAACATCATGGATGGCATTGGATTGTGGTGATTTCTGGCTGTTTTTCTGTTTTTTGGGGGTGTACTGTTGATGTGGACTGGCCATGTGGGTGGTGGTGGTGGCCATCTTGAGTGCTGGCTGGTACAGGCAACATGTGCTTGGGGTGTAAGGGAGGGGCCATTTTGAGGAGAGGCAGTGTCTGAGGCCTGCACTTATTTTGCCTACTTTTCATCCATTATGCCCAGGGGTGGTGAGTGTTGCATGGGCCTAGTCTTTCTGTGGGGTGTCTTCTTGAATTTAAACATAATTGAGGCCATGGATGGGCTGGGATTGTGCTGATTTTATTGTTTTTTGTCGTTTTTGGGGGGGTGCTGGTGTGGCCTTTTGCCCAGGGGTGGTGGTGCATGGACTGAGTGTGCCTGTGGTGTGGTCTCACTCTCTTTAATGTAAACATCATGGATGGCATTGGATTGTGGTGATTTCTGGCTGTTTTTCTGTTTTTTGGGGGTGTACTGTTGATGTGGACTGGCCATGTGGGTGGTGGTGGTGGCCATCTTGAGTGCTGGCTGGTACAGGCAACATGTGCTTGGGGTGTAAGGGAGGGGCCATTTTGAGGAGAGGCAGTGTCTGAGGCCTGCACTTATTTTGCCTACTTTTCATCCATTATGCCCAGGGGTGGTGAGTGTTGCATGGGCCTAGTCTTTCTGTGGGGTGTCTTCTTGAATTTAAACATAATTGAGGCCATGGATGGGCTGGGATTGTGCTGATTTTATTGTTTTTTGTCGTTTTTGGGGGGGTGCTGGTGTGGCCTTTTGCCCAGGGGTGGTGGTGCATGGACTGAGTGTGCCTGTGGTGTGGTCTCACTCTCTTTAATGTAAACATCATGGATGGCATTGGATTGTGGTGATTTCTGGCTGTGTTTCTGTTTTTTGGGGGTGTGCTGTTGATGTGGACTGGCCATGTGGGTGGTGGTGGTGGCCATCTTGAGTGCTGGCTGGTACAGGCAACATGTGCTTGGGGTGTAAGGGAGGGGCCATTTTGAGGAGAGGCAGTGTCTGAGGCCTGCACTTATTTTGCCTACTTTTCATCCATTATGCCCAGGGGTAGTGAGTGTGCATGGGCCTAGTGTTTCTGAGGGGTGTCTTCTTGAATTTAAACACCATTGAGGCCATGGATGGGCTGGGATTGTGCTGATTTTATTGTTTTTTGTCGTTTTTGGGGGGGTGCTGGTGTGGCCTTTTGCCCAGGGGTGGTGGTGCATGGACTGAGTGTGCCTGTGGTGTGGTCTCACTCTCTTTAATGTAAACATCATGGATGGCATTGGATTGTGGTGATTTCTGGCTGTTTTTCTGTTTTTTGGGGGTGTACTGTTGATGTGGACTGGCCATGTGGGTGGTGGTGGTGGCCATCTTGAGTGCTGGCTGGTACAGGCAACATGTGCTTGGGGTGTAAGGGAGGGGCCATTTTGAGGAGAGGCAGTGTCTGAGGCCTGCACTTATTTTGCCTACTTTTCATCCATTATGCCCAGGGGTAGTGAGTGTGCATGGGCCTAGTGTTTCTGAGGGGTGTCTTCTTGAATTTAAACACCATTGAGGCCATGGATGGGCTGGGATTGTGCTGATTTTATTGTTTTTTGTCGTTTTTTTGGGCCTGCTGGTGGGGCCCTTTGGCCAGGGGTGGTGAGTGTTGCATGGGCCTAGTCTTTCTGTGGGGTGTCTTCTTGAATTTAAACATAATTGAGGCCATGGATGGGCTGGGATTGTGCTGATTTTATTGTTTTTTGTCGTTTTTGGGGGGGTGCTGGTGTGGCCTTTTGCCCAGGGGTGGTGGTGCATGGACTGAGTGTGCCTGTGGTGTGGTCTCACTCTCTTTAATGTAAACATCATGGATGGCATTGGATTGTGGTGATTTCTGGCTGTTTTTCTGTTTTTTGGGGGTGTACTGTTGATGTGGACTGGCCATGTGGGTGGTGGTGGTGGCCATCTTGAGTGCTGGCTGGTACAGGCAACATGTGCTTGGGGTGTAAGGGGCCATTTTGAGGAGAGGCAGTGTCTGAGGCCTGCACTTATTTTGCCTACTTTTCATCCATTATGCCCAGGGGTAGTGACTGAGTGTTGCATACTTGCATGTCCCACTCCCTAGTCTTTCTGTGGGGTGTCTTCAATGTAAACATCATGGATGGCATGGGATTGTGCTCATTTTTCTGTGCTTTGTCGATTTTTTGGGGTGTATAACTGAACTGATGTTCCTCTGTCTTCCATTGCTTTTAGGTGCACAAAAAGACTCAAGAGAACCACCAGTGCCAGGAAGAAGTCCTGCAGCGGTGTGTGTGTGTGCAGCATAACGTCACGCGACGTCACGTCTGGACACAGAACCCTCTGCAACTCGTGCAACTGCTGCCGTGCTGACCTGCTCTGAAGAAGATGGCCCCCAAAAAAGTAACCCGTAGCTCCTCTAGCAAGAAAGGTGCCAGTAAGGAGCAGAAGAAGCAAGTTACCAAGGACACTGGTGTGCTGCCCGCCCCTTTTTTTGGGAGTAAAAAAAAAAGTATGCCTGCAGCAGCAGCAGCGGGATCTGCTGGGGACCAAGCTGGCAGCAGCACCCCCGCTCCATTGGGCTCAGTGCCACCACCACCACCACGCCAACTTAAGTCCAAGCCCTTGAGTGCTGCAGAGGCAGCCAGTATAGTTGTTCAATCACCATCGACCAGTGATGTTGGCTCATCGCAAGAAAGCAGCAGCAATGTCCCTCAATCAACACAGGTTGTTGTAGCTCATCTGACGAGTGTTGAACAACCACAGCCGCAACAACAATCACATGTGCAAGTACAAGCCCAAGTACATGTGGAAGGAGAGGCAGCGCAAGGAGATGCGCAAGCAGAGGTGCATGGAGGGTCACAACAAGTGCCCACAATAGTTGTTTCTCCCGAAGTAGGGGCACATCAGGAAATCGACAATCAAGGCGAGGTATCATTTGAGGAAGCCACTCCTCCTGATGATCCTTCATTGTCTTCCACACCCCTAGCAAGGAAGAGATCAAGGGTGGTGTCTACATCTTCTTCAAGCACACCTCCTTCTGATGATACGGATCAAACTTGGGAACCAGCACCACAGCCGTCTGAGAGTGAGGCACACCATGATCCGACAAAGGTAGTTAAGCGTAAAAGGAAGCTCGTCCAAAGTCTCAGAGTTATGGAGTGTGATGAGTCTCAACAAGAAGTGGCGGATACTGCTGCTGATGAAGACTCTGCCAACGACGACCCAGTCATCATAAAGGTCACTGCAGCCCCAGCGGGCATGCAGCAAACAGACATTTTGACCCTAGCCCGAAGAGCTGCTGAGTGTGATGATGATGATAATGTTGTCGATGAGGAGGCAGTGGAAACACCACAATCATTGGAGTTAAGTAGTACACCAACTCGTCCCGCTTCCATATTTCTTTCTGGCAAGAAGAGACCTCCGTCAACCTCGACCTTAATTAGTGGCGGTGAAAGTGCAAAACGTACAAAAGTTGGGCGATCCAGATCCTCCACTTCATCTGGCATTAGCTTCATGACCACCACCACCAGTATCGCCGCCTCCTCCATGTCCCACAGACACTTCAAGTCCCCAGTTTGGGACTTCTTTACTGTTTGTCCAAAAAATCCAAAGTTTACCATTTGTACCATTTGTAAGCAAGCAGTTAGTCGTGGTAAGCCAGGTACCAACTATGGTACCGGAGGCCAGAGAGGTCATCTTAGGAGACAGCACACTGTCAAATGGTTTGCGCACCTAGATGCGATCAAGAAAGGCCAAATTCAAGGAAACGTTGATGTTTCATCTGATGATGACGAGCAGGAAGAAGACGTGTCAAACACTTCCCTTACACCCAGTACCCCTGTCAGCAGCACACCCAATGTGAGGCACACTAAGAGTGTTGGAGCGAGTGAGACACCAACGCACAAAAGTTCACCAGCGAGCAAAATTGGGTCAACGAAGTCATTATCAGCCCGTAAATGCTTGGTCCAGGGCAACATTAGAACAATGCTTACTTCAGACGTGCCATATGAACGCAACCACCCACTGACGCGTCTGTATAACACTAAGCTGGCTAAAATGCTAGCTGTGGACCTTCTACCTTTTTCTTTTGTAGAAGCGGTAGGTTTTCTTGAATTAGTGGCAACGCTCTGCCCTAAATGGAAGGTTCCGAGCCGGTTCTATTTTGCCAGAGTTGCGGTTCCAGCACTACATGAAGATGTGCTGGAGGCGATTGGGGCAGCTTTGCAGAAGAGTGCTGTTCACACAATACATCTGACAACAGACATGTGGACCAGTGGCGCAGGCGCTGATTACATGTGCATCACTGCACACTGGGTCTCTTTTTCAGGTGTTAAAGCAAAGCTAAACGCAGGTGTTGACCCGGACAAAGTTTTCAAAGCTGCTCGGAAACATGCAACACTAGCCATGTTTGGCTTGGAGAAAAGTCACACAGCAGAAAACCTTTTGGAAGAGTTTGACAAAAAGGTCTTGAACATGCTATCCCCCCTAAAACGCAAGATTGGTTATGTTTCCACGGATAATGGCGCCAATGTAGTTAAGGCCATGTTGCAGGGTCACTATTTTAGAGTGCCGTGTTTGGCGCACTGTATCAACCTGGTAGTTCAAAAATTCTTGAGTGATAAAGGCAGTACAACGTTCGAGGTAATGGCCACCTGCCGCAAAATGTGCAACCATTTCAGCCATTCTTTTAAGGCCCGGAAGCATCTGAGGAGACTGCTACTTCAACGTGGAATGCCAGTGAAAGCACTCATCCAGGAGGTGGCAACACGTTGGAACTCAACCTTCTACATGCTTGAGCGTCTGTATGAGCAGTATACGGTACTCGATCACTATTTCTTCACAGAGGGTACATCTCAGAAGGAGGACCTGCGGATGAGTGCGGCGCAATGGGACATAGTTAAAAGCCTGACAGACATGCTTCGTCCTTTTGAGTTCTTCACGCGTGCAGTCAGCCAGGAGGACTGTAATTTGGGAAAAGCTATCCCATTGTTGTGCATGCTGGAGCACCAACTGATGGCGGTGTCTTCTGAGTTTGAAAAAGATGGAACAAAAAAAAGACCATTTTATTTTGTCTCAGAAATTATTAGAGCGCCTACGTGGTGATGAACGTCTTAAAATGATCAACTCAGAACAGCATTACATTTGTGCTACTATTCTGGATCCACGCTACAAAAAGGCGCTGGAAGACGAAGCATTCTTTCCTTTTGCTGATGCAGATGTTCAAAAGTACAAACATTGGTTAGCCTGGTCAGCCAAGAGGTTTGAAAAAGAACGGCAGGTTATTGAAGGAGAAGCCAGTACATCAGCATCAGCATCAGCAGGCCATCCCCAGTCACAAGAATCCACTTCTGCACCTGTGGCTGAAGTGACCTCTCAGCCGTTAAAGACACCGGCAACTGGATCATCTGCACCACACACAACAAAAACAGTGGCTGCTGTAGAGGATTGGCTAAGTTTGCTTGGGTATGGTTCTCGAAAAAAAGTCACAGGCACAGCAAAAAGTAAGCTAAGTGGAGGAACCGCTGATGACCTTGAGTCGATGGTGCAGGACTATCTGAATGACTCAACAGAGGTCTTTCTTAATGAGGAGCCATTGCAGTATTGGCATGGCAAAAAACAATTGTGGCCACAGCTCTCCAACCTGGCTATAAACTATTTGTCTTGCCCACTCGCAAGTGTGTCTTCTGAACGTGTTTTCAGTGCTGCTGGTGGCATTGTAACTCCCAAACGGAGCCGCCTCTCGCCCAAAAATGTGGAGCGGCTGACAATGATCAAGATGAATCAGCACCTCATACCACCAGATTACAAAGTACGAGAAAGCACGCCGCATGAAGACGAGGAGGACGGCAACGTAGATGAGGGGATTTTTTCTCTGTTCGGTGGCCCTGACCTCATCCAGCCTGAATTCGAAGAGTATGATGACGAAATCTTGTTCTTATTCCCTGACACCGAGCCCTGAAAATGAGACAATCAATCAAGAACTTTCTTTTTCGTCCTTATTCACTTTTATTCCTGTGTGCTTTGTGTCTCTCTTTCTTTGTTTTGCACAGTTAATTTAATTCAAACTTTAATCACCTAATCCCAAAAACAAGACCATCATCAGAACTGTCTTCACTTGTTTGCTTATTGATTTGAAGGTGCCGCAGTCTACATTCCTCAGGGTCACAAGTTCTGAAGAACATGCTCCTCTATCCTCCTCCTCCAGACTGCGATTTCCCTCCAAGCAGAGTGCTGGATTACGCCCAATGAAGAAAGACTCAGCACTTGTGGGGGTGTTGTACTTCTTTGCGGGTGAGTTGACGGATTTGGGCCCATTGCTGTGAAGCTCTAATAATGGACAAAAGTGTTTTGGACCAAATATGAGGTGGAAATTTCTTGCCGTTTTTGCTGACTTGCTTGACTTTGAGGTGCTCTTTGGCGGGGTTCCGGGTGTTTGTGGGTAATTTTTGTTGTCTGTCGAAGCACTGCTGCGAGCCTGCGACAGTCTAATCTTGATTGCATTTGCTTTTCAGGAAATCCGTGGTGGAAAACAGGAGTTATGATGATTGATGATGATGATGATGACCTAGCTGCACAGCGCCGCGTTTGGACCGAAGGCCGAGAGACATTGTAAGTATGAGATTTAGCTTTTTCGCTGTTTGGGGGTGTTGTCGGGTGTTTTTTTGCGGGTGGGTTGGCGGGTCTTGCCTGGGGCATTCCTGGGAAGGTCTAATACCGGATAGAAGTTTGTTGGACAAAATCCATAAGGAAACACCAGTTTTGGCACTTTTTGTAAGTTAGGGTTCGTTAGGGTTAGCCCTAGCAGCAGGATTGCATGTGTTTCGGGGGGTTCTATTGCAACGCAGTTCTGTTGTTGTAGAGCACTGTTGGAGCGATGCTGGCTATGGATACTTTTGCTTGCTTGCAAGTGGTTTGAATACAATCCACGGTCTGTATTTGGGCCTACTGTTACTTTCAAAGTACGTTTTGTAACCATTTTTCTGCTAGGCATCGTTTTTGGAGATCTGATTGGGGTTCTTCTACATTTTTGCGACTGGCTTTAGTAAGGGTCTTGGTGGGAGCATTGCTGGGAAGGTCAAATTTTGTTCTAAAACACAGTAGTACACCTACCTTGAGGGGAAAGATCCGCTATAATATTTTGACCATACTTATTGATCCTTAAAAAGGTGACTCAGACAGAGCACGCAATTTCAAAAATATTGTACTGTCTATTAGGGAAATCAAAGTGTCACTTTTTGAACCACACAGCGTACATACCTTTTATTTATTTATCAGTGGTATTGTAATAGCACTTCCTGTTTTCCGTTCAATAATTACAGGCCGGGTTTCAGTCAACATCCGCCAGGCAGGCAGTGGACAGGGTGTCTTCTGTCAGTGGTCACCACATTGCTGGACGAAGCGTCAGCTGGAATGGAGGAGTGCCGCCAATAAGAGGAATTGTTTGCTGCATGCAACTTACTTACCAAATTCAACAGGACAACTCCAACAACATACGCAATACAGATACAGTATCCATTGTTGTCTTTTATTCTATGAGTGTGACTGCATGTGCTTACCTTTAGTTTGTAACCAAAGATTGTCTGTATCTTCAATTATTGTTTGTCCATGCTCTGCTTTTTTTTTCTTCTCTCAACAAAACCTACCCAAAAAGAAACCCCCATTCCCATCCATTTTACAAACCCTAACCCTCTTCCCCCGGGCTGTGTTGTTTTGCTTGATGTCTGACTAAAATGACATCAATAATTCCACACACTTGCTGGGGAGGATAAGGTCATAGCAACAGGCTGGTGAAGGAATACGAGGATATCTTCTAGACTTACTCAGCTTCAGTACTATATCTTCTAGTAGTAGTAGCCAATGTCAAATAAATTCAACGCAAGTACTAGTTATACTTGCAAGCAAATACTTTACCATTTGTTAGGCTACATTATGGCACTGTTCTAGTGTACTGTCACCTGCTATTTTCTCGATCGTACCGTAACCGTTGTAATGCTACAGTAAGGAGGACAAACAAGGTTTCGTTTTCTTTTTTTCCATAGGCATGCAACTGCCACTGTGTCACACCACTAGTACCACCGCAATGAGGAAATGTCACCCGCCCAGGATTGACAACGTTAATCCCCATTTCACCTGGAGCCAGCCCTGGGCCTAGCCCTAATTTCTAACACAAATTACAGGTAAGATAAGCGTTTGGTGGGAGGTAGTATAATGGAGTATTATTTCGGAGTAGACAAGAGATTGACGGTTGTACTACTAAAGTCCTACGACTGTTCAGGAAAACAAAGTTACTGTTACACCCCCGCCCCCCACCCACCAGACTGAAAAGCAGTAAAAAACAGGTATGGTCAGATAAAGTTTAAAAATATATTTATTTAGCCCTAACAAAATAATCTCCCTCACCCACCCTAACCCCAACGATTGTCTCTGAAACGTCCCAAAACGATCCCAACTCCCAAATCCCACCCCCCAAAAGTCTATAAAAAAAGGGCAAGGGACACTCCACTACTGGAGGGTGCTGGTGCTGGTGCATGATGCGGCATGGGCATCATACTCCTTGCGGAGGGTGGCAAGCTCGGAGCGGAGGCCCTTAACCAAGTTCTTATACTTCAGGACCTCCTGCTCCAGGTTGGACATGCGGACTCGTAGGCGGCGTTGGCGGTCCTTGCAGCTCCTGTGGGGGGCAGCTGGTATTTCGGTTGCTTGGCGGTGGCGGTCATCTTTCTTAGCCCGGCTCGGTCCTGCTGGCTTAGTCACGGAGGAGGATGCAGTGGTCACAGTCGAGGATGTCGTTGTTGCCCCGCTCGACTGCGTGTCCTCCTCCTCCTCCAGGGCCACCAGCCGCCGATATTCGGCGACAGTGGCCTCCAGCCTCCGTTGCCGGGCCAATCTAGCCTGCTCCCTCCTTGTTGTTGATTTGGAAGGAGCAACTATATGAAGAAAGAAAGACATAGTCTGTAACCAATGCTCCTTATTAATAACACAAAGTGATTGAGCCGAAAGTTGGGTCACAGAGTACAAGTAGCAAATTGAAAGCACAGTACATAACTATTGAGGACAGTATCTATGTAACCTCCCACTTCTGCATCCTTGCTCTAACATTAGTGGTAGTTTAATGAACAAATTCTACGACCACTATGGACTTCCATTACAGTCGACTATGACAGTACACCAGTCTTATTCTTCTTCTTCTCTCTTGTTTAGGGAAATTGTTACGTTATCTTATGCAAGCCGGCAGAATGACATGGACAGCACAGTGAACTTGCACCCGAGAAAAAAAGTTGCACACCATGATGAGTGAGACAGACTTGCGTTACTGTACCGGTCCAGTACATGCAGGTGGTGAAGCTATTACTTTTCTATTACGGGTGGCACTGAGAATACTCTGTTACAAGGGCTACTGCTTAATTAATTTACCTTTCACCCTACAGTGCAAATGAGTACTAGAAAAGGAAAATGAAGAAGCTAACTAATTTGATTATCTATCACTTCACATGGGACGTATTTGATGACATATGAGATGACTTTAGGTGCTTTGCTTAATATTGAGTGAACAGTGATACACCCACACATGAATGACGTACTACAAGTAAACTAAAGTTATTAAGAGAGGTACGGAGTGTCCACCGTAATAACCAGATATATGCTGTGATTGCAAACGCAATACAAAGTACTGCTACTATTCATGGTAGTATTGGACACATTTACAATTTCTTTTCCTTGCCTTCCCTGCACTGGAACGGACGTGCGGGTGCGGTGGTACATGCTCTTCAAGGTAACACTTACTTCACCTGGCGACCATCTACTCTCTCTAGATACACATGTGCTATCTAAGACTCAGAGAATACCATGCTCCGGGCATCCATTCAGTCAAAGTATACGCACACATACAGTTTCTGTTTCACCCACCCAGGCTGCTGTCCTTCCACCCATCCTTGCTTCATCATTGACCCAGCCATGCACCATACCATATTCTTTCCTTCCCAGCCACCTCGGGGGCCAAGCAAACACATATCGTTCTTCTTTGCCAGCCATCATACAAGTTTGCGTCCCACTTACTTACACCCTTCTTTCGCTTTTCGTTCATCCCATCCATCACGTTCGTCTAAGAACTTATTGGGATTCTTCTCACCAAAAACTTCACAGCTAAGTCGAAGTACATTTCGAGGAGGCTACTACCTGGTTGATTTGTAATTGTAATACACCCGTGCAGAATGCACACTATGCAGTCTTCAATCTCAATAAGTAAGGAATATATAGCTTACCTGTTTCCGCCACCACCGTTTGAACCCCCACAGGACCGTCCGCCGGCTCTTGCACCGCCTCCTCCCCAGAGTCCTCCGAGTCCTCGCCCAACACAGCCACCTCCGCGCTGGCCCCGTCACCAGATGTTACACCTACGAAGTACATTTAAGAATGTTAGAATACACCACTCACTACTATATAATATTTGGTCTAGGAGAAATGTTAAAAAAACAGAATACAATGTAATAATTTGTGACTGTCTACTCCATAGTAAAAATGTCCCATTTTCCAGGGAAGGCTGTTGTCTTGCTGCACTTTTATGCACAACTGATGAATGCTTGCTTTTGATTTTTAACACACACCACTTTTTCTCCTAACAGACAGAAGCTTGACTCCTAAGAACACGACCAGGATCAAGTTCAAACCAGGTGAGAGCTCGGCTCGACCACAAGAAATGTGTCCAATTTATCGTAAGCACTAACCACTTTTCCATTTTCAGTTAAATAGTTTTATGACAAAGTAGATTTTAATAAATGTGTTTACTTTTAATAAAGCTTTTAAACTTAAATAGACTCTGTGGTTTTTGTTCCTCCAGACTAGAGTGGATGAGCTAAAGGTTTTGGAATTTTTGCAAGCATGAGTGCCTCTGACACTTCTTGACTGTGCTGTGACTCCGTACTACTCTCTTGTCCTGCGTACGATAATCTAGAGATCATTGGGGATCTATAATCGGTGACTTCGGGAGCTGAATGACTCTGCCACACTATCTAGTCAGTAAGGAGACAGTGCATAGAGGTATTGCTGAATATAATGGGAGTCCAATGGAATTGCCAAATGTCCAATCTTAGTTAGCTACACAGACAGACTAATAAGAATAGTCTAGTAATACCACAGGGAGTCATATTCGAGGCAGGATAAGAATTTATATCCAGTCTACAAGAAGATCAAAGACGATTTAGAAAAAATCGAATGAGGAACGCTAGGAAAAAATAGGTACTGTTTATTAAAATGTAAACTTACTGGGGCCAGCAAAGGAGCCCTCGCCTGCCCGATCCTGGCCTGCATCCTCAGCACCCTCCTCCTGTGTCCTCTTGCCCTTGGGGGGAGCTGATGTACAACATGAAAGAAAGAAAAACCAGAAAACATGAATGAGATTTTTCAACCAAATCAAACATTTCAAAAGAACAATAACAAAATATTTTGGAAAAATAGCAAATAGATAGACAACTATTCCACGGGATCTATCTCATGTGGTATACTACGTTATTCGTATTGCCTGATTTGCGGAACGTTGACTTAGAAAGTTCCTATGTAACTCAATAAACAGACTACTAAAGAGGTTTGCCTAGGACTGGCACTGCAGGCAGCAGTGCGCAGCACGCGAAGTGACAGACAAAGTCCATCCTGCTTGCAGATCAGTGAATACTCAAACTATCAATCCACCCGCCACCACCGCCACTATTTCTTCTTATAGCCATGTATCTAAAGGAAGGACTGGACTTCAGTCTGTTGGGGCTGATTTAGAAGTCCCTTGCGGAAGTTGCGGCTCATTTTCCTCCATTGTTGCGTGCCTTTTGTGACGCAGCGGCAGAACAAAAGACTCGCCATGGTGTTGGTGCGGCGTATATATTAAAAAAAAACACATATGGGCATATGGGCGATGCATCACGTTGTAAAGCCCTGCGCCATCAGGGGGCGTTCCGGCGCAAGGGAGGGCGTACCTGCGCAGGAACGAATCCTAAAAGTGGCTGAGGGAAATCGACAAGATGTCAATCAGTCACTTTTAGGACAATGATGCATGACTCAAACCCTGCGCGCTTGAAGCCGACGTACGGCTTGATGCAGCATTGGGGAGATAGGGTACCCCAGAGCATTGCTGGAGCTGCGCCATCGTTGGCACGCAACTCCAGCAATGCGCTGCCTTTACGGCACAGATGCGTAAGGCTTCTGTGACGTTTTGGGCCAATGGGTGGTGGTGGCATGGCACACAATTACTGCCGCATCCCTGCTACTTTGCAGGGATGCGCCGGTAATTGAAAATATGACCCTTACTGTCTAGCATTACGCAGTTCTTATCTTTACACTACACTCATACATAATTTCTCAGGCCAATGAAATGCTTCTGAACACAACATACAAAACAAAGAAGCATAGTAGCAAGCAAGGCTACTGAGAAGGAGAGCAGTGCACCTGAAATGCATAGAAGATTTTGAAATATAATTTACCTCAATGTAATCGGCAGCATTATTGCTCTTGGTAAAGAACAAAGATTTGCAAATAACAGAGCAGGATAAAACAGAGTAGTAAATGTACTACTACTACTACTCACCAAGCCCGGGGACCTCTACGCCGAGCGCGTCCAGCAAGTCCCGCTCCCGGTCCATGACATCGGTCCAGCGGTGGGTGGCCTGGTTATATGTGCGCCGGACCCCAGAGATCTTGTACATGGCCCGGCACACCTTCTCCCACCGCTTGCGACGCTCCCGGATGCCATAGCCAGTCGCGATCTTGCCGCCTCCCAGGATCGTCTTGGGGAGGCGGCGCTGGACGTGGAAGATCAGTGCCGCCACTTCCTCCGCGCTGAAGATCTCCCTCGGGACCACTTGCTCCCCCCTTAAACGCCCGCACGGGAGCCGGGCACGGGGTGCGGGACCCTTCCCCTTCTCAGGGTGCTTCCCGGCTCCCTTTACCATGGTCTGGGCAGAAATAGAGTTAAATGATAAACAAGAAATAGAATAGTGAAGAAGAAAAGAAAAGAGTTTAAAAAAGTAGTTTAAAAGTAACTAAAAGCTGCAGAAAACACAAAAATATAGAGCTAGAAAAATAGAGGGATAGATAATAAGTAAAATTAGATCAAAAAAACTTCAAACAAGCAAAGGATGGCAGAGATTGAGAGAGGATAGAGAAAGCATGCCCAGAACCATAGCAATGAATGAGAAACAAGATGGCCGCGCCCGTTCACGACCGCGTGGGTAAGTTCGCGCGAGATTTTCCTTGCGAGTACGCGCGAAATTGTACTAGCGAGCAGCACACTTTGCGAGATTACACATAGCGGCCGGAAACGGAATTACGTCACGCCAACAAGATGGCCGCGCCCGTGTACGACCGATAGGGTAACTTGGCAAACGTATAGCTAGAAGCGCCTGGCGAACACGCGCAAGATCACGCGAACATACACGTCGCACAAAAACAATTTTGTATTCGCACGTATTCGCGGCTTCCGAAATCGATCTCGCACGGATTCGAGCCCCAAAAAACGCGCGAAATTGCAGAAAAAAACGATTTTAGCTAAACTGAAAGCAATGAGCAGGTGCAAAAGTTCAAACTTAACATTAGTAACATTCAAGGTAGTGCTTCCTGAGGGGCCCCTCCAGAGTTTGCAACTATTCTATGACCCTGCTATGACCCAAACAGCAGGCTCATAGAATAGCTACAAGTAGACCATAAAGGTCCTGTGAAAAAAAAATTCACTGCAACAAAAAGCAAATTACAGATAAGGAAAGAAGCAGGTGCCAGCCAGACTGGAAGTTTCAAAATTACTGACACATTAATGACCCACAAATTAATTGATGGCAGTTGAAGAAGGGCAGGTGTGCTTGCTTTTTTCAACCACCATAATCTACAGTGATAAATAAACCTAATGGGTGGCAGTGAGGATGTACCAGAGGGTGGCATGGGTGTCCCAGAGGGTGGCAGTGGTGAAACAGAGGGTGCTGTGAACCTGTGATGATAAACCAGAGGTAGAAACAACATAGTCGCGGCCGTTGCGAGCCGAAAAGTAAGTTCGCAATTGCGAACTTGTCCCAAAATCGGCGCGAACGCGCAGCAACACAAAAAACGGGAAAATCCGCAAATCCGCTAGAGTTCGCGGATCTTCGCGGATTGCGAATCCGTAAATCCGAAAGTTCGCGTACGCGAGATCCGCTAGATCCGCCCATGCTTAATGTTGACAAATATAAAGCAAATTTATTCTGCAGCCTTTTATGCTCAGCTGTCCACATTAGGTTTTGACTTTTGGAAAGGCACCATTGAGACAGAAACTGTCTGGGGCACAAATGACTGGCAAGTGCAGGGATTAGAAGCTTTATTTAGAGCCTGCATCATCTCAGAGCAAATAATGTTTTTGATTGACACTGTCCAACAGAGATCTTGTCTTGGGTTAGCCAAGATAGAAGATTTAAACAAACCTTCCATACCTACACCTACACCTGATAGTAATAACACTTCAGAGTGGGTGGTTGACATACATACTATTTTGTTTCACAACAGAACAAATCATGATTAGAAAAAATTGTTAATCTGGCCCACAGACACAAACAACTGTCAAGATAGATTCCTGAATAAGACACAAGGTTTCACATTCACTAGGCCATATCCAAGATATGTTCAAAGACAGCATCCAGGGATAGTAACATCATACAGTGTCGGGAAACTGTACCTTGAGAGGCTACACAAGTCTACACTAAAGGAAGTAAAACAACACATATCTTTAGTTAAAGATGGAGCTGACCTGAGGGACTTCTTACAAGGACCTAAAAGACCGCGTCATAAACGTTTTATATACGCTGGTATCTATGCCATGTATTAAAGCATGGAAGATTCCGCAAGCAGAGACTGCAGAACGAATATGAGAAATTGACTGTATTAATTTAGAGAAATCTCTCTCTGTAGTTGACAATGGGTTAACGACTCTGTCATCCAGGATATATTCTTTGGACGGCATAGTATCCTCTGCCTTAGACATAATGGAACAGTACTTGGTCGTGTTGCAACATGGTCAGTCGCAATTACGTTCTATCATGCTATTAGGCTGGACGTTACAAAACCTTCATTCAGGGTATGTGCCTTGGCGTCTAATCAACACAACGTCACTGTTTTCTGAATTTAATCTCACAGATAAACAAATCAAATTGGCACAGAGAGGAGAAGACTATACGGTGCTGAGCATTGAAAAACTGGAAAGATTGCCATTTACGGTTGGTGAAAAACCAGCCATTGAATGGAAAATACACGGTACAATCACTCTGCCTGTTACAATTTTTCATTTTCAGTATTGCCTAAAATGTATACCAGCAGGCCTATATGAAAGGTTTCTTAGTGGCAATAATTGTGAAAACGCACTAAGCGGTTCTCTCCTATGTCAGGGTATAAACTTACACGAGGCCTGCAATGGTTCCTGGAACAACTTATCCTGCCACCTGCAAGGTTCACCAGCTGCAGTGATTGATCCAATTGTTAGGCAACTTTCTAATGGAAGTTACATTATGTTGAATTATCACAGCTGCTGTGGCATATTGCCAGGTTTAGCCTGTCTCGTAACTGTGTCAGCCAGGGTCACTTGCTGTATGCAAGTATTGTTTCCAAAAACCAAGACAGACCGGGAGTCGCCGTTATGGCCTTCACTGAACATCTCTTCTATACGAATTGATACTTTGAGCAGAATGAAAGCCATTCTTTTACAGAAAACTGTGCCATTGACCTCGGCCAAAGAAACCTATGATTTGCAAGTCGCAAGGACTTCTGCAGAGATACACACCCTATTAACTACAAACTGCCCTGTACATTTCTCAAAAATATTAGGTCATATCTTAAACATGTCTGATACGAGTGGTATTGTACATGTATTTAAGATGATTTTTTCGGGACTGTTAGCACCTTTTGAAGCAGTCCTAGGACTTTTTCCAAACTGCGTGCACTCTGTGTTTGGCAGACTGCCTCTCGTTATGGGACTCGCTGCAGGGATACTATTTTTGCTCCTTTTGCTCCGATATGGCTAGCCAAATCACCAGCGATACCCAGTTCACCATGGAGAACTTTCTTCTGGCGATGAAGTGTCTTGAGCGCATAGTCCAAATTTTGGGATTAACTCATTTAAGAGAATTAAATACCACGTGGTTTATGTCATTCAGACCAATCTGGCAAGATTGCATCTTACCTGTTCTACGATGCCTGGTATGTTGAGAAGAATGCTTGTTAGACATCTGTCTCACACTCTCATCAGTCATGCCAACGGATGTTTATGCTTTGTGCGACCCGGTAAAGGCCCATGCGCAGTGTTGTCCCCAGCAGCTACCAATTCTGATGACGGCATTTATTAAGATTTCACAGACGCAAAATGCTGATGGTGAGGTACAAGAGGAAAGCAGCACACAGGTACCATCCAACTCGAACATTGCTAACGCGACCAATGCTGACGGAGATGCTTCGCATCTTTGTGCAATTAATCTGCTTAACGATGTAATCCAACTTTCACCTACAAGGGTAGATGAATTCATTTCAGACTTGGAAGATTTGATGTTTTCTCCAAACACTAACACTGACTTTTGAATTGGCACAGAGTGTTCTGAGAGACTCTGAATTCGACCTTCATTTTTTCAAAACAAGTTTTTAACTTTGGAACTCTTTTTTTCTATGATCAAGCTTTTGTTTTTCCAAATTTTTTCTTTCTTCATTTTTTGGCACAAAGCAATCTGCTCATAGTAGATATAGAGAACTAGAATTCTTCGAAAAACTTCCAAGGGACCATATTTGACCTTGTCCACAATCAACCAGTTTATATAATCTGCCATAAAATGGTCTCAACTTTTTCTTCTGTAATTAAGAGCCATTTCATAAGTGTATTTTCATGATTCATTCGGATAGCATTTTCAAATATCATCTATATGCTTTGACTAAAACATTGCTTTAAATGCGTATAGCACATATGTTTTTCGCGTACAATCAGTACTAATGCATTTTTATATATTTTTGGGTGTGTTGTAACACATCATGTTTAGATACGTTTTAATGTATTTAGAACTTAGTAATGTCGTACATAATAAAGTGAAGTGGGTGTTGTGTGGCGTTTAGAGCTCCGAGTGAATTTTCACGATTCATGCCCTCATATAGGTGCAATTCACATTGCCCTTATATAGGCATAGAAATCAATCCCTTATTTAGGCATAGCCCATGCAGACCAAATACAGGCATGGCTACTTCCACCCGTACCGAACATCACAAGGATTTCTTGGAAAATCGGCTTAAGCAGTTAGGGAACTTCCCCTTGCTTGAATATTGATTTGTCCAAGAACTCATGTACTTTGCAAAGAACAACTATTCCCTAGGGGTTCTTTCCTGACGTTATTATGCCCGATATTACATCAAACTATGGCATTCCTGAACACCTTCAAGGTATAAATATGCATTCACTTGCTATGGCAAACTATGGGGGTTCGGAGCAGTTTGACTATCTACTTGCCCGACACAGCTCGCTACAGCAAGTGCCGAAGGACGCCGACCATCCAGCAGACGCACTGATCAAGAGGTTGTCTCTCTCTCGCTGAGACTCCAGCTCCAGTGTTTCCAAGCTCCCCTTGCGGGGTTAGACACTACAGAGCACAAACAGCAGACCAAGGTCAAGCACATTAGTTCTGTGTATTCCCAATATCAGGTGGTGCAACCACTTCCAACATCCGCTGTTTAAGGATGTTTAAATAGAACTTGTATACAAAAACAAAAAGGAAGGTGCACTCCAATGAAGTCAATAGAGCAAACGATGATTTAAAAAGTCTCTTCTTTATTCAGAAATCATAGTTTTCAATCAGCAAAGGCACAGCCAACGCGTTTCGTTCCCCTTGTGCCACGGGAACTTGGTCAGGGCAAAAATATGTATTGCAAAGTCGATCGTCAAGATTACAGGAAAAGGATCTATCCTGGTAATAGACGTCCCAATAACGTAATGGTTTTAAAAAGATCCTGAGGGTACCACGTTCAATTTCCTCAAGAGAACCACCGTTAGAGGTTCATTAGACAGTCCAATTTATTGCAGATAAGCGCCAAGATTGCTTGCTGATCTGTAGGAATGGAAAGTGCTTGCAATAGTCGAAATAATGACCAATAAAGATATAAATTCACACCCAGGAAGAGAATAGGGAGTTATATTTCCTCCACAGAGTGAATACCTCGCCTCAAATAGGGCGAGATTCCAAATCAGATAAATTAGGACCGTTCCCAGAATAGCACTCCCAATATGTACAGCAACCAATTACAAAAGCAAATGCGGCACCTGTCGTCGGGCACCGGGGTCGCAAAGCACCGTGAGTTGAAGACCTTGCGGGGTGTTGGGAAATCAAGTCCTGAGACAGAGATACCAGACCTCTTTCATTCTAAATCAAGGTATGGAGCTGATTAGAACCTAGAGAAACCTTTGGTAGATTCTTGGCAAAAACAACTAAACCTATGCTACACAAAACGTACTTCTTCCCACATACTAGACTTAGGTTAGGTACATTGGGTAGGCATATTTAGAGGCACCAGTTGAGTATTTTAGTCAATGTTATTTATGTATGTTTTTTTATATGGCTTAGAAACCATACAATGCTTTTACAGTATTATTTACTATTCTCGCTGTACGCATTATACTTTGCAGTCTCCTTAACAATTGTAGCAGTTCACTTCTCTTGCATGAGAAAGAAGACTGTTCAATAAACCTTTTTATTGAAAACACCCATCTCTCTATTTCTCTGCAAACTCTGTTGAAACGAAGCATGCACGATTGACTGAGTGAAATACTTATCTATTGTTTCCTCGACTCTAGAGATATATTTCTTATTTGTGGGAAACAAAGTTGGCATGTTTATGCGGTTGTCAGAAACTAATCCCTTCTTGTGAATTCGAGAAAGTTTCTAGTGACCTCTGAACTAGCTGGCACTCACTATATTCGATAGAGACCTAGTCTATCTCAGTCCTACGTCTAATCTATAGGATCTATTATTCCAATGCGCAGAGCCTATTGGGAATATAGGAACTACACTACAGCTCTACTTTGAGAAAGTTACAAGACTGCCCCATTTACAATGGTTGTGTCTGCCCCACCAGGGGCATTGAAACGTTGTTGCAAAAGCTATCAGAAGCGTACAGGCCAGCACAGTTACCTTTTTGCAGGATCCCTTGCTTTACTCCCAGTCCAAACAACACTATGAGACTTATCGTCCATGATTGAAGCATCAAGATATTCAGACCCAGCTCCCCTTGCTTCATCCATTGCCTGTACGGCACTCAGCAAAGTGTCCACCATAGATATTGCAGGGACAGTATGCTCCCCGTTGCTTGCTTGGAGGAGGCCCGCTGCCTTGCCTGATTGAAGAAGCTTCAGAATCGGTCTTCTGACTAGAGAACCGGGCCTCTTCTCAACAGCTTGCAGATGTCCCCTACCTTCCCTTTGTGTTGCTGCAGCTGCTGAGACATTATCATTCATAGTCTCCGTTACAACTGTAACAGCATTTGACCGCGATGGAGTGAATGAGGGAGCTGGATTCAGCCAGCTCAAGACGCGAAGCAGTAAGGATGGGTCAGCCACCTTGCTGTTCTGATCTGCAAGAGATGCTTGCAGTGAATCCTGGTGTGCCACCACCACATCGGATAGGAGAAACAACCTCAGTTATGTGTAAGAATGCTCGTATTTACAGACGGTGTGCTAATGTTAAAAGCTTTGTCAGCCACTTGTTTTGGGAGAGAGGGGGTCTGCCGAGCTCAGTCAGGTCATGTCATATCAGGCAGGCAGGGAGAATGGCCATGCTGGAGCAGTCCTGGATGCGTGCTCACTGCGGTGGAGTCAGTCCACCATCTTCCTTTCCTTGCCAAGAACCACTCCAATATGTGTGTTTCCTGTTCAACTTAAAATGGGCCTTACAATCTTTTATTAGAAAATTGCTTTCTCTTTAGTGGGATCAGGCAAAGCAGTTGATGGGAACCTCAGATAATTACAGACTAATTGTAATGGAGCAAGATTGGGTAAGATTTGCAAGTCACACCGGTGAGAGGTTTTACTTTGAGACTTAGGCCATTGCTAAATTCCTGTTCTCCTGCAAAAAGGTGTAACAAGTTGGTGATAATCATCAGACTGGCACAGTTTTCGCTTGACAGATTTTGGCGGGACAAATGTGTTGAAATGTATCAGTAAAAAGTCACAGAAAAAAGGAGAAAACATAGTATTAAGTGTGTTAAACACCACTTCTGTATATTATGTCTCATTTCAATGCTGAAATGTGAAGAAAAAAATATTTTCTATCCCTGCTAACCATCTCATCCCAAATTAATGGTATTTATCAGGTGTGGCCAATATGCAAATTATTCTGCACAACTTGGAATCAGGGCCTTACTTTTGCTGTCAGTAGGACTCCTCCAGCAGGGCAAAGCAGGTTGTTGAAACCCACTAGAACACAGGGACTAGAATCCTTTTAAGATGGATATGTTGAGCTAAGGATCCAGTAGAAGTATTCAATGTTGGTACCAAAACCTCCAAGTAAGACAAAGCTGGAGTCTATGGCATCTTGTTTGCTTTATTGCTGGGATGATGTTACTGCCTTGAACGAATCTCAAGCCTAACATTTGGGCTTTATTGCTTTTTTAATTCTCAGAAACATTCAAAATGACAACTAGAAAGCAGTTGAAAGCTTCTGTTTGGCAGTCCTGTGGTAGCCTTGAGATCTTCTGGCTAAAGCTCAGGGTGGCTGCTCGCATTTGGCTGGGCCATGCCTTTTTTGGGAGCGTGGTACCTTGTGTGAACCTCAAGACTTTCATTCAAGATACTGAAAACATCACTCTTAGTCTCTACCACAGCACCCAGGCTTCCTGGTAAGGCTCCTATGGTCAAGGTATTTCTTCCGCCTGTAATCTCACCAGGTCCAGTGGAGTCTCATCCCAGCTTGGCAGCAGGCTTTTTCACAAAGAATGGATCCTTCTTTAGTATTTTGTGACCCAGGGCAGTACTAGAAGCCAGCCTACTGACTCTTTGAGAGCTTTTCCAGTCACTGAGTAGAAGTGGAAAGCCTTGGAATTCTACATAAGCATGTCCTGACAGATTCTTGCTTCTTCAGAGTCTTCACCTGACCTAGAACTATTTTGGTAGGGTGGTGGTATGTGCTCATTTTTATCCTGTACCCTAGTTCATGACTGGTGAAACTCCTTTATACAGTCACTGAAGAATGTCTACTATCCATCTTACTTTTGCAGTCATTCATGTCTGTCTGAATGTGAAACAATCCCCAAAATATTTGTTCTATTTGGCAGGAACTTGGCTACTGTGTACAGAGCTTCCAGTCTCATATAAGGTTGTACCCTATGAAGATCTACACCCTCTGATTATGTTGGACTGGTTACCTCTCCCCACCTGGGAGCATTGAAGAATGTCTCAGATGGATCCCTGGTTTAAAAGCATGTTCCTCGCCAAACCACTACTTCACAGAACCATGTCTGAAGGCAGGCCTCAACTTTGAACCTTTTTGTGATTATTAGTTTCTTTCCATTCCCAACTGCCAAATTAGAAGGTAAGAGGTCAGTTTTTACCACTCCCAAATTATTGGACATAGCAGACTGCACTCCTCTGCACACCACTACTAAAGCCTGTGTGCTGGTTTATTCCTAAGTGGACTCCCAAACTGAATAGA
This sequence comes from Lissotriton helveticus, assembly GCF_964261635.1. Taxonomy (NCBI): domain Eukaryota; kingdom Metazoa; phylum Chordata; class Amphibia; order Caudata; family Salamandridae; genus Lissotriton; species Lissotriton helveticus. The sequence goes on along the minus strand of NC_136059.1, from coordinate 1,583,616,556 downwards.
CAGAGATATCAGTGTAACAATTGTCCATGATGCACATACAAACCTAACCTACCTTTTAATTTTCTTACTTCATTCATCTTGTCCTCGTCATTGTCCATAATTACCTTTACTTTGCTCAATTCACTGATTGCCTAATCTGAGTCTAGGCTTGGGAATTTATTTAAATTATCAATATTCCCTAACATTGGTGTAAGTGTATTTCGTTGTATTTTGCATCATTTTTGTTTTCACCGGCGTACACATTGCATGCAATGTTAATTAACAAGAGGCACATTCAAATAGAAAATATCTAGCAGTGACCTGTGAAATTGGATGTGTTTCATGGCTGCACGCAAGGCACTAACAAAGTTCACTTGTGTGACCTTGGTACACAGGGGTATTAATGACATAATTTTCATGCAAATGACGGTCAAGCAATACTAACAGAATAGGTGTTTTTTGCAGAAAATTATCCATATTTCCAAATAAATAAATATACGATTTCTGCCAATCTTATTTGAGACCAACATAGTTTGAGATTGACTGTATTTTTAAATATCCACTGATTCATTAGTTGTGGCAGGTTGCCCGAACACATAACTAAAATACAATGGGCCCTTTTCACAAAGTTAAATTTATACTTATAGGCTTACTCATGTGTAAATGTACTCCTACACTTTGGAGTAAATGTACTACTTTTGCTTATTCACCGTTTCAGAGTGTAAAGTTACTCCAAAGTGTAGACTTACGTCTTCTCACCCTCTGTAAACAGGGTGGATCACTGACATAATATCGACCTCACAAAAATCGAGATACAAAAATATCGAGTTAAAAATATCGAGAGACAAAATATCGACTCCCTATCTTCAAAATATCGACTCCAAAATATCGACTTACAAAATTATAGACAGTCAAAATATCGATTTTTTTAAATGTTTTAAAATTAAGTTAAAACTAATATAGTAATAAATATATTTAATATAAACTTAATATAAACTTTGAAATAATTATTAAATACATGTAGTATTAATAAATAAATAATATAATTAAAAAAATTATATCACCAAAAAGAAAACATATATATATATATATAAACATATTATTAAATAAACATATATAAAATTTTTAGCGTATACCTTTACAACGCATACCATTACAACGTAAGTATTGGTAAGTATATAATAATTTTTTTAATATAAATTAATGAAAATTATTATAATATAATTTAATTTTATTTAATTTTATTTAATTAATATAATTTAAATGTAATTTTCCTTTATTTTACTTTATTTTTACAAAGTACCCCTGTACCCCAAAAACCCAAAACTGACCGTGAACCCTAAAAATACCCCTTTACCCAAAAACTGAAAACGAACCCTGAACCCTAAAAATACCCCTTTACCCAAAAACTGAAAACTGACCCTGAACCCTAAAAATACCCCTTTACCCCAAAAACTGAAAACTGACCCTGAACCCTAAAAATACCCCTTTACCCAAAAACTGAAAACTGACCCTGAACCCTAAAAATACCCCTTTACTCAAAAACTGAAAACTGACCCTGAACCCTAAAAATACCCCTTTACCCCAAAAACTGAACACTGACCCTGAACCCTAAAAATACCCCTTTACCCAAAAACTGAAAACTGACCCTGAACCCTAAAAATACCCCTTTACCCAAAAACTGAAAACTGACCCTGAACCCTAAAAATACCCCTTTACCCCAAAAACTGAAAACTGACCCTGAAACCTAAAAATACCCCTTTACCCAAAAACTGAAAACTGACCCTGAACCCTAAAAATACCCCTTTACTCAAAAACTGAAAACTGACCCTGAACCCTAAAAATACCCCTTTACCCCAAAAACTGAAAACTGACCCTGAACCCTACAAATACCCCTTTACCCAAAAACTGAAAACTGACCCTGAACCCTAAAAATACCCCTTTACCCCAAAAACTGAAAACTGACCCTGAACCCTAAAAATACCCCTTTACCCAAAAAACCAAAACTGACCCTGAACCCTAAAAATACCCCTTTACCCAAAAACCCAAAACTTAAATTTAATTTCCAAAACCAATTACTTTTATTTACAAAGTAAATTTTATTTAATGGTCAATTGTTAATCAATTAACAAATTTAATTAATTAACATATTTAATTAGGTATTATTAAATTACTCCCCACCCTATCCCCCTATAAACTCACAACCCACTACAGAAATTAATTTACTAATTATTATTTATTTATTCTTTAAATATTTATAATTACCAATTATATTTTAATTAATTAACAATTAATAATTAAATAACAATTACTATTATATTACAGATTTAATTAATTATATTTAAATTACTTCCCACCCTATTCCCCTATAAACCCACAACCCGCTACAGAAAATATTTTACGAAAATGTAATTATTGATCAATTAATCAATTATTATTAATTACCAATTATATTTTAATTAATTAACAATTAACAATTAATTAACAATTACTATTATATTACAGATTTAATTAATTATATTTAAATTACTTCCCACCCTATTCCCCTATAAACCCACAACCCACTACAGAAAATATTTTACGAAAATGTAATTATTGATCAATTAATCAATTATTATTAATTACCAATTATATTTTAATTAATTAACAATTAATAATTAATTAACAATTACTATTATATTACAGATTTAATTAATTATATTTAAATTACTTCCCACCCTATTCCCCTATAAACCCACAACCCGCTACAGATTTATATTACACAATTATTACAAATTATAAAACACTTACCTTATTTTCGATATTTTTGTTGTCTATATTCTATCTAGTCGATATTATGTCTAGTCTATATTTTTGATTCGATATTTTGGCTATTAATATCGATAGTAATCGATATTTTTGTAGTCTATATTATGTCTGGTCGATATTTTGTCTAGTCTATATTTTTACCTCGATATTATGTCCAGTCGATATTTTTGAGGTCGATATTATGTCTGTTCACCAAACAGGGTATGGAGTCTAATTTACCAGTGTCAAGTTACTTCTAGCTACGTTTCACATCTAGGTGAGGGTCCCTGCCATCGAGGTGGAGATCTCCTTTGGGCAAAGAATAGGGAAAAGTAAAAAAAAATAATTCGACTTCAAAACCAATTGTAAAAATATTTCAATGTTGAATATTAATGTAAGCAATTTTAGATTTATTGCAATCATTTAAAATAATAATAATAAAAACAATGGTACAGCACTATTATCTTAAAGGTATATTAAAATAATGATTTTAAATTAATTGTACAATTATTCAAGTATTCATCTAAAAAATATAATTTTCATTAAAATATTGATCTGTATTTTATATGTATTAAAAAATAGCAAAAGTAGAGTTCATTTTAATTATTATTGTCCCAAAAATGTAAAAGTTACAATAATTTTACATTCCTAAAAGTTCCTTTAAAAAAAGTATGATGAATTATTATTTATTTGTTAATTATATATCTCCATTTAGGACTGAATACAATGTAGATATATATTTCTTAAAATTCGACATAAACTTATTTTAATGTTAGGAAGCGTTTTTTAGTTCCAGTGGTTGACCATGTGGGGTGCTGGACTTACTCCAGGTCTGAGCTGCAATACATTCACTACTGTTTTGGCACCTTGATGCTAGAGTAGTTTTAGAAGTGCAGATCAGTGAATAGCAAAGTTATTACTGTTTTTGGGTGGGTAGGTTTTCTGTCTGTCCCTCCCTAAACCCCTTCCTCGCCTATCTAACCCCATCCATTCCTTACTCCTTTCCTAAACAGCTTTTATTTAAAGTAAGTATTCCCTATTTTCAAGCCACTCCCCCGTCTTTTCCAAATGTACTAATAAAAACGTAGTCTTACTTGCTGGGAGATCTCTGTGGTTAGGGTGGAGTTCTGCACTGAGAAAAGATTGGAGAGGAGGAAGTGTTTGCATGTAAATTTATGAATGCCATTTTGTAATACTTGAGTAGTGCTACTCTAGTACTGCTAAAGTACTACAAATAACGTTTGTGAAAAGGCCCTAAAATCAGCAAACCCCTATTTCTAAGTAATTGAAAATAGAATTGTAATAACCGCAATGACGCAAAATGACTTCTATCATTATTAAATTTACATTTTTGCCTAGCCCTATGAATTGTACAAGATGGCTTTTGACATTCATCTGTGTGATAATTTGTTGTAACTGGTCTTGGTTTTACCTCCTCCCTTGTGGGTGCAGTGTGCCTCAAAATAATAAATAAATACATTTCAAAGCCATCTACAAACATCCAATGTTCCATTAAGATGATTTAGTGAGTGATGCTGCGATTTGCAGATTGCACATTTAAAACCCAGCAGGGCCAGCTTAGGCCTCCATCCTTCCCAGGTCAGTAAATTGAGAACCATTACGTTAGTTATTGAAGCTACCTAACTGAACAGTTTAGGTGAAAATATGGCAAAAGCAATTTACAGAAGCAAGTTTTATTTATTATTCTGTCCTTGGCTAGAGAAAAGTATTCGGAAATTAACTACGTTTTTACATTCTTCACATACATTTTGCCTGACTTATACTTTACATTGGCAGTTCAGATATACAACAGGAACATCATTTATATGGTCCACTAACTGAACAAATGCAGTTTTTTAAAACATCAGTTTTCGTACTTAACCCTCATCAACAACTCAATGCAGCATTGAAAGGAGAGCATTAAAAAAACACACGGAGCTTGTCAAGCGCAGTGTTAATTGCAGTCTCATTTAGCTAATTCCCCATATGATTTTAAAATTATTTTGCAAATAGCTTTTTTCTCCCACATAAGCCTGGTGATCTTTGCAGTGATCCTACGTCAACACGATGATGAGCATGAATATAACAGATGCCATCTGGAAGAGGAGGAGGTACCACGTGGGCTGAAAGACTAATGCTTCAAGAGCTGGCATGTTCACAAATACAGTTCATTTCTTGGTCTAATTTGGAGGTCGGGGGAACAAAGTCTTCCTTGAGTTAGACTTTTTTTTAACTGTACTAAGATGACATTTTAAATATTGTTTGCAGCTCTGTGACTGTCTTTAAAGTATTAAGATGGTAGAATTGCACTTTCAGAAAACGCACCTGACCCATGGTCTAACATTTAGATAGTATGTTAGTATGTGCTATTTTATGTTATGTTATGCTACGTTATGTTTATTTTTGTATAGCAATCAACTGCCATTAATGTGGCATCAAATTTATATTCAGAGTGTGCAGTCACCCTTGTGCTTCTAGGAGCTGAACTCTTAACACTTCAAGGGCCCGATTCTCAAAGGTAAACTTAGATCTAAAGTCTAAACTTAGACCTGAAGTTCAAGTTTAGACCCAAAGTCTAATTTTAGCCCTGAAGTCTAAACTTAGACATTCGACTTCAGGCCTAAACTTAGAATCAGTCACTAAATCCCAAGGTAAAAATCATTGGACAGAAATGAGATTGCAAATATTTATCTCAGTGGTAAAATTACCTGGGCAACATAAGAAATCAACACTTGTCTTGCTTTGAACTTTTTTAGAGCTAAACCAATGGATGCATGACGTTACAACGCATACTTTTACAACGCATACCTTCACAACGCATTTTTTACAACGCAACATCCATTACAACGCATTCCATTACAACGCATGCCATTACAACAAATTTTTAAAAACTACCTTTACAACGGATTCCATTACAACGCATACTACCTTTACAAGGCATACCATTACAACGCATAACATTACATTGCATGTATGGTAAGCATTGGATAGTGTAGGGGTAAAAACTTACTATTCTAACTCCAGGGGGGTGCAACAGTAGGGTAAGTGTTGGATAGTGTAGGGGTAAAAATTACTATTCTAACTCCAGGGTGGGTGCAACAGTAGGTTAAGTGTTGGATAGTGTAGGGGTAAAAATTACTATTCTAACTCCATGGGGGTGCAACAGTAGGGTAAGTGTTGGATAGTGTAAGGTACTATGCGTCTTAATGTTATGCGTTGTAATTGTATGTGTTGTAATGACATGCGTTGTAGTGGTATGCGTTGTAGTGTCATGCGTTGTAATGGTTGCGTTGTAATGGCATGCGATGCAATGGATGTTGCGTTGTAAAAGTTTTGTTGTAATGGTAGTGCGTTGTAAAAGTTGCGTTGTAAAGATTGTTACCCAAACCAATGGTTTCAGTGTGAATTTGACAGCAACAAGTTCAACTTCTCCTTGCTAGCTTTAACCTTGGACCTTTTTCCACTGGTGGATTGTGTCTTTCAGAAAAAGACTGAAGGCATAAAATTTGACCCGGATGACTGGCTTAGTGTATTGGATTTAAGATCCTAATCAATTTTAGTGTGTGTTGTTCTTCACTTTATTTGGATACTGCTTCTGCCATAGCTACTGAGTTGAATGGGGATTGTCTGAGCTTTATTTTGAGACCTAGCTAGGGTGGACTCCTTACGTGGGTATGGGTCTATACTTCCCACATTGATAACCCACTTTTTGATACATGCTAACACTCAAACCTGCTAGTCAACTGAAAGTATTGAACTGAAAAGAAGGGAAAGAACGAATTTCATGAGAAACCGGCTTTAATGCCACCAAGACCTTCTATTTTTAGATGAATGATCACAGCATACCTGAGAAAACTTCTCTGTAATAGATTCTGAACAATCATGAACAAACTATGTATCACTCTGGCTCCAGTGATTACTAATCTGTAAGGCAACAGAAATGGACAACTAATAAATCATGTCCTTTACTCTGCTGTCAGCCAAAAAACATAACTGTGTAGGCAATTCACAGATTCACTGATTTCAAAATGACTTCCATCCTTCCTTCTAGAAATGAAGCTTAAACTGCCACAGTTCGTCTATCAGAAGTATATCAAACACAATGCCAGCTATTCGAGGTTTTTTGCATCATGTACCCAACTCATTTAAAAATCATGACTAAGCATGCTGATCTAAAGGCACTGTCACTAAATTAAGAGACCACAGTTTTTAGCACAGTAACATCACACCTCTAATCACACATACATTTGGATGACCTGGAACAAAAGACAAAATAACACAAATAAAAAAAAAGTCCCATGGCTTGATTGCGAGCTTGGCGGTCTGACCTCCCCAATGCTGCAGCCTTTAGAACACCCCAGTGCTGGCGGTCTTTCCACCACCATATTACAAGTGGACTATGGTGCCCCCTGTGTGGCTGCAGTAGTCTTGCAGTGGTGGGGAATGTTTTTCCATATATATCGATGCCTGTGTGAGCATTTCAACTGTATATGTTTCGTATGCACACATATGCATGATATATGTGGAAAAATACCCCCTACCTATTGCTATACTCCGACACATATGTGGGTGGTCCAGGCAATATGTATATGTTACAAAAAAGACTTACCTGTAGATCGCTGTATAGAGGGTCGTATTCCTTGGAATGAAGATGCTGCTGAGAAGGGGGGGCCTGGAGAAAGGGATCTACGTTGACCTCTGCCTGAAAGAATAGGAAAGGGGTGAGTATGCACCCCAAATACCTTGTGCCCTCCAAACTGAAGACAGTGGTTCAACTGTTGCGGTTGGTTCGTTAGAAAGCCAATAGAGACGCCTGTGAAACTCCTCAGTACCACCCTAGAGCAGCTGCTTTTCTGCAACCACAGGTACGGTGGTTCACAAACTGCCAAACTTGTATTTAGGCTCAGAGTATGCTTGGTCTCTTCTGTGAGAAAAAATACAAGGCTTTAACAGAAGACATTTCTACAGTTAACAGGGCATAGACATACTGTCAGTTTAAATGAAGTGTGTTCTGTCTCAAAAACATTAGAGCAATATTTTGGGCCAAGACACACAGTGCAACTCAGCAAGTCACTGTGCTGCACTGCACTGTGTGACAGGGAAAGGGCATTAATGTGCTGTATTGAAGCCAATGTGCGCATTCCTGCCTTCTCCCCTGCACCGCTGTCGGGTTGGCTGCCTAGCGCCAATTCAGGCACCATTGCACCATGATACAAGGGATCCTGCATTGTAAGGAGGATTGTTTTTGTGCAGGAAGGGAGACCTTCCTCAGCAAAAAAATCCCTGAGGCTTTTTCCTCTTTCTATGTGTGCTACAGAATGCAGCACCGTACCCCTGCAATCATGGGGTGTACGCACCATACCCATGCAATCATGTGGTGTACACACCATACCCCTGCAATCATGGGTTGTACGCACCGTACCCCTGCAATCATGGGGTGTACGCACCGTACCCGGGGTTGTCCGTTGCGTACGCGTTTGAGTCAAAATCTGCATTTCCGGACGTTTTGAGCTCCCGTAGAAAAAGAGTCGTACGGAGTGTTGACAAGACAAATCGTACTTGCTGGGTCGGAAAAAATGCTGCTTCGATCCGTACGGACGTCGCATACTACGTGTTCTGAATGCGATTCGTACGGATTTTTAAGTCGTATCGTCTTTCATACGACTCGTACAGAGATCTGCTTTGGGTCCGAATCGTACTTCTTCGTACGTATGGGGACGCTTAAGGGTACGATTCGTACGGGGAAATATGCTCCGTTCAGTTATTTGTAAGGGATTTTACCGAATCGGAATCTGCCCCTAAATGTTCTAATAAATATTTGAAGTTCGAAATTAACATAGCAATATTTTCTATTAGATTTTAAATAAATTAATTTTGAACTAATTCTATGCATCACTTTTAATATTTAATACATAACAGAAAAGTATATTTGGGTGCTTTAAGTGCGATTTCTTTAATTTAAACCTTTGAAAAATAATTTTAATTCAAATTAAGGTGTACAAAATATCTTATTCAAAAATAAGAACTAGTTCTGTAGCTGTTTTATTTTATTCTACATTAACTAAAAATAAATGTATAACATAAATTTACATTAACCTTTAACAAACTTTTTTTTCACTTTAATAAATTTTGTTACTATCCCTCATACTTTACCATAGGGTGATCTGCACCATCTGGGATTAAATTAAATTAACGCACTTTTTTCTTGATTATTGAAAAATATCAGTTAAAGTCAAATGTTTATATTTATTTAATGTCTAAAAAAAGGTACAAAACGTTATGTATATAATTATTTTAAAATATATTTAAATGAAATGTACACCTATTTTTCAATCAAACAATGTTTTTACATACTTTATCATAAAATAGGATTACTTTTTAATTATGGTTAGTTTGTTAACATAACATTCATTTTTATATATTTATTTAAATGGTTGAAATAAATTCATTTAATTTAACATTATTTTCTATGAAGTTCTGTCATAAGTCCCTGCCTCTGTTATTTCCTATAGGAATTTGCTGCAGTATTAGTGGTTGGCCATGTGAGGTGGTAGACTTACTCCTACTTCTTAATTTACACTCATCTGTTTGTCATCTGCCCCTTGTTTGCGGGGAATGCAAGTTTCTCTTTTCTATAGATGGAGCGGAGTGTTCATGGACAGTTGAGCAGGTGCTGTACTCAACCCCTTGCTGTGCATTGTTGAAGTATGTGCATTGCGAGGATTTGCTAGTTTGGGGGGTTGGGAGCATGGCCTCACCACAGGCCAGACCCTGTGGCCAAGGCGCAGCCTCACACAGCCTGGTTGGCTACCAACAGTGTTTGTGGCCAACACCTTGCTGTGAATGGCCACAAGCTAATCTTAGTAGGAGAGTTTTATGAATACGAATAAAAAAACATAATTTCCCTGAACACTCAAAGGTTAAAATGTTACCATATGTTTAAAAACTTAGAAATTGATTGAAAAGACAATGGTTAAAGGAATATTACAGTTAGGTAACAAAGTCACACATAACATAATATTTTAATCCCAAAAACACTAACATTCACCAGTTATAATTCAGCAAACTATGATTTGTACCCCATCATGCACTGCACTTTCCCTCACATAATACATCACTCATGACATGTTCAATGACATCATTGATGACCTCAGTGATGACATCATCCAATGAATGTTACAGTCTTGCTAGGCACTTTTCATACTAGAATGTATTCAGTGAGGTGCATCTACACCCAAATTTCTATAACCTCTTCAGTGCTAATGAACGTAATCTTTTGCAACATGCAGAACATAAACATATCTGTGAAATCACAATATATAGTAAAATATCATGTTTTCTTTTACTTTGTTTTCTTTTAACTTTTATTTAGCTCCAAAAGAAGCTTAATGACTTTGTAGATATTAATGCAACTGCCAATTTATTTAACCATGAATACCAATTAAAATAATCTTTGATCATTATACATTTTAATCAGGTGAATCTGTCAAGCACTGCATCCAATATAGAATTCAACATCAACAAATTACATCTCTCCATTATGTATTCATGAGCAAACACGATCAGTTTCTAAGCATTACCATCCATAGTTTTTAAAAACTCGTTTTAGATATTTCTAAAATGACTTGTAAATGTATTACACACACATTACTTATTCTTCAGTAATATATAATGCTAAGGATTTTCATTGAACATCTGTAAAGAAATATGTGCACCTTATAAAACTGCAGTCTATATACCATTTGTACATAGCACTTTACTACACATTTTCCACATTCCCATTTCACAGACACGTACAGGTCAGTCATGTATTGTAAAGAGAAGCTTTACTTTTTGTTGTAATTGTTTGACATTAGCATTTGGTAGAAGCTACAACCTGTTTGCAATGTTACAACCTGTTTGCCATGTATGTTGGCACCTCACACCATATGAAAGCAGTCTTTATCTTGTTTAAAAAAAGAACTGTTTTAGTTAAAAAGTTTACTGATAGTTAAACCAGACACTATTTAACATTTATGACAGTAAACCTCGGACATCGCAGGAGCCAGCTCTGGGGCATGGTGGTCCCCAGGGGACATCTATGGCTCCATGAGGGGAGTACGTGTCCACCCTCCGATGCTCATTTTGCCCTTGAATGCTGGTGTTGCCTGGAGCTGCGGGGCGGCAGCGTGTCACACCATTTAAATTTACAAAAGGCTGGGGATGTGACCGTGCAAGGGTCTGTGGGGGGGGTCTGTGCAGCCCCCGCATTATTTCAAGTAAAAGCCCAGGGGAGGTGGCGGCACCTGGGCTGCGGGGATTAACATCCCCTTGCATTTGCTAAGCAAAGAGCCCTAGGGAGGTGGTGGTCTCTGGGTGGGGGACCAAGAGACTCCCCATTTATCAAATAAAAAGCTCAGGGGATGTGGAGCTCCCCGGGGCAGAGGGGGAGGCCATACTGGCCTCCCCGTGTTTTAAAAAAAAAAGAAGCCCCAGGGAAGTGGTGGTCTCCGAGGCATTAATAAGCCCCAGGAAGTCCTGGGAGATGGTCCTGTGAGCCTCCCTCCTATAATTAAAAATGCCCCGGGACCTGGCCCTCCCGGGGGCCAATAATTAATGAAGAGCATTGTTTTTTAAAAAAGAAATTGGTGGGATTCGCGGATCGAGTGTGACTCCTGCTGAAGTTATTTAAAAAATGTTTTTGGGCCCTGGCGGTCCCTGTGGGACCCCCCACGAGGCCGAGGGGTCAGAGTGTTTCTACCCTGCCCCCATTTTTTTTTTTTTTAATATGAGTCACAAGACGGCAGCCAACACTTCCCGTTAGAAGTGTTGGCAGCCAATCAAGTCGCAACATGAGATCGGGAGGGGTCACGGATCCACCACATCCCTATATATACAACTGGAAATTTGTTTAAATAACTCCAAAACTACTGAATGGATTCACACCATTCACAAAAGGATCACATTCTGGACCAACAGCTACCTTTCTTCCAGAAATTTGGTGTAATTCCATTCAGCAGTTCGGGCTGTAGCATTGTCTAAAGTTCCCATGGAAATTAACATGGGAAAAACATCTCATGGGACTACCCATTCATCATCATCATCAGAATCTTTATTTCGGCCGAAGTAGCCATAAAAACCAAGCAAACATGAATACAATACAACAACAGAAAAGTACATTTCATTACATGAATTAAAGCTACAATTTATAAAAACATAGAGCCAGCTTCTTTTTACATATCATCCTGGCAGACAATAAAATTAATCCGTTAAACGATCAAGATCGATAAAAAGTAATTATATGTGATGATGATTATAGCATTGTACGTTTAATCTACAGGCCTGGTTAGCAGACTTCTTCTCTTCAGCCAGAAGACTTCCAAGTATTTTGCTACCGCACACACTATCATGGGAGAAAGGTCGGTTTTCAGAACCCTGTATGCCTGCATACAGTAAGTGAAACCTAGATTTCTCAAAAAAAGAGTATGTGCAGCTCAGTCTCTTGGTGGTACCTGCACCCAGGGCAATGACTCAGTGAGGGATCAGTCCATTTACTAGTGAAGGCTCGGATTGGGAGACATCCGTACCTCCACTGTAGGTACAATTTCCTAGAGTGAGATGGAAATATAACATCAAAGAATCCCTCCAGTTTGTAGGTGTCCTTAGCCTTTAGGAAGGAGTCAGTCAGGGTACCTGACTGCGTGGCCTGTCTCCGAGCTACGATTTTACTTTCATGGTAGAGTTAAAGCAGCTGTTTTCTTGAAACCATGAAGCAGGTGGTCGCAGGGTCAAGCCACATATGGGGTAGCCCCAGACACACAAACTCATTTTTTATGTGCTGGAACCAGGGGATATTCCCTGCGATGGGATAGTTCACGACCTCTTGAAGCTGAGACATATACCTTGCCAACTCTGGTGTGGTCCAAACTCTGCGCCAAAAGATTAGGGGCCTAACCCCCAAATCTTCGTCGAGTGGCCTTAGTCCCAAATCGAGCCTCATCGGCAAAAGGGGAGTACTGGGGGGAGAGATAAAAGTTGCCTAATAAATTTATTCTCTGTTGCCACTAACTCACGGTTACACATATGGCCCCAGAGTTCACTGCCATACATAACCGCGCCCCTAGCCTGCGCTCTATAAATCTCTAGGGGGGTGGGGGGGCAATTGCCTTGATGGATGATTTGTTTTTATTTATAAGGGCAATGACTCCTCCCGCCATTTGGGCCAGTTTGAGTTGCGATTTGGTCCGATGGTGGCACCAGGACAGATGCTCATTTAAGGTCACCCCCAAATATTCGAAGGTTTGGACCCTCTCCAACCTATTACCGCCAATGCAGGGATTAGATCGTGTTTTAGATGGGGGGTTAAACATCATGTATTTGGTCTTGTGAGCATTAATCTCAAGACCATGGGTTCCACAAAATTCCTCAAAACCCTTGAGGACTCGTTGAATCCCCACGGGTGACTCAGACAGGAGCAGGGTGTCGTCGGCGAACATAATCGCCGGCACCCTGCTTCCGGCAAGTTTAGGGGCATCGCTGTCCTGTACCTCATTTAGATGAGAGATTACCCCGTTGACATAGAGGCAGAACAGGGTCGGTGCAAGCACACAACCCTGTCTCACCCCCCTGTCAACGGGGAATCTGTGGGAAAGTGAACCATCCCAGCCACATCTAACCTGTGCGTAGTTGTTTGTGTGAAGGCGAATGATCATATTTAGAAGGTGATGTGGTACCCCCATGTTGGACAAAACATACCAGAGTTTTCTACGGGGTACGAGATCAAATGCGGCCCGTAGATCTACGAAAAAGGTATAGAGGCTGCCACCCTCCAACTTTACCGTTTTCCAAAATAGGAGAGCCAGGCGGAAAATTTGGTCCATAGTGGAAACCTTCTTTCTAAACCCCGCTTGATAGGGGCTCAGGATAGAGTGTTCAAGCATCCACTCCAATAAGCAGTCGAGAATAAGCCTAGCAAAAACGTTTTGGGGGACGTCTATGAGGCTGATAGGCCTGTAGTTGGCTGGGAGCAGAGGAGAGCTCTTCTTGAAGATCGGTACAATCTCTGCCCCCAGCCAAGTACTAGGTACCTCCATCCCACCCAAAATTGAATTAAAAAGAACCTGTAGATATGAAGCCCATACGATTGGTTCGTTCTTGAACAAGTCTCCAGGCAGCCTGTCCAAGCCAGGGGCTTTCTCTGCACTTAATTTTTCAATGGCAGCTACAACCTCCTCAACTGTAAACTCATTCTGGGGAATTTCAAAGCCAGGGCCCCTTGGTAAATTACAGGTTTCATCTTGTTGTTCTATATCGGCCAGGGAATAAAAGGTGCTGAAGTGAGCCTCCCAAACACTGGGAGCAATATTTGTTTCTGCTGCTGGTGTTGGATCTGCAGAGCCGTTTTTTACAATCTGCCAAAATTTGAGAGCATCTTTAAAGTTAGGAGCGCTCACCATTTCGGACCAGTTGTCAGTGTCCCAACCAATCATGGCATTCTGGAATTGGTTTCTGTATTCTGACCTTCTTACCCTTATCGTCACAGTGCAAGCCCCTTGCTTTATTGCCTTAAGAAGTTCAGCTTTGGCCTTTCTGCAGGCAGCGTTGTACCACGAGGCTTTTATTGCTTTTGTGGTTTTTTTATTTACTCGTGGATTCAACACATCTGCCAATGCATTGGTGAGCTGTAAATGAAGGTCACCAAGAGTGTTATGCTTCTCCACGGAGGGTCTTAATGAGAATAGGTCTTCTACACTTTGGAAGACCGGTAGAATTGTGGCATAAAGCTGGGCAATAATTGCAGGGTTCGCAATAACTTTAGCCCATCTTATTCTCCGTCTATTACTGGATAGGGTCGCACTAAGGTCCAAGGGTGTGCTAGCCAGCTGACTCTGAACGGTGATACCAAGGAGCTCAAAGTTCAGGATCAGTGGGTTTGCGATCACTTTCATCACGTGGGATGACCTGGAAGCTCCTAACCTTAGCCCAGTTACGGGTTTCCACAAAAATGTAATCTATGGGTGACTCAGATCCTAATTTATTATAGGTGGACTTCGGGGGAATATCCCCGCTAACCCGCCCATTACATGCCCTTATAGAGTAATTGAAAGTCAGGGCCGTGATCTGAGTAGCAAGTGGTGTCCATGACTTAGCCGGTAACCCCCCAACAGATGGTATATCCCATTGGTCATCCTCCTCCAGCGAGGTACCTTCAAGGAAAGCTGGTAGTGGCTCAAATTGGCAGTTAAAGTCACCCCCTACCAGATATGGAGTACCTTGAGGTATCGAGCCAAGGAAGAGGGATAAATCCTCAACAGTACCCGAAGCACTGGACACGGCCGTTGGTCTTGAATATACATTAATTAGTATTAGTTTGGCCGCATTGGGCTATTCCAACAGCACACTTTGGATATCCGAGGAAGTAGTCTCTAAATTACTTGCGGAACACCCCAGATGGGAACCCACCCAGATGAGTAAGCCACCGGAAGGCCGTCCCTTCCCACCCCATTTAGCCTGGATAGAAAATTAGGCAAAGCCTGTGCGGTGGTGATCTTCCCTGGCCCAGGTTTCCTGAAATAGGCAAATATCTTGGGAGTCTATAAATGTCCCCCAGTCCAGCAGGCCGAGTTTATTCATTATTCCTGCCAGATTCCAGGAAACCAATGCCAGGTGACCCTGTTCCATGTTTACTCTGGTTCTAGAACTCCTAGGCCTGCTCACAGCCTTGGGTGGTAAAACCTGCGTGAGTATTGTAGTACTAAGTCCATTTGGGTATGTCATATCCTCAGTGGTTGTGTCAGGGGGGGGCAACTGTTGGACCTGTAGGGCTTTCGAGATCATTAATCTCGACATCTATGTCAGAGAGTCAGTCTACACCCTCCAGATCTTTTAAGGAATCAAACCTGTTGAAGAGTGATAAAGGGTGCAGTAACCTATGATATGGGTTTGGTCCATAGGGTCCTCTCTGGCGAAAGATGGGGACAGGGTTTTGACGTCCGTTGTTCCTAGCCCCCGGGTAGAAATATTCAAGGCCCAGAGATTGGATATCCCCCACTCGGTCAAATCTGGGTTCCCTCCGGATGTAGTCCACGGCCCAGGAATCTCTAAAATTGACCAGAATGCAATCCCCCTCAAGGTCTTTTGGGTTATTGCCCACCCAGTGCACCCTTCTTACTCCCAAGATCTCTGTTCTTGAGGATGGGGGAAGGGTCCTATTCCTATCTAACCAAAAGACCACCTTGTTCCTTAATTCCCTATCTGATTCTGAGTTACCTGCCCCCAGGGATGGGACCCCCACTAGAACTATTGTGTATGGTGCTGCCTCTGGCGCGAGGTTTAGGGTGAGGAGATGGTCTTTACTACTTTCCATAGTCTGTGGAGGATGCCTATTTGGCCTTCTATCTGCCGGTAAACTATTACTAAAAAGGGGCTGAGATGCACGTGCCTGATCCATTGCCTTCCCACCCTGGCTAGATATACCTACATGTTGCTTCAAATTGGGTTTGGGGGTGGGTGTGTTTGATTTTTTTTTGCTTCCAATTTTCTTTTGGGTTCTTCAGCTACCACCCCTACCGTTGTAGTACTAGCACCCGGGTTCTTTTTAATCCCCGATGTTTTGGAGTTAGCATTACCCCTAGCCAGATCAATTAATAGGAGTGAATTTTCGCCCACCTGCTTTTCAATCTGGTCTAACTTGGAGTTGATCATCCTAGTTCTCTCTAGAAGTGGTAGCATGAGGGTTTTCATTAAGAACTCAATTTTCCCCATGAGATCAACTTCGGGGACTGTTAAGCAAACTGAGGGGATAGGAGCAACTATATCAGGTTCGGGGAAGATAGAAGGTGTGAAAGCGTAATTTGGGGCTAGATCTGACGACTTCTTTTGCTGTTTAGGGCGGTGACCAACCAAAGAGCTACCCCTTCTTTTTCTAGTATTGGTTTTTGCTCTATCAGGGGAACCCTGGGGTGACATGCAAGCCGCTTGGGTTTGAGGCCCAGAAGAATTATGCAAACCAGCGATGTCAGTGCTGGGGGCCAAACTCAGTGAGGATAAATTCAGGCTGGAACTATCAGATACATCCCCAACATCCACCAGCCTAATTTCATGCAGTACATTGTTGGCTGGCACAGGAGAAACCGTCGTGGCTATACGGCCTAAAGAAGAACGTTTCCCCGTTATTAAATCCAAGGAGAGTCGTTTTTCTACAAAGGCAATCTCCTTCTCTAGTATGGTGGTTGCTCTCTTAAAAAAATGGCCCAAGGTGCCAGTAACCACCCCACCAGAAGTGGGGATTGCAACATGGCGGTTCTTCCCAGAGCGCATGGACATGCTTTCAATAGTAACAGCCTGCCCACAGTTTTAAAAGGTAGTCACACACTCACAGCAATGATCCTTCACAGTCTATACTGCCCGTGAGTAACTACCATTACCAGATACTTAGACAAAAAGAAAGGAGGGGGCCCAGCCCGGCCCAGCCAGGCCTTGTTTGTCCTTGGACGGCCTTCGACGGCCCGCCCTTTGCCCGGGCTTCGCCCGGCGCCCACCCGCGCGCGTCCCGCGGTAGCATTATGGATGTTCCTTATATGGAAGAGGAGGAGGGGCCGGAAGAGGCACCAGGTGCGCGCGATGTCAGAAGCGCAAAGAAGCCTGGGACTCACAGTCCCGCTCCCCAGTGTCCAAAAGAAATGACCAGCGTCAGTGCAGGGTCCGGTTTTCAATTCACCAGCAGTCCCACAGATGAAAGGAAGAGCTTTAAAACGCCTGGTAAAGGGAGATCCTTCACAACGACTTCGAGCGGCTCCCGCGGAGCGGGGGCCGCGAGTCGTATTTCAAGTCCAGCAGGTCAGCAGGGAGGAGGGGCGGGAAGAGGCACCAGGTGCGTGCGATGTCAGAAGCGCACAGAAGCCTGGGCCTCGCAGTCCCGCTGTGGAAAAGTAAATTTTGCCATGTTATATGTGCCTACGTGTTCCCCATACTATGTTATATGTGCATGACTAGATATGCATGTATCCCCCTATGATCGATTAAAGACGCAATTACAGTTGTGTCCAACTCTAGTATGCCAGTTTCCAGTTCTCGTGAAAGCAACGAGTATTAGGCCTATGTTACCACGATTTACAGTGTACACGTTAATTCATTGAATTGTCCCCGTTTCTAGGCCTCAAAAGGGCCCGGACGTCAGATTCAGCTCCAGTCTTCTGAACCCGCTCCGAGGAGCGATACAGCCCCCACCTGCATCCCTGACCCTTCACTTACTTCCGCGCAGCACGGTGCCCGGCCCGGCCTGGCTCTGCCTGCCTGTCTGCCAAGAGTATGTTATGCTTCTAGTTATCAGTCCAGCTCTCGTCTTTGCATTCCTAAGCTACTGAACCGCATCAACAGTTTCAGCTATGGTCTAGTCTTTCTGTCTCCATGTAAGAGAATTACTGTATTAATATTCATAGAATATTCCTAGCTCACGCATTACACAAAGAATAAATGCATGCACCAGCCTTAGTGTCAAGTAGCCTTTGCCCTGATAGCTTTTAGTTTCTATCAACATGTACTCCAAACACCAGATACCAGATATGCCATAGGTACATGTCGTCCTGACACCGTAGACTTTAGTCTCCTCTTCTAGTGTAGA
Organism: Lissotriton helveticus; assembly: GCF_964261635.1. Lineage (NCBI taxonomy): Eukaryota > Metazoa > Chordata > Amphibia > Caudata > Salamandridae > Lissotriton > Lissotriton helveticus. The sequence continues at coordinate 1,583,598,189 of NC_136059.1, read as the reverse complement.
AGTCATAGCCCCCAGTTCTCCCTGGTAACACGTCATTGCCCGTTTGCGCGCACCACTAGGTTAAAGGTCCCAGCTGCTCTCAGGTAGCCCCCTCCATGTTTCCGCCCACTCATGACACTTCTGTGACGTTTCATACCACATGTCTATGTATACGCCCTGTACACGCCTTCTTGTTACACCCATTTATGCTTATCTTTCGCAACTGCTACGAGTTACGCCTACTGCTACGCCTATTGTATGCAATGTAATGTAATGTATTATACTATATATATGCTGCACTGTCGATGAGGCATTGCAGCTGCCATCCATTCTATTTCCGTGCAGGCTATCCCGTTCCTGTCCCTTCCCTTATGCCTGATTAAAGCCTGTTAGACTCAGATACCTCGAATCCTGTCTCTTATTTATTGAGCTATCTGTTTTATTCAATGTATTCAAAAATAGTACCGGTAATTAATTATTTATTTACCACATAATGGCGCCCGAATAGGGACTTGCCCTTTCCCCACGCGCCGGCGAAGCCACGCAGGCCCCCTGACCCTCTGCAGCCGTGACGGAACCATACCGTGCACGTGCAGATATTTCTGCTTCAAGTATCCCTCAGGCCCACGGAGGAGACGGAGGTTGCGGTCCAGCATCCAGACGAGGCGGTGAGGAATGCGGCGAGTCCCGACCAGAGCCCAAGCCGAGAGTACAAGGTCCGAGGTATCCGGAGGCCCACCTGTAACTGAAGTCCGAAGTTCGTAGTCCGACGTCGTAGCAGTCCAGTCCAGTCCGAGGCCTTCCAGTTTCTTGCTGCCCGGTGAGTACCGTTGCTGGGGTAGTATCTAGACAGGGTCAATTAATTTGTCTCTGGTCCGATGGGTTTGGGTACACAGATCCAGTCCGAAGTATTCACCTAGGTGGATACGGGTCCTGACGTGTCTCTTTATGGGACCGGTATGTTCTGTACTGTTTTAGCAGTGCATCCAGTAATTCTAGTAAGTCTGTTCTCGAGAAGTTCAAGTATTATGTTTTAAATGTACCAGGTAATATTCTGTTCGAACTGTTATTAATGTTATTTAATGTGTTTTCAATGTCGTGGTATGAGTGATTTGTTTTTCTAGAATGCCTCTGTTTTCCAAGTTATGTCAGATAGGAACCCGGAAAGGGTTACTCGAAGAATCAGTTCCTGTCCCGCCTAGGGACAGTCCAGGACATTTTATGTATCATAAGCATGGCTTAAGTGCCATATTGTATTTAGATTTATGGGTCGACTATACCAAGGATCTAGAAGAGAAATATAGATGGCCTGTATCAGGTACATGGGATGCCGAGTGCATCATGCGAGTAGAAGAGGCATTATGGAAAAAGAAAGCCCGACAGTCCCAGAAAGATGCCATCGAGTTATGGCGCAAAGAATCTCATAGAAGAACCGAAAAAGAAATCAGAAAAACAGAGTTAAGTAGGGAATCCTCAGAGAGAGCCCAAGAAAGGGAACTTCTAGAAGAAGGTGAACGAGTTAGAGCAGAACAGTCAGACAGACAGAGAAATGCTCTTATAAGGGGCATGTATCCTCTTCTTGCCGAGGGCTTGCCGAAGGCAACCCCGGAAGCATCCAGTAATTTTCCGCCACCATTAGTCCCGACTAAGCTACGTCATAAACCGACCGCAGCTGAAATTTTTCTTTCGTCCTATTTGGACGATACAGTTCCAGGATATGCAAATCATATTCCGCCTGTTCAACCTCAGCACCCTGTTAATAATGTAATCCCTGTTCCTCCAGCCACTGGTCCCGGGGACCAAGTTAATGTACCCCTGGCCCAGCCTACAGTAAATGCACCCGTTTTACCAGTCACGTTACCAGCACCCGCACGTCCGGTATTACCTGACGACTCTAGCCCAGGAGGGGCGGCGGGAGGCGCTCCTACCACCCCGCCTCAAACGAAACGACTGACGCTGAGAGAAGCAGCGTTACAACGTACACCGAAAGTCTCTACTTACGCAGCCCTCAAGAAATACCTTACTGATTGCGTATATGATTCAGTACCAGGTGAAGATTACATGATACTGTATTCAGTACGTTTACGACGAGTTACCACCTTTTTGGTTACTCTGCCAGACATGAAGGACCATCTAGATAGAATATATCGTTTTATCCGTACAGGGGAGGATCCAGAAAGTATTCACGAAGCTATGGCACACAGAAAAGTCGAGACTCAACATCTGATTTTACAGTTTTTGATTAACTGTTTAATAAGAGAACAAGACTATCCTGAGAAAGATAAAGATAAGATGAAAGTCCTGACAAAGTGGAGTGATAATATAGCCGAGGGAAAACACAAGACACAGAATTGTATAGACGCTATGTACAGGAAAATCCGTAAGGAAATTCTAGACATACACGAAAAAGAGAAAGCAAGGAAAATAGCCGAGAAAGAGAATGACTCTTCAAGTGAAGAGGTAGACAGCGAGAATCCCGACAGAATAGCGTATGTAGGTAGAACTAGACTTTCCGACAGACATTCACGTCCAGATTACAAGAAAAGTTTTCCTCCTCCAGTGCCAGAACAATGTTCCCTTGAGCAAGTATTCCAAGCTACCGATAAAATTCTGAAATCACGAATAGGTTATAGTAAACTTAATACCATGCATGAACAAGAACTAGCCCGATCAGCAGTCCGATGGACTAGTGATTCTACCACGTTTCCAGATGAAATCGTGGCACAAATGTTCCTGAAACTGCCCCCAGCCGAGCAGCGTCTGGTGGGTATGTATATGATCCAGCACCTCATCACACTGTATGAGGTTCAGCATTCTGATCCAGGTCCTTAACATGATGTATTGAACGAGTTACTCCAGTACAGATGGAAAGGTCTAGGTACCGATTTAATAAGTGTCATTCTAGAACAGCGCCACAAATACAGTACGTTCCTGACTCCGCATTTTGTTCCCGTTCCACCCCCAGTAAGGAAGTCATTCTACATAGATAGACAGAATCCGTTACGAGAAGTACATCCAGTTAGGACAACGGGGGTGGTCTAGAACGAGTATTTGTTTACACCCCCATCACGAAAATAGAACTCTTGGAAATGAAAAAGTTAATTCCCTGTCATGACAAAGATCCAGCAGGGTTCCACCGTGAACTAAAAGACATGCTCCGTATGGGAGAATACACGTATCCTGATATCATTAAAATGTTAAAGGTCTTGTTGCCTGCGGGCATATATGAAAAACTTAAAGAAAAAGAATGGGAGGTGGGAGAGAATAAGATAGATTGGTCCGCATTAGAAGCCGAAGATAACACACGAGTACCAGGTACCGGTCTTGGGGATAAAGCTAAAGCTTTGCCCAAACTGTTAATACAAGTCTTGCCAAGATTACTAGCCACGAAAAAGGAAGACTGGGATGCCATCTCAGCCTGTAAACAGAAACAAGATGAAGATACTAGTGATTTTTATTCTAAATTCGAGAAATGTTTCATTATTAATAGTGGTCTGAAAACAAGTAGTGAATCGTACCCTCATCTTTTTGTTACCAAACTAGTCGAGAATTCAAGTCCACAAGTTAAAAATAGAGTATTGAAAGTCGAGAGTTCTTGGCAAGCTAATACTCCGTCACAGATGCTCCAGATGCTCCAGTATCACCAGAACAGAATCAGGGAAGAGCAGGAACATGAAAGAAGACGTATGAAAGACACGAAAATGAAAGTATTAGTTGCACAGTCTGTTCCACAAGACAGTCAGAAGAGGGGTCCGAATCAAGCCAGTCATCCTACAGCTCCCGTTAAAGGGACATGCAATTATTGTAAACAGCCAGGTCATTTTATAAACGAATGTGCAGTTCTGAAACATAACATAGCTACTGGTAAGACTAAAGAGAGACCGCGTCCGCCTAGACAAGAACAAGTTTTACAGACTTCCCAGCCACCGCAGAACGCACAACAGACAGTTACAGTACCGCAGCCTATCGCTGCAACACAGCATGTTACACAGCAGATGTACCAGTATGCACAGACAGAGTATCCAGATTATCAGCCATATTCATGAAACAGCCTAGAGAGGGAGGTAGGCTTGCCTCTCATCGAGATTCCTGTAGATCAAGAGGGTCCCTATGTACACAGTCAAGTATTAGGGAAAGACAGAAGGTTTCTGATAGACACAGGGGCAAGTAGGACTACCATCAGTCATGACGAGGTTCCAGGGGCTCCGCTCTCAGGCTCAAGAAATGTTTCCCTTGGATTTTCAGGAAAGCCTATTGTTAATGAAATATCGAAACCAGTTACTCTAGAAGTTGGTCCATTGTCCCGAACTACTGATTTGTTACTCACGAAGTCATGTCCAGAAAATTTGTTAGGCATTAAGACACTGAAAGAATTAGGTGCCATAATTTGTTGCTCCCCAGAGGGAGTAAGACTGTTCTTGCGAGATTTTAAAGGTCATTATGTATTACGTGATTTTGATCCAAGATTATTGAATGTACCACAGCATTTATGGGCGCAAGGTCCAACTGATGTAGGTTGTATGCACATTACACCCTATCGTGTCACTCTGAAACAAGGTGTTGTATTACCACGAATCAGACAGTACAAATTGCCACCTGAGGCTGTAACAGCCTTATCCAAAATTATTAACGAGCTTATTGTTCAAGGAGTAGTTGTAGAAACTGACTCCAATGTATGTAATTCTCCTATCATTCCGATTCTGAAACGTACTGATCCAAATGCACCTCCAGTTTATCGATTAGTGATTGACCTTCGAGAACTTAATAAGTGTATCATACCACAGTACCCAGTGGTCCCAGATATTTCTTCCCTATTGATAGCCATTGATTCCGAAGCCACGTTCTTTACAGTAATTGATCTCAAGAACGCATTCTTTAGTGTCCCCATTCATCCAGACAGCCAGTACCTTTTCGGATTCTGTTTAAATGGAAGAAACTATAAATTCACACGAGCTCCTCAAGGTTTCACAGAAAGTCCTAGTATTTACAGTCAAGCACTTAAAAGACAACTAGACAATATTCACATGCCAACTAACACTGCCCTGCTCCAGTATGTCGATGACCTGCTAATCACAGCCCGTTCTGAACGTGACTGCGAACGTGCGTCACTTACAGTTCTGTATTTTCTGGCCGAGATGGGGCACAAGGTGTCCCCTTCCAAATTGCAATTCTGTGTCCAGCAAGTGGTCTACTTGGGACACTTACTGTCCAAGAGGGGTAGGCAGTTGACACCAGACCGTATCCAGTTAATAGCGCATCTTCCACAGCCCAAGACTCAGAAGGAGGTACGAGCTTTTATCGGCCTCACTTCTTACTGTAGACAATGGATTCCTCAGTATGCATTTCTAGCCAAACCACTGATACAGTTAACGACACAGGAGGCAGCCGTATCGACTGTCCTCCCTTGGACCCAGGAACATACACTTGTTTTTAATGAGTTAAAGAAAGCTTTATGTAATGCACCTGTTCTAGCAACACCAAACTACAGTAAGCCTTTTACACTTTTTGTCACAGAACGTGATGGTACTGCATTATCTGTTCTCACACAAGATCAAGCAGGACAATACAAGCCCTGTGCTTATTTTTCGAGCACATTAGATCCAGTAGCCCAGGCTCTGCCTGCGTGCCTCAAGTCAGTTGCAGCCACAGCTCTAGCTATCAGACAGAGTGATTCCATAGTGTTAGGACATTCCCTGACAGTACAAGTTCCACACTCCGTGGAAGTTCTTTTTAACCGAACTCAGACTCAGCACTTGACAATTGCACGTTTAACAGGTTATGAACTGACACTGTTTCAGCCACACATAGAAATCAGACGCTGCAACGTTTTAAATCCAGCTACACTGTTACCGTCAGTTACTTCAAATACTGCCACACATGACTGTGTGGAAATTGTTAATACCATGACAAAGCCAAGACAAGACTTGACAGATATTGCATTACCAGATCCCGACCTGACACTTTATGTGGATGGTTCATGTATGAGAACAAGTACAGGAGAACTAGTAGCCGCGTATGCAGTGACTACTGACACCGAAGTTATAGAAACACACCGTATTGACACCCTGTCTGCTCAAGCAGCAGAGCTCATCGCTCTGACCCAAGCCTGTAAACGTGCCAAGAACCTGAAAGTTAACATATACACAGATTCACGTTACGCATTCGGAGTCGTACACGACTTTGGAGTGCTCTGGCAAGAGAGAGGTTTCATGACTTCTCATGGAACCAAGATTCAGCATGGTCTCCTCATTCAAGCTCTGTTAAATGCAATACATTTACCGACAGCTATCGCCATTATGAAGTGCAAAGCACATACGAAAGTTACTGACATCATTTCCCAGGGTAACGACCTGGCAGATCGTACAGCCAAGCTTACAGCTCAGACTCCAGACATTCCAGTTAACAAGACACCGACACACCTTCCAGATCAGACTACTTGTATGACAGTTAAGGACCCTACACAAGATGTAATAGATATCCAGTCACATGCTACTCCCGATGAAATCAAGAAATGGTCCGAACAAGGAGGGGTCCAGACAGATCAGGGATGGTTGACGAAGGGAAAAGCCACATGGTTTCTCCCCGACTCTATGGTTCAAGTCATTATTAATACCGCACATAGTCCAGCACACCTAGGAGAAAAGGCCATGTTAGACAGTATCCAGAACATTTGGTTCAACAAGCATCTACGTGCAGCCGCCAAACAGAAAGTACGTACCTGCATGATATGTTGTCAGTTCAATCCAGGTAAAAGTGTCCCGGTGGAACAAGGTGGATTCCATCCTCCTGACCACCCTTTTGAAGTCCTCCAAATGGATTATATTCAGATGGAGCGATGTCGAGGTTTCAAGTATGTCCTCGTAGTCGTATGCGCTTTGTCCAGATGGACAGAAGCATATCCAGTTCCAGATTACACTGCCACGACCACTGCCAGGCAGTTGGTTCGTGAGTATTTTCCCCGCTATGGATTACCTAGGGTCGTGTATTCAGACAACGGCCAGCCATTCTCATCTGAACTCATGAAACAAGTTTCCCTTCTGTTAGGGTACCAGTGGAAGTTCCATTGTGTACGCCACCCCGAAGCAGCTGGTCTAGTTGAGAGACATAATCAGACACTGAAAATCCGCATTGCAAAAGTATGTACAGAAAAAGGTGTAGATTGGTTAGTAGCACTGCCAGTTGCCCTTTTTTATATGAGAATGGTTGCACACTCTAGATCTGGTCTGTCCCCGTACGAGGTCGTATTCGGCCGACCTCCAAACATGTGGGGTACACCTATGCCCCGAAAGGTTACAGACGTTTCCAGTAATATGCTGACAGATTACCTAGCTTCCTTGATGTCTGCCCTACACTCTTGTCGTTCACAGGTTGCCGCTGCATTTCCAGACAACACTGAGGTGAAACCGCATGAAGTCGTTCCGGGAGAATTCGTCCTGGTGCGCAATTTCGATCGTTTAAGTCCGTTGGAGCCCCGTTGGAAGGAGCCCCAGCTGGTGTTATTAACAACAAGGACCGCAGTCAAGCTCGAAGGACGCAAAGGCTGGGTGCATACCAGCCACATCAAGAAATTCCATGGATTACGGCCAAAGACATTTATCAAAGACTGCCCCGTTCTTAAGGACTGTCCAGACACGGACTCTAAACTTCCCCTGTTAGAGAAAACTCCGCAGCAGGAGTATAAAGCCAAGTTGAGGTCTAGCAAGTCAGACAGTTTAATTGTTTAAGTCCCTCTCGGGTGAAGCGGTTAGACAGGTTCCTGACATGTATGAGATAGACCCACATAGTGAGAGAGTTAGTCAAAACTCTAAGAGAATACGCTATCAAAAGAATATTTGCAGTAGATGCATCGTTTCTCTGTTATTTTTTATGTTTCTGAGTCTTATGGTTACCTGCATAAGTTATGCTTTTCATTTATGTTTTCCTATTTCACATGTACATATGTTTCCTAATGTTACAGTAGAGCACACATTTAGTGACCTGCCTCCTCACGAGTTATCCTATCGTCTTGCTATGCGTAATAACACATTTATCAGAATGTTACACTATTCACACCAGACCAGCAATGCCACTAATTGTTGGGTGTGTGGTCGGCTTCCCCCTTTCCAGACACCGAAGGGAGTTCTGCCACTTTTTCCTTATCCGTTTACACACAATGGTTCGTGTGGAGCATGGTCCACGTTAACGTCATCCTCAACTGATATGTCCCTTTTGAATAGAACATGTTTTCCAGACAAGCAAGGTTTTTCCCATAGAACAGGATTAGATCTAGAAAATGAAGTATATGATTTAGGTAATTATTCCTCGAATTTCATGGTTCTGAATGTTCAGTCCGATACTACTCCAGATTTGCCTGCTATTTCAGTACTACCAGTTAAAGGCGAATTATGTGTCAGAAAGAATGGTTCCGCACATGTAGGACATAGTGATTGTACTACTATTGTCGAGTATAGTGACAGTGGGAAATCTATTTTCAAAGCCTCACGTCATTCCTATTTTGTGTGTGGTCAGACTGCATATATACGTCTGCCCCTCGATTGGGATGGAACATGTTACATTGCCTTCCTACTGCCACCAGTTCTTCTAGCCCCATCCGATTATCACAGAAACACACATCTAGTACACGTTAGACATAGAAGGGAGACTGAGTCCCCAATTGTCGACCAAACTGAAACTACTCTAGAACAGTATCAAGACTTCAATAAAGGTTTCTTTTTCTTCATAGGCCCTGTCCAGAATAGTAAGTTAATACGTAGGTTAACCAGAACACTTGAAGCAGTAGTGAATGAGACTACTTCCGCTCTAGGTAATTTAACCGAAGAGCAATCTGCCATTAGATTTGTCGTGCTCCAAAATCGTCTTGTCCTTGACGTCATACTGGCCGATAGGGGAGGAGCTTGTAGAGTCATCGGATCTAGTTGCTGCATTTTCATTCCTAATAACGCGCCGTCTGTATATTCAGCTATAACCAGACTTCATAAAATTGCCTATCAGTTACACCAAGATCCAGGCACCTGGACATGGTCCGGTTGGCTCTGGAGTATCATATCTGCCTGGGGATGGAAAGTATTGTCATTTATAGGTATAGCAGTAATGATCATATTCAGTTGCTGCCTCTGTTTACAATGTGGCCCTGCGATTTGTGGCTTGTGTGCTACATCCTGTATTTCTAGTCCTAAATCCCGTTCCAAAATAATTCGAGACGAGCAAATGATGCTATATGAACAGATAGATGGTATCATGAATATTGATGTTTCCTGATGGAAACGTAGGGCACAAGGAGGGAATGTGGAAAAGTAAATTTTGCCATGTTATATGTGCCTACGTGTTCCCCATCCTATGTTATATGTGCATGACTAGATATGCATGTATCCCCCTATGATCGATTAAAGACGCAATTACAGTTGTGTCCAACTCTAGTATGCCAGTTTCCAGTTCTCGTGAAAGCAACGAGTATTAGGCCTATGTTACCACGATTTACAGTGTACACGTTAATTCATTGAATTGTCCCCGTTTCTAGGCCTCAAAAGGGCCCGGACGTCAGATTCAGCTCCAGTCTTCTGAACCCGCTCCGAGGAGCGATACAGCCCCCACCTGCATCCCTGACCCTTCACTTACTTCCGCGCAGCACGGTGCCCGGCCCGGCCTGGCTCTGCCTGCCTGTCTGCCAAGAGTATGTTATGCTTCTAGTTATCAGTCCAGCTCTCGTCTTTGCATTCCTAAGCTACTGAACCGCATCAACAGTTTCAGCTATGGTCTAGTCTTTCTGTCTCCATGTAAGAGAATTACTGTATTAATATTCATAGAATATTCCTAGCTCACGCATTACACAAAGAATAAATGCATGCACCAGCCTTAGTGTCAAGTAGCCTTTGCCCTGATAGCTTTTAGTTTCTATCAACATGTACTCCAAACACCAGATACCAGATATGCCATAGGTACATGTCGTCCTGACACCGTAGACTTTAGTCTCCTCTTCTAGTGTAGAAGTCATAGCCCCCAGTTCTCCCTGGTAACACGTCATTGCCCGTTTGCGCGCACCACTAGGTTAAAGGTCCCAGCTGCTCTCAGGTAGCCCCCTCCATGTTTCCGCCCACTCATGACACTTCTGTGACGTTTCATACCACATGTCTATGTATACGCCCTGTACACGCCTTCTTGTTACACCCATTTATGCTTATCTTTCGCGACTGCTACGAGTTACGCCTACTGCTACGCCTATTGTATGCAATGTAATGTAATGTATTATACTATATATATGCTGCACTGTCGATGAGGCATTGCAGCTGCCATCCATTCTATTTCCGTGCAGGCTATGCCGTTCCTGTCCCTTCCCTTATGCCTGATTAAAGCCTGTTAGACTCAGATACCTCGAATCCTGTCTCTTATTTATTGAGCTATCTGTTTTATTCAATGTATTCAAAAATAGTACCGGTAATTAATTATTTATTTACCACACCGCTCCCCAGTGTCCAAAAGAAATTACCAGCGTCAGTGCAGGGTCCGGGTTTCAATTCACAAGCAGTCCCACAGATGAAAGGAAGAGCTTTAAAACGCCTCGTACAGGGAGATCCTTCACAACGACTTCGAGCGGCTCCCGCGGAGCGGGGGCCGCGAGTCGTATTTCAAGTCCAGCAGGTCAGCAGGGAGGAGGGGCGGGAAGAGGCACCAGGTGCGCGCGATGTCAGAAGCACAAAGAAGCCTGGGCCTCGCAGTCCCGCTCCCCAGTGTCCAAAAGAAATTACCAGCGTCAGTGCAGGGTCCGGTTTTCAATTCACCAGCAGTCCCACAGATGAAAGGAAGAGCTTTAAAACGCCTGGTACAGGGAGATCCTTCACAACGACTTCGAGCGGCTCCCGCGGAGCGGGGGCCGCGAGTCCTATTTCAAGTCCAGCAGGTCAGCAGGGAGGAGGGGCGGGAAGATGCACCAGGTCCGCGCGATGTCAGAAGCGCAAAGAAGCCTGGGCCTCGCGGTCCCGCTCCCCAGTGTCCAAAAGAAATTACCAGCGTCAGTGCAGGGTCCGGTTTTCAATTCACCAGCAGTCCCACAGATGAAAGGAAGAGCTTTAAAACGCCTGGTACAGGGAGATCCTTCACAACGACTTCGAGCGGCACCCATTGTCACCGCCCTCGCTTAACAGATCACTCCGAAATTTTCAAGACAGCAGCTGAAGTGAGCATCAAAACCAGTTTTGAAAATTTCGCAAGGATACGTCAATCAACGCCAACGTTATTGGCAAATCAAAACATTTTCTTCCTATGGAAACTATATCCTAACTATAACTAGCTACTGGTGACTGTAGTGTAGTTCCTATTTTCCCAATAGGCTCTGCGCATTGGAATAACATAAACGATAGTTTAGACGTAGGACTGAGGTTGACTAGGCCTCTATTGAATATGTTAGACTTAATTGTGAATCCCAGCTAGCTCAGAGGTCACTAGAAACATTCTTGAGTAAACAAGAAGGTGTTAACTTTCCTGAATAGACAAGAAGGAATTAGTTTCTGACAACCGCATAAACATGACAACTTTGCTCCCTCCAGAATAAGGAGTATATCTCCAGAGTCGCGGAAACAATAGATAACTATTTTACTCAGTCAATCGTGCATGCTTAGTTTCACCAGAAGCGCAGAGAAATAGAGAGATGGGCGTTTTCAATAAAAGTGGTTATTTATTGAACAGTCTTCTTTCTCATGCAAGAGAAGTGAGTTGCCACAATTGCAATACTTGTCATAAAGTAAAGTGCGTACAATAAAAGGAGTATTATGAAATAATACTGTAAAAGAATGGTATGGTTTCTAAGCCATACAGTGTTTAAAATAAATATATACATATATAAAATTATGATTAAACGTACTGAGCTGGTGCTTCTAAGATACGCCTACCTGGGTGTACCTAACCTAAGCCTAGAACGTGGGAAGGAGTAAGTGAGCTGCAGTTTAAGTTAAGATAGTTTTTGCCAAGAATCTGAATCAAGAATTCTCTAAGGATCTAATCAGCTCCGTACCTTGGTTATAGAATGAAGGAGGTCTTGTATCTCTTTCTCAGGACTCGATCTCCCAGCAACCCACAAGGGTGACTGGAAAAACTGGAAATGGATTTCTCGGCAGGAGAAAAGACAGCGTCTCTCTCAGTGCATCAATGGGAGAGTCGGATTCCTTCGGCACTTGCCTCAGCAGGGCGTCGGGCAAGTAGATAGCTGATCTGCTCCAAACCACTGTGTGTTTTGCTAGGGCAGCTGTTGGTATATTTATACCTGGAAGGTGCCGAGTTTGACGTAAGGTTGGACATAAGACGTCGTCACTAAGAACTTGCAGTTCTTTTTAGGACTCCAGGAGTTCTAGGACAAATAAATACAGAAGCAGGGGGAATTCCCAGGCTGCTGGAGGCTTGGTTTGTTTAAGAACGCGTTGTGCTTTCCAGGAGTCTATGAGGCAGCCTTGCCGTATTTGGACTGCATTGGCTATGACTAAATATGGATATGACTCTTATGCCTTTATAAGGATATGATTTGTTATGACCACATAAGGGCATAAATCGGGAATATTTAAAAAGGGTCCTAGATATGTTTACAACACCCACTCCACGTATAATGTCCATCATTACTAAATACTAAGCAATATTAAACATATACAGATGCATGTGTTTTCCAACCCATCCCAAAATACATAAAATGCATTTGAAATGGTGTATACACGAAACATGAGTAATATACTGTACGTTTTCAAGAAGTGGTATCATTCAGATAATGCATATATAGTACTTTGAAATATTGGCTGAATGAATCACTAAAATTACATTTATGAAATGGCTCTTAATACAGAAGAGAAGGTCGAGACCATTTCATCACATATTTATACAAGATTGTACATGTGCTAGAGGCTAAGTCAAAATATTGTCTCAGGAGTTTCAAAAATAGAAATCTTGTTCTCTAAGAATACTTCTACTTTAAGCAGAGTATCATGTGCCAAAAAAAAGTTAATATTTTGGGAACGCGGAAAAATAATTTCGCTTTTAGGCCAAAAAATAGTTCCACAGTTTTTCAGAAGTTTCTGTTTTTCAAAATTGAAGGTCGAATTCAGAGTTCAGGGAACGCTATGTGCTCAAAAGTTATTCTCGTTGTTAGGAGAGAACATTAACTCAGATAGGCTGGCAAAGAATTTGTCTACAACAGTAGGTGAAAGTTGGACCAAGTCCGAAAAAGTAGAAATAGTGCATATATGAGAAGCATTGCCATCATCGGTGTTTAGATCAGCAATGGTCACAGAAGGTTGTGCCTGTGTGCCGCTTTCATCTCATACCTCACTGTCACCTAATCGTAATGGCGAGGTCTCAACGAATGCCGTCATCAGAATAGGTTTCCAAGAGACAGGATAGTAAGTTCTGCTGTTTTATCTTTTACAGGACTGAACCCTCGAGGTCCTGAGGAGAACCCCCAGCATTAAGGTGTGAGAAGTGTGGCTCAATGGTTAGAGCGGCAGACCCTGATGCAGAGGTCTGGTACGGGACCAGGGTTCAATTTCCCGCCTCAGCGGGACTTGGGCTCAAAAATTCCACGGACCTGATAATTCTCGCCTCGGTGACTATTCCAATCATGGAGTCTCACTCTGCAACTCTGGGCAATAGCTTGCTTAATCTCCACAACGGCCCCCACAACGCTAAGGATGCCTGGCCTCCACCTTGGGGGTGCCCAGGAGTGGACACCTCACAGGGAAAGCCAGGATGGGTTCCACAGCGGTATTCGTACAAGCGCCTTGAGACCCTTGCGGGTGAGTAGTGCGCTATACAAGTATCAATTTACATTTACAATTTTTTAAGGGGCTTCAAAATTCGTCGACCCTCTTTGTATTTAAGGCCAATCTTGTGACAACACTGTGTTTAAAAATTTTGAGATTGTAAAATGGTTTTGATGGCCTTTTAGACGACTGTGGTGTCGTCTGTAGGAAGGATAAATAATTAAAATAGTACCCCACCATTGATAAGAATAGGTTCTGTTGAACCTCGGTGAGGCTACTCCACGCTTTCTTTTCTTTTCACACCAAACCCTTCTACACTTTTGTATCAGTTGTCCGTTTTATGTTGTTTGTAAGCATTCCTTATCTAAAATCACCTTGAATGCCAGATGAATGTGTATGAGAGTTTCACAGTATATATGAAAATGAGCGAATGAACTAGTTGTGGTACATGGTCCCACCCTCTAATGTAGTCTGTCTGTCCGTTTATATTTTTTACACATATTGATCTTCTCTTCCGCTCACCTTTTGTAGTACCATTCAGTTTTTTAGATATAATGTGAAAAATATTTATGAACTATTAAAAATAAAAAGATTAAGTCAGTCACAATTTGTGTTGTGGTTATGCGACAAGTGTTTAATATCCGGTTATGCGACAAGTGTTTAATATCCTTGTGTATTTGAAAAGTAGTTAAATGATCTGGCAGTACTGGCAATTGTTTTGTTGAGAATTTTGTTCGGCGCAGCCTTACTGCGCTTTAGCCAAGCCCTTCGTTGTTTCTTGTGTCATCAGAATAGGTAGCAACTGGGGACAACACGTTGCATGAGCCGTTACCGAACCAAGCAAAGTATCGATATTCAAAGGTACTGCTGATGATAGTGTGAGACAGACGTCCAACACGCATTCTTCTCCGCGTAGCAGGCATAGTAGAACAGGTAGGATGCAATCTTGCCAGATTGGTCTGAATGAAAGAAACCAAGTAGTATTCAGATCTCTTAGCCGAGCTAAGCCGAGTACTTTAGTTATTCTTTCTCGGTATCTCATCGCTAGGATCGTTTCTTCCATGGTTGCCTGAGTTTTGTTTGTGGCTGGATTTGCCATATCGGAGCAGAAGGAACAAAAATAAAATTCCTGCTACGAGTCCCAAGATGAGAGGCAGGCCGCCAAACACAGAGTGCACGAAATTCGGGAAGATGCTCAGGACTGCTTCAAAGGGTGCTAATAGTCCCGAAAAAATTGTCCTAAATACATGTGCGATGCCACTGGTATCAGACATGTTTAAAATTTGAACTTACATTTCTACGAAATGCACAGGGCAATTTGTTGATAATAATGCATGTATCTCTGCCGCTGTCCTTGCAACTTGCAGATCATACGTTTCTTTAGACGAGGTTAAAGGCACAGTTGTTTGTAAAAGAACAGACTTCATTCTGCTTAAAGTATCAATTCGAATAGAAGAGATATTCAGAGAAGGCCATATTGCTGCCTCCTTGTCTGGTTTGCTGTGGATACAATACTTGCATACAGCAAATGACCCTGGAAGTAACGCTCACGAGATAGGCCGTTCCTAGCACCATGCCACAACAGCTGTGATCACTTATTATAAAGTAACTGCCATTGGAAAGTTGTCTGAAAAAAGGCTCTATCTGTGCAGCAGGGGTGCTGTGCAGGTGGCATGAAAGGGTATTTTATGAACCTTCGCAGGCTCCATGCAAATTAATACCTTGACACAGAAGTGTACCGCTTAGTGAATTTTTACAGTTGTTACCACTAAGAAATACCTCTTTTTTCCCATCACTGTAACATCTATGTGTATAAGGTAAATTCCAGGTCGACTTGATGTAACCTTTACCCAACCTTTCATACAGGCCTGCTGGTATATGCTTTTGGCAATATTGAAACTAAAAAGTTATTATCGGAATTGTAATTGTACCAAGTATTATCCATTCAATGACAGGTCGTTCTGACATTGTTAATGGTAATTTTTCCAGTTTTTCAATGCTCAGCACCGTATAGTCTGCTCATTTTTGTGCCAAAGAGATTTGTTTATCTGTAAGGTTAAAGATAGAAAATAATGACGTTGTGTTGATTAGACGCCATGGCACGTAGCCTGAACGGAGGTTTTGTAATGTCCAGCCTAACTGTACAATAGAACGTAATTGGGACTGGCCATGTTGTAACATTAGCATATCCTGTTCTATTATATCAATAGCAGATGATACAATGCTGTCCAGTGAATAAATTCTGGAGGACAGAGTCGTTAACCCATTGTCCACTACAGACAGTGATTTTTCCAAATTAATACGATCAATTTCTCGTATTTTTTCAGCA
The DNA here is from genome assembly GCF_964261635.1 of Lissotriton helveticus. NCBI lineage: Eukaryota > Metazoa > Chordata > Amphibia > Caudata > Salamandridae > Lissotriton > Lissotriton helveticus. Next base: position 1,583,582,148 of record NC_136059.1, on the reverse strand, counting down.
GTTTCAATTTGCGTTACTTTCCAAGCTTCGTTGTAAGCAGCGTATATACCGGCGTATATGAAACGTTTTTGACGCTGTTTGCGAGGTCCCAATATGAAATCTCGCAAGTCAGCACCTTCTTTAAGTAAAGTCAAGTGTTGCTTAATTTCAGGTAGTGTGGATTTCTGTAGCCATTCAAGGCATAGCTTTCCTACACTGTATGTTGTAACTATCCCTGGATGTTGTCTCTGGGAATATCTTGGGTCTGGCCTGTTCTGTTTGAACCCCTGTGTTCTATTCAGGAATCTATATTGACAGTTATTAGTATCTGTGGGCCAGATCAACCATTTTTTCCAATCAGGATTTGTTCTGTTTTGGTGTAAAATATGGGATACATCTATCTCCACATCTTTAGTGCTATTAGTATCAGGTATGGGGTTTGGAATAGACGGTTTGTTTAAGTCTTTTATCTTGGATAGGCCAAGACAGGTTGTTTGTTGAATGGTGTCATTCAGGAATATTATCTGTTCTGGGATCATGCAGGCTCTAAATAATGATTCTAGACCTTGTACCTGCCAGTCTTTTGTACCCCAGATGTTTTTTGTTTCAATGTTGTTTTTCCAAAATTCAAAACCAAATGTAGACATTTTTTCATAATATTTTTCAAAATAAATCAGTTTAGTATTTGTCAACATGTTTTTCATTCCTGGCTTATTTAAAATCTTAAAATAAAACGTTTCTGGATCAGTGTTATTAAACCCTGAGAAGTATGGGAATTTCTCATAAAAGGTTTTCGAACTGCCTTTTGGCGGTGTTGGACAATGTTAGCATTGATTATAAGTAAAAACATTTCTAGGATTAGCAGATGTATGCAAATAGTGATGCCCATAATGATTAAAACAATACATTTCTTCATAATTTGATGATCCTTCTAAATAATCATGTTCTGTAAATTTTGCTGACATTTCTAAATCTGACATGATATTATTAATATTTTCAAAGTCCCAATCATCAGAGAAAGAACTAGATGATTCAAAGTCACTTAATGAAACTTTGAACTGATGTGGATATTTCAGGAGTTCAACCGGGCCATAGATTTCGTAGTCAGTTATGTCTCATGCTACACCCCCAGGTATAGGAATGGCTGTGATGTTCACTGATGACAGTTCTCTTTTTTTGAGATGAGAATATCTGTGAGGTTTGAGAACCAAGTTGATGTTCTGACTTGCTGTGTCCATTGTGCTATATTTTTCATCAATAAATCTTCCCAAGTTTAGAAAAAAAATGAGCAAGAGTTGGAGGAAAAGTACACCTAACACAATCTATAATTCAATCCATGGTTAAATCAGATATGTTTCTTTGAGTTGATGAAAGAGTTCAGTCATTTTTTCTTAGAAAGTTTTAATTGCCAGCGTTTCTTCATGTTCACTTGGATCTTCAGAAAAGTCATCGAAATTGATGAAGTAGCCAGATGCAGTTTTGTCAATTGTTGGAATAGCTTCCGGATTTTCATTAATCTTTGCAGTTGTATAGTCCGAGGCTACATCATTGTAGATCGGTGTTTCTTGACGAACTGTTGCAATTTGGGTTTCAAGAGGCACAAGTTCCATGGCTGTGTTGCACAGTTCTTTTTTATTTTTCACTGCAGGTTTATCAAATGTGATTAGTCTCTCAGTTTGAACCTCTTGAATTGTAGCAAGGTTTGGTCTTCTGCTACTTCTTGGGAGTCCACTGGGACTACTACTTATTATCGGCCACATGATTGTGGCTTTACCAGGTCGATTGATACAACTCTGTTCTCCTTTTTACCAGCAAGGGGCGGTAGTACTACTGATCTTGTTCCTCTGACAGCTAAGACAGGTACGGCTTTTCTGTAAGAAGGCCCAAATTCCTTCTTCACCGCGATCTTTTCTTTGACCAGATCCCCAATCTTTGGAATCCAGACAGGTCTTGCTGGGACAGGTGTTTTTTCTTCAGTGGCCATTGGCTTTAGTTTTGTGTTACTTAGACATCTTCTTGTTTCATTTAAGTCCTGTAAAACAGCCAAACGATCTTTGATATCAAAGGTTTTTTGTTCTACCACTGAAGTGTGACAATCGAGGTCTTCGATTATAATTCTAGTACCAAACAAAGGATCCTACGGAGTGATTCCCCCCAGAGAATTTCTTGGCAGATTATTAAGACTACGTTGGACACTACGTTGGATGTTTGACCCACCCGTCACCCGAACCTAATACCCTCGCTGTTACAGATTGCTTTATGTCATGGTTTTTTCTCTCCACTACCTCATTTCCCTCAGGATGGAATGGACTAGAGTACCGCAATGCAATGCGCAAGCTGGCCATGGCCTCTTTGTAAGCTCGAGAGCTAAACGCAGGACCCTGGTCAGAATGTAGCATGCCAATTGCGTATGTGCCGATAAAGACTTGCAAATCTTTTATAATAGTTCTGGCGTCAGCCGAGCGCTGGGGCCACATCCAAATGAATCTCGTGCAGGAATCCACTGTGACCATGATATATTTATAGTTGCCATCCCTTTGTAAGAGACCACAGTGGTCCAGATAAACACATGCTAATGGTTTATCTGAGATTAGATGGGGCGTCTGTGCCGGTCGTTTCACTGATAATACTTTCATTCTTTGGCATATTTCACAATCTAGAACATAGGGGCAGATGTATGTTGGGAATGCACCACGTTTGCGTCACGCAACTGCGGCGTAAACGTGGCACATCCCTACGACCCATTTACAACGTGACGCATCTAGGCAGATGCATCACGTTGTAAAGCCCAGCGCCACTTGTGGGCGTTCCGGCGCAGGGTGGGCGTTCCGGGGCAGGTGCGCCTCGCAAAAGTGGCTGAGTGAAATCTATAAGATTTCACCTAGTCACTTTCAGGCCAATGCTGTGTCAAAACCCTGCGCCTGCTTGAAGCAGGCGTAGGTCTTGACGCAGCATTGTAAAGATGGGGCACCCCGAGCCTTGCTGGAGCTGCGTCGCGCTTGCGACGCAACTCCAGCAATGCGCCACCTTTACGGCACAGATGCGTCGCGCATCTGTGCCGTTTTTGCCCCATGGTGCACCGCATTGTAAATGCGGCGCACCATGGGTGGCGGAGCAGCGGCGCAAAATAACTGGCGCATCCCTGGGGATCCGCCAGTTATCATAAATCTGCCCCATAGTTTCTAGTCTGTTTTCTCATGCGTGGCCACCAATATCTCTGTTTTAATAACGATACAGTGGCGGAAACACCAGCATGTGCAGAGGCAAGCACTTCATGTGCCGCTAAAATTAGTCCTAACCTGTGTTCCATGTTTGGAATTGCTCTATCCCGCACTCCAGGGACTACAGCAAAAGGAACATTATTCGCATCAGTTTTGTATGAGTACTTTACTGGAAAGCCTTTCGGGAGTGTCTTACCACTGTTTTGTACTGAAGCACTGACAGCTAGCATTATCTCGCTGTCTGTTTTTGTTTTTGACCGAGTAATCACAGCCACGGAAGCCATTTGCACAGCTGCCTTCGCGGCCTCATCAGCGAATGAATTCCCTGCAACGTGAACGCCATCACGTTGATGACTCAGTGCATGTATCACGTGAGTCTTTTGTAGTTCCTTTTGCAAAAGAACTACTTGTTCCCAAAGCATTTTATGCTTGATTGTACCACCTTTTGCATCTTTGAAACCGTTTTGAACCCAGTTCTGCAAGTATTGATTGTAAGACTGGACGCAATAATACGAATCGCACACTATTAGTGTGGGGAATTCGCGATCGGTATTTTCAAGCACCATCTTAAAAGCCTGTAGTTCAGCTCGCTGAGCTGTATAGTCTCCGAGTGATTGAGTTTTAGTGACCAGGGGTCTAAATTTTCCTTCGTGCCACCAACCTTTAACGATCGCGCATGCAGCACTATATGCTTGTTTACCCCCAACTGCGGGTTGTGCTGAACCGTCTGTATATATTATACAGCCGTAATGTTCGAGAGGCAAAATTTCAGCCGATAGAGGACATTCATATTCATATCGGAGAAATTCCTGCGTTTTTAAGTTAGGATCAAATTCGTATACTACGTCTGATGCAGCAAGAGAATTAACCCATTGTATCCATCTCGGATGTAAAGCTTTAGCATTCGGAATGCTGGCTTTTGTTACTGCCTCTAGGGCAGGTACAGGTGTAAAGATTATTATACGTTTACCTTGTGCTAGGGCTCTTTCTTTTGCTACAGCAGTTTGAACCGCAGTCAGAATTTTTTCAGTAGAACTGAATTTCATTTCAGGTTGTGTGTACAAGTGTGATTTATAAGCTATTGGTACCGTTTCTCCCTCATTAGAGGTTAGGTATGTAAATCCGCATCTTCCTGGGATGACTCGGATTACAAGGTTGCGTTCATTTGCGCGTGTTTTCAGTTTTGTTTTAGTTAACATATCTGTTTGTATTGATCTTAAAATTTTTGTGTGTTTCTGAGTCCGATTGACTGGTTTGAAATCAGGTTTTAATAATTCGTAGAGAGGTTTAACCCTCTCTGCATAGTTTAGAATGTAAGTTCTTCCGAAATTCAGGAAACCTAGAATTGATTGTAAGTTTTTCAGCGTCTTTGGAGCTTGGAGTACTGCACACTTCTTTAAGAAGTTGTCTGCTAGGCTTTTGCCTTCACTTGATAATTCATATCCTAAAAATAGGACAGTAAGGTGGGCAATTCGTGATTTTTTAAAGTTGAATTAGTACCCTTCAGATGTGAACCCAAGTATAATGGTGTTCACTCTTTTCAAGTGTGTCTCCAGGTCATCGTCTGTAAGATAGATGTCATCGACATAGGATAATGCCTCATCATCATATATTTGTATTAATTCTGTTACCCTGGCTGAAAATAATCCTGGGCTATTCTTGAATCCCTTGGGGAGACGAAAAAATTGCGTTGGGCCCCCATACTTGAGAAAGCGGTCAAATACCTGCCTTCTGGTGCTATGTTTTGACAAAAGAAACCATTCGAAATATCTAATGTCGTTTTATATTTTGTGCGCACAATGTTATTCATTAGTGCTGCACTGTGTGAGTTTTGTACTGCAAATGTTTTGCAGCAGGAGTTTAGGTGTCTGTAGTCCAAAACTAGACGATATGAATCGTCTGGCTTGGAGACAGGAAACAAAGGATTGTTCATTTGTGAGGTGCATGTTTCAATCACCCCCTGATATTCAAGTTGATCTAAGATCTCCCTGACTTGTTTTTTAGCTTCCTGCTTAACAGCAAGTAGGTTGATTTTTTAACTGAATTTTATGGTGAGGAGAATCCTCATCCCATCCTACATGATTTTTATATAATGCAGGGGCTTGGGCCACTGCCCATTTTCTAGCATATGTGTATTTTTCTTTAATTTGAATGTGATTTGAGAAGGCAGGCATAATCATTTCTTCGCCATGTGGGCACTCCCTGACAAACTCTGGTGGCTAGTCTTTCTCTTCCAGCAGGATATCATAGCCTTTAGATAGGTTCTCCCAAAAGAGACCTCTTACTTTCCTAGTTTTGTCCCCTTCTATACGTAATGTTATTTCATATAATTTATGGGGTACACTAACTCTGGTGTCTGCAGTTTCCACCTGAATGTATTCATTCGTGCCCACTGTCTCCAGAAGATTCATCAGGATCTTGCGAGCTATGGTCACTTCTGCTGCGCTGTCTAGCATTGTCTGGGGCCATTCTCCGTTCTTCAGTTGTGTCCTCAGAATCCTCGGCATGTCTTATTTTAATACTGGCTACCTTCTTTTTGGGAAATTGTAATTTTTTACTTTGATGAGCAAGTTCCTTGTCTTTGGACTTGACGCGCTCTTCTTTATGTTCTGACCGTCCTCTTCTTTCTGATTTCTGTGAGGAAGTCTGAAAAGATCGAGAGGGACGTGTATCATTATCTTGATATCTGTCAGGTTTTCTTAAATTATCCCAATTTCTAAGGTTGTATCTTTTTTCAGAGGGCTCCCGTTGTGGAGACTTGCCCCCCCCATTCTGGAGATCTATTTCTCCGTTGGGGAGACCTTCCTATGGACTGGAACTATTTTTCTCTGGGAGTGGTTTGTTTCTTACCCTCCCACTTCTTTTTTGGTGTAATTAGATTATGTTTAATAAAGCTCTTTTCAGGATTTTCAGTTAGTTGTGGTTTTAGTGGTTTCCCACCCAAACTATCTTTACCTAATTCTTCATAGGATTTTTCAATTATTCTGGCAAGTTCAAAAGGTTGTTCTGCTATATCTGTTTCTTTCAATTTTTGGCGGCAGGTTGTACCGTCAAGTGTCAATTGAACTAATTGTCTATATGCTTTTGTTAATTCTTTTAGTTCAAGTAAAAGTTCTCCGCTTGACATTTTTTCAATGTCAGGATGTGGTGAGTAGCCGGCTAAAACTGGCCATGTGGCTCCTGGTCTACCTAGTGGACCGAGCCTGGTGAAGTGATGTTGATGTTTTAGGGCGCCATTAAACCAGAGCTGGTGCTCTTGGTATGTTAGTGGAATTTCAATGTCCTCAAAAGGAACGTATTCCGTTGGAGATTCATCTATTTTGTAGTAGTGAAAATCGCGTGTCACAACATGTGTTGCTGGAAAATGTATCCAGGAATAGAATACCTCTGTCTGCCGATATTCATGGGCCTCTACCACAAATATGACTGTACCACCTCTTGGTGATACTCCATTTTTTATAAGTTTGTAAGTTACACTCTTCCTTACATTGACTGGTATTATTATAGCCTCCGGGTCATCTTGCTGGAGACTTGTGTCTTCCGCTAAACGTTGAGCTGCTAAAGCATCTCTTTCTTAATCCTCTTCACCTTCTGACATTTTGCTGACAGAAAGTTTGCAGAGCAAGTTTCAAGGAAACAAAGATTAGGTGCACAATATTTTGGAACACTGTATCTTTCAACGTTGACTAAACCAAGAACTAATACATAGGATTCTCATCCTACTAAGTTTTGGCTGATATTAACCTTTCACCCACTCCAGACGTCTATTGGAGTATTTACGGGAAAAAGGGGTCTGTGTGAAAAGCACGACTGAGTTACTCTAGTATCTAGCGTTCAATTATCGCCTTATCAAACGTTGGGCGCCATGTAGTGTAGTTCCTATATTCCCAATAGGATCTGCTCATTGGAATAACATAAACGATAGTTTAGACATAGGACTGAGGTTGACTAGGTCTCTATTGAACATGGTAGACTTAATTGTGAATGCCAGCTAGCTCAGAGGTCACTAGAAACTTTCTCGAGTAAACAAGAAGGTGTTAACTTTCCTGAATAGACAAGAAGGGATTAATTTCTGACAACCGCATAAACATGACAACTTTGCTCCCTCCAGAATAAGGAATATATCTCCAGAGTCACGGAAACAATAGATAACTATTTTACTCAGTCAATCGTGCATGCTTAGTTTCACCAGAAGCGCAGAGAAATAGAGAGACGGGCGTTTTCAATAAAAGTGGTTATTTATTGAACAGTCTTCTTTCTCATGCAAGAGAAGTGAGTTACCACAATTGCAATACTTGTCATAGAGTAAAGTGCGTACAGTAAAAGGAGTATTATGAAATAATACTGTAAAAGCATGGTATGGTTTCTAAGCCATACAGTGTTTAAAATAGATAAAAAATATACATATATAAAATCATGACTAAACGTACTCAACTGGTGCTTCTAAGATACGCCTACCCCGGTGTACCTAACCTAAGCCTAGTACGTGGGAAGGAGTAAGTGAGCTGCAGTTTAAGTTAAGATAGTTTTTGCCAAGAATCTGAATCAAGAATTCTCTAAGGATCTAATCAGCAACGTACCTTGGTTATAGAATGAAGGAGGTCTTGTATCTCTTTCTCAGGACTCGATCTCCCAGCAACCCGCAAGGGTGACTGGAAACACTGGAGCAGGATTTCTCGGCAGGAGAAAAGACAGCGTCTCTCTCAGTGAGTCAATGGGAGGGTCGTCTTCCTTCGGCACTTGCCTCAGCAGGGCGTCAGGCAAGTAGATGGCTGATCTGCTCCAAACCACCGTGTGTTTTGCTAGGGTTGCTGTTGGTATATTTATACCTGGAAGGTGCTGAGTTTGACGTAAGGTTGGACATAAGACGTCACTAAGAACTCACAGTTCTTTTTAGGACTCCAGGAGTTCTAGGACTAATCAATACAGAAGCAGGGGGAATTCCCGGGCTGCTGGAGGCTTGGTTTGTTTAAGAACGCGTTGTGCTTTCTAGGAGTCTATGGGAGTAGCCTTGCCGTATTTGGACTGCATTGGCTATGACTAAATATGGATATGGAAATTTTTTTTGCTTACATATATTTTTGGCAGCGTTTGACACATCTTCACAAAAGTTTCCCCAAAAAGTGTCAAGTTAGGTCTTGTCATTCATTTAAAGTTTCAGGGTGATCCATGAGGTGGGGGCTGAGGAAAAGGGGGGGGGCAAAAAAGGTGCATTCTCCTTGTTAATTCACATAGAGATTTTAGACATGACTGCAGCCAGAACCGCTGAACGGAATTACACCAAATTAGTCAGGAAGGTACCTCTTCGTCCAGAAAGCACACATTTTGATGTGGTGTAAATCTGTTCAGTAGTTTTCAAGATATTAAAGGAAATCCACATTTATATATCTGGGCAGCGCCTAAGCAAAGATCTCATGATGAGATCTGAATGGCTGTCAGCATTTTCAACCAGATAGTGATAGCAGCCATCTTGGGCCCAATATATTTGACAGCACCCCTTGAAATGCATTGTAGTGAATGGCAGATTTTGAGGGTCAAAAAAAGGAAAACATATAAAGGGTGATAACAGATTTTAGCTATATAAAACATTTGGACAAGCGGGACTTCACCATGTAAAAAAGCCTTCTGCTGGGATTTCATGAATCATGTTTGAAAGAAAACTATTTTCTCATGATTTTCCCATAGGGGTTATGGAAGATGCTCTGGAAGCTAAAATGAGAGCATATTTTCGGTAAATTCAAACTATTATACTTATTAGCCATATTAGAATGAATTCTGACATTCTCAGTGAAACATGTACTTCCAACAGGAGCAGCCTGTCAAGTAATTCCCTTGTGTTCAACTGCAGCCTCCCATAGTGTTTTAAAGAAAAACTAGAGTGCCAAAAATCTACCTTATGACAAAAGTGTGGCACAAGTAAAATCATCTTGATAAAATCATATTGTTAAAACTTAAAAAATGTAATTTAGAAAGAAACAAAAAGAGGGGTTTCATGTTGTCATTGAAATCATGGTTAGTGCTGTAGAAAGAAAAATTAGGACACGATTTAAGTTAGTTCTAAAATATCTTCCAGTTGTACTTCAATAGGAGCAGCCTGCCAATTGATCCTTGTGTTCTACGGCAGCCCCTGAAAGATTCTAAAGAACAGCTAGAGGACTAACAGTCCTACTTTTGACACAATTGTGGCACACCTGAAGCCATCTTGATTGAATTAAACTGGTAAACCTTTAAACATTTAATTTAGAAAAGAGCAAAATTAAGGGTTTCATGTTGTCATAGAAATTATGGTTAGTTCTGCAGAAAGAAAAATTAGGACACATTTTAAGTGAGTTCTCAGCTATCTGTCTCTTCTATTTCATGAAAACATTCTGACGTAGAATGGAACATGCATTTTCAACACCAGCAGCAGACTGCCACTTAACTCCCTGGTGATCAGTAGTTTACTGCAGTGTTCTAATGATCAACTTGAGTAATAACATTCTAAATTTATGCATTAAGTGTGGCACATCTGAAAGCCATCTCAATGGAATCAAAGTGGAATACTGAAAGCATTTTCTACTGAGGATACTGCAGTAAATGAGGGGATTAGTGAGCTTCATAACAAGTAAGACTCACAAAATGGCCACCCGAGAGAAAAGAGCCCAAATGTAGCACAAATATCACCCACATGTAGCCCAAGGACAGAATAGTGCAAAACACTTATTTTCCTTGTTTTTCGCCGTTTTATATAGAGCAGTCTTGACTCGAAGGTATTGGAGTGCTCTGTATGAGCATCAGTTACATTACAAACAGACACATTCCATTTAGGCTTTAGACATGGGGAGATTAAGTGATTTGCCAAGTATCACAGGATGTCAAGCTGATGCCAAAACTCAAGCCTGTTTCCCCAGTTGCAACATATAATTAAGTGATCAAGTGGATAGAAAAACATAAAAGATTGCAAATCATTTAAAAGTGCTTTGTTGCTTTTTGAGAATTTTTAGATCACTAATTATAATTTCTATGGGAATAAGATCCATTCATTTTTATAATGTTTAAAGGAAATGCGTTAGGTATTGCAGTTCTGATTACATCAAGATGATGTTCGGCATTTCACACTTTTGTAAAAAAAAATGGAATGGTAGCAATCTAATTGTTCATTAGAATATTGTGGGGAGGAAGATGTCAGACTCTGATAATTGAGGGCTGAGATGAGGGTACAGAGGCAGCAAGTTGACCATGCTGGACAGGCGGGAGGGGCAGTGGCAGCACAACAGACCATGGAGGGCAAGAGCAAGGGTTGCAAGGGCAACAATCCAACCATGCAGGACAGGCAAGAGAGGCTGTGGCAATATAACAGACCATTGAGGGCAGAAGGAAGAAGCAGTGGCAGTACAACCATACATGCCAACAAGCAGGATTCAGGCAGGAGATTGCTGATGTTTTTAAGCCCAAAAGTGATTTTTTGTATCCCGTCTCCTGTCTAAAATCTCCTCTTGGTCAATGTAAGTCAAGGGGGACAATCAATTCCCCAGGTTTTATTTTCAAAATCTCCCTCTTACCAAGTTCAAAATGTTGGCAAGTATGGTACATTGGATCACTGAGTGCCGGTGTAATGGGATAGGGACATGCACTTGGATAACAGAGGGTAGGAGGGAGTGGCAGGAGCATGACAACAGATTGGACAAGGCAGGAGGGAGGGGATAGAGGACTGTGCTTAGAAAACGGAGGGCAGGGGCATGTTGGCAGGGCTGGAGCAGCAAGCTGACCACCTAGGAGGGCAACAGTGAGACTACAATGGCATACAGACAGACAACAGGTGGGAGGGGGTCAGGGGTATCAAGCTGACCACACAGGGCAGGCGGGAGGGGCTGTGGCAGCACAGAAGGCAATGCACTGCAAGCACGAGGGTTAGTGGCAGCACAGTGGCCATGATGGGCAAGAGGAATGGGGCAGGGTATGCACAAAGGACCATGAAGTACAGAAGGGACGGGTCCGGGCTGGACAGGCACGAGAGGGCAGGTTAAGGGGTTTTACAACTGACCATATGGGGTAGAGAGGAGGAACAGATGCAGCAGAGCATGGAGGGCAAAATGGAGTGGCAGCAAAATAAACCAATGGGGACTGGAGGGAGTGGACATATATATCAAGGTGTACTGGTGAATCAGTGGGTGTGTGAGTGCCTGTATGAATGACTTAGTGGGTGTGTAACTGGCTGTATAAGTGAGTGAAAATGTGTGTCAATGAATGTATGGGTGATTCACTGGTTGTGTCAATGTCTGTATTGGTGTGTCACGTGCGTGAGTGGCTGTATGGGTGATTGAATGGTTGTCTGGGTACTTGTATGGGTGTCTGAGTGTCTCTGTGGGTGGGTATGTGTGACTGCATGTATGGATGAGTGAGTGGGTGAGTCAGTAAATGTATGTGTTAGTGAGTGCATATGTGAGGGGCTGTATGTATGACTCAGTGTTTGTATGGCTGTCGGTGAGTGAGTGGATGCCTCAGTGGTATATAGCTCAGCAACTGGATATGAGAAAGGCAGTATAGGTGAGTGTTGGAGTATATGAGAGTGAGTGAGTGATTTTTAGAGTGGCTGTAGAAGTGAGTGTGTGCCTGTGTCGGTGACTGTGTAGGTGAGTATGTCTTAGTATATGTATGAGTAAGTGTGTTGCTGTATATGTAACTGTATGGGTGAGTAAGTGGCTGTGTAATTGACTCTATGGGTGAGCGAGTATGTGTGTGAGTAGCTCTATGGGTGACTGACAGTATGTGAGTGGCTGTATGGGTATATGAGTGGATATGGCAGTGGCTGTATTAGTGAGTGAGTGGGTGTATGAGTGGCTGTATGGGTGAGTGAGTGGATGTGTGTATACTTAGGAATCAGTGAGCGGGAATGTAAGTACTGGTATGGGTGTGTGAATAGGTTTGATAATGGTAGTGTGGAAGTTGAAGTAAGGTTATATGGGGGTGTGAGTGGGTGTGTCAGATACTTTGGATGATGTCATCAGTGATGTCATCAGTGATGTCACTGACCATGTGATGAGTGATGTAATATGTGAGGTCATAAGCAGTGGATTGCGGGGGTGCAAGTTATAGTTAGCTCACAATGTATAATAGCTAAATTTCACTGGTTTTGCACAAGGGGAACCTGAGCCTATCTATAATTTTCCTGTAAACTTTGTTTTTTTTAGTGAATTTCTAAAGTTTTTAAATGTTAATTTCTAACTATAACGTCCCTGTAACCTTTGTTTTCTTCAGTGATTCATTATGGTTTTTTAAGTAGTAATTGTGTTTGCAGAGTGGTGGAGAAAGGGGGCGGAGCCTCCAAATACCTATTAGCAATCCCACTGTGTGGGACTTACTGGAAGTACCCCTCCCGTTACCTCCAGTAAGTCCCACACAGCAGGATGTAGAGAGGTTGTCAGAGGTCACCCCACCCCTTTCTCCACCACTCTTCAAACGCACCTATTGGAGCACTACTAGTAGGGGGATAAAGTCCCCTTGGCTATTTAGGATCCTTGGGTTACCTCCAGTAAGTCACATACAGTGGTTTTGCTGAGAGGTTTTTTGTGGCCATGCCCCCATTGTCCACCACTCTGCAGATGCACCTCTGGGTGTACTACTAGTTGGGGGATGAAGTCTCCTTGGCTCTTGATGGTCCTTGGGGGATAGCAGCTACCACTCATCAGAGGCCACGCCCCCTTTCTCCACCACTTTGCAAACATGCCTCCTGGCACACTGCTGGTTGTGGAAATAAGTCCACTATAGTCCTGAGGCCCTAACGAGGCGAGGGGACTTCATCCCCCAAACAGCAGTGCACCAGGAGGCACGTTTGCAGAGTGGTGGAGGAAGGGGCGTGGCCCCCAAAGAACTCTCAACAATCCTGCTGTGTGGGACTTAATGGAGGTATCATGAGGTCTTGCGGGCTCTCAAAGACCCTCAGCAGCCAAGGGTACTTTATGCCTGAACCAGCAGGGCACCAGAAGGTGCGTTTGCAGAGTGGTGAAGCAAAGGTGCAGGTCCTTTGGTGAGTTATCTTTGATTGAAATCCATGCACCAGGGAAGTGGCGATCCCTGGGGAAGTAGGGGAGCTGCAAGGTGCCCCCCCATATAATTATGTTACTGCCTGAAGGTGGCAGTCCTGGGCTTTGCATAGCCCCCGGGGGGCCCAACTGCCCCCCTCCCTGCATCAATTTTAGCCACAGAGGCCCCATCTCCTGGGACCCAGCCTTATTCTTAAGGGGGAGGGTGCATGCAGCCCCCCTCCCTGTGCCAATATTGACCAAAAGACTTCATTCCCCTGTACCTGACCCTGTACCTGACCGGTAAATCAAGGGGGCATGCAACCCTCCTCCCTCAGGCAGGCGCCACCCTGAGGCATGTCCAGACACTAAAGGCAGAGGGGGCATGCAGCCCCTTTTATCAGGCAAATATTGGCCTTGGACCCCATCTCCGGGGTCCTGGACAGTAACTAAAGGGAGAGGAAGACACACAGCATCCTCTGACCCATCCCCTGGGGCCTAGCCAGACACTAATGGAGAAAGGAGCACACAGCTCTCCTTTTCTGCCGATATTATCTCTATCGACTCCATCTCCTCGGGCCTGTTCACTATATGGAGGGTGCCCTAGAGCCCAACTGTTGCACCCACTGGCTTTACGTTAAAGGCCACCAGGGAGCCCCAATGCCAACACGACCCCTGCCAGGAGACAAAATTCCTCCAACCTGCAAAGGTAGGCTTAAAGTGCCGCTCTCTGCAGTTGGGAGAATTTTTTTATCTACTTCCTTGCCCACTTCACAGCAGGCAGGGAAACAGATTAAAAGTCCCCTCCCAGCGTGTTGGAGCATTTTCTGTGCTCCCACCTGCTGGAAGCCAACTTACAGGTTGCTGTCGCTTGCAGTAGCTTTAAATTGATTGCTCCCACCAAGCAAGAGCACACATAGGATTCCCTGCCAGCACCATTGTGGGCAGGTATGTCCTGGGGTGGGGACCCCAGGCATAGCTGAGCTGACCCTGGGGGATGGGGTCCACAGGGCCATAGATGGCTCCAGGAGAGTGGCAGCACGGTTCCACTCCATTTTGATTGCACAGTCTGACCCCGGAGGTTGTTGTCCCTGAAGCCAAAAAAGGCCTGAGGAGTGTGTGGATTACCAGGCCTCAGGATGTAGCAATTCCAAGGTCTGAAATCAGTCCAGGAGGGGGAGCCACACATCCCCCCTCCACCACTGTATGTATGGCTGTGCCCCAGGGGATAGCAGACCCCCGGGACCAAACTCAGCCTGGGGAGGGGAGTCAAGTGCATCCCTCTCCCCATTATAATTAGTAATCCACTCCCCAGGCCGTGGCCCACATGGGGATCATATGTAAAAAAAACATGTGGGGGCCCACGCTTGTTTTTTTAAATTATTTGACCAAAGATTGTCAGACCCCACCACCAGGCCTAGAGGGGATCAGGGTATTCCTACCCTGCCCCCTTCTATTTTTTTGCCTTTTTTCCTGAACTTGACTGAGTCTGAGTCCCAAGATGGCTGCCAATACTTCCTGGTGAAGTGCTGGCACCCAATCAGATTTCAGCGTGATTACAGTGGAATCTGTGGTGGAATCACGTCCCTAGATACACAAATGTATTCTTCCTTTAATAACTCCAAAACTATTGTACGGAGCCAAGGGAGGTGTGGCTTGCATGGAAATATGTTCTGGCCCAGTGATCCACAAATTTTCCACACAGAAATGTGAGAACATTTTGATTTTTTATCTAAATTTCAGGTTTGCAGAAAGATTCTGGGTAAGACAATGTTTGGGGATCCACATAAGCAATACCTGCCGGGACTCCACCGGGGTCTAGTTTTCAAAGATGTCTAGGTTTGGTAGGTTTCCCTACACAGGTGCACCCATAGCTAAAACAGGTCATTTTGTGATAGATACTTTTGATATCTCCAAAATATGTTTTGGGCCTTTACCTGTCATAGGCACTTGGCCTACCCATACAACTGAAGTACAATTTTTATTGGGAGACCTGGGAGATAGGAAATTTGTGCCGGGCAGGTGATCCATAACTTTCCCACAAAGAAATGTGGGGAAAATGTGACACTTTAGCTACATTTGAGGTTTGCAGGGGATTCTGGTTATGAAAACTTTGGGAATTCATAACAGCCACACCTCCCTGTACTACCCCAGTCGTCTAGTTTTCAGAAATGTGTGGGTTCGGTAAATTTCCCTAGATGGCAACTGAGCACAGGACAAAAAACGCCAGTGCCCCCTAGCAAAAACAAATTTGTTTTGTGATAGATAATTTTGATGTCTCACCAATACGTTTTGGGACCTTCCCTTTCGTGGGCACTTGGCCCTCCCACACAAGTGAGGTATCATTTTAACAGGAGACCTAGAGGGACGCTGAGTATTAGGACATTTTTGGCTGACTGTAGATGCCAGGACTTTCCCTCACAAAAAATGCAAGGAAAATTAGTTTTTAAGGCAAAGTTTGAGTTTTGCAGGGGATTTTAAGTAAAAAAAACTGGTGAGAGCCATGCTAGTCACCCCATACTGGTCTCCTCAGGTGTCTAGTTTTCAAAATTATTTTTTGTTTGGTAGGCTTCCCTTGTGCCCGGCTGAGCGAGGGCCCAGAATCCCTAGCTACCCACATTGCAAAAACCACATTGTTTTTCTGTGGAAAAAGTGATGTGTCTATGTTGCGTTTTGGTGATTAAAGAAAAGGGGTAACCCTGTGTCCCTCAGAACCTGGGTAATTAATGGTTAAACAAACAATTGGTTCTGTTGGGTAAAAACAAATGTACTTTTGACACTGCTAGTAAATGCAATCTAGGGCAGAAGCTCTCCAGCACACACTTTCTTCAGAAATTTATAATTTAGCAAATAATAAGGGCAACTGGTTTGTACTATATCTTTTTATCAGAATTACGTTATTCATTGATGTCATACAGTACATGGGTAGACTGTCCGCATGAGTGGCAAAGTGCAATTGTGTTCAGTGCTCAAAAAGGTGAAAGATATATACAGTGCAAAACAATTTACCGATATATGCAAGGGTTCTTTTTGGTGGCCAGCTATAGAGCAACCCACATTGGAATAAAGACTCAGGGGCATATTATCAAGTCTGGCGATAAAATTATGGTCGCTTTAGCGACAGAAAACTGCCGCCAAAACGTCACTAATGGGCTTGATAATATGCTCTATGGAATTCCAATTGAAATCCATGTTAGATGTTCTTCACATCTAACATGGGCTTCAATTGCAATACCATAGAGTATATTATCAAGCCCATTGTCGCTGTTTTAGCGGTGGTTTTCTGCCGCTAAAGCGGCAATAATTTTATCGCCTGTCTTGATAATATGCCCCCCAATTTTTAGTGGTAGTTTTTTTAGTAGTTTAGTTTATTTATCAGCATTGATTAATTAAAATCTTAGCAGTCCACACATCAATATAAAATTTATAAGAAAAAAACAAAAAAACATGTATGCCTTGATTTCATATTTCCTTAAAAACGTGGTGCACATGTTTTAAAATCGAACGATTACAAAAAATACATACAGTTTATTTACGGTAGGAGTAAAAAGGGGTAACGCCCAATCTGGTGGCAGCCCCAGTGTCTATAGCTCTGACAGTCTGTTGTATAGTCTTAACGACCGGAGTTGGGGTCAGGGCGTAAAGGGGGTCAAGGAGAATTACCGGACAAGGTGGCTTGGGCGGTGGCGGTTAGGCTTAGACCGCGGCGGAAAGCTTTATTTGGGCAGTTTTCATGAAGCGGACGAAGCTGCAGATTAATTTAACGTTGGTCCCGCTAAAACAGGCCTTTACTGCCTGTCGACAAGACCTAATATGCATTTCGTTTATATGTGGTTTTAACAGCTCTCTCCTCTCCCGCTCTAGGAACTTGCATATGCATAGGAGATGCAGCATATCTTCTTTAGTTTCGCCGCTTAGTCTACATAGTGTAGATGCAAATGTGCGTTTCCACGGGGGCATGTGAGGTTTGGCGGATAAAATCCCCATCCGCAGTGCCAAAAATCCTTCTTTTATCGATCCTGAAAAACTGGTGCCGAGGTACGGTTGTGGTGAACATTTTAGATAGCTTTGCATCACAAACCAGCTGTGTGCCCTCTTATTTAGACATTCCTTGTCGTTTTGAATAGATACAAGCCTTGTTGACTTATTTACCAGGGCTTTGACGTTGTTGAATGGAAGTCCGATCTCCCAGATGTTCTCCATGGATAACATGCTGATCCCTGATTCAAGGTAGGCTTTAGCTGGAGAGGTATTGTTCCTTAATAATTCCTTCCATAGGAATGTATTAAGTGAGCCCACCTCTGCGCACTTTATCTTGTACCAGCTTTTTACGTAAGCTGCCTTCCTGCTTATTTTCTGATTTACTACTCCAAATTCGAGTCTTAATTGAGCTTGGGAGGTGTATTTGGGAAGCTTGAAAATTATTCTTAAAGCTTTAGCTACGGTTTTGTTTAGGGTTTCTTCGTCCATCCCTCGCATGGCCTCACTCCCGTATGTGAGCGTTGGTATTAGCTTTGCATGGAGCACTTCAAGCAGCGGAAGCAGGTTTGGTCCTGTTATTTTGCTTCTAAGATTTTTCAAAGTGATCGCTAGGAGGGTACCTCTTCTCTGAATCACCTCTTTTTGTCGGTCATATGACCCGTTCTGGTAAAAAATTATCCCAAGATATTTATAGTTTAGTATAGATAATTTTTTAGTGGAAAAATGCAATGCTTCCATGTTGGGTTTTGGGCTGTTTCCTGTTGCACTTAATTGGTCTACCCACACAAGTGAGGTACCATTGTTAACAGAACACCTTGGGGCATGCTGAGTCAATTGAAGTTCATGGCTCCCCACAGATTCCAGAACATTCCATCACCGAAATATGAGGACAATGTGTATTTTTAGTCAAAGTTTGACGCATGCAAGGAATTCTGGCTAAAAACTTAGATGAGAGCTACACAAATCAGTCCACCCTGGATACCCCTGTAATTTTCAAAAATGTATAGGTTGGCTAGGTTTCCCTATTGGCCAGGTGAGCTAGGGTCCAAAATGTAGAGCTACCCACATTGGAAAAAAACACCGTTTTCAGTAGAAAAATGTGATACATCCACGTTGCATTTCAGGTTGTTTCCTGTCATGGTCACAAAGCCTACCCACACAAGTGAGGTACCATTTTTATCAGCAGACTGAGGGTAATGCAGGGTGGAAGTATGTTTGTGGGTCCCCTGAGAAACCAGAACTTACCATCACAGGAATGTGAGGAAAATCTTTTTTTTAAACAAAACTTGAGATTAGCAAGAGATTCTGGGTAGCAGAACCTGGTGAGAGCCACACAAGTCACCCCATCTTGGATGCCCCTAGGTGTCTAGTTTTAAAAAATCTACAGATTTGCTAGGTTTCCCTAGGTGCTGGTTGAGACTGGGTCCAAAATCCACAGCTAGGCATATTGCAAAAAAAGGGTCAGTGTTCAGGGAAAATTGTGATGTGTCGACATTGCGTTTTGGGCTATTTCCTGTTGTGGGCTCTAGGCCTACCCACACAAGTGAGGTACTGTTTTTATCTGGAGACTTATGGAAACACAGAAGAGTAGAACATGTGTTATTACCTTTTGTCTTTCTCTGCATTTGCGCCTTCCAAATGTAAAACAGTGTTTAAAATAGAAGTCATTTTGAGAAATGCCTTGTAATTCACATGCTAGTCTGGGTACCCACAAATTTAGAGATGTGGAAATAACCACTGCTTCCAAACTCTATGGGGCATATTAACAACACGTAGCGATAATTATCGCTAAACGTGCTTAGCACGTTTTTTTATTCTATTGATTTTATCGCCATGATAGCGCTATATTAACAACGCTTTGGGCATTGGCGATATAAAATCCAGCTAAAGCGGCTAAAAACCCCTTAAAAGCGAGAAATCCGGAGATAAATGATCAGCAATAATGGCAGAGCTCGCTGATACTGAAGTGTGGATTTAACTTCACAATCCACCTCCCATAGGACATAATGCTAAGTCTGCTTTTTTGCAGACATTAAAATCAGGCGATATGGGGGCTTAGCGCGAGTTCAGGCATCACTTCGTAGGTCCGCTGCCGACTTGTTAATTTGGCGAAGCCGTGTCAGTGCGTATTACAATGCTGTTTTCATCAGGATTACCTACTTTGCATCTAAATAGCGATGCAAGGCGAGGCGTTAGGAAAACTGCTGCTAACATGCGCTAATGCATGTTAGCGACGCATTGTAAATATCGCGAAATTATGATTGCCGCTTTTCCGGCGCTTCGCGCCAGAAAAGCACCAATTTGTCTGTCGTTAATATGCCCCTATATCTTATGTCCATTTTGGAAATACGTAGGTTTCCTTCATATCTATTTTTCTTTCTTTATATTTTACCCAATCAATTGCTGTATACCCAGCACACAATGAAAAACCATTGCAAGGTGCAGCTCAGGTTTTGGCTCTCGGTGTCTAAGGTTCTTGGTGAACCTACAGGTCCTATATATTTTCGCAACCAGAAGGGTCTAGCAGACATAACAATATATTGCTTTTGAAAATCGTTCATAGTTAGAAGTTACAGATGAAAACTCAGACTCAAATGGCAGTTTTTTAACTCAATTTCAATAAAAATGTATTTCAACTGTTGCTGTCTATATGAAAAGCTTGAAAGATTTACACAAATGACCTCATACTGAATTCAGAATATTGTCTACTTTTTAGAAATGTATAGCTTTCTGGATCCATCATTGTTTTTATGCCAAATTCTACCACTAACTGGAAGAAAGTTGAATGCACAAAAATAGGAAAAATGGGCTATGTCCCAGTAAAATGACAAAACTATGTTTCAAAAATGTAGTTTCCTGATTCAAGTCTGCCTGTTCCTGAAAGCTTAGCATATGAAAATGTTAGCACCACAAACCATTTGTTGATGCCATTTGGAGGGAAAAAAGAAATGCTTAATTCTGCAGCACCTTTTCTCCATTTTTCCTACCTAGAAAAGAAGATGTTGCTGTATTTTGGCTGATTTCTCCATCTCCTCCAGGGAAACCCACAAACCCTGTATACCTTTTGAATTCCAAGAATGTTAAAAAAGGACACAAATTTGGAGTGGGAACCTTATGTGGACAATACGTTATGGTGGCCTAAGCACGAACTACCCCAAATAGACAAAAAGAGGCTTCACACAGGGTGAGAAATGGCCTAGCAGTAAAGGGGTTAAATCTTCCATTAAACATCCAAGTTTCACTATTTTCTAATCTTACTCACTTATGGAGTGTGCGAAATTTTAATATTAATTTTGAGGGCTTTTGCTATCATACACAAGAAATATTCCATGTTTATGAGTTAGAGTAACCTATTTATGAATGTTAATATGACAAAATGTCTTGGGTTGAGAGGTGTTTATTTTACTGGCCTCACTTTTTCTGCTAATTATTAATTTTAAATTTGGTTTACCAGCTATATGTAGAGCATCACATGTAGGGATGTTGCTGGACACCTCCCTTATCACTGAACCTGATGCTCTTTGGAAGTGCTACCATGAGCTGGATGGGCATATTTACTAATGTTTCACGCAATGCAGGACAGAAAGAAAAGTTGCTGCTCTGCTTTGCGTGAAACTAAGAGACCAGAAATGCTCTCTATTTATAAAGGTATGGAACATTTCTGTTCTGTCCTTGCACTGGCACATTGTCTGCTGCCTAGCCCCAACACAGGCATCCTTGCATCATAGTGCTACAGTGCTTGTGTTACAGGCAGGATTGTTTATGTGCAGGAAGGGATCTCTTTCAGCACGAAAACAATCCAAAGAGGCATTTTCCTCTTTCTATTCATGATACAAAATGCGTCAAGCAAAGAAAGGAAATAATGAGCATAATGAAAGATTGTTCTTATTATTACATTTTCTGGGAGGCATACAGTTTTGACCCAATGTGAGGTTTAGAAACATTTGTAATTATATAATTGTGTGGGTGCATGGAACGTATGTGCTCACCCATGGACAGCCAACCATTTCTACACATTTCTATACAAAGCCACAAACGATAGAGCAAATAGTTGCGTATGTGGCCTTGTACATCTTACTGCAGTCTTAGGGAAACCATTCAACAAATTAAGGCCTACATTTACTAAGCCTTTGCGTTGTGCCTGTGTCATGCAAGGCAGCTCAAGGACAACACAAAGACTTCAATAAGAAGTAGAATGTGTAATAATAAGGAGACTTCTGCAGTCCATGCCATGAAGGTACTGGGGTGCATGCACACAGGGGGGCACAACATGTAGCCATCTGCATGCACCCCATAGACCTGAGACAACAGGTGTTTCCTCTCAGCCACAGTTTTCATGGCGGGCTCACCGCCATGAAAACAGTGGCAGAGCGAGAGAAAACTTGCAATACACTTGATAGGACCGCAGCGGTCCTGCCAAGCACATTGCGGCCTCACGACTTCTGCGCCATCGCCAGGGATCCATGGCAGTTGAAATGGTCCCGGGCAGCCCGATCGCCCTGGTCACAATAGTGCCATTGGAAGACCGCCACCACCGCACCCTCATGAGTCTGACGGTCTGTGGACCACCAGACTTGGAATTATGCCCCTAGTCGTTTAAGTGTAAAATCAATCTTCATTTTAAAACATGCATTTAAATCTGATTTTTTCTTTCAATCACTAATTTTTGTAGGTGTTTTAATATGCTATTTGAGATTTTAAATGGGAAAATTTAGACTCTATATTGGCTGTGGATTTTCCCTAAAAAAGAAAACACATTGGTCAGAAATCTTAAAAATGACTATAAATTAGCAATATGACTTAAACATAGATTTTCTTTTCTTTTATCAAATTAAATGATACAGCTTGGTTTTTTCGAATGGTAAATAATATAGGCATTGTAAAAGAGTTACACGCTAAACATATATTTCATAGTGGTACTTTACATCGCATTGTAAATTTATGTGTGTACTAAAAATTGTGTTGTAATATTCCATGACGTAATGGAAAGCATTGTAATGACTGGTACTTGGATAATTCAGATTCACTTGGAAATGCATGTTTTATTTTCTTAATAACTTTGGCACAAATAGTTCATCCACTTTGGATCCATTAAGGCATGTTTTTTGCAATTCCATTATATGTGTCCAAGAAAAAAAGTTGTTTGTGTGTCATGAAGTGTGATTTCCCATTTTTTAACAAATCGGTTATTTTGGTATTCGATACAGGAAAAACAGCTTAATGGAATTGCACCAAAGGACATAGTTAGTACTTATCTAAAAAAATAGCTTTTTAGTTTGCAGTAAATTCAGTTGGTACTTTTTGAAAAATTACAATGTAAACAGGTGCTCATATTATTCATAAAGTCATTATGTTTGAGGCAAATCTGCATCAACATTTTGTGGATTTCCATGGTTTCTGATCTGCAGATATCTGCAAATCAAACTTTTTAAAACTAAGCAAATCTAATGTTCCAAGGAAGCGTTTTCTCACATCAGCCATGCTGTTCCACGGATCTGTATCCAGACCTGCTGATGTAAATTGAGCTGATTGACTGTCTGCAACATTGATGACAATTGTGACAATCACCATTACAGAGCTCAGGAATAATATTTATCTTTTTGTATTTTTGTTATTGAAAGCATGTTTCTTTGTATGTGCTTTGTGTACACTGTTTTCATTATTATCGTCTCTTACCTTATTTCCTTTGCCACTAAGCATTAACTTAACTTTCATATTCTTTCACTGTTTGACTGTTACCTCAACTTGAAGAAAACTTCCCTTTGTATCTTTGTTCTAGATATCTGTTTATTTTGTTATCTTTGCAATTGAATGCATTTAGAAATTAAATGTGATTACATTTGCAAAACACATTTCATTGATGACTCCAACCTGACAACCTTCGACCCCCTGAAAAACTGTCTCCGAGACATTGCTTGTTGGGTGGATGACAACTTTCTGAGACTGAATGCCGGAAAGACTGAGGTTCTTTTTTTTAATCAACCCTCTCCTTTGGATTCGAACCTCTGGTGGCCGGTGGATTTAAGCCCCGCTCCCCTTCCCAAGGAATCAGTAAGAAATCTGGGCGTCAGATGGGACACGTGTCTTTCTCTCCACAGCCAAGTCCACTCAGTCTCTGCAGCCTGTTTCTCAAAAATCAGGATGATAAAAAAATTCATCAATTACTTACCCAGCGATACCAGAAAAACAATCGTTCAGGCTTTAATTACTTCCCATCTGGATTATGCCAATGGTTTATACCTTGATTTATCCACAGGCCTCTGCCACAGACTGCAAATAGTCCAAAATGCCGCTGCCCGGCTAGTCTGTGGCATTTCTCTCAGAGAAAATATCACACCCCATCTGCGTAAGCTACACTGGCTGCAAGTCCACAAAAGGGTTGAGTTCAAAGCACTGACTCTGGCTCATCGTGCCACAAAAGGACATGGCTCGGCCTATCTCTCATCGTGTCTTCGCCCCTACAATAATTTCCGAAATCTTCATTCCAATTCCAAGCTCCTACTTGTAATTCCTAGATTTAAAAAAGTTCCCTCCGGTGGCAGAACTTTCCAAGTATGTGCTTCTTCTCGGTGGAATAAACTTCCGCCATCTCTGCGCATGATCCAAGAAGAACTGCCATTTCGTAAAGCACTTAAAACTTTTCTTTTTGGTTAATCGCCCCTCTGACAAGATCTAGTATCCTGAGCATTAGCGCCGGGACACCCCGTTGGGGTAGCTGCGCTCTTTACAAAATACACAAATAAATAAATACATTGAATTCGCCATGATGTTTTTTCTTAAGTCAAATGGCTGTTCTCCATTTCCATTTAAAGCAAAATGGAAATTACCTAATCTCCAAAAGCCATGTTACAAATATCAAACTGACATCCATTTATTGCTGTGATCTTTTTAAATGTAACCCTTATTTGTACATACTTGCTATGATCTACATACCACTGTTTGACCATGCTCATTCAGCTCACTCCATTTGGAGAACATTAACTTCAACTGCAGGAATTTGTTAATTGTCCTTGATGGCCACTGACCTCCCCAGTTACCTCGAATACATTTTTTAAATGTGTAGTTTTTCACACTGAAAGGTTTAACCTTAAATTGTTCCTCATTATTTCTACATTCAGCATATATATTATCTTTGTCCAAATTACAATGTACATTTTCTTTTTTCTTCTTTTATGTCTAGAATCTACATTTTGACTACAAATATTTCAAGGAGAAAATATCAATAGCTAAAATATTGATTGTCTATACCTAAGAAGTAATTGACGAAAATCGTGACTTAAATTTGCATGAATAAAACATATATTTAATATAAGAAGTATCAAATCATCCCTCTATGTTGTATACCTGAGTACTGATGTAATATATTTCACCAGATCAAACATCAAATAATTAATTTTTCCTGTGAACTTATTAAATGTGGAGTATTTCTAGGAATACATGGAGTTCATAAGATGCAATCTATGTAGGGGCCAGAATTGCTGTTTGTCATAATGTAATGGAAATTAAGACTTTGAGGTTTTGAAATTATAATTTAATGACTTTGATTTGAAGGAATATTAAAAAAGGTAGCTGGATTCTCTTTTTTATAAGACATTGTGCCTGAATAAAAAAAATATATAATATAAGAAATATAAAATCACTCCTGTATGCCGTATACCTGAGTACTGACGTGAAACATTTTACCAGACCAAACATCAAATAATACATTTGTATTGTTAGCAAATAAAGATAATTCATCTTGACTCCCCCTCACACATCTAAAGTATGAATTCACCAACTGGAATCTTTATGACACCTGCATCACAGGACAAATGTATGGACTTTACAAGGCTATTACCAAGAAGTAAATAGAATAATATAAACAGCAAAATTATCCTCCTACCAGGAAATTGATATCAGCAGATGCTTCAGTTAAGTGTTCCTTCCCAAAAGCATAAAGCATCAATGAAAAATGGTGTGATAATTGAGGGTGACATACACCTTCTGCAGCTTTTAACACTAATGAATAGGAATAATTGGCTAGCGCCAAGATGCACAACATATAACCATGCATTGACCTGTAGGTTTTTCTTCTGCGTAGTGTATGCTCACACAGGCACACAGCATGCAAAAGTACAGGTTTCTCCTTCTACACATTCTGAATGGCTTTCATCAGTCTATAAAACATCTATAATGGACTTGGCCAGTCTGAAAAATAGCTAGAAAAAAGCACCTTGGGACTGTCTGTTAAAATGGTCTCCAGCTCAGACAGTATAGCAATCAAACCGGTCCATGTAATTTGTAAAGATCATCTTCTCTTTTTGTCCTATGATTAGGCCTCATGGAAAGCTCTCAGACCGAGATGGATGGATCCCCTTGGTATCACTGGGTCATCAGGTAATAGTGATCTAAGAAGGGTTCTATTGACAACTCTGGTCCCGGGTTGGTTGAAATTGGTAGAGAGCATGCCCACCCTCTCATAAACAACGAGAGGTCAGCAACAGGTAAGACGCAGGTGTACCACTGGTAGGCTGGCAATATGGCAGTCCCCCAAAATGTAAAACCCACCTTTCCAATGCGAGTAACAGTGGAGACCTTCAAACTACTAGTTTGCGGGGGTCAGAGGTGAATGAGGATCAAAAGAAGAAAAAAAGTTTTATTATACCTACTAAAATTGTAGCCCATCTTCATTTCCAGCAGGTAGTAAGTACCACACAGCATCTCTCAACATTCACGTCTGACACATACACACTGTTTGTATTAATGTTTAAAAAAAGCAGCGCAGGAGTTGCTAAAAGATATTGAACGCATCTTTGGCGCACAAAGACACTGCGGACTCGCCCACTGGCAGCAAGACTCGGCACGCGCACACATGCGCGCGCGCACACTTGCTCACATGACACTTCTTTGTGCACCAGACCCCTCAGGAACACTTTTGGCAGAATGTTAATTGCCCCAGTAGTTAATGTTTTGTTTTCCCTCTTATTTGGTTAAATTGGGTTGGAATGGGAACAGTGTAAGTCGGAGTGGCGTGCGATACACAAGCTGCGTGGAGAGCGTTCCCCCAGTCCAAGGGCCGCCTCCTGCCCAGAGAGAGGCCAGCCTTCGGCGCAGTCACGCATCACAATTAATCACACTCACAAAGGCCGCTCCATTCAGCTCTGCCAGGCCGTGGCACTCGGTTTCCCACTTGTAATCCTCCTGAATTTGAAGGAATGAGGGGGATATGAGGTGGAGGGGGGTGGGGTGGAGGAATGAGCGGCCACAAGGGCATTGGTCCCCCCCTTGTCTTCCCCCTCAAGCTCATCTCGGAAAACAGTGGCCTTCCCTGTATAAAAAAAAGCTCCTTGGAGGCATACAAGTCTCCCTCAGCACTTTGGAAAAGTAGAAGGAAGGACTCTGTAGGGTGGCAGCTGGGGTTGGTTTGTTGTGAAGGATACTTTGGGAAGCCCTGAGAATGTCTTCCTACAGGCGCAGGTTTGGCGGAGAGACCACCAGTGTCTTTGTCAACCAGAGCCCGGTCTACACCCCAAGGAGGCGTCTGCGCTCTACCAACCCCAGTCCAAGGGTGTCTCTGACCAGGGTGACAGGCACCAGCATGAGCCCCCTCTCCACCCTCCGGCCCATGCAGGATAAGGTGGACTTCACCTTGGCTGATGCCCTTAACTCTGACTTCAAGGAGACGCGCATCAATGAGAAGGTGGAGATGATGGAGCTGAACGACTGCTTTGCCAACTACATCGAAAAGGTGCGTTTCCTGGAGCAGCAAACAAGATGCTGGTGACCGAGCTCAACCAGATCCGGGAGAAGGAGCCCACCAAACTGGGTGACATCTACCAGGACAAGCTGAGGGATCTGCGGCGACAGCTGGACCAGCTGGCCAACGACAAGGCACGGACTGAGATCGAGAGAGACAACTTAGCAGAGGATCTGGACAAGCTGAGGCGCAGGTTACAAGACGAGATTAATCTTCGCTCGGAAGCTGAAAACAATTTGTCTTCATACAGACAGGATGTGAATAACGTATCCCTGATCCGTGTAGATCTGGAGAGGAAGATTGATTCTTTGCAGGATGAGATCAACTTTCTGTAGAAAGTCCATGACAAGGAGCTGTGAGAGCTGCATGACCAGCTGACCCATCAACAGGTTCACATCGAAAAGGACTTGGTGAAGCCTGACCTGACCGCTACGCTAGGGGAGATTTGTGTTCAGTATGAGTCTCTGGCGTCCTCAAACCTACAGGAGACTGAGGGATGGTATAAATCCAAGTTTGCTGAGATGACCGATGCAGCAGCGCATAACAATGAAGCTTTACGCCAGGCTAAGCAACAAGCCAACAAGTACCAGCGTCAGCTCCAGAGCCTCAAGAGTGAAATGGAATCACTTTGAGGAACAAATGAGTTGATGGAGAGGCAGATGTGGGAGATGAAAGGTTGCTTTGCTGCTGAGTCCTCCAATTATCAGGACACAGTGAACCACCTTGAGGATGATATACGAAGCCTTAAAGACCAGATGACACAGCACGTGCAGGAGTATCAAGATCTCTTGAATGTAAAGCTGGCTCTAGACATCGAAATCGCCACTTATCGTAAACTCCTGGAAGGAGAGGAGAGGAGTATCACTGTTCCTGTGCAAACCTTCTCCAACATGCAACTTCGAGAGACCAGTTTGGACAGCAAGTTACCAATAGAAACTCAGAGAAAGAGAACCATTTTTGTCAGGACTGTGGAGACTAGAGATGGAGAGATCATCAAGGAGTCGACACAGGAGCAGAAAGACGTGGCGTAGGACACAGGAGCAGAAAGACATGGAGTAGGACACAGGAGCAGAAAGTAGGACTCAAGCCGTAGAAAGGTGGAAGCAGAATCTAGTAGCTGTAGAACTATAGCAGTCTTAGGTCCAGAGGACACTCCTCGAGGGAGGTTACGCTCTGAAATGCAGGTCTATTTTCTCCAGCGGAAGACGCAACACAACAAGCAAATATCAAGACCATGCTATGCACGTGACTTGCAGAAGCCGACATTGAATGCCTCTGCCATGACGGGGACTGCGGAAGAGCCGAAAGAATGAGGGCTGTTTCTTAACTAACCAATGGCTTCTAATGAGACTAACTTTGAAAGGCTAGATTTAGTGTGAGTGACTGGCTGGTAGCGCTGCACCTGGTGAATTCGCAGTGGCCAAGGTCACGTCTCCTCCTCTCTCACCCTATAACTAATCCTAGGTATTCGGCATGGAAAGAGAAATACAATAGAATGAGCTGGTTCTGTTTTGACACAGGAATTTGGAATGGTTTCATCTGTAACAATTGTGAATAAACTCATTGCTCTTAAAAAAAAGTACATGTACAGTTACACAATGACCAACAGACACAGAGACACCAATTTTCACAAGGTACAACTATGCAGTCACTGTCAATCACGAAAAACACATGCCTCTTCGACATCCAATGACAAATAGTCATATGTATAATCATTTGGAGCAAGGGGCAAAAGATGAGGTACATCAGTGGAGTATGATATGCAGCACTGGCATAAGGTGAAGTGCACTAGTGAAGCATCGGACACTGCAAAGGGTGATATGCACCAGGAAAGCACCAGTGACAAACTTCTTGAAAATTCTGCACAATGTGTCTCAGGCGAGCACTATCAGGTGATATGCCTCAGGTGAGCAGTGGATTTGTGTATATGTAGAACACTGGGTGATGACATTTCAGGAGAACTGCATAATGGAGAACAAAGTGATACCCAGAACCTGGCAAGGGGGAAAATGTCAACATCGGAAACATCCTGTACTGCTCATGATAAAGTGGGTTTTTGTAGCTTTTTTACGTAGAGTGATTTGTAAAAACACAACATTTTGCAGAATGTAAAATTCTGCTTGTCAAAAAGTCATACCTGGTTCAAAGTGCCACAGAGGATATGGGTAACTCGACAGCAACACACATGGGTGTATAGAGGAGAACTCTTTTTTTCACTCTGACTTGTTGCTTTAAAATTCTCAGTCACTCTGTGTAGATTACGTTGGAAAAGCGTCATTAAACGGTATTACAGACTGTGTAACGTTAGACCCGAAACTTTAACTCACCTGATATCTATGTGTTATGTTCTAACTAGTTTAGAAATAATTATTTACATCCATTATTTTCAGGAAGCCAGAGTGAGAATCTATAAACTTGCTACTATTGCACTTAGTGGGTCAGATCCAAGAATGATAGCATGATTACTTACATTTATGGATTTTACTTGTGTATATGCATATAGGGAGCAATGCTCCGTTTGTAAATTATGCTTTTTATAATGTATGTAAAGATTTTGTGGTGTACTTTAAACTTGGTCCTTTTGTCTCCCAGTACTGTTTTTTGTTTTTGTTGCTTTGATTGTATCATAATGCATTTTTGAATTTTATTTTAATTGTTGAATTTATGATGACGTCAATTAATCAATTCACTTCAACTTCAATATGTCAACTTTACAGACATAAGCCATAATAAAGCAATAATCATTTATGGCTGAAAAAAAGGATGTCTCAATTGACATTTGCACTTATTAACAATTATGCATCTTTAATGAGTACCCTAGCCTGTGCACACATTCTACTTCAGACGCTTCACTTAAGTGCATCGACTGATGCACTGCACACTTTACGATTTCTCAGAAAATAGGGCTTCCATTTTCTAAATGCAAAGCCAATGAAAACAGTACCACCGTAGAAAGCAAAGAGTAAAGAAGCAAAACTTCATCCCTAAAGCATGATACTGGCAGCAACGCCAATCACAAAGGCAACAATCCAGCTTCTCAAATCACATCTCACGTTATCCTCAGTAAGTTTTAGCAAACGAGTAATGAGCGTGGCCTTGATAAGTCGGAGCATGAAAAGTTGGTAATTCCCGAAAACCTGAATTTCTGCATGAACACACAATGTTGTACATAGACCAAAACTTCATTTATTAATTTTAAATACAAAGAAAATAACGGGTTCCTTGCCTGGGCCCTTTGTGACATTCCCTTGGATTTTTTTTCTCTTTTTTCGACTCCTCTCGGAAAGATAAAGCAATGCACCGTAGCGAGGCTGTGTTACAGTTCTGAAATGTCAGCCTTGTTAAGAGGCCCCATATAACAACTCCCCCAGTGGTAAACATCCTCTGACAGCTCACATGCTTCAAAACGCGGCCTTAGCTGATGCTTTAAGCTTTCCACAAAGTTAGAGTACCGCTTTCTCAACTCTGTCTCCTTCAGTACATCAGACCGAGTCGGAAAAAGTAGCAGGTGTGCCAGTATTTTCAGTTTCAATTAGCTTTGACTACTCTCTGGCAGGCTCTGCAGCTACTCTGCCAGGTGTAGTGCCATCAAAATAAGCCCGTGACGCTCATATCCAATGACTCTTTTAGGTCGACACAGCATCAATGCTGTCCCTGCAGAATGAAAATTCCTCCGCTGAGAGTGTGTATATTTCCATGAATATGCCCCTTTTCGGGCTTTTAAGGGTTTTGAAGAAATAGACACACCTGGACGCGTCTGTAAACTTTCCAATATTGAATATTTAACAATAAATACGCTTTCTTTTAGAAACATCACGCTGTGCAATCATTCGCTGCGACACAGGCAAGCCAAAAGTTGTTAGACGATTTGTTACAACCTCCCACTTCATTTTGTTTAAATCTACTTCCATTCCACTCGGTGATAATCTGTTAAATGTATGCATCTGCATTTTCACCATTCTTCTTGAACAAGTTGAGGATAGCACAGATTAATTGTTTAGACTAATGTTCCTTTGTCTACAAATTGTTGTATTAGAAACGTTCAATCATTTCGGAGAATTTGATCTGCTTGTCAAGCCTAACTTTGCAGAGACTACAGTACATGATATATTATATTATATATAGTCTTATCTTTTAGGGTGCTTAGGAGTGGTGTAAAACTTTGTAAAGATTACTATATCTATACTTGCAGTTAGTTATCAGCACTGGTCCTGAGTTTATGCTACTCCCCCCCAAGCAGGTCCTCGTAGTGTCCTGCAGTGCACATTCTAGTGCTCAAGAGTGTGATGTGATACACTGTACACCCACCCAGGACAGGTGTCACCAGTCAGGTGACCCTGATAATAAAAGTGGCTGGGTGCACATGCCCTGGGCCAGTTCAAGTAACCACACTACTGTGTCTGTGTGCTTATTCCCAAAGAATGTGGGCCTAGGGCCCACTGCATCACAGTCCCAATAGGGAAACCAATCCATTTTGTGGCTGGTGTTAGCTGAGACTCTTGATGTAAGGGCAGGCTATCAGGGGCTGGATTTATCTCTCTGGATTCCACCCCCTCCTGCCCGTGCTGAAGGTAATGGTTTTAAATTTTGCAGGGCAATGGGCATAGTGCTAAATTTGGGTAAATGGTGGTGTCTGGTATTTTGTTCAGAAGCCCGCAGCCTGCACTATGGAATGTTGGGGTGCCCAATACCAAAGCAGGGTAGTCTTTATTCCACATCATGCCTCTTTAGCCTGAACCAGATATTCCTTTCCCCTTTAGCTAACTCGTTCAGAATAGTTTTATCCCTGCTTTCTTAGTGACAGTTTTTCCTTTTTTCTCTTCCTCCCTGCTTCCTTTTGTGTTTTCCTCTCTTTTGCTCTGGGTCAAACTCTGATGACACAAAATAAGTGCTTGTCCCCAAAAATGATGGCTGGTGGTCCCCACCTTCAACCACCACCTCAAATTAGGCAGGGCATGGGTGTCTCATGCGGGTCATGTTTCTGGTAACAAGATGGAATTTCGCAGCACCTGCAAAATAAGGTCCTTATTTTTACCACCAAGTGATTGGGCGCTCTCATTTGGTAGTTCAATGTAGCACTACACCCGCAAGTCTTTGAAATGGTTCAGAAATTTGTCCTGCACAAATCTCTAGTAAATATGTACCTTATTTAAACTGCTGTCCAGACTATGGCCGAGTTTGAAAAGCATGTCATGGAATGCAAGGCAGCACCCAAAGTTGCTGTGCAGCCTGTGTGACAGGGAGAGTTCTGGAAAGCGCCATACCTACAGAGATCATTCTCTATCCCTAGCGCAGGATCATGCTGCCTAGAGCCATGCACTCACCTTAGTACCATAGAGCAAGTGTGTGTGTGTGTGTGATGTCTATCATAGGATTTGTACTGGAAGGCCAACCTTCCAGTACAAAATCCGAAGCCTAGGTACACTTCAAAACTTTTCCAATTTTGAATGTGTGCTGTACAGGGCGGCACACATGCAGAGTGAGAAATGCTAGGAGAAATAAAGTAATTTCTTCTTTTAACACCTGCTTCACTGTTGCATTGTGTTTTTGGTGCAAAACTCTGTTTACTGTTGTTAGTAGATAGGGTTTTGAGTCAAAATCCATAGGTGGTTGCATTGGAACACCTGTGTACAACCCATGGTACGCCACCTTGATGCAGATTAACACAACATATCGCTTTGCACTGCATTGTGTTACTTTCAGTACATTAAAAAAAAAACATTTTACACTGGTTTGTGTAATTTTTTACACACAATTCATAGTGGTAAATCTGGGCCTATGTGTGTTCAAGCTCTCAAGGAAAAGTTAAATCGATGGCTAATTAGATGGTCAGCACTATATAAGAATAACCAATTTGGAGTCAGTCAAGAAACTGTTGTCACCCCAGTAAGGCTGTTGCCAATGATGATGAATAGATCTACCTCCTATGGTTTCCAACCATAGGAGGGTCAAACAGATGTAAAAAACTACCGCCAGGAAGGAGGGCTGTTTCCCTGGTGAACGAAAATGAGGAGAGACAAGAGAAAAGAAGCAGGTGTTCAGTATCTGCCCCCTTACCCTTAAGGTGAAGGAAAGGAAAGAGTGAGGTGAGCAATATTGATAGTGGGTCTTATGCAGGGTCTATAGCTGAGATAATATGAGATAATATTGAGCCTTATGGTACAGGTGAAAGCATTTAATAAATGTTCACCATTTTTGGAGTGGGAAACAGCTTGGTGTCTTCAGACCAGTCAACATGGCCCTTTCCCTACATGGTACCTGCACACAAAGGGTCTAATACATCTGCATCCATGCATTTGCTATGTCACATGGGTGCTCTTGGAATGTTGTCTGATGTTACAACGCATTCTGTTGCAATGCATGCCTTTACCACGCATGTGCTACAATGCAAATGCCATTACACATAACCTTTACTACAAATATGCCTGTATTATGCATACCTACACAACAACTTTCATAGTAAAAGCATGAATATTAAAGGCATATTTGTGGTAAAGGTTTTCCCTGACCCCTGCTCTGAGTCCTGATAGCGGTCGCTTGTGCCTCACTGCCCAGCCCCTAGTCTTTTTGAAAAAATACCCCTCCCCTGCCATGAGTCCCAGAAGCAGACCACAGCTCATCTAACGGAGGTCTATTTTATACCAGAAGAGAGAGTGTCCAAGTCATCTTTTCCTGCAATCTTTGAGCTACTTACATTGCCTCTTGAAGAAACCCATTAGAACGTTTTGAAAGCCAAGATGTTTCATACTGAGATGTCTTCAACAATTGGGGATATCAATTATCATAGGACGTTCAGGAAAAAAGAACAATCATCGCTCAATCACCCAAATGACAGTACAGCAAATAAAAGAGATCCACAACACGCTTGAGAACACAGAAAACAACCACCGGCATTGTAGCCTCTGTTGTTTGGAGATTCCAGAGTTTGCAGAAGGCTCAGGCTGTCATTCATTTGAAAGGGCCTGGGCCTATTTGTTAAGATCTTCTCCCAAGTCGATCTTCCGATAGCTCTTTTTAGCAGCTTGAAAGTGTAAAGGGAAGTAAAAGTTTTATGAATCAATTTAAGACGCGGTGTAAAACAGGGATGGCTACACAATAACCCAAGTCGACAACCAAACGAAGGTTAGTTAAATTCATTACAAATTACACAAAACTTAGCATGAGAGTATAAAAATAGAGGGGATACAGAAGAACTCCAAATCTTCTGAAGAGATTTGTTTGGCACAACATGAAAAGAACGATGAGTTCTAGGACTATTATGCAAGAAATCTGAAAGCAAAAGTTCAGTTTCCCCCGCATCTGCACTTCGTCAGTATAAAACATTTTATTCTTGCTGTCCCTACTCTAACTCTATTGGTGGGATCCCTAAATTAGCAGGTAAACAAAAGGTTTGGAAGAGAAAAGGTGTCAGTGGTTAGAGCCTTCCAAAGGAGTCACTCCCCCATAAGATGGGTCAGCAGCATTAAACTGAAAGCAGAAAAGAAGCAAGCTAGCACTCAGATGCTCTCCCTCAAAGATGAATATGTTATCTGTCCCTCTCTACAATGCATTGTATACTCAAAGTTGTGTTGAGCAAATGTCTCATAATGCCTTTCTCACATGTATTGTATAGTATGTTCAGCCACAAAATTTTCCGTGATGTTGACTTCTTCCATGGCCTTCTCCATGTTTCTGCAATTGTTTGTCCTTGGTCTTCCCTCCTTCTCTTGTGTGAAAGCACCTCCCTCCACCTTATCTTCGCCAAGCCAAACTAATTTTAACTCCTTCATTTCGCAACTGTCTAATGGAACAATACCCTTACTCTTCACTAACAAACGTCCACCTAACATGCAAAACATGGGAACAAATAACATTTCAGAAACTTGAGCATTAAAAATGCACGGCAGATTCAGGCCTACAACCTAGGCTAAAATAATGAATACACCATGTTATTTACGCTATATTTCCATAAAATCATTAGCATGTTCAGCAGGAAACAATTCTCTAAACTATATTAGTATGTATATTTCAACTAGATCAATAGTCTAAGAAACAATCAAAATGCAGTTCATATGTTGATGTATCATATTACTAATGAGGCCTACATAAGCGTGTTACATTGTTATGTGTTTTCAGCACAAACTCCACAAATCATTTGTTAAGTTTCACATTGAAGAGTATTAATTACACAAGAACAGGTTAATTGGTTCACATTTCTTCTAACATCTAAATTCACCAACACTGGATAATAGGTGAGTGCGTACTACAAGAGATTACATTGCACTTTTGACAGGTCCCCCATGTAAAATACGCTTTCACATTCATTATGCCTGCTCTTAAGCAAGCCTGTCTTTCATGGAAAGAGTGGGATTTTCATCCGAAGATGCAGTAGACATATCAATACCCTACAAAGAGCAACAAAAGCAGCAATAAGTATGGCCTGTTTGACAAAGGTTGCAACATATCTGCTGCAGGAGAACATATAGCATGCTGCATAATTCGCTTATCCAATCGCTATTGGGCTTTTCCTTTTTTCCTAGCTTGAACCTTGCACTTGCAGCATGTGCAAAGCGTTGGCAGTGCAGCAGCTGATTGAACCTGCAAATGCCTCTGGAGCAGTCAAATATTTGCTTAAACCCACCCAACTTAAGGAAAGATGTACTAAACTGTTGCGCTGGCGCTTGCCTGGTACAATATGATGCAAAATGTAGTTCTTATTTACTATACATTATAAAGGCTCACAAGCACAGTGCAAAATCGCATTTCACTGCGCAAGTGCCTGGGCATGCCTTAGTAAATGTACCTTTATATATATTTAAAGGTGATCAAACATTGTTTTTCAGTACACCAATACAAACCCATGATAGGTTTTAAAGTAATACCAATTCAGTATAAATGCAACTAACCTTTTACCTATTTGAGGTTATATATTCAACAGAAAAAGCATGTCTTGTTGGGTGTATTAAGCAGTTTAGTGGATGATGGCATGATATGTGGTATTTGCAGGTCGTAATATTGTTGGCCTAGTCGATTCACCACAAGGAACATTATAACAAAATAGAGTTTATTGATGTTTATAAACCACGTATATGCATTTTCTTTATTTTTTGTTACATTTATGTAGTCTCGTCCATCATGGTTAAAGTCCGAAATGGAGCTGGACCACACTAGGAACAGCAATGCTCTTCTCCAGAGGTGAAAGTGGAATTAGACAGGATTCGGAAGAAAGGGATAAGGGGTGGGCAGAGTGAATTAACATTAACATTAACATTTAATGGAAGGAGCAAACAACAACATATTCCCTAGCAAAGTCTAAAAAGTGGTTTGATGTTAGCTGCATACATGATTCCTTAGTAGCAAATAAAGATTGACACATTTCATTTAATGGGTTTTAACCACATAGCTCCTTATTTATGAGGCCCCTTGTGCCACCAGAACGTCACTTTTTGTGACGGTTCGTGGCACAGAAGCCTGCTCCATATTTATGAGGCAGCACTAAGCCACTTTTTTAGGCTTATTGCTGCCTCTTAAAATTTGTTCCCTTTAACGCGATTTTCTAAGTTAAAGGGGCGTGCAAAGGGTGTTGCTGTGTGCATTCCCAGCAACAGCCATGGCTTGTTAGACCCTGCCCCAGATTTACTAGAAATTGTAACTCTGAGGCAGCGCCAAAAACTAAGAGTCTAAGAGTGGCACAATGTGTGCCGGCTCAGGGGAAAAGGACTGGAATGCGCCATATCTGATAGATACAACATATTCCTGCCCTTTTCTTTTGCAGTAGATCCACACAGGAGGAAGGCCTTTGACACTGCCATATGGCAAAACCTTATAAAAGAAGCCCATAGTGTGTACTCCACAAGCCAAAAGTAGTAGTGGATAAACATTTCTAATATTTATATCACAGATGAATATTGTCCTGATCTGTAAAATTGATGGCAAGGCGCATTCACCCAGTTGAAAGCCTGTATCTTCATGAAAAGAAACTGAAGAAGTTATTGCTGACAAACCAGTTCATAACAGATTCTCCATTTAAATAACATTTGGATTTTCAAAAAGATTCTGGGCCCCATTTATGAAAAGTGTGACATCGCTGCATGAAAGCAGCAATGCAACACTTTTCAGTGCGCCCTCCTTGCGGCACGATGGATGGGTCATATTTATTGTACGGTGCACCATGTCACAAAGAAAGACATATGTCAGGAATCCTGATGTATCTGTCGGCACAAAACCCACGCATTGCTGGTGTTGTGTAATAAGCATGGCCAACTCCAGAATTGCATTGGGGGAGGCATATTCCCATTGCACTGCATCACCCCTATGCCTTCTATTAGGCAGGAGCAAGTTTGTGACGCAGTAGCGTCCTAGTAGTGGAGCAGTGAAATCTGATGGATTTCACTATGCCACTTCTACTAGGCTTTTCACGTGGGAACGCCCATTCTGCATACATTACACTTGACGCAGGTTTAATGTAGCACAGGAATTTACAAAGTGGCGCATCTGCTTAGATATGTCACTTTGTAAATATGGCACAATGTGGCGCATTATGTACACCGCTGCTGTGTCGCAAATAGTAATGTAATGGCAGCGTAAAAGTATTAGAAGCCTTCATAAATGTAAATGTAGTTGAGCTTATATAGCGCACAGCTACCCGCAGTGGGTTTCCCGGCACTTGCTTAGGGAACCCGTCCTGATATTCCCCTGTGAGATAGCAGGGTATCCACAAGGTGAAAGTCAGGCATCCCGCCGCGAGGGGCCATTGTGGAGATTAAGCAAGCTATTGCCCAGAGTCTGAACCCGTGAGTCGAGGAGGCACCGGGGTGAGAATTATCGAGTCCGTGTAATTTTTAGCCCAAGACCCGCCGAGGCGGGGAATTGAACCCTGGTCCAGGACCGATCTTAGCTTCCGGGTCTGCTGCCTCTAACCCCTGAGCCACACTTCTCCCATAAATAAGGGCCTCTTTGTATAGCATTTAAATGTGTTACATAGGCAATCAGAAATGTTTTCTCTTTCATTGCCCTGCTACCAAATCCTGTTTATAGGGCACATTCAACTTTATCTGCGGTGAGTCCATTCATTGCTGCTGATTTGAGTAACACAAAGCCAATAGGAGAAGGAAACCTCCTTAGGTCCCTGTCTTCCGCAAAGCCTCATCTTCTGTTCTGTGTGCCAGACTACTAATTTGGTTATTCATATTGGTATCCAGTACACAAGAGACATTATTGCTGATTTCTGTAAGGGACCGTGCGAGGACACATGCACATTTTGATGTAATCAAACTTTTATTAATGATGGCGAAGACCTTTTTTGTGTATAAATTCAGAGAACTTTTGTAGTGGTGTTAGGGACAGAGGTCAGCTATATCTATTAACACTATTGAGCGTGACTCAGGAAGTAAAGATAGCACAAATTACAAAACAATTGACCGTACATAGAGTTAGATGCAGTGATGATGGAATGTCCAAGTTGCTGCTGCAGGCATGAATGCAATTCCAGCAGTGGTATAACTATGTCATGGATGAAAAGACATACCACTCCACCATCTTAGGACAAAACCAAATGTTGGTATTCCCTATAAAGGGAAATTCTTCAAACATTCCTAGCTCATGCACAACTTCACTTGTCAAAGTCTATGCCAGTATGAAAGCCTGTAACCTGACTTCCATTAGAGCCACTGTTGTCATTAATAAATCACTGTTTAATACTGGGAAGATACACTGTCAGAGAAGCCAATGCAGCCATTGGTCTTCTCTAATGGTCCAAAGTATCTCAGTAACTTTGTGTTATAGCTTTTTTAGGTGCAGACTAAGAATTTGATTGAGTTGAGAGGGACTTCCTGTGAAAGTGATGGTTGGTATAGATGTAACTAAGAAATTGATGGTGTGGTGCTAGGCCCATATAGCCACCATAAGGCTGGTATTTGGATTAATGGGCAAGTATTGATATGGTTCAATATTGACCGCAACACCTGTCAGATTTGTCCACATGTGATCAGTCATTTCATTGATACAGCTCGCTTGCTCAA
The DNA here is from genome assembly GCF_964261635.1 of Lissotriton helveticus. Lineage (NCBI taxonomy): Eukaryota > Metazoa > Chordata > Amphibia > Caudata > Salamandridae > Lissotriton > Lissotriton helveticus. The sequence goes on along the minus strand of NC_136059.1, from coordinate 1,583,543,231 downwards.
TATAAATCATGGCATATGTCAAAGATGTAATGTTATCCACTGATAGTCTTGTATTTGCAATCTCCAAGGACAGACACCAAACTGAAAGATTTGGGGAGGTTTGGTGCCAACGTAAATGTGTCGAAAATTCAGAAAGAGGTGAAAAATGTCCCAGAATGTTTTTAACACTGAATAACTAAAATTAAGCCACTAGGAAAAAGTATTGCAGACAACTATTTACATGTTTTCAGCAGAAGTTAAGATCCAAAGCTGAAAAGTATTTAAGGATCTGGAAACATTTACACTTACATTTATTGCTGGGGCTTATCTGTTCAAAACGACTATTTCCCCACATTTTTTATTTGTTTCCTGCATATACCTCTACGTCCTTAGTAGTTTTTTATTCAATTGAACTGAGTTATTTCCACATTAGGGGGGTCATTAGGATGGCGGATTTCCCGCATACTCCGGGCCGGCGGAAGCCACCGCCGGCCCGGAGTATGCGGGAAATCCGCCGAGGAGGCCTGAAAGACCCACCGCCAAATCAGGATGGCTGGTGGGTCTCCCAATCCGTCCGCCGCTTTTCCGCCGCGGTCGGAAGGCGACCACGGCGGAAAAGCAATAACATGGCTGGCGGTGTCTATCAGACACCGCCAGCCATATTAGGATGCAGGGTGAGTCATGCTTTTCCGCGGCGGCTTTTCCGCCGTGGAAAAGCATACGGACAGTCACTTTGGGGGCCCGTTGCGGGCCCCCTGGGTGAAGGTTGCGTGGGGGGTGCACATGGGGGGTACCTATGGTACCCCCCTGCCCTTGCGTGCACGAAGCGGCAGGCACCGCGCGGTGCCTGCCGCTTTGTGCATGCAAATGCACACCTTTCGTTTTTTGCATTGCGGCGGATGCTGCTTCAAGCAGCATCCGCCGCAATGTAAAACATACAGGATGTGACCGCCAGGGTGGCGGTCACATCCTAATTGCTATGGAGGGACCGCCGCTGCCCATGCGGACGGTCCCTCCAACTCAGGGGTGGCGGACGGACGCAAGTCCGTCCGCCATCCTAATCGGCCCCTAGATGTGGAATTGAGAAAATGTATAAAGCTATAAGCTTCCTATTTACCACTGTACTTGTGAGACTGGGAACTTTAAAATGTCAATTTTTTATAATGGACATTGTCTGAATGAAGGCTTTTTAAAATGAGAATGTTGGATACACCCCTCTTGATAGCAACATTTTCAGAACAACTGCCGCATTTTATGTTGCTATTTTCAAACCAGATGAAAACACCTTCAATTTTAACCAACAGATGCATTATGCAGTGTGAGGTTTGATATTTTGAAATATACAAAAACACCTCAAATCTAAGTGTGGTTAAAACATTTGGACAATTCTGCACTGTCCCAGATTTCTGATCTTACCTCACACCACAACTGAAACATCTTTGTATTTTAATTGCTGGCTGTTTGACAATGAGATATTTAAGAGTTGCGTTGTTTAAAGAATCAACTGGTCCCAGGATGGTTGTTTCCGGTCCAGGAACGAGGCGATACAAAAGGGGATGATGGACGGAGCGCTTGAACAAATCAAACACTCACCCCCAGTCAACTGATCTGGGTTTAATCCATCACCATTCTTTAGTTCACCCAGCCACCCCAGTCCAGGAACGACCTGGCTTGGCAGTTTGGGCTGGACTGTGCCCATGATGGGTGGGGTCAAGCCTGATTTGCATAGGGCGGGGTCTAAAGTGGGGTGGTGTTGTGGACAAAAAAACGATGAATTAAACCCAGATCTGTTGACTGCAGGTGAAAGTTTGCATTGTTCAGCATTCCGTCCATCATATGTTCTTTTTGCTTTTGTCACCCTTTGCGGAAAGGTTATGCCCAGACGTGGGTCCCGTGCTCACTGCGCCACTGCATTCAAGAAAGCCTTGCTGATGAGATGTGATACCCCAAAACTAGTCCCAGGATGCTTGTTTCTGGTCCGGGGAGGACCTTGCTTGGCAGTTCGGGCTGGACTGTTCCCAGAGCAGGATTTAGACTGATTTGCATATGGCTGGGTCTAAACAGGGGTGGTGTAATGGGCAAAAAAACAATGGAGTAAACCCAGATCTGTTGACTGGAAGTAAATGTATGCATAGTTCAGCATTCCGTTCATCATCTGTTCTTTTTGCATTTTGTAATATTGGCCATCGTCTGAATGAAGGCCTTTTAAATTGAAAAGGTTGGATCCCCCCTCTTGAAGGCAACAGTTTCGGACCACCTGCCATATTTTATGTTGCGATTTTCAAACCAAATTATTCATGAAAACACCTTCAAATTTAGACAATGGATGCAATATTTAGGGTGAGGTTTGAAATTTTGAAATATTAAAACTAATTGTGGTTGAAAACATTTGAACAATTTGGCAATGTCCCAGATTTCTAATCTTCCCTCATGCCACAACTGAACATTTTTGCAATTTGAATGCTGGCTATTTGACAATGAGATATTTAAGAGTTTTATGGTTCTAGAGATTCAATTTACCAGACAACAATTTTGTTGGAAATGTGCAGATATGATATTTTTAGCACCTGAGTTGGGATGGGCTCTTCCTAGTCCACTGGTGATGCATTTATTTTTAGAAGGTTAACAGAAGAATATTTCAGGTCTTTTGTGGACATACTTCAGATGGATGTTGAGATCTGTACAGAAAAATTGCCTCGATGGCCACTCATTATTGATGTATCAGTAATGCTCTCAAAATCAATTGAGGTTTAAAGAACCAACATATGTATATGAAGTATTGGCAATCTTAAAATGATAACTGTTAACACTACACTAATTTGTCCCAAAATGATAATGTGTATTTTCAACACATATTTTCAACCTGCCTAAATCTAATTACATATTGGTGCAAAGATGTTTCAAGGAGTTTAGTTGAGTTCCTGGTACGAAATAATGCTAACTATATGTGGGTGGGATTCAGTGGCATCCAACCACCTTAAGGAATAATCACAACCCTTGTCAGGGTGAACTCTCAAAGTCACAAATTTAACCTCAGCTTAACCCTCTGGTTGGTATGGCACAGACCATACAGCAATAACTTAGGGCAATAGGTAAAGCATGTATGCAATACAAAAACAGTCATATGGTAAAATTGCCAAACAATAAAAAGTGTGAATCAAAATTAAAATAGAGTAAAATCTAATAAATGACAACATAATGGAATAATTCAAGAAGGGAACCAGAGATATGAATTTGTAAACTTTTAAGTAGAAATAACACCAAAAAGCAAAAAGCACCAAAGATAATCATTTGTCGCTGTAGACGAGACCTAGGTTCAATTTCAAGCAGTCAGTGATGAAGCATGGTTAGGATACACCGATAAGGTTTGTCCTGGTCAAAGATTTTATCTTCTGAATAAGTATTTTAAGTCCCAGTCCACAGGAGGTGTTCACTTCTAAAGCCCCCAGGACTCAAGGGGAGGCACTTAGAGACTCACAGGGTGTCAGGCAGAGGCCAACAGCGTAGACCTTTGCAGGTCCAGATGCCCCTGGTCAGTTGTGTACAGGGGCAGTGCAGGACACTCTCGAGTAGCAGTGCGTGGTATACATCTCCCTATAACATAACAAATGAAAGTAGATGGACAAAGGCATTAGGGGACACTTTCTTACATTTTAGTTATTAAGAACATTATACTTTAAATATTGATTTAATTTAAATAATATTGAATGCAAATTTAAGTAACGTTCTATACTTTTAAGATGGAATCCAAAATGATAAATGGCTGGTGTATCTTTTCCAAACCAGATGGCAACCACGTACTGAAGATCTTATACGAAACAAGAAAAAATGTGAACTAGAACATGGTGGCCATCTTAAAACTCTGGTGTTGCGAGGTACTTACCTAGAATAACATAGTTTCCCTGTGGCTGCATTTTTGTCTGCTTTTGTCTCACTCAGTTTGTAGACTGAATAATCATAGGAAATCCACTTGTTGTTGGATTACCACCATCTGTGTTTGTGTGAATCTGTAAACCTTCAAATGCAATACCGTTTCATGATTCACTCTATTAAAGTTATGTGTGTATGAGGATATGTTCTCATCTGTTGAGTGGTAGTCTCCCATTCCTTCAAAATAATTTGATTCACATACTTGATTTGGATTTCTGAACAGGCTGTGGACCACATTCAAGATTATTCAAGGTATTTGAAGGATTAACCTCTGTATACATATATTATTACACTCATAGGAGTTAAGCTTGAACGTGATATTTCACAATATGTTTTGCAGGTGAACCATTTGTATTCACAAGCCCATGTAGCAGCAGTGTTACCCTGTTCTAAACGGTATATCTTATAAACTTCAGAGTTAATAGTAATGTTGTTTGTCTACTCTTTTAATGGGTAGAATGCACAAGTAGAATCTATGCCAGATCCAATAGAGGGTGCTATGCAGTGATGTTTTTTTCCCTGTCTCTATTTCCCCCTGTGTTCTTGGGAATAACTTTTAGCCTCCTTGGTGTACATAGTAGGCCAAATAGAACTGCATCAAAGACCAGATATCCCCACAATGGAGCCAGTGTAATCGTAATTGTATTTATTTAGCATTTACTTCCTCGAACGAGGCGTTGAAGCGATTTTCGGTGAGTGACCTGCTACTCCAGAACCCAAAAAGGGTTAGTGGTGAATTATCAAAGGGAAATATTTGAGTCTCCTTGTTGAATTGAAAAGGATGATGGGGGATAGAGAGGGAAGAGTCTATGAAGTGGTTATTGGGATATCATAGTAGTAGGAGGAGGTTTAGGATGAGCAAAGGAGAGACGGGGAAGAGAAGAGACTCTAGAAATGATTTAGGGAGATCATAGTAGTAAAATGAGGTCTCAGCTGAGTATAAGGAGGAATATATGAGGCAGGAGTTTAGAACTGGCTGTTTGGCAGATCTTAGCTGTAAAATGAGGTTTGGGGTGATGCAAGGAGGGATAGAGGAGGAAAGAGTCTGGAAAGGGTTGTTTTTGAGATCATAGAAGTAGAATGAGGTTTGGGAGGAGTCAGAGAGTGGATGTAGAGGATATACTGAGAGAGGTATAGGGTGAAAAATAAGGTACTGCATTAGAGAGACTCAAATGTGTTATTTCTTTTTTTTGCAGTGGGAATAAAGTGATGAATATATAGATACATAAGTACATAGAAGGTATACATGTATAAGGAAGATAATATATCACGATTTAAATTGTATTTATAAACTCAGAGTTCCAAGTGTTGCTGTAATTGAGCTAATTTATTTGTGTTACTTTTCTTTTCAATAATTCAATGGTGAAGCAATTGTAGATAAATAGTCATGATAAAATGTACATATTGTGAAGGATAAATAAATAAAGAACCATAGCAATCTAATCGAATAACTTGTATGAAAACTATACAGTGACCTATATACATTTTAAGACTAGAAAAATGTAACTATAAGTAAAGTGCACATTTGTTAAGCAGACCTAAAGAATATCTACATATTTATAAACATAATTATTATACATATTTATAAAAAGAAAATACACATATATAGATACATAAGTGTAATAAAATTACCCCATTGGTGCTAAGCCTTTCCCCCTGTGCTAAGCCTTTTTTTGGCTATATGGTGTATTTCACTCTTAGGCCCCTGTAACTTTTTGACCACATAAGATATCCATGCTAAATTTGTGTCCTTTTTTCCAACATCATGGGGATTCTAAAAGTACCCAGGGTTTGTGGATTCCCCTGGAGGAGACCCAAAAATTAGCCAAAATGCAGCTACATTTGTTTGGTTTTTTTTTAAATGGGAAAAAAGGGCTACAGATGAAACCATCTGTTTTTTCCCTGCAAATGGTATCAACAAAGAGGTTGTGGTGCTGTAATCACCATCTTCCCAGCTTTTATGGACAAGCAGACTTTTGTCAGAAAACCACATCTTTCAACAGTTTTGGCATTTTTCTGGGAGATAGCCTATTTTTGCAAATGTTTGTGCTTTCAACCTCTTTCCAGTTAATGGTAGAAATGGGTATGAAGCAATAATTGATCCTGGAAAACTATACATTTGAAAAACGTAGACAAAATTCTGAATTCGGCAAGGGGTCATTTGTGTAGATCCTTCAAGGTTTCTTTATATAAACTAACCGTTGAGAATATAGGAAAAATTAAAAATTAGTTGAAAAAAACCAGCCATTTGTGTCAACGTTTTCACCAGTAACTTCTTGTAATTATGACAACTGTTTGACAGAAATATACCATTACATCCACTGGACCTTTCTGGTTGTGGGGATATATAGGACTTGTAGGTTCACTAAGAACCCGACGAACCCAGAACCAATAACTGAGCAGCGTCTTGCAATTTTTTTTTACTATGCACCGGGTATGTAGCAATAAATTTGGGAAAATATATGCATGGAAAAATTGGTATGAAAGACACCTATGCATTTCCGAAATTGGAACAAAATATAGAATTTAGAAACAGTAGATATTTGCACATTTCCGAAATTGTGAGGTCCCATACCAGCATGAGAATTATAGTTTTTTTTTCAAAATGAGTTATTTTTTACTCATTGTCTTTCATTTGGAAGGCAAAAATGCATCGATAGTCAATAGCTAATAACAGTTGCTCTACAATTCTGTGTTACCCAAAGTCTCCCGATAAAAATGGTACTCACTTGTGTGGGTAGGCCTAGTGCCTGCGACGGGAAACGGCTCAAAAGGCAATGTGGACACACTTTAACTTTATTGTGAAAACTGAACCTTTTTTTGGAAAGTGCCTAGCTGTAGATTTTGAACCCTAGCTCTGCCGGCAACTACGGAAACCTAGCAAACCTATTGCAAAATTGTATAAGCTTGCTAGGATTCCCTAGGTGCAAGCAGAGCTAGGGTTCAAAATCAACAGCTAGGCCCTTTTGCAAAAAATGTGTCAGTTTTCACTGTGAAACTGTGGTATGTCCACATTGCGTTTTGGGCCGTTTCCTGTCTCGGGCACTAGGCATACCCACACAAGTGAGGTGCCAAATTTCTCAGAAGACTTTGGGGAATGCGGGGTGGGTAGAATGTTGTGGATCCACGCAGATTCCAGAACTTTCCATCACAAAAATGTCACCCAATCCTGGATTCCCCTTGGTGTCTAGTATGAAAAAAATATACAGGTTTGCTAGGTTTCCCTATGTGCCGGCTGAGCTAGGGCCCAAAATCCACAGGTAGGCACATTGCTAAATATAACTCTGTGCCTAGTGGGCTTTCTGACACCCTGGGGGGAATTACTGTGGCTTTGTTTTTGGGGGGGGTGGAGGCCCCATCCCTGCATAAAAAAGCCAGCATAATCCTCCTGGGGGCAGAAGTGGGCAGTAGCCCCCAATCTGCCTCCCTGGGGGGGCCGAAAGTCCACTAGAAACCAGGGATTTTTTTATTGACGTTGGGTTGGTGGTTGCCCCAAAAGGGCATGGCACTGCACCCCCAGAGAAATGTAAGTCCTTCTGCCCCCCCCTGCGGGGCAGATGGGGGCAGGAGCCCCCAATTAGCCCCCTTGGGGTGGCAGAATGCCCACTAGAAACCAGGGATTTTGTTTATTGAGTTGGGGTGGGGTTGCCCAAAAAGGGCAAGGCAATGCCCCTACCTCCCCAAAAAACATGCAACAGTCTTTTTGCTCCCTTGAGGTGGCAGTAGCCCTCAATCTGCCCCCCGGGGGCAGAAAGCCCACTAGTAACCAGGAATTGTTTTTTTATTGATGTTGGGGTGGGAGATGCCCAAAAAGGACATGGCAATGCCCTTCTCCAAAACATTTCAGTCATTCTACCTCCCTAATATGCCCCCCCCCCGGTTGGGCAGAAAGCTCCCTAGAAACCAGGGATTTTTTTAATTGAAGTTGGGGTGGGGGGTGACATTTCAGTCTTTCTGCTCCCCCTAGGGCAAATGGGGTTAATATAACCTGATCTGCCCCCAGGGAAGCAGAAAGCGCACTAGGCACCAGGGATTTTTTTTTATAATGTAGGGTTGGGGGCTGCCCAGAATGGGCATGACGATGCCCCCACCCAAAAAACATTTACCACTGTCTGCCCCTTCCTGGAGGCATATTGGGGCAATAGCCTCTTATCTGCCCCAGGGGGGTATAAAGCCCTCTAGGGCTCTGGATTTTTTTAAAACAAATTTCAGGGTTGAGGTCAGCCCAGAATGGGCATGCCAATGCCCACACCTCCCAAAAAAGGGTACGGCAACGCCCCCACTCCTGAGAAATGTCAGTCTTTCTGCCCCTCCTGAGGGGCAGATGGGGGCAGTAGCCCCCAATCTGCCCCACCTTGTAGGCGGAAAGCCCACTAGAAACCAGGGATTATTTTTAAGCATGGGGTAAAATCCGTTTCGCTGGCGAATTTGCGGATTTTTGGCAATTTTGCGGTCTGCAAATCGCGCAAATTTGCCCAAAAATTCGCAAATTCGCAAGTTGCGAATTATTTTGCTTGGTCGTGCTTGAAAAATACAATATGGCGGCGCGCGGCGTTGACTTACCGTGATTCTGAGTCCGGCGAGTTGTTTTTTTTCTCACTGTTTGCGTGTGCTGCGCCATTTTCGATCTTGCTGCGTGATCGCGTGAGAGTTTTTCGAACGCAATTACGTCATTGCGGCTTGCCATCTTGCACAGCGAGAGTTTGACAACGCGAGTACGTCATTAAGGCCCGCGATCACGCATTGCGGGAGTAAACAATGCCGAACAAGTAGATGCGGCGCACAGCTGACTTCCGGCGGGAGATTTGAACAGTTCGCGTTCCCGAAATTGCAAAAATTGCAATTCTGCACTAGAAATCCACCGCAGGCAGCATAAACCTGAAAATGTTGATTTTGATCAGAATAACTACTCAGATTGACATTTGGCTACGCTTTTTGGTGCAAGGAGTCCATTTTTTGGGGGGGAGGAAGAAAGTGCCCCAGAGTCTCAAACTTCCTGTTCCTGTCCAGCAGGCTCATCCCAGTGCTTTGTCCATGTCCTGGTCACTTTTGATTTGGATCTGGAGCTGGAAGGATTACTTTTTGTGGCTGCTGCTGGATATTTGTATTTGAGGACTTTTGGGACTTTGGAGTTTGGATCACTTTTGGATTTGAAATTTTACAAGTAAGTTGGTGCTGTTTGTTTGGGGCATTGCAGCTGCTGCAACTACAATTTTTCCACAACTGTAAAAAACCTACATTGTGGCCTGTGGGTAGCCACAGTATCCAGTAGGCCCAGGGTTAGTCATGGGTGCATGATACAACTGTTTCTGTGATTTTTTTTAAACTTAATTCTCATTTATGTCATGGAATTTTAGCTGTTATATGTTGATTTTTTTTAATTTTGGGGTGCCTGTTAAGCCTCACTAGCCAGTAGGCCCAGGTGTAGTGAGTGGTGCATAGACCTAGTCTTTCTGTGGGGTGTCTTGAATTTAAACATCCTTGAGGGCATGAATGGCATTAAATTGTGGGGATTTTTGTGTTTTTCGACTTTTTGGGGTGTTGTTGGGGTCTGGCCATGTGGGTGGGGGCCATTTTGAGGCCTGGTCCAGGCAGAGCCTGGCCATGTGGTGGGGGTCAAAGGGCCATTTTGAAGCCAGGCAGTGTGCTCTGGCCTGCACCCAGTTTGCCTTGCTTTCAACCATTATGCCCAGGGGTACTCAGTGGTGCATGGACCTAGTCTTTCTGTGGGGTGTCTTGAATTTAAACATCCTTGAGGGCATGAATGGCATTAAATTGTGGTGATTTTTGTGTTTTTCGACTTTTTGGGGTGTTGTTGGGGTCTGGCCATGTGGGTGGGGGCCATTTTGAGGGCTGGTCCAGGCAGAGCCTGGCCATGTGGTGGGGGTCAAAGGGCCATTTTGAAGCCAGGCAGTGTGCTCAGACCTGCACCCAGTTTGCCTTGTTTTCAACCATTATGCCCAGGGGTACTCAGTGGTGGATGGACCTAGTCTTTCTGTGGGGTGTCTTCAATTTAAACATCATTGAGGGCATGGATGGCATTGGATTGTGGTGATTTTTGTGTGCTTTTCGACTTTTTAGGGTGTTGTTGGGGCCTGGCCATGTGGGTGAGGGTCATTTTGAGGCCAGGTCCAGGCAGGGCCTGGGCATGTGGTGGGGGTCAAGGGGCCATTTTGAAGCCAGGTAGTGTGCTCAGGCCTGCACCCAGTTTGCCTTGCTTTCAACCATTATGCCCAGGGGTACTCAGTGGTGCATGGACCTAGTCTTTCTGTGGGGTGTCTTGAATTTAAACATCCTTGAGGGCATGGATGGGATTGGATTGTGGTGATTTCTGTGTGTTTTTCAACTTTTTGGGGTGTTGTTGAGGCCTGGCCATGTGGGTGGGGGCCATTTTGAGGCCTGGTCCAGGCAGGGCCTGCCCATGTGGTATGGGTCAAGGGGCCATTTTGAAGCCAGGCAGTGTGCTCAGGCCTGCACCCAATTTGCTTTGCTTTCATCCATTTTATGCCCAGGGGTACTGAGTGGTGCATGGACCGAGTCTTTCTGTGGGGTGGCTTGATTTTAAACATCATTGAGGGCATGGATGGCATTGGATTGTGGTGATTTATCTGTGTTTTTTAACTTTTTGGGGTGTTGTTGGGGCCTGGCCATGTGGGTGGGGGCCATTTTGAGGCCTGGTACAGGCAGGGCCTGGCCATGTTTTGTGGGTCAAGGGGCCATTTTGAAGCCAGGCAGTGTGCTCAGGCCTGCACCCAGTTTGCTTTGCTTTCATCCATTTTATGCCCAGGGGTACTGAGTGGTGCATGGACCAAGTCTTTCTGTGGGGTGTCTTGATTTTAAACATCATTGAGGGCATGGATGGCATTGGATTGGGGTGATTTTTGTGGGTTTTTTTACTTTTTGGGGTGTTGTTGGGGCCTGGCCATGTGGGTGCGGGGCCTTTTGAGGCCTGGTACAGGCAGGGCATGGCCATGTGGTGGGGGTCAAGGGGCCATTTTGAAGCCAGGCAGTGTGCTCAGGCCTGCAAACAGTTTGCTTTGCTTTCATCCATTTTATGCCCAGGGGTACTGAGTGGTGCATGGACCAAGTCTTTCTGTGGGGTGTCTTGATTTTAAACATCATTGAGGGCATGGATGGCATTGGATTGGGGTGATTTTTGGGTGTTTTTTTGACTTTTTGGGGTGTTGTTGGGGCCTGGCCATGTGGGTGGGGGCCATTTTGAGGCCTGGTCCAGGCAGGGCCTGGCCATGTGGTGGGGGTCAAGGGGCCATTTTGAAGCCAGGCAGTGTGCTCAGGCCTGCACCCAGTTTGCTTTGCTTTCATCCATTTTATGCCCAGGGGTACTGAGTGGTGCATGGACCAAGTCTTTCTGTGGGGTGTCTTGATTTTAAACATCATTGAGGGCATGGATGGCATTGGATTGGGGTGTTTTTGTGTGTTTTTTTACTTTTTTAGGGTATTGTTGGGACCTGGCCATGTGGGTGGGGGCCATTTTGAGGCCTGGTACAGGTAGGGCCTGGCCATGTGGCGGGGGTCAAGGGGCAATTTTGAAGCCAGGCAGTGTGCTCAGGCCTGCACCCAGTTAGCCTTGCTTTCAACCATTATGCCCAGGGGTACTCAGTGGTGCATGGACCAAGTCTTTCTGTGGGGTGTCTTGAATTTAAACATCCTTGAGGGCATGGATGGCATTGGATTGTGACGATTTTTGTGTGCTTTTCGACTTTTTATGGTGTTTAACTGATGTTACTCTGGCTTCCATTGCTTTTAGGTGCACAAGAGAACGCCAGGAAGAAGTCCTGCAGCGGTGTGTGTAGCACAACGTCACATGATGTCACGTGTGGCCACAGACAAGACAACTCTGCAACTCGTGCAACTTCGGCCTGCTGTTCTGACATCTGAAGAATATGGCCCCAAAGAAAGGTGGCCGTAGCGCCTCAGAAAAAAAAGTTGCCAGTGCCTCTGCCAGTAGGAAGGAGCAGAAGAAGCAAGTGGCACCACCTACCAAGGAGACTGGTGTGCCACCCGACACCTTTTTTGGGGGGAAAAAAGCTACACCTGCAGCAGCAGCGGTGTCCGCCGGGGACCAAACTGGAAGCAGCACCTCCGCTTCATTGGGCTCAGTGCCACCACGCCAAGGTAGGTCCAAGACCATGAGTGCTGCTGCGGCAGCCACTTTGGTTGATCAATCACCATCGACCATTGATGTTGGCTCATCACAAGAAAGTACTATCCAATCAACGCCGGGTGTAACTCAGCTTACGAGTGTTCAACAACCACAGCCGCAACGACAACCACAGATGCAACTAGTACAAGCGCAAATTCATGCGCAAGGAGAGCCGCAAGGAGAGCTGCAAGTAGAGCCGCAAGTAGAGCCGCAAGGAGAGGCGCAAGTAGAGGAGCAAGGAGAGGCGCATGGACAGGTGCATGGAGAGGTGCAACTAGAGGTTCATGGAGCGGCACAACTGCCTAGAAAGCTTGCTCCTCCAGAAGTAGGGGCACATCAGGAAATTGATATTGAAGCGGAAGTATCATCCGAGGAAGCCACTCCTCCTGATGTTGATCCATTTTCTTCCAGATCCCCCGCAAGAAAAAGGTCAAGGAGGGCTACTACTACTACAAGTTCTTCTTCAAGCCCCCATCATTCTGATGACTTTGATCCTGATTGGAACCCACAAATGCAGTCTGAGTGTGAGGCACGCCATGAGCCGACAAAGGTAGCTAAGCCTAAAAGGAAGGTTCCCGCAAGGCTTCAAAATATGGGTGATGACGAGGAACAAGAAGTAGTGTCTTCTGCAACTGATGAACAGTCTGACGATGACCCAGTCATCACAGTCGTCACTCCAGGCCCAGTGGGCATGCAGCAGACAGACATTTTAACCCTATCTCGAATGGCTGCTGAGCGGGATGTGGATGTGGGCGGCGTGGCACTGGTACCACCACCAACGCAGTTACCTACAACACCAACACGACCTACAGCTTCCATAATTTTTAGTCAGAAGGGCCGGCTGGGACCTCCATCCAGCTCGACTTCAAGTAGTGGTGCTGTAAGTGAACAACAGAAACAAATTAAGCCACGCCCATCCTCCACTTCATCTGGCATTGAAAGTCAAAGTAGCACCTCCACCACCAGCAGACATTTCCAGTCCCCAGTTTAGGACTTCTTTACTGTTAGTCAAAGTGCGGAAAACATGGTCGTTTGTTCGATTTGTAAAAAATTAGTTAGTCGGGGTAAGATTGGTACCAACTATGGTACCGGAGGCCAGAGAGGTTATCTCAAAAAACACCACACTATCAAGTGGGAGGCACACCTAAGTAAGATCGAGGATGCCAAAAGAAAAACAAATCCAAATGTATCCCTTGATATTGCATCTGATGATGACGAGAGGCTGATCGTGCAGGGGGGAAGTGAAGAAGCGACAGAATTTTTTTCTGGTACACCCAGTACCCCTGGCAGCAGCACTGCAGTGGTATCGCCCACACCCTCTACCCCTGCAACATGTATGAGGCACAATAAGAGTCTGGGAGAGACACCAATGCAAAAAACTACATCATTGGGCCTAACAGGTTTGAAGAAGTCATCATCATCATCGTCTCGTAAAATGGTCCAGCCCACCATTAGCGGAATGTTCTGGTCGGAGGCGCCATTTTAACACAACCACCCAACGTCTCTATAACGCAAAACTGGCTAAAATGCTAGCGCTGGACCTTCTCCCTTTTTCTTTCGTGGAAGGGGTGGGGTTTCTAGAATTAGTGGCAACAGTCTGCCCTAAATGGAAGGTTCCTAGCCGGTTCTATTTTGCCAGGGTTGCTGTTCCAGCACTACATCAAGATGTGCTGGAGGTGATTGGCGCAGCTATTCTGAAGAGTGCTGTTCACACTATCCACATGACAACAGACATGTGGACCAGTTGCCAAGCCCTTGATTACATGTGCATCACTGCACACTGGGTCTCTTTTGCAAGGGTCACACAACAGTTTAAACAAGCAGGTGTTGACACGGAGAAAGTTTTTCAAGCTACTCGCAAACATGCAACAGTAGGCATGTTTGCCATGGAGAAATCTCACACTGCAGTTAACCTTTTGGAGGAATTTAACAGGAAGGTCAAGGAATGGCTGCATCCAAGAAATCGCATAGTTGGTTTTGTTTCCACGGATAATGGCAGTAATACAGTTAGGGCCATGACTGATGGTGGATATTTCAGATTTCCGTGTTTGGCGCACTGTATTAACATCTGGTGCAAGAATTCTTGAAAAAAGAAGACACAGTCTGCAAATTACTGACCATCTGCCGAAGAATCTGCACACATTTCAGCCATTCTTTTAAGGCCCGGAAGCAGCTGAGGAGCATTCAACATGAACGTAAACTGCCAGTCAAAGGACTAATCCAGCAGGTGGCAACACGTTGGAACTCAACCTTTTACATGCTTGAGCGTCTGTCTGAGCAGTGGGTGGTAATAAATGAGTATGTCTATAAACTGGGTTCTACTCAGAAAGAAATGAGGCTAGAGTTGGAGGAATGGAAGCTAATTGCAAGCCTGACAGACATGCTTCGTCCTTTTGAGGTCTTCACGCGTGAAGTCAGCAGGGAGGACTGTTCTTTGAGCAAAGCTATCCCATTGTTGGTCATGCTAGAGCACCAACTGAAGGAGGTGTCTTCAACGTTCAGAGATCATGGTGAAAAGCAAGAAGCATATGATTTGGCGGAGAAGTTATTAAGGAGCCTACTTCACAATGAAAGGCTTCAAAACATACATACAGAACAACATTACATTTGTGCCACTATTCTGGATCCACGGTACAAAAAGGCAGTGGCCAGCAAAGCATTCATTCATTTTGATGAAGCAGATGTTTCAAAGTAAAAAACATTGGCTCGCTGTGTCAGCCACTCGGTTCGAAAAAGAGCGGCAGAAATTGCAAGGAGACAGCACAAGTACAACTGAATCAGCAGGCCATCCGGCGTCAAGTTCGACTTCTGAATCCGTGGCGGAAGTGAGTCACTTTCCCTCACAGCCATTAACGACACCAGCAACCGTGTCATCATCATCCTCACCTGCACCAGGCCCAAAAAATATATTGTCGGAAGCGGATTGGCTAACTCAGCATGGGTTTGCTCGGTCCACTGCTGCAAAGGCCACAGATTGTACGTAAAGTGGAGCAACCCTGGAGAACCTTGAGTCGGTGGTGCAGGCCTATCTGGATGACCCAACAGAGGTCTGTGTTAATGAGAACCCATTGGTGTATTGGTATAGGAAAAGGGATGGATGGCGACTGATCACCAACCTGGCTCTAAATTATTTGTCTTGCCCACTCGCAAGCGTGTCTTCTGAACATGTTTTCAGTGCTGCTGGTGCCATTGTAACTTCAAAAAGGACCCGCCTCTCGCCCAAAAATGTGGAGAGGTTAACAATAATCAAGATGAATCAGCACTACATACCACCCAATTACAAAATACGTGAATGCACGCAGGAAGAAGAGGACACCGACTTAGGTGACGCCGACGGAAGTTCTTCTCTGTCACCTGACCTACTCCCGTCTCAACTCATAGACTTTGAGGATGAGCTCTACTTCCCTGACACCGAGGCCTGAAAATTACTACCTTTTTTTTCGTCCTTATTCACTTTTATTCCTGTGTGTCTATCTTTGTTTTGCAACTTTTACCACAACAAAAGTCTAATCACCTAATCACAACAAGTCCATCATCAGCACTGTCTTCATCTTATTTTCCTTATTGATTTGAAGGTGCCACAGTCTGCATTCCTGATGTTCACAAGTTCACAACTCAATCATGCTCCTCTATCCTCCTCCTCCAGAGTCCCCCTATCCATTTCCCTCAAGGCAGATGGATGGATTATGGAGAAAAAATAAACTTTGTCTTCGTAGACGAGTCCCCTCAAGTGGGACTGAAATAACTGACTGACTACATGCTTGCTGATTGTTGACAGATTTACTTCTGAAATTGACAGGAGAGGCTGCCCTGTGGGCCCTCACTTTCCGAAGAAGATGGGGACAAAAAGTAGAACAGGTAATAAATAATGAGAAGACGGCATGCAGTGGACAGCAATGGCTGCCTGTCTCTTTTGAAACCAATTGCTGTTTGTTTTTTGTATTTTTTGTGAACAGCGCAATTTGCCATGTTTTGAATATACTCTTAGGGGGGTGGGAGCGCACCAGACACGCCCCAACGTAATTAGCTCTTGCATGATGCTTCATGTAGTTCATTATTTCTGGTGTTTTGAATATACCAGTCTGCAGGTTTTTGGGGGTTTCTTTGGGGGTGTTCTAGATTTGCGGTGCTGGGTCTGGGGGTCCTGGAGCACTGCTGGGAAGGTCTAATTTTGATTGCAAGTGGTTTGAAGAAAATCCATGGTGGAAAAGGGGGGTAGGCCTAGCTGCAGAGCGCGTTTGGACAGAATTGAAGGAAGGCCGAAAATATTCTAAGTATGAGATTTTCCATTTTTGCTTTTTACCTGTTTGGAGGGGGTTCTGCTTTTCTGAGGGTGGGTTGGCGGGTCTTGGGGCATTGCTGGGAAGGTCTAATATCGGAACCAAGTGGTTTTGACAAAATCCATGGTGAAAAAGTGTTTCCGTTTTTGCTCACTTGCCTGTTTTTGGGGGGCTGTTTGGGGGGTTCCTGGTGTTTGGGGGGTTCCTGGTGTTTGGGGGTGGATTTTGGGGTCTGGGAGCACTGCTGGCACAGTCAAATTTTGTTTGCATTTGTTTTTAAGGAAATCCCTGGTGGAAAAGGGGAGTTATGGCCTAGCTGTTGAGCGCGCTTGGAGTGATTTTGGAATGAGTCCTAAATATTTCTAAGTGTGAGTTTTTCCGGTTTTGCTTTTTGCCTGTTTGGGGGTCTTCTACTTTTTTTCACCTGGGTTGATGGGTCTGGGGGCTTTGCTGGGAAGGTCTAATACCGTATGAAAGTGTTTTGGAGACAATCCATGGTGAAAAAGTTTTTCACTTTTCAGAGTTTTCGCTCACTTTCGTGTTTTCGGGGGCCTGCTTGGGGCGGTTCCTGGTGTTTGGGGGGGTTGGGGGGTCTTGGAGCAACGCTGGGTATGGATAGTTTTGATTGCAAGTGGTTTGAAGAAAATCCATGGTGGCAAAGGGGAGTTAGGGCCTAGCTGCAGAGCGCGCATGGAGTGATTTTGGAACTGGGCCAAAATATTTCTAAGTGCCCGTTTTTGTATTTTTGCTTTTTGCCTGTTTGTAGGTCTCCTACTTTTTTTCGCCTGGGTTGGCGGGTCTGGGGCATTCCTGGGAAGGTCTAATACCAGATAAAAGTGTTTTGGAGACAATCCATGGTGAAAAAGTTTTTCACTTTTCAGAGTTTTCGCTCAGTTTCGTGTTTTCGGTGGCCTGCTTGGGGCGTTCCTGGTGTTTGGGGGGGTTGGAGGGTTTTGGAGCAATGCTGGGTAAGGATAGTTTTGATTGCAAGTGGTTTGAGGAAAATACATGGTGGCAAAGGGGAGTTAGGGCCTAGCTGCAGAGCGCGCACGGAGTGATTTGGGATTGAGAGCTAAATTATTCTGTCCCCATTTTTGTGGTTTTGCTTTTTGGCTGTTTGGGGGTGATAAACTTGTTTTCGCCTGGGTTGACGGGTCTGGGGGCATTGCTGGGAAGGTCTAATACCGGATAAAAGTGATTTGGAGAAAATCGGAGGTGAAAAAGGTTTTGCGTTTTTGCTCACTTGCCTGTCTTTGGGGTGCTGTTTGGGGGGCTTCTAGGTTTTTGAGGGTGGGTTTTAGGGTCTGGGAGCACTGCTGGCACAGTCTAATGTTGATTACATTTGTTTTTCAGGAAATCCATGGGGGAAAAGGGGAGTTAGGGACCAGCTGCAGAGCGCATTTGGACTGAATTCTTGGTCGGCCAGAAATTTGCAAAGTGTGAGTTTTTCCGGTTTTGCTTTTTGGCTGTTTGAGGGTGTTAAACTTGTTTTTTCCTGGGTTGACGGGTCTTGGGGCATTGCTGGTAAGGTCTAATACCGGATAAAAGTGGTTTGGAGAAAATCGGAGGTGAAAAGCGTTTTGGCACTATTTTTACCTTAGGGCTTAGGGTTAGCAGTATTGCATGTGTTTGGGGGTGTTCTAGATTTATGCAACTGGGTTCTGGGGTCTTAGAGCACTCGTGGGAATGTGTAATTTTGGTTGCAAGTGGTTTGAACAAAATCCATGGTGGGGTAGGGGAGATTTGGCCTAGTTGCAGAAAGCGTTTGGCACTATTCTTAACTTAGGGCTCGTTAGGGTTAGCAGTATTGGATTGCATGTGTTTGGGGGTATTCTAGATTTTTACGACTGGGTGGGGTCTTGGAACACTTGTGGGAATGTCTAATAAGAGGAATGGCTGGATGCATCAACTTCACAAATTCAACGGGTCAACTACAAAAAACAGTTACAGTATCCAAAATTCTCCTTATCTTTTAAATGATATTCTTGTGAACTTGAACTTACTTCTACGATTGTGACTCTGTGCGTTTGTTTGATCTCTGCTTCAAATTCAACCCTCCAGCTATTTGATACGTCTTTGCTATGTTTAACAGTAACTTAATGTTCTAAGTGTTTATTCTCTCTGAGGGCAGAGAGGCAAGTGAAATTGCGTAATGACTGCAGCCCTGTACTGTCAACTAGTTTCTTCGTAGTTACTAGTAAGTTGCAGTAAGTAGTAGTAGTACTTTTCAGTAACCTAACCATCCATTTAGTAAACAACTTCTGGCATGCAGTAGTGCACTTCCTTTATGTCCCTTAAAAGATTTATCAATATCTTCAAATCCAAAGATTTGTTTCTCTTCATTTGTTGTTTGGCTGTCCATGCTGTGTTTTTCTCCCTACCAAACTTTCCCAAAACCCCCCATTTCCATCCAATTTTGAAACCCTAACCCTCTTCCCCCGGGCTGTGTGGTATTTCATTGAGGTGTGACTGACAACAACAATAAATTCCACACACTTGCTGGGGAGGATAAGGTCAAAGCAACCAAAATCATTACAATCAGAAGTTCATGTGCGCCATCGTGGATTGATAAGAACATCCTCCTCCTACACGACGTGAACAATCAAATGCTTAATGCTTACGTTAAGTTGATAACGTGTCCTTTGCCTTAATTTCTTATAGCAGTCAAACTCCACGCAACTACTACTCATATTTACATTAATTTAGCACTGCTTAGGCTACAATTTAGGGCACTGTTCTTTACCGTACTATCTATTGTACTGTTTCTCATGCTACGCTCAGGCCACTCAATGTTTCATTTCCTTTTTTTTCATATGGTGATACTGCCAGTGTGTACCACTACTGCTACCAGCACAACAATGATATTGCATCCGTCGAGGATTCAAGTCAATAACCAACCTTAATCACCATTTGCAATGCAGGCAGCCCTGGGGCTACCCCGATTCTCAAACACAAATCACAGGTAAGATAAGCATATTGGAGAGGTAGTAGAAGAATGGGCTAGGACTAAGTTGGGAGGAGAGCAGAGACTGACAGTACTACTAGTAAAGTACAGTAGTAGGGCTACTGAATTGACTAATTCGGTTACTTGCATTTTGGTACATTTCAGGACTAGATGTTTCATTCATGCTGGTAAGTTTGAAGAAAACAAACGTCCAGTAACCACCACCAACCCCCACACAAAATAATATATGAACGCATATACTGTGTTTTAGTAAGAAAAATAATTAAGAAATATATATTCATGTTGTTGTCAGCACAAAAATAAAATAAATTACCCCAACTCACCCCCCCTCCCTAACACAACCAATGTCCAAAAGTCCCCTTTCCCAAACACACAATTCCCCCCCCCCAACAGTATTTAAAAAAGGGGCAAGAGACAGTCACTTCCTCCGGTGGCGTAGTTCGGACAGCTGGTGCTGCACGTCCCGCAGCTCTTTGCGAAGGTCCCGGAGCTGGCGCTGATGTTTTTCGCCCTACCGCTCCAGGTAGTCCACTCTTGTTTGTAGCCTGCGCACACGAACCATCCAGGATCCGGGGGGCCGCTGATTTTGTTGCTGCTGTGCGGCGGCGGCGGGAGGCTGTTGGGCCACGGCTCCGTTTGGCTGGAGGCTTCTGGCTGGTGGACCCGAGGGCAGTGGAGGAGGATGTACTGGTTGATGTCTCCTCATGCTCCCGAGCCCACAACCGCCGATACTTGTCACAAATAGCCTCCAGCTTACCGGCCCTGGCCCGGACAGCCATCTCCGTGCGGGTGAGCTTTTTTCGAGTAGCAAATATGAAGAAAGAAAGAAAAATACTGTAGCCAAAAGTCTTTAACATAAAGTCAAAATAATTCAACGGAAAGTTGACACTCCGTAACCAGCAAGTAGCAAACACAGTATAACATTTTGGCATGTATCTTTCCGCCATCTTTGTAAGCCTGTGACATTACTGGGAGTTTCAGGAATTCCACTAGCAGCACTATGGGTGGACTCACTACTACGTACATAGTCAGAGAGAACTAAAAAAAGACATTTTTTACATTTTTTATCTTGTTTTGCAAAAGAAATGACTGGTACTTGAACTTGTGGTAGCCGCCATAATGGCAGCTCACTCAGTTTTCACCCAAGAAATACAGACACAGGCTATGATGATGCACACTCGCAGTATTTTAAGCAGTACATGCAGGTGGGGATAGGAATGTCTTACTTTTCTTTAGGGGTGGCACTGCCACTGGCCATACTTCATCCACTCAGCGTCTGCTCTACTACATCATACACCTCTGCTATCGATGATGATAAAGAAGATAACAGCCAGGCTTCCAAAGTACGTCTATGATTCTTCTTCTTCTACTTCTGTATCAAAATTGATTTTTTTCAACAACCAACTAACACCCGTTTCATAATATTTTGGAAACCGCCGTCTTCTTATCTTGAATTGCATTCAACAAAACCATTCTTTACAGTCATAAATATTAAGACTCGCTCGTCCTTCGTTTCACCCTTCTTTAACTTTTCGTTCTTCACATCCCTAAACTACATCTGATATGACTTGGCTTCACAAAAAAAATTTGCCCGCTGAGTTGAAGTGAAATAGAGGGGGCCATTGGTTATCCAAGAAGTACGGCCACTAATGCTATTACAAGTCAAGGTTGACTGTCTTCTCCGGATAGCCCAAAAAGTAGTTCTAAATTAGTAACTGTTCTTAACAGTACAGTCTACTTATACTAGTGTACTGTGTACTACTGTACAGTACATCATACACTCCTTTGCGAGCCTACTCAAAAACATTTCAATGAGTAAGCAGTATAATAACTTTCCGCCGCCGCCGCTGAGTCTTTCCCCCCAGCTCCTCCTGTTGGCGCCTGTCAGGACCCCCAGACCTGCTCAGGTCCTTTGCACAGTAAAAATAGCCAAAACAAATCCAGAGACACATGGAGCCTTCACTTGGTCCGAGTTGGTAAGATTCAGGAGAACCAAGATGGCCGCCGACGTGCCCACGTCCTGGAAGGAGGAGGTGGTGGTCTAGACACAACCAAAGTGCAGGCTGGTGACGCGCGAGCTCCTCGCTAACTGCGCACTTCACCACAGTTCCAGACCCGTGCAGACGTTTGTTCCCTAAGCCCTTGAATAAATAGTTTCATTCAGGTTATCCTAAGGTACAGAATTCGCTTCCGTGATTCACTAAAATAATGTGAGGCTTTCTTGAAGACTCGGCGCGTAATTCAAGCGCGAGTCTATTTTAGGCAGTGTGTTAACCCCCGACGTAAGGAAACGAGAACGACTATCTCGTCACCTGAGGAGAAGGAAAGTATGCCTCAGCCAGTTGGAACGCGAGCCTTTTTTCTCGCCTACAGAAACAGGAGGGAGTGAGAGAGAGAGTCAACGCCAGAAGACCTGCAGTCAGAGCTAAGTTTTAGAGAATGTTCTAACTAGACTGTGACAAGACACGTAAAAGAAAAAGGCTTACCTGACTTCAAGTATTTGGAGTTTTTTCCTAACAAAAGAGAAATAAGGAAATATGAGAAATGTTAATTAATGATAGCATACATGCTGAAGGACTATTTACATAAATAGTGTATACATTTATAGTAAAAAAACGCTACTCACCTGAACAGGCTAGAATTACCCATTCCACAGGAAACCTGTAAAATGATAAGAACAATTCAGGAGAAGCAGTTGCAGATATTCAGTCAACATTAAAGAATGAAAAGAGTCATATAACAGAACCCATTTAAGGATCCGCTCTTCTATTTAGTGAAGTAAGTGCACTTACTGATGAGATAACAGCATTAGGTGCAGGTAACATAGAAAACAGAATACTAATTGTTATTATTCCTAAACACAGTTACAACTAAGCAGAGGAGGAAGACAGTTAAAACTATAGAGCAGAAGAGAAGCAAGAGTCCAGCATAGCCAGGGTGGGTGAGCTATTAATATGTGTTAATAATGCCAGAATAAATAGAAAGGGAGCTGGTAGCTTTAATAATGTGTTAATTTACAGGTTCCAGAGAATATTAAACAACGTTTGGCGAGTGGCTGACGGAAGGAACCATTTCTGGACCAGTCTCTTCTTTGTTTATTATTTTATCCAATTCCCCCGTCCCTTAAGGCCATGACGGGAAGGTTCTGTTAAAAGACCTCCGAGCATTGCTAAGAGGGATTAGGGACCTAGCATCTCTGTTCCCGTGCAAGAGAACGGTAAGCCAACGTAGTAAACTTAAGTTCTGACAGAGTGAAGTGCCCAAGTTGCCTTCGCACCTGAACAGAGATGGCAGAGGGAACTGATGTACAATCTTTAGGAACCATTCTAGATGCTATTCAGAAAGAATTAGGAGCAGTCAGGGAAGAAAACCGTAACCTTAGGCAAGAGGTAATCAGTGCTAGGAAGGAAACTGCGGAGTTAGCGTTGCGACTAAGACAGTCCAGTAGTCTAGAGAGAGAGGCGATGAATCCTGTATTAGAAACCACAAATAGGTCAACTGCGCAAGTCATTCATTCACTGTCCCCGGTTATACCATTAGCAGCCCCGGAAAGATTTAACGGGGATCCGCAGAAAGCGCAAATATTTCTCTCCCAATGCTCTTTACACTTTATGTGCCGCCCTTCGATATTCCCTGATGCGCAGTCTAAAGTGGCTTTCATCCTCTCCTACCTGAGTGGGGATGCGGCTTCCTGGTCCATGCCTCTAGTTACCCGGGATGATCCTTTATTGAGAAACTTCGAGGAATTTAAGCAAGAATTCCTTCGGATATTTGACAGACGAAGAATATCACAAGTAGTGGATAATGAATTACTCGACCTGCGACAAGGGAGTCGGGATCTTATTGCGTACCTGGCCCAGTTTAATAAGTTGGTCGTAGAAACTAACTGGCCAGAAAGCAAGAGAGCAACTGTGTTCTACCGCTGGCTAAGAGATTAATTAAAGGACACATTGGCCCAGATTCCGAATCGACCAACAGAAATCTCAGCTTTAATTGACTTGGTCTTGGATATAGACTTCCGCCAGGGAGAGAGAAAAGGAGAAAAGAGAAAAGACTTTAAAACAATAACCCCTAGATTCGATAGAGCTCGATCCGAAGGCACAAGAAGTTCAGACACCCAATCCGGAACAGAACCAATGCAGATTGGAACAATAAGAGGGCCGCTATCTAAAGAGGAGAAGGACAAGAGAAGAGCTAGTAACTTGTGTATGTATTGCGGATCCAATGGACATTTTGTTAGAAATTGTCCGAAGAAACCCAAAGGTACCTTCAAGCCGAAGGAAAACTAATGGCACCACCTGTGGATGGAGTTGAACAGGTGGGTGCGACTTTAGAAAAGACTCCACAGGAACATCAGGTAGCGAATACGCTACAATCGGCGGCTCCACATTTAAATCTAAATATGGAAGTAAAATTCAGGCAAACCACCTTGATGAATGTATCGGTCATGATAGATTCAGGAGCCACGGGTAATTTCTGCGACTTAAAATTTGCAGCCAAGGTGGGCATTCAAGCCATCCAGAAAACCAAGAGTGAGCCCGTCCGAGCAGTAGACGGAACAAACCTTTCGTCAGGACCGATTGTAAGCCACACAGAAGTAATCGAATTGATTTCAAGTGATGGACACAAAGAAAAAGTCCAGTTTAACTTAATTGATGCTCCCCAATTTCAGCTAATTCTGGGTCTCCAATGGCTTACTGAACACAATCCTACGATTAACTGGAGCTCAAGAACTATAGAAATGAACTCGAGCTATTGTCATGAAAATTGTTTTGGTATCGCAGAGAAACCTTTGGAGAGTAACCCAGCTATAGCTCTATGTTCGACTGGGCATTCCATGTGTGTAATAAGCATTCAAGAAATTCCCGAAGAGTACAAGGAGTTTGAAAAAGTATTTAATGAGGTGGAAGCTGAACAACTACCCCCACATCGGGCCTACGATTGCAAGATAGATTTGGAGCCAGGTTCGAACCTACCCTGTAGTCGGGTTTATGCATTAACGGAGAAAGAACATCACCACTTGAAGGAGTACTTGGATAAATATCTAGCCAACGGGTTTATCAGGCCTTCGCAGTCCCCGGTCTCATCTCCGCTATTTTTCGTGCCCAAGAAGGAGGGAGATTTGCGGACGTGCATCGACTACAGGGCTATCAACAAGATCACCAAGAAGAACCGGTATCCGCTACCCTTGATCTCCGTCCTTCTAGACCAAGTGAAAGGCGCCCAAGTCTATACAAAGTTGGATTTGAGGGGCGCGTACCATCTAGTTCGAATGCGTGAAGGCGATGAGTGGAAGATGGCATTTTGGACTAGGTTTGGGCTTTTTGAATACCAGGTGATGCCTTATGGATTGTGCAATGTGCCAGCAGCCTTTCAGCACTTTATCAATGATGTCTTGAAAGAATTTATCGACCAGTGCGCAATCGTTTACATTGATGACATCTTAATATATTCATCTGATGTCACAAGACAC
Organism: Lissotriton helveticus; assembly: GCF_964261635.1. Lineage (NCBI taxonomy): Eukaryota > Metazoa > Chordata > Amphibia > Caudata > Salamandridae > Lissotriton > Lissotriton helveticus. Next base: position 1,583,518,440 of record NC_136059.1, on the reverse strand, counting down.
CACGAACAAGTGAAGGGTGTTCTGAGAAAACTGCAAGAAAATAAGCTGTTTGTTAAACTGGAGAAATGCGCTTTCGACGTGTCGCAAGTGGAGTTCTTAGGTTTTGTCATTTCACCTACTGGGATACTGATGGACCAACAAAAAGTGGAAGCTGTTACGGATTGGAAATCTCCAACAAGTGTGAAAGAGGTCCAGGGCTTCATTGGGTTTGCTAGTTTTTATCGGAGATTCATCAAAGAGTTTTCACGGAAGATCCTTCCTCTTACTAAGCTGCTGAAAAAAGGAACTAAGTTCGAATGGTCAAAAGAATCGGAGGAAGCCTTTCAGTCCTTGAAAAAAGATTTCACCACGGCGCCTGTCCTGTTACATGCGGACCCGACTGAACCTTTCTATGTGGAGATGGATGCGTCAGATCAAGCCGTGGGCGGAGTACTGTCCCAACGACATAAGACTACAGGTCAACTTCATCCGGTTGCTTATCGATCCAGAAAACTGAACCAGGCAGAGATCAACTATACCATCACCGAAAAGGAGTTACTAGCTATAAAAGATGCCTTCAAGGAATGGCGACATTATTTGATGGAAGCCCAACACCAGGTGACGTGTTTACGGACCATCGTAATTTGAAATTTTTGAAGACAGCCAGAACCCTCACGCCCAGACAGTTGAAATGGTCCTTGTATTTTGCAGACTACGATTTTGTGATTACGTATCGCCCTGGAGCTCAGAATGGGAAGGCAGATGCTTTATCTCGAATAGGTACGGAACCTCAGAAAACTTCACTGAAAATCAACCAATCATCCCTAGCGAAAAGATCATTGGAGTTGCGACCTCAATCAGCCTGGAGAAAGATATCGCTGGAGTAATGAGTCCAGAAGTTATGCAGGAGTGGGCAAAAGAAGATTCGAATCGAAAGAGAATTCAGCAACTGCCTTATTACCATGATGCCTTGTATAACCCTACTACAGAGTTGCAACAACAAGTAATGCGTGAGCACCATGATGAAAAAATGGCCGGGCATAAAGGAGAAGCCAAGACTGAAGAACTGATTAAGAGACACTATTGGTGGCCCGGAATGACTTCAGATATCGAGAGGTATGTCAAGTCATGCGAGGTTTGCGCTCAGGGAAAATCAGAACGGCAGGCCCCCAAGGGATTGTTACAACCCTTACCCACACCTCCTTATCCATGGCACACCGTTACCCTTGATCTTATCACCGATTTGCCCAATAGTCAAGGTTTTGATACCATCTTAGTAGTAGTGGATGCCTTCTCCAAAATGGCCTATTTTACAGCCTTAAAAGGGGTGCCCACAGCCAAACAGTTAGCTGCTCATTTCAGTTCCCAGATAGTCAAGATACATGGAATCCCCAAAATTGTGATATCAGACAGGGGTACACAGTTTGTGTCTCATTTCTGGAGGGCTTTTATGGAAGGATTAGGTACAGAAGTTATATTCTCCACTAGCTATCACCCCGAGACCGATGGGCAGACAGAAAGGGTAAACCAAGAATTAGAACAATATCTGCGACTGATTCTTTTGAAAGAGGAAGGCGAATGGTCGGATTATCTGTGGACTGCAGAATTTGCCCACAACAATGCAAAGAATAGTTTGACTGGTTACTCCCCCTTTTTCTTAAATTATGGCAGACACCTTAACGCTACCATTCGACAAAACAGATATATCTGTCCCAGCAGTTCAAGAGGTAGTTTCGCATCTACGCCAAATACATCAAAGGGCAGAAGATAATCTCAAGGAAGCTAAGGACAAGTACAAGAGTTATGCCGATCGAAAAAGAAGGGAAGGGCCTTCTTTGACTATTGGAGATCAAGTTTGGCTAAGCACAAAAAATTTAAGATTAAAAGGAAACCGAAAACTTCAACCGCGTTTCATTGGGCCTTATCCAGTAGAAGAAAAAATCAATCAGGTTACCTATCGACTGAAGTTACTCACCAGATTGAAAATCCATCCGGTTTTTCATGTTTCTTTACTAAAGAAAGTTTCCACAGATTTGAGAACACAATCACCTCCAAGACCCATCCAGTTAGAGACAGGAACTGAGTTTGAGGTAAAGGAAATCTTGGATTCTAAGAGATTTAAAGGAAAATTGTACTATCTAATTGACTGGAAGGGTTATGGTCCAGAGGAGCGATCTTGGGAACTGAGTGAGGATGTTCATGCTCCTAGGTTAACCAAGTCGTTCCATCAGCGATTTCCCATGAAACCCAGGGAGAGAAAACCTGCCTTGTTGGGGGGTACTGTCAGGACCCCCAGACCTGCTCAGGTCCTTTGCACAGTAAAAATAGCCAAAACAAATCCAGAGACACATGGAGCCTTCACTTGGTCCGAGTTGGTAAGATTCAGGAGAACCAAGATGGCCGCCGACGTGCCCACGTCCTGGAAGGAGGAGGTGGCGGTCTAGACACAACCGAAGTGCAGGCTGGTGACGCGCGAGCTCCTCGCTAACTGCGCACTTCACCACAGTTCCAGACCCGTGCAGACGTTTGTTCCCTAAGCCCTTGAATAAATAGTTTCATTCAGGTTACCCTAAGGTACAGAATTCGCTTCCGTGATTCACTAAAATACCGTGAGGCTTTCTTGAAGACTCGGCGCGTAATTCAAGCGCGAGTCTATTTTAGGCAGTGTGTTAACCCCCGACGTAAGGAAACGAGAACGACTATCTCGTCACCTGAGGAGAAGGAAAGTACGCCTCAGCCAGTTGGAACGCGAGCCTTTTCACTCGTCTACAGAAACAGGAGGGAGTGAGAGAGAGAGTCAACGCCAGAAGACCTGCAGTCAGAGCTAAGTTTTAGAGAATGTTCTAACTAGACTGTGACAAGACACGTAAAAGAAAAAGGCTTACCTGATTTCAAGCATTTGGAGTTTTTTTCCTAACAAAAGAGAAATAAGGAAATATGAGAAATGTTAATTAATGATAGCATACATGCTGAAGGACTATTTACATAAATAGTGTATACATTTATATTAAAAAACGCTACTCACCTGAACAGGCTAGAATTACCCATTCCACAGGAAACCTGTAAAATGATAAGAACAATTCAGGAGAAGCAGTTGCAGATATTCAGTCAACATTAAAGAATGAAAAGAGTCATATAACAGAACCCATTTAAGGATCCGCTCTTCTATTTAGTGAAGTAAGTGCACTTACTGATTAGATAATAGCATTAGGTGCAGGTAACATAGAAAACAGAATACTAATTGTTATTATTCCTAAACACAGTTACAACTAAGCAGAGGAGGAAGACAGTAAAAACTATAGAGCAGAAGAGAAGCAAGAGTCCAGCATAGCCAGGGTGGGTGAGCTATTGATACGTGTTAATAATGCCAGAATAAATAGAAAGGGAGCTGGTAGCTTTAATAATGTGTTAATTTACAGGTTCCAGAGAATATTAAAGAACGTTTGGCGAGTGGCTGACGGAAGGAACCATTTCTGGACCAGTCTCTTCTTTGTTTATTATTTTATCCAATTCTCCCGTCCCTTAAGGCCATGACTGGAAGGTTCTGTTAAAAGACCTCCGGGCATTGCTAAGAGGGATTAGGGACCTAGCATCTCTGTTCCTGTGCAAGAGAACGGTAAGCCAACGTAGTAAACCTAAGTTCTGACAGCGCCGCCGCATCCAGAGTGGACCCCTCTGCACTGCTGGCCCCCACTGGTCGTCATCTGTGCCGCATCAGATGTTGTGACATCTAGGAAAAACATGTCATATTTTCAGATGCCATACACAACCCCCTATTTTGTCTCGTAATGGAAGAAAATGTAACCTAACACATTTTTTATTACTGGGATTGAAAAAAGTAACGGTTTTGGGGAAGAAGTGTTAACCTTTTATATGCTTATTCCATTAAATGCTACACTTCTTCTTATGACAACTGATGAATGCTTGCTTAACGTGCACCAGTTTTCTCATTACAGAAAGAAGATTCCATTGCCCTTCTGCCAGATGATTCACCAACTACTAGTAAGTCATCACCAGCAGTACTTTAAGTACTTTAAAGAAGGTGGGGGCTCCCGCACAGTTATTCTAATATTTTCTTGTGTCTGTTAACTATTATTAAGTTTGAGTCATACTAATTTCATTCATGGGAATGTTGTTTAAACTTTACCGTCATCTTCATGCAACACCATTGCTTGCTCCGAATACTATGCTATTAAAAATAACGAAATAATGTTTTAATTTCTTAATTGAAAATAAAACTTTAAAACTAACAAACACTGTGTGGTTTTTGTTCACGAGTGAGTGAGCGGAAGGGTTTGAACTACTGCACTTGGCAGTCATGTTTCAGTGACTCAGATTGGCCGGGACTCAGCGGTAGTCTTCTGTTCTTCTGGGTTGTAAAATCATTGGTCAGACACACTAGATAGTCAGTCAGGGGATTGGGGGTTCAACTTCTGTTCAGACGGAGCTATGTCGAAAGTCGAACGGCACCTATCATCAACAATGTCCTATTTCTCTTGTCCATACTTCTTTGTGTGCAGAATAGTCCCTGAAACACTAGCGGTATGAGATGTGCTCCTCTCAAATCAAAAAGGCAACTGCTACCTTTTACTTGGTATAAACAATGACATTTTGTTGTTGAAAATTGTCAAAGCACTTACATTAAGAAGACTGGAATAGACAGCAAGGGCAACCCAGAGGACTGCACTCAGTGCCTAGAGCTATTGCTGGATCAGAGTTTTGTTTCACACCATTTGCCGACTGGGCAAGCTTAGTTACCTACACAGACCGACTCATAATCGTAAATAGTAGTAGCACAGAGAGTGATGGTAGAGGCAGGATAACAATGTAGAAAGTAGTCTACATTAGTAGAAGATCAAAGACTATTTTGTAAAACATAGAATTTTTACAAACAGTTTGTAATGAATGGGAGCTGTAAAAGTTAGGGAAGTATAAGTATTAATATAACAATAGAACAACTTACTGGGGCCAGCAGAAGAGCCTGCAAGGGACTGATCCTGTCCACCTTCTTCCACCGGAGTCTCAGTCGCCGCCGGCGCCTTGCCCCTGGGAGTTGCTGGTGAACATGAAATAAAGAAACACAACATGGATGATTGTTTTTTTGGAAATATTTGATTTCTTTGAACACAATCTAAAATTATGTTGGGGAAACAAATTAACAACAATTGCATCTGATCTGGTCAACTAGGAGGATAGTAGTACAGTATAGCAGGATTCGCAGACCGTCTAATAGGAAAGTTATGTAATTCACTAACTACACCAACAACAAAAGTGTTCTACTACGACTGCCATCACTCAGCAGCACGAGACGTCGCGTGACAGACACAGTCCGTCATCATGATTGCAGACCACTAACAAATGTCCTATAACAAGTAATAAATAATATTCTCCACGTATCAATCCACCACTATCTCTTCAAAATGGCAGCAGGAGTACAAAGAAGGACTAGACTTGAGTCTACTGTCTCTAGCATTATGCAGTAATGCTCTCAAATGAGTAAAAAGTTGCAAACAAGTAATCATAGTAGTAACGCCAATAACCAGGTGAGAACCTGCAATGACAGAAGCTATTTAAAGATTAATTTACCTGCAATGTAATCGAATCAGCAGCATTTGTACTCTTCAGGAAAAAAATAGGTTAGAAATATAACAGGGCAGAAGAAACAAAAGTAGTTATTAAATAGCTACTTACCAAGGCCAGGGATCTCCAATCCTAGCAGGTCGAGCATGTCATGCTCCCGGTCCAGGATGTCAGTCCACCGGTGCGTCGCTTGCTGGTAGGTGCGCCGGACCCCAGACTCCTTACACACGCCCCGGCCCACCTTCTCCCACAGCTGGTGAAGCTCACGGAAGCCGTAACCGGAAGCAATCCGCCCACCTGCTGCCACGGTCTTAGGGAGGTGGACTTGAACAAAAACCATCAAGGCGGCTGCCTCCACCGCAGAGAAGATCTCCATGGCCTGGACTTCCTCCCCCCTCAAACGCCCGCAAGGGAGCAGGGTGCGGGGTGCTGGGCCCTTCCCCTTGCCCTTGTCGGCTCCCTTAGCCATGGTCCTGGGCACAAGAAGAAGGAAAGAATAGGTGTGAAAAAAATAAGAGAGAGAGCGAAAGAAATAAAGTAGGTAATAAAGTAACAAAAAGTTAAAAAAAACACAAAATATAGATGTAGGAAATTGTAGAGATAGATAATAAGCACAAAAAAAGCAAAAAAAAGTTCAGAAAAACATAGGATTACAAAGATGTAAGATGGATAGAAAGGTAGCATGCCCAAAAACCATAGCAATGAATGAAAAACAAGATGGCCGCGCCCATAGAGGACTGCGTGGATAAGTTTGCGCGATATTTCCCCCCCCGAGCACGCAAAAACACACGCAAACTCGTAATAGCGCGCCACACACAACGCAAGATTGCCAATAGCGCCCGGAAACAGAAATACGCAACGCGCACAAGATGGCCACGCCCATGTACGACCGCCTGGGTAACTTTGCAGTCGCTGCGCTGCAAGCGGCCCGCGAAGACGCAAAAAACCCCGCGAACACGCAAAAAATTTTACGCAAATTCACACGAATTTGCGGATTTTGCGGATTGCCAGTTCGATTTCGAGCGAATTTGCGGAACGTTAATTCGCAAATTTCGCCCATACTTGATTATTTTTTAATTGACGTTGGGGTGGGGGCTGCCCAAAAATGGCATGGCAATGCCCCCGAGAAATATAAGTCTTTCTGCCCCCTGGGGGGCGGAAAGCCTACTAGAAACCAGGTATTTTTGTATAGACGTGGAGGTAGGGGCTGCCCAAAAAGGGCATGGCAATGCCCCCCCAGAGAAATGTAAGTCTTTCTGCCCCCCTGGGGGGCAGATGGGGGAAGTAGCCCCCAATCAGCCCCCTTGGGGTGGCAGAATGCCCACTAGGAACCATGGATTTTTTTTATTGATGTTGGTGGGGGATGAAAATAACTATGGGTCAAAAAATGAAGAGGCTGTGTCTTTTCAGAGATGTGTCTGGGTGAATGAATGTGCGTTGAACAAAACGTTTGAACAGCACACAACAATGTATCAGACTAAATGGGAAAGATATCCATCAGTTTATCGTCCTTTACCGCCCTATCATCATTTGAAACCCTTCCCAAAATGTGGAAGCAAAGTTGTTGCCACTTCAATAAGGAAAGGGTAGTGCGTGGTAACTGGGATGTTATTAGATAAACTGAGGAGCAGTGCAAGAAAAGGAGTTTGTGGGAATCAAGAGAAAAGGAGAAAACAGTGCTCTATGTTTAAAATTGGATAATGAACGCTAGGGAACTTTATTCTGGTGCCGTTCACTTCCAAGGTTAAAATAATTCAGTGCAAAACAATCAGTGAGTAACCCTAATAGTCACTGATTCATATCATTGTGGTCGACATGTTTCTGCGGTCTATAGATCAATAAGTATCATCCGCTTCATCAGGACCTAACGTATATGCTACTGTTCAAAGTGCGTTAAAAAGAATTTGATACAGATATCACCTGATCAAACCTGGTGTTCCTCCTAAATATGTGGGGGAAGTCCAGGAAAGACGTCATCAAGACACAGACAACACAAATAAAAAGACACATACAAAGATAAAAACGACAATCACATGGTTAGTGTAAGTCATTTTACATTATACATTTTTGTGATTTGGCTTAACTTGCAAAACTAGTTGCCAAACTCATGATATGGCATTCCTGTTAGGCTTGTTTACCAATCATATATATTCCTCTCGCTCACCTTTAGGGTTGGAGGAACGTGCCACTCCTCGCCTGGCTACAGCTCAGGAAGATAGTGCACCGCTCTAAAATATAGAGGAAATGAGACCTGTAAAGTTACGAGACCACTGCGAGAGCCAGACAAAACCGACACCACATCGAGTCTGCTGTAGATGTCCATCATAGTTACACTTAAAGAACACACAGAAGCCCCTCCTATATTATTGGGGTTTGGTCTTCTTCCATTCTATGTAGTAAATATCAGATACCTCTGTATTGATATGTTTGTGAAAATCAGCAAAAAACTAATATTGAGGGGTAGTATTCTTGTCCTAAGACCTAGCGTACTCAAGTACTAGTGTCATCACCAGAGACCACACATTCTGCCACACCTGTTGTTTTCACTAGTACCATGGGATCAGACAAACCAGACTGTAATTAGTAGGTTTTTTTTTGTATTGTATTACCATCTAGCGTTCTCAAATTTGTATCCAAGTATCAAGAGATCTATCAAACCGGCTGTGTTTAATGGTAGCATCACGGTTTTCTTGCTAATTTAAACAAACAAGCACGAACAAATCGGCTAAGGTCTATTGTCATTTCTCCTTAACGCTCATGTGTCAGCTATGTTTGGCTGCTCGTAGTGCAAACCTGCTTATAACCGGGAATAGGCAACCCTCTACTGATCGCCTCCGGAGTTAATTACCGGTCCTTTTAAACCCCACGCGTGAGCTCATCAACCGCGAGCAGCGCCCGTCTGAACGGGCTCGTTTACCAGCTATGCGGGGCGCTTCTACTTGCACGGGCGTCCGTCAAGCAGAACACACTGACAATCTAGGCCATGTATGCATTCAGGGGCTTACCTGCCCGTCGGTACACTCGGCAGCCGTCTGTGCTGCTGGGGAGGTCCCGACACGGGTCAGTTGCCGTTACTTGTTTTTTCGGGTAGCGACTCATGCGTCATAATCACCCGACCAAGCATGCCGGGAACTGTAGTTCAACTTGATCTTTACCGATGCCTGGCGAAAACAAAGTGTGTGTGAACTCAAAACACGGGTAACACACGCCAAAGGATCTTATGAGATAAACTGATAAACTGAAAGAGTTATCATGCTGTATGGGTTATAAATATTTTTAAGAATTAAATAACTTTCCATGACCCAACACGAAGGACCCAAAGATCGGTCACCAACTGACTGAGTGAGTATTAATAACCCCAATCATGGAACCCTGATAAATCAATTTAATCAGAGAATGAAAAATACGGGTACCTGGCATGGATACCCAATAGGTGTAAAACAGATCACCAGATGACTGAGTGAACATTCATTAACCCAATCTGGACCTGCTGATAAATCACTTTCATCAGAGATTGCTAAATGCGGGTGCTTGGCGACGACATGTGCTGAAAATAGTTCACGAACCCCAATGAATGTAATTAAAGAGACATCCAAGGGATGTCCTCATTCAGGCCTGCCTTGTCCGAGTTTAGTTTATACACCCATTTCTGCTCAATCTTAAAGAGGTGTTTAGAGACATCTGCGATATGAGATGGAATGTAAGGTTGTTCTAATACTGTCCAATGAAAATCTGTGGGTTTATGGTTCACTTCCAGAAAGTGATTGGTGAGCCGAGTTGCCTGCTTTTTACACCGGATGGTACTCTTATGCTCAGAAATCCTTGTTCGCACTTTTCGTGTTGTCATTCCTACGTATTTTAAGGAACAAGGGCAGGTGATTACGTATATTAGGTTGCTGCTATTACAGTTCGTGAACCGCCTTTGTTCCCATGCTCTGCTTGTACCAATGTCAATGCTGGTGGATTTACTAGTTTGTGGACATGCAGCACAGTTACCGCATGGGTGGTGTCCCGTCACTGCGGGCATATCCCAGAGTGTCCCAATTTGGCGAATACTGTCTGTCCTTGGCCTCGTGTGTATCAGCTGATCTCTAATGCTGGTTCCTCTCTTGAAGGCAAACAAAGGTTGTTCCAAGTTGTCGCGGCCTGTGTTCAGGATCTTCCAATGCTTGCGAATGATTTTTTGTATGGCATTGGATCTTGTGCTGAATGTATTCACACATGTTATCCTGTCGCTCTGTGCTTTCCTAGGTTTACCAAATGTAGACATTAAATGGATTGGACAGAGAGGATTAAAGTGGCACCAATTGACGCCATTGGTGAAATCCTTTATGCATCTCCAACACCCTCACCTCATAATTGTGCACTGTGGTGGCAATGACCTAGGCACTTTGACCGGGGTAGGTCTGGAAATGTTTATGAAGGACACCTTTACGGAACTTATGTCACTTTTCCCCCAAACTGCCTTTGTCTATTCTAATATATGTCAAAGGCAGAAATGGAACTGGTCCAATCAATGTTGTCCACAAATTGAGAAAGCTAGGAAACATGTGAATAAATCTGTTTCTGCGTTCCTCCGAGAGTATAGAATGAGGTCCATTTACAACAACAATTTGCGTTTCAAAATGCAAGGCATCTATAGGAGAGATGGTGTATATTTCACAGATGAAGGGAACAGAGTCTTCCTCATGAACTTTAGACTCTGCATCTCCCAATAGACACAAGGGCTCTTTTTAGAGCCACCAAACATCTAAACACATACACTTCATAAATATCTAAAAATATTTTACTTTTTCTTGCTTAGGTATGCTTACGGGACGACCTACAAACTTTACACCGTACGTCGTACATAATTAATACCGTACGCATACGGTAAATCTATCGTAAAAAAAAATAGCAGCTATTACAATTTTTTTATAAACCACAGCAAAAAGCAGTGTCCCGGGGGTGGGCACCATGGGACACTGCAGGAGTTGGCCCTGGGGGGTGGCGGTCCCCAGGGCCATCGAGGGCTCTAGGAAGGGGGCCGCGCAGCCCGTTCCCAACATCAACAAAGCCCCGGGGGTTGGTGATCCCCGGGGCTGGGGGGTCCATCACAGACCCCCCTATTTTACATATAAGTGCCCCGGGGAGGTGGCGGTCCCCGGGGTGTGTGGGGGGTTGAACCCCCCACATGTTTTTTTAAAATTAATTTAAAAACGAAGCCCTGGGGGTGGCGGTCCCCGTGGGCTGCGGGGGGCACAGAGCCCCCCCGCATACTTAAAAGAAAGCCCCGGGGGTGGCGGTGCCCCAGGGTTCGGGGGGCCTTAGAGGCACCAATCACTAATATAAAATCCCCGGGGGTGGCGGTCCCTGGGGCTGTGGGGAGGGTATTATGCCCCCCCGCTAGCACAATAACTTTGCGTGTGGCGGTCCCCCGAGCAGCGTGGGGGGATTGGGACTACCCCACACTTTTTGGGAAATTTGCCCCCAGGGGCTAATTAAAAAAAAGTAGACCAAATTTTTTTTTCACGTGGGACGCGTACGTACGCGTACCCCGCGATTAAAAAAAAAATTTTGGGGGGTCCCCCTGAGCAGGCCTAGGGATTCAGGGTGTGTCTACCCTGCCCCCTTTGCGTGTTTTGCGCATTTGTTTTCTACTTTCTTGTGCCTCGGTTCCACCGAGGCACAGGATGACTGCCAACACTTCCTGGTTTGGAGTGTTGACAGACAGTGGACAGCCAATTAGCCTGCAGCTCGTGCTCGGGAAGGTACGCGTACCATACGCGTACCGTTAAGACTACAGTACAGAGTATGGTAAGCTTCTATAGATATACTTATGATTTTACTTATGATTTTCTCTGGAACTACTGAACGGATTTACACCATTCAACAAAAAGCGTGATCTGCGAACAGAACTCTACATTTTTGCCAAATTTTGTGTAATTCCGTTCAGCCGTTCGGGCTGTAGCCCTGGCTATAGGTCCTAAGGAAAATTGCATGGGGAAAACATGTTTTGGGCCTCCCTTTTTTCTCAGCCCCCACTTGATGAATCACCCCCAAACTTTCAGGGAAGGTGCGGAGCGGAACAGGCCATTTTCTAGAAGAAATTTGCAAAGATTCGTCCACCCGCGCCAAAGTTATTCCAAATGGAATGTTGCGGATTTCCTATGGACACTAAGTTTTAACGGCCGCCATCTTGTGTCTCGGTAGGATCGAGACACAAGAGGTGGCAAAAACAAACGGGGAAATGACCAAAAGGGAGCAGGGTAGACCCCCCCTGACCCCCTAGGTTCGATGTGTGGGCCATAAAAGGGCCCCGCGGGGCAAAAAATAAAATAAAAATCGATTTTTGCGGGGTGAGCGCCCGGTACGCGCACCGGGGAGCGTACCGGGGAGCGTACTAAGGGGAAACCCCAGTGAAACAGTAAAATAATAATTTAAAGTGCTTAGAGGTAGGGTAGCTTTGCATAGAGTTGTTGTGTTGTGTGGGTGATTTAAGTACCAGCATGTAGGTACTAATACAGAGTCTTAAATTCAATGTACACCGTCTCCTCTGTAGATAATTTGCGTGTTGTTACAGAAGTTATTGTGGTATATGGAATCTATACCATAGTCTGTCAGGAAAGCAGAAACAACATGGAAGCAGGAGATGAAAAAGAGATGTCAAATACACATTGGAGATAATATAGTGGGAGAAAGGAACTAACTATGAGCAAAATTACTATGTAACACAAAAAAGTTGCACAGTATACTATAAGTGTCACTTTATATTATATTCTTTTTGGTACTATTTCATGAATTACATATAAAAATGAATAATGTCTCGAATAATTTGTAATTATTAAATAAAAATTTATTGTTGTGATTTTTCAAAATTTAAAAGAACTTCCAACATTACATCACCAGGAATGTCCTCATTTTGATTCCATGATTCTATTTCTTCAACACAATTAAGTAACTCTTGGTCCAGAGACTGATCCAAAAAGTCTAAGTCATCAATCTCTTCCTCAGGATTGTTCTCCACAACAATTTCGAAAGAAATATTAAATTTGCTTTGTTCTCCTTCCATTTTCTTGCTGTAAATTGCATAAAAAATAAATATATCAGTAGAGTTAGGGCACTGTTGGGTTTAAGTTCAGACAGGTACTTCTGAGTTTTTAACAGTGAAGTTATCTTTGGGCAGTGTATGGTATCAGGCAGGAAGTAGAAATATAAAAAAGTGTATGTGAAGAAGCCTAAGTAAATTCATAATTATACCAGAGAAGCCTAACTCAATCTATAACTATAACAGAGAAGCCTATCTCAATCTATAACTATAACAGAGGGACAGTAAATAACTATCAGAAAACGTTTTTACAAATTAACTTAAAGTGCCCCTTACAAATTAACAACTTACCTTATAGAAAGGTGATGAAGATAAATGAGAAAATCCTCTAAAGATGTACCTCAGGTAGTTGTAGTCAAAATGGCCGTGTTTCCCTCTCATTTTTCATTTATATTCATGTACATAACTAATCAAATGTCAGGAAAAAAAGTAGAAAATGAAAGTAACATTTTATTTGGTTGTAAATTCTAACACTTCATATGTGTTTTTGTCATGTAATTTACCTCAGGATATTTAGACAGGGCTACAGCCCAAATGGCTCAATGGAATTCCACCAAATTTGGGAAAATGGTAGGGACTGGTATGTAGTAGGGCCTATTCTATATTTGGTGAAAGTCTCTACAGTGGTTTTTATGTAAATTAACTTTTAATATTTTTTGGGAGCGCTTACCGGTGTGCGCCCCAGTACGCGTACCGGCAGCGCTACGGGAGTCCTCCATCTTGTGTTTCGGTAGATTTGAGACACAAGATGGAGGACAAACAACGTTGGGAATGGGTAAAAGGGGGCCCTGTAGACCCCCCCTGACCCCCTAGGTTTTCTGAGGGGGGCTTAGGAGGCCCATATAGGCCAAAAAAAACAAAATACAATTTTAATTTTTCGTGGGGGGAGCGTACCGGGGAGAGTACTTTGGTGAAAAACAGCGAAAAACAGTTAGAGTAAAATAATCATTTTGAGTGATCAGAGGTATGGTAGCCCTGAAAAGAGCTTTTGGGTTCTGTGGCTGATTTAGGTACCTACAAGTAGGTTCCAATGCACAGTCTTAAATTCAGGAGGAATATTCTATTCCCCTCATCTGAGAAGTGCACACCATCTCCTCTGTAGATATCTTGCATGTCAAGTCAAGTCGAGTCAATACAAGCTTTATTCGATTAATTAAAATCATAAAAGCAATTCCATCACAATTCATATGTTAAAAACGGTTCATATAAAACAATTTGGTTTAAAAAGCATTTAAGAGAACAATTTCATATATTTACATGGGATAGGGCAATTCATCGGTACAACTAATGGTTAATAATTATGATCACATATCATGGAGCATTTATCTTCAGTTTTTTAGACTTAATACGCATAGCAGCAACAAAAAAACTTGCGACCCTAAATATTACTCTGAGGCTACTCAGGAGCTGTAGATAACGGAGAGCTGGACGGACTTGTATGAACCCTGTTTCTCTCAAAATAGGTAATAAAAACTGTTTTCTACATTCCTCATAATGGCCACAAAACATAATAAAGTGCATCAGTGTCTGTTCAGAGAAGTTATCACAACTACAGGGAATAGATGGATCTAACTTTCCCCATATTGGATAATTCCCCAAGGAATATTGAATGATATTAAGTCTAAATCTCACAAGGAGATTACGGTGGAAGGGCCGAGTCACAATAATCAGGTAGGGTTCCAATTTCGGGGTAGACTGAAGTATGTAATTAGCTCTTACTCCCGGTTTTAGGAGCTCTACTTCCTCCCGTTCCATCTCCCTGCGTCCCAGGAAATTATTCTTAATCCATGATACATCACCTCTCTTGATGGTACTTGGGGCGAAGTATAGTTCAGGCCTGCCGAATTTACAGAACATATTTTTAATGTAGGCCAACCAAGGGATTTCGTTGACTTTATCCAGTGCCAAACAGTCAGTGAGAATGGAATGGTTTAGACTGATTTCTGAATTCAGCCAGGTCTTGGCCCAACAGATCAGAGGTGCAAGCTGTAATTGGTCACTGACGAAGCCAAGGCCCAGCTCTGTGTGGACTGAAAGTACTGGGGTTGATTGGGGAACCACAAGCAAGGATCTAAGGAACTTATTTTCCACCACCTGAAGTTTGTCTTGTGGTAGATAGCCCCATAGGGAAGCACCATACCTAGCTATTGAAAGGCTTTTCGACTTGTAAACTGTCAGCAGTGCTTCTACTGGGCGCGATCCTAAAGGTTTTGAGAAACTCAGTAGAGCAGAATTTCATCTGGTGACAGCTAGGCCTCTTGCATGTTGTAACGCAAGTTATTGCAGTATATTGAACCCATTCCATAGTCTCTCATGTAAGCAGAAACAGATTTATTCACATGTTTCCGTGCTTTCTCAAATTGTGGACAAAATTGGTTGGACCACTTCCATTTCTGTCTTTAGCATATATTGGAAAATACCAAGGCAGTTTGAGGAAAAAGTGCCATCAATTGCTCAAAGGTGTCCTTTAAAAGCATTTCCAGACCTACCCCAGTCAAAGTGCCTAAGTCATTTCCACCACGGTGCAGAATTATGAGGTGAGGGTGTGGCAGATGCAAAAAGGTTTTCACCAATGGTATCAATTGATGACATCTCAATCCTCTTTGGCCAATCCACTTAATGTCTACATTTGGTAAATCAAGGTTGTGAAAATTTCTGGTAGCTGCATACCTTTGAGCCCAGTGGATGTAGCTATGTCCAATAATCCAGACAGAATACATGGTAAGAGGAGGTTCTGGTGCAGTCAGATGAAGTGTGGGAATGAAACGGCAGTTGGAACAGTAGGAGTCTGTAAAAAAAACTGTGGAGTTTCAGTGCTCTTGAATCACAAGCAATGATTGGTGGATTCAGATAGTTGAAAACTGAAAGTTAGGGTGCATGGTTCTGTTCTGTGAAAGAAGTAATTTGAATGGTTAAGAAAAAGTCATTTAAAGAAACTTTGCACCGAATAAGCTGGTGTATTGAGAGGTCAAACATCATTGCTGAGTTCATTTGCAACATTGTAGAATACACTTTTAAACCTGAGAGCTCAGTGAGGAGGGAGTTGCTATGGTAACAGGTAGGAAGGGCTGAGGGGGGGAAGGGTGTTGGTTTGAAAATAGAGAGGGAAGAGTTTTAATTAGTTAACATGAGGGATATGTGTATAGAATTAGAGGTTTTCTGTGCCATTCATGGTTGCAGTGCCTGGAGTACATACCTTTTGCTCTGCTAAAGAAATATTGGTCTGTGTGTCTGACACTGTTCTCAATCTTCCAAAGCATTTGTAAAGGTGAGTAATGATTCATTTAATATAGATAGAGACTTGTATACTCTATGGAGAAGATTTGGAAGCAAATTGTGGTTTTTAATGTTGCTTTGTGTCATGTTTTTTGATAATGCTTGGTAAAAAGTTTTTACTGCATAGAGGAATTGTATTTTGTAAAATTGTGAAGTTTCAGTAGTGACATGGAATGCTTGTACATAGGACCTGTGCTGTGTTTTTTAAATATGATGTGAAAAACGATTTTGGGGACAATGAATGGCTTTTACATTTTTGAGAAGGAATAAATAGTGTCTGCATGATTAAAGAAATAAATTTGAACCTTTCACAATGATGTCACCTGTGTTACCTCAGATTAGGAAGCACATTGAGCTTATTTGCTGTTGGTTTGTGTCATGTTTTTTGATAATGCTTGGTATCAACATTTGCAAGATAGAGGATTTGTATTTTGTAAAATAGTGAGGTTTAAGTAGTGAAATTGAATGCTTGTACATAGGACCTGCGCTCTGTTTCTAAAATGTTATTTAAAAACGATTTTGGGGCAAATCAATAGTGTCTGCATGATTAAAAAAATATATTTGAACCTTTCACAATGATGTCACCTGTGTTACCTCAGATTAGGAAGTAGATTGTGCAGATGAGGTGAGGCATGTCCAGAGGTACAGAGGAGGTGAGGCCTGTGTTCAAGACTGTAGTGGGAGAGAGGCCTTTCCTGGGGAGCATAGGTGGTAAGGCCTGTGTCTAAGAGTGCAGTGGACTAGACTTCATGAAGCCTATTCCCCACTGCACTCTTAGACACAGGCCTCCCCTCCTTTGCACCCTTGGACAGACCTCTCTTCCACTACTTTCTTCAACACAGGCCTCACCTCCTCTGCACCCCTAGACAATCCTCACCTCATCTGCAACCCTGAATAGACCTCAACTCATCTGCACCCGTAGACAGGCCTCAGCTTATCTACACCCCTGGACACGCCTCACCTCATCTGCACCCAGGTACCATCAATTATACCCAATACATTGAGGCCTGTCCAGAGGACACAGATGAGGGAAGGCTTGTCCAAGGGTCAGAGGAGGTCAGTCCTCTCCACTGCACTCATGGACACAGGCCTCACCTCCTTTGCACCCCTGGACAGGCCTCACCTCATCTGCACAATCTGCTTACTAATCTGAGGAAACACAGGTGACATGATTGTGAAATGTGCTAATATATTTTTTAATCATGCAGATACTATCTAATCCTTGTCAATAATGTAAAACCAATTCTTGTGCCCGAAATCTTATTTTAAATAACATTTACAAAACAGAGCATAGGTCATATGTATAAGCATTTGATTACACTACTGAAACCTCACTCATTTAGAAAATACAATTCCTTTATGCACTAACATTTCTTTACCAAGGATTATCAACAATGTATTAGTCTCTATTATATTCTCTTCCTGACTTACTCTATTTTTCCACCTGTCCCCTTCTAACACCCTCTCTCTGACTTATTCCTTTTTACATCCAGACTCTGTGTTACACTCTGTTACACTCTTTCTTTGACTTATTTTCTCTTACACCCTATCTATAATGTATTCCCTCTCTCTCTTTTTTACAGCAATTTGTAAGTCATACTCTCTCTTACATCCTCTTCCTGATTTACTCCGTCTTACAACCTTTCTCTTTGTAACATTCTCTCCCTGACTTACTCCCTATTACACCTTTTGTCTGTTTTACAACCTCTCTCCCTCTTTCTGAGTTTTTTATTCTCTTCCTCTCTTCCTGTTACACCCTCTGTCTGACTTACTCCTTGTTACATCCTCTCTCTGATTTACTTCCTCTTACACCCTCTCTCAAACGTACTCTCTCTCTCTCTCCCTTTCACAGCCTCTCTCTGTTTTAGTCTCTTTTACATCCTCTCCCCTTCTAACACCCTCTCTCTGTCTTACATCCTGTTACACCCTCTCTCTGTCTTCCACCCTGTTACACCCTTTTCTGACTTACTCCCTTTCTCCCTTTCTTTGACTTACTCCCTCTCCCTATTACATCCTTTCTCTGTCTTACAACATATTATACACTCTCTCTGTCTTACTCCTTCTCTATGTTTTACTCCCTCTACCTGTTTCTTTGTCTGACTCTCTCTGTGTCTTTGTGTTACTCCCTCTAGCTCTTTTTCTCTGTCTTACTCCTCGTTACATAGTTGCTGTGGTATAAACTTAGATATGTTGTAAACTAGTGTTTATATCGTTTGCTTATTGTCATTGCTTTGTTGTTTGGTAATAGTGGTCTATAATGTGTTATTTTTTTATTTACCACAGATTGAAATCAAGATTTCAATAGTAAGGAAATATGCCCTCAAGGCAGAGGAGAAGGAAAAATGCCAAGCGGAAAAAATCAAAAACAGCAACGGAATTACAGCCCTCTACAACAAATACTTCAAAAAACAGGAAAAAAGCTCCTGGTAAGACAACTAAGTCTTTCTTACGGAACATATGTAGATCAAAAAAAATGTTGATGAGAATGTGAATAAAGAGAAGGAGAGAGGAAATTTGAAAAGGAAGGAGAGGCCCCCCAAAAATGTTACTACTGGAGCAGGAGAGAATAATATGTATAGGAATAGAAGGGAGAATCAATTTAGGGACATTTGTAAACGAATGTTACGTAATAGGGTGGTTTTAAATTTGTTAAAAAAACATTAAGAAAGGTAAACAGAGAGCTGCTTTTTATAAGAAAAAGAAAAGTGTAGAGAAGATTGTTGATCAGGCTTTTGAAGTTAAGAAAAAAATATTTATTTTAATAATCAATACAATTAGGACACTTAACAAGACAATTGATGTTTTCGAATCAAACAGTAGATGCAAAAGAGTAATTAATCGGACTAATTTTTGTAAACTTTTTTCTGGAGAATGGATGCATAGTTCAAGTTGTGAGCCATTTTTTAATGAGGAGAGTTACTTCCAGGAGAATGATTTGGTGCATGCAGTTGACACCAGTGGTCGAGCATATGAGGTGAAAGACGGTTGTCCTGTGATGTATTCCTATAGGTTCTGAATCGATCCCCCTATTCCTGACCCTATTCTGGTTAAACTAACCAACAAGTTAACTAGCAGTCAGCCCATGAGGCAGAAAACCCCCATGATGCAGATACCGTTATCTGACGCAGTCACACTACGGCACAGGAACGTGTTATCTGATTAGGTCATAACGCTTGCGATCTAATTACACAAGCGATATTCCTTCAGCCCCTGATAAGGCATACGGAGTTCTCATAACAAATCAAACCTATGACAACCTGGAAAAACCGTGCGGCCATTGTTTTGATTTCACAGAGAACTTCAGCAAAAGAATGTGCTAACGAGCAAGTCGTATGACATCCTTATTGACGTATCTATGTCCATCCTTACGTCAATATCGGCACCTTAAAGGTATAAATATTACCGATCTTGCCCTATGCAAACACACGCGTGGTGACGAGACGGAGCAGCCATACTTGCCGAAGCCCAGAGCAGAAGCAGACCCCGCTGGCGCAGCCCCGCCTTTCTGACGCGCTGAGAACGAGACGCTGCTTTCTCCTGCCGAGAAACCCAGCACCGGCGCTTCCGGGTAGCCCTCGCAGGCAGCCTGGAATATCGAGAGCAGAGAAAGAGATACCATTCCTCATTCATCCTAACTTCCAGGTACAGAACTGAATAACCCCTCACAGAGAATTCTTTAGTTATTCACTTGGCAAAAACAAACTTAACTTAAACTGTAACTTTCTATTCCCGCCCACGTCTTAGGCTTAGGTCAGGTACATGGGGTAGGCGTATTTAGAAACACCAGTTGAGTACGTTTAGTCAAATGTATATGTGTATGTAATATATTTTATTCATTTTAAACATCATATGGCTTAGAAACCATATCAATGTTTTTACAGTATTATTTTATACTATTGCTTTTAATGTATGCACTTTACTTAACTATAAGTATTGCAATGATATCGATCCATTTCTCTTGTACGAGAAAAGAGACTGATCAATAAATAACACCTTTTTATTGAACACGCCCGTCTCTTCCTTTTCTCTACAATCTGATGAGACTAAGAATGCACGTACTGACTGAGTAAAATAAATTGCCTTTTGTTCACACGACTCTCGAGATATACTCTTGATTAGGGGAGAGCAAAGTTGTCATGTTCTATGGTTATCAGAAACTAAATCCCTTCTTGTCTAATCAGGGAAGTTAAGTCCTTCCTGAACATTCGAGAAAGTTTCTAGTGAACTCTGAGCTAGCTGGCAAACCCAAAACTTTAAGTCTAATATCGACAGTAGTAGACCTAGTTAACGTCTGGTCTAGGCCTTTACTATTGTAGGTATTATTCCAATGCGCAGAGCCTATTGGGATAATAGGAACTACACTACATGGCGCCCAACGCGTTTGGAAAGGGCGATAAAACTAACGTAAGACATTTAGAGTAACTCAGTCGTGCTTTCTCATTCAGACCCCTTTTCCCACAATACTCCAAAGACGTCTGGAGTGGGTGAAAGGTAATATCCTCCAAAACCTCGCAGGAGGAAACTCCTATGTATGGTTCTTGGTATAGTCAACGTTGAAGGATACACTGTTCCAAAATATTGTGCATCTAATCTTTGTTTCCATAAGAAACCTGATCTGCAAACAAACAAAATAACCTTTTGGACAGTAAAATGTCAGACAATGAGGATGAAAGAGAGGCAGTTAGATTAGCAACTGAACTCGCAGCAGCTGATGCTACCATGCAAGCAGCAGACGAGGATATAATACTCATCCCGGTCATCAAAAGGAGATCTATAACTCTAAAACTTATAGAAAATGGACTGACACCAAGAGGTGGCACAGTCATATTCGTAATTGAGGCACACGAATATCGGCAGACTGAGGTATACTATTCATGGATACATTTTCCAGCAGCAAATCCTGTAACAAAGTACTTCCACTATTACAAAATAGAGGAACCTCCTGAAATGTACACTCCTTTCGAGGAGGTGGAAGTACCACTCAAATTTCAAGAGCACCTGCTCTTATTTGATGGCGCCCTAAAACATAACAATCACATCACCAGGCTCGGTCCTTTAGGTAGACCAGGAGCAACGTGGCCGGTCCTAGCCGGATACACACCACATCCAGACATCGACGAGATGCCTGCACCACAGCTTTTAACACAGCTAAAACAATTAATAAAAATTCATAGACAATTAGTCCAGTATGTGATGCGGACTTCAACAATTCAGCCAGCGATTAAAATTCCACAGCTGACCCCTCACCAGGGGAACACAAACAAAATTACACCACAGAACATCCAGTCTTGCCTAGGTAAAGTACCGGCTAAACGGGAACAAATACCATTCTGGTTGGCACAGAAAATCACCCAAATAGAGGCGGTGTTTCCAGACACCACCCCGCTAGAAAAGCACAGGATTCTGACTATCTGTCTTCCAATGGGAATCGCACCACACATTGAGGACTGTGACACTTGGGGTACAGTCTTTGCTTCCATCTACACAAAAACGCACGGTGTTCCATCCATCTCGGTAATACCAGATGTGCTAAAACAAATTCAAGACGAATACGGTCCAGAACCCGCTTTAACTCTTGGTATGAAATTACTAAAAGACTTCAAGCAGGTCTCGGCTATATTATTAGCCAACATAAAGGGAGAAGCAGCTAACGTGGCGATCCGCCAGAGGTTAAAAGAGACAGATATAGCAGACCAACCAGCTGAAATTGCCAGAATCATAGAAAAATCCTATGAGGAACTAGGCAGAGATAGTTTAGGTGGAATACCAGTAAAACCACAGCTAATTGAAAGTCCTGAAAAAATGTTTTTTAATAATAATTCAACATCACCAAAAAAGAACTGGGATGGAAACAAACAATCCAATCCTAAAGAAAAGAAATTCCAGTCCAGAGGAAGGTCTCCTAGGCGAAGGGAGAAATCTCCGAACCAAAGACACAGGTCACCTCAGAGTGACCCCTCTGGGAAAAGATATAACCTTAGAAATAGGGATAATATAAAAAAGCCTGATAGATATCAAGACATTGATACACGTCCCTCTCAATCTTTTCAGACTTCCTCGCAGAAATCGGAAAGAAGAGGACGATCAGAACAAAGAGAAGAGCACGCCAAGTCCAAAGACAAGGAACCTGCTCAGCAAAAAAAGAAATTACAATTTCCAAAAAAGAAGGTAGCCAGTATCAAGGTAGTTAACAAGGCCGAGAATACTGAGGACACAACTGAAAAATGGAGAATGGGCTCAGACAATGCTGGACAGCGCAGCCGAAGTGAGCATAGCTCGCAAAGTCCTTATGAATCATCTGGAGACAGTGGACACGAATGAATATCTTCAAGTGGAAACTGCGGACACCAGAGTTAGCAAACCTCACAAAATATACGAAATAACATTACGTATAGAGGGAGATAAGACTAGGAAAATAAGGGGACTATTTTGGGATAATCTCTCCAAAGGCTATGACATCCTTCTAGCTGAAAAAGACTGGCCACCAGAGTTTGTTAGGGAGTGCCCTCATGGCGAAGAAATAATTATGCCTGCCTTCTCGAATCACATCCCGATTCATAAAAAATATACACTTGCTAGGAAGTGGGCAGTAGCTCAAGCTCCTGCTTTATATAAAAATCATGTAGGATGGGATGAGGACTCACCTCCTCACAAAATCCAGTTAAAATCACAACCTGCTGCACAAAGGCAGTACCCAATTAAGCAAGAAGCTAAAAAACAGGTAAAAGAAATACTAGATCAGCTAGAATACCAGGGGGTGATTGAAACTTGCACCTCACAAATGAACAACCCTTTGTTTCCGGTCTCCAAACCAGACAATTCATATCGTCTAGTTTTGGATTACCGACACCTTAACACATGTTGCAAAACTTTTGCAGTGCAAAACTCGCATAGTGCTGCACTAATGAATAACATAGTGCGCAAAAAATACAAAACAAAATTAGACATCTCTAATGGATTCTGTTGTCAAAACATAGCACCAGAGAGCAGATATTTAACTGCATTCTCAATAAATGGCACTCAAAAACAATTCTGTCGGTTAGCCCAGGGGTACAAGAACAGCCCGGGAGTATTCTCAGCGAGAGTAACAGAATTACTACAAATATATGATGATGAAGCATTATCTTATGTCGATGACATTTACTTAACAGATGATGACTTGGAGACTCACTTGAAAAGAGTGAACACCATAATACTTGGGTTCGCAGCAGAGGGTTACAAATTCAACTTTAAAAAATCCAGAATTGCCCATCTGACAGCCATGTTCGTAGGATATGAATTATCAAATATAGCCTGGCTGACAATTTTCTAGAACTAGAAGAATTAAAAGATCTAGAATATGAAAAAACATATCCTCTGCCAATCGACATTCTGCCTTTACGACACTACGCCTGTGTAATCTATACAAACGGACATGCTCAACCCTCCGTTTAGGGAGAACAAGCATACAACCCCACATGTGAGATTACAAAGGAAGTGTGGCGCGGAGGTAAACTAAAACCTCTATTAACAAAGACACACTCAGTAGAAACTAATTCAGAACAACAAACTGAAATATTAGCTTTGAAAATGGCGCTAGATAATGCGGATCGCGAATTCCCGACACTTATAGTGTCAGATTCATATTACTGCGTCAAATCATATAACAGCGATTTGCAGACATGGATTCAAAACGGTTACAAAGATGACACAGATGCACCAATAAAGCAGAAACTGCTCTGGGAACAAATAGCTCTTTTACAAAAAGAGTTACCAAAGACTCACGTGACACACTCACTGAGTCATCAGCGTGATGGCGTTCACGTTGCAGGGAATTCATTGGCTGAAACAGCCGCAGCGGCAGCCACTAAATCGGCTCCCGTAGTTCGAAAAAAGCGTACATTAAAATACATTGACGGTGAAACAGTGCTGGCGGTGAAAACGTCATTAAAAGGTGACTGCTCAGCGTTACCGATCAACTATCCACTCAATTACACATACATAATAGATGCAAACTCCGTCCCTTTTGCTCGAATCCCTGGAGTGGGGGATAGAGTGATTCCAAACATGGACAGGAGAAACTTGTTAATCGCAGACGCACATATGGGCGAGGGTCTCAGACACCTCAAACTAAAAGATTCTCTGGAAGAATTACAATCAAGGTACTGGTGGCCAGGCATGAGCCTGCATCATACCATGTTTGTAAAAAACTGCCCAAACTGTAACAGAAATCGCAGTGGGGAGAGGAAAAGTGTAATACGGTGGAATCTGACTGCAGATAATATCACCAGTAAAGAGCAAGGCTTGCGATTAACATATACAGGCTAGTTTCCACTTATAATGTAGATCCTCAGCACTCGGCTGACGTCTGAACTGTTATACAAAGATTTGCGAGTCTAAATGGCATATACGCTAAGAGCATGCTACGTTTGACCATTGTTTTCACTCAAGCCCTGCAGCCTGGGGGGAAACATGGCCAAATGAGCATAGTCCAGCGGGAATCTTCTCACTTCCTTCCTGAGGGTACGGGATGGTGTAAAGAAAAAACCAAGGCATAAAGCAATCTATAGCGGAAAGGATATTAGGTTCGGGAGCTGGGTGGGTCAAACATCTAATAAGTGTCCAACGTAGTCTAAATAACTTGCCAAGAAATTCTCTGAAGGGATTTAGTCCGTACGAATTATTATTCGGAACTAGGATGTTAATCTCTGACCTTGACAGTCAGACTTCAGTGGTGAAAGAAAAAAGCTTTGATATCAAAGACCGTTTGGCTATTTTGCAGGACTTAAACAAAACAAGAAAAGACCTGAGCAACATAAAGTTGAAACAACAGCCAACAACCACTGAAGAACCACCACCTGTCCCAGCAAGGCCTGTCTGGATTCCAAAACTCAGGGATCTAGTCAGGGAGAAGATCGCGGTAAAGAAGGAATTTGGGCCTTCTTACAGAGAAGCAGTTCCTGTCTTGTCTGTCAACGGGACAAGATCAGTTGTACTACCGCCACTTGCTGGTAAAAAGGAGAACCGAGTTGTATCCATCGACCTGGTAAAACCACAATCATGTGGCCGATAACAAATAGTAGGCCAAGTCGATTCCCAATAAGTAGCAGAACACCAAGGTTTGCTACCAGTACAGAGGTCCTATCAAAGAGGCTCATCACATTCGAAACGCCTACAGAAGAACAACAAGGACTATGCAACAATGCAATAGAACTCAGACCTCTGAAAACCCAAATAAAAACATTTAGCAGAGACACACCAATTTATAGTGAAGTACCAAGTGAACATGCAAGAAACAGAAATCCTGAAGCAATTGGAACGATTGACAGAACTGCATCCCGCTACTTCATAAACTTCGATGATTCCTCTGAAGGCTTCAGTGAATCAAAGACACAGCCATCATCAAAAACCTTTAAAGACAAAGCTAAGGAACTTTTGAAACAACTGAAAGAAACATATCTGATTTCTCCATGGATTGAATTTTGGGTGGGTTTTGGTGCATTTATCCTCATACTTTGGCTCATCATGGTACTTACTTTGGGACGCTTCATTGAGGGAAAATATGCTAAAATGGACACAGCAAGTCAGAAAATCAACTTGATCCTCAAACCACAAACATCTTCACACGTCGAGAAAAGAGAACTTTCTTCAGCCAACTTCACAGCCAATCCTATACCGGGTGGGGTAGCATGGGACAACACTGACTATGAAATTTATGGTCCGGTCGAGATCCTGAAATATCCGCACCAAATTAAGATCTCCTTGATTGACTTTGTAAAACCAAACTCATTTGCTGATGATTGGGACTTCGAAAGCATTAATAATATGATGTCTGACTTAGCAATGTCTGCTAAATTTACCAAACATGATTATTTGCAGGGTTCTACAAATTATGATAGTATGTATTGCTATAACCACTATGGTAATCATTTTCTACATAGATCTGCACAGCCTAGAAATGTTTTAAATTATAATCAATGGGAACATTGTGCAACACCTCCAAAAGGAAGCTCAAGAACCGTTTATGACAAATATTCATACTTTTCAGGTTTTAACACAAGCAATGCTGAAACATTTTATTTTAAATTGTCAAACAAGACAGGAACTAAGACCATGATGACCAACACAAAATTGATATATTCAGACTCATTCTTTGAAAAAATGAATACTTTTGGTTTTGATTATTGGGACAAACATGTTGAATTGAAAAGTGTTTGGGGTACAAAAGAATGGCAAGTACAGGGTATAGAATCACTGTTTAGAGCCTGCATGATCCCAGAACAAATGATATTTTTAAATGACACTGTTCAACAAACCACCTGTCTTGGCTTAGCCAAAATCAAAGACCTAAATAAACCGTCTATTCCAAAGCCAACAATGTTTAGCAATAGCTCTGATACAGATGAAGAGATAGACGTAAACCATATATTAAACCAAAACAGAACACAACCTGATTGGAAACAATGGTTGATCTGGCCCACAGATACTAATAACTGTCAAGACAGATTCCTGAACAAAACACAGGGGTTCAAAATGACCAGGCCAGACCCTAGATATCCCCAAAGACATCACCCAGGGATAATAACCAGCTACAGTGTGGGCAAATTATGCCTTCAATGGCTACAAACTTCCACACTGACAGAAATTAAGCAACACCTAACTTTACTTACTGATGGTGCTGACTTGCGTGATTTCATTATGGGACCACGCAAACAGCGTCAAAAGCGTTTCATAGCAGCCTCTGTATATGCAGCATACAATGAGGCCTGGAAGGTTACTCAAATTGAAACAGCAGAGAGAATACGGGAAATTGACCGTATTAATTTGGAAAAATCACTTTCTGTAGTGGACAATGGGTTAATGACTCTGTCCTCCAGAATTTTTTGTTTGGACAGCATTGTGTCTTCAGCAATCGACATATCATCGCAGGACTTACTCTTGCTACAACACGGTCAGTCTCAATTGCGTTCTATTGTACAGCTTGGCTGGACGTTACAAAATCTGCGTTCAGGCTATGTGCCTTGGCGTTTAATCAACACAACGTCATTATTCCAAATCTTTAACCTTACTGATAGACAAATCAGTGTGGCACAAAAGGGTGCTGATTATACAATCTTGAGCATTGAAAAACTCGAAAGATTACCAGTGACAATGTCAGAACGACCTGTCAGTGAATGGATAATACATGGAATCATAAATATTCCAATCTCAACCTTCAGGTTTCAATACTGCCAAAAATATATACAGGCTGGCATGTACGAGAAATTGGGAAAGGGGTACATTAAAACAACATGGAACCTACCCTATTCACATGCATGTGTCAGTAATAAAGGACAGAAAGTGTTTCTTAGTGGCAACAATTGTGCGATGTCACTAAGCGGCACACTTCTGTGTAACGGAATTAGTTTGCATGGAGCCTGTGAAGGGAATTCATACAACCTTTCATGTCACCAGCAAGTCGCACCTGCAACAAAAATAGAACCATTCTTTCAAAGACTCTATAATGGGAGTTACATTCTAATTGTGGATCGCAGATGTTGTAGTCTTATGCCCGGGACTCCTTATCTCGTAACTACGACTGCGAAGGTCAAGTGCTGTGGACGCTCATTGTTCCCCAGCTCCTTTCCAGACAGGGAGGCAAGGGCATGGCCCAATTTGAAAATTACTTCTATTCGAATAGATACTTTAAGCAGAATGAAAACAGTGCTTCTTCAGACGCCTACAAGGCTCTCGTCATCAAAAGAAACATATGATCTACAAGTCGCAAGGACGACTACAGAGATACATTCATTGTTATCGACTAATTCCCCCATACATTTCGCGGAAATCCTTAATGAAATCTTAAATATTTCTGATACCACTTGGGTCTCAAAGGTATTTAAGACAGTATTTTCGATGGCATTAACACCATTCAAAGCCATACTGGGTATTTTCCCAGATTTCGTCCATTCGATTTTTGGCGGACTTCCCCTGATCCTGGGACTAATTGCAGGAATCCTATTCTTAGTCCTTATTTTTCGTTATGGCAACCCATGTCACAGACCAAACTCTCGCGACAATGGAAGAAACAATCCTAGCCATTGGATACCGGGACCGGATATCAAAAATCCTGGGACTCTCCCGGCTTAGAGACCTGAACATGACTTGGTTTCTATCATTTCGACCAATGTGGCAAAGATGTGTTTTACCTGTACTAAGGTGTCTGCTATGCGGAGAAGAATGTGTGTTAGACACCTGTCTGACGCTACAATCGGATGCGCCAATGGATGCAGAAACATTGTTGAGCCCGATTAAGGTTCATGCTTTGTGCTGCCCTCAAAGGCTACCAATCCTGATGACGGCATTCGTGGAAGCTTCACCACTACGATTGAGGGGTAGTGAAGTTCAAGATGAAAGCAGCATCGATCAGGTACGACCTTCTGTCATCAATGCGAATCAGAATGTCAATGGAGACAATCATGCGCACGAATGTATGATTACACCTATTTCCGAGTTAGTGGAACTTTCCCAGGAAGCTGTTGACAGTTTTTTCGAAAGCCTAAATGATATGATGTTCTCACCAGAGCAGAAATAGAGACTTTTGAGCAAACTCGCACACGGCGTTCCCTGAATTCGGCCTTCAACTTTAAAAAATAAAGTCGCATGAACTATTTTCACTCCAGTTCACGGACAGCAACTCTTTCAGCAGCCCCATATTATTTTTTTTGATTTTTTCGGGACACTTATCTTCTGCTTAAAGTAAAAAACTATTCCTAGAGAACTAAGATTTCTAGTTTTAGATACTTTATAGACATTAGCTGCCCACTGGTATGTTCATAAAATATTTTATTCTGTGATGGAATGGTCTCGACCTTTTTTCTGTATTAAGAGCCATTTCATGTGTAATTCTCATATACCAAATAGCAATAATGTATACAAATGCGTGATTACTTTAGCATTTAATTCATAGCTTGAGTGCATACAATACATATGACTGCAATTTTTTCGTATATTTGAAAATTTCAAAATGCATTTATGTATTTTGGGGTGGTAAGGTATACACTATACTCTATAGTATGTTGTACTATGTTATACTATGCATAGATTAGTAAATATGACCATAGTTAACGTGGAGTGGGTGTGATGTATTCCTATAGGTTCTGAATCGATCCCCCTATTCCTGACCCTATTCTGGTTAAACTAACCAACAAGTTAACTAGCAGTCAGCCCATGAGGCAGAAAACCCCCATGATGCAGATACCGTTATCTGACGCAGTCACACTACGGCACAGGAACGTGTTATCTGATTAGGTCATAACGCTTGCGATCTAATTAGACAAGCGATATTCCTCCAGCCCCTGATAAGGCATACGGAGTTCTCATAACAAATCAAACCTATGACAACCTGGAAAAACCGTGCGGCCATTGTTTTGATTTCACAGAGAACTTCAGCAAAAGAATGTGCTAACGAGCAAGTCGTATGACATCCTTATTGACGTATCTATGTCCATCCTTACGTCAATATCGGCACCTTAAAGGTATAAATATTACCGATCTTGCCCTATGCAAACACACGCGTGGTGACGAGACGGAGCAGCCATACTTGCCGAAGCCCAGAGCAGAAGCAGACCCCGCTGGCGCAGCCCCGCCTTTCTGACGCGCTGAGAACGAGACGCTGCTTTCTCCTGCCGAGAAACCCAGCACCGGCGCTTCCGGGTAGCCCTCGCAGGCAGCCTGGAATATCGAGAGCAGAGAAAGAGATACCATTCCTCATTCATCCTAACTTCCAGGTACAGAACTGAATAACCCCTCACAGAGAATTCTTTAGTTATTCACTTGGCAAAAACAAACTTAACTTAAACTGTAACTTTCTATTCCCGCCCACGTATTAGGCTTAGGTCAGGTACACGGGGTAGGCGTATTTAGAAACACCAGTTGAGTACGTTTAGTCAAATGTATATGTGTATGTAATATATTTTATTCATTTTAAACATCATATGGCTTAGAAACCATATCAATGTTTTTACAGTATTATTTTATACTATTGCTTTTAATGTATGCACTTTACTTAACTATAAGTATTGCAATAATATCGATCCATTTCTCTTGTACGAGAAAAGAGACTGATCAATAAATAACACCTTTTTATTGAACACGCCCGTCTCTTCCTTTTCTCTACAATCTGATGAGACTAAGAATGCACGTACTGACTGAGTAAAATAAATTGCCTTTTGTTCACACGACTCTCGAGATATACTCTTGATTAGGGGAGAGCAAAGTTGTCATGTTCTATGGTTGTCAGAAACTAAATCCCTTCTTGTCTAATCAGGGAAGTTAAGTCCTTCCTGAACATTCGAGAAAGTTTCTAGTGAACTCTGAGCTAGCTGGCAAACCCAAAACTTTAAGTCTAATATCAACAGTAGTAGACCTAGTTAACGTCTCGTCTAGGCCTTTACTATTGTAGGTATTATTCCAATGCGCAGAGCCTATTGGGATAATAGGAACTACACTACAGTCCGATTGAAAAAGAGAAACTTGTGCCTAGAGATGCAGAAGAGGTGTTAACTGATGAAGTTTTAGGGAGACGTACTAAGTGTCCTGTGTACACTTGGAAGTGTAGTAGTATTTGTAGTGTGCGACAGGATTCAATTGATTTGTTTCGTAATTTCTTACGTACATATAGTAAGAAAAGTCTAAAACAGAAAATGAAGATGTTGCAAGACTTAGATCGTTGCAGAGTGAGAGAAAACACAGGTTTGCAAGGGCATTCACTGGCTTGTCCTTCTAGAAAAGTCTGTCAGAGTGTTTTTCATCATTTTAGGATGTTAGCAGTGCATCATAACAAAATGATGAAATTAGTGAGAAGGTTGTATTATGCAAAAAGTCCAGCACTTAAGCTTAAACAATTAAACAGTGCTCTTTTGCATGGAACTGAATTAGATGTGAAGAAGATTTGTGAAGAAAAAGAGGACAGTGTAGAAATTGACACAGAAATTCAAGGTAATGTGGAAGACAATGTACAGATTTCAAGTACAGAAAAGTTTGACCAGGAAATTACCAAGTTTAAGGTGAAATCAAGTAAAAGGCCTAATTTTACTTGTGTGTGTTGTCGACGAACTCATTATAAGCATCAAACTAGATTAGTTGATTTATACGTAAAAAGTGAAAAGATAAATAATTATGAGTGGAAGGATTTTGCAACTTATTTGTTGGTGGAGAATTCTTTTGATTTGAGTTCTGATCAGCGTATTTGTAAATATTGTTATAATAAATTAAATGAAAACATAATGCCTGCTAGAGCTGTTCATAATTATCTTGAGTTGGTAGACATTCCTCCTGAATTGATGGATTTAAATACATATGAGTCTATTATGATTCAATGTGTCCATCCTTTTCAGGCAATTGTTCGCATTGAGCCTAAGATAGGGAAATTGCCTCCTTCAGATTTACAGAGAGGATTAAAGGGAAGAGTTGTTTATTTGCCTCTAGATTTGAAGAAAAATATTGATACAATTGGTGTAGAGAAAGTGGAAGAGGAACCTCTGGTTATTCTAGTGAATGGGGTTCCGACAAAGAGTAAGAAAATCTGGCAAGATTTAGTGGATGTTAGGAAAGTCAAAAAGGCAACGTTGTATTTGGTCAAAAACAATGAGTACTACAAACATGTATGTGTTGGAGCAGAGGAAACAGCTGCAGATGAAGACAGTGATTGTTCAGCTGGCCGAATTGAAAAATTTGATGTGTCTAGAAGTGAAGAAATATATGAACATTATACTGTTCATCCTTTGCATTCCAAAAAAGTAATGGGGAATGCAATTGTCTTGTTTCAAATGAAAGCAGCAAAAGGAAGTCTCATTAGGGTATGGGAAGAAAGTTTGGAAGCTCGTTGTTTTCTACATTTATTTCCAACAGGTCGAGGTGGACGATATGACGATCGACCACTTCAAATTCCTGCATCTGAATATCGAACTTTAAGATTATATGCTGAAGATCCAAGGTTTCGTCAATGCATTCCATATTTGTTTCATCTACTGTATGAAAGTGACTTGTCTGGGCTTTCTAATGCAGTAAACCATATACTGAAAAGTGGAGCACATCTGCAAAATGTTTCGGCGAGGGACTTTATGGAGAAAGTCAATCTGCAAGATAATATTTTGGAATCTCATCTAATCAATCTCATGGCATGTCAGCATGGTACAAACGAGTATTGGTACCGTCGTCATGGGGAATTGAAATGTATGCTAAGAAACTTAGGAACTCCTACATGGTTCCTCACTCTTAGCTGTGCTGAGTATGCATGGGACGACTTACTTCAATTTCTACGAGAGGCAAATGCAAATATACAAAATATAGAATAGTAAAAAACTCCTGGAGAACTGTGTTCGTTGGATCCAGTGAATGTATGCAGATATTTCAATCATAGATTTGAAGCTATGATGTCTTTTATTACCAACAAAAAAAATCCTCCCCTTCGAGAGGTTTTGGATTTCTTTTGGAGCAAGGAGTATCAAGCGAGAGGTGCTCCTCACATACATATGTTGTTGTGGATTAAAGATGCACCCAAATTTGGAACAGATTCGGATGAGACAGTGATGAGCTTCATTGAAGAGTATTCAACATGTGCTGTTCCGAAAACTACAGAAGAAAACAGTTTAAGGCAACAAGTTTTACGCTTTCAATCCCATCGTTGTGGAAAGTACTGTCGTCGAAAATTCAGAAACAAGGACAAGTTCTACACAAAATGTCGTTTTGGGTTTCCACGACCAGTGATTTCTAAAGGAAGAGTAAATAATTTGATGTCTTCTCTGCGACATACTGTGACGAGGAAATCACCAAAAAATGCATACAATTTAAAAAGAAACGAAGAGTCCAAGTACATCAACGACTACAACCCAGTGATTTTGTCCATGTGGAATGCTAACATGGATATTCAGTTCGATGCTGACAACTCTATTGCTCTGGCTCGATATGTGACGTCTTACATCACAGAAAAAGAAAAGACAGAACTGAAGGAAATGTGGGAGGACATTTCACATGAAAAGAGTATTAGTAAAAAATTATACAGTTTCAGTCTGAAGATGTTGTCGCATCGAGAAATTGGAGCATATGAATGTTCTGATCGGTTATCATCAGCAAGTCTCTACGCCAAGTCTAGAACAATTATTTGGGCAAGTCTAGGTCTTGCTACAACACGAAACCGAGTTTTGAAATCTGTACAAGAAATTGAGTATTTGACGGAGAAAGAACCAAACAGTACAGATATTTTGAAGACAAACATGTTGGATACATACTATCCAAATAGAAGTAGTCATCTTGAGAACAGTTGTTTGTATGAAGTTCTGCAAAACTATATTTATAAGAGGAACATCTGAGAAGATATCAATAATGGAATGTATGCTGTCATTGGGTGTGAAGGATGTCTAGTGAAGCAGAGAAAAGGCCATTTGATTAATCATCGAAAATTGAGTTGCGAAAATCCAGAGAAAAGGAAATTTTACTATTTAGCTCTTTGCAACTCTTTAAGCCATGGCGTACAGAAGAGGAACTACTTGGAGATTTTCTCTGTTACGAAGATTCTTTTAATGCAACCAAAGATACCATAGAATGTCCTGTTTTTCCAAATTATCTGCAAATGTTGAACGAAGAAATAGAGCAAGAAGCCACAATTGCTGCAGAGATTGCTAGAGACAGTTCTCAAGACAGTCAGAGTTCTACTTCATTGAGTCAGGATCAACTAGGAGGACCGATTATCCAAAATGAAGCTGCCACTGCCATGGATGAGGTGGAAAGAGCTATGGAACAAGCTCAAGATGATGTAGTTAACTTAGAAGATTTGGTGAAACAACTAAACCTTGAGCAGAAACAGATATGTGACGAAGTCACAGAACAGATTGAACATGGATTCAGTCATGAGAAAAAAGAGTGCTCATGTACATCATTTAAGCCTGTCCAACTGTACGTGAGTGGAGAAGCGGGAACTGGAAAAAGTTTTCTGATTAAAGCAATTGCAACTTATCTGCAGAAAAGGGCTGAATCACCGCTATCTTGTGTTGTTACCGCTCCAAATGGGCTGGCAGCACATAACATTAAAGGGATTACTTTACATCGTTTACTGATGCTACCAGTTGAGCATGATAACAAATTGCAATACCACAAGCTATCTGGAGATGCGTGTTCCGAAGTTTCCAGAGTCCTTAAGAAAATGAAACTTCTTATCATTGATGAAGTAAGCATGGTCTCAAATCTAATGCTTGCTTTTGTGCATTTGAGAATGCAAGAAATTCTTAGAACAGAGTATGATATGTTATTTGGAGGGAAACACATTATTGTTTTTGGAGATCTACTGCAGTTGACTCCAGTGAAAGGACAACCAGTGTTTAAAATGGTCACCGGAGCACGCTTACAGATATATATATTTTTTTAACCTTAATTAGACAAAATCCACACGTGCACATATCTTGAGGCCTTGCAAAGGCACATCAAACAAACAGTCCCTACAATTTTGCTGGAAATCTATTCCCTTACTTTTTTTTTTACTGTTTCTCTTGGTTTTCCCCTTGTTACGCTTACCGGGACGCTACCCGGTACGCGAACCGGACGCTCCAAAAACACAAGATGGCGGACTCCCGTTACGCTGCCGGTTAGCTGCCCGGTTCGCGTACCGGGAAGCGCCTCTACCGCGAAAAATCGCGGGGGACTTTAATATCCCCCTCATCAATCCTAGGGGGTCAGGAGGGGTTTACCTTGCCCCCTTTCCTTCATTTCCCCCTTCTTTTTTCACCACATCTTGTCTCTCGAACCTACCGAGAGACAAGATGGCGGCCGCTCCGGACTGTTTACAATGTTGACAGCTACGCTGCCGGTTAGCTGCCCGGTTAGCTGCCCGGTGAGCTGCCCGGTTCACGTACCGGGACGCGCCTCTACGGCGTAAAATCGCAACAAATTGTTTTTTATTTTTTTTTGCCCCGCGGGGCACTTTAATATCCCCCTCATCAATCCTAGGGGGTCAGGAGTGGTCTACCTTGCCCCCTTTCCTTCATTTCCCCCTTCGTTTTTCACCACATCTTGTCTCTCGATCGTACCGAGAGACAAGATGGCGGCCGCTCCGGACTGTTTAGAATGTTGACAGACACCGGAGAGCCAATCAGCTTCGCTTCGCGAAGTTCCGTTACGCGTCAGGTACGCGAACCGGGGCGCTAACCGGAGCGCTGTCACAGATATATATATTTTTTTAAACGTTAATTTCTCAATATCCACTGGAGCACATATATTGAGACATAGCAAAGGCACGTCGGGCAAACCATATCTACAATTTTGCCAAGTTTCATGTAAATCTATTCAGCCGTTCGAGCTAAAAGTGAGTCCAACCGCCCTATGGAAAAATGAATGGGAAAAACGTGTTTTGGGACCCCCCTTTTTTCTCGGCCCCACCTTGGCGAAACCCCCCCAAATTTTCAGGGGCTGCTCAGAAACAAAATGTGCCATTTTCCTGAAAATTTCAGCCAATTCCGTCCACAAAGGCCAAAGTTATTAGACATAGAATTTTCAGAAACCCCATAGAGAAAAAATCCTAACTATATATACCCACTGGCTATCGCCAGTAGGTAATATACATATATAAACATATATAATCTGCATATCTATATAAATATAAATGCATGCATACATATACATATATGCATACATATGCATGTTATTTACATGAAAGTTTTAAAAACACTAATAAAAGCAAAGCTAAAAAGCCACCTCATCACAAACAGAATGGCTTTAACTTAAACGAGGGCGAGATCTATTGCATTTTCAATGCTTGTTTACTTTGGTTCTATCAAGAAGGCATTCAGATGTGTCACACTTTTGCCATAAATTCTGAATGTTAGCCCTCTAGTTGCTCATTAGATCACTGTAGTAAAGCTAGTGCTCACCAGGGAAGTCTGCTGCTAATCATGGTTTGCAGCCATTTTCCCGCATTTTTTATCCCGCAGACTTTCAGTCCGCATACCATTATCCCGCAAGGTCATTGACCTCGCATACCATTATCCCGCATTTTTTCAAAACGCATGTGCATTTATCGCGCATGCCTTTACAAAGAATTACGTTTTAAAGGCATGTATGATAAATGCATTTGCGTTGTGCAAACCATGATGACGAGAGAGGTAAGTGGGTTTGTGTTAATTTTTTCGTGGGTTAGTGATTGTGTAGTGTAGTGTAGTGTTGTGTAGTGTAGTGTTGTGTTAGTGTAGTGTAGAGTTGTGGTGGTTGTTTAGTGTAGGGTCATGCTGGGGGTAGTGTTTTAGGGTTTAGGGTTGTGTTGTAGTGTTTGCGTAGTGTAGGGTCATGCTGGGGGTAGTGTTTTAGGGTTTAGGGTAGTGTTGTAGTGTTTGCGTAGTGTAGGGTCATGCTGGGGGTAGTGTTTTAGGGTTTAGGGTTGTGTTGTAGTGTTTGCGTAGTGTAGGGTCATGCTGGGGCTAGTGTTTTAGGATTTAGGGTAGTGTTGTAGTGTTTGCGTAGTGTAGGGTCATGCTGGGCGTAGTGTTTTAGGGTTTAGGATAGTGTTGTAGTGTTTGCGAAGTGTAGGGTCATGCTGGGGGTAGTGTTTTAGGGTTTTGGGTAGTGTTGTAGTGTTTGCGTAGTGTAGGGTCATGCTGGGGTGTAGTGTTTTAGGGTTTAGGGTAGTGTTGTAGTGTTTGTGTAGTGTAGGGTCATGCTGGGGGTAGTGTTTTAGGATTTAGGGTAGTGTTGTACTGTTTGTGTAGTGTAGGGTCATGCTGGGGGTAGTGTTTTAGGGTTTAGGGTAGTTTAGTTGTTTAGTGTATGCTAAAGGCATATTCGTTCTAAAAGTTTTCGTTATTTTAATTTGCGGCCTAATAGTACATGCGGGATTTTTTTTGCGGACTGATGGTATGCGGGATTTCGTCATATATTCGCTAATCATACTTTCTATGGCAAAATGAACCCCCTCATTTTGTTCCTTTTTAAATTAAATGTTTTAAGAGTTACCACTTTATTCCAATCAAGATGGCTTCAGGTGTGCCATACCTTTGTAATAAGTAGGACTGTTAGCACTCTAGTTGTTCTTTAGAACACTCTGGGACATTCTGTCATTGGGCTATAGTTGGGCTACATCTGGCTGATATTTGGGCTACATTTGTTTTTTTTGTCTCTGGTGGCCATCTTTGGGCTACATTGGGCTACATTGGGCTACATTTGGGCTCCAACATATATATAGCCCAATGTAGCCCAATATATATTTTTCAAAGTTAATTTTCGTAAAAACCACTGGAGCCTATATCTTGAGACATAGCAAAGGCACATCGGGCTACCAGTCCCTACAATTTTGCCAAGTTTGGTGTAAATCCATTCAGCCGTTCAGGCTAAAAGTGAGGCCAACCGCCCTATGGAAAATTGCATGGGAAAAACACGTTTTGGGACCCCCTTTTTTCTCGGCCTCCCCTTGACGAAACCCCCCCAAATTTTCAGTATCTGCTCAGAAACAAAATGTTCCATTTTCCTGAAAATTTCAGCCAATTCTGTCCTCAAACGCCAAAGTTATTCGACATAGAATTTTCAAAAATCCCATAGGAAAAAAATCCTAACTATATATACCTACTGGCTATCGCCAGTAGGTAATATATACACACATATATATATATATATATTGATTGAAGACAATCAGATGCATACCACCCTGCATAGAAAGGACACTGCTGGTAATTCCACACTCTTTGCCAGCAGTAGTCATCCCACCCCACTCAAGAACAGCATTCCCTACGGAGAACTCCTGAGGATCCGTAGGAACTGCTCCAAGGATTCCGATTTCGAGGTGGCTGCCTCGGAGTGCATAG
The DNA here is from genome assembly GCF_964261635.1 of Lissotriton helveticus. NCBI lineage: Eukaryota > Metazoa > Chordata > Amphibia > Caudata > Salamandridae > Lissotriton > Lissotriton helveticus. The sequence continues at coordinate 1,583,480,718 of NC_136059.1, read as the reverse complement.
AAAGATTTTCCATGAGGGGGTATGGCACTACCTTACTTTCTAAGACCCTTAAAAAAGTAAGGAAGATGCAGAGATCGCAACTCTTGGCCACGGAAACTCCTATAGTTGGTAGGAACAGAAACTCTAATAAAAGTGAAGGAAAATTCAGACTCATCACTCCTTATTCAAAAGGAGCGGGGGATCTGAAAGCAATGCTAGCCAAGAACTGGAACATTTTGAAAACAGGCAGTGTTCTTGCCGACGACCTACCTGCCAACCCTTTAATCACATTCAGCAGGGCTAGGTCGCTCAGTGACATGCTTGTCTCAAGCCATCTTAGGAAACCATCACCTAAGGATAACTCCTTGAAGCGGATGGCAGGCTTCTTTCCTTGCGGCCATTGCAAGGCTTGCAGTGGCAGCAAACGGGTGCTATCATTTGAAATACCAGACACCGGGATGAAAGTGCCCATAAAGCACTTCATTACATGCAGTTCCCAGTTTGTGGTCTATTGCTTGATCTGCCCGTGTGGCTTACGCTACATCGGCAGTACGATCAAGGAGCTCAAACTGAGGATCCTGGAGCACCAACGGGCGATCGAGAAAGTTGACACCTCATATCCGGTCGCTCGGCATTTTGCAGAGGAGCACAGCAAAGACCGTAAGCTACTCCGATTCTTTGGATTGGATATGGTTCCACCAAATGTAAGAGGAGGTGATAGGCTGAGGCGACTCCGCAGATTAGAGTCCAGATATATTGTAGATCTCTCCACAAAACAACCTGGTGGGCTCAACAGCGGGGAGGAATTAGCATATCACTTGGGCAAGTAACGACATGGGATTAGCAGAGTGTCCATTCCCACAGGAAGCTATATACACTGTGATGAAAAATCCAACTAGAACAGGTATGCTCCATGGGACAACTTATATATGTGGACTCTGTAAGATCAGTAACATCTTTCCCAATCTGTTCTGGTGGCAGTTTTCAAATCATAAGATCTTCGAACCTGACCTATGAGTTTCTGTACAACTTGTATATTTGTATATATGCCTTTTGAACTAGTATGTAGAATTTGCAACACCCATACACCTTTGCCCCCTGATGGAAACGAGTATGGACTACCATGGATGTGTTAATATACCCATAGAAATTCTATCCCAACTGACATATACATACACCATATATGTAAAGTGTGTGATTTTATTTGTATATGTACTTGTAAATAACCGAATGAAGGGTATAATTTTGAAAGTATAGGTTTGTCTGTGACCTTGGAGTATCCATCTTGACAAACATTTATAATTTTCAATTTCATTTTTTATTTTGATACACACGTAGAAATGGTTTAGTCCAACTTTATTCCTGTAAATAGTGTAAATACACCTTTCCTTTGCAAGCTTTAGGAATATAAAAGAGTATTTTCCTGTTATATATCCTGTAAATAGCATTATCTATGAACCGTGACGAATTATGAAAGAATGTTTGGTTCATTGACTGTTATAGGACAGGTACTAATTCCTTTTTGATTCCTTTTGATTCCTCTCGTTTTTTGCTTTTTGCTTTCATGTGCTCGAGAATTTATATGACTTCTTGTATGTTTTCTTTGCACTAATGTGACCATATTAGCATTGTAGATACATGTCATAGGACACTTGCCGATCCACGGCTTTATTTTCAACCATGATCACTTCATGTTAAAATTAGTATAGACCCTTGGAGAGAACACCATTCCAAGATGGCGCCCACAGTGGCGTAAGGGGTGTAGTCCTATGTCCATGACAATGCTTATGGTTTGTGTGTATGTTTATAACATGGACTGTTAGATGTGGACGAATGACACACTGACGAAGGCTCACGCCGAAACGCGTCTGTGCTTTTCTTTTTCCCTCTGATTAAACCCTGGCTTTGACTTTGATCCGCGAGTGCTGCCTCTTTCTTTTGGACTTTGGGAGAGTCGAGCGTAATATATATATATATATATATATATATATATACACCCATATATATATCTGTATACCTGTATATGTATATATATATATGTATATATATGTATTGTATGGGGTCCCCAGGGCCATAATAGGCTCGGGGGAAGGGGCAACACATACATACACCTTCCCCTTAAGAAATAATATGGACCTCTGGAATTGGGTCCCTAGGCCCTAATGAGGCTTGGGGAAAGGGGGCACAGGGCCTTCTTCCCCTTAAAAGGAAAACATGATCCCAGGGAATGGGTCTCTGGGGCCACAGGCCAGGCACCATTCCCAACCCACTGCTGTGTACAACCAAAGCCCATGCGCTGTGTGGGATTGGATGCCTATGGGTGGTTTGCCGCAGGGCCTGGCCATCAATTATGCCATTAGTGATGTTATGTTATATTAAAAATATTTCTAAAGCCCATGAATGCCTTGGTGGTAGCTATCATACAGGAGAGGAGAATGTGCAGGAGCCCTACAGTGTAAGCAGGTATTAAAGAGCCAGGATTTCAGGAGCCTCCTAAAGAGGATAAGATTGGGTGCACTCTTAATGTCTTAATGTCGGGTGGTAGCGTGTTTTAAGAAGTTATTGTTTCCAAGAAGAAGATCCTGCTTCCCCAGGTGGAGCATAGGAATTCGAGAGTAAGGACATGTTTGGCCACGGAGGAGCGCAAAGTATGACTTGGGGTCTACTATTTGAAGTTCTGTTGGAAGAATTCCGGTCTGAGCTGTGCTGTCCTTTGTAAGCAATGCAGAGTGCCTTGAAAATGATGTGCGCTATCTGATAGGGATCCAATGAAGGTTCCCTTATTTCAATGGCTACCTAGTGGTGTCTAGGAATATTTAGCTGAAGTCTTGCAGCCGTGTTTGTAGAATTTGCAATCTGTTTAGGAACTATTGATGTTCAGTCAGTAATAGACCCTCACAGAAGTCCAATTTGGACATTACATTAATTTGGAAATGTCATTAGTGATTTCATAAATGATATCCTAGAACATGTCATAAGAGATGTAATATGTGAGGTCATAAGCAGTGTATTGCAAATTATACCTGGATAATTTCTGTTTTTTTCAATTTTAAATGTTAATGTTGGCACCAACATATTCATCTAAGCATAACATTACTTTAACCTTTTGTTTTTTCAGTGAATTTCTGAGTTGTTTTTTAAATTAATAACAGATCTTTTTGTCACATCTAGCCGGAACATTTATTGGTTTGTTAATAACTTTGGCACCCTTCATGAATCTTCACAAAACTTTCCCTAAAAACATTCATCAACCTCAGCTCCATTCTTGAAATTTGTGGGGTGATCCATCAAGTGGGTGGAGGGGAGGGGGCAGAAAAAAGGGGGTCCCAGTGTATTTTTCACCAACCTTTGTTTTTTTAGTGAATTTCTAAGCTGTTTAAATGCTGATTCTTAACTGTAAAGTCCCTGTAAACTTTGTTTTTTTTTAGTTTCTAAGGTTTTTTAAATACTATTTCCTAATTGTAACTTCCATTTTTTTAAGTGAACCTCTAAAATCTTTGTATTGTCTTTCTATAATTGGGTATTGTTATTATATTTATATTATGTACCACACATTTTTTGATTTCGTATGTGTTTATCAGAAAGTACATTAATAACTGGTTTTCTTTTTACCAATTTTTTTAAGTCAGCAAAACATTGTCACATTTACTGTGCAGAATCTGTGATAAGCAAATGTATTTCACATACTGAAAAATGCATTTAAGACATTTTTGAATAAAGTTTTAAATAAAGTTTAAGTGTAAATATTTAGTAGAATATGGTTTTAACTTTTCTTTGTGTGATTAATTTTGAAGAAAATGTCAATAAATCAAAAATGGACTAGCTAAATAATCAAAGGAAATAAATTATTTTAATTTATCAAGGACTCAAGTATGCTTTGTCAATGGTTTGTGGCACCTGGTAGGTGTGCTCATAAAGCCCTCACCCACCAACCTAGTTGGTGGCATGCTTCATCATCGGGCCCACCCAGTGACACCTAGCGTGTCCCGGGTGTGCTTCGACGCCTGAAGACAGCGGAGCAGGTATGTCGCTGTGTGTGCGGTGAAGACTGTTATGGATTGTGAATTTAAAACGGCTTGGCGGGGATCCCAGTGCCCAGGGGCAAATACACTTTATTAGCTGGGTCACCGTCAGCGGTTAAAAAATAAGGCTTATGGGATGTTAGAGGCGAGTTACGACCTCCCACATCCTGGGGTGTGTCAACATGTTTCAGCCAGTGCCTTATTACTATGCTGGCTTTCTTCAGGACGGATAAAAAAGGTGTGTGCAATTAAAATTAGTGGGTGTATATCCAGACTATGTGTATACACGCCCTAAAGTGTTTTTCTATGTGTGAGTGGGGAATTCCCATCTCAAGAAAACACCTGTACATTAAACATATAGGACAAGGACAAAACATACAGGGGAAAAGGTTAGAGTCACTTGGCTGTATATATATAAATACAGTTGGTTGCCGGCTCTATAGCGGTGTAGGTGCTGGCTATGAGCGGCTAGGGTGTAATGGCACTGGTGGTGCCATTAGGGTGGGGTTCGCACTGGATTACGGTAGTGGGGTGGCTAAAACACGAATTGTACAGATTGGTGCACAGTGGTACAAGAGAAAAAACATAAGAATTCAATCTTACGCTGGTTTGTCAAAAGTGCTACTTCATGGTTAGAGAAGTGGCATGGGTTGACCCTGTTGAGTAAAAACATAGGTTTTGCCACAGTTTTTGGGAGAGAGAGAGACCTGTAGGGGAGAAAAACGCTTACCAGAGATGAAGAACTGTCTTGGTACTCACTGAGTTCTTGGTCAGAGCCTGCCGTGGACCTGTACTGCCTCCTTCGCTGCACCGGTAGCGAGTGGCCATGGGAGTGAGCTTTTTATACTGCAGGTTGATTGTTAGATTATTGCCACCTGTGTTTATCGAAAAAAGGGTGAAAAGACTCAAGGTTCCGAGTCAGCGCGCTCGTAAGCGCTAGTCATGGTTGGGGTGGCGGTCTTGCGCATGCGCGTAGAAGTGTGCTGTGATCGCGCATGCGCATTATGGTGCTCGCTCTGCGCATGTGCAGGAGTGAGAGGGCCGGTACTACTCGCTCGCGCATGCGCGGTTGAGGCGGTGCGAGCGAGGACCAACAAGTGCTATTACCAAATGAAGTGGGGCAATAGGAGGATGCTAATAATAGAGTTTCTAGAGCAAATGCACGCCTCATTACAACTAGGCAATGGTCTTGTTAGGGTGCATGTTGTCATGGCGACCGGGCAATGGTCTGGGGATGGCTGGCACTGCTGGTCAGGGGGGGGGGGTGGGTTGGGGGTTTTTTCTTTGAATGTCCTGATCATGTGTGGGACAATGAGTTCCACGGGATGGCATCGTTGAGCCCATTGGTAGATGTTGACAAACGGTATACCCATCTTTGTTCTTTGCCCAGGAGTCTTTTGTCATTATCAGTGGCACTTTCCGGGATCTGCTCGATTATTGTCCAGTTGAAATCATTCGGAGTGTGACCTTGGGTAATGAAATGGTTCGTAAGCTTGCTTACGTTTTTCTTGCATCGGATCGTGCTTCGATGCTCAGTGATTCTGGTCTTGACCTTTCGGGTGGTCATCCCCACGTAACGGAGGCCACACGTGCAGGTCAGGAGGTACACCACGTTGCGTGAGTTGCAGTTGGTGTGACTTTGTTGTGTCCATGTTTTGTTGGGTTCCAGATGGAGCGTCTTGGTATGTGTGGTCAGATGGCACACACTGCAATCGTTGCAAGGGTAGTGTCCAACCACCTTCGGAAGGCCCCAGGCATTCAAGATGGTATTGGCTGGTTGCTTGTGTGGTAGTCTGGGTCTGGTGCTCACCAGCTGGTCCTTGAGGTTTTTGTTCCTTTTGTAAGCGAATCTGGGTGGTTCCCAGTCCCTCTGTCCAGAGTTGATAATTCTCCAATGTTTTTTTATGATTTTGGTCACTTCATTGGAGGCCGTGTTATATGTGGTGACGCAAGTGATGGGTTGATCTTGGTCATTTTTCACGTGATCCTCCAGAAGGGCATCCCGGTTTTGGTTTCTCGCCCTTTTCTGGGTTTTGTGAATGATGGTTTTTGGGTATCCGCGGTTCTCGAGTTTGGTAGCTAATTCGGCAGATTGTGCTTTGTAGTCATGTACATTGGTGCAGTTTCTGCGGATGCGGAGAAACTGTCCGAATGGTAGGTTTTCTCTCAGGGGCCGGGGGTGAAAGCTGTTGTAGTGCAATAAAGAGTTCCTGGCCGTGGGTTTGTAGTAAGTCATCGTGGTTATGGTTCCATCTTTTGCCCTGATGTCTAGGTCCAGGAAGGGCAATGCTTCGTTACTGGCGGTGCTAGTGAACTTCAGGTATTGGTCCCTGGTGTTGAGCCATGTCATGAAGTTGTCCAGGTCACTCTGTGAGCCTTGCCAGATGACCAGGATGTCGTCAATGTACCTGTGCCATTTCAGGATGTGGTGACTGAAGGGGTTACTGGTTGTGGCAATGTGGGAGCACTCAAAGTGGTGTACATAAAGTCCTGCTACACTTGGAGCAAAGACACTGCCCATGGACGTGCCATTCGTTTGCAGGTAGAAGTCGCCTTCGTATTCGAAGAAGTTTTGCTTAAGGGCCAGGGTGGCACATGCCAGTATGAAGTCCCTGGGGGTGTGGTAGGGCCAAGGGGATGCCATTAGGACATCATGGAGGACCTTCAGGGTGGCGTCCTGAGGCAGGCTGGTATATAGGCTCTCCACATCTAGTCCCACCAGGAGTTGGGTGTCGGGGTTGAAGTCCATCTTGTCAATGACCTGTAACAGGTGCTTGGTGTCTTTTATATATGTTGGGGTTCGTTGCACCAGGGGGTTGAGGAAGAAGTCGCAATAGCGTGACAGCGGTTCCAGGAGGGAATTGATGCCTGACACGATTGGTCTGCCCGGAGGTGGTAGTTGACCCTTGTGTACCTTGGGTACTGTATAAAAGTAGGGTGTCTTCGTGTGTTCAGGGCATAGGTATTCGGCTTCCTGTTTCGAGATATGTTCCGCGTCTGCTGCCCTTTTGACTAGGTTGTGAATACTCGTCCGTAGTTCATTGGATGGGTTCTGTTCCAACCTGCGATAATTCCTCTTATCGCTGAGGAGTCTCCTGCATTCCAAGTCATAATCCGTTTTGTCCTGCAGGACAATGCCTCCCCCCTTGTCTGCAGGTTTGATTACAAGGGTAGCAATGTTTTGTAGGCGTTGTATAGTTTGTCGGTCAGCCCATGACAAGTTGTTAAAATGATTGGAGGGGCTTAGGTGCTCAATATCATGATACACCGCTTGTTCGAATGTCGCAATCTCTGGGGGGATAGTGGACGGGGGAGGTACAAAGGTGGACTTCGGCCGTAGTCCGGTGATGTTTGGGTTTTCCTGAGGTTGTTCATTCTCTGTCTGAGATTTTTCGAAGAAAGACTTCAATTTAAGTTTTCGGAAGAATTGAGCCAATTCAACGTGTAGCTGAAATTTGTCTAATCTTGTTGTTGGCACAAAGGACAGACCCTTCTCTAGGACTGCCTCTTCTTTTTGTGATAACGTAGTGCTAGACAAGTTGAATACCAGGGAGGGTTGACTGGTGTGACTTAGGTTTTGCTCGTTCCCGGGGTTGCTTCCTTCGCCTTCTGGCGTGTGTTCGCGCTCACGGGGTTCTCTGTGTGAGCCCAGTGAACCTGTGGTTGCTGTTGGAATGATCTTCGTCGTCCCCGAGCTCTTCGGCCCTGTCCTAAAAAAGGAATGTGTGGACCTTGGTTCCCAGGGAAGAGTGGCATGGGTCCTGGTGGGTACATGGGCGGGAAGCCGTAGTGGGGGTTCGGCATTTGCCCGAGGTTTGGTGGAAAGCCATAGAAATTGCTTTGTTGTCCTCCCGGCCAGTTGTTTGGCCACTGTTGTCCTCTTCGCCCTCTGCCTCGTCCTCCCCTCTTTTGTGAGCCATTGCTGGAATTACTCGAGTCGGAGCTGTCGTCCCCTGAGGTGTTTGACAATTTGGAGTTGTTGGTTTGTGGTGCGTAATCCTCTTCCGAATAAGGGTAAACCTTGGCATAGTTAAATCTTTTCAAGTCTTTGTCAAATTTTTTGATCTTAGCTTGGGTTAGGTATTCCTTGTATTCGTTAATGTCTTTGTTTTGGTCTTCCAATTTTTTCTTGAATGCTGTGATGGTGGCTTTGAAATGACTCTCTGTTGTCTGGATTTCTATCATGATGGCATCTGATAGTCTTTTGGCGGTCTTGATGATCAGGATCATCCAGTCCCTGGTGCAGTGCCAGGCTATCTGTGCCCAGTCCTTCCTGAAAGTTGGATCATCAAGGAAGATTCTGGGTGCGTTAGTGACCAGAAGGCCCCTCGGGGCGGTGTTGGTTCTGAGGTACTGGGCCAGGATGGTTCCGTGTAGGATAGTCCTTATTCTGTTGCGTTTTCTCTCTGTAAGGGTCTCCCAATCAGTGGTCTGTGCGATGGTGTTGGCGATATTAAAATCTGCTTGAAGGGACGGATCGGATAGTATGTCCGTGACGTCACTCTCCGTGAAGGTTAGGCCATGGTTTTCGGCCATGGCTGAGAATATGCTCTCACAGCTGCGCGCTGCCAATATATGCGTGTATCAAGAGGGAGAGAGAGGACCAGAAAGCTAGTCCTTATCCCCCGAATTATATGTCAATAAATCAAAAATGGACTAGCTAAATAATCAAAGGAAATAAATTATTTTAATTTATCAAGGACTCAAGTATGCTTTGTCAATGGTTTGTGGCACCTGGTAGGTGTGCTCATAAAGCCCTCACCCACCAACCTAGTTGGTGGCATGCTTCATCATCGGGCCCACCCAGTGACACCTAGCGTGTCCCGGGTGTGCTTCGACGCCTGAAGACAGCGGAGCAGGTATGTCGCTGTGTGTGCGGTGAAGACTGTTATGGATTGTGAATTTAAAACGGCTTGGCGGGGATCCCAGTGCCCAGGGGCAAATACACTTTATTAGCTGGGTCACCGTCAGCGGTTAAAAAATAAGGCTTATGGGATGTTAGAGGCGAGTTACGACCTCCCACATCCTGGGGTGTGTCAACATGTTTCAGCCAGTGCCTTATTACTATGCTGGCTTTCTTCAGGACGGATAAAAAAGGTGTGTGCAATTAAAATTAGTGGGTGTATATCCAGACTATGTGTATACACGCCCTAAAGTGTTTTTCTATGTGTGAGTGGGGAATTCCCATCTCAAGAAAACACCTGTACATTAAACATATAGGACAAGGACAAAACATACAGGGGAAAAGGTTAGAGTCACTTGGCTGTATATATATAAATACAGTTGGTTGCCGGCTCTATAGCGGTGTAGGTGCTGGCTATGAGCGGCTAGGGTGTAATGGCACTGGTGGTGCCATTAGGGTGGGGTTCGCACTGGATTACGGTAGTGGGGTGGCTAAAACACGAATTGTACAGATTGGTGCACAGTGGTACAAGAGAAAACCACTGTGCACCCTAGCCGCTCATAGCCAGCACCTACACCGCTATAGAGCCGGCAACCAACTGTATTTATATATATACAGCCAAGTGACTCTAACCTTTTCCCCTGTATGTTTTGTCCTTGTCCTATATGTTTAATGTACAGGTGTTTTCTTGAGATGGGAATTCCCCACTCACACATAGAAAAACACTTTAGGGCGTGTATACACATAGTCTGGATATACACCCACTAATTTTAATTGCACACACCTTTTTTATCCGTCCTGAAGAAAGCCAGCATAGTAATAAGGCACTGGCTGAAACATGTTGACACACCCCAGGATGTGGGAGGTCGTAACTCGCCTCTAACATCCCATAAGCCTTATTTTTTAACCGCTGACGGTGACCCAGCTAATAAAGTGTATTTGCCCCTGGGCACTGGGATCCCCGCCAAGCCGTTTTAAATTCACAATCCATAACAGTCTTCACCGCACACACAGCGACATACCTGCTCCGCTGTCTTCAGGCGTCGAAGCACACCCGGGACACGCTAGGTGTCACTGGGTGGGCCCGATGATGAAGCATGCCACCAACTAGGTTGGTGGGTGAGGGCTTTATGAGCACACCTACCAGGTGCCACAAACCATTGACAAAGCATACTTGAGTCCTTGATAAATTAAAATAATTTATTTCCTTTGATTATTTAGCTAGTCCATTTTTGATTTATTGACATATAATTCGGGGGATAAGGACTAGCTTTCTGGTCCTCTCTCTCCCTCTTGATACACGCATATATTGGCAGCGCGCAGCTGTGAGAGCATATTCTCAGCCATGGCCGAAAACCATGGCCTAACCTTCACGGAGAGTGACGTCACGGACATACTATCCGATCCGTCCCTTCAAGCAGATTTTAATATCGCCAACACCATCGCACAGACCACTGATTGGGAGACCCTTACAGAGAGAAAACGCAACAGAATAAGGACTATCCTACACGGAACCATCCTGGCCCAGTACCTCAGAACCAACACCGCCCCGAGGGGCCTTCTGGTCACTAACGCACCCAGAATCTTCCTTGATGATCCAACTTTCAGGAAGGACTGGGCACAGATAGCCTGGCACTGCACCAGGGACTGGATGATCCTGATCATCAAGACCGCCAAAAGACTATCAGATGCCATCATGATAGAAATCCAGACAACAGAGAGTCATTTCAAAGCCACCATCACAGCATTCAAGAAAAAATTGGAAGACCAAAACAAAGACATTAACGAATACAAGGAATACCTAACCCAAGCTAAGATCAAAAAATTTGACAAAGACTTGAAAAGATTTAACTATGCCAAGGTTTACCCTTATTCGGAAGAGGATTACGCACCACAAACCAACAACTCCAAATTGTCAAACACCTCAGGGGACGACAGCTCCGACTCGAGTAATTCCAGCAATGGCTCACAAAAGAGGGGAGGACGAGGCAGAGGGCGAAGAGGACAACAGTGGCCAAACAACTGGCCGGGAGGACAACAAAGCAATTTCTATGGCTTTCCACCAAACCTCGGGCAAATGCCGAACCCCCACTACGGCTTCCCGCCCATGTACCCACCAGGACCCATGCCACTCTTCCCTGGGAACCAAGGTCCACACATTCCTTTTTTAGGACAGGGCCGAAGAGCTCGGGGACGACGAAGATCATTCCAACAGCAACCACAGGTTCACTGGGCTCACACAGAGAACCCCATGAGCGCGAACACACGCCAGAAGGCGAAGGAAGCAACCCCGGGAACGAGCAAAACCTAAGTCACACCAGTCAACCCTCCCTGGTATTCAACTTGTCTAGCACTACGTTATCACAAAAAGAAGAGGCAGTCCTAGAGAAGGGTCTGTCCTTTGTGCCAACAACAAGATTAGACAAATTTCAGCTACACGTTGAATTGGCTCAATTCTTCCGAAAACTTAAATTGAAGTCTTTCTTCGAAAAATCTCAGACAGAGAATGAACAACCTCAGGAAAACCCAAACATCACCGGACTACGGCCGAAGTCCACCTTTGTACCTCCCCCGTCCACTATCCCCCCAGAGATTGCGACATTCGAACAAGCGGTGTATCATGATATTGAGCACCTAAGCCCCTCCAATCATTTTAACAACTTGTCATGGGCTGACCGACAAACTATACAACGCCTACAAAACATTGCTACCCTTGTAATCAAACCTGCAGACAAGGGGGGAGGCATTGTCCTGCAGGACAAAACGGATTATGACTTGGAATGCAGGAGACTCCTCAGCGATAAGAGGAATTATCGCAGGTTGGAACAGGACCCATCCAATGAACTACGGACGAGTATTCACAACCTAGTCAAAAGGGCAGCAGACGCGGAACATATCTCGAAACAGGAAGCCGAATACCTATGCCCTGAACACACGAAGACACCCTACTTTTATACAGTACCCAAGGTACACAAGGGTCAACTACCACCTCCGGGCAGACCAATCGTGTCAGGCATCAATTCCCTCCTGGAACCGCTGTCACGCTATTGCGACTTCTTCCTCAACCCCCTGGTGCAACGAACCCCAACATATATAAAAGACACCAAGCACCTGTTACAGGTCATTGACAAGATGGACTTCAACCCCGACACCCAACTCCTGGTGGGACTAGATGTGGAGAGCCTATATACCAGCCTGCCTCAGGACGCCACCCTGAAGGTCCTCCATGATGTCCTAATGGCATCCCCTTGGCCCTACCACACCCCCAGGGACTTCATACTGGCATGTGCCACCCTGGCCCTTAAGCAAAACTTCTTCGAATACGAAGGCGACTTCTACCTGCAAACGAATGGCACGTCCATGGGCAGTGTCTTTGCTCCAAGTGTAGCAGGACTTTATGTACACCACTTTGAGTGCTCCCACATTGCCACAACCAGTAACCCCTTCAGTCACCACATCCTGAAATGGCACAGGTACATTGACGACATCCTGGTCATCTGGCAAGGCTCACAGAGTGACCTGGACAACTTCATGACATGGCTCAACACCAGGGACCAATACCTGAAGTTCACTAGCACCGCCAGTAACGAAGCATTGCCCTTCCTGGACCTAGACATCAGGGCAAAAGATGGAACCATAACCACGACGACTTACTACAAACCCACGGCCAGGAACTCTTTATTGCACTACAACAGCTTTCACCCCCGGCCCCTGAGAGAAAACCTACCATTCGGACAGTTTCTCCGCATCCGCAGAAACTGCACCAATGTACATGACTACAAAGCACAATCTGCCGAATTAGCTACCAAACTCGAGAACCGCGGATACCCAAAAACCATCATTCACAAAACCCAGAAAAGGGCGAGAAACCAAAACCGGGATGCCCTTCTGGAGGATCACGTGAAAAATGACCAAGATCAACCCATCACTTGCGTCACCACATATAACACGGCCTCCAATGAAGTGACCAAAATCATAAAAAAACATTGGAGAATTATCAACTCTGGACAGAGGGACTGGGAACCACCCAGATTCGCTTACAAAAGGAACAAAAACCTCAAGGACCAGCTGGTGAGCACCAGACCCAGACTACCACACAAGCAACCAGCCAATACCATCTTGAATGCCTGGGGCCTTCCGAAGGTGGTTGGACACTACCCTTGCAACGATTGCAGTGTGTGCCATCTGACCACACATACCAAGACGCTCCATCTGGAACCCAACAAAACATGGACACAACAAAGTCACACCAACTGCAACTCACGCAACGTGGTGTACCTCCTGACCTGCACGTGTGGCCTCCGTTACGTGGGGATGACCACCCGAAAGGTCAAGACCAGAATCACTGAGCATCGAAGCACGATCCGATGCAAGAAAAACGTAAGCAAGCTTACGAACCATTTCATTACCCAAGGTCACACTCCGAATGATTTCAACTGGACAATAATCGAGCAGATCCCGGAAAGTGCCACTGATAATGACAAAAGACTCCTGGGCAAAGAACAAAGATGGGTATACCGTTTGTCAACATCTACCAATGGGCTCAACGATGCCATCCCGTGGAACTCATTGCCCCACACATGATCAGGACATTCAAAGAAAAAACCCCCAACCCACCCCCCCCCCCTGACCAGCAGTGCCAGCCATCCCCAGACCATTGCCCGGTCGCCATGACAACATGCACCCTAACAAGACCATTGCCTAGTTGTAATGAGGCGTGCATTTGCTCTAGAAACTCTATTATTAGCATCCTCCTATTGCCCCACTTCATTTGGTAATAGCACTTGTTGGTCCTCGCTCGCACCGCCTCAACCGCGCATGCGCGAGCGAGTAGTACCGGCCCTCTCACTCCTGCACATGCGCAGAGCGAGCACCATAATGCGCATGCGCGATCACAGCACACTTCTACGCGCATGCGCAAGACCGCCACCCCAACCATGACTAGCGCTTACGAGCGCGCTGACTCGGAACCTTGAGTCTTTTCACCCTTTTTTCGATAAACACAGGTGGCAATAATCTAACAATCAACCTGCAGTATAAAAAGCTCACTCCCATGGCCACTCGCTACCGGTGCAGCGAAGGAGGCAGTACAGGTCCACGGCAGGCTCTGACCAAGAACTCAGTGAGTTCCAAGACAGTTCTTCATCTCTGGTAAGCGTTTTTCTCCCCTACAGGTCTCTCTCTCTCCCAAAAACTGTGGCAAAACCTATGTTTTTACTCAACAGGGTCAACCCATGCCACTTCTCTAACCATGAAGTAGCACTTTTGACAAACCAGCGTAAGATTGAATTCTTATGTTTTTTCTCTTGTACCACTGTGCACCAATCTGTACAATTCGTGTTTTAGCCACCCCACTACCGTAATCCAGTGCGAACCCCACCCTAATGGCACCACCAGTGCCATTACACCCTAGCCGCTCATAGCCAGCACCTACACCGCTATAGAGCCGGCAACCAACTGTATTTATATATATACAGCCAAGTGACTCTAACCTTTTCCCCTGTATGTTTTGTCCTTGTCCTATATGTTTAATGTACAGGTGTTTTCTTGAGATGGGAATTCCCCACTCACACATAGAAAAACACTTTAGGGCGTGTATACACATAGTCTGGATATACACCCACTAATTTTAATTGCACACACCTTTTTTATCCGTCCTGAAGAAAGCCAGCATAGTAATAAGGCACTGGCTGAAACATGTTGACACACCCCAGGATGTGGGAGGTCGTAACTCGCCTCTAACATCCCATAAGCCTTATTTTTTAACCGCTGACGGTGACCCAGCTAATAAAGTGTATTTGCCCCTGGGCACTGGGATCCCCGCCAAGCCGTTTTAAATTCACAATCCATAACAGTCTTCACCGCACACACAGCGACATACCTGCTCCGCTGTCTTCAGGCGTCGAAGCACACCCGGGACACGCTAGGTGTCACTGGGTGGGCCCGATGATGAAGCATGCCACCAACTAGGTTGGTGGGTGAGGGCTTTATGAGCACACCTACCAGGTGCCACAAACCATTGACAAAGCATACTTGAGTCCTTGATAAATTAAAATAATGTATTTCCTTTGATTATTTAGCTAGTCCATTTTTGATTTATTGACATATAATTCGGGGGATAAGGACTAGCTTTCTGGTCCTCTCTCTCCCTCTTGATACACGCATAATTTTGAAGAAAGCCACTGTTACAAAAAATGTATATTCGGTACTACAGGTGTCATCGTGGGGACGTCGGTAGTTGTGAAAAGCGTGTGGTTCGTAAAAAGTATAAAACATATATATATATACATATTCTACAGTATATTTAACAGTAGAGGTTTATTAGTGTACTTTTCAAACTCATAATTTTGTAGAGAGTTTCCAGAATAATCATCTACGAACACTATTTTCTATTTCCTCAAAGACAGCGGAAGTCGCAATGACGTTGGTAATTGCAGATAGCGCGTATTTTTCAACAACTCTTAAACTTATATGTACAGGTATTGTAAACAAGTTTAGTAAAGCTGTTCACTATTATTGTATTGGAAGTTCTGCTTTTCTTTCAATTTTTAAAGGAAATTAATTTAATCTGTGTTTTGTATTTCCGAGAATATCACATGACGGGGAAAGCAAGGAATATCATTGGATAATATACTTTTCAGCAAAATCAATAGGAAGTAAACACCCACTCCTTCTTCTTAAATAATCTTTTATAGAAATTTATTCTGAGCAGGCGGATCAATCTTGGTGTGGAAAGTTTTTGGCCTTTTTTTGCTTTAAAAATGACAACACAGTAAGGAGGTGGGGGTCAGCAGAAACAACAATAGGACCAGAATGTGCAGGACGTAGAGACTGAAGATTTAGAAGGAGAGGAGTCTCCACAGAAGAAAGCTAGTGTTGCATGGGACTTTTTCAAAATCCCATCTGGGGAATCGAAGACTGTTGCCAAACTTGTGCAATGCACAATCTGAGACAAGACCCTCTCCAGAGGGATGAACAAGAAGTATTCATGAAACACAACATCCATGATATATCATCTAAAAACCTAGCATACAAAGCGTCTCATTTTTCCCATTTCGGTTCATAATTCTCCTAAGCTTATCCTAAGCTTATCTCTGAGCAGAGGATTTCTTTTGAGGTTTCAGTCAGTCTACTGATATTTATTGCTTCAAAGTAATTTTGTAACTGTTCCCTGGTTACTAATTTATCTTCATTATACAATTTTTGTTAAAATTGAACAAAAGCCTTTTCAAATTCTTTGTCCTCTCTACACGATTTACCAGTCTCTGGATCTAAAATTTCTATAATCCTGTTCCTATTGAATTCTGATTTAGTTTTCCATGCCAACAGTTTACCGCAGCCCTCCACATATTCATGAAGGGATAGTTTACTAGCCTCCCATTTTTTCTTAATTCCCTCACCTAGAACATTTTATGAGCTGTATCTTGCTTCCTGCAAGTTTCCCTGTATTCGAGCCTGGTCCTGTACATTCAGAGAGTTCTCTAATTCCTTAATAAGCTTAGTTATATTGAACTCAAATTTCTCGGTCTTGGCTTTCCGCTCCCTACTTTGGCCAATGGAGAGGTTAATTAATCGTCCCCTTATAAAAGCTTTGTACAAGTCTAACAGTATAGGCAGCAGGGCTGAGAGCCTAATAATCTGAAATAATTTGTGTGTTTCTTTATTCAGTATTTCAATTAAATCAGCATCCAATAGTAGACTGTGATCTGAAGTCCATCTGTTTTGTGTAAAAGGTTGGGTTAAGCTAAACTCCAGGCTAACTGCTAAATGGTCTAGAATATGTTCTACTATGTGTTCTACTTTTCTGACATCATTATCAATCCTACTGTTTACTAGAAATAAGCTTATTCTGGAAGAATACCCATATTGTTTGTTTTAGAGCATACATCTGTTATCCTTACTACCCTTTTCCCTCCAGATATCAATCAAGACAAGATCTTCCTTTATTTGAAAGTTCTCATCTATTGACTGTATTTCTGGAGGAGGATTTGTCTAGGACTGGGTCAATCAAGACATTTAAATCACCCTCCAAAATAATGGGAACATTTATATCCATGAGAAGATTGTATAACCCCTGAAGAGGCACTGGATGGTCAGTATAGAGGCCATAATATCCTGCAATAGTGAACCACTTACCATACAAGTTAACTTTGGTAACAGCCCATCTTTCCCTTTTATCTACCATACATTCCCTCAAGAATGCACTACTTGAGAGTATCCATCCCTTTTATGCAACACTCCTTGTTTATACACACATAGGGGCCCATTACGATGTCGGGTGGATGGCCTTCACCAGGCTGGCGGTAGCCACCGCCGGCCTGGCGGAGGCAATCCGCCTGACATCGTGTCCAGAATTACCCCCCCGCCATGTTAGTATGGCGGGGGGGACCGTGGCGGACGGAAAGACTGTCCGCCGCTTTTCCACCCCGGTCGCCTTGCGGCCGGGGCAGAAAAGGAATAATATGGTGGCGGTGTCTAACAGACACCGCCAGCCATATTATGATGCGGTGTAAGTGATGCCTTTCCGTGAAAAGTGAAGACCGCACGGAAAGGCATGCGGTCTTCACTTTGGGGGCCCCCTGCGGCCCCCCAAAGTGAAGGAGGGGTGGGGGTGCACACGGGGGGTACCTGTGGTACCCCCCTGCATTTGCATATGCAATGCGGTAGGCACCGCGTGGTACCTGCCGCATTGTGTATGCAAATGCGTGCATGCATTCATGGCAATGAGGCGGGCGGTGCAGAGTGCACCGCCCGTCACAATGTTATGAATGCAGGATGTGGCCGCCACTGTGGTGTCCGCATCCTAATGCCACACACGGGACCCCCGCCTTTATGGCAGGCAGTCCCTGGTCCCGATAGGATGGCCCCATAATGTTCAACCAATTTTTGGTTTTTCAGAATATTCTTCTTTCAGCAGAAGGGTTTCTTGTACTATCATTATCTCACTTCTCGATAATCTCCAATACTACAAAATTTCCTTCGCCTGCTATCAACCCTAAGGTCATTAACATTCCAAGTTAAGATTCCTATGGTCCTGTCTTTGGGGTTGTGTGTCATTTTTCCCTAAAAACTGTATTTTGTGTAAGAATGAGGAACTTATTTTTTCTTATTTTCCCACATTCTCCCCCACCCTATGCTAAAAATTAAACAAAACTTTGTGTATAAACATGCCCCCTTCCCACCCTGCGTAACCCTCAAATTTTTTCATTGGGTATTGTCTTGGAGGTTACCCTATTCAAGTTCTCCAATCCTTCCAGTATTTTTCCAACTAAATTTCTTTTGGTGTGCTTTGATTTGTTCAATCAGGGTCTCCACTACTATTGGGCCCTTCATATTGTTCATTTTATTATTCCACGTAATACTCAATGTGGCAGGGAAGCGCATCTGGGTTGTGGCTCCCAGTGTTCTTAATTCATGAATAAATGTACCCAACTCCCATTGCCCTATCTTGAGTAGCTCTAAATATATCTGATTTGATTTTGAAAAGACCATTCTCCACTTTGATGGTTTCTGTTAGTATTCTC
Source organism: Lissotriton helveticus (assembly GCF_964261635.1). Classification (NCBI taxonomy): domain Eukaryota; kingdom Metazoa; phylum Chordata; class Amphibia; order Caudata; family Salamandridae; genus Lissotriton; species Lissotriton helveticus. The sequence continues at coordinate 1,583,462,290 of NC_136059.1, read as the reverse complement.
TCATAAGGAACAAATGTTTTAAATATATATTAGTATCTTTCTGGGCACCTTCCTAGCGAGAGATTTGTGAAAAGGATTTTGATGGATATGTTGTATGTCTCAAGATTTGGGATAAACTCTTTTACCAGTCCTATCATGGATCTCTTTATGTTATCCCCTTCAGAACCTTCTGGGATATTTAAAATCCTTATGTTGGTTCTTCTTGCATTGTTCCCAAGGGCCTTGATCTTTTCTCATAAGTACTTTTCACACTTTCTAAGGGAACAAAATTCTCTTTGATTTGTTTCAACCTCCCTATTCAGCTTCTCCACAGAAACCTCAATCATTTCCAATCTTTCCACTAAGGAGTTTATCTTGATCTACAAGCTCTAGGACAATTCATGAATCTTCTCCTGATTCTTTTCCGATGTATTAAACATCCTTTTGTTTCAATAAACAGGAAGGTTATCATTTTTTACACCTCCAGATGCATGCCCTTTTCTGCTTGCTGTGGGGGTTCGGGGTGCGACATTGAAACCTTATCCGGAGGTTGTTCCTCTAACTCTCTGTCTGCACCACCTGAAATCTGTTTGAGGTTTCCAGATTTCCCGTGTTTGCCATTATATGTAAGCCAGACTCACTTCCCACTATATCAGCCATGCCTATCCAATTTTGGTGTTTACGTTTTTTTACCTGTATATCAGATGACTCTAATGATGGCGGTAATGAATTTGAATTGTGCCCTCTCAAAGACTGTTCTTTGAAGTAACAGTGCAAGTCTTCTGGTGGATTATCCAGTCTAGTTGTTGGGGGGTGTAAAATAGGGAAGTTCAATCAATCAATCATAGCATTTGTATAGCGCGCTACTCACCTGGAAGGGTCTCAAGGCGCGGGGGAGGGGTGTCCGCTACTGCTCGAACAGCCAGGTCTTGAGTTTCTTCCTAAAGGAGAGATGGTCCTGGGTCAGCCGTAGGAGGATGGGGAGGGAGTTCCAAGTCTTGGCTGCCAGGTAGGAGAAGGATCTTCCTCCGGCGGTGGCTCTGCGGATGCGTGGTACGGCGGCGAGGGCGAGGCTGGTCGATCGTAGCTGGCGGGTGGGCGTGTAGAAGGTCAGGCGGTTGTTGAGGTACTTGGGGCCCAGGTCGTGCAGAGCCTTGTGTGCGTGGGTGAGGAGCCTGAACATGATCCTCTTGCTGACGGGGAGCCAGTACAGGTCTCTCAGGTGGCCGGAGATGTGGCTGTGTCGGGGGATGTCCAGGACGAGTCGTGCGGAGGCGTTCTGGATGCGTTGGAGTCTTTTCTGAAGTTTGGCTGTGGTTCCGGCGTAGAGGGTGTTCCCGTAGTCCAGTCGGCTGGTGACGAGTGCCTGGGTGACGGTCTTCCTGGTCTCGGTGGGGATCCATCAGAAGATCTTACAGAGCATGCGCAGGGTGTTGAAGCACGATGAGGAGACGGCATTGACCTGTCTGGTCATCGAGAGGGAGGAGTCCAGGATGAAGCCCAGGTTGCGTGCGTGGTCCGTTGGCTTGGGAGTGGTGCCCAGGGCAGGGGGCCACCAGGAGTCATCCCAGGCGGAGGGCAATGATCCCAGGATGAGGACTTCCATCTTGTCTGAGTTCAGTTTCAGGCGGCTGTTCTTCATCCACTCTGCGACGTCTTTCATCCCTTCGTGTAGGCTGGTTCTGGCGGTGGCGGGGTTGTTAGTGAGGGAGAGGATCAGCTGGGTATCGTCGGCGTAGGAGATGATGTTGAGGTTGTGATGGCATGCGATGGCTGTGAGGGGGCTCATGTAGACGTTGAAGAGAGTTGGGCTGAGTGATGATCCTTGTGGTACACCCTGTTTTGTCTGTGTTTTTAGGGTTTGTTCTGAAGAGACAGGAATCTCTAAAATGTGCTTATTCCTTAAGGCAAATCTATTTACCTGCCCCATGTAGCTCGCTCTAACCTCCTTACCTCTGTGTTGTGTTTGTTTACTCCTGGTTTGCCTGTTCTTTTCCTTGATACTTGGGAACACACAGCAAATCCTGCAGGTCTCCTCCAGCTTCTCTTCTTTCCAGGAGTCATTTATAAGTCTTCATCTTATTTGAAACTTCCTGACTTTCCTCTGGTGCATCCAGAGTTTTTTTATTTAGGTGTTTCTCCCTACCGCCTCTCGATATACCAGCTGGTTGAAAGGTACTGCCTGGATCCCACCCAAATCATTTCCTAGTTGAAGCACACCGATCATAGGATAGCCGCGCAGCTGCCTCCACCCACATTCCGTCTCTGCGTCGGAGACAAGCGTCCGCGGCAGCCAAGACTTCCTTTTGCCGTACCTTGCACTGCATGCACGTTGGAAAGGTGGTTTTCAATATGACCTCCATAGACCTTCAGCCCTTTGATGCTCTCTCCACCCAAAAAGAACCTCTCACTGCTTTGCACATCGCTGGACACCACTGCCGCGCTGCAGGAAAGAATGGAGAGCTCCCAACCCACTCAGCCGCTGGCTGCCATGTTCCCCCATGAACTATATAGAGCTCTGAAGGAAGAACTGGCCCCATGGTACAGGGAAATTATAAATGCTGCCTTTATAGAAGGATAAGAACTTCCACAATCCTGGGAGGAAGTCACAATTAGTATAATTTTAAAACCAAACAATAACCCTAGATTTTGCGAATCATATAGACCGATATCTCTCTTAAACAACAATTATAACATTTATATCCAGAATCTCGCAAAACATTTGGAGAGTTTTATCGGGCAGTTAATACACATCGATCAAAAAGGTTTAATTAAAGGTAGACATCTACATGATTTAATACACGATTTGATTGGAACAATAGACTTAACTAAAGGAAGTAAAATACCTCTGACAGTCCTTAACTTTGATGCTGCAAAGGTATTTGATAGCGTTAGTTGGCCCTTCCTACAATGGATAATTAGGCAACATGACCTGGAGGAGGATTTTTCTAGAGCTGTGTCACCAATCTATAGTAACCCTACTGCTAGGATTCCAGTACATGGAAATCTCACAGATCAAATAATAATCAAAAGAGGGAGGCTTCTGGGTTGCTCTTTGTCCCCCTTATATTTTTAATAATGTATATTGAGCCTCTGGCAAACAAAATACAATCACATTTAAATATAAGCCCTTTTAGGTGTAGAGGTTGGGGAAAAAGTGGGCCTGTACACAGATGACTTAATGATCAATACCAGTGAAATGGAGAAATCCCTCCTAGAGATTTTTATGATACCAAGGAATTTGGGAAAGAATCAGGATATTTAGTCAACTAACGAAAAGACTGGAATTATTGAGTAGAATATGCACTGCCCTCGCCCATTGGTGAAACATGAGATCATATATCTAATGATTCAGGTGTTACAAGACCTTAACAAAAATGGCCCAGATTACTTTGACAAAAGTAGAAGCTGAAAATAAAATATTATTGAAGACCTGGAGCAGTCTCCCTCTTACCTTTCTAGGAAGATCAAATTTACTTAAAATGTCCATACTGCCAAGTTGTTCCTTCATCTTTGATGCAATTCCCTTAGATTTTAACTTGGATGCTTTTAAAAAACTACAAGGTGAATTAAGTAGTTTTATGTGGTCAGCCAAAGGAGTAAGGATTAATTGGAAGAAGTTGAGTAGGAGGGAGACATACAGGGAAATCACTAGATCTGATTGTTTTATAAACCATTGGGGATTTCAGTTTAAGGCATTTAGATCTCTTCTTTGGGAAAATGAATCTTATATCCCATAATACAAGGCCTTAACAAGGGATAATACATAGATGGCATTTTTGTTCTACATAAATTCGGCCACTCAAAATACTTTAAAAAGGTCAGGCCACAGATCTTGAAGGCCACATGTAAGATATGGCATCAGACAAGATGGTCCCTGGCAATACCATATTACTGTTCCTCTTACCCAATTTGGAACTTCCCAGGCACGCCCAGATGTATTCTAGATAAATTAGGAGTTCCGTTGGCTGAAGCAGAAATAAATAAGTAGGGTCAACTTTTGCAGGAAAATGCTTTAGTTTCCTGGAAAATCGTAGGAAAAATCAACAGTAGGACATCTTTCCAGTTCAAGTATTATCAACTGTCAAGTTGGGCAAGAGAATTGGGGAAAGTAGGGAAAGGAAGGATTATGAGATAGAACATCAATTAAGACCCCATCAAAGGGAAGAAGTTCCAAAATGGTATTGAACTCTGATAAAGGTGGGGAAGAACCCTATTCTATGCTGGGAGAGAACTGGAAGAGGAACCGGCCAAGCCTACAGATGGAAGACTTATGGCAAGTATCGATGACTACTTTTTGGTCAATCATAAAGTCGGTTCCACTCAGAAAAATGAATCTCTTCAAAGTGCACAGGGAATACTAGATACCGAAGAAGCTGTCTAAACTGGGGAGACAATAGGTGAGAAAATACCCCAAATGTGGAGAAGACAAGGTCCATGATACTCATATGTTTTGGCGGTACCCTCTGATAGTGACCTTCTGGCAAGATGTGGGTAAGATGGTCATCATGATTATAGATAAAGACATTAAGGTAAGCCTAGCAATGGTAATAGTTGGGGTTGTAGAGGGAAGTCATAAACTAGTGAAATAACTCAAGAAACAAAAATCTTTAATGTTTGTGCTAATGTTGCTTGCACGAAGGGAGATATGTATAAAATGGGTATTGCCTACTCATCCAACAAAAATTGAATGGGTTTTATCAATCAGGAGGATAAAAACTCTAGATAATATTAGTTCATTGGAAAGAAGAGCAAACTTTTGGGAGATATGGGATCATTGGGAAATGGAAAATAATGAGCATGGAGAGTGGAGATAGAGGGACAAATGAGAAACGGGTCCCATGATTAGGATATCATTAGCTAAACCTCTGAGAGGAGAAAACTCACGCTGGATAAACAGCTAAAGTAGCTGTGGAGCTGGTTTTGAGTTTAACATGGACGCTATTTTTGTCCCAGACCCTCTAAAGGAGAATATATCGAAGTTGCCCGCTTGATCTGCCTAACCAAGCCCCCAAATGCCTATTGATGTTATATGGGGAAAAACAAAGAAAAAAACATTTCCAACTGGAGATCAAGCAGAGGGAAGCTGGAGGACCATCTATTTCAGTGACAGCAGCAACAATTCCAGGCCAGACAGTCTCTTCAGAGGTGCAGACTACTGCAACAGATAAGGCTCTAGAGATATAAATAATGGCCACATATTGCATGTACTGTAGTGGTGTTATAAGTGCTGGTGAGCAGTGTCTTACAGCTATTCACAATGCTGCAATACAACACACATGCTAATTATTTCCCCTTTTTATAAGTTTTGCACATTTTTCAGTGCATGATTTTTCAATTTCTCATGCACTGGTTGACATTTTTGTTATTATAAAAAAGAAGACTTGTTTTTAAACTTTACAAAACCACCTTATGCAGTTAAAAAAAAAGATAAAATATGTATATGTGTTGGAATGAGTGCAACTGGTGCATGGATGTTACAATGAGTGCAGCAGTGGTGCCGGAGTGAATCTATGAGTGCATAAGTAGTGCCTGAGTGATTGGATGAGTGCAAAGGTAGTGATTGGGTTATTGCATGTGTGGATGGGTAGTGCCTACGTGAATAGATGAGTGCAACAGTAGTGTCTGAGTGAATGGATGAGTGCATGGATAATGGCTGAGTGAAAGAATGAGTGCATAATTAGTGCCTGGGTGATTGGATGAGTGCAAGGGTAGTGCCTGGGTGAACAAATGAGTGCATGGGTTGTGCCTGGGTAAATGGATGAGGGGAAGGATATTGCCTGGTAATTGGATGTGTGCATGGGCAGTGCCTGTGTAAATGTATGGGCACATGGGTAGTGTGTGAGTGAATGGATGAGTGCAAAGGTAGTTTCTGGGTGATGGATGAGCTAATGCATAGTGCCTGAGCAAATGGATGAGTGCAAGGGTAGTGCCTGGGTGATTGGATATGTGCCTGCGTATTGCCTAGGTGAATGGGTGAGTGCATGGGTAGTGCCTGAGTGAATGGAGGAAAGCATGGGTAGTGCCCGAGTAATTGAATATGTGCAGGAGCGATTCAATAAGAGAATAGTTAGTCCCTGGGTAAATGGATGAGTGCATGGGTAGTGCAAGAGTGAATGGATGAGTGCAAGCATAGTGCCTGAGTGAATGGATGAGTACAAGTGTGCATGGGTAGTGCCTGTGTAAATGGATGGGCGCATGGGTAGTGCATGAGTGAATGGATGAGTACAAAGGTAGTTCCTGGGTGATTGGATGAACTAATGAATAGTGCCTGAGCAAATGGATGAGTGCAAGGGAAGTGTCTGGGTGATTGGATGTGTGCCTGGGTAGTGCCTAGGTGAATGGGTGAGTGCATGGGTAGGGCCTGAGTAAATGGGTAAAAGCATGGGTAGTGGCTGAGTAATTGAATATGTGCATGGGTAGTGCATGAGCGATTCAATAAAAGATTAGTTAGTGCCTGGGTGAATGGATGAGTGTATGGGTAGTGCGTGAGTGAATGGATGAGTGCAAGCATAGTGCCTGAGTAAATGGATGAGTGCAAGGGTAGTGCGTGAGTGAATGGGTGAGTGCAAGGATAATGATAATGACTGAGTGAGTGAGTGAATGAGTGCATGGGCAGTGCTTGGGTCATTGGAAGAGTGTATGGGTAGTGCCTGAGTGAATAAATGAGAGCGTGCGTACTGCCTGAGTAAATGGATGAGCGCAAGGGTAGTGCTTGGGTGATTGAATTTGTGCATGTTTTGTTAGGTGAATAGATGAGTGCATGGATAATGCCTGCGTGAATGGATGAGTGCATGGGTAGTGCCTGAGTGAATGGATAAGTGCAAGGTTAGTGCCTGGGTGATTGAGTGAGTGCATGGATAGTACCCGGGTGATTGGAAGAATGTATGAGTAGTGCCTGGGTGATTGGATGTGTATATGAGTACTGCCTGGGTGATTGGATGAGTGCATGAGTAGTGCCTGGGTGAGTGAATGAGCTCATGGGTAGTGCCTCAGTAAATGGATGATTGCAAGGGTGGTGTCTGGATGATTGGATGAGATCATGGATAGTGCCTAGGTGACTAGGAAGTGCATTGATAGTGCCTGTGTAAATGATGAGTGAATGGTTACTGCTTGGGTGATTAGATTAGTTGCTAAGTAGTTCCTGATTGATCGTATGAGTGCATGGGTAGCACATAGGTGACCAGATGAGTACAAGAGTAGCGCCTAGGTGATTGGATGAGTGCAAGGGTAGTACCTGGGTCATTGGAAGAGTGCATGGGTAGTACCTAAGTGAAAGGATGAGCAAATGCATAGTTCCTGAGTGAATGGATGAGTGCAAGGGTAGTGCCTGGGTCATTGGAAGTATGTATGGGTAGTGCCTGAGTGAATGGATGAGAGAATGTGTACTACCTGAGTGAATGGATGGGTGCAAGGTTAGTGCTTGGGTGATTGAATGCGTGTATGGATAGTACCTGGGTGATTGGAAGAATTTATGAGTAGTGCCTGGGTGATTGGATGAGTGCATGGGTACTGCCTGGGTGATTGGATGAGTGCATGGGTAGTGCCTCAGTGAAAGAATGAGTGTAAGGGTAGTATCTGGATGATTGGATAAGATCATGGATAGTGCATAGCTGATTGGGAGAGTGTATCTATATAGTGCCTGACTAAATGATAAGTGCATGGGGAGTGCTTGGGTAATTGGATTAATGGCTGAGTAGTACCTGGTTGATTGTATTAGTGTGTGGGTAGCACATAGGTGACCGGATGAGTGCAAGAGTATCGCTACAAGGGTAGTGCCTGGGCCATTGGAAGAGTGCCTGATTAGTGCCTGTGTAAATGGGTAAGCAAATGCATAGTTCCTGAGTGAATGGATGAGTGCAAGGGTAGTGCCTGGGTGACTGAATATGTGCATGGGTAGTGCCTTGGTGAATGGATGAGTGCATGGATAGTACCTAAGTGAATGGATAACTGAATGGGAAGTGCCAGAGTGATTGTATGCATGCAAGGGTAGTGCCTGGGTGATTGCATGAGTGCATTGATAGTGCCTGGGCAATTGGATGAGTGTATGGGTTGTGCCTGAATGATTGGATGAGTGCATGTGTAGGGCCTGGGTGATTGTATGTGTGGAAGAATAGTGCCTGGGTGCTTTGATGAGTGCATGGATAGCACCTCGTTGAATGGATGAGTGCATGAGTAGTGTTTGGTTGATTGCATGACTGCAAGGGTAGTGCCTGAGTAAATGGATGAGTATATGAGTACTGCCTGGGTGATTGGATGAGTGCATGAGTAGTGCCTGGTTGATTGTATGAGTGCATGAGTAGTACTTGCATCACTGGATTAGTGCAAAAATACAATCTGGGGATTGGTTGGGTCGATAAGTAGTGCCTCATTGAATAGATGAGTGCAGGTATAGTGCCTGTGTGATTGGATGAGGTCATGCATAGTGGTTGGGTGAGTGCATGGAAAGTGCCTGGGTAAATATATTAGGCCTGGGTGGTGAACCTCGCTCCGTTCGCGGAGTTTGAGTACTTTTCGGCACTCCGCACTCCAGGCAGCTCGCAGAGTGCAGAAAACTCCGCTTTGCGATGTGCAGCGGAGTTTTTTCCCCGCTTGCTTTACTGTTCTCGAGCGCAAGCTGCCGCTCGGGTACAATTTCTACCCGAACTTCGCTGAGTTTTTTAGTAACTTCGAGGAGTTTGGCGTAGCAAAACTGTGAACTACGCCCAGGCCTAAATTAGATGAGCACATGGGAACTACTTGTGAGAATGGATGAGTGAATGGGTAGTGGCTCTGTGAATGGATGAGTACATAGGTAGTGCCTGAGTGATTGGATATGTACATGTTTTGTACCCGGATTAATGGATGAGCGCATGGGTAGTGCCTGAGTGAATGGATCGGTGCAAGGGTAGTGCCTGAGTAAATGAATGAATAGAAAGGTAACACCTGAGTGATTGGATGAGTGCAAGAGTAGTACCTGGGTGATGGGGTGAATGCATGGGTAGTGCCTGGATGATGAGGTGAGTGCATGGATAGTGCCCTGGTGATTGGGTGAATGCATGCATTGGGCCTGTGTGATTGGGTGAGTGCATGGATGGTGCCTGGATGATTTGATGAGTGCATGGGTATTGCCTCAGTAAATGGATGAGTGCATGGGAGTGGCTGAGTGAATGGATGAGTGTATGCATAGTGCATGTGTGAATGGATCAGTGCAAGGGTAGTGCCTGGGTGAATGGATGAGTGCATGGGTAGTGCCTGAGTGATTGGAGGAGTGCTTGGGTAGTGCCTCAGTGAATGGATAAATGCATGGATAATGGCTGAGTTTGTAAATTAGTGCATTTGTAGTGCCTGGGTGATTGGGTGAGTGAATTGGGTAGTGGTTGGTGATGGGTAGTGGCTGGGTGAATGGATGCATGCAAGGTAGTGCCTGGATGATTGGATATGTACATGGTTAATGACTTGGTGAACGGATGAGTGCCAGGGTAGTTCGTGAATGAATGGATGAGTACAAGCATAGTGCCTGAGCCATTGAATGAGTGTATGCGTAGTCCCTAAGTGAATGGATGAGTGCAAGGGTAGTACCTGGGTGAATGGATGAGTGTATGGATAATAGCTGGATAAATGCCTGAGTGAATGGATGAGTACATGGATAGTGCCTGAGTGAATGAATGAGTACAAGGGTAGTACCTGGGCAATTATGTGAATGCATGGGTAGTTGCTGAGTCATTGGATGAGTGCATGTTTAGTGCCTACGTGAATGGATGAGCTCATGTTTAGTGCCTGAGTGAATAGATGAGTGCAAGGGTAGTGCTCCGGTGAATAGATGAGTGCAAGGGTAGTGCCTCAGTGAATAGAGGAGAGTGTGGGTAGTGCCTCAGTGAATGGGTGAGGGCACGGGTAGGGCAGAGTGAATTGATGAGTGCAATGGTAGTACCTGGGTGAATGGATAAGTGTAGGGTAGTGCTTGAGTAAATGGAGGAGTACATTGGTAGTGCCTCAGTGCAGACACTACCCATGTAGGTATGAGCAATGGGGCCTGGTTGAGAGGGATTCAACATACGACCACAAGGGAAAATTAAATAAAAAAATAAATTTCCCTTGTCGTCGGCTGTCAAAATCCCTCCCATCCAGCGCCACCACCCCACCGCTCTTACCTGGCTTCCTCAGTGAATGGATGAGTGCAAGGGTTGCATCTGAGTGAATGAATGAGTGCATGGACAATGGCTAGGTGACTGAATTAGTGCATGGGTAGTGCTTGGGGGACTGAATGAGTGCATGGCTAGTGGCTGGGTACATACTACCTTAATGAAAGCAATTATATGTCAAAATAGTGTCTGATATTTATATATCTGGAACAAAATGTCCAACAATTATGAAGTAGTCTTCATTTTTGCATTTCCTTTTGTAAACATCATCCCTCTGTAGGACAAATGATGTCTAAAATGTTCTTAGTCCAGGTATGAAAAACATACCACATAGTACTACGTAGAACTGGCTGTAGCAATAAAAGGGGGATTTCTTTTTTATGGTGAAGAGACTTTTCACATGCAACTTAAGGCTACTGGTATTATAGTACCTCCATTTACCTTTTTTTCTGTAGTAATACAATGTAGTCCTCAAATATTTATAAATTCCTTTCTTGCAGTTAAAAAGTGTCCTTCATTTCTAACAGATTGCTGTAGACAATAGGACGAATAATGTCTCAGAAACACACAATCTATATATATATTTCAACAAAATACCACATGGTCTTATCCTAGATTCTCCTTAGAACTTCAGTTCTAGAAATAGAAGATATGAGTTTGGTGATTTTTTGGGTATTCTTGATTTGAATGTCCCTTGTATGTCATTGCACTCTGTCTATCCTGTTTGACATTGTAAATATATTGCGTAGTGTCATGAGGCTATATTAACTCCTTCATGAATTATGATTGCTATAGTTGTGAAAGTTTTTTGGGAGATGGAAATTGGTGCAGCTTTAATGTTTGTAAATTCAGTTTCTAATTTAGAACCATCCACTCTGCATCATTGTAGCAGAACTATGATATATTTTCCATATCTTTGTAGAAATAACTTTGACCTAAGTTCTGATTTGCAGTTTGGACTGGTGATATCATTAATGTATCTGGGCATTTGTAGTTAAATCTTCAAATGACACAGCGTTACAATCCGGTAATGTCAAGTACAGGAATCATTTTGAATTGATTATAGTGCTAAACGTAAACTCACAATCTTCACAGTTATGGTTCATTTATAAGTTAAACCAAATAATTCATTGATATTCACATCTTCTTCATATAATACTCCTAGCATTACCATTATAAATTTTAGAGCATCCTGCAGAATATTTTGAGAGAAAACTACTGATCCAGTACAGCCATCAGTGAGTTTTCTTATTCTAATAGCAGAATGTATAATACTTCTTTCACTTTCTAATTCTTGTAGTAAACTACATAGTTGTGTAGATATTCTTTTATCTACCATTTCTTTAATAGATTTTGTAAAATGAGGCAAATTATATAGTCCATTTAATCCTTCATTTGCATAAAAGTTCAATGCAGATTTATTATCAAAGTGATAGCCATGTATTTCCTCATTGTGCTCCAGTTTTATTTTCTTTCCTCCATCTTGATTTGATTTTTGTTCATCTTTCTGTTCAATTCTGATAGATTGTTTTGATATTTTTCACTTTTGGATACTGTATTGCTTTTTGAACTACAGGATACTGGCCTACATGAGGAGCATATTTAGCTCTTAACTGACTCCACTACACAGCTCATATCAGCATTACTGTCTTCTCATCAAAATCAGAAATAAACCATACAATGGTCTAATTCGCAAAAAAGCAGCATATGATATCCCTTCTTTGAATACACTACTACTAATATTAACAAGGCCTGTATATTTCCGGTAAACTTTGAAATTTGTGAATAGTTACTGCATACCCTAAAGATACTGGTAACTGCTTTCACTGGACATACACGTCTTTCACAAGTTGGGAACATACAACACATCTACCAATCTGCATAACTTCAGCAATATCATCACATTTTATGGCTAAGTATTCCACATAATTTCTGTTTCGATAATTACCATAACTTAACCCATTGCATCATTCACTAGCCCTTCTTTAACATTTACATTATGACGTAATGTTACACAACATTTTTTACAGCTATATAACAGTTTTTCTAATCTTGCAGTTTTTGACACAGACTTTTCTAAAATATCTAATGCCAATTACAGTTTTTCTGTTAGTGGCACTGTAACTGCTTCATGGTCCATTTTATCATTTGCTCTAATTTCGATGATCCCTACTTTTTCCAGTTGCAAAAATTGTTCATTGAGTTTACTATACTCCTCAAGAGCTGGGATCAAACAAACAATAGACTTCTCTTCCTTAACAAAATTATACATTACTTCAGCAGCTGAACCATTACTTAGGAACTTATTTTTGATGAGATAGGTTTGTAATACTGTCTTTCCCTCTTTTGTGAGGACTCCCACTCTTAGATCCTTAACTATATCTGCATAATACATATCTGATGCTTTGCGCATATTTTGGATTAATTCTTTGTATTGAAAGGTTTCTCAAATGTTTACATTTCCAATACTTCCTAGTGAATTCCTTGTTTCAATATGTAGTAGTTTTTTTTAATACAGGTTTTCCTTTTATGGGAGTTACTTTTAGCAGGTTTCCAAAGACTATTAAGTGTTTTCCTCCAAAAAGTACAATTGTAGTCAATTTTTAATATTTGCTGCTTTCTTAAATCCATAAGAGCTAGCATTAAGTTGGACGCCATGCTGACTTCAGCAATAATTAGTAACTTTAATTTCTTTAATACACTTGCCTCTTCATGAAAATCATCACCAAATCGTTATTGCATTGTAATTTGTTGTCTTGTTTAACAGGCAGCATTAATAATCAATGAAGGGTAACTCCTTTAACATTATGAGCAGCTAAGCATGTTGGTGAAGTGACTACATACGAGAAATCGTAATCTGTTGTCTTCTGCAGGTAACTTGTCAGTACATTAGTCAAGAAGCTTTTTTTCCAGTTCCAGCTTGACCACCTTTGCACAGTAGAACTGGTTTATATGTAGAACATACACACTTTTTATTCTCATGGAGAAATCCATGTTCTACTTTACCTTTTACCTTTTCAAACATTTCTTTCTGATCTGCATTCAATTGCTGTATTAGTAGTTCTAGATCCAAGGTTTTCTGTCTTACTTGCTGCATTGCATTCTCCACTTCATTCATAGCTATTGCAGCTTCATTTTCAATAATTGCCAGTCCAAGAGTAACTTGACTTCCAGATGCTGAACTTTGACTGCTCAGAGAACTCTTTCTTGTTATCTCATCAACAATTGTTTCTTCTTGTTCAATCTCTTCTCTCAACATTTGAATATACACTGGAAACACACAGCACTCAATGCTGTCTTTCACAGCATTGAATGAATCTTCATAACAGTCAAATTTGCCAAATAGCTCACTTTCATCCGCCTTGGCTGAAACAACTGTAACATGGCTAAACAGAAAAACTATATTTTGACTGGAGTTTGGCAAATTAACTTTTGATGGTTGATTACATTTCCTTTGTATGTCTCACATCTCCTTCACATCTAGCCACAGCAAATTTACCTTCATCTATGTACTCACTGACATGAATGTATAATGTTGAAGTATTTCATAAAGACACATCCTTTCCAGATGATGACTTTTTCTTGGATAGTATATGTATCTAGCATGCTACTCTTTAGAACATCTGTACTGTGTGGCTCAAATTCTATAAGATATTGAATTTCAGGAAAATACTTCAGTATCCTGTTATGACTATTAGCAAGCCATAAACTCACCCATAGAACTCCTGTATATTTAGAAAACAAACAAGCAGAGCTTAACCGGTCTATACATTCATAGGAGCCTATCTCTCTGTGCAAAAGCATTTTCAAACTAAAACTGTGCAATTTCTTTGTAAGACTCTTTTCTGCTGAAATCTCCTCCCACATCTTTCATTTCAGTTTCAGTTCTGTTTTCAGCAATTCAGTGGTCTGCAACAAACTATGCATCCATGTTTGCATTCCACATCTTCAGAATCACAGGATGGTAGTCATTCATGTACTTGGAGGCCTCTGTTCTTTTTAGGTTATACGTAATTTTTCTGTGATTTCCTTGTAAGTGTATGTCTGACTGTAGACAAAAAGCTGTTGGGTCTTTCTTGTGGGATAACCGGTCGTGGGAATCCAAACCAACATCTTGTATGAAATTTCCCTTTTGCTCTGTATTTTCGCTGACAGTATTTTCCGTATTCATGATTTTGAAATCGCAGAACGTATTCGCCTAAAATGTAGTCCCTACTCTCCTTAGGGATGGAGCAAGTTGCACGCTGCTCAATAAAAGATAACACAGGCACATTACTGGCTGTAGAAAACTTTGGGGCATCTTTTACCCACAACAGCATGTGAATATGAGGAGCACCTTTGGCTTAGTACTCTGTACGCCAAAATAAATCAATCAATTCAACAAGAGGAGGTTTTGCTTTATTCAAGATGAAAGCCATCATTGCTTCAAATGTAATATTAAAAAACATTTGCAGGGTCTAGTCAGCACAGTTCTCCTGGCATCTTCAGATACATGCCTTTTATATTTCAATTTGCCTCCTGCAAGAATTTTAGCAGGTCATCCCATGCATAGTAAGCACAACTCAGCGTAAGGAACCAAGTAGGTACTCCAAGGTTCCTCAACATGCACTTCAGTTCACCATGACACTGATACCAATATTCATTTGTCCCATGCTGACATGCCATTAGGTTTATTAAATTGTACTCTTGAGTGAGTGAACAATGCTACAATGGGCTAAGCTATGAGGGGTGGAGCTGTGTGTGTTGCGAGAGAGCCGCGGATCGGCAGCGTTTTGTACTTTTCTTGTTCCGCTTGCTCCCGCTTGCCCTGTCTGGCTCCCCGCTGGGATTTCTGCAGAGCCGCATTTACCGGCCGCAATCCCGGCTGATTAAACGCAGATCCAATGCCGGCCGATTTGGAAAGATTTCGAGGAGCTCACCTGCCAGGATTCCTGAGGGCTGTGGATGGCGACAACAGTGGCAACAGCGTAGGAGGCGACTGCCTACTTCCACCACTAGAACGCCCAGCGAGTGCCCAGCGAGTGCAGCTGCCAATAGTGGGCAGTTGCTGAGTCTGGGCCACAGGTGTTCTGCCGTGTGGCCATAGTGGGCTTCACAGTGGGGGGAGCAGAGTGGTCGATGTCACCGTAGAAAAGCACGCAGAGGCATTTTGGGCAGTGGAAGGAGCAGTTAGATTTAAGATTCTCTACTTCTCCAAGGAAAATTTTCTACTATTGGAAGAAAAGCTTGCAGTTGAGCCTTTTTGAACCTTTGCTATTAGATACTTTGTTGCCGCCACAACCCCGGACTACATTTGACCACATTGCCCAGCAGACCACGTGGCGCGCAGGCCACCAACGTAAGGGGAGAGCGCCCGGAGACGCTTATAAGCTAGACGCGGGACGGGTGTGGGTGAAGCCCGGTTCCATGGGTGGGCCCATCTGCGCCTGTCGGGAGACTGAAAAAGGCTGGGATGGGCCACATTATTGAAATCTATGGACCAAGGGTTAACCTGTATTACTATCTAAGGTACTCTGATATTGACACTACTGTCATTTGTTGTGGCCCAAGGAGTAAAAAAAAAATGAGCAGGCCTAGAGATGGAAATGGGAGGGGGGTTGTGGGGACTCCAGACGCTTTTTTGTTGAGGGCTGAGTCCGCGCTCATTCATGAAACTGAGCTCACATAGCGTAGATTATCCCTGGAGCCCAAAACTCCCACAACAGATCTGCTACCACTATCCCTGTGCTACAACCTAACCTGGAAGAAAATACATCGCATTACAGCATGCTACACTCTACGGTCTCGGACACAGAATTTACTAATGCTGCTGATACTTTTGGTATATCTGGTAGTTCCATAATGCCCAATGTAGTGACACTGGCCAAAAAGCTAAATCCAAGCATTGGAATGGCCAGGCACTGCCAAAAAAGGAAAGGGCAGGCCCCTAGTAAACAAAACTACCTCTTGCCTAAACCATTAGGACGGAGGAGCAAACCTGTTGAGAAAGAACATAATCAGGAGCCTTCTCCGATTGTAAAAGATGTGGTATTTAAGGGAGCACTATCAATTCAGGAGGGGGAAGATTTTGGGAAAAACTGGAGTTAATGGTCTCAGCCCTTTTTGACCCGATATTGCAAAAGTTAACTGAAATTGATTTAAGACTAACTAGCCTTGAAAAACTAGTGATTAGTGGATTCATCCCAACCTTGCATGATCACTCCCAAAAGAGGGTAGAGGTTATTTCTCCTAATGATCCACCTCAGGGTATTGCCGTAAGGGGAGGCGTGCATGACCCAGGACCACCTCTGAGACCTCTAGAAGACTTGCCAGGCTCAAGGGCAGCATGTACTCTGTTAAATGGTAATGAGACATCAAATCAGAGAGAAAGATTGACCACTAAGCAGGGGCAGATCATACACGCCCCAAGAAGAGCCCATATTGATAAGCTTAGACTCTCTCAGGTTGAGGTTGAGAGATCTCAGACTATAAGCTCCATAGGAGGACAGATCCCTAACCATAGAGGCTCTTGTGTCCCTCGTAACAATGTAAAATTTACCACCGGAAGCAACTCCATACACTGTGCTATTGGCCAATGTTCCTCCATTGCCCAGGGATTTGGAGCATTGGTCAACATTGAAGAATCATTGAATGCTTTTTTTGAGTGCAAGGACGGGGATTAATAATACTGTGTTATTCTCATAATTTAAGATGGTGCGTCGGATTGGGTGGGTGGGGCAATACACTAAGACCTTGTAAACTGTATAGTTTTATCATTTAGATCCCCAGGCTTGTTCATGACAATGCTAGATAGAACGGTCAATTGGCTCGCAAGTTCAGGGGGGATAACACTCTTACCCCTGGGTTTTTTCTACCAACCACCCAGACCTTCATGGCATACTTTCAAGGGGGAGAGGTTCATGTGGGCAAACGAGTACCCTTTCCATCCTCTTTGGTTCTACCCCAATCGTTTTGGGGCACTGAGTGGGCTTGCAGATATAGATTAACTAATTCCCTTTGAGAGAAACTTGGATAACATGGACACCCTTAATAAGGAACCAGAGAAAGTCCCTAATTTCACAGATACCATAGCTGAATCCCTTTACACATATGATCATGAGTCTGAAAATAATTTATACTCATCTTTACCCTCGGTTTTTGGGAGAGAAGGAAGTGTAGGACTGAATATTGATATTTTGCCTGCAGCTCCAGTTATTCATAATATCACTGGGGAAGTCACAGCGGCCTATGATCATAACATCCATCCCCTTAGACTCATCTCTTGGAATATCGCAGTCATTTCCTCAAAGCTAACAGATGAGACCTGGTTACAATATGTTAAGACAGACATTAATTGTGCCCAGGAAACCTGGAGTAGGAACGATATCGACATAGATGGATATTGTTCCTTTAACGCCCAGGCAACACCATCACTCGCAGGGAGAGCAAAGGGAGGATTGGTGACATTGATTTCTGTTAAATATGGGTCAGTAAAAATAGAGAACATATCTGATTACCGTTGGTCCAGCTTATTCAGTTCTCTGATTTGATTGATGCTACAATATTACTGGTTCACTGGTATTACAATATTTTTGACTCAAAGAACTGTTAATACCCTCTAGGAGGAAGTTGACAAGGCTGCAGTGAAATGTTATCCTTTGTGTATAATTTGGGCAGGCACTTTAAATTGCACATTATGCTGGCATGGTAAAAATGAAGTATGTGGGGCACTTGATACTGGGAATTAACCCTTATCACACTTTAAACATACTCTGCAGGGTGAAGCATTAAATCCCAGTATTGTCATAAACGATTTATGTTTGGTTGACTCCTTGGTTAGTACCTCACCCATACTGTATCCAACTTATGTGGGTTGAGGCAAGACAAGTACAATTGATTTTTTGCTATTCTCTTGAAAGTATGCGTGTCCTGTAGATAGTTTTGCAGTCAAACCAAACCCTGCCAGTGACCACAATCCCCTCACTGTTTCTTTGTATGTAACGGCGAAGGTGGCTAAGGGTGATAAGTACCCACTTAAGTATAACCGCAATCAGAGAGTTAGACTAAAATGGAGTACGATAAATCCCTCTCAATTTGAGGAGAATATTATTAAAACAAATTCAAGACAAATCATGTCATGTTTATCTTATGATTCACCCCAGATGTGGTCATACAGGACTTTGAATTAATTTGTAAAAATGTTGCTAAAGAATTAACAAAATCAGTGACAAGGAGAGAATCACAGGAACCAAGATGGTTTAATGCTGAGTTCTCTGGGGCACATAAAGATCTTAAGAAAGTCTTTAATTAAGAGAGCAAGACAAACCTATAAATGTGTTATTGGCCAGAGAAAGTTTGAACTGAGAAGATTGGCCTGGAAATATCGTGAAAGAGCCAGCAATCTCAGGGATTCTAAGAGTTTCTGGGAAGTTATTACCCGTCCTCTTTTTACTAACAAAGCAAGGGGTATGGAATCAACAATATCGGGGTAGCTTGGGTACTCCACTTCTCCAAAATATTTAACCCAAACCACATCTCACCACAAGACCAAAGGGAAGAAGCAGTAATTAATTTGGATACTGCATACCAACTTAGTTCTTCCCTGACTGTAAGTGAGTTTGAGGATGCCCTGGCAGAGGGTATCCCCTCGAAAGCACCAGGCCCCTGGATGTGTTTAAAAGCAATCTCTAACTTTGGGCCCCCTTGATGGTTAATGTCTTTAAAGCAGCAATAGTGGGTTGCACTCCTTCATCATCAAAAGAGGCAGTAGTAGTGCCAATCTAAAACAAGCATTTACAATGCAACGGGGTCGCCTTTGCCAAAGTTAGAGCTATTGGCATTGTAAATGACAACATTTTTTATTTATGTGTTGGTTTTGAAAACAGATAAATAAATGGCATTGTCATTTACAATGTCAATAGCCATACAACTTGTAATTACATTACACACACAGAGGGTCACTCGCACACATACAATCTTACTACCACACACAATTTCTCTCTCACACACAGTCTCTCTCCCACACAATCTGTCTGTCTCTATCGTGCACACACACTTACAATCTCACACAAACGCTCACACCTAATCTCTCGACCACACACACAATAATGATCACTTTCTCACATACACTCTCACACACAATCTTTCTGACGCAAACACTTGCAATTATTTCCACACACACAAATGATCTCTCTCACGCACACATAATCTCTGTCCCATCGGTGCACCCAACAATAACTGGAAATGTGTCAGCGCTGTACAGGAGGCCTCTAGCGTGATTTTTTAAAATTATTTTTTTACATACAGACACCACCTTCCAAAATTTGCATTTAAAGAGAATAAAAAAATGGAGAGCATTCTATGAACCTTTGTATCTCTGTTTCTTTGTATCTAGTTTCTTTCAATGCGCAGTATATTAAGCCTTTTCTCGAACAATAAAACTCTGTGGAGGGAAAAAAGCTGGAGGCCTCTCTATACTAAAATAATTGAAAACAAAGGGGCAGGAAAACGATGACAACATTTGGAAATCACCCGTTAAATGTAAATAGATATGCGGTACCCCAAAATGAAATATTCACAGCTTACAAGGGAGGCAGGCCCTTGTACACTCGCAGTACTGTTCATTTACATCAAAGCACAGCAACATGAGGCCCCCTTTACCTTTGGTGAAGTGACTTATATACGCTGTATGTATGTACACTGTAGTAATGTTAATTGACTAAACAAAAGATTACAAATAAATTGAACTTTATAAGGGCTTCATCACAACATACATTAAGTAATGCACGAAAAGCAACATCCATCAAAGTTGGAAGTCTGGCGAAAATCCAAATAACTTGGTTTTGCTCTGAAATCTAAGCCCAATCACAGCCCAAGCAGCAATTCAATGGAGTATCTCAGCAAAAAGGAAACGGAGGTCGTGAGTGGGTTTTTTACGTCAATCTATGTTTGCAACTTGTGCGGACCATCAATCATTTCACAGTGACAAGAAAATCCAGCTTAAGTTAAAGAACATGGATCAACATATCGGAGTACAATGCAAGCTTCCAATACACCCCAACCACTGATTTCATTAAATTGAACTTAACCTCTCTGTTCATCCAACTTCCTCATTTTTCAGAATATGGAATCATCAAGCACCAGCCTCCATGTTATCATCAAAGCGGTAAGCAGGACTGGCATTAATATGTGCACTGCAAGAAATTCACTGAGACGCGGCCGCAGAAACGATTTCTGGCAGATCCGTTAAACCAATAAATCATCACAAACATTTGCGGGGTAACTGTCACTCGTGATTAGCCAGGGACCTTCAAAACATCCGAGATGGGGCTGTGGCAACAGAACACATCTCTCTGACCACACATACCATCATTCAAGAATCAAAACTACTCACTGCAGTGGGAATGCCTCCCTACGTATTTATGACACGAAGAATTCTGTGAACCAAAGAGGGAAAAACAACATGCCATGGAGCCGAGATGGCGCGTTTTCATGTCCGTGGTCAGGAAAAGCATTTTACACCATGGCGTTACAAAGCTGCTGGACCAAAATGTACTTGTCTTGCACTTTTAAAGCAACACTGGCTTTTCTCAAAACAACAAAAACAAGCGTCCGCGAACTTGAAAAACAAGAGCCTCACCGGAAGTCAGGCAAAGTCGCCTGTGACGGGGTCGGGGCTGCGTCCGGACCGGAAGAGAAGGCGGAGTGAAAGCGTCTCGCGAAGCCAGAAGGAGAGCGGAGTCCCTCAGAATTCACCTGGTAAGTTGAAAAGGGCTGGGGCTGGGGGGGGGGCTCGGTTCCCTCGTTGTGTGTGTGTGTATGTGTGTATGCATGTGTGCGACGGCGGGGGAGAGGGGGGTGCACTCGTGTGTGTGTGCGCGCGTGTGTGTATGTGAGGGGGGGTGGGTGTCTGTATGTATGTGCGTGGGCGCTTGTGTGTGTGTATGCACATGCGTGTGTGCTTCCCAGGAGACGGCGCCTGACCACAGCGCTCGTTCGCGTGTGTCAGTTTGGAATCGCCTCCAAGGCGATGCGCGCGGCCAGGATTGTCTCCTGGGAAGCACACATGCCGACAAAAGAGCCTCGGCGGAGACGCGCTTCCGCGCGTTCAGCCGAGCCCTAAAAAAGGGAGCAGGAATTATCCTGTATGCGACAGACCCATCTCCTCAATTGATGCCACATGCAAAGTCCTGGGAAGGGTAATACTTGTAAGTCTGGAATCTTGGGCCAATGCCTCTGGACTTATTTCCAATACACAATATGGCTTCAGAAGGGATATGTGAACAAACAAACTACGCCTCAATTTATCACTGATTATGGGTAACTACATGAAGGCCGGGGGGTCAATCCACCTCGCCTTCATGGACATATCTAGTGCATTTGATACAGTCAATCGGGGGAAGCTGTGGAAATTAAGGGAAAAAATGGGCTTAGAGGAACCACTTAACACATTGCTGCACAGGTTGCATGCCTCTACTACTGTTGTCATTTGTTATGTTCTTGGGGCAAAAAGACAAGGTCAATTGCTTCTACAGAGGGGGTTCGGCAAAGTTGTATACTGGTCCCTTTTTCATTCTTTAATACAGAAATGGTTTGGGGTAATTTTTGCTAGAGCAGTAATTAGATTTTCCTAGCATAGGAGGCAAATTAGTACCTTTGTTATCATATGCTGATGACACTGTTTTGATGGCTTTGACGGCTTACGGCCTCCAAAAAACCTTAAATGCTTTCACTGACTTCAAGTTGGAATTGGACCTAAAAGTAAATTGTAGTAAATCTTTTATCATGGTGTGTGGTCCTAACCAAATCAAAACAAGGACATTTGTGGTGAAGGAAAGACTATTGATAAGGCTGCCAATTTTTCTTCCTTGGGTAATGTTTTTAATATTAAACTGAGCTGGGAGCAACTGATTGCAAGTCAGCGACCATGGTCCAAAACTCTAGCAGAATAGTAGAGGGGCTGTTAAGTTTTGCTTGTAAATTGGGACATAAGCCGGTTGCAGAAATGATGACCTGAAACAAATCCAAATGCCTGTCAGAAGCTATGGGGGCATCACAAAAGTACTCAGATACAAATCCTGGACAACAAATTCTTAAAAAGATTTTTAATGATCCCGACTAGTTCCCCTACATCTTTCTGACACTCGTAAGTGGGGTTGGATTTTGTAGAAGATAGAATAAACATCGCCCACTGATCCTCTGGGGGAAAATTTGGGCCTCTGAGGAATTATCATTTTTAAGTAATATCCTTAGAGATTGCTTGAAACTTGAAAAGGCTCTTGCTATCCCCTGGCTTTGATATGTTAAAGACAATTTTAATAACATTGGGCTAGGGCACTATTATGACAATGCCGACTGTATTGGATCTAATATGAAATTGATCATAAAAAATGCATAGTATGCTGAATTAAGTATGTCTAATCAGGATCGTGGAACAAAAAATTGTGTAGATGGGCACCCAAACCATCCGCAATTGTATTTGTCCTTTATTATTCACTAGCAGCCCATCCCAACGTTGTCCGGGTATGAAATAGAATGTGTGTAATGCATGTATTTGGCAAGGGCAATTTATTTTAAAATCTCGCGCTAGACAACATTTTTTGTTTCATTAGAATAGGGAGGGAAAAGGCCCAGCTGCAGCCCTGGTTGATGTTAGCAGGCGCGTGTAATTGGTGTAGCCATCCGCTGCCTGAGCCCCGCTACAGCCCTGGTTGTTGTTAGCAGACGCGTGTAATGTCGTTGAACAAGAGAGTTATCAGCCGCGGGTAAATCCCTTTAATGAGAGAGTTGAGTGACAGCAAATAGGAGAGGCTGCAGTAATTGTCCCCGCAGACACGCTCATTTGCGTGTTCCCCCGTTTGAGGCCCAGATGCAGGCCTGTTTGATGTTAGCAGCCGCGTGTTCCCCCGCTTGAGGCCCTGCTGCAGCCCTGGTTGATGTTATCAGGCGCGTGTAATTAGTGTACTGATCCTCCGCCTGAGCACGGCTAGAGCCCTGGTTAATGGTAGCAGGCGCGTGCAATTTAGTTGAATGAGAGAGTTCAGAGACAGCGCAGGAGAGGCTGCAGTAACGTTACTTACCAGGCCTCCAGGTGAACGCGTTTGTCACGCCCCAGCACACGGCCACAGCAGACGATCTTCTGATTAATGTACGACCCACATGGCATGAAGGGCGGAACGTAGCACATGCCCCCAGTGTTTCTCAAGCCCCCAGCGTGCCCCTTGATGCGGCGCAAATGCGTTCACATGGCATGGAGGCCAGACACATGCCCCCAGCGTTTCTCACGCCCCCAGCGTGCCCCTTGATGCTGCGCAGCAAAGTAATTGGCGCTTGTATGTAAGACAGCACACGCCCACAGACCACGATGTGATGGCCGTACCACACGCCCCCAGCGTTAGTCACGCCCACGCCCACAGCACAACGCAGACACGCCCGCAAGGGACTACTTTGCTGGCACGGTTCTTTTACCTTTTAAATGTATAGAGGAGTTGGCCTAACAGCTAAGGCACTCGACCTCGGACCTGGGGATCTGGGTTTGAGTCTTGGTAACGACGCCAAACATCCTGTGATTCTGGGCAAATCACTTAATCTCCCTGTGCCTAACAAAAAGGAATGTGTGTCCTCATGTAACGTAACTGGTGCTATGTAAAGCGCTCTGATACCTGATTCAGTTCGGGTCAAGTTTGCGGTATATAAAACTCTACAAAAAAAATAAAAAATAAAAATATATATGGTGGTCGTCTGCATAGCCTATGTCCTTCTGCTGCAACTGCCCTTTACAACGCTGTATTGGGTGTTGTGATTGGTGCTGTGGTTACTGAGATTACCCGCCTAAAAGGTTTGGGCTCTCTCTTTATAATATTAGTATGGATATGGATGTACAGTCATATTTCCTTATGACTAGATTTCATCTTTGCACATTGCACTTTCTTGTGGATTTTTCTAAACAGGCAAGTTGGTGTGAGAGACTGACCCCCCTGCCCATGCAATAACTCAGCCCAACAAAGCACAATGCACTTTGTGCTGTTTTGTAAGCTCTACAATGACCCAAGGGCACATTTTATTAAGCCTGTGTTGAGCGAGATTCGCCCCTGTTCTTACAAAGAGCGTTTTTAACTATTTGTGATCTCTGCTGGCATTTGTATTGGTGTGCTCAACTTCATTGGAACTGCTTTAGTAATTAGGAAACGCTATGAATTGTAACATGAGTCCAAAGTTTGTGTTTTAAAATTTTAAACCCTGAAGATTTTATATTTGTATTTTATGCCAGACCTTTTCATAGGTTTTTATGTATGTTTAAATTATGTTATGTATTTATGCAAACCTTTATGATTCAAATGAATCGAATAAAGTTATTTTGACTGACTGAAATTGTATTCCAAGTGCTTATCTTTTCCTTGAACTTTCTCCAAAAGTTCTCTTGCTGATATATTATGCAAGTTAACTCCTGTTTTTAGAATGTGATTTACGGAATATGAGAAGACAGACAAGCCACTCTTAAATAATAGGTGAAATAAATATGGAATACACTGACATAATTTAGTATCTTCTGAATAAAGTCTACTACATCTATATTCAGCTGCAGGTATTTGCACAGACCATTCATCACACCTGCCACCTACTCCGGTAGGAAAAAGATGTGGGAAACACTGAGCTTCAAACAAAAATTCACACTTAATAGAGCTCCTTTTGCCTCCTTCATTTGAAACAGCTCAATGGCATTACCAATAACCTCTTTAGAATACAAAGGGTGGATGCTATAATGTTAATACATTTCTTCTGTTCAGGACTGAACCATCTTCTCAATATGGCCTATTGATGGAAATATCTAATCCTCCATATGTGTGACATGTTGCAGGCCTTCCGCATTTCTATAGTAAACATTATTTTGTACCAGATATAAAGTTGCTTTTGGTAACATCTGCCATTTCCTGCCATATCTTCTTGTCCTTAGTAGGCACACCATTTACAATAATTCCTAGTCTTGCCTCTAAATATCTATCTATGCCTACTATTTCAATGTTTTTCTTGACATCTAATGGTAAATACACTAGTCTACCTTTTAGACCTTTTTGCAGCTCTGTTGGGGGTAACTTGCCTGTCTTTGGCTCCATACATACTATAGCCTGAAATGGATGCATAGTTTGGATCAGGATGGACTCATAAATATTTAAACCTGGAAGTGCTTCTGGAATGGGAACCAGTTCTAACTTGTTAAGCACAGCTTTTGCAGGCATTTTATTATCCTCTAATTTATTGTAGCAGTACTTATATATAACTTGTCATGTGGAGAAGACAAATCTTTCTTCTACAAATAAGTACAGTGCAAACTTTTGCAAGCTATCATTATTCTATATTTCAATTTTTAAATGTAAGTAAACAGTCCGCGTTTGATTCTTGTCAATAGCACATACAAACATACTCTTGTTTTTCAGCACACACTGTCTTAGATTTTGTAATCTCTTCTCCAAACTGTCAACTGTAGTACCTATGTCCTGTTCTAAAACTTCTCCTGTTATCTTCAATTTCCCTACAGTCCTGCTCTTGACCAAAGAAAAAAAACTGCACCTCGTCACAAACCTGTACTACCTCTGCCACAGTTCCATGCAAAAGTGCCCTATTCATTTTGACTAAACATAAACAGTAGTTTTCACATAGTACATCCTCCTTGCTAAAGTTTGCATTGTTGGGTGGTGTACAGCTAACATCGTAAAATAATGAAAAGTGCTTTGGCACACTTTCTTTGATAAACAAGTTAAGGATCCAAACCTTGTGAAGTACATATTTTCTGTTTTAAGCATCACCTTGGCAATATTACGTAGGAATTTCCTTAATATATCAATGGATTGCTGTGTAATACTACAAACACTATTACAATTCCATTTGTATACAGGGACCTGACTTTGCCTCCCTTCTACCTCTTCTGGAATAACTTCTTCTATATTTCTAGGTACCATCACCTCTTTTGCTATAGTTCTGCCATTCTTCATTTCATAACATTGCCCGCTTTCATCAATAGCATGAACAAATCTGTTATCCTGGAGATGGCTTTCTTCATTAAAGAACAGCTCTGTACTAGAAGTATATATGCATTCTCCACTAAAACTGTACAAAAGTTATTTCTATTCATTAATCTTTTCTTCTGGTGTTGTCCCCTCATGCACAATACTGTTTTGTATAGAGTTGTGATTCTATTTAGAATCACAATGAAAAGCTTTCTCTTCAAAGCAAAGGCATTATCAACTTCTCTCTCAACTTGTTCTTTCTGCTTCAGTGCATCTCTTTTTTCTATACTTTTTCAAATTTTTCAGTAGATTTACAACCACTCTACTATCTGTTCACCCCTTCCCTCCTTTTCAAAAAGAGATTCCTATCTATGAGTGTTCACGATGTTTTCGCGATGATTGCGGAGGAACCGGGGGGTGGGGGGGGAATGGTAGTTTAAACTAATATTTAGCTTCATTTAAAAACATAGTCCTGAGTTGGAAATTAAAGATTGCCATTACTTAAATTGTGTCAACACACCTCAACTTTAAAACAAATGTGCTGTCTCTTTAACAAAATACACTCTTAGCTCAGTGAAGCTAACAACCCAGTGGAACTAGTAGGTCAAAAGTTCACAGCACACTATAGAAGGAACATTCTACTTCCAAATGAGATACAACAGGTGTACACAGATTCAAAAGCATATCAATGTCTGTATTATATTACTAGTACTGAACAACAGAAAATAATAAGACTTCTTCCTAAGGCATCCAACACACTACGTAATGTTATTCACTTTCATGGTGACAGCACCCGATGAAATTCATATATTTTTAAAAGAACACCACCATTTTAACTGTTTTTCCTTTGCAAAACTACCTCCTTCAGCTCTAGCCTTCTGTTGACTTCTATTGCTCCTTCACTTCAAAATACTTAGAGTATGGATTGTGGGCCACAGCTATATCTATTGGGCTAAAGAGACTGCAGTAAAGAGAGGTATTGACAGTGGCTTAGGTTTGCCAAATGTGCCGATTACTTGGTTTGGCCAGAGAGGGTTAAAGTTTCATCAGTTGCTGGCTTTGGTTACATCCGTAGTGCATTCACAAGCTCCTCACCTCTAATATTTGTGCACTGTGGTGGCAATGACCTAGGCACATTGGCAATGTTGGCTCCGCCCCGCTGTAGTGTAGGGATTGAATGGGGCGTGTTGTACACTTCTAAAAGTTGTTTGAATTGCCCCAGAACAAAGACTATGGCAGAATATGTACAGGCCTGTCACCCATGATTTAGACAGTGCATTGGTTTGTAACCAGATGCTGCTCGCTCTAGGATCAGGAAGATTATCCTCCATTGGGTTGTGGCTTCTAAAAGACACTCTGGATTCGGTAGCCCTTTAACAGTACTGCGCTTCCCCTTCTAATGAGGAGTCTGTCCAGACTGGTGATCACCAGGTAGACTCAGTGCTTGAAATTGATTCCAGTTAGTTATGGTGGAGTGGCACGTGTTTCAACCCCCCCAAGACTTTGAGTAGCTCTGGGGGAAACCCTGGGCTCAAGGAGCCCGCAACGCCTGGCAACGTGGCGGTCATCACTGAGCCACAGTGGTCATGACCAATAGAGAGGTCGCTCCAAGCTGTGGCCGGTCTCGCAGAGGAGGAGGGAGCCTCTCCTACATTGCATCTCTGACCTGCTAACCATGCGGGCCCAGTGAGTGAGACCCGCCAAAATTGCATAGTGGGCATGCTGCTGGAGGGACGCCTTCATTGTGGCAGCTGCACCGCATGATTGCAGACAGCCGCCTTGTGCTGCAGGGGTAGGAGACCCACCGAGGTCTTTCCAAAGTGCCCAGGAGGGTGTGGGCATGCCCTCTGTCCTGGTGACATGTACAGTTGGCCGATTGAGACCCTTAAATCACTCGCAGCTACTCTGCAAGATCACAGGCAGCTTCATACCAGCACTCTTGAAAGGCTGAAGGAGGAGACTCCAACAGGTCTCCCCGTTGCCGGCTCCATTGTATTAGCTGTGGTCTGAGAAGCTCCGGAGAGTCCCACACACACTGTTACTCAGAGCAGTGTTCTTGGGCTGGGGAAGGCTGCAGGGATTTACTTGGTGCATGGGGGACCAGGCGTTGTGGCCTTGTTGACTTTAGCATTGTGCGTCCCCCCCACATCCACTCTCTTTTTCCAAATGTACCTGGGGAGCACTTGCTTGTTGTGGTAAAGGCAGCGGGGGACTCCACAGAGGTCCCTGGCTGCCAATGGCAAGGATTGAAACTGTAATTGACAGAGTAGGCACGCAGGAGTGTCTGCGGCCTACAAGGTAGGCAGGCCAACATCCCACAGGCCACCAACATATACTAGAGTATGAACCCAAACCCTGCTGTTTGGAAAGCAGTTGTTCTGGGGTCCAAGCTCCCTGAGGCATTTATGAATATAGTTTGTAGTTTGGTGCCCAGAGGAGGCTGGTGTTTCATGTGGATTCTTGCACTCTACCCTGTGAACCAGAACTTACAGCATTGTACTTATTAGGAGTGCATGAGTGAGGTACCCTATCACCTGATGAGGAGGTTGACACTAGTACTATCCATATGATGGTGATTTGGTGACTCGTGTCTGCCTCCTTTCTAACTGCTTCACATTTATGCCCTGATGTTATGATTCATGTTGTATAAGGCCTTGTAATGACAGGATAACAAGTATCATTTCAGGATCTGCATATTTTGTACAGTGATGATATTTTTTTGACGTGTGCAATCTATGAGTAATTCATCATCATAAAATCTTTATTTTGGTAAAAAATACCATAAAAGCACAGATTTAAAAGACATACAGCATTGGTATAATTGATTAGTTACCATTATTAAAACATGCCAATTGATTATCACATCAAAATTACGTTAAAATAAGGGCACATTGTAGAATATGGTAAGGCACACCTCAGTAACAGAATGAATTGTTTGTCTACTAAGGCACGCTTAGCCCTGAGTAATTATAAGTCTCCTTATACGCCACATAGCTGCTAAAAAATGCGAAATTGCGAAGACAATGGGTCCTGAAGTGTCATTTTGCATAACTCTAAGCGCTTGCTTGTACTGCCGAAAGCCAAGATATTTACTTAGTGGGACGAGCCAGTATTTCCTTGGTTTAATGTATGCGGGGCAAAAGAAAAAGACATGTTGCTCTGATTCACTGTCACATTCTCAGAAAGAGCAATTTTTCGGGGCGGACATGCTCCAGTTGCATGTAAAGGCCCGTATGGGTAGTACACCGTGCCGCCATTGCACGTACAATTTTCTTGCTATGACAGGATAGATGACATCTAAGAAACCTTCAAAATGATATCTGTCTTTTGCCATGAGAAAGGAAACAGTTCTGGAGCCGTGTTTGGAGTTGCACATAGCCGTGTTCAAACTCTCAGCACGATATTCTTTCGTAAGCGTAATAGCCGAGATCTGGTTACATCCCCGCTCTGGGTCAGTCCATAGGACCGATAGTCCCAGTCTAGCAAATTCCTTCCTGATGAAGGTGAGCCATGGTATTTTACATATGCTGATACAGCTAAGTATTTCTCTGAGCTCTTGCCTATAGTTAACCAGCTCAGGTGTAACCCAGAGCCGGCGCCAGTACCTTAATGGTCTTAAAGCTAGCTCCTCAATTGGTGTAATCCCCAAGTCAAGTCTCAGTGGGAGGAGCGGGGTACTGGGCGGAAGAGCTAACAGGTTCCTTAAGAACTTGTTCTCAACCCTAGTGATTTTGGATTTATTGCAGTGACCCCATAGTTCGCCGCCATACATACTTGCACCCCTAGCTTGTGATTTGTAGACCTCCAATGGTGGACTAAGAGGCTTTATCGTTGAAGCATTAGCTAGCCTCAGGATCCCACCCAATAATTGGGTAAGTTTTAACTGAGATTTAATTTCCTGGGTTCCCCACGTCAAGCTCTCATTAATCATGACCCCAAGATAAACAAAGGTGCTTACCCTTTCCAGTATTATTTTGCCCAAAGTGGGATTGGGTCTTGTGGTTCTGGGTGGGTTGAAGATCATGAATTTTGTTTTCAGTGAGTTGATCCCCAAACCCTGCTCGTACAAAATTCTACAAATCCGTCCAATGTTCTCTGGATACCCATAGGGGATTTACAAAGCAAGAGGGTATCATCGGCGAACATTATCGCCGGTACCCTATTCCCGGCTATCTTAGGCACATCATTATTCGACACTCCATTCAGATACATGATTACCCCGTTGACATAGAGGCAAAACAGGGTCGGTGCAAGCACACAACCCTGCCTTACCCCCCGGCCAACGGGGAATCTGGATGTCAAAGTACCACTCTTCCCGCATCTGACTTGGGCAAAATTTGCCTCATGTAGCCTAATCAGGACTGAGAGGAGATGAATCTGGATGCCCAGCTCTAAAAGGACTTTCCACAATTTGCCCCTAGGTACAAGACCGAAGGCGGAGCAAAGGTCCACGAACACCATATAGAGACTGCCAACCTCTATATGCACCGTTTTCCAATGCAATAACACTAATCGAAAATTTTGGTTTTCGGTGGAGGTGTTCTTCCTGAACCCTGCCTGATAGGGGCTGAGTATTTCAAACTCCTCCATCTAGTCCTGTAGTAGATCTAGAATAAGTCTTGTGAAGATCTTCTGCGAAACGTCGATGAGACTTATAGGTCTGTAGTTGGATTGGAGCAGAGGCGAACCCTTTTTAAAGATAGGGACTATTTCTGCTCCCAGCCAAGTACTGGGGAGCGCCATGCCTCTCAAGATTGCATTATAAACAAAACAGAGATAGGGGCCCCAGACTTTAGGATGATGCTTGAAGAGATCGCCCGGAAGATTGTCCAAGCCAGGTGCTTTATTTAGTGCAGATTTATCAATGGCAGTGCACACTTCAGCCACCGTGACCGTGCGCTCCTCTGGGCAGATGGTGTGCGAGCCATGGGTAGTTAGATTTACAAACGCACCTACAGGAACAGCCTTGCAAGAGTACAAAGCCCGGAAATGGTCTTCCCATACTTCAGGCGCTAGGTTGGGTTCTACCTCTTGTTTTGCTTGTCCTGAGCCTGCACTTATTATCAACCAAAATGTTCTAAAATCTTTAGAATTTAAGGCAAAGGATAAGCTAGACCACTTTTCCTGGTCCCATTCTTCCTTTGCGCACTTGATTAATTTCTTACAGTGAACCCTCTTGTCCTTTAATAAAACTCTGTTGTTGTCTTTAACAGCTGCCACTAGCTTTGACTTTGCTTTCCTGCATGCTGTGTTATACCAGGAGGAACAAGAGGCCCTAATTCCTTTCATGGACACCCTGGGATTCAGTACTTCAGCCAAACTGCATACTAGGCCCCCATGCAAAGCCTCTATCCGTGCGAGAGAGTCAGGGGATGATGGTAGATCATTCAGAACAGCAGCTTCTGCCAGCAGAGGAACTGCCAGATCATACAGTTTCGCTATCTGTTCTGGTTTTTCCCTTAATCCCGACCATCTAACTCTGCGCCTGTTGCTTGTCAGGGTCAGATTGTTAATGCCTTTGTCCGTCGATGGATCCCCATTCCTGCCAGTCTTAGGCAGGGCCATTTCTATTAGGGCGTTGTGGTCACTATCCTCTCATCATCACAGTGAGATCGATAATATTCGGCCAGCGCCTAGTTTCCACCAATATATAGTCAAGATGTGACATTTGTCCTGGTTTATTGTATGTACATTTGGCTGGGATATCCGAGGGTGTACGGCCATTGCATGCTTGTAGGGAGTGGGTAATGGTTAGTGCAGTGACTTGAACAGCTAGGGGGGACCATGCCCTAGCAAACAGGGCCTGGGTCATTGGAATTGACCAGTGGTCGTCCTCTGCTGTAAGGGGACCTTCATTGAGACCCTCTAGGGGCTCAAAGTGGCTGTTTAAATCACCCCTACCACTATATGGCAGTCATTAGAGATAGTTGAAATAAAGGAGGAGAGATCAACCATAGGGCTGGACTCTCTGCCTATGCTAACGGGGCGTGAATAGACATTAATCAATGCTCGTTTAAAAAGATTTGGCCATGCAAGGACCACGCATTGAATATCTCTGGAGTGAATAACGAGTATACTAGCCTTGCAGCTCAGGTGAGTTCCCACCCAGATTATGAGGCCTCCAGAGGGACGCCCTCTCCCACCCCATAGTGCCGGGACGTGGAAGGAGGCAAAGCCCACTCTAAATTCTTCCGTGCATGCCCAGGTCTCTTGAAAGAGGCTCACATCATTTTCATCCACGAATGATCCCCATTCTGGGCATGTAATTTTATTAGATAGTCCTGACAGGTTCCATGACACAATTTTTATACATTCTAGATTAATGCCCGGAACTCTTCTCTCAATTTGTACCTCGTTCCCCTCTTCTGGAGGGCCGGCTCCACCACCAGGACTAGGCATTAGCTTGCCCCCCCTACTGGTGTCCAGTACAGGCCCTCCAGATGGTTGGGGACTAGTTGCATCAACTAGGCTCGGTAAGACTGCCCCACCGTATAAGCCATTCCCAACCAATTTTTCTTCCTGTATGCGTCCTCCCAGTTCAAGCCCCTCGATTTCACGGCTTGCCCCCTGTGTGCCCCCAAAGTTAATATCCAATTCACTAGGAGTTAGTCAATCCACCATGTCTAAACAGCTGAATCTATTATATAGCCATGTGTCCTCAGGTACGAGGGATTCTCTACATCTTCCCTGTCTTGATCCTATTCTTGTTGTGGAGCCTACCAAGTTTCATCCTGCATCTCTATCACTGATGGAATGCGGTGGAACTGGTGGATAGAAATACGAGAGGGGAAGCGGTTGAATGGCTGACGGTCGTGTGGAATACAGCCACTGACATACGTGAGACACTGTCCGTGTATCCCTAAAATTAATTAGGGCACAGTCTCCCAAAAGATCCTTGGTATTATAGCCCACCCATGCCACTCTTCAGGCCAGCAGGATTTCGCTTGAAACATATTGCGGTAGTGGTCTATTTTTGTTTAGCCAATCAGTGACTTTGTTCTTAAGGGAGGTATGTGTTTCTTCTTGCCCATTTGTCAGTGGAGGCACCCCTGCAAGAACTACAACAAGGGGACTGCATTTTTGGGGTAGGTCAATTCGTGTGCTTGCTGATTTGGTCTTACTAAAGAGTTTTGGGACAGCATTTTGATGTATCCTTGATGTATCCTTACTTTGAGGGTGCCTATCCAACCCATTGGCAACTAACACTGGTTTGACCGGTTGTAAACTCCCACCCACTAGGTCCTGTCTTTCCGACCTAATCACACCTAGCCCTGATTTGGCAGTTGGTGGGCTCCCAGCTCCCTGTACCCTTTGATGGTCTGGCGGTAACCTAACTCCGCATATGTCGTTAGCTCCAGAGGGGGTTAGTGGTGGTTGCTCAGTAATAGGAGCGCTAGGATTTATTTGTGCGCCAGAAGTCTGATCTAGTGCATTACTGAGTGAAAGTAAATTTGCTTCAATGGCTGCCATTCTATTCATTAGGTGCATTAGGCATTGAGCAATTATAGTCCCCACTTTCTCCCAGAAGACACTGTTCAGAGTAACCACAGGGACCACTGGTATGTCCGGTATGATTGGGGTGGGTGGAGGTGGCGCCATCTCCACCGTCTCAGACTCCACACTTTGGTCCACATCTTTTCGCCCCTCTCCCACCAACCTTGTTAACCTCCCACTGCCCATACAGTTTTTTTCCTTTTGTGTGTGCCCAGCCCTCTTCTTGTTTTTAGGGCCTTGTTTGTACTTCGAGGATTCCTTTCCTAGCTTGTATGAAGCAGACTTGGATCTAGTTGTTGCACAGGCTGTCTGGTTCAATTACCTTGTTTCTAGGATGGAATCCTCGGTCAAGGTTAGGGTATTACTACCCAATGACGGGAGGTCATTGTTGCTTACATTTAGGGCCTGGGAGGATGAAGTGTCCCACAATTGTCCATTCTCTGTAGGAGTCTTAGCTGCTCCCAGGCCAAGTGAAAGCCGTCGTTCAGTTACCTCAATCTCTTGTGCAATCACATTCAAGGTTTTAGTAATGAAATAGTCCAGAGTTCCCAGATTCACCCCCCCCCCCTTGGGCCCTTTCTGTACAGCACCACTTGCCATACCTGAAAATGCTGCCCCCCACGCAAGTTCAAACCTTTGTCAGTTGACCAGAAATCAGTGATCAAATATCAATACTCTGAGGCTTGTCCACCCCAGTACTCTCCATATTAAAGCTTTAAGGTGAGCGAGCACAACAAATTCACAGGGAGAGCTGAGCCAGAGACGAGGCTTATATTGACTGTGGCTCCAAGGACCCGTCCATGAGCCGAACTTTCTCTTTGGGAGCCTCGCAGAATCACTTTCTTCTCCTGTAACAGAACAGCCTATCACCACGTCACAGCTGCTGTGCATATGTAATTATCTTATTGCACTACCTATGCCATTATAATCATTGCCTAGTGGTAACGTGATTTTATGATCTATGTAACGTCATGATTTTTGTGAATATGGTCTAAAGCAGTGGTTAATTTGTAAAAAAAAAAAAAAAAAAAACAAGTAAGTGCTGGGGCTCTCGTCAGTAGGCAGATTGCACCAGCCCATTTCTCCTGTTAGTGCCGCCTAAAACAGAACCAACTACTAACTGTAGAAATGGGGAGAGGATGTGGCGTAATGGACAGAACTACTGACTTAGGAGCTGGGGAACCAGGTTTGAGTCTCGGCATCGGCTCAACATCCTGCGGTTCTGGGCAAATCACTTAATCTCCCCTGCCTACCATAAATGAATGTGCATGTTTCCTTAACTGGTGCTCATGAGAAGCGCAGGTAGTGATGATTAAGTGCCGGTGCTGAGCACTGGAAACCACCGGCTCAAATTAAACACTGGTATAAAGTGTTTTATGTATAATACAAAGGATATTTTAGTATATCCTTGTGTGGAGTGTCTTTTGTGGTGTGCAGAGTGTGTTAATGGTGTGTGTGTTGCACAAATACTCTACATATTGCCTCTGGGATAAGCCTGACTGCTCTGGCAAGCTACCAAGGGGGTGTGTAACTTCCTTAACCTTAATAGAGTGGTATGTTCTGCCAGGCTTAGGTGCATTCCCTGGCCCAAAGAAAAACCAAAGGTGGTGATGGACGGAGCGTTGACAATACAAACACTCACCCCCAGTCAACTGATCTGGGTTTAATCCATCACCGTTCTTTAGCTCACTCCACCACCCCAGTTCAGACATGGCCCTATGCAAATCAGTCTGACCCTGTGCCTCATGAGAACAGTCCAGCCCGAACTGCCAAGCCATGTCTTCCCTGGACCGGAATCAAGCTTCCCAGGACCGGTTTCTGGCATAACAGCCGTCTTCAGCCGGGCTTGCTTGACTCCAGTGGCAAAGTGAGCAAGGGACTCACGTCTGAGCATACCCTGCCAACTTAGGGCGAATAAAGAAAAACCAAAGGTGGTGATGGACGGAGCGTTGACAATACAAACACTCACCCCCAGTCAACTGATCTGGGTTTAATCCATCACCGTTCTTTAGCTCACTCCACCACCCCAGTTCAGACATGGCCATATGCAAATCAGTCTGACCCTGTGCCTCATGAGAACAGTCCAGCCCGAACTGCCAAGCCATGTCTTCCCTGGACCGGAATCAAGCTTCCCAGGACCGGTTTCTGGCATTGCAGCCATCTTCAGCCGGGCTTGCTTGACTCCAGTGGCAAAGTGAGCAAGGGACTCACGTCTGAGCATACCCTGCCAACTTAGGGCGAACAAAGAAAAACCAAAGGTGGTGATGGACGGAGCGTTGACAATACAAACACTCACCCCCAGTCAACTGATCTGGGTTTAATCCATCACCGTTCTTTAGCTCACTCCACCACCCCAGTTCAGACATGGCCCTATGCAAATCAGTCTGACCCTGTGCCTCATGAGAACAGTCCAGCCCGAACTGCCAAGCCATGTCTTCCCTGGACCGGAATCAAGCTTCCCAGGACCGGTTTCTGGCATTACAGCCGTCTTCAGCCGGGCTTGCTTGACTCCAGTGGCAAAGTGAGCAAGGGACTCACGTCTGGCATACCCTGCCAACTTAGGGCGAACAAAGAAAAACCAAAGGTGGTGATGGAGGGAGCGTTGACAATACAAACACTCACCCCAGTCAACTGATCTGGGTTTAATCCATCACCGTTCTTTAGCTCACTCCACCACCTCAGTTCAGACATGGCCATATGCAAATCAGTCTGACCCTGTGCCTCATGAGAACAGTCCTGCCCAAACTGCCAAGCCATGTCTTCCCTGGACCGGAATCAAACTTCCCAGAACCGGTTTCTGGCATCACAGCCGTCTTCAGCCGGGCTTGCTTGACTCCAGTGGCAAAGTGAGCAAGGGACTCACGTCTGAGCATACCCTGCCAACTTAGGGCGAACAAAGAAAAATCAAAGGTCGTGATGGACGGAGCGTTGACAATACAAACACTCACCCCCAGTCAACTGATCTGGGTATAATCCATCACCGTTCTTTAGCTCACTCCACCACCCCAGTTCAGACATGGCCATATGCAAATCAGTCTGACCCTGTGCCTCATGAGAACAGTCCAGCCCGAACTGCCAAGCCATGTCTTCCCTGGACCGGAATCAAGCTTCCCAGGACCGGTTTCTGGAGGCTGAAGACGGCTGAAATGCCAGCAACCGGTCCTCGGTAGCTTGTTTCCGTTCCAGGGAAGGCATGGCTTGGCAGTTCGGGCTGGACTGTTCCCATGAGGCACAGGGTCAGACTGATTTGCATATGGCCATGTCTGAACTGGGGTGGCAGAGTGGGCTAAAGAACGGTGATGGATTAAACCCAGATCAGTTGACTGGGAGTGGGTGCTTGTATTGTCAACGCTCCGTCCATCATTTCCTTTGGTTTTTCTTTATTCGCCATAAGTTGGCAGGGTATGCTCAGACGTGAGTCCCTTGCTCACTTTGCCACTGGATTCAAGCAAGCCGGGCTGAAGACGGCTGAAATGCCAGAAACCGGTCCTCGGTAGCTTGTTTCCGTTCCAGGGAAGGCATGGCTTGGCAGTTCGGGCTGGACTGTTCCCATGAGGCACAGGGTCAGACTGATTTGCATATGGCCATGTCTGAACTGGGGTGGCAGAGTGGGCTAAAGAACGGTGATGGATTAAACCCAGATCAGTTGACTGGGAGTGAGTGCTTGTATTGTCAATGCTCCGTCCATCATTTCCTTTAGTTTTTCTCTGTTCGCCATAAGTTGGCAGGGTATGCTCAAACGTGAGTCCCTTGCTCACTTTGCCACTGGATTCAAGCAAGCCGGGCTGAAGACGGCTGAAATGCCAGAAACCGGTCCTCGGTAGCTTGTTTCCATTCCAGGGAAGGCATGGCTTGGCAGTTCGGGCTGGACTGTTCCCATGAGGCACAGGGTCAGACTGATTTGCATATGGCCATGTCTGAACTGGGGTGTCAGAGTGGGCTAAAGAAGGGTGATGGATTAAACCCAGATCAGTTGACTGGGAGTGATTGCTTGTATTGTCAACGCTCCGTCCATCATTTCCTTTGGTTTTTCTTTGTTCGCCATAAGTTGGCAGGGTATGCTCAGATGTGAGTCCCTCGCTCACTTTGCCACTGGATTCAAGCAAGCCGGGCTGAAGACGGCTGAAATGCCAGAAACCGGTCCTCGGTAGCTTGTTTCCGTTCCATGGAAGGCATGGCTTGGCAGTTCGGGCTGGACTGTTCCCATGAGGCACAGGGTCAGACTGATTTGCATATGGACATGTCTGAACTGGGGTGGCAGAGTGGGCTAAAGAACGGTGATGGATTAAACCCAGATCAATTGACTGGGAGTGAGTGCTTGTATTGTCAACGCTCCGTCCATCATTTCCTTTGGTTTTTCTTTGTTCGCCATAAGTTGGCAGGGTATGCTCAGACGTGAGTCCCTTGCTCACTTTGCCACTGGATTCAAGCATGCCGGGCTGAAGACGGCTGAAATGCCAGAAACCGGTCCTCGGTAGCTTGTTTCCGTTCCAGGGAAGGCATGGCTTGGCAGTTCGGGCTGGACTGTTCCCATGAGGCACAGGGTCAGACTGATTTGCATATGGCCATGTCTGAACTGGGGTGGCAGAGTGGGCTAAAGAACGGTGATGGATTAAACCCAGATCAGTTGACTGGGAGTGAGTGCTTGTATTGTCAACGCTCCGTCCATCATTTCCTTTGGTTTTTCTTTGTTCGCCATAAGTTGGCAGGGTATGCTCAGACGTGAGTCCCTTGCTCACTTTGCCACTGGATTCAAGCAAGCCGGGCTGAAGACGGCTGAAATGCCAGAAACCGGTCCTTGGTAGCTTGTTTCCGTTC
The DNA here is from genome assembly GCF_964261635.1 of Lissotriton helveticus. Taxonomy (NCBI): domain Eukaryota; kingdom Metazoa; phylum Chordata; class Amphibia; order Caudata; family Salamandridae; genus Lissotriton; species Lissotriton helveticus. Next base: position 1,583,423,892 of record NC_136059.1, on the reverse strand, counting down.
CAGGGAAGGCATGGCTTGGCAGTTCGGGCTGGACTGTTCCCATGAGGCACAGGGTCAGACTGATTTGCATATGGCCATGTCTGAACTGGGGTGGCAGAGTGGGCTAAAGAACGGTGATGGATTAAACCCAGATCAGTTGACTGGGAGTGAGTGCTTGTATTGTCAACGCTCCGTCCATCATTTCCTTTGGTTTTTCTTTGTTCGCCATAAGTTGGCAGGGTATGCTCAGACGTGAGTCCCTTGCTCACTTTGCCACTGGATTCAAGCAAGCCGGGCTGAAGACGGCTGAAATGCCAGAAACCGGTCCTTGGTAGCTTGTTTCCGTTCCAGGGAAGGCATGGCTTGGCAGTTCGGGCTGGACTGTTCCCATGAGGCACAGGGTCAGACTGATTTGCATATGGCCATGTATGAACTGGGGTGGAAGAGTGGGCTAAAGAACGGTGATGGATTAAACCCAGATCAGTTGACTGGGAGTGAGTGCTTGTATTGTCAACGCTCCGTCCATCATTTCCTTTGGTTTTTCTTTGTTCGCCATAAGTTGGCAGGGTATGCTCAGACGTGAGTCCCTTGCTCACTTTGCCACTGGATTCAAGCAAGCCGGGCTGAAGATGGCTGAAATGCCAGAAACCGGTCCTCGGTAGCTTGTTTCCGTTCCAGGGAAGGCATGGCTTGGCAGTTCGGTCTGGACTGTTCCCATGAGGCACAGGGTCAGACTGATTTGCATTTGGCCATGTCTGAACTGGGGTGGCAGAGTGGGCTAAAGAACGGTGATGGATTAAACCCAGATCAGTTGACTGGGAGTGAAAGCTTGTATTGTCAACGCTCCGTCCATCATTTCCTTTGGTTTTTCTTTGTTCGCCATAAGTTGGCAGGGTATGCTCAGACGTGAGTCCCTTGCTCACTTTGCCACTGGATTCAAGCAAGCCGGGCTGAAGACGGCTGAAATGCCAGCAACCGGTCCTCGGTAGCTTGTTTCCGTTCCAGGGAAGGCATGGCTTGGCAGTTCGGGCTGGACTGTTCCCATGAGGCACAGGGTCAGACTAATTTGCATATGGCCATGTCTGAACTGGGGTGGCAGAGTGGGCTAAAGAACGGTGATGGATTAAACCCAGATCAGTTGACTGGGAGTGAGTGCTTGTATTGTCAACGCTCCGTCCATCATTTCCTTTGGTTTTTCTTTGTTCGCCATAAGTTGGCAGGGTATGCTCAGACGTGAGTCCCTTGCTCACTTTGCCACTGGATTCAAGCAAGCCGGGCTGAAGTCGGCTGAAATGCCAGAAACCGGTCCTCGGTAGCTTGTTTCCGTTCCAGGGAAGGCATGGCTTGACAGTTCGGGCTGGACTGTTCCCATGAGGCACAGGGTAAGACTGATTTGCATATGGCCATGTCTGAACTGGGGTGTCAGAGTGGGCTAAAGAACGGTGATGGATTAAACCCAGATCAGTTGACTGGGAGTGATTGCTTGTATTGTCAACGCTCCGTCCATCATTTCCTTTGGTTTTTCTTTGTTCGACATAAGTTGGCAGGGTATGCTCAGATGTGAGTCCCTCGCTCACTTTGCCACTGGATTCAAGCAAGCCGGGCTGAAGACGGCTGAAATGCCAGAAACTGGTCCTCGGTAGCTTGTTTCCGTTCCAGGGAAGGCATGGCTTGGCAGTTCGGGCTGGACTGTTCCCATGAGGCACAGGGTCAGACTGATTTGCATATGGACATGTCTGAACTGGGGTGGCAGAGTGGGCTAAAGAACGGTGATGGATTAAACCCAGATCAATTGACTGGGAGTGAGTGCTTGTATTGTCAACGCTCCGTCCATCATTTCCTTTGGTTTTTCTTTGTTCGCCATAAGTTGGCAGGGTATGCTCAGACGTGAGTCCCTTGCTCACTTTGCCACTGGATTCAAGCAAGCCGGGCTGAAGACGGCTGAAATGCCAGAAACCGGTCCTCGGTAGCTTGTTTCCGTTCCAGGGAAGGCATGGCTTGGCAGTTCGGTCTGGACTGTTCCCATGAGGCACAGGGTCAGACTGATTTGCATATGGCCATGTCTGAACTGGGGTGGCAGAGTGGGCTAAAGAACGGTGATGGATTAAACCCAGATCAGTTGACTGGGAGTGAAAGCTTGTATTGTCAACGCTCCGTCCATCATTTCCTTTGGTTTTTCTTTGTTCGCCATAAGTTGGCAGGGTATGCTCAGACGTTAGTCCCTTGCTCACTTTGCCACTGGATTCAAGCAAGCCGGGCTGAAGACGGCTGAAATGCCAGAAACCGGTCCTCGGTAGCTTGTTTCCGTTCCAGGGAAGGCATGGCTTGGCAGTTCGGGCTGGACTGTTCCCATGAGGCACAGGGTCAGGCTGATTTGCATATGGCCATGTCTGAACTGGGGTGGCAGAGTGGGCTAAAGAACGGTGATGGATTGAACCCAGATCAGTTGACTAGGAGTGAGTGCTTGTATTGTCAACGCTCCGTCCATCATTTCCTTTGGTTTTTCTTTGTTCGCCATAAGTTGGCAGGGTATGCTCAGACGTGAGTCCCTTGCTCACTTTGCCACTGGATTCAAGCAAGCCGGGCTGAAGACGGCTGAAATGCCAGAAACCGGTCCTCGGTAGCTTGTTTCCGTTCCAGGGAAGGCATGGCTTGGCATTTCGGGCTGGACTGTTCCCATGAGGCACAGGGTCAGACTGATTTGCATTTGGCCATGTCTGAACTGGGGTGGCAGAGTGGGCTAAAGAACGGTGATGGATTAAACCCAGATCAGTTGACTGGGAGTAAATGCTTGTATTGTCAACGCTCCGTCCATCATTTCCTTTGGTTTTTCTGCATTCCCTAGCCCAACAGAAACCCAATTTCTAATATACTGTTACTAATCATTGTCCTTTTTTTGGTGAAAGTAAGTCTGCTTTGACATCAGGTAAATATAATTAGAAAGCGCTCTTTGCAAATAATCAAGACTGCAGTTTAAATCAGATAAGTTACGGCGGGGGAGGCAAGATGGCCGCTGAGCTGCTGTAGAGGGTAGTCGCATCTACTCCCTCTCCTGACCCAAGAATGCCGATGGTGGATTAAGTGGAATATGCTGCTTCTACAAGGGCTAGCCAAGAACAAGGTTGGAGTGAACTCCGGTACAGAGCCACGAATAGTAAAGGCAGCTCTGATATCTGTCACGACGGCTTTAGCGATACTGGGTAGGTACTGGTGGAGTTTTTACACCAACCTACGAGCCTCTTTAAGGATGGCACATCGTACTGGGGCAATACCGAAAATCCCGAGCACAAACAAGCGATTGAACCCCACAAACAACACTGCCTCGAGAGCGCTTCCAATTAAGAAAGCGGAGAAGGCTGACAAAGTCAGAAAAGAAAAGGAGAAGAAAACTGAGCAAAAAGCAGCGAAAGCGGCAAAACCTGTAAACACGGCCGGGAGCAGAACACACCAGCATTGACTACAGCAGGGCGACAGCGCACAGCCAAAGGAGGCAAGGGGTTCACAGCATCTAACCCCCTCTCTGGCAGAAGAGCTTAGGCAGCCTACCTTGTCTGAAGCGTTTGCGGGTAAAGTGACATCTGGATTGACAGCGGTACCGTCTGAGAGCCCGTCCGACATGGTGAACGCTGAAACAGCACCCGCCGCCGCCCTCGAGGACGCAAGCGCTGAGGTTGCCGAGCAACAGGAGCTCCCGGAGCACACGCCTCTCGAGTAAGCGCTTCACAATGGCAGGGACGCGGAGACTGCAAAGCTGGTGAGCAGGGGTGGAATGGAGCTGAGTTTGGGAGACACGGAGAGACACAACAACTTGCAAATTTTGGATGCTCTCCTTCAGGTCGAAGTAGGGCTTCCTATAGAGGGCAAGCAGGAACACTTACAAGATGCAACTTGGGGCTGCCTGAAAAGTCTACGAAGTTACGATTCCCAGCAGGAGCAAGGAGCATTTAAGGAAGGGAGAGGGCGCTCCCCAGAGGGGGACAAGTTCTATTCAGTAAATGAAGGCTCTGATTCTTCCCTAACACGCTCGCAGGGAGAGGGCAGTACTACAGAGTTGTCTTCAGACTCAGAGGAAACTCACACTAGTGCTTCTAAGAATAAAGGCAAGCAAAAGAAAAGAAGGTCAGTAATAAGGCGGGACGGGGATGGTTCCTCCTCTAGTACTAATAAGAAGTTACTGTGGGACTATAGTGATACCTCCAAAGTTCATCAAGAAAACTACACAGAAGAAGGGGCTGCAAGCAATGCGGGATCAACGCCGCACGTAACACTAGATGCAATGTTCAATATGCTGAAGCAGATGCATGCAGAGGCAAGGACAGAGAGCCGGAGAGCCAGACAAGACACAAAGAAAATTCAAGCAAGCATCAGGAAAATGAACAAAAGATATGAAGAAGTAGAAGGGAGAGTGGTCCAAGTAGAGTACTGGCAGGCTTGAGGATGAGTTCACAGGCTGGCAGACATATAAAATGGAGCAAGGGAAGATAGTTGAAGATCTACAATGGAAGGTAGAAGACTTTGAATATCGTCAGAGACGAAACAACATCAGACTTCTTGGACTGGAGGAGGGGGTGGAAGGGCAGGATGCAAGAGGGTATGTGGTCAAGTTGCTGAAAGGCGCATTCCCAGAGGCACAGTGGCAATGGGAGACTGAGGTTCAGAGAGCCCACAGATTCCCACTTACGCAGAAGAAGAGACGAGGTGGTAATCAGGATACCTTGCCGAGGGCTATGCTAGTTTTTCTAGGCAACTTTCTTGCGAGACAAGAAATAATGTCAAAGGCCAGGCCTGATGCTAAGAAAATATATGATGGAACCACTTTCTTCGCAAGGCCTGATTTCTGTCATGTGACAGCTGAAAGGAGGTGGAAACTTAGACAACTAATCACTCCTTTTCAGCAACAGGGCTCTGAGGCATATTTTTAATGTTCCCTGCGAAATTAAAAGTTATCACGGGGGGTCAAACCAGAATGTTTTTTTCAGAAATCAAGGCAGGCGAATACCTAGCGGAGATCACAGAGAACCATAGGAATTGAAATAAGAGAGGCACTGAGTCAGCTAGAGTAATGTAGAACACACTCGGGGTAGATCTAGACTTACGGCTAGACTCTTGAAGAAGATTGCTTTGCGAGGAAAAAGGGAAAGGAGGGGGAGGCGACACTACAGCAGAGAGCAGTCACACATAGGTCATGTTTGACCAATTTGCCTGTAACAGGGGGGGTGGGGCAGCCAGGGGGAGGGGGTGAGAGGGGGGGATGGGGGGCATGTGGGGGCGGTGATGGATGGCAAGAAATTACAGCACAAAAAAAGAAGACATATGGATATATCTCAGTACTAGGAGGAGGGCGAACAGATTGGGTACTTTACAAGGGAAACAGCATTGTGGATAGATGGCCTTAAAGATTGCCTCTATTAATATCTGCGGCCTAAACGAGGGAGGGAAAAGACAGAAGGTAGCGGCAATGTTAAGATCATTAAAGGTAGATGCTTCCAGGAGACGCACATAGAGGGCAAGAGCAAATACCTTTTGGAACAACTTGGTTTTGAAGTCCTCGCACATACACAACAGGATACTAAGACAAGAGGTGTGGCTATACGTGCTAAAAAGGGAGTAATAAAGGTCAAGAAAAGGAAGGAAGATCAAGGGGGGGAGATGGGTTATGATTGAAGCAGAAACAGGCGCTGGATGTTACACAATTGTTTCTGTATATGGCTCAAATGATGATGAACCCGAGGTATTTGATTTCTTAGATTTGGAATTAGCTCTCTGGCCAGAACCTGTGATTTGTTGCGGGGACTTCAATGTAAATGGATTGCAAGGGCTGGGTATGACGGGGGGCCCAGGGGGTCCGCAAAAGGAAATCACGCAGGGCCATTCACAATCTAGCACAACACAACGCACTTGTGGACGTCTGGGCAGTCAACAATCCACCAGGGACAGGTAGTACTTTTTACTCAGCGCCACATAGGATGATCGCTAGATTAGACTACTTTTTTATCTCCAGCTCCCTGGCTGCTGGTACTCAGATTGAAAGGCTTCCCTGGGTATTCGCAGACCATAACCCTCTTATAATAACTATCCCCCAGACTACCAGGGGAGAACGATTAGAGTATAACTGGACGTTTGATAGAGGGTTAATAAGCGAAGAAGATTATGTTACTAAGATGAGGATTTGGATTAGGCAGTTCTGGGAAACTAATAGAGGGTCAGCATCAGCTGGGATGGTTTGGGATGCCTTCAAAGCCGGGGTGCGGGGAGAAACACTAAGCTTTACACTATATAGGGCTAAAATTGAGAAATTATCATTAATCAGAAGGCTTAGTGACCTGGCGGAGCTGGAAGATCAACTTATTCGTGCTATCATTAATCAAGAGCCCTTGGAGGACATTTTACTGAGGATAGAACTAAAGAAATCAGAGGCAAGTGAGAGTATGGCCAGGAAAACTGCAGGTAATGATATAGCCAAAAAAGAAAAATGCTATGAATTCAACGAGCGAGTTGGCCATCTCTTAGCAGTGCGAATCAGACAGAATATGGCAACTGGAGAAATAAAAGAAATTAAGCACGGCATGGGAAGGGTTGTAAATAAGGTAGAGAAGGTACGGGAAGTTTTGAGGAAATTTTATGCAACTTTGTATTATCACGACCATAGTAATAGAGATTTTGAAATAGAGGAATACTTGGCAGGCATCCCACATGTAGCGCTTAAAGAGGAAGAAAAGGAGGCATTAGAGATGCCGCTGACTTTACAAGAAGTTCAAAATGCAGTAACTCTGCTACCAACAGGGAAAGCAACAGGTCCTGACCAAATCCCAGCTGAATTTTATAAAACCTTTTGGGATATTCTGGGGATCGATATGCTTGAGACATTAAGACAAGCACAGTTGGGGGAGAATATTCCGCAGACCTGGGCGAGGGCAGACATCATTGTAATCCTTAAAAAGAATAAGTCACCTTTGGAGCCGGGGTCTTACAGACCGATAACGCTTATGAACGCGGACGCAAACATTTATTCTAAAGCACTGGCTCAGAGGCTAAGTAAGATAATCGAGAGCCTAGTAAATACCGCACAGCATGGATTTATCCAGGGGAAAGGGACCACGCAGTACACAAGACAAATGGTTACCATCTTGGACGCTGCGGGAGCTGCAGGGGACCCTGTCGCCGCAGTATTCTTGGATGCTGAGAAGGCTTTTGACAGGGTCTCTTGGGGCTATCTGTGGAAGGTCTTGGAATGGTCGGGTATAGGTGTAGGTTTTGTTAAGGCTATTCAGGCTCTATATGTGGAACCAATGGCAAGAATTAAGATTAATAAAGGATATACTTCCGAAGTACCAATAAGGTGGGATACACGGCAGGGCTGCCCGGCTTCGCCGCTTTTATTTGCGTTATATCTGGATCCCCTGCTGCGAAGACTCGAGGAAAATAGTAATATCCTTCCTGTTAAACTCCATGGGCAGGAGTACAAAATATTCGCATACGCAGACGACGTGGCGATTATCACACCGAACCCAGGAACTGCAATAATCGAAATAGAGCAGGAAGCAGCAAATTTTGGCAGGGTGTCAGGATACTCAATAAATAAAGGGAAGACTAAGATCGTTCAGAATAACTCTGTGACCTATCAAGACACAAGAGTGGTCACAGAAGCGGTATATTTAGGAATAAAAATTACAGCTGACCTAGATAAACTGGTAGAGCTAAATATGGGCCCACTGCTGGCAAAAGTAAAAGAAAACACTGAAAGGATTCACACTCTACACCTGACTTTGATGGGCCATATCAATGTAATAAAGATGGTAACCTTCCCGAAGTTTCTCTATCTCTTCAGGGCTATCCCATTATATTTTGATCATAATTGGTTTAATAAATTAGAAGGGATACTAAACAGATTCATATGGGCACAGGGGAAGACAAAGAGAGCCTATCGGTATCTCACGTTATCTAGAGAGAAAGGGGGTTGGGGGGCACCAGACTTTAGGCTTTATTATTGGGCAGCCGCCATGCAGTATTTTCAGGGGCTGATCGGGGGTGGTGGTCTGGGGCAAATTGAGGGTAGGTTAGGATTCACTAATGTATACACTGCACTACTGGGTGAGGGGGCGGAGAATGGATTTTTAAACACAATTGATTATAGTTACTTTAAACATACACGCTTTAAGACATTACGGGTGGCCTATATGATCTGGAGGGCGATATAAAAAAAACTGGGTCTAGGTAGGTATAATAATTATACAAGGCTATACACGAATATTTCATTACCAGGAGATATTTTCAGGGATGCAACTATGAGGGACTAGAATAATAAGGGGATTGTAAAGGTTGGCAACCTCCTGGATAACCAGGGGGGTATACTACAATTTGGGGAACTACGAGCTAAATTTGGACTAGAAGGACGCAGCTTTTTTAAGTACTTACAAGTAAGAAGCTTTCTTCTACAAAAGCAGGGCGGTCCATTCAGCTTTGGTCAGTGTAAAGTAATGGAATATATAGAACGTTCCATCTGCTGCACAATTAGGCAAATTTATGCTGAACTCAGTGTAATCAAAATTGATGACAGGGGGAAATATGCCCTAAAATGGATGGAAAAAATGGGGATTGACCCAGAAGGCTTCCAGGCATCCCTAGACATGGGACGAACTGTACTCTAGAATTGCACAATGGGGCGGTACGTCCGGAATAATATGCCCTCGCTGTGACACTAATGAAGCAGACATTGTGCATATGTTTGCCCAATGTCCACAGTTGTATACTTTAAAAAACGCAATTGAGGAATTTTTTGAAATCTCACAAAAAATTAAGATGAAGCTCACAGATGTATTAATTATTTGGGGGGTGGGGGAACGTGCAGAGGGATTACCTGTGGAATTTTTGTTTGTTTCTGTGGCAGTTTACCGTATTTGTATCGCAAGGACATGGTTGGATAAGGCTCCCCCCTCTTTTCAAACATGGATTGCAAGCCTTCTAGCTATGTATAACCTGGAAAAAGCAATATATGATAGAAAGGGGCAAAGAGCTAAGATATTAGGTCGGAAGATATGGCAACCTATAACTAGCTGGAAAAATTGTAGGGTTGGTGAAGGGCAGGCCTAGGCAATGGCTATAAAAGGTATAATGCTAAATGTACATAGGATTCCCCAACCCGGATTATTTTTATTTACTATGTTATTTTGGTTTGATATTTTACCCCTCCTATATATAGGAATATATTGTAATGTTTTGGATATGTAAAAATCAATGATGTGTGCTGTAACTTGAAATGAATTTGTGCATCAAAAGGAAAAATGCTTAATTAAATAAAAAAACAAATAAATAAATAAATCAGATAAGTTACATGCTATGCGCTCTTAACACAGTTGTATTTCCAGGTGAAGTCAGGAACCGGGCCCCTTAAGAGCCAGCTTCATGGCATGCTACTGTCAGGTAAGGAGTCCAAACAGCAAGAAGTGTTTTGTGAATAGCAGTGACGCCAACCACCCCTACTGTAATTATCACAAGACTTTCGCAAAATGCTCTACTTTGCTCATTCTACATTTGCACATGGATGCGAGTGAAACTGTACATGCATACAATCACTACTTGGTCCTGGGAAATGTTTATAAGGTAGATCCTGCCACTATGGGAAAAATGTGGGTAATGTTCATGAAGCAGTTCCTGACAGTCTGATTTAGGCATTGTTCATGAGACAGTTTTTGTCCTTCCAGGGTTTCAGAGTTCTTGTCCCCAGTAAGGATTTGTAGTGGGCTAGATGGGGCACAGGATGTGCTTATATGTTGATTACTGCTGCAATGGGTTCACAGGCTGGACACTCTGCAAGATGTATGAGGATCCCAGTCTGTTATAGAATAGGCCACCACACTTTGCACAATAGAGATTAAAGTCAGCAGGGCTGCATCTCAGTCACAGGCAAGCGTTCCAGGACAATCCGTAGAAGTACTCCTCTGATGAATGTAGCTTAGAGGTGGATTATATATTTAAAGCCCTGTTCCGATCGCACTATGTCTTTCTAATTCAGAGCTATCTCCAATCAGGCAACCAATGCAAGGGCAATGTGCTCAGGTGTCATGGTCCTAGCCCACTGTGCAGCCCTCCAGGAGCCTATGAGTTTGAGTCACGTTTGCTCCCTTCTTACAACCCTAGTGTGTTCATATTCTGATTTCGTTTGCTATGTGCGTCATTCTGGGTGGTATGGGAGAGTTATTGACCTCCACAGACAACTGATTGAACTACCCACAAAAACACACAGCTCCTTATAACCACTGTGAAAGTTTTCGAACCTTGGCAGGTGCACCGTTCGATCACATTAATGCTAAGAAACTGTCAGAACTAATTGTTCTCTTTATTGCAAATGTTCCAGTACAAACAGCAATAACAGGTGTCCTTGTCAATTAAACTCATTTGGTATCACTTTCAAGAATAATAGCCCTGCTTGAACATTTCCTGAGCCTGGTGATGCATTTGGTAATCAACCCGCCGGCACACATTCAAAAATTCCATGATGCTAATAGCTCTATTTGAACATTCCATGATCCTAGCAGATGTAATTGCTAATCTGACCCCTGGTTCACAGTGAACCCCCCTGACCTTGTGCTTTTGTTAATCTGGCTCCTGGCTCACAGTGAACTTTCCATTACCCTGACAGGTGCACTAAATGGATACGGACGGCCTCTATTTAAAAAGCATGCCTACCCCAGTTCCCTGCTTGGTCTCTTTACTTTTCACTTACCTGAATTCCCTCCATCAAGCCTCTGGATCCTGTCAGCATCACAGCATTGCTCTCGTGCTCAGGATCAACAGCCCCGGATTTCCTGAAGAAAAGAAAAAGACAATGCTTCACGAGATTTCAACACAATCCTTGTATGCTGTGAGCTCAGTGGCACAATAAATTAGGAATTCCCTACTCTCGTTTTAAGAAAGCATATAAAGACTTCATCACTGGTGGGTCTCTGTCAGCAAATCAAACACTCACCCCCAGTCAACTGATCTGGGTTTAATCCATCATCATTCTTTAGCTGACTCCACCACCCCAGTTCAGACATGGCCATATGCAAATCAGTCTGACCCTGTGCCTAATGGGAACAGTCCAGCCCGAACGGCCAAGCCATGTTCCCACGCTTCATTTAAATAAAGCCCCTGGGTGGGCCAGGTCCCGGGGGCAGAAAAAAAATGTGGGGGGCCCAATCTCCTCACACTGCCCCGGGACCACCACCCACGGGGCTTTGCACAAAGATATGTAGGGGGCACATGGCCCCCCCACAGCTCCGGGGACCGCCATCACCTGGGGCTTTGATTTTTTACGTGGGGGAGCATACAAGCCCCCCCAAGCCCATGGACCGCCTCCCCCAGGCCTTTTATTATTAAATTTGCAGGGGGCACAGGGTCCCCCCGCTGCCCCGGGGACGCTACCTCCTCTGGGCTTTTCAAATGTTGTGATGGGCCTGCGGGCCCTCCTCCTGGAGCCTTTGATGGCCCTGGGGACTGCCAGCTCCTGCTGTGTCAGACACTGGTGTTTGCTACGGTAGGGCGGGAGCACATCTCCCGCCCTACCGTAGCAAACTCTGCTGTGGATTTTGGAAGAGAGAGCAGGGAAACCTGCTCTCTCTTCCCAAATTCAAAGCAGAATTGCTTTTCCACATGGGGAGCTGCATGTTAGCATCTCCCCATGTGGAAAAGCAATGCCTGCTCCCGGAGGATGCGGGGAGCAGGCGGGACCGTGGGGGCATTGGGGCTCCCTCACGGTCCCCATCTAAGCGCATGGGCCCCGGGGGATGGGGTCCCCAGGGTGAATAGAAATTTGTGGTAGGAGCCAGGTTTTTTTTTCCGGAAAAATTTGGAGTTGCGACCCCAGCGCGATGCTCAGCGCGGCCGCCTGGTGAGAACGCGCTGGATGCGTGACTCCCAGTGCGGCCCCCTGGTGTGAACGCGCTGGGTGTGCGACTTCTAGCCACGCAACTCCCAGCAAAAAGAAATTAGGATTATTTTATTATAAATCTAGGTTATATGTTTGGATCTTGGGTGGCTCTTAAAAGCACCCTTGTGTTTATTGGGAGCTTTTGGTATCTACATGTAAGTGCCTATGCAGAGTCTGAAGTTGTTGAGAAAGACTCTGTTTCCCTCATCTGTGAAATGTACGCCATCTCTCCTATAGATGCCATCCATATTAAAACGCAGATTGTTGTTGTATATGGACCCCATACTATAATATTTGAGATAAGCAGAAACAGCTTTATTGATATGCTTCCTGGCTTTCTCAAACTGTGGACAAAAATGATTGGACCAGTTCCATTTCTGTCTTTGGCATATGTTAGAGTGTACGAAGGCAGTTTGGGGGAAAAGTAACAACAATTCTGCAAAGGTGTTCTTCATTAGCATTTCCAGACCTACCTCAGCCAATGTGCCTAGGTCATTGCCACCACACTGCACAATTATGAGGTCAGGGTGTTGGAGATGCAAAAAGGATTTAACCAATGACATCAATTGGTGCTACTTTAAACCTCTCTGTGCAAACCATTTGATGTCCACATTTTGTAAACATATGTCTTAGTCAATATGTCTCTCACTCATCCAGCACTATCAACATATCCTATCACTCTGCAATACCTAAGCACTTATAAATTCAACATGTACTTTCTTTGCAGCACTGAAATTGTTGTACTTACTAGTCATGTACCTAAGAAATGGCCTAGCCAGTAAAACTAGTACAGCTACAGTATTCTGTGTACTATGCATGCAGACCTCTAATCAGCTACATAGCATTGATACAGTCTTTTAAATACTCAGTACCTATGCAGTCTAGGAATCCTTCTCCATGCACTTCTCCATTCAACCATCTAGCACTATCTATGTATCCTATCACTCTGCCAATTCCTAAGCACTAATACATTTAGCATGCACTCTCTTTGCAGCACTGAAATTACTCCAGGTATTAGTCATATACTTAAGGAATGGCTTAGCCACTAACACAAGTGGAGGTACAATATTTTGTACACAATGCATGCAGACCTCTAACCAGCTACATACTATTAATACACTCTTCTAAATACCCAGTTAGTACCTATGCAGTCTAGGAATCATTCTGTCTGTCCCATGCATTTCTCCATTCACCCATCCAGCACTATCTACTTATCCTATTACTCCACCAATACCTAAGCACTTATATATTCACTATACACTCTGTTTGTAATACTGTAATTATTCTAGCTACTAGTCATAAACTTATGAAATGGCTCTAACTAGCTACATATTATTGATACACTCTTCTAAATACCCAGTTAGAACTCATGCAGTGTCGGAGTTGTCCAATCTGTTCTATGTACTTCTTTAATCACTTATCTACTACTGTTATTTATCCTATCACTCCACCAATACGTAAGCACTTATAAACTAACTGGTAACTCTGTTTGCAGCACTGTCATCATTCCAGTTACTAGTGGTATTCCTATAAAATGACCTAGGCACGAACACAAGTACACATCCAATATTCTGTGCATAATCCCTACAAATCTCTAAGCAGATGCATACTATTGGTCCACTCCATTAAAAACTGAAGTAGTACCCATACAGCGTAGGATACCTCCTGTCACTTTCATGCAATTCTTCAAACACCCATCCAGCACTATGTTCTTATTGTATCAGTCTGCCAATACCTAAGCACTTCTGGGGGAGATTTACAAGCACCCTCCACCACCAGTACGTCACTTTTTGTAACATAGTGATGGCGTCAGGCACTTCTTCATATTTACAAGGAGAGGAAAAGCCATCCTGCATGGCTTTTGTTCTCCTTGTAAATACGACCCCTTCATACACAGCACTTTGCGTTGATAGGTGTTGTTGTGGGTGTTCCTACGCAACACTCAAAGAACAAGAAACATCTCCAGATTTTTGAGAAATCGTAAATCTGGAGATGTGTGTGAATGCTGCATCATCCTAGACTTGGTGTAGCAAGGGACAACGAGGAGAATTGTTTTCATTCCACAGCATACATTCAAAGAGGAAAATGCCTTTACTGATTGTTTTTGTGCAGGAAGGTGTCCCTCCCTATACAAAAACAATCTCCCCACGAAACAGACATCCTTGCACCATGGTGAAAGGGTACATGTATCACTGCATGGCTGCAGTTTGTACAGCAGTGCAGAGGTAAAGACAGAGTTGCAACATATTCATCTACATATGTCACATCCCTGTGCTTCAGAAGTGTGACAGCGCAGTGTAGCTAAAGAGCTTGCAGTGTCAAGCTGCAGTACTTTCTCATAAATCTTCATCTATAAATTCACCATCCACTAGTAATGCATTCTTTCAGTCAATCATGTTCTATACATATATTCAACTAAACTTTCACACATTACTTTGCAATTATAGTTCTTTCTTTAACCAGATAGTAGTTCTGATAAGAACTTTTTTTAACTTCTTTTTCTTCTTTTTTCTTTTGCATTTTTAAATTAATTTTTTTGAACAATGTTTTTATTTTTTTGGTGTTTTTTCCAAAAATGAAAAAAAAAGAACGAATAAAACAGGAAACTTTTGGAATTACTTATCTTTCCAAAAAATAAAACAAAACAAAACAAAAAATTAACGATGGTTCCGTTGCACAGCACAAACTGCATCCACCGACTTCTCACCAAAGCATATTAGTTTCTTGCACTTCATGCAGTGCTGTTCAAGAAAGGCAAATTCTGGCCTAATGTTTGATGCAGGTGTTGCTGAGGACGCTCCAGATGTACTTGCCACAGCGGGTGAGGGGTTCAAAGCAGCTTGCCTCATTTCCTCCCGAGCAAGATTGAGAGGATGTATGGTCCGGAGATGCGTGCACATAGGAGCAGTGCCATAAGAGTATTTTTTTTCACTGCCTTTTAACAGGACTCAGTCTCAAATTTTGCACGTCACCTTTCTCATGTTTACTTTCTTCCCTTCAGGTGGAAAAGTGAAGAATTCCCACACAACGGATTCCGGCCTCGGAGGACGTGGTGCCTCCTGCAAAAATTCTTCTTCAGAAGATACTTCCTCCTGCTGTTGCTGCTTTCCAGAAGCCATTTTTTTATATTTTTTGAAAAACACTAAAAAAAAAACAAGCAAAAAGGGATCTTGTAGGAAAAGAGATGTCTTTCTAAAGATGCTTCAACAATAATTATTGAAATGGGTGGGGTCCTTCAATAGTTACAGTGGGAAAAGTTATGAACCAATCAAATAATTTTTTTGAGGTCACATGGGATCCGCGCACCCTGCGCACACGAAGCATGCACCCGGATGTGACTTGGCGAAAATATATTTAAAACTAATATAAGTTTATTACAAGTAGAAATATATTTTTATGAATACCTTAGATAATCTCTTGCCCTAATATGTATATTAAAGACACAAACATATCATTTTAGAATATAAAATAATTTCACGGGAGTCGCACACCCAGCGCGTCCCAGTACGTATATGACGTCACGTGGGGACCGCCACTGCGCAAGCGTCACGTACCGTAATCCGCATCTGTCGCGAATGCGCAGGAGCAGGCGTAGCGAACTGGTCGCATACCAGTCGCACACACCACGTAACACTGGTCACTCACCATACGTGGAACATTCATGACTTTTCCAAAATGGCACATAGATTACGCTGACCTGCTGTGGTAGGTACGCTTTGGGTAAGCGACTCCCCAAAAAATCTGAAAAAAAGAATATTATGTAAATATATTAAAATACAAAAATAAAAGAAAAACAATAAAAATATTCCAGTTTAAAATTGATTTAGATTGCAAAATATATAACGTTGTTTAATACATAGAATATTTCGAAATAAACAGTTAAAAAACTATAGAAATTCAGTACAAAGCAATAGGTATAACTACTATTACACTTAAAAATTAGCATTTAAAAAACCTTTGAAATTCACTTAAAAAACCATAAGTTTCAGAGACGTTATACTTAGAAATTAACATTTAAAAAACCTTTGAAATTCACCAAAAAAACATTGGTTTCAGAGACGGTATATCTAGGAATTAGCATTTAAAAACCTTAGAAATTCAATGAAAAAACATAGGTTTCAGGGGTTTTATAGTTAGCTGGCCATTCCACTCGTACAAAACCATAGAAATTCCTCCGTTATAGTTAGTTCTGCTAACTATTACTCACGCGCCCGCAATGCACTGCTGATGATGTCACATATTACATCATTCATGACATGGTCAGTGACGTCACTGATGACATCATCCTCGTGACAATCTGATACACCTCATCACACATTAGTATAACCTTTCATCACTCACTGTAAAATACAGAGTACCATATTCAAAGCCATAGACACACCAATACCAGTTACTACATACCCACTCACTGAGTCCTAAGTCTACACACACAACTACCTATTCACCCACACAATCACTTGCAGTCACTGATCAATACAACACTATCAAATGCACTTATACACCTATATAGACATTGACACATCAGTAGTCATCCTAGTTGGTTATGCAGTCATCCTACTCACTCTTGAATAAAAACTATCACACTTACATTTAATTACCTATACAGTTATACACACAACACCTCATTTATTCATACACATAGTTAGTATGTTAAAAAATCACAATTACAATGATACACTTTCATACAGTTACTCTAACAATCACTGACTCTTAAATATACTGATTTATATACACCAACTCTCCCATATCATGCCTTTTATTTTTGTACTTTGTTGGAGATGTACAGCCAAACATATATCCGCTCACCAACACAGAAATAAAGACACTCAGTCATCCAAACAACTGCTTCCACATGCACTCTTAAACCCATACACCTAGTCAATCAACCACTCACACATCTATCCATAGAGTTACACACCCTCAACCCAACCATACGCACACTCAGTCTCCAATACAAATACTCAGCCAACTAATTAATAACTAATATAGACACTCATATAGTTAGTGAACAGCTGATGCAGGAGGTTATACAACAACAGAGACAGTGATGCACACATTCACGTAGTTTAGTTACTAACCCATGTATTTAGTAAGATACTTTTAATTACTCACTTAAACAGACAGTCAATATAGATTGGTATATGTAAAATACATATTTAAATTTAATTTTTTTCTTCCTTTTTTTTTATTGTTCTCCGGAAAGTTACACTGATTCCAAAAGA
Source organism: Lissotriton helveticus (assembly GCF_964261635.1). Taxonomy (NCBI): domain Eukaryota; kingdom Metazoa; phylum Chordata; class Amphibia; order Caudata; family Salamandridae; genus Lissotriton; species Lissotriton helveticus. The sequence goes on along the minus strand of NC_136059.1, from coordinate 1,583,406,783 downwards.
TAGCCAAACAACATAATACAGCAAATAAAGAGAACAGAAAATATTGCAAAGAGAGAAGCAGAAAACAGGACAAGAGAAAAAACGAAGAAAGAACCAGGTGAGACTAATGGAGACAGCAATTCATAAGATCAAAAAATAGCTAATAATAGATATACTTTCATTAAACTCTGAAGGCATAGGTTTCCCCTATCCTTACTGCTCCACAAAGGGCCCCCAAATGTGTACCCCTTTTTTCCTGGCTCTGCTTCCCTTACACTTATATAGTGCCATCTCCAAATTAAATATATGGAAAAGTCTGGCATACCAAGCCTGATATGTTGGGGGATCTTCATCCTTCCACTTTGAAGCAATCAATATGCATAGGGTTGCTGTCGCCATAAAGCAGAAATAAACTTGGGATGTTTCTAGCTGTAAGGACTAAGCGTGGGCGCAAAATGTGTTTCGCGGGCGAATTTGCGAATTTTTGACGATTTCGCGATCCGGGAATTGCGCAAATTTACCCAATAATTCGCAAATTCGCAAGCTACGAATTATTTAGCTTGGTCGCGCTTGAAAAATACAATAGCGCGCGCGGCGTTGACTCTGAGCCTGCCGAGTTGTTTTTCTCCCGGTTTTGCGTGTGCTGCGCCATTTTCGAACTTGCTGCGTGATCGCGCAAGAGTTTTTCGAATGCAATTACATCATCGCGGCTTGCCATCTTCCACGGCGAGAGTTTGACAACGCGAGTACGTCATAAATGCCCGCGACAGCGCGCAGCTGACTTCTGGCGGGAGGTTTGAACAGCTCGAGGTCCCGAAATTGCAAAAATTGCAATTCTGCACAAGAAATCCACCGCAGGAAGCATAAACCTTGTGAAAATGATGATTTTGATCAGAATAACTCCTCAGATTGACATTTGGCTTTTTGGTGCAGGAGTCCATTTTTTGGGGTGGGGTGGGAGGAAGGAAGTGCCTCAGAGTCTCCAACTTACTGTTTCTGTCCAGCAGGCTCCTCCCAGAGTTTTGTCCATGTACTGGCCACTTTTCATTTGGCTGTTGAGCTGGAAGGATTACTTTTTCTTGCTGCTGGTGGATTTTTGTATTTGAGGACTTTTTGGACTTTGGAGTTTGGATCACTTTTGGACTTGAGATTTTACAAGTAAGTTGGTGTTGTTTATTTGGGGCATTGCAGTTGAGGCAACTCCAGTTCTAAAACTTTTTTCACAACTTTAACAAAATATATATTGTGGTGGGCAGCTAGCCACAGTATCCAGTAGGCCCAGGGTTAGTCATGGGTGCATAATACAACTGTTTCTCTGATTTTTTTTTAACTTAATTCTCATTTATGTCATGGAATTTTAGCTCACTGTTATATGTTTTTTATTTTTTATTTTGGGGTGCCTGTAAAGCCTCACTAGCCAGTAGGCCCAGGGGTAGTGAGTGGTGCATGGGCCTAGTCTTTCTGTGGGGTGTCTTGAATTTAAACATCATTGAGGGCATGGATGGCATGGGATTGTGGGGATTTTTATGTGTTTTTCGATTTTTGGGGGTGTTGTTGGGGACTGGGCATGTGGGTGGGGGCCATTTTGAGTGCTGGTACAGGCAGGGCCTGGCCATGTGGTGGGGGACAAGGGGCCATTTTGAATCCAGGCAGTGTGCTTTGTACCATAGGCCTGCATCCAATGTGCCTTGCTTTCCTCCATTGTGCCCAGGGTTACTCAGTGGTGCATGGGCCTAGTCTTTCTGTGGGATGTCTTGAATGTAAATATCATTGAGGGCATGGATGGCATTGGATTGTGGTGATTTTTATGTGTTTTTCGATTTTTTGGGGTGTTGATGGGGCATGGCCATGTGGGTGGGGGCCATTTTGAGTACTGGTACAGGCAGGGCCTGGCCATGTGGTGGGGGTCAAGGGGCCATTTTGAATCCAGGCAGTGTGCTTTGTGCCATAGGCCTGCATCCAATGTGCCTTGCTTTTATCCATTATGCCCAGGGTTACTCAGTGGTGCATGGGCCTAGTCTTTCTGTGGGGTGTCTTGAATGTAAACATCATTGAGGGAATGGATGGCAATGGATTGTGGTGATTTTTGTGTGTTTTTCGATTTTTTAGCTGTTGTTGGGGCCTTTTGCCCAGGGGTACTCAGTGGGGCATGGACTGAGTCTTTCTGGGGGGTCTCTTTAATGTAAACATCAAGGAGGGCATGGATGGCATTGGATTGTGGTGATTTTTGTGTGTTTTTCGATTTTTTGGCTGTTGTTGGGGCCTTTTGCCCAGGGGTACTCAGTGGTGCATGTACTGAGTCTTTCTGTGGGGTCTCTTTAATGTAAACATCATGGAGGGCATGGATGGCATTGGATTGTGGTGATTTTTGTGTGTTTTTCGATTTTATGGCTGTTGTTGGGGCCTTTTGCCCAGGGGTACTCAGTGGTGCATGGAATGAGTCTTTCTGTGGGGTCTCTTTAATGTAAACATCATGGAGGGCCTGGATGGCATTGGATTGTGGTGATTTGTGTGTTTTTTTCGATTTTTTGGCTGTTGTGGGGGCCTTTTGCCCAGGGTTACTCAGTGGTGCATGGACTGAGTCTTTCTGTGGGGTCTCTTTAATGTAAACATCATGGAGGGCATGGATAGCATTGGATTGTGGTGATTATTGTGTGTTTTTTGATTTTTTGGCTGTTGTTGGGGCCTTTTGCCCAGGGGTACTCAGTGGTGCATGGACTGAGTCTTTCTGTGGGGTCTCTTTAATGTAAACATCATGGAGGGCATGGATGGCATTGGATTGTGGTGATTTGTGTGTGTTTTTCGATTTTTTGGCTGTTGTTGGGGCCTTTTGCCCAGGGGTACTCAGTGGTGCATGGACTGAGTCTTTCTGTGGGGTCTCTTTAATGTAAACATCATGGAGGGCATGGATGGCATTGGATTGTGGTGATTTTTATATGTTTTTCGATTTTTTGGGGTGTTGATGGGGCATGGCCATGTGGGTGGGGGCCATTTTGAGGACTGGTACAGGCAGGGCCTGGCCATGTGGGTGGGGGTCTAGGGGCCATTTTGAATCCAGGCAGTGTGCTTTGTGCCATAGGCCTGCATCCAATGTGCCTTGCTTTCATCCATTATGCCCAGGGTTACTCAGTGGTGCATGGGCCTAGTCTTTCTGTGGGGTGTGTTGAATTTAAACATCATTGAGGGCATGGATGGCATGGGATTGTGGTAATTTATATGTGTTTTTCGATTTTTGAGGGTGTTGTTGGGGACTGGCCATGTGGGTGGGGGCCATTTTGAGTGCTGGTACAGGCAGGGCCTGGCCATGTGCTGGGGGGCAAGAGGCCATTTTGAAGGCAGGCAGTGTTCTCAGGCCTGCACCAATTTTGCCTAGCTTTCATCCATGATGCCCAGGGGTAGTGAGTGGTGCATGGACCTAGTCTTATTGTGGGATGTCTTGAATTTAAACATCATTGAGGGCATGGATGGCATGGGATTGTGGTGATTTTTATGTGTTTTTTTACTTTTTGGGGTGTATAACTGATGTTCCTCTGTCTTCCATTGCTTTTAGATGCACAAGAGAACCACCAGTGCAAGGAAGAAGTCCTGCAGCGGTGTGGGCAGCACAACCTCACGCGACATCACGTGTGGACAAAGACAAGACAACTCTGCAACTCGTGCAACTGCGGCCTGCTGTTCTGACATCTGAAGAAGATGGGCCCAAAGAAAGGTGGCCGTAGCGCCTCAGCGAAGAAAGTTGCCAGTGCCACTGCCAGTAAGAAGGAGCAGAAGAAGCAAGTGGCACCACCTACCAAGGAGACGGGTGTGCCCACCGACACCTTTTTTAGGGAAAAAAAACTACGCCTGCAGCAGCAGCGGTGTCCGCCGGGGACCAAGCTGGAAGCAGCACCTCCGCCTCATTGGGGTCAGTGCCACCATGCCAAGTTAGGTCCAAGACCATGAGTGCTGCTGCGGCAGCCACTTTGGTTGTTCAATCACCATCGACCACTGATGTTGGCTCACCACAAGAAAGTACCATCCGATCAACGCCGGGTGTAACTCAGCTGGCGAGTGTTCAACAATCACAAGTGCAACTAGTATAAATGCAAGTATATGGGCAAGGAGAGGCGCAAGTACATGGGGAAGGAGAGGCGCAAGTACATGGGCAAGGAGAGGCGCAAGTACATGGGCAAGGAGAGGCAAGTAGAGGTGCATGGAGAGGTGCAACTAGAGGTTCATGGAGCGGCACAACTGCCTACAACGCTTGTTCCTCCAGAAGTAGGGGCACATCAGGAAATTGATATTGAAGTGGAGGTATCATCCGAGGAATCCACTCCTCCTGATGTTGATCCATTGTCTTCCAGATCCCCAGCAAGAAAAAGGTCAAGGAGGGCTGCTACTACTACAAGTCCTTCTTCAAGCCCCCTTCATTCTGATGACCTTGATCTTGATTGGAACCCAGCAATGCAGGCTGACAGTGAGGCAACCCATGAGCCGACAAAGGTAGCTAAGCCTAAAAGGAAGGTTCCCGCAAGGCTTCAACTTATGGCTGGTGACGATGAACAAGAAGTGGTGCCTTCTGCTGCTGATGAAGAGTCTGACGATGACCCAGTCATCACAGACGTCACTCCAGCCACAGCGGGCATGCAGCAGACAAACATTTTAACCCTAGCCCGAATGGCTGCTGAGCAGGATGTGGGTGGCGCGGCACAGGTACCACCACCAATGCAGTTAACTACAACACCAACACGACCTACAGCTTCCATATTTTCTCGTCAGAAGGGCCGGCAGGGACCTCCATCCAGCTCGACCTCCATTACCTCAAGTAGTGGTGCTGTAAGTCAACTACAGAAACAAATTCAGCCACGCCCATCCTACACTTCATCTGGCATTGGAAGTTAAAGTAGCTCCTGCACCACCAGCAGACATCTCCAGTCCCCAGTTTGGGACTTCTTTACTGTTAGCAAAAAGGCGGAAAACATGGTTGTTTGTTCGATTTGTAAAGTTTCAGTTAGTCGGGGTAAGCTTGGTACCAACTATGGTACCGGAGGCCAGAGAGGTCATCTCAAAAAACACCACCCTATCCAGTGGTATAAGCACCTACGATGAAGCCAAAAAAAATCCAAATGTATCTCTTGATATTGCATCTGATGATGATGATAGGCTGATCGTGCAGGGGGGAAGTGAAGAAGCGACAGACATATTTTCTGGTACACCCAGTACCCCTGGCAGCAGCACTGCAGTGGTAGCGCCCACACCCTCTACCCCTGCAACATGTATGAGGCGCACTAAGAGTCTGGGACAGACACCAATGCAAAAAAGTAAATCAATGAGCCTAACTGGTTTGAAGTCTGCATCAACATCATCATCACGTAAAATGGTCCAGCGCACCATTAGCAGCATGTTTTGGTCGGATCCGCCATTTGAACGCAACCACCCAGCGGTGCGTCTCTATAACACAAAGATGGCTAAAATGCTAGCGCTGGACCTTCTCCCTTTCTCTTTCATGGAAGGGGTGGGTTTTCGTGAATTGGTGGCAACAGTCTGCCCTAAATGGAAGGTTCCTAGCCGGTCCTATTTTGCAAGGGTTGCTGTTCCAGCACTACATCAAGATGTGCTGGAGGTGATTGGCGCAGCTATTCTGAAGAGTGCTGTTCACACTATCCACATGACAACAGACATGTGGACCAGTTGTCAAGCCCTTGATTACATGTGCATCACTGCACACTGGGTCTCTTTTGCAGGGGTCGAAAAACAGTTAAAACACAAAGATGTTGACACGGAGGAAGTTTTTCAAGCTACTCGCAAACATGCAACAGTAGGCATGTTTGCCATGGAGAAATCTCACACTGCACCTAATCTTTTGGAGGAGTTTAACAGGAAGTTCAATGAATGGCTGCATCCAAGAAACCGCACAGTTGGTTATGTTTCCACGGATAATGGCAGTAATATAGTTAAGGCCATGGACAACGGTGGCTATTTCAGAGTGCAGTGTTTGGCGCACAGTATTAGCATCGTGGTGCAAGCCTCCTTGAAAGCAGAAGAGCCAGTCGTCAAAGTACTGACCATCTGCCGAAAAATCTGCACACATTTCAACCATTCTTTTAAGGCCCGGAAGCAGCTGAGGAGCCTTCAATATGAACGTTAACTGCCAGTCAAAGGACTAATCCAGGAGGTGGCAACACGTTGGAACTCAACCTTTTACATGCTTGAGCGTCTGTCTGAGCAGTGGGAGGTATTACATGAGTTTGTCTTTAAACTGGGTTCTACTCACAAAGACCTGATGCTAGAGTTGGAGGAATGGAAGCTAATTGCAAGCCTGACAGACATGCTTCGTCCTTTTGAGGTCTTCACGCGTGAAGTCAGCAGGGAGGACTGTTCTTTGAGCAAAGCTGTCCCATTGTTGCGCATGCTAGAGCACCATCTGAAGGAGGTGTCTTCAACGTTCCGAGATGATGGTGAAAAGTGAGAAGCATATGGTTTGGCGGAGAAGTTATTATGGTGCCTACTTGACAATGAAAGGCTTAAAAAGATACATACAGAACAAGATTACATTTGTGCCACTATTCTTGATCCACGGTACAAAAAGGCACTGCCCACCAATACTTTCATTCCTTTTTCTGAAGCAGATGTTTCAAAGTACAAACATTGGCTAGCTGTGTCAGCCACTCGGTTTGAAAAAGACCGGCAGAACCTTCAAGGAGGCAGCACATGTACAACTGAATCAGCAGGCCATCTGGGGTCAAGTTCCACTTCTCAATCTGTGGCCGAAAGGAGTCACTTTCCCTCACAGCCGTTAACGACACCAGCAACCATATCATCATCCTCACCTGCACCAGGCCGCAAACTAATATTGTCGGAGGGAGATTGGCTAACTCAGCAAGGGTTAGCTCGGTCCACTGATGAAAAGGTCGCAGATGGTACGCAAAGTGGATCAACCCTGGAGAACCTTGAGTCGGTGGTGCAGGCCTATCTGGATGACCCAACAGAGGTCTGTCATAATGAGAACGCATTGGGATATTGGTATACGAAAAGCTCAAAATGGCGACTGATCACCAACCTGGCTCTAAATTATTTGTCTTGCCCACTCGCAAGCGTGTCTTCTGAACATGTTTTCAGTGCTGCTGGTGCCATTGTTACTTCAAAAAGGACCCGCCTTTTGCCCAAAAATGTGGAGAGGTTAACAATAATCAAGATGAATCAGCACTTCATACCAACCGATTACAAAATACGTGAATGCACGCAGGAAGAAGAGGACACTGACTTAGGTGACGACGACTGAAGTTCTTCTCGGTCACCAGACCTACTCCCGTCTCAATTCATAGACTTGGAGGATGAGCTCTGCTTCCCTGACAATGAGGACTGAAAATTACTTCTTTTTTTCCTTACTTATTCACTTTTATTCCTGTGTGTCTTTCTTTGTTTTGCTACTTTTACCACAACAAAACTCTAATCACCTAATCAAAATAAGTCCATCATCAGCACTGTCTTCATCTTATTTTCCTTATTGATTCGAAGGTGCCGCATTCTGCATTCAGATGTTCACAAGTTCCCAACTCAATCATCCTCCTCTATCCTCCTCCTCCAGACTCCCCCTATCCATTTCCCTCAAGGCAGATGGATGGATTATGGAGAAAAAACAAACTTTGTCTTCGTAGGTGAGTCCCCTCAAGTGGGACTGAAATAACTGACTGACTACATGCTTGCTGATTGTTGACAGACCTACTTCTGAAATTTACAGCAGAGGCTGCCCTGTGGGCCCTCACTTTCCGTAGAAGATGCGGAAATAAAGTAGAACAGGTAATGAATAATGAGAAGATGGCATGCAGTGGACAGCAAAGGCTGTCTGTCTCTGTTGAAACCAATTGCTGTTTGTTTTTTGTGAACAACGCAATTTGCCATGTTTTCAATATACCAGTATTGCAGGTTTTTGGGGGTTTATTTTGGGGTGTTCTAGATTTGCGGTGCTGGGTTGGGCTGTCTGGGAGCACTGCGAGCACAGTCAAATGTTGATTGCATTTGTTTTTCAGGAAATCCATGGTGGAAAAGGGGAGTTAGGGCCTAGCTGCACAGCTCATTTGGACTGAATTCCAGGTTGGCCCGAAATTTGCTAAGTCTCACTTTTTAAGGTTTTGCTTTTTGGCTGTTTGGGGGCCTTCTACCTGTTTCCGCCTGGGTCTGGGGGCATTGCTGGGAAGGTCTAATACCGGATAAAAGTGTTTTGGAGAAAATCTGAGCTGAAAAAGTTTTTGCGTTTTTGCTCACTTGCTTGTCTTTGGGGTGCTGTTTGGGGGGGGTTCCTGGTGTTTGGGGATGGGTTTTGGGGTCTGCTGGCACAGTCTAATGTTGATTTCATTTGTTTTTCAGGAAATCCGTGGTGGAAAACGGGAGTTATGGCCTAGCTGCACAGCGCGCTTGGAGTGATTTTGGAATGAGGCCTAATATTTCTAAGTTTGAGCTTTTCCGGTTTAGCTTTTTGGATGTTTGGGGGTCTTCTACTTGTTTCCGCCTGGGTTGACGGGTCTGGGGGCATTGCTGGGAATGTCTCATACCGGATAAAAGTGTTTTGGATAAAACACATGGTGAAAAAGTTTTTCACTTTTTAGCGTTATCGCTCAGTTTCGTGTTTTCGGGGGCCTGCTTGGGGGGTTCCTGGTGTTTGGGGTGGGTTTTTGGGTCTTGGAGCAACGCTGGGTATGGATACTTTTGATTGCAAGAGGTTTGAAGCAAATCCGTGGTGGCAAAGGGGAGTTAGGGCCTAGTTGAAAAAGCGTTTGACACTTTTTTTAACTTAGGGCTAGTTAGGGTTAGCAGTATTGCATGTGTTTGGGGGTGTTCGAGATTTTGCAAACTGGGTTCTGGGGTCTACTCTTCTTGGAGCACTTGTCGAGAAATGTCTAATTTTGGTTGCAAGTGGTTTGAAGTACATCCATGGTGGGAAAGGGGGGATTTGGGCCTACTTTACTTTCAAAGTACGTTTTGTCACCATTTTCCACTAAGCCTCAGACTGGTAGCAGTATCGCATGTTTTTGGGGTCTGATTGGGGGTATTCTACATATTAGCATCTGTGTTTAAGGGTCTGGGAGCGCTGCTGGGAAGGTCTAATTTTGTTCTAAAATCGTAGTTTACACTACACCTAGCTTGAGGGGAAAGATCCGCAAAATTCGCCCATACTTATTTATCCTTCAAAAGGAGACTCAGAGTACGCCCTTTCGAAACTATTGTACTGTCGATTCTGAAACTGAAAGTGTGGCTTTTTACACTACACAGCGTACGTACCTTTTTATTTTTTTCTCGGTGGTGTTTCAATATCACTTCCTGTTTTTCCATCAACATTTACAGGGTGGCTTTCACCCTGTGCAATGGAACAAAGGATGAAGTCAGGCTTCACATCCGCCAGGCAGGCAGTGGACAGGGTGTCTTCTGGTCACCAACATTGATCGACGGAGCGTCAGATGGAACGGAGGAGTACCGCAAATAAGAGGAATGGCTTGATACATGCAACTTCCCAAATTCAACAGGACAAGAACAACAACATACAGTAACAGTATCCATTCATTTCTACTTATCTTTTAAGTAATGTTATTGCTGTGAACTTCTTTGAGTGTGACTCGGCATTTCTTTGCTCTCTGCTTCTAAATTCATCCCTCCAGCCATTGTATACTTTTACTTTGCTATTTTTCAAACTAATTTAATGAACAAAGTGTTTCTCCGAGTGCAGAGATAGGCAAGTGAAAACGCATAATTACTGCAGCCCTGTACTGTCGCATTCTTTCATTCATTAGAAAGTTCTACTTAGTTAAAGTAACCTAACCATCCATGTAGCAATCAACTTCATGCCTGCAGAAGTGCAAGCACTTCCTTTATGCCCCTTTATGGATATCTTCGTAACCAAAGATTTGTTTATCTTCATTTGTTGTTTGTCCATGCTGTGTTTTTTTCCCTCTCTCACAACAAAACTTTCCCAAAAAACCCCATTCCCATCCAATTTCCAAACCCTAACCCTCTTCCCCGGGCTGTGTGGTTTTCATTGATGTGTGAGTAAATGACAGCAATAATTCCACACACTTGCTGGGGAGGATAAGGTCATAGCAACTGAAAATGAATTACATTTCAAGGCTGGTGAAGGAATCGAAGGATATAATCTTAGTCAGCTTGACACAGACCCATGACTATTGGCAAATCAAAGCAGATTTTCATGGGCGCCATGAAATGGATTGATCATGAAGAACATCCTACTCCTACACGTGGCAAATGATTACGCTGCTGTGTCCTTCACCTTCAGTACTATTTCTTGTAGTAGTAGCCAAAGTCAAATTCCACGCAAGTAGTAGTTATACTTTCAATACTTTGGCATTTGTAAGGCTACATTTTGGCACTGTTCTAGTGTACTTTCACGTGCTATAGTATCTATTGTGCCGTTCTAATGCTCCGCTAAGGCCAATCAAGGTTTCATTTTCTTTTTTTTCATATGCTGCAACTGCCACTGTGTACCACCACTAGTACCACCGCAATGATGCCATTTCAACCGCCAAGGATTGCCAACCTTAATCGCCATTTGCCATGCAGCCAGCCCTGTGCCTAGCCCTAATTTCAAACTCGAATTACAGGTAAGATAAGCGTTTGGGGGAAGCAAGAATAATGGAGTAGTATGAGAGATGAGAGACTGGCGGTAGTACTAGTAAAGTCCTAGGACAATTGAATTCACTAACTCTGTGACAGGCACTTACTTTTGTAAACATTTGGGCAATTACTTACACAATTTGAATCAATAAGCCACTTAAGTTTCCCCCCTCCAGCCTCAACTGCAGTAAAAACACGTATGCTATGTTTAAGTTGAAAGTAATAATTATTTATATCCCTAACAAAAATAAACTATCCCGCAAGACCCGACCCACCCCCACTCCCTAACCCCAAAGAATGTCCATGAAATAAAAAGTCCCCAAAGTCCAAAAAACCCAACTCCCAACTCCCACCCCCCAAAAGTCTTTAAAAAAGGGGCAAGGGACAGTCTCTCCTTCTCTAATGCCGGCGGCGTACTTTCTGGACCAGGTGGTCATGCTCCTTGCAGAGGTTCTTGAGCAGGATTCTCAGCTTCTTCTGCTCCTGCTCAAGGTAGGACACCCTGAGTGTTAGGCGGTGCACGCGTGCCTTGCACCTGCTGTGGGGGGCAGCTGATTTTTTGGCTGCTTGGCGGTGGCGGGTGGCTGCGGTACCATGGCTCCGTACCGCTGGAGGCCTGCGCTGACTGGCTGACCCAGGGAGCACGGAGGAGGATGCAGCTGTCCCTGTAGATGTTGTGGTGGTCTGCGACTGCGTTTCCTCCTCCTCCTGGGCCACCAGCCGCCGATATTAGGTGACAGTCGCCTCCAGTTTCCTTTGCCAGGCCCGTCTAGCCAGCTCCTTCCATGACAGTTTGGAAGGAGCATCTACATGAAGAAAGAAAAACATAGTCTGTAACCAATGCTCTTTAAGATTAACACAAAATAATTCAGCAGAAAGTTGTGTCACAGTAGAACTAGCAACTTGCAAGCACAGTACATAACATTTGTGACCTGTATCTATCTAACCTCCCACTTCTTCAGCCTTGCTCTAACATTAGTGGGAGTTTCAGGAATCAATTCTATGAGCACTATGGACTCACTACATTAGAGTCGACTATAGCAGTACACCAGTCTTATTCTTCTTCTTCTCTCTTGTTTAGCGAAATTGGTACGTAAACTTCTGGAAGCCGGCAGAATGCCAGCGCAGTCAACTTGCACCCGAGAAAAACAGACGCACGCCATGATGACACATGCTTGCGTTACTGTACCAGTTCAGTACATGCAGGTGGTGAAGCTCTTACTTTTCTATTACGGGTGGCACTGAGAATACTCTGTTACAAGGGCTACCGCTTAATTAATTTAACTTTCACCCTACAGTGCCAATGACTACTAGAAAAGGAAAATGAAGAATATAAATAATATGATTAAATATCCGTTCACAGGATATGTATTTGATTACATATGGGATGACTTTAGGTGATTTCTTTTTTATTGAGTGAACACTGATAGGCCACACATGAATGACAGAGTTGTACTAAAATTATTAACAGAGGCAGTGAATGGCCCCCGTAATCGCCGGATATATGCTGTGCTAGCAATACAAAGTACTGCTACTATTCATGGTAGTATTCGGAAAAATTACAACTTATTTTTCTTGTCTTTCCTATACTGGAACGGACGTGCGGGTGCGGTGTTACAAGCTCTTCAAAGTAACACTTAGTTCATCCAGTGACCGTCTACTCTCTCTACATACACATATGCTATCTATGAGTCAGATAGTACCATGATCCAGGCATCCATCCATTCAAAGTAAATGTCAATCATTCTTCTTAATGTCTCAAGTGGACAAACCTTACTTTTTCCCAAGGGAAAACAACATTTTCATTTTATTTTGGAAACCGCAAGCCATGCATCCGTGCTTGACTTGCATTTGAATTTCAACCAAAGGATATATTGCGCACACATACAGTTTCTGTTTCACCCACCAAGGCAGTCCTCTTTCCTTTCTCCTTCCATCCATCCTTGCTTCATCCTTCAACCGGCCATGCATCCTATTCCCAGCCATGGGCAGCAATCAAACACGTATCATTCTTTGCCAGTCATCATTACTTTTAACTCGCTCGTCCTTCCACACTTACTTACACCCTTCTTTCCCTTTTCGTTCATCCCATCTATCAAGTTCATCTCTGATCTGACTTGGATTCTTGAAAAAACGTTCACAGCTGAGTTGAAGTCAATTTAGAGGAGGCTACTACCTGGTTGATAAAAACTTAGTTCTAAATTTGTAAGTCTTCTTAACAGTATAGTATACTTGTCCTGTACAACATATACACCCGTGCAGAGAGCACACTCTGCAGTCTGCTATCTCAATAAGTAAGGAATACAATAGCTTACAACTGTCCGCCACTACCGTGGCATCCCCCACAGCAGCTTCCGCTGGCTGTTGCACCGCCTCCGCCCCAGGAGTGTCCACCTCCGCGCTGGCCCCGGCACCGGTGGATGGTTGTGCCGATGTTCCACCTAGAAAATACATTTCAGATTCATAGATGCCATATTTTCCACTCCCTAGTATTTTGTCTAGGAATGAAAAAATGTCACTACGACTACACAAACAAATGTAATAATTTGTGACTGTCTGGTCAACTCAAAACTAAAAATTGCACTTTTTTTCAGGGAAGGGTGTTGCTTGTCTTGCTACAGTTTTTGGCACAACTGATGAATGCTTGCTTTTTAACATGCACCGTTTTTCTCATAACAGACAGAAGCTTCCCTTCTAAGAACAAGAGCAACATCAGATCATCATCACTAGGACGGAGTCAGCAACGATTCAGCACCAAAAAGAAGATTTGAAGTTCCAACCAGGTGAGGGCTCGCCCACAATTAATGTGTGAAATCACTAAGCACTTTTCCATTTTCAATCCACCGTTTATGTTGTATGATGAACTTGGTTTAAATAAATGTTTTTACTTTTAATAAAGCTTTAAAACTTACATAGACTCTGTGGTTTTTATAGTCATGAGTGAGTGGGCTAAAGGGTTTGCAATTTGCAAGCATGAGTCCGTGGCTCTGACAGTTCTGGACTCTGACTCCGTAGTCTTATGTCCAGGGTGGGATAATCATCATTGGGGATCAATCATCGATGATTTAGGGAGCTAAATGACTCTGTCACACTAGCTAGTCAGTAAGGAGATGGGGGGTTCAAATTCTGTTATGACTGAGGTATATGGAAAGTCTAACTGCGCCTATTATAATTGATAAACAATGGACTATTTAGTGTCCATAGTTCTGTTTGTGCAGAATTGTCCCTGCAACAATAGTAGTATGGATTGTCCTCCTATGTAATCAAAAAGTAAACTAGTATCTTATTCTTTCTTGGTGGTCATTGAAAGTTTCTTGTTGGGAATTGTCAAAGCATAAACATTTAGAAGACTTCATAAGACATTATGGACAACCCAGAGGACTGCACTGAGTGCATAGAGCTATTAATGAATAGAATGGGAGTTTCGTTTAACACCTTTTGCCAACTGTGCAAGCTTAATTAGGTACACAGACAGACTAATAATAATAATCTAGTAGTACCACAGGGAGTCATAGTAGAGGCAGGATAATTTAGAAACAGTCTACAAGACGATGTAGGAAAAATCGAATGAGGAACGTTAGTAAAAAATAGGTACTCTAAAAGGTAGGGAAGTATAATTATTAATATTAACATGAAAACTTACTGGGGCCAGCAGAGGAGCCCTCGCCTGACCGATCCTGGCCTTCCTGGTCCTCATCTGCCGGCGCCGCTACCTCCTCCTCCTCTGTCCTCTTGCCCCTGGGGGGAGCTGATGTACAACATGAAAGAAAGACCCAAACATGGATGATTGTTGTCAACCAAATCAAACATTTCAAAAGAACAATAACAAATTATTTCAGGGAAATAGCAAATAGACAACAATTGCAATACATTTATTGAGCTATCTGGTGTGGTCTACTAGGATATTAGTATTGCTGGATTCGCGGACTGTCGACTTGGAAAGTTATGTACCTCACTAAACCAACTACAAAAAGGTTCGACTAGGACTGGCAGGAAGCACTCTGCAGCACGCGAAGTGACAGACAAAGTCCATCGTGATTGCAGACAAGTGAGAACACTAAAGTAAGTTTCCTACTACATAACCAGTCATTAAAATACTCAAACTATCATTCCACCACCACTCTTATTAGTGGCAGGTGTACAAAGGAAGGCCTGGACTTGAGTCTCTAGGGGCAGATTTACAAGTCCCTTGCGGCTCTTTTGCTCCGTGTTTGCGTGACTTTTGTGACGCAGCGGCAGCGCAAAAGAGGCACCATGGTGCCGTGTATATTTACAACATGACGCATCTCGGAGATGCATTACGTTGTAAAGCCCTGCGCCATCAGGGGGCGTTCTGGCTTAAGGGAGGGCGTTCCTGCGCAGGAACACATCCTAAAAGTGGCTGAGTGAAATCTACAAGATTTCACTCAGTCACTTTTAGGCCAATGCTGCGTCACTCGAAACCCTGCGGCTGCTTGAAGCAGACGTACGGCTTGATGCAGCATTGGGGAGATAGGGCACCCAAGAGCATTGCTGGAGCTGCATCGTGGTTGCGACGCAACTCCAGCAATGCGCTGACTTTAGGGCACAGGTGCGTGACGCTTCTGTGTCGTTTTTTCCCCATGGTGCGCCGCATTGTAAATGCGGCGCACCATGGGTGGTGGAGGCATGGGGCAAAATTACTGGCGCACCCTGCTAATTTGCAGGGATGCGCCAGTAATTGTAAATCTGCCCCTTGGTGTCTAGCATTACGCAGTTCTGTAAAGTACACTCATACATAATTACTCAGGCCAATGAAATCAACATAAAAAATCGAAAACAGTAGCACCGCCACTGAGCAGGAGAGCAGTGCACCTGAAATGCAATCACAGAACATTTTGAAACATAATTTACCTACAATGTAATCGGCAGCATTATTGCTCTTTGGAAAAAAAAAGAATTTGCAATATGATAACACATAGAGCAAGAGAAAACAGAGTAGTGATTAAATAGCTACTACTACTCACCAAGCCCGGGGATCTCGACGCCTACCAGGTCGAGCAGGTCGCGTTCACGGTCCAGGAGGTCGGACCACCGGTGCGTGGCCTGGTTGTAGGTGCACCGGACCCGAGAGTGTTGATACATGGCCCGGCACACCTTCTCCCACCACTTCCGACGCTCCCGGAGCCCGTACCCGCCAGCGATCCTGCCGCCTGCCGTGATGGTCTTGGGGAGGCGGTGCTGGACATAAAAAACCAGTGCGGCCACCTCGTTCGCGCTAAAGATCTCCCGGACTGTGACGTTCTCCCCCCGCAATCGCCCGCATGGGAGCCGGGTACGGGGTGCCGGACCCTTCCCCTTCCCCTTCTCCTTCCCGGCTCCCTTTGCCATGGTCCTGTAAAGCAGGAAGAAAAAAAAAGGAAAGAATAGGGAAAAGTAAAGTCAGTTTTAAAAAAAAAAAAAAGTAGCTTTAAAAGTAACGAAAAGTTGAAAAAAACACAAAATATAGATCTAGAAAACAAGAGGGATAGATATAGAGTACAAAAGATCAAAAAAAGTCCAAAGAAACAAAGGATTGAACAGATGAAAGGAGGATTAGAAAGCATGCACAGAACCATAGCAATGAATGAAAAACAAGATGGCCGCGCCCGTTGAGGACCGCATGGGTAAGTTCGCGCGATATTTCCCGTGCGAGCACGTGAAAACACCCGCGAATACGTAATCGCGCGCCGCATACGACGCGAGCATGCTACTAGCGGGCGGAAACGGAAACACGTCACACAAACATGATGGCCGCAAAAAAATGTGCGAACATGCAAAAAAAGGAAATCCGCAAATTCGCACTAATTTGCGGATTGCAAGTTCGATTTCGCGCGAATTCGCGCCCGTGAATCTTGCGAAATAGCAGAAAAACGAATTTTGGAAAACTGAAAGCAATTAGCAGGTGCACAAGTTCAAGCTATTTTGTAACCATTCCCTGTAGTGCTTCCTGAGGGCCCCCTCCAGAGTTCAGTTGCCTACTTGCAACTATTCTCTGACCCTGCTCTGACCCTCAAAGCAGGGTCAGAGAATAGTTACAAGTATGGCACAATGCTCCTGTAAAAAAAATTAAACTGCAACAGGAAGCACACACAGCTAAGGAAGCAGGTGCCAGACTTGAAGCTCAAATTCAGTGACACATTAACGAGCCCCAAATTAATTCATCTCAGTTGGGCAGGTGTGCTTTCCCCCCATAATCTACAGTGGTGAACCAGAGGGTGCTGTGATGAACCAGAGGGTCGCAGTGGTGAGTGCTGAACCAGAGGGTGGCAGCAGGGGTGAACCAGAGGGTGCTGTAATGAACCAGAGGGTGGCAGTGGTGAGTGCTGAACCAGAGGGTGGCAGCAGGGGTGAACCAGAGGGTGCTGTGATGAACCAGAGACTGGCAGTGGTGAGTGCTGAACCAGAGGGTGGCAGCAGGGGTGAACCAGAGGGCGCTGTGATGAACCAGAGGGTGGCAGTGGTGAGTGCTGAACCAGAGGGTGGCAGCAGGGGTGAACCAGAGGGCGCTGTGATGACCCAGAGGGAGGCAGTGGTGAGTGCTGAACCAGAGGGTGGCAGCAAGGGTGAACCAGAGGGCGCTGTGATGAACCTGAGGGTGGCAGTGGTGAGTGCTGAACCAGAGGGTGGCAGCAGGGGTGAACCAGAGGGCGCTGTGATGAACCAGAGGGTGCTGTGATGAACCAGAGGGTGGCAGTGGTGAGTGCTGAACCAGAGGGTGGCAGCAGGGGTGAAACCAGAGGGCGCTGTGATGCACCAGAGGTTGGCAGTGGTGAGTGCTGAACCAGAGGGTGGCAGCCGGGGTGAACCAGAGGGCGCTGTGATGAACCAGAGGGTGGCAGTGGTGAGTGCTGAACCAGAGGGTGGCAATGGTGAACCAGTGGGTGGCAGTGATGAACCAGAGGGTGGCAGTGGTGAACCAGAGGGTGGCAGTGATGAACCAGAGGGTGGCACTGGTGAACCAGAGGGTGCTGTGATGAACCAGAGGGTGGCAGTAATGAACCAGAGGGTGGCAGTGATGAGTGCTGAACCAGAGGGTGGCAGCAGGGGTGAACCAGAGGGCGCTGTGATGAACCAGAAGGTGCTGTGATGAACCAGAGGGTGGCAGTGGTGAGTGCTGAACCAGAGGGTGGCAGCAGGGGTGAACCAGAGGGCGCTGTGATGAACCAGAGGGCGTTGTGATGAACCAGAGGGTGCTGTGATGAACCAGAGGGTGGCAGTGGTGAGTGCTGACCCAGAGGGTGGCAGCAGGGGTGAACCAGAGGGCGCAGTGATGAACCAGAGGGTGGCAGTGGTAAGTGCTGAACCAGAGGGTGGCAGCAGGGGTGAACCAGAGGGCGCTGTGATGAGCCAGAGGGTGGCAGTGGTGAGTGCTGAACCAGAGTGTGGCAGGGGTGAACCAGAGGGTGGCAGTGATGAACCAGAGGGTGGCAGTGGTGAACCAGAGGGTGGCAGTGATGAACCAGAGGGTGGCACTGGTGAACCAGAGGGTGCTGTGATGAACCAGAGGGTGGCAGTAATGAACCAGAGGGTGGCAGTGATGATCCTGAGGGTGGCAGTGGCGAACCAGAGGGTGGCAGTGATGAACCAGAGGGTGGCAGTGGTGAACCAGAGGGTGCTGTGCCCATACACGACCGCATGGGTAACTTCGCCATGCAAGCGGCTCGCGAACACGCAAAAAGCCCCGCGAACACGCAAAAAGCCCTGCGAACACGCAAAAAACAAAAATTCGCAATTTCGCACAAATTCGCGAATTATGCGGATCGCGAATTCGTATTCGCACTATTTCGCAGACCGCGATTTCGCTGATTTCGCCCATGCTTAGTAAGGACCCGTCACAACCGAAAAGGCTTAGAGTTGGAGTTAATGGGGCCACTCGCCCCATAGCCTTGTACAAGAATGCTTCTATCCCCTGCTTTACCGCGCCCAGCTTACAACACTCGGCAACCATGTGGGACATATCGGCAATATCGGCCGGACCTTGCCCACATCTTGGGCATTTATTAGTCTCCCTTTTTTGCCATGCCCAAAGTTTAGCTGGTGTGAAGTATAATCTGAAAATTAATAATGTGACATCATCACCAGTGGATTGTGGGCGTAAGAGGTACAGTTAGTACAACTAACTATAGCGGAGGAATTTCAATGGTTTTGTATGAGTGAAATGTCCAGCTAACTGAAACACCACTGAAACCTATGGTTTTTTCAATGAATTTCTAAGGTTTTTCAAAGGATAATTCCTAACTATAACCTGCCTGAAACCTATCGTTTTTTCAGTGAATTTCAAAGGTTTTTAAAATGATAATTCCAAACTATAACCTGCCTGAAACCTATGGTTTTTTCAGTGAATTTCAAAGGTTTTTTAAATGACAATTCCTAATTATAATGTTGATCACTTCCCCATATTTTCAACAAGAAACCAAATCTGCAATGCTACCTAAAAAAACAGGCAATGGTTCCACTTGCCACTAACAAATTAGCATCAACATTTACCTAGTGTAAGGACGTCGACTATGTACTGTGTGAATTACAGCCAACTTAGACCCATATTTAAAGAGCAATATGGGATAGAGGTACTAATTATACACTTCCAACAACAAACAAAATCAGAATAACCAGCGCCACTACAACAACCCCTCCTAACCCCTCCCCCTCTACTACTCCACAGGCAGAGCAAAATAGGACAATGGACCTTCCCAAAATAATATATCCCCTCAACAGCACACTAGCTCAATGTTCAGAGATGTGGGAACTAACTATGTATAAGGGAAGGAACTCGCACATCAACAAATAATTTACACAATGGCAAGACTACAGGTGAAATGCTATAGACAAATTACTATGGAAACCAAAAACTATTCCATGTGTAGATATACTAATGATATGTGTAGTGTACTGCATAGTGGACACAACAATATTATCTCAGACACTGGGGAATATTTCGGTCATGTAGCTGTGTTTCCACCCCCCCTTGAAGCAGAAGGGAGTGGGCTGGTCCAACGTACGCAACGGCAGCGTAAGACTATAAATAATTAGGCTACGCCTTGGGCGTGGTTCACAAAGAGAAGAGACTCCACCAAAGCGAAGGTCCTCACCTTGCCACGTTGCTGCTGCCAATGCCACGTGCCTCCGCGATACAGGCCCATTGTGAACTCAGCGCCACAGCAACTCAGACTTATGTTTGATTCGACTACTGCCTACGATCTACATTGCGGACAGCAGGGTTTACAACTAGAATTCAGCTTTGGATCTACACTACAGACAGCATTGAAGTTATCCTTGATTTATGTAAGGCAGAGACAATTCTACTCTATGTCCTCAGACTTTGTTAAAATAAGTGACACAAATTATTCGTAAATATCTGTGCTGACTACTTCCTTCAATCTACAGTGCGGTTAGTAGAGTTTACAACTTGATACCAGTTGTGGATAAGCACTACAGACAACATTGAATTCAGTCTCGATTTATTTAAGGAAGGGACAATTGTAATATGTCATCAGATTTTGTTAAAGAATGTGACAAAAAAGCATGCCTCGATATCTGTGTCAACTACTGCCTTTGATCTACACTACGGACAGCAAGGTTCACAACTTGAATTCAGCTTTCCATGTACACTAAGGACAGCATTGAAGTTAGCCTCGATTTATCTAAGGTAGAGACAATTTTGTTAAATGATGCAACAAAAAAAATGATTCAATCTCTGTACTGAGTACTACCTTCAAATGTACAATGCGATCAACAGAGTTCACTACTTGATACCAGAAGCGCATCAGCACTACAGACATTAAATTCATTCTCCATTTATTTAAGGGAGAGACAATAGTACTGTGTCCTCAGATTTTGTTAACTGTGTCAAAATAGCATTCATCGATGTTTGTGTCCACTACTGCCTTCGATCTACACTGCAGGCAGCAGGGTTCACAACTTCAATTCAGCCTTCCATCTACACTACGGACAGCATTCAAGTTAGCCTTGATTTATGTAAGGCAAAGACTATTTTGTTAAAGGATGCCACAAAAAACATTCCTCAATGACTATACTGAGTTCTGTTTTCAACTGTACACTGCGATCAAAAGAGTTTACCACTTGATACCAGTGGCGCATAAGCACTATAGACAACATAAAATTCAGTCTTGATTTATTTAAGGCAGAGACAATAGTACTGTGTCCTCAGATTTTGTTAAAGTATGTGACCATAAAAGAATTCCTCGATGTCTGTGTCAACTACTGCCTTCGATGTACTCTGTGGACAGCAGGGTTCACAACTTGAAGTCAACTTTGCATGTATACTACGGACAGTAAGGAATTCAACCTTGATTAATTTAATGCAGAGACAATTGTACCGTATGTGGTCTGATTTTGTTAACCCCTTCACTGCGGCGGCTATTCCGCCGCAGTGCTAAGGGGGCGGGGCGGCCGCGTGGCCGCCGCATGCTGGTGACGGAACCGCTCCGTCACCAGCCGCGGTTGGGCTGTGCTTGTGACGGAGCAGTTCCGTCATGGCCCGCCCCGCTCAATAGAACGCTCAGCGCAGGCACGGAATTCGCGCCGCGCATGAGCGGCGAGCGGGCCATGACGGAACCGCTCCGTCATCAGCACAGCGCACCCGCAGCTGATGACGAAGCGGTTCCGTCAGCAGCATGCAAGGGGTTAAAATAAGTGACAAAAAATCATTTGTCGATATCTCTGCTGACTACTGCCTTCGATTTACAGTGCGGACAGCAAGGTTCACATCTTGAGTTCAGCTTTGAATCTATACTACTAACAGCATGAAATGTAACCTTGTTTTTTTTTTAAGGTAGGGTTAATTGTACTTTATGTCCTCAGATTTTCTTAAAAGATAGGACAAAAAGAATTTCTTGATGTCAGTGATGACTACTGCCTTCGATCTACATTGTGAGGGCTCACCATTCTGGTAGAATGACGATTGTACATTACGCATTCCAGTAGACAAGAGATATTATACCACTGCGACCCCCCCGAACCACGAATCATCGCTGGGTAAACACACGCTGAGTTCTTTCGGTACCACTAACTCCGCACCACAAGTCATTTCCCCGTAGCCTTATTAAAGCAGAATTCACTAGGCAAAAACATTGCTCCCAGTACAGCCCCCTTGCATTACACATTATTGCAGGGTACGTACAAGCTCAGCGCCAAAGACACTACTAACTCAGTGCACCATAAATCATCGGAAAGAAGAGTGAACAGTTTTATGTCAGCAATGAGGCATACTATCACTTTTAAGTGGAATTCATGCAGAATCCAATTGACAAAAGACATTACTCCAATTACTGTGCCTCCCTCCCCCAGACCACGCATCATCGCAGGATATGTACACGCTAAGCACCAAAGGTAGTAGTAACTCAGTGCACCAAAAATCATTATCACGTGGCCTTACTAAGGCAGCATTCACAACACAAAAAACATTATTATCAGTACGGCTCCACAGAACCTTGTTGTTTCCAAAACAAACTAAGTATAACACTTATCAAACCTACACAAAATCCTTTTATTATGCTTCCTTCAAAAACTTCTTTTATATCACTTATAGATTTAGTTGAATAATAAAATGTATGCTACGTACATTTTCTATCTTTCATTTCAATCATGATTGCAGATAATGCAGTCCACCCTAAGATCTACTCTGCGGACAGCAGGGTTTACAACTTGAATTCAGGTTTGGATCTACACTACAGACAGTAGAGAATTTTGCCTTGATTTATTTAAGGCACAAACAAAAAATACTCCTGTGGCACTTCTAGTATGCGCAAGTTCCTTTAATCCCTACATCCTGTGAACTATGTTTACAAAAAATGTAGAACACAGCACCAAAATGTACCTCTACCATGGGCAATACCAAGTACCTCTGGGGTATCACCTTCAACAACGCCGCCAGACATACGTCCCCATTTTGAGAAAGTTAGAATTCACTGTATGAAATGCAATAGTTTAATTTGTTATGTGGAGCAATCAGTAGATCTAGTTTGCAGAGCAATTGATAACCATTGATGGTAGTTTTTTTTTTAACCTCAAAGTTCATGCAGACCAGTATGCAACACTCAATATTTTGAGTACAGACCGCTAGAACCACGCATCATCGCAGGGTGAGCACACGCTGAGCACCACACATACCACTAACTCAGTGCACCATTAATAATCGCCACGCGGCCTTATTAAGACAAAATTCAGTTGCCAAAAGACATTTTTACCAGTGCGTTCTGCTTGAACCACGCAACATCGCAAGCTCTAGACAAACTGCCCCTATTTTAGAGTACCACAATTCATAAACCCTTTACGATAGAATCTTCTGTGTATTATTTCACATATAATGCTCCTACCTTTGTACAGCAGAATTTATAAATCGTTTATGATTGAATATCTGTGTATGATATCATGATTACTACTCTACTTCTTACCAACAGAAACAAATTAAAATGGAGTCAAGCACACGTGCGCTTACCCACTTCAACTATCTATCTGTGTCAGTGTACTTATTATGTTTGTAAAATGCTGTTCCTGCGCTCTACCACATTATATTGTGCTGTAAACAGCGTGTGCAACCATCTTACCTCTGCCAATAACAAAAACTTTGATTATATAACAAATACGAGCATACAAAATGGATCATTACAATACTGCAAAAAAACTGTATGGTCAATTTATAAATTTATATAGCGCAAAGTCAACCCAAAACTATATCAACACTTTACATGAGCACCGTATTTACAGTACATTTTCAGGTACGCGTAGATTACGTCATTTTCTTCAATACAGAATGTGGACGCGACTCAGAGGCTCGAACACTGATTTCCATCACCAACTTCAACAGTATACCAAATGACTACATACGTATATATATTAGCTGCACTTCATGAGCCAAAAACTGCATCCTGACGCTTTCATAGCCCTGTTTTACTACAGCTACAACACTCCACTGAATGTGCAATAAACATTCATATACGCAGAAATGCGTCATATCCACCATCTTTTATGTATGCAGCTATGAATGAAAATAGAGTCAGTGATACCCCGTACCTTCCATGTTGGCCATGTTGTAGGACTTTACAGATATAATGACACATTTGCGTTTAAGACACGGGTGAAATCAGCACTACAAGACGGACACCTGAATCACTTGATTTCTCATATAACTCACAATGGAACCACACCCATAGCTCCGGAATCATGGTTCAGAGCCTCGCGCAGCACTGGCATACGTCAGTCCAGCCCACTCCGCCTACGCTTCAGGAAAAAACAAAAACACAACATTGCCCAGATTTCCATTGTAGTGATTTCTTAGTTCCAGGTCTAGTTGTCAGAATGGCACACACACACACACACACTCCCTCATGCCTTGTATACACCCACTCCACACCCATCCACCACAAGCGTCCATACACACGTGACCCTACCAATAAAAAAGACAGGCTGCAAGTGCTCTACGCCATTTTAGAGTTGCTCCCATCCCAAGCGCTGAGATGGCCCGTCCTAGAGGTTAGGACGCCTCATGTAGGCCCAAACCACCGAGTAGGGGGGCCCACCACTACGTGCATGGCCTCTTTGGTCACTGAGTTAGTGGTACCGCAAGGACTGAGTGGGTGAGGAACCTGCGATGATGATGGGAGTACGAGTATGTCATTAGCCATAGCGATATCAAGACTCGGCACCATATGTGAGCCATCTTGATGGAAGTGAGGGACTGCGTGATGTACAAGGTGCTCTGTCCACGAAAAGGTGAGCAGTGAGGCCTGGGTTCGCAGTGGAGGGTATAGATGAGGTGCAGAAGACTGGATACAAAAAGGCGACGCATCGGTTTAGGCCTACGCAGTCCTATATACCGTATCTTATTGCATTTGTACTTTTTTTTCCAATAGCAGAAGTTTTTATAATCGGTCAAATGTCCGACGCTCGTGATGATCGAACCATGTGTATCACTGCACACCACTTGCTTTCACAACCATATAAGAACATTACAATTATAGTCATTTTTTCAAAAATCAAAGCCTATTTGACTTTGATTATCTCCTGAGGCACAGCCGGGAGCAACCTGCTAGACCATTTTCTCTTGTGTTTTAAAACTTGCTAAACTTGTATTTTGTATTGACTTTGCACTTACTCTGTGTTACAACTGCTGCTGCAGGCACTCTCTTTTGAGCAAAACCGAGCGTTTGGAAGGGCGAAATCGCCGAGCTTCCATCGCCATTCCCCACGCTCTGCCCGGGACACGCCCACCCTGAGGCCACGCCCCCCGCCAGTATCTTTAAAGGCACGCTGATTCGCAAGCGCGCTGATCCAACTTTGATTATCTCCTGAGGCACAGCCGGGAGCAACCTGCTAGACCATTTTCTCTTGTGTTTTAAAACTTGCTAAACTTGTATTTTATATTGACTTTGCACATACTCTGTGTTACAACTGCTGCTGCAGGCACTCTCTTTTGAGCAAAACCGAGCGCTTGGAAGGGCGAAATCGCCGAGCTTCCATCGCCATTCCCCACGCTCTGCCCGGGACACACCCACCCTGAGGCCACGCCCCCGCCAGTATCTTTAAAGGCACGCTGATTCGAAAGCGCACTGATCCAACTTTGATTATCTCCTGAGGCACAGCCGGGAGCAACCTGCTAGACCATTTTCTCTTGTGTTTTAAAACTTGCTAAACTTGTATTTTATATTGACTTTGCACTTACTCTGTGTTACAACTGCTGCTGCAGGCACTCTCTTTTGAGCAAAACCAAGCGCTTGGAAGGGCGAAATCGCCGAGCTTCCATTGCCATTCCCCACGCTCTGCCCGGGACACGCCCACCCTGAGGCCACGCCCCCCGCCAGTATCTTTAAAGGCACGCTGATTCGCCAGCGCGCTGATCCAACTTTGATTATCTCCTGAGGCACAGCCGGGAGCAACCTGCTAGACCATTTTCTCTTGTGTTTTAAAACTTGCTAAACTTGTTTTTTATATTGACTTTGCACTTACTCTGTGTTACAACTGCTGCTGCAGGCACTCTCTTTTGAGCAAAACCGAGCGCTTGGAAGGGCGAAATCACCGAGCTTCCATCGCCATTCCCCACGCTCTGCCCGGGACACGCCCACCCTGAGGCCACGCCCCCAACCAGTATCTTTAAAGGCACGCTGATTCGCAAGCGCGCTAATCCAACTTTGATTATCTCCTGAGGCACAGCCGGGAGCAACCTGCTAGACCATTTTCTCTTGTGTTTTAAAACTTGCTAAACTTGTATTTTATATTGACTTTGCACTTACTCTGTGTTACAACTGCTGCTGCAGGCACTCACTTTTGAGCAAAACCGAGCGCTTGGAAGGGCGAAATCGCCGAGCTTCCATCGCCATTCCCCACGCTCTGCCTGGGACACGCCCACCCTGAGGCCACGCCCCCCGCCATCGCCCTTCCACTACAAAAATGTGCTTGGACCGGAAGCGCAGCGGACGAGCGCAGCCGGCGCGACGATTGCGCGCCGAAGGCGCGCATAAGGCAAGCTCGTCTGCGCTCGTCGGCGATCAGGACGCGACCGGGGCCGGCCCCCCTGCCCGTTCCACTAGCCACAACACCGCATCATATACTCTGACTGATCTGCTGTCCTTGAGACCCCCTCTCTGCGCGAGTCACCTCTGCTCTCTTATGGACGCACAGAGCAGGAACTATGCATGCACAGTCTGTCACTTCTCCCTCCTATCTTCGGCCCTCACAACCCGTTCTATTGCTGTCCCCACTTCGATTTCTACCTCTGATGCTCACTCCTCCCTGACCCTTAGATCTGCGCTTATTAATTGCAGATCATTGACCAAACATGGCTTTGACATCTGGCAGTCCCTCCGTGACAACAACTGGGATTTGCTCTTCCTAACGGAAACTTGGCTGAATGACACCACGAACCCCGCCATTTCCCTTGCCCTACCGGAGGGCTATAGTATTAGCTGCGCTAATAGACCCAACGGTAAATCGGGAGGTGGTGTTGCCATAATCCATAAATCCTCATGGACAGCTTCCTTTCCCTCATTCGACCAAATCGACTGTATAGAAGGCTTGCCTTTTAGCATTCAGACATCTCCGACCTCCTCCTGTTCAGGAATACTCATTTATCGTCCCCCTCATTCCAATCTTTCGCACTTACCAGCCTTGACGGACTATATCATCCAGCTTAGCACCCGATACGCCAACTTCACCGCCTTAGGAGATTTCAACCTCCACGTTGACAACGAATCCTGCTCGTATAGCAGTCACTTTATCTCCACGCTAGCGGCCTGCAACCTAGTCCAAATAATAACCCTTCCGACACACAAAGCGGGTCACACATTGGACCTTATCTGCTCCAATATCCCCTCCATCCGGGCGACATCCCCTTTGCCGGTGACTTGGTCGGATCACTTCCTTATCCCTTTTGAGATCAATATCCCCCGTCCCATCAGACCTACTATCAAACCTAAAATTTCAGGTAGAAACTGGAGCCGCATCACTTTGGCTGCGCTCCAGAAACACCTTAATAACTCTCAACCATGCCCTTCTTCTGACCCGGAGCTAGCCATCAACCATCTGGACACATGGATTGGTCAGGCTTTAGACGCCCTGGCCCCCATTAAACCAATTAAAACTTTCAGGGCGGTACCATCAGCCCCCTGGTACTCCGACGAACTTCGGCAGAAAAAGGCTGTCTGTAAATCTCTCGAGCGCCACTGGAGACAGAACTACTCTCCGGATAGTAAAACCACCTATAAGACCGCCCTCAAAGACTATCGGAGAATGATAGAGAAGCATAAACGGGACTTTCTGGCCTCCAGGGTCAAACTCGCCAGCAATGGCGCCAGGGAGATCTTCAACATTGTGAGATCCTTCACAGACCCTACCGCATTGACTCGATCCCAGCCCGCCTCTCAGGCGCTATGCGACAAACTCTCTCAATTCTTTGAGGACAAAATTGAGATCATCTACTCGACCTTTCCCCCCTCCAACAGTGAAGGAGGCGATGAGCAATAAATCTCCCTCATACCGCCACCAGCCTCCCTGTCCGAATTTGCAGTAATATCAGAAGCTGACTCTATGACAGAGTTACTTAGATGTAAATCAGGCTCTCCCAACGATCCCTGGCCTGCCAAGGAATATAAAAAACTGGCACCCCTACTTAACCCCTATCTAAATCACATCTGGAACGACTCCCTCAGAACAGGAATCTTCCCTTCCAAATGGAAACACGCCTCCTTAGTCCCCATTTTAAAAAAGCCCAACTTGGACCCCAACCTTCCCAGCAACTACAGGCCCATTTCCCTTCTGCCTGCTCCAGCTAAGATCCTGGAAAAGCTGGTTCACTCTCAATTGGCGAATTTCATCGAGTCCAATGGGCTTCTTCACAACTCCCAGCACGGCTTTAGATCGGGACATAGCACGGAGTCGGCCCTTATTGAAATGGCCGACTCGGTGAGATGGACACTTGACCGAGGGTCGAGGGCGGTGTTAGTGCTGCTGGATCTCTCAGCAGCATTCGACACCGTCTCCCACAAGATCCTGCTGAGAAGGCTGGAGGACTTAGGGTTGGGCGGCTCTGTGCTGAAATGGCTATCTTCCTACCTGTCTGACCGCTCTCAGCGAGTTTTTACCCCCCCTTTCACTTCCTCCGCTCGACCGCTTAAATGGGGAGTCCCACAGGGCTCTTCCCTTAGCCCGCTTTTGTTTAATGTGTATTTTACCCCTCTGGCCAAGCTGATTGCTCTAACTGGGATTAAGTCCACATCCTACACCGATGACATTCAGCTACTCTTTACGTTCGATACCCCTTCTGCCTCTGCTTTTGATCCACTGAAATCCTGCCTTAGAGACATCTCTAATTGGATGGATGCCAATTCTCTCCGTCTCAACGCAGGAAAAACGGAGATCCTGTTTTTTAATTCACCATCTCCCCTGGACTCTAGCTTGTGGTGGCCCATAGACCTGTGCCAAGCCCCCACGCCCAAAGACTCGGTGAGAAACCTAGGTGTACGCTGGGATAATCATCTCAGCTTCAACTCCCAGGTACAAACAGTAGCAGCCTCCTGCTTCGCTAAAATTAGAACAATCAAACGGCTTATTAAGTATCTGCCGGAGGACTGTCGTAAGACTGTGATCCAGGCACTCATCATTTCCCATCTTGACTATGCCAATGCCCTCTATCTTGGTATCACAGCTGGCCTGTGTCACAAACAACAGACGGTCCAAAATACCGCTGCTCGGCTGGTGGAGAGAATTCCTGCTAGGCATCATATCTCTCCACATCTCCGTAAACTTCATTGGCTACCCATCGCCAAAAGATGCGTCTTTAAAGCTATGACACTGGCCTTCCGAGCATCTAAAGGCAACGGTTCAGCCCATCTGAAAAACATCCTACGTCCTTACATCAAACCCAGGGCCCTTCGATCCAACTCTCTTCTTTTTTTGGAAACTCCCCGATTTAGGCGATCCCGTGCAGGAGGAAAAACCTTTGAGGTCTGTGCCACTCAGCACTGGAACAAGCTTCCGCTAGCTTTGCGCAGCTGCCAAGCCGAACCATTATTCCGCAAATCCCTGAAAACCCATCTCTTTTCCTCCTAGTTTGGTTCCCCGTCCCAATGCCTCCCGTTTTCAGAGTTTTCAGCGCCGGGATGCCCCGTTGGGGCCGCTGCGCGCTTTATAAAACACACAAATAAATAAATAAATAAATAAATAAATATTAAACAAGTTTGAACAGTAGAAATAGTTTTTTTTTTTAAATGCGGGAGGGAAGGTATGTGAAAGGGCAATGTAATTCTAATCCACATTAAGATAATAACAATTACCAATCATAACACCTTTCTTTTACTATCTTTTAGATGTAAAGATTCCTCCTGAGGCGAAAAGCCCGGAGATAGACTGCTTGTGTGTGTAACTTTTAAATACCTGATTATTTTGTTTTGCGACGCATTTTAAACTGAGCACCCTCGCATGATTTTGCTTCCAGCCTGCACCCGGCAAACTTAACTCAGCCGAGATAGGCGCTGAGGGGAAGGAGACATAGACGACGAAATAGAAATAGCGGCCATCTTAGGGGAGGTAGAAGGTACAGCGCTCTAGCGCTTTTAGTCACCAGTATAAAGGTAGAGATCGCGAGGTGTCGCGAGACTCTACGAATCCTCCTGGGGTGGAAAGCCGGGAGATAGACTGCTTGTGTGTGTAACTTTTAAATACGTGAATATTTTGTTTTGCGACGCATTTTAAACTGAGCACCCTCGCATGATTTTGCTTCCAGCCTGCACCCTGCACCCTTCACTCAGCCGAGATAGGCGCTAAGTGGACGAAAACATAGACGCCGAAATAGAAATAGTGGCCATCTTAGGGGCGGTAGAAGGTACAGCGCTCTAGCGCTTTAAGTCACCAGTATGAAGGTAGTAGGACATGTTTCCGCGCAGCGGACGCGTGCAGCGGGAGCACCTCTGTCGCACCTCTGTCGAGCCAAAGTCCAGCCCGTCTGCGCCCGTCTGCGCTGAGGACGAGCTAGGAGCTAGACATAGCGCACAGATAACAAATACTAATTATATGTCCAGATATTATTTAGTCTCACTGAATAATCAGCATAAGCAATGTCATCAGACCATTAATGTGGATACTTGGACAGGTCCCACTACCGCCGTGAATGTAAGCAGACGCTAGAACCCTTCCAAAGTCCTAAAGGGAAAGGGGCACCACGAACGATAAGGGGTGGACTTATAAATGCACGCTCTATGTGCAAGAATGCCCTACATATATATGACCTGATAGTGGAGGGGGAGCTGGATTGTCTGTTTATTACCGAGACGTGGCTGAAAGAATGGTCTAATCCGGATATCGTACATGCCCTCCCCCATGGCTTCTTAATTGAGAGGCTGGACAGACCTGTGCAACGAGGAGGAGGTCTGGCAATTATTTTTAGAGACTCTATGACCTGTACGGTTTTAGAGCTTGGGGATATCAAAGGAGCTGAAAGCCTTGGGTTCTGCCTCAAGGTGCACAATTCTTTTTCATTTGCAGGAGCATTGGTATACCGCCCACCAGGCCAGCCCACTCAATTTTTAGAAAGTGTAGGAGAAGTGCTGAGTAATTTGACCCTCAGGATCTCTAATTTTACTCTATTGGGAGACCTCAATCTTCATTTGGATAACACTATTGATCCGAATGCACTGTATTTTAAAGATATATTACAGGTCCTTGGTTTAACCATGTGAAGTCAAGATCCTACCCATAATGCAGGTCACACATTAGATTGCATCAGCTCCAACCTAGAGACTTTGAAGGCAGAATCCCCTCTGCCACAACATTGGTCGGACCATAAATTTATAGCGTTCAGCATCTTAGTAGATAGTTGCTTCGTGACAAAAAAGCACGCTATACATAAAGGGAGGAGCACGCCATGTTGGGGAAAAATTGCAGATCACCCGGACTTCCTCAGATGGGCGAAGGAGAGCAAACCCATCTTGACAGGAGACACAGCCAGAGATTACCTACAGTTTGAGGGATGGATTAGTGAAATAGGAAATAGAATGAAACCCGTGGGGGCAGAATCTAGATCTTGTCCAAAGAAGAAATCCGCGCCCTGGTACTGAGACAAATTAAAAGAAATACATAGGGAAGTGAGAAACTCAGAGCGTAGGTGGCGTTGCAACTATGATTGTAAGGAACATGACGTGTACAAAACAGCAAGGAGGAAGTACCATAACCTGATTAAGCGTGCAAAGGCTGATTATTATACGGCCGCTATTGAACTGACGAATAACAAACAGAAGGACAGTTTTAAAATTGTGAACAATTTTAGAAACCCAAAATTTCTTACAAAGGAGATACCTCCCTCCCAGACTCTCTGTGATTCCATAGCCAACTACTTTGAACAAAAAATATGTAACCTCACTAAGGATTTCCCTTGAGCTGAACTAGAGGACCCTGAGAAAATGGTGGAGAAAGACATGGAGAGGACTTATCTGAAGGTTTTCTCCCCGATTACCTTAGAGGAGTCCTACCAGGCCATATCTCTAATCAAGTCAGGATTCCCTTTTGATCCGTGTCCACCGAAACTGCTACAAGCCATGATAGAGGAGGTTAACCAGGTAATAAATGATATTATTAACTCATCACTCCTGACGGGTGTGATTCCGGCCCAATGGAAAGTGGCAGCAGTAGGACCACACCAGAAAAAGACACTACAGGACCCCACGACCTTGTCTAACTTGCGCCCTATTTAACTTCTTCCTATACAGCTTACAGTTTTTTTTAAGGGAACAACTTATTTCACACTAATCAAGCAGGTTTTAGAGCTCAGCACTCCACGGAGACAGCCCTCCTGTTTACAATGGAAACCATAAGAGCGGGTATGGACCCGGGCAAGAAGGCTGTCCTGATCGTCTTAGATTTATCGGCGGCCTTTGATATGGTGTCCCATGCTATTCTTGTGAACCCCCTGGCATCAGCAGGCATTGCAGGAACCGTATTAAAATGGTTAAAAAAAATTCTTGTGCATAGACGCCAAATTATTTCATTAGGGCAATTCTGCACAGAGGAAAAGGTATTGAAGACGGGGGTATCACAGGGCTCAAGTTTGAGCCCTACTCTGTTCAATCTTTATATGGCCCTCCTGATTAAGTTAATCGCCTCCTTTGGTATCAGCACAATAGCGTAGGCTGATTATACGCAGCTGATCCTAACTCTGGATAAAGACATGGGTAATGCAGAATTTAATCTTAAAAACTGTTTAGCAGCCACATTTAACTGGATGAAAAGTAACCACCTGAAGTGCAAATCTGTCAAAACGGAAATTTTGCCGTTTGGACTTAATAACTCCTTCGATCCGCAAAAATGGTGGCTGGAGGACACGGAAGCACCACCAAGCACAATTAGTGCGGCACGAAACTTGGGGATCAAATTTGATGGTACCTTTTCTTTCAAACAGCAAATGAGGGCAGTAGCAAGCTCCTGTTTTACCATCATAAAGGGCCTAAGGAAGTTTTTTGATGTGCTTCCTCTGACCGCCAGGCGAACGGTAGCTGTAGCATTGATTACATCCAGACTGGATTACTGCAATAGCCTGTATGCAGGCGCCCAGAAAGTGTCCCTCCACAGGCTCCAGATGGTCCAGCACGCAGCCGCACGACTGGTGCTCAGGTGGCCTAGAAGGTCCTCAGCCCCGGCAGCGCTGGAGGCTCTTCATTGGCTTCCTATCCACAAGAGAATTCTATTTAAGGTCCTAACTATCACCTATAGGGCCTTTCACACGCAAGGGCCGCTATATCTCTGCAAATATTTTGTGATATATTACCCTTCCAGAAACCTCAGATCAGCCACAGCAAATCTACTGACCGTCCCTAAATTCAGACTCTCTACAAAGGGAGGGAAATCCCTGGCAGTGATTGGCGCGAGGGCATGGAATAAACTACCCGACCATCTGCGCCGGATTACAACTGAAAAGGGCTTTAGGAAAGCCCTTAAAACTTGGATTTATGGCTTGTCGGAGCAAGCCTGTAAAGCACTGGGTTGAATCCCGTACTCCCTCAGGTGGAACAGTATAGCTGCGGAACATCCTCTCAGCTGACATTGAGTCTAAGCGCCAAGATGCTCCTTGGAGTGAATGAGCGCTATATAAATACCGCTTCACTTCACTTCAGGGTGCAATATGTCCCGGCACTTGGTGCAAGACACACCGGTGACAGAAAGGTGAGCTGGGAATATTCTTTTCAGTCACTCTTTGAGTTCCTCAATCTTTGATAAAGAAATGACGCACACTATTAACTTCCTTTTTATCTTACAGGTTGTGTTTCACAAATTGGTGTCCCCCTCCCCCAACCCCTCAAAAGCTCAACGTTCGAGGATTCTGCGATGATGCATGGCAATTGTAACAATGTCTGAGAAGGCTGCTTCGACACGTGGTGCACCCTCTTTGAATCACGCCAATGGCACAAGGTGAGCAAAGAAGCTTGTTTCCGAAGCAACGAGAAGTCACCTGTGGGCAGAGAGAGTGGGTAGTGTGCAGCAGTTTGACTGCGTACGAATGTACAATTACCTCCGGGCCATGGGAGTGGATAGGTTGCAACAGTCTGAAGGGCAGATTTACAATCCCCTTGCGCCACTTTTGCATCACTTTTAACAAGGTAAACTGATGCAAAAGTGGTGCAAAGAACATATAAATCTGCCCCTGAGTGCGCAAGAAGAAGCACTCACCTCTGGAATCTGGGAGTCAATTGAATGCAACAGTTCGGGTATGCAGTAATGAGAACTCACCGCTATGCAGTGGGAGTGCACGGGGTATAGTACTTTGGAAGAAAAACATCGCACAAACACCTCCTTGCAGTGGAAGTTGATGAAATGCAGTTTCCTAAGTGTACAAAGACATTAGACAAAAATATTCTTGTGCAGTTCTATGTAGCATACTATTACTAACTCTATACTATCTTTCAGATAACTAAACTGGAGGGTGCACTTTGAACCGGCACGTGCTTCAACACGCAACGAAGGCAAAACGGTGAGCTACAAAGATTGTCTCCAGTATTAACTGCTGCATCTATTACTTTCTCTCTCACACTTCTAATGTCGTTTTTTCTCTCTTTCTCACTTTCACTCTCTCTTACATTGTTTCTCTTTCTCTTTTAAAGTTATGGACGCTGCTGTCCACTCTGCCGATAAAAAAAAATCAAAACACACAAGATGATGGACATAATGGAATCAATGGAATGGAATCAAGCATCCTAGGACGCTTATAGCGAGAAACCGGTCCTGGGAAGATATGGCTTGGCAGTTTGTGCTGGACTGTTCCCATGAGGCACAGGGCCAAGACTGATTTGCATATGGCCATGTCTGAACTGGGGTTGCTTGGTGAGCAAAATAACGATGGAATAAACCCATATCTGTGACTGGGGGTGAATGTTTTGCCATTGTGCAACATTCCGTCCATCATCTTGTGAGTTTTGCTATTCAGCCCGAACTGCCAAGCCATGTCTTCCCAAGGAGTGGGGATATTAGTGGTGCAAGAACCCCCAAGAATCAAGATCGGGGTTGGACTTTTCACAACAGAGCCGATGGGCAGCTTTCCCGGAGACATTTCACCTCTCCGCAAGGAGTGACCGGAAGCCCCCTTGGAAAAATCTCAGCTATCTGTGATAAGCAAATAATTCCCATCCTTGAACTGAAGGCATATTTAAAGATACATGAGGACAAAAAAAAAAAAAGGTAAGCAGAGCGGCATGGATACACAATGCCTCCGATTAAATGCATTAAAAATTAAAAATGTTGCCCTGCATATTGACGTGATCTCTCACCTAATTCTGTCTCATCTCTGAATCATTTTAAAGACCTGTTAGTCCATACTGTAAATCTGACGCAGTAGGCACTTCCTTACAGACACCTCTTCAACGCCGGCCTATAAGAGAGGTGGAATGTATCAGGCACACTGCAAACGTGCAAATTATCTAATATGGCCAAGTGTTACCTTAATTTGTGATCTTTGACCTCATACAGTCACATCAATCTAATTTTAAACACTTATTTTCATTTTTTTGTTTTGCAGGTCACCTTCTCTCCTTCCATTGGACTCCATCTCACATTTTGTTTATTAAATTGTTATATTAAAGTTATGTTTCTAGTTATTTATTGTTGTTTTAATAAAAGTTAATAAAAGAAAGTATATACGTCTTCTTTTTCTAACATTTCACTATTATTTAGTGTGATTATCATACTTACAATTAAAAATAGAAATGATGTTTATAAATAGAAGTATGATACTGAGGCAAACTCTTTACAACTCTTTACCAAACTCTGTACCTATCATTAACGGTTCCTATGAAATGTTTTTAAAACTCCAGCACAGTAACTGTTTCAATTAGCAACATTATGTGGTGAACTTATAAGCTGTGTGCTCACTTAAGTGTTCCATGAACTGTTACTATGGTAACAGGCAGTAAGCAGTTTAGGGGTAGGGTTGAAAGGTACTGGCTGTACAGAAACTGTTATATTTACCCAGGATCCTCTACATGACAGAAAAGTAAGCAAACTAAGACAAAACACTGTGTAGCAGATTTACAAGCCCCTTGCACCACTTTCACGTCACTTTTCCCATGTTAAAAGTTATGCAATAGTGACGCGAGGAACTTGTAAATCTGCCCCTATGCACATTAGTTGTAAAAGAAGTACACAACTCTTCGAATTATTTATCGATCACAATTAGACAGTGTTGCCTCATGATTCACAAAGCACTTCACTAAATACTTCATACCTATTTAACTGGGAGACGGGATTATTGACATTACAAATCTTAGGAGCATATTTTCAAGGACGGCGTTAAAATTGCAAGTAGTGAGTGTTTTCCTATCGGCCCTCAAATCCAGGCCGCGTTGTAAATACAACAATATTGTCATACCTCCCTCTTCCTTTTTATATTCCCCTAGAAACACCTACCTTGCCACTAAGAACACCTACATTGCCATTCATTGGAGATACAAGGCGAGCCCTTAGCAAACCGGCTGCTTACATGCATTAATACATCTTAGCGTCGCCTAGTATATAGGGCGATATAATTTTCACCACATTTTTGGCTTTTTTAAAACAATTGTAGCGAAATGGCACTTGTTAATATGCCCTCAACTTTCCTATTAGCCCAAAGGAGTTAGGCCCTTAAGCGGGACGAGGGGTAGGCTGGACCCTTGTAAATACCAAAAACAACAATGATGCCCACACCCTCCTTCTTTACAATATCTCTATTATTTCTGTTAGGACCAAATGAAACTTAATTAAATCTGGTCAGGTACTTTTATTTATACCAGTCATTTCTGTTATTTTTTACAAAATGTCATATCTTTCCTTTCAAGCAGAAACGCGATACATATTTACAAACACTTCACTTTTTACACATATCTATATACATTTGAAACAACACAAACAAATACAAAAAGGTATATAATCACAAAAAACAAAAACATCCAAATCACAACAGAGATATCAATTTTCGTTTTATCCAACTCAATTCTTAATTCAAAAATATACAAGACAACGTCAAATAACAGGTGCCTTTAAGCATATGCCTATTCTTTTTGTACACTCAATGTACTAATTTGCTCCTGTTGATGTGCCGACGCGTTTCGAGTTCGGGGAACAAGTTCCCAAACTCTCATCTGGGCCTTGTCAATATATCTGTATAGGATGCAAAAAAACAATAATGTTTTATTGACAACCTGTACACCTCTTGTCTCCCCTTAATTTTTTCGAAGAGATTGTTATTGTACCTGTAATTTTTTGGTCAGAAAGGGAATCTTTTCATATTCCTATTTGTTAAAATTATGGCGTTTGTAATTCCCAATGTGCACCAGACGAAGCTGTATGAGGAGGAGGATTTGGTGTTCCTGTATTGGAAAAACATTCTGTCACTGTCTGTTGAAAATGCCACAATTAGAAATTGGCACAATGTCAACCGACACATACCTCGTCTTCATCCACCAATGTATGGACGTCACGTTGCGAGTGTAAAATTGGCGTTTCTTCGTGGACAAACCTGTCCAAGAAATGGAAATCGTTATCAGGTACCTATCCTCTTACCAAGCTAGGATGCTCGACATCCTGCAACAGATTGCTATGTTATTATTACTAGATGAAATTAGCAACATACCTGTTTTTAATTAGTTAGTTGGACATATGTCTCCCTCTTCTCTCCTTACTCAAACTTATGACCCATTTTATTTTGATCACAGCAAGCCCAGTGTTTGCACTCAGCAATTCTAGACAGAGGGTGACAACTGAAAACGAATTCCATATCGCGCAGTGAATACCGGCTGAAATAGCGTTTTTAAGGCTTAGGCGAGGTTCCATCTGCTTACCTTAAGGCGCAAACTGTGTGCTCCGTAACCTTTCTTCATACGGCGCCGAGTCCTCTCTGGCTAACCTGAATTGCGGCGGCGGCCATCTTGGGCTGCATTATGGGACTGGAGTGTGCACCGGGGGGTTGTGGGGAACGTAGTTTTAATGTTGCAGGATTCATTAGATGACCAATTTCTTGGTATCTAATGTATGCTCCTGTTATTATCAATAGAGATATGAGTAGCAGTGCATGTATACGTTAGTCTGTGTACTTTGTGTGTCAATATATGGGTATTCTAATCATAACGAAGATGACAGTTTGGGCAAATTATGTGGCACCAAAGGATGAATGATGAAGAACTGACTTTGTGCAAGTGGCTGGGCCCGAACTCACACTCTTGATAGTTCTGACATACTATTAAGGCCTGTCAGTGTACTGTTGAATTGAGGATAAGGTATGCTTCTTTTTGTAACAAGACCTTGTTGACATCAGTAGGGCGCTGTGTATTACTCATGGTGAACAACACCGACCATTTGAAATCGTTTTCATTATGTGACTTCTCCACAAAATGCTCAACCATGGGCGCGGTTAGCACTTTCTTTTTTAAACGTGACCTGTGTTGACTGATGCGCAGATTTACCTGTTGATTAGTTTTGCCAATATAGATCTTCTCGCATGGGCAAATTATTACATATACCAGGTTTTTTGTCCTGCAGTTTGAGAAGCCAGAGTGTTTCCACTTGACATTCATATGCTGGAATTCATTTCCCTCAATGGTATTGGGGCATGCGACGCAGTTGCCGCACCTGTGGTGGCCCTCTACCGGTTTCATATTCCAAAGTGAAAGGAGATAGCATTTTGATTTTGGCTTGGTAATGTCTGCTCTCACAATTTGTTGCCCTAAGCTTTGATTTTTTTTGTAGGCGAATATCGGGCGGGGAAAGGGACATTCCAACCCCTCCAACTTTCCTATGACACAGTCGGAACCTCAACTCTGCCCTGCCATAGCAAACAGCAGTGTCCCGGAGGTAGGCACCCAGAGACACAGCAGAAGCCGCTCCTGGGAGGTGGTGTTCCCCAAGGCTTTTGACTGCTCCATAATGGAGACCATGCAGCCCCCCTCTCAAAATATAAAAAGCCATGTAGGGGTGGTAATCCCCGGGTTTAGACGGACATTTGAGCTCCCTCACTCATTTATTTTCTAGCACCGAGTAATGCGGTCCCAGGGCTACAGGACCCCTCGGAACCCCCATAAAATTTAATATTTTAGACCCTGGGATATGGCCCTCCCAGGTAGCTAATTTTTAAACAAGCAGAGGAGCCCCGCTCGTTTTTATTTTTATTATGGCGGATCCATGCATCCAACGCACATATCTCCATTTTTTCAACACAAAAATAGAAAAAAATATTTTTTTTAGGGTCCTGGGGCTCCTTGTGTGACCCCCTGAGCATGCCTAGACGGTCAAAATATTTCTTACCTGCCCCCTTTATACATTTTGAACACTTGTTCCACAAATTTCTAGATCCTCGCTTCTACCGAGGCACAAAATGGCTGCCAACACTTCCTGGTTTCGAATGTTGACAACCACTTGACAGCCAATCAACATTCAGCGCGTGATCAGGACGGTGCGCTTATAGTCCGCGCAAGATACGCGGATCCACCGAGGCCATAGATATATATGCACTTTTAATTGTCATTTTCTCAGGAACTACTGAACAAATTTACAACATATAAGCAAAAGACACGAGTCTGAACCGAGGACAACAACTTTGCCAAATTTGGTGTAATTCCGTTCAGCCGTTCGGGCTGTAGCCGTGATGACCTATGGAACTTAATTAAATCCTATGGAAAATTGCATGGGGGAAAACATGTTTTGGAACACCCCTTTTTTCTCAGCCCCCACTTGACAAATCACCCCAAGATTTTCAGGATATGACCGAACCGGTGCACCCCACCAAGTTTGAGAATTGGCGAAGATTCGTCAACCGGCACCAAAGTTATTCCAAATGGAATGTTGCGGATTTCCTATGGAAAATAGGTTCTTACTATAACTACAGCTGAGACAGGAGCCCGAGGAGACACATCCAAGCTGCCGCACGACAGTTCTCCGGGTGACGAATGCAGCGGTGTTTCCGTGGGTGATGAGTCCCGGTTTTGGTATCCTGGCAGTCGGCAGCTGAGCGTGTGAAGTGTGGGGAAGCCGCAGCGTTCGAGGTGTCAGGCGACCTCGCTGAGGAGAGCGAGGAAAACAGATTGCAGACCGCAGAGACTTACAAGGCGGGGCGTGGCACGGCGGTTGCTGGATGCTGACCCGGACTCACCTGCGGCCATTTCGGGTTGTTTGGAGTAGATCTCAGGTCCGTGTGGAGTTGGCGCCGGCAAAGTGCTTCATCAGTATGCAGTATGCAGTAAGGCTTGGGGAAAACGTTTACTGTTAAAATACAAGACGTGTGCCGCCCGATAAATGCAATTTCAGTAGCCTGGGCAACGTGGATGTGGAACTGGTTGGCAAAAACTGTTGTTAGACACCAGTGTATTCGAACTTTAGCGCTACAGTATCATCGCATAATTATGGTTTAAAAGCGCCCTTTCCTTTTGGGGGAAATAGCTGTGGCAAGGAGAATCATTTTTCGTCATTATCCCGAGATTATTGGATTTTATTAGTAATTTTGGCGCCATGTCTGCTGGGAACTCAGATATACAGTATATAATAAAGCAACTGGGGCGCTTGGCGAGCTGCTTTTTTGAGACAATTTAATATTGTGACGCCGAACTTTGCTGGGGGCTGAACTTGTGGCTACTTACACCACGCTGGTCCTACCTGTGGCTCCTCGGGATACGCTGGTCTCCCAGTTGCCCTGCAGCTCTTCCGTAGTCCTCCCACCGCCGCGTTTACCATCTACGCGGCCGCCGTGAGGAGGCCTACAATTCCCAGGCATCTTAGCGGCTCAAGGCGCACACGGCAACTCCCGCGCCCGGAGGCGCTCTAAATCGCGGCCAGTCCCTGCGTCGCGGCAACGCGCGCCGGGAGAAGGGCGGGCCTTCTGTGGCCGTCTGGGGACGGCAAGGGACGGGACGGGCCCATTCCCTAAGGATTGCATTCCAACATGGGTAAGCGAAAACTACAAACTTTTCTGAAGGGTGGGAGCTCTATTGCTAAAATCCCTCGCAAAACTGCAAGCATAATCTCCTATTTGACTTCAGCTGTAGGGGTCCTTAACAAGGAAATAGAAAACACTGAACGGGAACTGGGGTTGGATATTAACAAACCATCTGAACAGATCTTGTCGCCTGATGGTAATACACCTTCCAGACAGGTGCCATTAGAGCCCCTGGTTATAATCAAGCCCCCCAGTATCCCAATTCCATCTGATCCCACCACTCCTCTGAGTCCCGACCCTGGAACTTGTACCAACCTTGAAACCCTGAGCGAATCCATACAGGATGTCCCTCCTATAACACTTGTCAGGAGACCTCCTAGAAAATCAAGGCGGAGATACACTACCCGAGGGGAAAAAGATTCAAAATCAATAGCTCATCTAGAAGGAACTATTAAAGACATGGTGGTGAAATTTTTTTCGGAAAAATTGGAATCTGTACTTTCATCGATTGCTAAGGATATCATTGACAACTTGAATGAATGTGTGGCAGGGATCTTAAAAAAATGTGAGCGTCTTAACACTTTTATATTAGCTAAAGATCAACCTAAGATCCTTACTGCAACTCCTCCTAAGCAATTAACTGGGGCCCCAAAGCGCCGGGATCATGGGAGGGGGGAAAAATGTATTACGACTCTTCTCACTAAGGATGGATGTCTTGCCACCCCACATTGTAATTCACTTTCCCCCAAGGGAGGGATTGGCTCTAAGGGTTCGCTCTTGGGTCCAGTCCCTAAGAATCCTGCTTGCCACACAAGGACATCGAAGACTGGGAGGGCGACTACAACGGTAATTGCCTCGGGCCACCATCCCACCATCAATCTCCCACCAGAAGCTTCACCTCTAGTTGCTATCCTGGTGAATGTCCCCCCGCTAGGGGAGGTTGAGCCAGAAACCCCTGATTCCCTGTTAACATCCATTAAAAACTGGTGTAATGACAACTGTACAGGTGATAAACCGATCTCCTCAAGTATCATCATGGGTAGACGAGTGGGGTGGTTGGGCCCTACAAAAAAACATCTGAAGGGTGACTGCCTTATTGTAAACTTCAATAATCCTACTGAGGCTTCACGTCTGTTTTGGGATGCTTCACCTTTAAATCCTGAACAAGAGGGTATAAGAGCTGTTCCTCTGGGCTTTTTTTATCCTGGTCCTTACACTAGCTACAGGCAGCAGAAAATACCTCAATCCAGGAGTAGGAGTAATGGTGAGAGGTATTGGCATAATCCCAATAGCCCAGCCCAGGCTGCCACAGGGCACCCTTCCAGCTGGACAACTCATAAACCAGGGCTATTACCTAAACCCTATACTATGGCTAGCAGAGTGTCCGGGGAGGGGCTGATCCTCCATAATAGATTCGCCCCTTTGTCCCAGTTAGAAGAGGTGGATTGACTGGAAGGCTCATCCAAGTTGCCCCCACCTGCCACCATCACCAAAGAGGGGTTGTGTGAGACGGCTAAAATACTAAGCTGGAATATTGCTGGGTTACGCTCAAAAAGAGACGATGAGGTCTGGATAAATTTCCTGAAGGAGTATGATATTGTAGCCTTACAAGAGACCTGGGACAGTGAGTGTAGGTTCTGGGTCACTGGCTATACATCATACTTTGTCCCTGCCTGCCGCTCTCCGGCAGGTAGAGACAGAGGCGGTCTGATGTTGCTGGTGTCGGTGAAATTAGCAGGTACAGCTAAAAAGCTAGATTCCACTTCCCGCAATCACCTGATAGTAGAAGTCAGATTGACTAACAACACAACCCTCCTACTTATTAATTTTTACAACTCTATGGTAGGGGAGAGTCCAAATGAGCACCTTGTTGCACTGGTCAAATTTTTAAATGTGTATATGGAAAGTCAAACCACTTTTGTTTATTATATTCTGATGGGAGATTTTAATATTCATTTGTGTCATTTAAATTGTCAGTTTGTTGATGAGGATGGTCCTCCTAACTCAACCCCCCAACACTTTGAACATTCTGCAATGGGGGAAGCACTGGAGGTCTGC
Organism: Lissotriton helveticus; assembly: GCF_964261635.1. NCBI lineage: Eukaryota > Metazoa > Chordata > Amphibia > Caudata > Salamandridae > Lissotriton > Lissotriton helveticus. The sequence goes on along the minus strand of NC_136059.1, from coordinate 1,583,364,254 downwards.
TTGTCAACTATGGACCTGTATGAACATGGCTTTCTTGATAGGAATGACCGGGTGGTGACATATAGAGCCAGGGAGACTAAATCTATTATTGATTATATATTTCTATCTCCTGGCCTTCTAGGCTATGTAACTTTCTATAATGCCGTCCCCTCTACGTACAGTGACCACAACCCTGTGATACTGGAACTGGATCATACTTTTATCCTTTTTAATAAACAGAGTGCTTCTACAGCAGTATTGGAGGCTAAACCTAAGGATCAAGGGAGGAGACTAAAGTGGGATAAAGTAATTCCAGATTAATTTTTTAATACCATCAGCTTAAAATTAGGAGATGATTTGAATGTCTGTTTGGTCCCCTTAAGCCAGGGAGGGGATGTTATTGCCTCCTTTGAGACAATTTGTGCCCAAGTGGCCAAAGAACTCACAGTAAAAACCCGCCCCAAGAATACATTGGGCAAAGGATGGTTTGATCAAAATTGCTCCAGAGCACATAGTCTGCTTATTAGGGCCTTGAAAAAGTCTCCTCGGGATAAACTGCAAGTTGTGCAGCTGAGGAAAGCATATAAATCCACAGTTCTGGCTCGTAAAAATGAAATTAAAAGGGATGCCTGGGCCGCACTGATGGATAAGGCTACCATAAGGCACAGTTCTAAATTTTGGGCGATAGTTAACAACCCGTTATTTTCCGGCGCTGTGAACGGCGCTCTGGAAATAAATATCTCAGAAGGAGATTGGTTAAACCATTTTGAGGCAATCTATGGGAGCAACCTGGAGATTGAAAGCTTTGAGGTCCCTTCGATTAATACGATCAGGCCATCATTGTTTTTCACCAATGAGGAGGTAGAGAAGGCGATAGAGGATACTGCGGGCCATAAGGCCCCTGGCCTAGATGGTGTGCCCTCCGATTTATATAAGTCCAACCCTAAATATTGGGCCAAAATTCTTACAAATGGTTTCAACACCTCAGTTGTCGCAAGGTGCCCAGCTACTTGGTCTTGTTCAACCATCATTCCAGTGTTTAAAAAGGGCCAAAGGGGTGACCCCAAATGTTACAGGCCAATATCCCTACTGGACTCCTCCGTTAAAATCTTGGGGACGGTGATATTGGCAAAAATAACGGACTGGGCTGCAGAAAATAACATCTTATCAAACGCTCAGTATAGGTTTCGAGCGGGCAGAGGCACGGAAGACCAGTGCCTCAATCTGCATCTAATTATAAATAAATATACGGTGGCAGCCAAAGGTTCAGTATATTTGGGTTTCATGGACCTGTCCACAGCCTTTGACCTAGTTAATAGGTCAAGGCAGTGGACCTTACTACTGGACCTGGGGTTGGACCGTGCGCTGGTGTACTTCATGGCTGAACTCCACAGGGACCTCTATGCATCCATAAGAATGACGCAGGAGGGGAAGTGCACGGCTAGGTTTAGGTCTGGGAGAGGAGTGCGCCAAGGGTGCATTTTGGCCCCTATGCTCTTTACCTTATGCATCAATTCATTGGAAGATTAATTGGTAAAGGCATCTCTTGACATTCCGTGTATGGGAGGAACGAACATCCCTGTACTCCTATACGCGGACGATGTCGTTCTGCTGGCAGGGACCCCCCTTGGCCTTCAAAGATTGTTATACTCCTTCGGTGAATTTATGAAATCTTTAAACTTGGTCATTAATACTGGCAAATCAAATATTATGACACTGGGTTCTAATAAATATAGCTCCAAAACCTTTTTCTGTAATGAATGTGCGATCTCCAGGGTGAAAGTTTTTACGTACTTGGGGGTCGTGTTTGACGACAGGGGTACCTGGGGCCCCCAAATTACCTCTAAAGTAAATGCGGTTAAAAGATCTTCTGCCGCCATCCTAGGTTTCGCTAAACGGTTAGGGGGGAAACCATGTGAAGCAATCTTATCCATTTATAAAGCTAAGTCTATTGCTATTGCAAGATATGGGGCTGGCATTTGGGGGTATAAACAACATAAGCCTATCCAGACGGAGGAAAATAAATTCCTCCGTGCCCTCCTAGCTTCCCCCAAGCAACAGCTACTTTTTCGGTCCATCAGAGCTAGGGATGGGCTATATTACAGACATCATAAGCTTAGCCCCTATCTTATTATGGATGAAAACTTGGTTGAACCCTAAACTCACCCTGAACCATGAGATTTTAAGAGATTGCATGAAATTGGAGAAATCAAAGGAAATCCAGTGGCTATCTTTTATTAAGAAAACCGCTATGGAATTGGGACGCCCTGAGATTTTTACTAATCCAGATGGGCTGGTAAAGGGTGACATTAATTGGGTTAAGTCTAATTTCAAGAAACTTAGAGACCAGGAGCGGGAATATGTGCAACTAAACAAACCTACCGTTAGGGCCCATTTCCTACTGATTGTGTCTCTATCTATCCAACCATATCTCAGTACCATAACGGTCCCATTCCATCGTTGATTGATCACAAAATTTCGTTTTAATAAAATCCATTTCTTACTGTCTGATCCTATGGGTTGGAGTAGGCCAGAGGAAGCAGTACCATTTAAATGTGATGTCCATTCACCTCAAGATATAATGCACTTTTTATTTTTTTGCTCCTTTTACACTAGTGGCAGGAAAAAGTTTATTCTCCCACTTTTAAAAGATAAGGGCTACCTACAAATTAAGCCAGCACTGCTCTATCTACAACCAATGGAATCCCCTGAGATCATGTTTGGCGTTGCTAATTTCTTCGTAGCATCCATTAGAAGCAGGAAGATTAGACTGGCGAAAATAATATAATGATGCCATAAGAATGTGTTCTTAAGAAGAAATAATAATGAATTGATGTTTTTTATGCAAAGTTGCTTTTAAATAGTTTTTATTGTATTGATGAAATTCTGGCATTATTTATTTGTATACAATCGAATAAAGTGTATTTTGACTTGACTTGACTTGACTATAACTACCTATTGGCGACCACCAGTAGGTAATATATATATATATTAGCTACTGGCGGTCGCCAGTAGGTAGTTATAGTTAGGACCTAATTTCCATAGGAAATCCGCAACATTCTATTGGGAATAACTTTGGCGCCGGTGGATGAATCTTTGCGAAGATGGCCCGCTCCGCTCCTTCCCTGAAAGTTTTTTTTCCACAAAATCGTGAGGTGCGCGCACCTCAATGTACAAGAGTGTGATAAACTATAGTGGAGATCTTGGAAAGGGGGCAAGGTAGAGACTCCCTAACCCCCTACGTTTTGTCAGGGGGTCCTATAAGGACCCCCAAAGCTAAAAAGAAAAAAAATTATTTTCTAAAAAAGTTGCGGGGTGCGCGCACCCGATCACGCACCACTATTTACAAGACTGTGAAAAACTATATTGGAGATCTTGGAAAGGGGGCAAGGTAGAGACTCCCAGACCCCCTAGGTTTTCTCAGGGGGTCCATTAAGGACCCTCAAAGCTAAAAAGAAACATTTTTTATTTTCTAAAAAATGGCGTTTAACTCGATTTACATAAAAGTTTCAAAACGTGACAAGGAGGCAAGGTAGACACTCCCTGACCCCCTAGGTTTTCTCTGGGGGTCCCTTAAGGACCCCCAAGGCCCCAAAAAACATTTTTTTTTCTAAAAAGTTGCGAGGTGGGCGCACCCGGTCGCACACCTCAATTTACAAGAGTGTGAAAAAGTATAGTGTAGATCTTGGAAAGGGGGCAAGGTAGACACTCCCTGACCCCCTGAAGAACTCCGACGGGCAATAAAAACCTTTTTTTTTTAAAATAAAATTTGCGAGGTGCGCGCACCCGGTCGCGCACCTCGCAATTTTTTCCCCAAAATAAAAGGGTTTTTTGGCCCGTCGGGGTTCTTTAGGGACCCCTGAGAAGCTCTAGGGGGTCAGGGAGTGTCTACCTTGCCTTCTTTTCATGTTTTGAAACTCTTATGTAAATCGGGTAAAACGCCATTTTGAAGCGCCGTGCGCGCACCACGTGCGCGCACGTCAAGTCATGTGACTCAAAAACAACACTTTTCATTGGTTCACAGTAGTTTCAGATCTAGAATCTTTAAAAACCCAACCCATTTCTCTCACTATTTGCTTTATTCTCCTGGAAGAAGGACCCTTTTTGGAGCTGGAAGCAGAAAAAACAACAGGATGGCAGAAAGACAGGAAACAACATCTTCTTCTTCTGACTCCCACCTAGAATATCGCCAATGAGCCAAGAAGGGGAAATCTTCTTTTATTTGGAAGTTTTTTACTTTTCCTGAGGGACTAAAAAAAGTAAATGCCCCTAAAGTAACGTGTACCCTATGTGGTACTGTTCTTTCAAGGGGAAACCCTCTCAAAAAATACTAATTTTCTATCCATACCATGATCAGACATGTAAAAAATGTGCACCCTGTGCAATATGCCCAAGCAGCCACAAGAGCTCTGGCCCAGCAGATTCCACCAGCTGTGGCCAGCACATCTACAGCTCCACCTCCATCGCCAGCAACAGCAGAAATGGACCTTAGGCCATATTTGGCGCATGTGCATATGCGGTGCAACAAATGTTTTGATCTTATTGTTTTTGGAGAACAGAGCCTGAATCTAATTGAACGCAGAATTCAGAATCATAAATGCTCTGAAAGGAGATCATTTTTTTTCTATTTTTCATTTATTTTGTTCTTGTTGAACAGTTTCCAGGTTGCAGTTCCTGAATTTTCTTAAAAAAAAAAAAAACGTATCAAACTTTAAAAAAAGGAAAAAAAATGACAAAAGAAAAAAAAAATTATTTTCAGAACTCATTCGATTCTCTAAAAAGAGTTATATTCCTAATACACTGTGTCGTTCATTTTTTTGAATGAAAGCGTAGTGCATAAATGAGTGATTGAAATGACTGAGTGAAGGGAAGGAAGGGACTGAGAGAAAGAGTGAGAAAAGGGGAGTATGGTGAGTGACAAAAGAGGAGTCGAAGAGTGACTGAAAGAAGGGGACTAAGGGTAGGGGAGTGAGTTAAGGGGAGTGCAAAACTAAGGGAAGGGCAGTAAAGAAAGGAGAAAAAAACTAGTTTCAGTGTTTTGATGTTGTATTTAAATTCATAATAAAAAACAAAGATTATCTCACATATTTTATTTAGGGGTTAGCATTTAAAAAACCTTGCAAATTCACAAAAAAAACATAGGTTTCACACACGTTATAGTTAGGAATTAGCATTTAAAAAACCTTGCAAATTCACTGAAAAAACCATAGGTTCCACACACGTTATAGTTAGGAATTAGCATTTAAAAAACCTAGCAAATTCATTGAAAAAACCATAGGTTTTATATCAGTTATAGTTATCTGGACAATTTACTCATACAAAACCATTGAAATTCCCACGTTATAGTTAGTTGTACTCACTATAACTGGCGCGCCCGCAAAGCACTGCTAACGACGTCACATATTACATCACTCATGACATAGTCAGTGATATCACTCATGACATCACTGATGACATCTCAAATGACATCACTGATGACATCACTGATAACATCATCCTTGTGAAAGAATGGCACACCCTCTCTCAGTGTAATACAAGTTTTGATACACAGATTGAAAAATTGAATCAAAAAATTTCAAAACAATGGAGAAACTAATTCCAGTTACAACAACCTATTCAGAAATTGCAAAATCTACATGCACATTCACTCATTCAACAACATTTCTATATAGTTACTCATACACATACTCAATCATTATATATACTCATTCACCTATACATTTTGTTACACACCGACACTCATCCTTAGAGTTACTCACACACATACTCACACATGCAAATAAATTACAAAACAACCATACACTTGCTTATACAGCTATACATATACCACTACTCTTACTTCTACAGAAAAGTACACATACTTTTTTACTAAAACAATCACTTATAGGAACAAAAACGTATTTATACAGAATCTCTTACAATCTCTCACTCTCACACATACTTACCTATATGCATCAATTCTCACTTATACTAATTTAAAACATATGTAGTTACTCATAAAGATGTGATTCAGACAGTCATTCACTCACTAACACACCCATACACACACTCATCCACCCATAAAGTCCTACACACATGCTGTCTGCAAAACATATAAAAACAGTAAGCCACTCATTCCTTCGTCTATGCACAAAGTAATACCCCCCACCAAACCAAACAGACACTCATACTAATACTCAAAAAACTAACTAATAACCCATATAGACAATCATGTAGCTACTCACCAACCCAAGCAGCCGTCTATAGATAAAGGGAGACAGTGATACAGATATTTACAACTTTAAACAATAATTGCTAATACATGTATTTAGTAACATACACTTAATAAGTCAGTTATACAATCAATTAAAAAAAACATAGATTTAAACACTTATTTAAACGTTTGTTCTTCCATCGACGTTTAGGTACACATATATAAAATAATTTTTTTTTCAGAAAGACACACATTCACTGGATGATGTCATCAGTGATGTCATTTGAGTTGTCATCAGTGATGTCATGAGTGATGTCACTGACTATGTCATGAGTGATGTAAAATGTGACGTCATTAAAAAGTGCTTTGCAGGCGTGCCAGTTATAGTGAGTACAACTAACTATAACGTGGGAATTTCAATGGTTTTGAATGAGTAAATTGTCCAGCTAACTATAACTGATATGAAACCTATGGTTTGTTCAATGAATTTGCTAGGTTTTTTAAATGCAAATTCATAACTATAACGTGTGTGAAACCTATGATTTTTTCAGTGAATATATATATATATGTATATATATATTACCTACTGGCGGTCGCCAGTAGGTATATATAGGGGCCGATTAGGATGGCGGACGTACTTGCGTCCGTCCGCCACCCCTGAGTAGGAGGGACCGTCTGCATGGGCAGCGGCGGTCCCTCCATGGCAATTAGGATGTGACCGCCACCCTGGCGGTCACATCCTGTATGTTTTACATTGCGGCGGGTGCTGCTTGAAGCAGCACCCGCCGCAATGTAAAAAAACGAAAGCTGTGCATTTGCATGCACAAAGCGGCAGGCACCGCGCGGTGTCTGCCGCTTCGTGCACGCAAAGGCAGGGGGGTACCATAGGTACCCCCCATGTGCACCCCCCACGCAACCTTCACCCAGGGGGCCCGCAATGGGCCCCCAAAGTGATTGTCCGTATGCTTTTCCACGGCGGAAAAGCCGCAGCGGAAAAGCATTACTTTCCCTACATCCTAATATGGCTGGCGGTGTCTGATAGACACCGCCAGCCATGTTAGTGCTTTTCCGCCGTGGTCGCCTTCCGACCGCGGCGGAAAAGCGGCGGACACATTGTGAGACCCACCAGCCATCCTGATTTGGCGGTGGGTCTTTCAGGCCTCCTCGGCGGATTTCCCGCATACTCCGGGTTGGCGGTGGCTTCCGCAGGCCCGGAGTATGCGGAAAATCCGCCATCATAATGACCCCCTTAGTTAGGATTTTTTTCCTATGGGATTTTTGAAAATTCTATGTCTAATAACTTTGGCGTTTGTGGACGGAATTGGCTGAAATTTTCAGGAAAATTGAACATTTTGTTTCTGAGCAGCCCCTGGAAATTTGGGGGGGTTCGTCAAGTGGGGGCCGAGAAAAAAGGGGGGTCCCAAAACGCGTTTTCCCATGTTAATTTCCATAGGGCGGTTGGCCTCACTTTTAGCCCGAACGGCTGAATGGATTTGCACGAAACTTGGCAAAATTGTAGGGACTGGTAGCCCGATGTGCCTTTGCTAGGTCTCAATATATGTGCTCCAGTGGATTTTGAGAAATTAACGTTCAAAAAAATATATATATCTGTAAGCGCGCTCCGGGCAGCGCCCCGGTTCGCGTACCTGACGCGTAACGGAACTTAGCGAAGCTGATTGGCTCTCCGGTGTCAACATTCTAAACAGTCCGGAGCGGCCGCCATCTTGTCTCTCGGTAGGATCGAGAGACAAGAGGAGGCCAAAACAAAGGGGGAAATGACCATAAGGGGGCATAGTAGATCCTCCCTGACCCCCTAGGTTTGATGTGGAGTCTTTAAAAGGGCCCCGCGGGGCAAAAAAAATAATTTTTTTTTTGTTTTTTTGCGTGGGGAGCGCACCGGGAAGCGGTCTGGGGAGCATACTATAAGGAAAAAAGAATGATAGACTATGATATTTTGAAATATTGTATGTTTATTGATTGTTCTTTTTGTTGTTTTTTTTTGTTTTTTTTATTTAAGTAGCAGTATTTATGATTATTAAATATACATTTATTTTTGTGATTGTGCACAGTATACTATAAGTCTGACTTTACATTATAATCAATTTGGTACTAGTTTATGAATTACATATAAAAATGATTAAAGACTCAAACAATTTTTTATTATTAAATATAATTTTATTTTTCTGATTCTTTTTCAAAATTTAATAGAACGTCTAACATTTGACTGTCCGATATGTCTTCTTTTTGACTGAACATAACTTCCCACGTTTTACCGTCCTCATATTGAAGTAAGAAATCCACAGATTCTACACATTGTAGAAGTTCATGGTCTCGTGATTCATCCATGAATTCCAAGTCAATGGGTTCAATGATTTCCTCATTGTTCATCTCTAGGACAATTTCAAAGGAAACGTTCTGTTCTCCTTCCATTTTTGTGCTGAAATTTGCATAAAAAATAAATATATCAGTAGAGATAGGGCACTGTTGGGTTTAAGTTCAGACAGGTACTTTTGAGGCGTGAAGTAGTACTATTAAAAAGTGCCTGTGAAAAAGCCTAAGTAAATTCATAATTATACCACAGAAACCTAAATCAATCCATAATTATAATAAACAAGCCTTTCTCAATGCCTAACTCTTACAGAGGGATAGTATATAACTATCTGAAAATGTTTTCAAATTTATAAAATAACATCTTACCTTTTAAAAACAAGTTTAAGTTGTCAGTGAAAATGATCTTGCAATGTAGTTCAGGAAGTAGTAGTCAAAATGGCTGTGTTTCTCTCTCTTTCTTTATATATATTCAGGTACATAACCAATCAAATGTCAGGTAAAAAAAAGTAGAAAATGAAAGTAACATTTTAATTGGTTGTCAATTCCAACACTTCAGATGTGTTTTGTGAAGTAATTTACCTCAGGGTATTTAGAGAGGTCTACAGGCTAAATGGCTAAATGGAATTCCAATCAAATTTGTGAAAATGGTAGGGATTGGTATGTAGTATGAGCTAATCTATATTTGGTGAAAGTGTCTCCAGTGGTTTTTCTGTATATTACTTTCCCACCTTTTTTGAGCGAGCGCTTCCCGGAGCGCGCCCCGGTACGCGAACCGGCAGCGTTACGGGAGTCCTCCATTTTGTGTTTCGGTAGAATTGAGATACAAGATGGAGGGCAAATAATGTTCAGAATGGGTAGAAGGGGGCACGGTAGACGTATCCTGACCCCCTAGGTTTTCTGAGGGTGGCTGAGGAGGCCCATATGTGCGAAAAAAACATTTTTTTCAAATGTTCGCGCGGTTAGCGTCCGGTGCGCGTACCGGGTAGTGCTCCGGGGAGCGTACTTTGGTGAAAATTAGTGAAAAAAGTTAGAGTAAAATAATAATTGTGAGTGATCAGATGTAGGGTAGCTCTGAAAAGAGCTTTTGGGTCCTGTGGCTGATGTAGGTACCTACAAGTAGGTACCAATGCACAGTCTTAAATTGAGGATGAAAATTCTGTTCCCCTCATCTGAGAAGTGAACTCCATCTGCTCTGTAGATATCTTGCATGTAGTAACACAAGTTATTGTTGTAGATGGAGCCCATTCCATGGTCTCTCATGTAAACTGAAACAGACTTATTTACATGCTTCCTCGATTTCTCAATTTGTGGACAAAATTGGTTGGACCACTTCCATTTCTGTCTTTGGCATATATTTGAATATACGAAGGCAGTTTGAGGAAATAGTGCCATCAATTGCTCAAAGGTATCCTTTAAAAGCATTTCCAGACCTACCCCAGTCAAAGTGCCCAAGTCATTTCCTCCACAGTGCACAATTAACAGGTCAGGTTTTGGCAAATGCAAAAAGGTTTTCACCAATTGTATCAATTGGTGACATCTTAATCCTCTGTGGCCAATCCAGTTGATTTCCACATTTTGTAAATTGAGGTTGTGTAAATTTGTGTTATCAGCATACCTTTGAGCCAAGTGGATATAACTATGTCCAACAATCCAGACAGAAAACATGGTGAGAGGAGGTTCTGCTGCAGTCAGATGAAGTGTGGTAATGAAATGGCAGTTGAAACAGTAGGAGTATGTAATGAAAAAAACTGTGGAGTTTCTGTGGTAATTAACCAGTAGCAGTGATTGGTGGATTTTGATTGCTGAAAACAGAAAGTTAGGGTGCATGGATGAGTTCTTTGAAAGATGTAATTTGAATGGTCAAGAAAAAATCATTTTATGAAAGATTGCACTGGATACACAGGTGTACTGAGAGTTCAGAGTTCAATTGAAACATTGTTGTGTGAACTTGCAAACATGAGAGGTCTTTCAGGAGGTGGTTGCTATGCAAAAAAGGCAGAAAGGGCAGAGGGGGGAAGGGTGTTGATTTGAAAAAAGTGAGGGAAGAGTTTTGATTGGGTGACATGAGAGATATGTGTGATGAATTACAGCATTTCTGTGCCATTGTTGGTTGCAGCCTCTGGAGTGCATACCTTTTGCTCTGCTGAAGACAAATTGGTGTGTGTCTGAGACTGTTTTCAAACTCAAAAAGTATTTGCTAAGGTGAGAAAAAAATCATTTAATTTAGATAGAGAATAGTATGCTTTAGGGATAAATTTATGAAGAAAGTTGTGTATTTAAAATGTTGCTTTGTGTCAAGTGTTTTACAAATAGATTTAGTTTCTTTGAGTTTCATAGCCATGTTAAAAGTGACGCAAAAGTGGTGGAAGGGCCTTAAAAATACGCTTTCATGTGTGTTAGGATATTTTAAGTCACTTCCCCATGAATGTGGGTAAATAAGTGATTTACTTGATGTGTTTAAAAACGTTTTTTGAAATCAATTAGGTTTCTTGATATGTACTGCTAGAGTTTCATAGGCTGCTTGAGGCATATTTACAAGGCCTTTGAGTCCCTTTGATGTTATTTTCCGCATTTTAATTTAAGTCATTTCCCCGTGGTGCAAAGTCCTTGTAAATACGCCCCCATGTGTGCTTGGCAAATTTAGACTTTGTTTCTTTGAGTTACATAGCCATGTTAAAAGTGACGCAAAAATGGTGCAAGGGCCTTCAAAATACGCTTTCATGTGTGTTAGGGCATTTTAAGTCACTTCCCCTTGAATGTAGTTGAATAACTGCTTTAGTTGATGTGTTTAAAAACATTTATTGAAGTCATTTAAGTTTCTTGATATGTACTGCTAAAGTTTCATAGGCTGCTTGGGGCATATTTACAAGGCCTTTGAGTCCCTTTGATGTTATTTTCCCCATTTTAATTTAAGTCATTTCCCCGTGGTGCAAGGTCCTTGTAAATACGCCCCAATGTGTGCTTGGCAAATTTAGATTTTGTTTCTTTGAGTTACATAGCCATGTTAAAAGTGATGGAAAAATGGTGCAAGGGCCTTCAAAATACGCTTTCATGTGTGTTAGGGCATTTTAAGTCACTTCCCCTTGAATGTAGTTGAATAACTGCTTTAGTTGATGTGTTTAAAAACGTTTATTGAAGTCATTTAAGTTTCTTGATATGTACTGCTAGAGTTTCATAGGCTGCTTGGGGCATATTTAAAAGGCCTTTGAGTCCCTTTGATGTTATTTTCCCCATTTTAATTTAAGTTATTTCCCTGTGGTGTAAGGTCCTTGTAAATACACCCCCATGTGTGCTTGGCTAATTTAAGTACTGATAGGATGTGCTTCTACATAGGACCTGTGTTGTGTTTTCAAATTATGACCAGAAAATCGGTTTTAAAAAAAAAATAAAAAAATCACATTTATGAGAAGGTCATATTTTGTGTGCTTCTTTAAATAAATATTGAACTGAGAAATATTAAACTGAGGCTTCTGTAAGTGTCAAAGGAGGTGAGTAATGTACATTGCTCTGTTGGATACAGTCCTCATCCTCTGCGTACTCTTGGATATGCTAGACTAAATCTGCTCAATGAGATAACTAAGCTGAGGAAACACAGGTTATGTGATTCTGAAATGAGGAAAAGAAATTCCACATTTTTCAATTACATCACCTGTGTTTCCTAACTTTACGAATCACATTGTGCAGATGAGGTTTAGGCCTGTCCACGGACACAGAAGAGGTCTGGCCTTTGTTCAAGAGTGAAGTGGACATGACTCACTTCATTGGTAGGCCTGCACATGTATTATCTCCTCTGTACTCTTCAACAAGCCTAAATTTCATCTGCAACCCTGAGTAGGCCTCACCTCAAACAAACCTCTGGATAGGCCACACCTTATCGTCATCCTGAATCAATCATTTAAAATGTTAGGGGCAGATTTATGATGGCCGTGTGCCTCTTTTGCGCCACTGTGCGTCACTTTTGTGATGCTGCGGCGGTGCAAAAGATTTGCTATGTTGCGACATATTTACAACTTGATGCATCTAGGCAGATGTGTCATGCTGTAAAGTCCTGTGCCACATGAAACCGATGCAGCAGTGATGCAAAAGATGCACCATGTTGCAAGACAGGCCTCACTTCATCTCCAACAAGATACCGTCAGTTTAAACTGTAAACATTTAGGACTGTGTAGGGGGCATGGAGAAGCTGAATCTTCTGTAAATGTCAAAATTGTTGTATACAGTGCTCAACTTCTGTGTACTCTTTGATATGCTAGACTCCATCTGCACAATGAGATACCTAAGCAAAGGAAACACAGGTGATGTTATTGTGAAATGAGGAAAAGAAATTCCACATTTTTCAATTACATCACCTGTGTTTCCTAACTTTACGAATCACATTGTGCAGATGAGGTTTAGGCCTGTCCACGGACACAGAAGAGGTCCGGCCTTTGTTCAAGAGTAAAGTGGACATGACTCACTTCATTGGTAGGCCTGCACATGTATTATCTCCTCCTTACTCTTCAACAAGCCTAAATTTTATCTGCAACCCTGAGTAGGCCTCACCTCAAACAAACCTCTGGATAGGCCACACCTTATTGTCATCCTGAATCAATCATTTAAAATGTTAGGGGCAGATTTATGATGGCCGTGTGCCTCTTTTGCGCCACTGTGCATCACTTTTGTGACGCAGCGGCGGTGCAAAAGATTTGCTATGTTGCGACATATTTACAACTTGATGCATCTAGGCAGATGTGTCATGCTGTAAAGACCTGTGCCACTTGAAACCGATGCAGCAGTGATGCAAAAGATGCACCATGTTGCAAGACAGGCCTCACTTCATCTCCAACAAGATACCGTCAGTTTAAACTGTAAACATTTAGGACTGTGTAGGGGGCATGGAGAAGCTGAATCTTCTGTAAATGTCAAAATTGTTGTATACAGTGCTCAACTTCTGTGTACTCTTTGATATGCTAGACTCCATCTGCACTATGAGATACCTAAGCAAAGGAAACACAGGTGATGTGATTGTGAAATGAGGAAAAGAAATTCCACATTTTTCAATTACATCACCTGTGTTTCCTAACTTTACGAATCACATTGTGCAGATGAGGTTTAGGCCTGTCCACGGACACAGAAGAGGTCTGGCCTTTGTTCAAGAGTGAAGTGGACATGACTCACTTCATTGGTAGGCCTGCACATGTATTATCTCCTCTGTACTCTTCAACAAGCCTAAATTTCATCTGCAACCCTGAGTAGGCCTCACTTCAAACAAATCTCTGGATAGGCCACACCTTATCGGCATCCTGAAACAATCATTTAAAATGTTAGGGGCAGATTTATGATGGCCGTGCGCCTCTTTTGCGCCGCCATTGCGTCACTTTTGTGACGCAGCGGCGGTGCAAAAGATTTGCTATGTTGCGACATATTTACAACTTGATGCATCTAGACAGATGTGTCATGCTGTAAAGTCCTGTGCCACATGAAACCGATGCAGCAGTGATGCAAAAGATGCACCATGTTGCAAGACAGGCCTCACTTCATCTCCAACAAGATACCGTCAGTTTAAACTGTAAACATTTAGGACTGTGTAGGGGGCATGGAGAAGCTGAATCTTCTGTAAATGTCAAAATTGTTGTATACAGTGCTCAACTTCTGTGTACTCTTTGACATGCTAGACTCCATCTGAACTATAAGATACCTAAGCAAAGGAAACACAGGTGGTGTGATTGTGAAATGAGGAAAATAAATTCCACATTTTTCAATTACATCACCTGTGTTTCCTAACTTTACGAATCACATTGTGCAGATGAGGTTTAGGCCTGTCCACGGACACAGAAGAGGTCTGGCCTTTGTTCAAGAGTGAAGTGGACATGACTCACTTCATTGATAGGCCTGCACATGTATTATCTCCTTTGTACTCTTCAACAAGCCTAAATTTCATCTGCAACCCTGAGTAGGCCTCACCTCAAACAAACCTCTGGATAGGCCACACCTTATCGTCATCCTGAATCAATCATTTAAAATGTTAGGGACAGATTTATGATAGCCGTGTGCTTCTTTTGCGCCGCAGTGCGTCACTTTTGTGACGCAGCGGCGGTGCAAAAGATTTGCTATGTTGCGACATATTTACAACTTGATGCATCTAGGCAGATGTGTCATGCTGTAAAGTCCTGTGCCACATGAAACCTGCGTCAGATTTCATGTGAGCGTTTTGTTGTAGGGTGGCTAGTCATTTGAATGAAAGCCCTGTAAAACTAACACAGTAAAATTAAGAAGATTTCACTGAGTCACATTTATGGCATTGCTGAATCAAATCCTTACGCCTGTTTGAAACAGCATCGCTGGACATGGTTAAATATTATCTGCACAAGGAAGAGCAAACCGCTGCACTCCAATATAGGTAATCAATATTCCAAAAGTAGTTCAGGTAAAACAATTTCTAGGTGCTCAGGAACACACCTTCCGGTTCCATAAGGTGTATAGCGAATAGTCCAAGAGAAGTCTTACTAGGAGTAAGAAACTATCCTGAGCACTCTAAATATTATCTGCAAAATGTTACTCTTGTTAAACAATTTTACAATTATAGTCTCTGAGATTTGTCTCTTACTCTGCAACATCTCATTGTTGTTCTCTTTCTTTAAAGATAACGACAACATCAAGCATGAGTGATAATGAGCAATCTGTTGATCTCGATATTATCATTGAAATTGTGATTGGAGTGGAAGTAGATCCCTTGGATGATTTAAATCCTGAGGATGATGAAGAACATGATGAGGATGCCGATTTGTCAGAATTGTATGACATAGGGTGGGGAAGCTGACCTGCTTGAGCCTATGGAACTATAAACATTTATTTTTAAAAGTTACTGGAAATGAAAAGTAAGCATGTAAACCGTTTCATTTAAAATTAAACACAACTTCAAAAACAGCTTGTGTGTAGTGTCTTTAATAAAATAGTCAAATATGCTCATAAAATTAGTTCAGATTCACATATAAAAGAGCACAGGTCAAATGTAGAAGCATTCCATTTCTTTGCTACTATTTGTGACTACTAAATTTGCCAATGCACTAAAAATTATTGTATGTAAAATTGACAAGTAGTGTGTTAAATTTTTGACTACTGTTATTGATTTATTGTTTGGTAATAGTGGTTAATAACATTTTTTATTATATTTTACCACAGATTCAACTGCAGATCATTTCAAAATTAGAGAATGCCGTCTAAGGAAAGCAGCCGAAAGGCTACAAAACGTCAAAGACAGCAGATTACTAAATGCTTGCAGCAGTCCTCTACAATAAAATCTCGTCGTCACCAAGAAAGCTCCGGGTAAGAGAACGAAATCATTCCTTAGAAACATTTGTAGAATTTTTTTTTAACTACAGAACATGTTTTAGTCCAGAAAAAGAGAGCCAATTTAAACGGAAAGGAAAGGCCAATCAAAAATGTTACTGCTAGAGCAGGAGATAACTCTGTGCAAGGTAGTAGAAGGAAAAATCAGTTTAGGGACATTCGTAGACGAATGTTCCGCAACAGGATAATTGGCAATTTGTTAAAAAATATTAAGAAAGGTCAACAGAAAGCGTTTTTTTATAAGAGAAAAAAAAAAGTTGAGAAAATTATTGATCAGGCATTCGAAATTAAGCAAAAGTTATTTATTTTGATAATCAATAGAATTAGGAAACTAAACAAGGCAATTTATGATTTCAAATAAAATAGTAGATGGAAGAGAACAGTTAATCGTAGTAATTTTTGTGAAGTTTTTACAGGAGAATGGATGCATAGTTCAAGTTGTGAGGCATTTTTTAATGAGGAGAGTTATTTCCAGGATAATGATTTGGTGCATGCAGTTGACACCAGTGGTCGAGCATATGAGGTGAAAGATGGATGTGTGGTAGAAAAAGAAAAACTTGTGACAACAGAGGCAGAAGAGGTGTTAGGTGATGAAGTTTTAGGGAGACGTCCTAAGGGTCCAGTGTACACCTGGAAGTGTAGTAGTATTTGCAGTGTGCGACAGGAATCAATTGATTTGTTTTGTAATTTCTTACGTACATATAGTAAGAAAAGTCTGAAACAAAAAATTAAGTTGTTGCAGATTGAGAGAACTGACAGGTTTGCATGGTCATTCATTGGCTTGTCTTTCCAGGAGAGTATGCCAGAGTGTTTTTCATCATTTCAGGATGCTAGCAGTGCATCATAATAAAGTGAGGAAATTAGTTAGAATGTTGTATTATGCTAAGAGTCCAGCAATTATGCTTAAACAATTATGCACTGCTCTTTTGCATGGTTCTGAAGTAGATGTGAAGAATATTTGTGAAGAAATTGAGTTTTGTTACTTTGCAAGTAAAGAGGAGAATGTTGAAATTGACCAAGAAGAAGAGGGTAATGTGGAAGATAGTGTACAGGTTTCCAGTACAGATAATTTTCAGAAGGAAATTGCCACGTTTCAGGTGAAATCAAGTGAGAGGCCTAATTTCACTTGTGTGTGTTGTCGACGCACTTATTATAAGAATCAGACTAAGTTAGTGGATTTATATGCGAAAAGTGAAAGGGAAAATAATAGTGAATGGAAGGATTTCGCAACATACTTGATGGTAGAAAATTGTTTTGATTTGGGATCGGATCAACGTGTGTGTACTTATTGTTGTAACAAATTAAATCAAAACCGGATGCCTGCTAGAGCGGTTCATAATAATCTGGAATTGGTTGAGATTCCTTCTGAATTGAAGGATTTAAATACTTATGAATCTATTTTGATTCAAAGTATCCATCCCTTTCAGGCGATTGTAAGAATGGAGCCAAAGACAGGGAAATTGCCTCCATCAGATTTACAGAGAGGATTAAAGGGAAGAGTTGTTTATTTGCCTCTAGATTTGAAGAAAAACATTAATACAATTGGAGTAGAGAAAGTGGAAGAGGAACCTCTGGTTATCTTAGTTAATGGGGTGCCGTCAAAGAGTAAGAAAATATGGCAAGATTTAGTGGATGTTAGGAAAGTGAAAAAGGCAACATTGTATTTGAAGAAAAACAATAAGTACTACAAGAATGTATATGTTGCAGAAGAGGAAGTAAGTGAAGAAGAGGATAGCGATTTGTGTGCTGGTCAAATTGAGAAAGTAGAAGCCTCTAAAAATGAAGAAATATATGAACATTATAGTGTTCATCCTTTGCATTCCAAGGAAGTCATGGGGAATGCTATTGAGTTGTTTTAAATGAAACAAGCCAAAGGAAGTCCCATTAGTGTTTGGGAGGAAAGTTTGGAAGCTCGGTGTTTCCCACAGCTATTTCCAACAGGTCAAGGAGGAAGATATGATGAGCGACCTGATCAAATTCCTGCTTCTGAATACCGGACTTTACGATTGTATGCAGAAGATCCTAGGTTTCGTCAATGCATTCCCTATTTGTTTCATCTACTGTGTGAAAGCGATCTGTCTGGACTGTCATATGCAGTGAACCACATCTTGAAAAGTGGTGTACAGATGCAAAACATCTCGGCAAGTGACTTTATGGATAAAGTCAATGTGCAAGACAGTATTTTGGATTCTCACCTGATTAATCTCATGGCGTGTCAGCGTGGTACTAATGAGTACCGGTACCGTCGTCATGGTGATTTAAAATGTATGCTGAGGAACTTAGGAACTCCCACATGGTTCCTCACTCTCAGCTGTGCCGAGTATGGCTGGGAAGACTTACTTGAATTTCTACGAGAGGCAAATGGAAACATTGAAAATATCAAATTCAAGACACCCGGAGAACTGTGTTCTTTGGATCCAGTGAATGTATGCAGGTACTTCAATCATAGATTTGAAGCTATGATGTCTTTCATCATGAACAAGAAAAATCCTCCTCTTGGAGAGGTGTTGGATTTCTTCTGGAGAAAGGAGTACCAAGCAAGAGGTGCTCCTCATATACATATGCTGCTGTGGATCAAAGATGCACCCAAATTTGGAACAGATCCGGATGACTTAGTGATGAGTTTCATAGAACAGTATTCTACATGTGCTGTTCCAAAGGCAAAGGAAGACAAAAGCCTAAGAGAACAAGTTTTACGCTTCCAAAGCCATCGTTGCGGAAAGTACTGTCGTCGTAAATTCAGAAACAAGGACAAGTTCTACACAAAATGTCGTTTCGCCTTTCCACGACCGGTGATTTCTAAAGGAAGAGTGAACAGTTTGATGTCTTCGCTGCGACATAATGTGATGAAGAAATCACCCAAAAATACGTACAATTTGAAAAGGAACGAAGAGTCCAAGTACATCAACGACTACAACCCAGTGATTTTGTCCATGTGGAATGCTAACATGGATATACAGTTTGTGGCTGATAACTGTATGGCTGTGGCTCGGTATGTGACATCTTACATCACCAAAAAAGAAAAGACAGAATTGAAGGATATGTGGGAGGACATTTCCCATGAAAAGAGCCTCAGTAAGAAGTTGTACAGTTTCAGTCTGAAGATGTTGTCGCATCGAGAAATCGGAGCTTACGAATGTTCTGACCGGTTGTCTTCAGCAAGTCTCTATGCCAAATCCAGGAGTATCATTTGGGCGAGTCTTGGTCTTGCTGCAACGCGTAATCGAGTTCTGAAACCTGTACGGGAAATTGAGTATTTGGCGGAAAAGGAGCCAAACAGTACAGATATTTTGAAGACCAACATGTTGGATACATATTATCCAAATAGAAGCAGTCACCTCGAGAATGTTTGTCTGTATGAGGTTCTACAAAATTACATATTCAAGAGGAACATCAAAGAAGATATTGATAAAGGAGTGTATGCTGTAATTGGAAGTGAGGGATGTCTGGTCAAGCAAAGAAAATGCCACTTGGTAAACCATCGAAAATTGAGTGGCGAATCTCCTGAAAGAAAAGAGTTTTTCTATTTAGCACTTTTGCAACTTTTCAAGCCTTGGCGTGCAGAAGAGGAACTGCTTGGAGATTTCCTCTGTTACGAAGACTCTTTCAATGCTGCCAAGGAGACCATAGAATGTCCTGCTTTTCCCAAATATCTAGAAATGTTGAATGCGGAAATCGAGCAGGAAGCAACGATTGCAGCCGAGATTGCTAGAGACAGTTCTCAGGACAGCCAGAGTTCTGTTTCATTGAGTCAGGATCCACTAGGAGGACCAGTTATCCAAAATGAAGCTGCCACTGCCATGATTGAAGTGGAAAGAGCCATGGCACATGCTCAGGAGGATGCGGTTAACTTAGAAGACTTGGAAAGACAACTCAACGTTGAGCAGGGGAAAATATATGACGAAGTTACCAACCAAATTGATCATGGATTAAGTCATGAGAAGAAAGAGTGCTCATGTACGTCGTTAAAGCCTGTCCCACTGTACGTGAGTGGAGAAGCGGGAACTGGAAAAAGTTTCCTCATTAAAGCAATTTCATGTTATTTGCAGAAAAGGACTGAGTCATCGCTGTCTTGTGTTGTCACCGCTCCAGCTGGACTGGCAGCACATAACATTAAAGGTATTACTTTGCATCGTCTACTGATGCTGCCAGTGGAGCATGATAACAAATTACAATACCACAAGTTATCTGAAGATGCTTGTTGTGAAGTTTCAAGAGTCTTGAGGAAAATGAAACTTCTTATCATTGACGAAGTAAGCATGGTTTCCAATGTCATGCTTGCCTTTGTGCATTAGAGAATGCAAGAAGTTCTCAAAACAGAGTATGATGTGTTATTTGGTGGCAAACACATCATTGTTTTCGGTGATCTTCTGCAGCTGACACCAGTGAAAGGACAACCTGTGTTCAAAATGCTCACGCATGAAGATACCAGGAAGTGCCTAGGGAGCATTGGCAACGTCAATATATGGTTAAACTTCAATTATGCTGAACTGCGTGAAAATATGCGTCAGGCGAAGGATGAAGATTACAAGAATATTCTACAAGATGTTAGAATCGGAAAAGTGACCGAGCATGGGAAAGAAGCTTTACATGCACGATTACTGTCAAATTTGTATCCAGAACAAGATGTTGTGCCTGAGACTATTTTTCGGAAAATTACTGAGAAGAAATCTGGAATATGTTTGATGCCAACTCTTGCAGAATGTGCCATCTTCAACAACAAAATGTTGCATTTAGAAAACCAAGAGATTGTGAAACTGGAAGCTATTGACAGAGTAGAGCATATGGGATCAACAATTATTTTGTCTGAGAATTTGAAATCAAAATTGGATTCATTAGAGAAGACTATATCTAAAACTGCAGGTTTTGTAAAGACTCTGAATGTGTGCTTAAATTGCCGTATAATTTTAAGAAGGAATTTACATGTTGAAAGAGGTCTGGTAAATGGATCAATGGGTAATGTTTTTGATTTTGTGAAATACAGAAATAGAGATGGAATTGAATTTTTAAAAATTAAATTTGATGGCATTGAGGAAGTACAGCTAATTGGTCGTTGCTCTGCTAGGTTTTTGCTTGTAAAAGACTTATATGTTCGCCGTAAGCAGTTTCCTGTTTGCTTGGCATATGCGGTGACAATCCATAAATCACAAGGTTTAAGTGTAGACAGTGCATTGGTGAATATTGGCAGTTCTGTGTTCAAGGAGGGTATGGTATATGTGGCATTGTCACGAGTCAGAACTTTATCGGGATTGTACTTGATTGAGTGTGATGTCACAAACATTTGTGCGGATCTAGATTGTGTTAAGGAATACAATAGGTTAAGAAGAGAGTATGCGCCACATTTGCCTCAATATCTTTTGTTTGAGAAACGTGTGGTAGGCCGGAAACGAAGAAATGTGACCAATAGTAGGGAGGTTGTAGCAAAAAGACGAAAAGTCGATGAACCTGAAATTATAAGCAGAAAAAAAATGGATTCTTTTGAAGATGTTGTTGGTTTTCAATTTGAAAATAGTTCTGGTGTCAACTGCTATGCTAATGTAGTGGTTAATCTTGTCTTTTCTCTAGAAACTTTAAAAGAAGAGATTGTGGTCAATTCGGATCAAAGATTTTGCAGTTTGTTGAATTCTGTGTTAGAGAAATGTAGCACTGATAGAACAAAAATAGAAGGTGTGTCTGAAATTCGAAATCTGTTAGACAAATGTTCAGATCAAATGCAATTCTCTCAAAATATTCAGCAAGATTGTCAGGAGTTTTTAATCTATATGCTTGATGTATTGCAAGATGAAGGTGTAGATGTAGATCATCTGTTTGGCCTTTCTTATCAATGGCAGCATGACTGCGAGAACTGTAGGGTATCAAGTACTACTAGTGTAGAGTCTGAAAGATTTATATATTTAACTTTGCCAGACAGTAAATCAGTGTCCTTTAGTAAGCTAGTAAAAGCAGCTGATCACAACATGGAGTGTAGCCAATGTAAGTCTGCAATGTTCTCCACATTATTTATACGAACATATGCCCAGTATGTCATTTTAATGTTCCAACGATGTAGGCCTGAAGGAACAAAATTGACAACTTTAATTAAAAATGTTGTGGCTTCGCAGTTGTCAATATCAGGAAGGACTTTTGTAACTGCAGCAATTATATATCATGACGGTCCTTCAACAACATCAGGACATTACACAGCTTATTTAAAGTCTAGAAATGGCTGGTCATTCTGCAATGATTCTGTTTTAACTTTAAAAAAAAAATTGCCTTTTGACCTTAAAAATTCTTACCTGGTGTTTTTAAAACCAACATTTTAGGGAAAGAATCTCGGGATCTGCTCTGAGGAATTTCAAGAGGTTCTAATGGCTCCTACACTATTTGGCCTTGAGGATAAGTGTAGTACAGAGTAAAAAGTTAAATGTGGAAATGTGGAACATGAGTGAGCAAGAAGGATGAGATATTACTAGTACAGGATTGTGAAAGTGATCTTGAACGTTTTCTTTCTAAAAGTTGCGGATTTGCTTAGAAGAATTCCAAGAGTTATAAATGGCTCTTACACGATTTGGCCTTGAGGAAATGTGCGGTAGAGAGCGAGAATTCATTTATTGTATGTAACATATTTGTCAAAACGATGGAGCTTTTCTTTCAGAAAGTGGCGGGCTGAAAATAATAGCATCACAACAGAGTATAAGCTGTTCATAGGACATCCTTTGACGTCATGGAAAGTAAGTTACTTTTAAGGAGTTCTGATTTCTGATTGGTTATGTTATATGGGGTTTTTAAACACAATCATTTTGATTGTGTTTTTTTCCCCCGCTGTTATATGATGAATACCTTCAACTCACTGTTTTTAGTGAAATTTGATACATTCTGAGAACAGCAAAAATAAACCATTTAACATGTATAATTAATTCTGTACTTTTTGTATTTATGATATACATTGAGAACTGTGCAGGAGGCATGGAGAAACTGAGGCTTCTGTAAGTGTCAAGGGAGGTGAGTAATGTACATTGCTCTGTTGCATACAGTCCTCACCTTCTCCGTACTCTTGGATATGCTAGACTACATCTGCACAATGAGATACCTAAGCTGAGGAAATACAGGTGATGTGATTGTGGAATGAGCAAAAAAAATTGCACGTTTTTCAATTACATTACCTGTGTTTCCTAACATTACGAATCACATTGTGCAGATGAGGTTTAGGCTTGTCCAGGGACACAGAAGAGGTCTGGCCTTTGTTCAAGAGTGCAGTGGACATGACTCACTTCATTGGTAGGCCTGCACATGTATTATCTCCTCTGTACTCTTCAACAAGCCTAAATTTCATCTGCAACCCTGAGTAGGCCTCACCTCAAACAAACCTCTGGATAGTCCACACCTTATCGTCATCCTGAATCAATCATTTAAAATGTTAGGGGCAGATTTATGATGGCCGTGCGCCTCTTTTGTGCCGCTGTTGCGTCACTTTTGTGATGCAGCAGTGATGCAAAAGATGCACCATGTTGCAAGATAGGCCTCACTTCATCTCCAACAAGATACCGTCAGTTTAAAATGTATATATTTAGGACTGTGTAGGGGGCATGGAGAAGCTGAGGCTTCTGTAAGTGTCAAAGTTGTTGCATACAGTGCTCACCTTCTGCGTACTCATTCATATGCTAGACTACTTCTGCACAATGAGATACCTAAGCAAAGGAAACACAAGTGATGTGATTGTGGATTGAGCAAAAAAATTGCACGTTTTTCAAATACATTACCTGTGTTTCCTAACATTACGAATCACATTGTGTAGATGCCTCACTCAGTCTGTATCTGACACTCTTTCCTTCACTTCCTCTGTTTCCTCTCTCTCTCACTCTCTTTTCATTATTCACCCTTTCCTTATATAGTTTACCTTACTCACTTTCTTTTAGTAGCTTACACAACTTGAATTTAGTTTACTCTTCTATCCTTCTTTTCTGTCACTGAAAGTATCTTCTTTTTTTCTTTCTAAGTAATTTACTCTATTTAAATTTCTTTTTGTCTCTGACTGTCTATCACCGTTTCTTTCTCTTTTTTTTCTGCATGTTTATCTCTAACTATATTTCTTTGTAAAATTGGATGATTGTCAATCTTTTCCCTTGTCTTTTCTAATTTTTAAATACATGTTTTAATATTTTTCAAATTTTTGTTGTTTCTTTCACAGATTGAAAGTATAAAAATAACAAGTGACTAAGTTAACGACAATTATAAGGTAAATGTTTTGTACTCTTTTCGTTACATTTCTATCACATTTAACTTCTATTAGTTCCACTGCCTCATTTCTTTAACCCTCAGTTTCCTGCCTTTGCTACTTCCCTCATTCCTTTCTCTATTACTTACTTACTCTACTCCTTCCACTCCTTTTCTCAGTCCCTCTGTTCTCATAGTTCCTCACTCTTCTTCACTCACTCCGTCTCTATTACTCTCACTGTCTCTGACTGATCACTCTTTCACTACTTGTTCATTATGCTTTCTCCCTGTAGTTCAAGCACACCAAGGGGCATATTATCAACACAGGCAATAAAATTATCGCTGCTTTTATCGGCAGAAAAATGCCGCATAAGCGGCTTTAGCGGCAGTTTTCTGCCGCAAAAGCGGCTTTAGCGGCAGATTTCTGCCGATAAAAGCAGCGATAATTTTATCGCCTATGTTGATAATATGCCCCTATGTTATTTACATTTCTTTGCTGTTTCAATCATTCCTTTTCTGTTACTTTTTCTTTTCTGCTTTCTGTTTTTTCTCTCTGTTATTCCACATGTTTTAATCTTATTTTGAACATTCACTCACATTCTCTAAGAAACTCTTGTTTATTAATCTTCTACTCTCCTTTTTTTCTTTCACTTCCTTATCTATTTTGTTTTTCACAATTATACCCTCTCCCATCTTTTCTTCGGTAAATAGATCTATTAAACAGTATCTCTGGTTTACTCCCTATAGCTGTCTTTCTTTTAAGATTACTCTCTGTTTCCTTCCCTTATACTTACTCTTCTTTTTTAAAAAAAATTTTTTTTGGTCCGCTTCCGGTTCGCGTACCGGCGAGCGAACCGGGAAGCGAACCAAAAGAAATAGAGGTTGCCAGAGTGGTAAACATTCTAGCAATTTTTTTATAAAGGGGAGGTAGTTCTGAAAAGAACTTTTTTTTTATTGTTTTTGTTGTTTTATATTTTTTTTATTATTTTTCTGAACATTTTTTTACTTTTTTTGTATTTTTTGAACGATTTTATATTTTTTGGGGTTTTTTTTGGAGGGGGAACAAAAATGATTCATTACAAAGGGCTCAACAGGAGCAAAAAAACCAAAGATAATTTATTTTCTGGGGCGTTTTGGACAGTTGTGATTGTCAATTGCAGCATTTATTAAATTTACACTACTCTCCCTGTAGCAAATCAATTTTTCGCAATAAATGCATACAAATTTCACTTCCCCAAACTTTAGCTGAATATTTGGGACCGTCTCTCTCGCCTCTGGTCCCGTCAGTGCCTGTTGATGTGATGTACTGGCCACAGGACGGGGGTTATCGAGCAGGTCACGTACTTGCGCAGCACTGTAGTTGTTAGGGTGCCACCTCTCCATATGGCGATGCATCGTATAATTGCCATAACTATATTTTTTATCTGTCCCTCTGGACAGATCATTTTTACATATAAGGCAAGTTACGTAGCGGGCATTCACTTTTTTTTGGCCTCGGGGATATTTAAAAAATTGCCAAATAAAATTCTCTTTCACTTGGGACCTCCTAGGCTCTTCTGGCAAAAAATGCCCCTCTTCTTCCTCTTCCTCTTGTTCCTCTTCTTCCTCCTCTTGCTCAACCATAACCTGAGGAGGTGGTCCTCTCTTCCTAAAAGGTGGTGGTGGTGGTGGGGGTGCACCAGCTGAAGCTACAACACTTGCCATCGCTAAGTGATGAAAAAAGGTCTTCCTCTCACAAAGATGAAAGTCAGAGTGAGGAAACAAGGATGGGTTTTCATCATTTGGGGAAAAAAAAATAGTTCTAAACCAATGAAAAGTGTTATTTTTAGGTCACATGACCTAGCCTTACATCATTAGGAAACTGAAAGTGAAATGAACCAATGAAAAGTGTTATTTACAGGTCACATGACCTGTTACGCTTACGTTACGCGATCCGCGCCGCGTCCCGGATCGCTTCCGGTAAGCTGCGCTTCGCGCCTCGCTTCGCGCACCGGAGCACTTCCGGGTGCGCTAACGCGGCGCGTCATATGACGCATTACGCGACAACGCGATACTTCGCGCTTACGCGACACATCACGATGTTGTTTTCTAACGCGGCAGTTGCACAGACGGAACGTTTACCGGTTCGCGGACCGAGTCGCGGCACCAAATTGAGCTAACGGGAAGCTGCCCGGTTCGCGGACCGGGAGCGAATAAAAAAAAATTATTAAAAAAAATACATAAAAAAATTGTATTAAAAACATATAAAATATATTTTTCGATTTAAAGAAGAATACATTTTAAAGCTTTTGATATTTGCTATTAAAAAACCATTGAAATTCACTGAAAAAACCATAGGTTATAGACCATATATAGTTAGGAATTAGCATTTACAAAACCTTGAAAATTCACTGAAAAAACCATAGGTTATAGACCATATATAGTTAGGAATTAGCATTTACAAAACCTTATTTTACTCACACAAAACCATTGAAATTCCATATATAGTTAGTTGCACTAACTATATATCGCGCACCCGCAATCCACTGCTGATGATGTCACATATTACATCATTCATGACATGGTCAGTGACATCACTGATGACATCACTGATGACATCTCAAATGACATCACTGATGACATCACTGATAACAACATCCAGTGATTTTATGTTGCTGTAAAGTTTAAATATGTCTTACATATTGAAGAATGAGTGGATGTATAAGTGTCTGGACAAAGGATTTAGTAGGTGCATGACTGACTGTATGAGTGAGTGATTAAATGTGTCTCACTGAGTGCATGGGTTAGTGACTAAACTGTCTTAATTTGTGCATCATTATGTCTGTTGTTCTGTAAACTGCTGCATGTGTTGATCAGTACCTATATGAGTAACTATATGGGTTATTGATTGATTGTCCAAGTATTTGTATGGGAGACTGAGTGTGTGTGTGGCTGGCTGGGAGGTGTGTGACTCTGTGCAGATCAATGTGTGCTTGTATCAATGATTGTATAAGAGAGTAAGTATGTGTTAGTATATGTTTGAAAATGTAAGGTGCTCTATGTTTAACTGTATAGATTAGAAAATGGAAGTGTGATTGATTCTTTACAGGACTGACTAGGTGTGTGAGTAACTCCATGGATGAGTGGCAGAGTGTGAGTGTCTGTATAGGTGTATGAGTGCATATGATAGTGTTGTAAAGATGAGTGATTGTATGTATGAATGATTGTATGGGTGAATGAGTGAATGTGTATGTAGACGTAAGAATCAGTGAGTGCGTATGTAGTAACTAGTATTGGTGTGTCAATGGTTTCAAAAATTATATTCTGTGTTTAACACTGGGTGTAACAGAGGTTATATTAAAGTGTGAGGAGATGCATTGTATTGTCATATTAATGATATCATCATTGATGTGACCATTGATGTCAAATGAGATATCATCAGTGATGTCATCAGTGATGTCATTTGAGATGTCATCAGTGATGTCATCAGTGATGTCACTGACCATGTCATGAATGATGTAATATGTGACATCATCAGCAGTGGATTGCGGGTGCGCGATATATAGTTAGTGCAACTAACTATAGATGGAATTTCAATGGTTTTGTGTGAGTAAAATAAGGTTTTGTAAATGCTAATTCCTAACTACATATGGTCTATAACCTATGGTTTTTTCAGTGAATTTTCAAGGTTTTGTAAATGCTAATTCCTAACTATATATGGTCTATAACCTATGGTTTTTTCAGTGAATATATATATATATATATCGAACACCAGTCCAACTTTCACTTCTCAAAAGAGGCGCTGACTCCCTGCATCCATCAAAGTAGAAACGATTTTATTAATACAATTAGTTGCTCGGGCGCGTTTCGGTAGACACAGCTACCTTGCTCACTACATACACTACGTATATATATATATATATACATGTGTGTGTGTGTGTGTGTGTGTGTGTGTGTGTATGGGAGGAAAGGCCGCAGCAGCCCCCTGACAGCACCATCTGTGTAAATGCGAAGCCTGAGTTGGAAGGCCCGAGAGGCGCTGGTTACACTAAGGTAGGAGCATGAATAAAGTCAGGTTGAGAGGTATGCTTAGTAAGATGGTTAACAGTGCCGAAATACACTCTTATGTTTAAAAATTGCAAATTCAACAAATATGTCCGCTGACGTGCTGCGGGACCGTGAGGACGTTCATGTTCATGTTCAGCAATTCCCCCATGGTGGACCTGTTGGCACAAGCTTCAAGCAGCACTACAAGGATTAGGGACACGTTTAGGAAATTAGAGAAACTCCCGAAACATGAGCAAGCCAAATGGTGGGAGCACAAATCCCTACAAAGGTATTTGGATGTGGCTAGAATCCCAAGGGGGTCAAGAATAATGATTGCCACGATTTGAAAACCTTGCATCATAATCTCAAGGGCAGAAAGTCCAGCCCTTGAGATTACTGGCCGGCTTCCGACAGGCCAATGTGCTCCAAGAGCCCCCTTGGAAGCCAACTGGCTGGTTTACTTTCCAACCACCTAGATCATAATTAGGCAGTCGGAAAGTAAACTGAGCGGCCCATTATGAGGCAGCCATGAATGCTCCGACCTTTGGTTGAAGCCTTCACGGGCTGCATCATAATCGGCCCCTTAATGTTTATTTATGTTTGTAAATATATATGTAAAAAAACAATATTTTTAACAATGATATTAGTGACATCGATATTTTTTTCATATTTTTATCATTTACATTATAAGAATAGGAAATCGATTTTTTTGGGGGTTAATATTTTTGTAACACTATATTAGTGTTGTGGTTAATATGTCACTGAACCCATTAGCACATATGCCTTTCCAACAAGGTCATTAGAACTTGTGCACATTTACCACACATGCAGTTACTAATCAAAATATTACCACACATATGTATTTGCCACACATGCCTCCATGGTTACCCTAAAAATACCCTTGCCACCCAAAAACCCACACCCACCCTAAAAATACCTTTGCTTCCAAAAGTCCACACCTATCCAAACCACTAATAATACATATTATACAATTCAAATATATAAAAACTTACCTGCAAAATGCTTACATTTTAATTGTAAAGACATGCTTGGTAAAGGCATATTTGTTGCAAAATGTTGTGTGGTAAAGGCATGCGTGGTAAAGACGCATGTGTTGTAAAGTCTGCGTGGTAAAGGCACAGGTGGTCCTGACCATGTTGTAAAGGCTGTTTCTCCTGTAAATTGTACAAACAGATTTACAGGCTGATTTATAGTTTGGCAGACTGGTTACTCTATCATAAATGTATTCCAAAGAGGGGGATGGGAAGAGGGGGGGGCTATTTCCACTTGCCAGGAGTGGGAGGTCCAGCACAAACCGTGCCCCAGTCAAGACATCAAAAAAGGATTGTTGTGCTGTTCCTCAGGAAGGGTTAGTGAAAGTCACACTAGAGCTAGAGTCCTCTGTGTCTCAAAGAGATCAACAGATGGAAATCCATTTGCTGGATTTTAATGCCCTCACACACCCTTTCAGGTGTCATGCTTCATTATATGGGCTGCTCCTCGTTGGGTCGGCAGTGCAATACCCAACGGGCTCACCTCAAAGAGGGGCACTTTATCAGAGATCTTTTATCCAACAGCCGTATAGTGAAGTGCGGGTATGGGGCCAAGAGTGTGTAGACGTGGTGGTGAATGTAAAATTGGGCTGGGAGTACCTGAAATTGTCTTTATTCTGGGGGTCTCCTGCCTTAATTAAAAGTAATGAAGTCGACACTTATTGAGATATTATGTCTCCTATTTAGGTGTCAGTTAGTGAAAATTAGTGGCAACGGTCAACATGTTTCTCGCGTATATGTCGGTTGACTCGCGATTCTTCAGGACCATATAAAAAGGGGACTATCTACACTAAACAAATAGTTGATATGTTTATTGGTTCATCAGTAACACAATGTAGTCATATCTAATATGTCAATGTACCTGCGATGAGCTGGATCTACCTATGTAGGTGAAACAGAATTACATACATTACGGGTATACACTTGAATAAACCAGTGTCAGAAAGTGTCAGCTGTGACTTTCAAATAAAAAAACATTCTGTGGTGGGTGCCATTGTTGATTGAGCACATTAAAAGTTCTAAGAGCCTTGGTGGTTGAAACCCACAGTGAGCTAGGGTGGTTATCATATGCTCCTGTGGAGTATACATAAAAGCAGAGGAGCAATCAGATAGGACACACCTAATAGTGTCAAGATTCCAGGCATCGACAGTACCCGGCGGTCAACACATCAGGCTTTCACTCCCATGTAAGTTGGGCTATACATGGTGGGATGGTTGCAATCAATTAGAGACATGGAGGCATATTATTAGCAGACAGTTAGTATAGTCAACATCCTATGGTGATTGTTCATGGATTTTTAAGTGTTACTTGGAGACCTTTCTCACTAATTATGATTTACTGAACATCTAAAAAAAGGGGGTGGATATTCTGTTCTGGCTTATAACATCATTCCTTAGCTATTATCTCTTGTAAATATGGACCTGGAGTCATGTGGGAAGTGTATTGAGATCAGTATGCCCACTAGCAGTAAGCCAGAATGGCCCCTCTGAGCTCTTGAAGCGGCGTTCGTGCTGATATAAGTTGCCACTTGCTCAGCGGGAAATGTAATTAATACAAGTGGCGGTGCCGTTTTTAACCACTCTGTTCGCAGTGTATCAAGATCGGCACCCTTGCGCTTGTACAGTGGTTTCTGGGCTAGTGCCAGCAGACTATACAATTTTCTGGGAAGTATGATTCTATTAAAGTTGATTCAAGCGGGGGTTGCCGTGTCTAATCAATCGTTAAAGAAGGCGTCATCTCCGTGGAGAATGTACTTCTTAACGGAGCGCCTTTAATCGCATGCTTCGTTCGGGCAGAAAACCTGCAAGAGGTATTGTGCCGATACTAGTTAACGCAGTCATGGTAATGTTAGCAACTGGATAATGGACAAGTAGCATTAAAAATATGAAAAGCAAAGAAACATGTCGCGGCATACATTGAATTTAGATCGTACTCACGTTTAGATGCCTAGCGTGGCGCTTTGAGACCTACCCACACCGCCGAGTCCGGGAGGAGCCGGCGTAGTGGGCGGCCATCATTATGTGTAGATGCCAGTATCACGTGACATTGCGCGTGTGTTGCCTGTGGGTCACAAGGTTTGTGGCGTGTCCATGACGGCCATTACAGAGTGGTGTAGTTAACTAGTGCATGTATCAGACGTTTGGCAGGCGGCCATTCCAGAGTGGTGTAGTTAACTCGTGCATGCATCACACATTTGGCAGGGAACAAAAAGTACAGGATGGTGCTCCACCATGGCTGATCTCTAATCGTATAAGATATAAACGGTGTTATGGCTCAATGGAGAAGCCAAGAAAGTAATTCCCGTTAATGATGTTATAAGATCTAGAGAGTATTAGGGTGGATTCCAGCGAGGTCTACAGGCATTTGTTGTGTATACCTAATCCCGAGGTTTGTTAACAAGGGGGCTCTTCCATCCGTGAATCGGGGTCATGTAGTGATCGTAGGGTAGAACATAAGTCAGGTTGGATCAACATGGGCTATTACTGCTCGCCGTTACTTCGTTCGTGCCATTGGGGTGGTTGTGCCATCATGTGGTGTGATGGAGTATGGCAAGTGTATTGGATCATCAGGTGAGATGACACCGGTGCTAATGCCATGGGGTGGTGTAAGATATGTGCAATAAGAACAGAAGCACTACATTTGCCTCCCATATGTTGAAAAATGCCCCATGAGTGGTAGTGTCCCTACAAGATGGGTAGGGATGTGCCTGTAGATTCGTACAGATGGTTTAGCCAGACTAGATATTAGATCTTAATGGCGCTCCAGGGTATTTCTTCATTAAGGCCATCACTGTCTGTGAAAAGGCGGTGTATCCACCTTTATTCTTTGGTAAAAAGGTTGTTTTTAGAAGCTCTGGGGTCAGCCTCGAGAACCAGCCATTTCACGGAGTCAGGTGTGTGGATCTGCTCGATGTAGTGCGAACACATTTTAGTATTGTTTTTCTTACAGCGAAAGTTGCTGCGGTGTTCTGAGATACGTATTTTGATTGGGCGAGTTGTCATTCCCAGATAGTGGAGGTTGCATGGGCAGGTCAGAAGGTAAATGCAGTTTAAGGTGTTGCAGTTCGTGTGTCCTCTCATTTCCCAGGTAAATGAGTTGTTCAGCGTGATGGTTTTCTGTACCGTGGTAAAAGCACATGCACTACACGTGCCACAGGGGTAATGTCCTTTGACCACAGGCAGTTGCCACAAGGTAGATTGGTGGGCTACTGCTTTCTTCTTTGGTCTAGTCAGGATGAGAATATCCTTGATATTTTTCGAGCGTTTAAACGCAAACCGAGGTTGTTCAAAGCTTAGGCATCCTGTACTCAGGATGTGCCAATGTCTCATCAGTACCATCTTTATTCTGTTAGAGGCTGGTGTGAATGTGGTTACGCACGTCATAGGCTCTGTGTTGGTTGCGCCACGTGCCTTATGTTCCAGAAGGCTTTCTCTGTCTTCATAAATCATAAATGTGATAGATATCCCATCTGCCTTATCACTAGTACAATCGGATTTTATTGATGCCACCATAAAGCTTTAAGTGACTCCATCAGTTAAAGCCTACACTGGCCCTCAGTCAACCTTTACATATGTTGATTAACCAAATTGCTCATATTCACATTTCTTTCAGGTAGCAGGCACCCTAGAAGAACGTTTTTTTTAAATGTCTCCATCTATGTCTAACAGAGCCTACCTTTTCCTGGGCTCTCAAGAGCTCTGAATGCAGCAGACTGAAAGCTGAAAAGCTTAGCTGCACAGTGCATGCCCCTCTGCAGTATTCAGTGGACAGTCCACTTGGGAAGGTGTGAACTAGATCCTACATGATATTTCTACAAACCTCATGCTGATACAATGTAGAGGTGGGTCCAGGACTCAACATCTGGCCTACAGCCTCTAACACCACCCTTTCATGTTTCATCACAGGGCAGGGAGAGGTCAGTAAGTCTTGGTGGCCTGGCTACAACTCACTCTGCGATAATTTGTGAAAGGGTGGACTGTCAAAGCTCCAGGTCCAAATGGATATGTATCCAACAGCGCTACAGGGTTTCATCCTGAAGCACCCAAGGAGAACTTTATAGACATATCATCAGAGGGAAAAGTTCAGTAGTAAATATCATCACTTTGCCAGAATGATGACCTCGCATACATCCTGGCAGTGAGATCGTTGGCATGTCAAATGCTGATTGATGGCAGCC
Source organism: Lissotriton helveticus (assembly GCF_964261635.1). NCBI lineage: Eukaryota > Metazoa > Chordata > Amphibia > Caudata > Salamandridae > Lissotriton > Lissotriton helveticus. Next base: position 1,583,330,973 of record NC_136059.1, on the reverse strand, counting down.
TGCCTCTTCATACCTTTGAATGTGCACGAGCACAGAAAGCCTAGAAAACAAAAGCAGGTGAGTCAATTAGTGCCTTTCCATTTCTATCTTCATTCATGTGTGTAGCTATATGGGCATTTTTTTAATCAACTTCCTAAGAGAGCAAGTATGGAGGACTCAATCCTAGGTCTCTCATTGAGGAGCTGCCACTATGTAACATCATCATGATTTAATGTTCTATCAAGTAAAATATAAGAAAAATATACTTTATTTTCTCCATTATCTTTGGAAGCATTTCTAACTTTTTGTGCCACCTCAACTCAAATGTAATGAAGACAAGTCAGAGATTCTCCTCTATGGTAAATTCCCCCCTGGCTTCAGATATACGATCTGGCCTCCTGGATTCCCATTACCAACTTCCAATGGAAAATCGGTGAGGAACCTGGGAGTGTTGTTTGATGATAACCTTTCTTTTTCCACCCAGGTAAGGAAACTTTCAGGCAGCTGCTTTGGCCTCCTTAAAACACTAAGAAGCTTTCTTCCTCTTCTCCCTAGGTCTTCTAAAGAGACGGTCATCCGTGCCTTGATTCTCTCTCATTTGGATTACGCCAACGCTTTGTATGTGGGCATCCGGGATACTCTTTGAATAGACTCCAGGCCATCCAGGATGTGGCTGCTAGGCTTCTCCTTGGAATCTCCAAGAGGAGTAGCGTGCGCGAACATTTCCACTCACTTTACTGTCTTCCCATGGCGGATCGGATCAAATTCAAATCCCTTGTTAACGCCCATCATGCCCTCCATGGTCATGATCCCGCCTACTTGCAGAAGCAGTTTTCCTTTTATGTTCCATTGAGATAACTAAGTTCATCAGCACTTCTATGAGCTAAAGTGCCCGCTGCATTCACCACAAGATGGGCAGCTGCTCCCTGGCCGTGAATGCTGTCCAGGCATGGAATGCCCTTCCATTTCTATTGCGCAATACGCAAGACCCGTTGGCCTTTAAGAAACTTCTAAAAACATACCTCTTCCCCTAGTGACAGCTCGATGACTCCTCTTGGACTCGTGCCAGGACACTGTGCGTGTTATGAGTATATAACATAACATAACATCATTTATCCAGTTTCCTAACTACCAATAGCAACTTGTCCACATTGGAAATGGTAGCAGAGCCAATTCACAAAGGGCCTCCGCACTCGTGGCAGAGATCCCATAGTCTTCGGGGAGTCTCCGTACTTGGGAAAGAATCTCTGCAATGACAATTCTCATTGCAAACATTCCACCCCGAATGTGGGGACTCCCTCACGACTGTTGGGCCTCCACCACAATTGCAAAGGCCCTTTGTGAATCAGGTCCTATTTCTCTCCATTTATTCCCTATCGATTGTCAAGGTCATTTAACAGAATTCAGAGTTCTATTTGGATGAATGCCTACAGAGGCACTAAAATGAAAAGTCAGACTCAAATTATCTTTTACTGATCCTATCTGATTTACTTGGTCAGCACTGTAGATTAAATAATCTCTTCTAATGTAGACAATAGAGTGTAGCTACCTGCAAACAATTATTATTATTCTCAGTCATTTTCTTATTGCATCCATGCTTTCGCCATTTTTGTTCACCAATTTTATATTATTTTCATTCTTTTAGTTATCAAACTGATCATTCAATTTTACAGTTAATGTTTCATAACCTTTTTGTTTATTCTTGTTTATTTATGAAGAATCTAAGCTCCAAACAACATACTCACACTAAACATGTTCTGTGTCACACCTTCTGGTCTATACACCAGCATTCTCTTGGTGAACTCCATAAATTCACATATTTTGTGGGTTTTGATGCTGTAACTTCTTCCAGACTTCTCCTTCAACAGCTTCTAACTGGAAACCATAAATTGACATTCTTTGATGATTTCTTTAAATGTGCCTTACGGTTGATTGAAACCCTTGATTGTGGTAAACTACATATACCAATACAAGGCTGGTTTTAGAAAGTCCACCGTAAACATCATTCACTGTTTCAATGACACGAAAACCACCAATACAAATAGTACCTGTAAGGTGAGCCCTTTGTACTCCACGGTGCATACCATTTTTCCAGTTATTTTTTGAGACCCTTTTTTCTAGATTGTTGCAATAAACACCAGCACCCATGATTGATGAAAGTTGAGATTGCACCACTGAGAAGTTCACACCACTTTCCCCAATATATTAGGTTACCATAAACAGCGCACCACTTCAAGGTTGAGCCAATTGAGACTTTTTCTAGTCTGCGCAGTGAAACTCAAGATTTCAATAAACATAATGAGGATATTGGTATCAAAGAATAGGTACTGCGCTGGCAGAATATTGTGGACTAAATACTGTGAACCAAAATATTATGAAGGTAAGTGCACACCAGTAAATATAGATTTCATATTCTTAACTCTGAAGCTACATACATACCTCAATGATATATTCTTTTATGTATTTTTTTAATAGTTACTGCTTTCAGCAATACATCTAAAAGGTTAGTCATGTCTCTCAGTGAAACTAAGGGCCAAATTTAGGGGCATATTATCAAGAACCTCGTTAAAATTACTGCCGTTTTAGCTGCAGGAAATGTCAGCTAAAACAGAGATAATGGGCTTGCTAATATGCCTTACAGAATTCCAATCGAAGCCCAGGTTAGATGTCCTGCACATCTAACCTGGGCTTCTATTGGAATTCTCTAATGCATATTAGCAAGCCCATTATCGCCCTTTTAGCGGCAGTTTCCTGCCGCTAAAACAGCGATAATTTTAACGGGGTTCTTGCTAATATGCCCCTTAGAGTTTGGCAGACAGGGTCCGCAATCTTAGAAGTAATGGAGTACCCTGTCCTCCAAACCCTCATTCTGCCCACACCATGTAGAGACTGCCAGACTTTAAAAGTTTCTGTTGATGGTGCCCTATTAGCTGCATCAACAGAAAACTTCCTCAGATTTAGTATGGGCTGACGGATGGGTTGATAAAGGAGGGCATTACACCACTTGGATTAATTAGGGTAGATGGTGTAGTATCTTTATTCTTGTCCATTACCAGCAGGAAAAATCTGGTGGTGAGGAACAGAAAATAAATAATAATCCCCCACATCCTGGGGGGCTGGTATGTGGGTTATTAGCTATTTGATTAAAAAACCACCTTCTTTTGGAGTTTGTTTCTGAAAAACCAATAAAATGTGAGCATTTGCAAATGACTGTCAAAAACGGTGCAGCAGCCCACCAACCCTTTTACAAACAGACAGGGAACTGCAATAACAATTGTTCCTTTCAAAGTTCAGAGATGGCTTCTGGGCTAGCTGTTATCTCTAAATTTGACAGATGGTAGTCTATCCGGATGGCGGGGATAATGTCTTCCGCTAACCTAACTGACAGTGTACCATCCATCCAACAATAGGGGCTTCATTAACAAAACATTGACATAGGGCAGTGCTGCAAGTCTTTTTGCTGCTCTGCCGTACGCCAATTTAAAAGGGCAGGAATGCACTATATTTACAATATTCTGTGCATTCCTGTCCGTTCAGCCTGCGTGGCGCAAACTTTCATGCCTAGCACCAACGCAGGCACTCTTGCACCATGGTGCAAGGGCGCCTGCATTGTTGGCAGGATTCTTTTTGTGCAGGAAGGAACACCTTTTGCACAACAACAATCTATGGAGGTGCTTTGCTCGTTCTATGTGTGCTGTGGAATTCAGCACATATCGAACAAAAATGTCTTCTCGTTATGCCTGCATCATTAAATCAATGTGTTTTGTGTGGTAACACCTACTGCATAGCCCAAGGAATGTCCCCAATAAGGCAATGCTGTATTTTGCGCTGCCTCGCCTTACTCCATATCTATGAGGACATGCGAAGCCAATCAGACTAGCTTGCGTCACCTCATAGATATAATTGAGAGGCCTGCACCATTGGGGCATCAAAAACAGTGACACTCCAGTGGTGCAGGCTTCTTGTAAATAAGTTCCTTTATTTTTACTAAACAGGCAAGAAAAAGCTCCTTTTTAAGGAAAACATAGGCACATACAATATGCATTTTAAAGCCTGCAATGCACCAAGGTTGTAGCATGCTCAATAGGCCTAAAGGAGAGGGCCTGAAAGAAAAGACAATGACATTAGATGCATTAGGAACCTTGACAATTCTGGACAGACCATATACCAAAGGGAGTTTTTGAGGTAGAATGGGTGCCAAAATAAGGCACAATAATGCCTGCTTAAACCATAAACCAACAGACCCAATGGACCCTCTCCATGACAAAGCAAGTCAACGCCGTCTCCCCATCCTGCTTCAACACCCTCCAAATGCTCCGCAGGATGTTCAAATGGATCCCCCCTGACACAAGAAAAACCGTCACCCAGGCCCTAGTCACCAGCAGACTCGACTACGGGAGCGCCCTCTACTCAGGAACTACAACCAAGCTCCTGAGACGACTACAACGAAACCAGAACGCCTCGGCACGACTGATCCTCGACATCCCCTGTTGCAGCCACATCACACCCCACCTGAGAGGCCTGTACTGGCTTCCAGTCAACAAAAGGATCACCTTCAAACTCCTCATCCACGCACACAAAACCCTTCACAACGCCGAACCAGCATACCTCAACGACACGCTCAGCTTCTACACCTTCTCTAGCTTCTCCTACCTCGCCGCCAAGACATGGAACACCCTCCCTACCAACCTACGACAGACCCAGGACCTGCTGGCCTTCAGAAGTCTCCTCAAGACCTGGCTTCGACCAGTAGCAGCTCCCCCCCTCCCCCCCCAGTGCCTTGAAAACCTCACGGGTATGTAGTGCGCTCTATAAATGCACTGATTGATTGATTGATTGATCATATGAGTAGAAAAGTTCAATTGTTTTTGTGTTGAAACTGCACCCTTTCCTGTGTTTGCAACCATGTACCTGGTATCATAAATAAATGCATATAATTTCTAGAAACTTACCTTCCTGTAATTTCCACCATGCATTTTCGGGGAGGAAGTCATACACTTCAAAGATGCAGATAATTTGGTGGCTATAGTAAGGTGTGTGTTCCTGTTTGTGGACGTTAAAGATTATCATACTTTGGTGTTTTTGGTGATGCACCTTCCTATGGAATGCATCCTCACTTCCTTTGGGCATGGTGGATATTTCTTCCTCAATACATTGAAGGACACTTTTTCCTCGATTGATCCAATAAACACACTGCAATTAGAGAGTGGACACTGCTTTCCCTGACATTTAGGGTTACCTAAATGCAAACTCCACTTCAGGATTGTTCCAATAACAGAGATTTTCCGAGTCTGTTTCGTGAAAAGCATGACTTTTTTAAAGACTACAAGGTGAGTATTATTTGCGTGTCTCTTTAATAGATACATCTCTCACCAGCAACATGTCAGTTCAGTTCAGTTCAGTGAAGCTTCATTTCGGCCAATTTGACCATAAAAGCATTTGTACAATAACTTACATTTCATTTGATTTATGATAAAACAAATAAAAAATATACATTCATCATATGACATTTTTTAGACCTGGCACCATTGCGTGGGTCTCCCTTCCATTTTTTCTGTTGCCTCATGTATTTTTGCTGGTTTTAGATGCTTTGAGCACTGTGCCACTGCTGTCCAGTGCCACAGTGCAAGTGCTCCCTATTGTAAATTGAAGTATTAATCAGTGGTTCCATGTTTGGCTATTTGGTTTACTTGTCATACCCTAGTCTAGTGCATGGAGTGTGCCCGGGGCGTGTAAATACAAATGCTTCTGGTGGGCCTGCAGCACTGGTTGTGGCACTCACAGAAGCAGTCTTGTAAAATGTGTCTAAGGTCTGCCATTGCAGAGCCTGTGTTCAGTCTGGTACAGTCATGATGACTGGGCTAGTGCACCCACTTGCCAGTCCCTAAACCTTCCCTTTTATTCTTATCAGTCACCCCTATGATAGGTCCAAGGGCAGGGTGCATTGTAAGTATAAGGTAGGACAAGCCCTGGTGTGTGTGGCATGTCCTAGTAGTGAATTACAGCAATTTTAGTTTTTCACTATTGCAAGGCTACCTGTTCTCCATTGGCCGGAATGGGCTGTTAGAATTATTACATTTTATAATCCTAACTGACTCAGAGAACATGGTAGAAATTCGAGTTTAGTATGCCTGAACTCAGAATGATAAAATACATCTTTTAGTGAAGATGGTTTTAACATTCTGTATTTGCAAATACCACTTTTAGAAAGTAGGTATCTGCTTGCCTAACCTTTCAAATATGCCTCTGCTAGGTTGTGTATTCCTTTGTCTGGTTTTGTGAGTGACAGGGCTGGGGGATTCCAAGAGACAGGATGAGTCAGCCCAGTGGTGAATAGAGAGATCTGCATCTTGATGTGAGGGAGGAGTTTCACCTGAACCTTGAATAGGGCTATGCCTCCCTTCCACAATGCTGACTCCACCTCCTGGGGAGAGGCTGATGTCTCTGCCCTGCACAATGAAAGAAGAGAAGGAGTCCTGTAAACACAGTGCTCCAGGACTGTACTTGCCTTCCACAATGCTGGCTCCACCTCCTGTGGGGAGTCTGATGTTTCTGCCCTGCACTGTGAAAGGAAAGGAGAAGTCTGGTAAATAGAGTGCTTCAGAACTGCTTTGGAGTGGGCAAAGGCCCCTCTCCCCTCAGAGAACAAAGGATTCTGGGGTATAAGTATTGGGACCCTGATCCCATGGAATTAGATCACTTCAGACTACAAGAAGAAACCTTTACTGAGGAGAGGAATCTGAGAAAACTGAGGAGAGACTATTCCCAAGCTGAAGAGCTGCTTGGGAGATTGGCCTGCAGTGGTTGCCTTACTGCCAAAGGAAGGAGAAAGGAACTTTGTGTACTTTGCTTTAAACTTGAGAAGGATCTCCAAGGGCTTGGAAAAGAGCTTGCCTCCTGCTGAAGTCTCAGGGACAACAGACTTCACCACCCAGATCCCTAGAGTTCTTTGGAAGTGTCTGCTGCTGTTTTGGGCCTTCTGAGGGACTGCGTGTCACAAGGAGCTGGAAGCGCGACTCATTGAGAAGAAGCATGTCGCCGTCGCTGTGCCTGCCGTCGAAGGAAGGTGTCGCTGCTGGAACTGTCGCACTGCACCGCATCGGAGAGAAGCGCCTCGCATCCCCGAGAAGCGCGCCGCCGTCGGAGCTGCTGCCGTCACATCGTGGATGTCGCCGCTGTAGCTGTTGCATCGTGCGGAAGCTTCACGCATCGTGGTAGAAGAGTGTCGCCAGGGGAGCGGCTGCCGTCGCATCGTGGAACAAGGGTGTCGCCGCTGCAGTCCATGCATCGAACCGAGTACTTCTCGCATCCCCGGAGAAGCGTGCCACATCTGGAAGATCTTCACGTCTTTATTTCTTTGTACCTGAACTTTGCCGCATTTCCCTCACTGCGACATTGCTTGCCGTGGAAGCGCAGCGCAACCTAAGGTACATTGACGCAAAGTGTCGCATCTTAAGAACTGAACTTAACTAAGCTACATCTACCATCTTAAAGTAACAGTATTGTGTAGTTGTGTCGTTTATGGTCTTGTGGTAACTCTATATAAAGTATACTTATTTTTGATATAAAACCTTGTGTGGTGTCCATCTGTAGTGTTGTCACTGGGTTACTGTATGTGGTCACAAATGCTTTACACACTGCCTCTTAGATAAGCCTGTCTGATCGTGCCAAGCTACCAAGGGGGTGAGCAGGGTTTATTTAGGAGTGTAATCCCCTTATCCTGACTAGAGGCAAGGGTCCCTATTTGTCACAAGTACCTACCTGTGCCAACTAGAGACCCCCACATCTAACAACATTGTATGGTAAACACACAATGTAACCAGCAGCAGTCTATCTTGCAATCAATTTTAAAATCACTGTCTACATTAAAGTGCGTGTGCAGTGCATATATACAATTTACAATAACATATTTATTAACCTCGTACTCTATCTCTCAGATCGACTATTCGAACAAAAAACAAACATTTTTTAAAGTGCTGTATTAGTCAATAAGGAGGCTATTACGTCGTCACTGGCTACATTGAAGTGCTTTTGCAATATATAAATGTACAATTTGCAATGCCAAATGTAATAAGCCCATACTCTACCTTCTGGATTAACATTGTCATAGGCCCTTATACCACAGTTCTACTTCTTAATAGTCCTACACGCCCGTATACTGTACATCAGGATAAAAATACATCGTTAAAATGTTACTAAAATACAGTTCACATAGAACACCTTCAGTTAAAAATGGAGTGTACAAAGATGTAATCATCATCTTTGGGGGTTAGTTTAAGGAATACTCCTCAGGTACACCACATAGAAAATAAGAAGCCTGCCACCAAAAATGCTATAGGGAGGCATCATGTTTCAGTTTCCTGAAGCCTCTGAGCATTGCCTAGTTCCCAAATTTCAGGATATCTGGACCAACCATCATTTTCTTGCTTTCTTATATCGACAGCAGAACAAAACATGTGGTATTCTGTTTCTTCTAAGCTATTACAGGCCAGGCAACACAGATTTTGTAAGCCCGCTCATTTATTCGTAAAAGCACCCAGTGGCAGTACCCTGTGCCTGAATTGTAAATAGAGCTTCCTTGCAGTAACCGGCTTGATGTCGTTGAGTACCGGCTCTAATCTGTACTGCTCTTTCATTTCCCAAAAAGCTGCAGTAAGATTGCCTAATGAATGGTTACTCTGTAATTGGGCCAATTTTTTGTTCCAAAAACAGTCCTTTAGCTCTTTCCTTGACACTATGGGACATGTCATTTCTGGATTATCCCACAGATTACCTCGTCCCATGGTCATGAAAGTGTTCTGGATATGGGTAAGCCATAAGCCATGGTAGTCTCCCTGCCCCAGATATATTCATCACCTCTCTTGGGGCCATATGTATCAAGCAAATTTGCATTTGCAAACGCCGAAATTCGCAGAATTTCGGCCTTTGCGAATGTGAATTTGCTACATGATATGCATTAAGCAAAATCTGGTGTAAAATAAGGAATCGCTAAATTTGCGATTCCTTATTTTGCAATTGCATTTAAGGACTCACACATTTTGCCATTCCTTAAATGCAATGTATGAAGCAAAACAAATTTGCAAAATGTCCTTAAGGAATCGCAAATTACCACCAACTTCTTGGTAAGTTGCGAATTCCATGAAAAATACACATTTTTGCATTTTTCAAAGTGCCATGTGACGCACATACATGCCCTTGGGGCATGTATGTGCACCACGTGTGCACCCAAATAAATGCGCCACATGTGCACCCAAATGAATGGGAAGAAAGTATTCCTTAATTGCGATTCGCAATTTGCTAATTGCAATTAAGGAATTTTAAGAAATCGCAAAAAAATGCGATTTTGTACATGCATACCCATTTGTGATTCTCAAAAAGGGATTTCTTAAAAATCGCTATTTTAGAATCGCAAATGGGTATCTTGATACATATGGCCCTTAGTTCTTCCCTATATTCAGCCTGTTCTGGAGTGACCCACAAGTGTGGCCAGAATAAGACAGGTCAGAGAGAAACTTCTTCTGCAATTGACCTGACCCCCAAATCTAGTCGTAGCGGTATGAGAGGGGAGCTGCAGGGGAGACCAAACAATTGGCTGGCAAAGGTGTTTTCTGCTTGTGTAAGGCTGGCAGGGCGACAGTGGCCCCACATTTCTGCTCCATATAGAGCAGCACCTCTAGCTTGTACCTTATATATTTCCAATACTGGGCCCACCGGTTTATAGTTAGAGTTTCGAAATACCTTGGTCAGGCCCCCTGTTGTTTGTGCTAGCTTCAGTCTAGTTTGTTTGATTTGTGCCCCCAGTCCATTTTTTCTGTGATCATAATGCCGAGATAATCAAAGACAGATACCCTCTCCAGGGGTCTGCCATCCAAGCAGGGGTTTGATTGGGTACTTTTGGCTGAGTTAAACACCATAAATGACGGTTTCTGTAGGTTAATATCAAGCCCCCTTTCCTTACAAAAGGCGTCAAATTTATTTAAAACCCTCTGTATACCCATAGGATATCTTGTTAATAACAGGGTATCGTCAGCAAACATCATGCCGGGATATTACGTGCTGCCAACTTATGTACATCTAAATCCTTCTCAGTATTTAAAAAGTTAACTAGCCCGTTTACAAAAAGACTAAAAAGGGTCGGCACAAGGACGTATCCCTGGCGGACACCCTACCTACAAGGATGGGAGTGGTGAGTTTCCCGTGTTTGCCAAATCTTATTTGAGTGTAGTTTCCTTTGTGTAGCCACCTCATGGTTTGGCATGAATATACCGGAGCTCCCATCTCTAGCAGGACTGCTCACAACTTGTCTCTTGGCACCAGATCAAATGCAGATTTCAGGTCCACAAATATTAAATATAGGCTGCCACCATCCATACACACAGTCTTCCAGTGTAATGATTGTAGCCTGAAGATCTGGTCTAGTGTGGACATTTTTCCTCTGAACCCTGCTTGGAACAGGCTAAGAACGTTATGCCCCTCCATCCAGCTCTACAGGTGAGTCAATAGCACATGTGCACATTTTTGGGGGCTAATATCAATAAGGCTTATGGGCCTATAATTTGTGGGTAGCAGTGGGTATTATTTCTGCCCCAGGACAGCTAGCAGAAATTGCCATGCCTTGCATGACAACGTTTAATTAAATCCAAAAATATGGTGCCCAGATGGTAGGTTCACTGCGGAACAAGTCCCCAGGTATCCTGTCTAACCCTGGTGCCTTACCTGGTGCTATTTGACTGAAAGCACCGGTTACCTCTTTAAGTGTGATCATCGGGGTATCGTCTGCCGCTCTAGGGATGGACGTGAGTGCATTAGAGCATTTGGCCTGTGAGGGGTAACGTTCATTATCCACTACATCAACCTCTATCTCTACCCTTGAGTAGAGAGACTCAAAATAGTCCTTCCACATATCTGCCCCTAAATTTGGCTCTATCGCCAGTTTCCCTTTGGAACTACCCATGTTTACCGTATTCCAAAATGTCCTCATGTCACGGGTGCCCAAGGAGCTTCTCAAGGTTTCCCACTTATTGCTTTCCTACCCTTTTTTGCCTCATCAATACCAGTTCAATAGGCCGCTCTATTGATTTTAATCAGAGGTCAATCATTGGCCTTAATGGCAATAATCAGAGCTATTTTGGCCTATCGACATCTTTCATTATACCATGGATGAAAGGGTATCCTAAGTTCTCATTTTTTTGATTGGGAAGAAAAAGTCAGCCATGGTGATCGTTAGCCTATAATGGTTTAGGGCGACCTTCAACGGTTCAATTGAGGTGCTGTCAGCTAAAACAGATTGCATTGAGTTCATAAGAATTGGAATAACGATTTGATACAGGGCGCCTAACTTTTCTTGGGATTGACTTATGTCTGCCCATCGGACTCTCTTCCTACATATAGTAAGAGTCAATCTTCCATCAGCTGGCATAACCAAACCTGTAGCATTCCCAGAGCTTAGTGTGAACAAGTCTAAAATGAAGGCATTGTGATCACTATTGTGACATGACTCGATCTTGAAGTCTGCTACCCTGTGCCAAGATTTTATATCAATCAGAATATAATCACTTAAGGAGCCTTGTCAAATTCTATTAAAAGTGTGTTTTCCTGGAGTGTCAGACTTAATTCTACCGTTACATGCCCTCAGTTAGTGTTTAAATACAAGAGAATTCATCAGGAGCACCTGAGGGGTCCAGACTCTTACTAGCAGACAAGTAGTTTCTGGGACAGCCCAGTGTTGATCTTCTTCTTAAGGGCTATCATTCCATCTAAGGGCTCATACTGGCAGTTGAAGTCCCCTTCTAGGATCACCAGGTGGTTATCTGGAATAGTAGTGAGAAAAGTCATTAGCTCATCAAGTATCTTTGACTCTTGACTACGGTTGACTGGTCTCGAGCAGACATTTATTAGAGCAACTGTGATCCTTGATGGAAAGTTAAGGAGGACACACAGCCTCGGTGGATCCAGTAGACTATCTATGACAGCAAGTTCAGGGGAGGGTGGGTGCGGGGTCCCGCCAGTAAACAAATCTAACTTCTGGGTGGTCTCATTGATGGCGATACAAGATTGACTGTTAGTTGTAGCTATATTACATCCATCAATTTTGTCCCTTAATGTCCCACTCAATCTCCCGCTGATCTCACCCTCTCCTGGTGTCATAAGCTGGCCTATGATCACCCCTAATTGGACAGTTTCCACGTGGTTATGGTGTTCCTTCAACCCATACCCCTTGGGCTCAAATCAATCTACTCCTTCTAGAACACCAAATCTGTTTGTTGTGGGAATATTGAAGAGTGGTTGCCTAGGCTGGTTATAATCTAAGTTATCGGTTTGAATGTTTTGATGTAAAGGTCTCCCCTCCCTGCCATTTTGCCTTCTAAATTGTTGGGGTCTCCCTGGAGGGTAAAAGTAATCTAACCGAAGGGCTCTTATGGCCCCCTCCTGTCTCCAGTCTTCCCTACTTAGGATTTCGCGGGCGACTAATGGATTTCTAAAATTTATCACTATACAGTCTCCCTGCATAACCTTGGATCTCCAGCCCACCCAGCTGAATCTGCGGGTTGTTAGGATCTCTCCTGCATCCTCATAATGAAATTGCTTATAATTGGCTAACCAGAACATGCATTTATTTTTTAGATTCTGGTGTGATTCATTTTGCCCCCTCCCAAGCTCGGGAATACCTGTCAGAACAACAACATAAGGGGTTGAGGGAGGTGTTAGATTAATGCACGGCAGGGGAAGGTTTTCTTTGTTTGTTTCTATGCTTTTCATAAGTCCTACCCCCTCCTGCTGTCTGTTTTCTTGCCATTGTCTACTGTTATGTGGGTATGCAGGTGTTAGATTGGCTCTACAAGAGCTTGTAAGACACTGTCTGTCTTGATTTGGGGTGGTAATGGTAGGGGGGCAATTCTGTACAGGGGTAGGGGCAGCCTTATTGATATTCGATGCAGCCTGTGCTTCTTGACCACTGTTAATCCCTTCTCTCCCGTTTGTTACTCCTCTATTACCTGCCCAGGCCTCGATCAACATAGCCAGCTTATCACCCCTATCTCCCAGCATTTTGAGCTCATCCTTTACAAAAGCCCTTACTTGAGTTTGTAAGTATGCCACAAAATTTGTAACCCATGCAGGATGTTTATTGGCTGTTTCAATACTATTGGATGAACCTCCTTCCCCAATGTCTGAATCATCCATATTTTCTTCTACAACCTTCTTCCTTTTCACCCCCATTCTCGCTAGTGCTTTCGATTTTTTTCACATGTCGTGTAGGTGCAACCCTCGTATTTAGTTCAGTGTTGGGCAGTTCGTCCTATAGTTGTCTGGGCCCTAGGGGTGTCGCTAGCCAAGGGTCCCTGTGCTTGTGATATATCCAAATCTATCAAAGGAAGGTCCAGGTTTGGCGTGAGTGATAGCCGTCTCTCAGCCCGCTCTGTTGCTGTTGCCATCACTCCTATTGCTCTCTCTAACATCCTGTCAATGGAGGTGGGATGGGCTTTAGGTTTTGGTTTCTGAAGTGCCGCTTGTTTCTTATCAGCACAGATTCGATTACCCATTTTTCCTACTTTTTTCTGTTTTCTTTGCTGATATAGATGCTGTGTGTTCAATGTTAGCAGTAGGGCACCTGCTCTTTACTAAGACTTACACTACTTAGCCACAGATAAAAATCAAGCAAATGAGGGAGCCCACCGATACAGTAGGATGTATAGAGGGTTATTTGGGCACTGACCTTAAGCCAAGTGATATCCAGAGACCAAGTCCCCTTATTTCTTTGGCAGGGACCAAGGGGGGCGGCCCAGCCCAGCCTTGAATTGCCACGGATGAGCACAGACAGGCCAGCCCTTGACCCAGGCTGTGCCTGGGCACGGCCTGCTCTGCGGGAGCCCACCACGGCTTTAATGCGCCTCTGGGCATGGAAAGAGGCATCTCTGGCCCCACGGGCTGCTAGGACTCGCAGTCCTTGCTGCTGATGCTGGCCGTTCCCCTCATGGTGTGTGCATCGGTCTTCCTGGGCTTCCCGCTCTGCAGGAGCCCACCACGGCTTTAATGAGACTCTGGGCGCGGGAACAGGCATCTCTGGCCCCACAGACTACTGGGACTCGCAGCCCTTGCTGCTGATGCTGGCCGTTCCCCTCACAGTGTGTGCGTCGGTCTTCCTGAGCCTACCTATTATAAAGTCAGATAGAGACACACTTGAAAAATATTCCCGGTGATAAATAATACCATGAAAAACATTTCTAGCGAAGAAGAAAAACAACTATGAAGAACCACTCCAATTGTAATATCCAATGAGAGAAAGATTAATTGAAGAACAGCTCCAAAGAGAGACACAGAATACCCAGCTACAAGAGTAGCCTGCACTGATGAAGACAAAAGTCATGGTCAGGAAGCAGTCCTTAAAGCTAGGAAATGGCAGAGAGAAAACAAATTGCAAACTATAATGACACGATGGAACAACATACAGCCAGATTTAGCCTCCGCAATGAACCTATTCACCTAATCGAAATTTGCAACTGAAAAAATAACAAAATTTAATCAAACACAAGAGTAAGGAAGATACCACCTGCCAAGGGGAATTTGCAGCAGACATGAAGCGAGTAATACTACCTGTCAAGCAATATTCAAGCATTCCCAAACAAGGGTAAAGGGGATGGGATATAATATCTTCTTCATATTATGCAACACAGTCTCAATTTTCATTGAGCACATTAGGAAACAGTTGTATGGACAACATGAGGTGAAAAGGGACAAAGGACGAGGGCTGCATAATGCTCAATAGTCCTAAATTAAAAGGCTTGAAAGGAGAAGGCATTAGTCTAGTCAGCTGTCATTAGAATGTCAGGCAAACCACATCCTAAAACATAGGCTTTGTAGCAAACAAGTCAAATGGGTGCCAAAAGAGCCACATTGATAAATGTTTCCATCATAACACAACAAAGCCAACAGACTGTTGTAGGAAAAGAAATGGCATGATGTAATTTCCTGAAATAGATTAAAAGTTGAGAGTAAGCAAGGGACAGCGGGTAAGATGTATTGCACTCACATTGATTGAGTCAGCATGACACAAATTGCTTAGGAGTGGCTGAACTATAGAGCTAGCGGACTGAGGAACATCCTATTTTAGTTTTCAGAGTTGTATAACAAACTTCCATCTAGGGAAAAAGACCCGGCCACAATAGACTGAGCATCAATATCTGAAACCCTTTTCAGCTATATTATGTGAAATTAAGCACAAAATCATGGCAAGTTTGAGGAAAAGTTGATTATGAGGGCTGACGCCATTAATGGTCGAGTGAACCAATAAGTATAGAAGCACATTAGCATCCCAGATTGAAACTTATCTCAGGAAAGTGATTTGGGAGAAACAAATATCTTTTATCACACTACACACCAAAGCTACCTTAGCTATGGGACCTGGTCCCAAAGAAGGATGAGCCAGAAAATTCAGCTGATTAATAAATGGCAGTTCCTGTCAATGTAATTTGTTGTTTGGCCCAGGGCTACATCATTCTGACACACCCCTACACCAGGCAGTTTTCATTTTTAATTTCAAAATGAAAATCTCAAAACAGAATTTTTCTTTTGGTAATTAAAAAATTGAATCTCCCATAGTGATGGGAGCATTATTACCATTTTACTGTCCCTCACCACCGGTGATGGGCAGTAAAGCAATTGGCTATATGACCACCCATCATGATTTAGAGGGCAGGGACATAGCCATGTCTCAGAAGGACCATATTCCATTGAGCCATTGGAGAGGTTTGGCTATGACAGTGATGGAGTAGTCACCTCTGTAGCCAAACCTACGGTCTGCCCGCTTCTAATTAGTGTGTATACTCTGTCTCCGCTGTGAGAGAGTAAATGTACGGCCAACATATAAATTAGGCCTATTGTCCTTAGCTGTTGACAGATTTCTACTTTTCTTTCCTATTTTAAAGGCCTCATTGGTCTCCAGAAACCTGAGCTCTCATCACTCCAGAGTGGATACCAGTTTCCCTGACATATGAGGTAACTTTAACACCCCACCCAACTGCAGGATTGATCTCATAATATGTGATGTTTATAGTTAAAGCCTGAATTGCCATAAAACTCCACTTTTCTCTACTATTGTTAGGCATATTTCCTTAAACTTTAAATTCCAGGTTGTTTAATTAGCAGACATGGGTCAATCCTTAAAGCGCAATTTAGCCTATGTTCGCGAGTTCTGTAATGGATGCCAGGAACACTTTTCTCATGTTGCTGGCAGGCAGGCAATCAGAGCACTCGTTCCCGAAGAAGTCTCACTCCTGCAGGAGCGAATTGGCCCAAGGGAAAACAATTTCCCAAGGGACATTTGCAAGAGTACCTCAAACCCAACAGTCCAGATATCTATATTGTTTTCAACCGTAATATCACAAAAACTACTGAACCGATTAACACCAAATCACAAAAAGCAAAACCTGCAGACCAAGATCTTACTTTCTGACAAATTTGGTGCAATTCCATTCAGCAGTTTTTGTTGTAGTCCTTCTTAAAGCAGTCTTTGGAAAAAGCATGAGTATTTTTTAGGCCTCCCTTCTAACTTGACCTCCGCTTGATGGATCACCCCAAACCATTCCATGCATGAAGTAGTCAAGAAGCAGAACCATTTTCGGAAAGGTTGGAAGTTCATCAAATGGTGTGAAAGTTATTAGCAATACAACAAACGCTTTTCTTGTAGAAGAGCTGACCTAAGTGCCACTGGGTATTTATAGTAATATATAATAAATATCTATATATGTAAACAAATATATGAATATATTTACGTAAATAACCAAAGGTTACAGGGAGGTTATAGTTAGGCTCAAGTTTCACTCATACCAAACCAGTGAAATTCAGCAGTTATAGTTAGCTGAGCTAACTATAACTCATGCCCAACAATGCACTGCTTATGACCTCACATGTTACATCTCTCATGACATGGTCAGTGACATCACTGATGACATCACTGACAACATCTTCCTGTGAGTGTTTTAAAAATGCTGTGAGTGTTAAATATATATACCAAGGTGTACTGGTGAATCAGTGGGTGTATGACTGGCTTTATAAGTGAGTGATTCGGTGTCTCAGTGAATGTATGGGTGAGTGACTGGTGGTTGTGTGACTATCTGTAGCAGCTTGCCAGTTGGTGTCTAAGTGGCTGTATGGGTGTGTTAGCGGGTATGTGACTGGCTGTATAGGTGAGTGAGTGGCTACAACGCCCCCTCTCAAGCTGATTTTGGCCCGGGGACCCTATCTTGGTCCCACCCAGGGCACCTCCTTTCTAGAGTTGGGTACCACGGGGTAGCCTCAAGTCCCCTGAAAGGCCTGCCTGCTTTGTGCCTCCTGAAAGAGCCAAAATTGCTTTGACAGAGAGGAAGCTGCTAACAAGCAGCTCCCTCTCAGTTAGAGCAACTGTGCTCCGCTTTGAGCAAGGGAGAGCTAAATGCTCTCACTTGCACAAAGTGAAGCACAGCTTGCTATGTCTTGGCGGGAGTGTTAAAGCTCCCACCAAGCCATAGCAAACAGCCATGTCCCAGGGTGGGACATGCCGGGAAATAGCAGAAGCCGGTACTGGTGGGTTGGCGGTCCAGAGGGCCATCTATCGCTACATGAGGGGTCCCATTGTCCCCCCTCCATTGCTGGAAATAGCCCTGGGGATATGGTGGTCCCTGGGGCTACAGGGGGTCACACAGCGACACTTTAATTATTTACATTTTCCAAGGGAGGTGGTGGTCCCTATGGCTGTGGGGGTGCTCCATGGGCCCTAATTTTTTTACATTTTTGCCCCAGGTTGTGGTGGTCCCAGTGGTGCGGGGGCACATGCCCCCTGCATTAATTTCATATTTAGCCCCGGGGAGGTGGTGGTCCCCGGGGCTGGAGGAGCCCCCAGCATAAAATTTATATTAAGCCCTGGAGAGGAGGCAGATCTGCAGTTACACTGTGGCGCTCAGCACAGGCCCCCCATGTAAATTTGTAGAGGATCTGTGAATCGGCAAGGAATCCCCTAGGAACATTTAACAATCTGCTGTTAATGCTTTTTATTTTTTTATTCATAAAAGGTACTTAATTAGAAGCCAAATACTCCCTTAATGAGCAATGTTTCTATACCCCTGTTCTTTTAAGTTTCATAGTGCAGTCTCTTTTCGTCCCTTCCCCCACACTCTTTTAGGTCCCTTTCTATAGTAACCATGTTTGGAACACTCTCTGCTAATACTAGGTCGCAAGTTCACAAGACTTTCTCTGAGCAGCATCCTAGCTTCAATTTAAACTATAGCAAGTGTGGTTGACCATTTGCAATTCCAAATATATACCAAACAACATAACTTTTTTATTTTTCCAAATCCAATCACAGAGTTAGTTATTATTTGTTTTAAAATCAACCTACATTTATTTTCCTACACATGTCTATCATCAAATCAAATATGTTCTTTTATATTTTAGGTGCTGTCCTCCATTTTAACTCCCTTTCATCTTCAAAACTGCCTCACTCGGCTGCAGCTCTTTCCTGTGTGTGACTCCAAAATGTTCAAAGTGTAGATTGTAGGCTATAGTTTTGTGTTTTGGGTCAGGAGGAGCACTAGAAACAGTGGCATTGACAGGAACGTAGGTTTACCTAATGAAGACATTACTTGGGTTGGCCAGAAAGGTTCAAAGTGGTATGAATTGCTGCCTTTGGTTGAAAGCATCATGGATTGCAAACATCCAGACCTCATGATTGTGCACTGTGGTGGCAATGACTATGAATGAAATCTTTTGTAAAATAATTAGACTTGTCCCACACACTACCTTGGTGTTCTCCAGCATTTTCCAAAGACAGAAATGTTGAGGGTCAACAGAGTTTTGTCTACAAATAGAGAAAGCCAGAAAAAATGTCAGGAAAACGGTTTCTTTTTTCCTCCATGACCACAACCTGGGCTCTATATACCAGAACATCTTACGCTTCGATAAAGACTAAATATATCTAAAAGATGGAATCCATTTCACAGATAGAGGCAACAGGTTGTTCAACAACAACTTGAGAGACTGCATCCTGTTTTATGTGTAATTATGATCTATACATCATAAACACAAAGGGCCTGATTTAGATCTTGGTAGATAGGGTACTCCATCACAACGGTGACTGATATCAGGTCTGCCGAAATATAAATCTCATAAGACATAATGGGATTTATATTTTGGCGGACAGGATATACGTCACCTCTGTGACAGAGAAACTTGTCTGCTGAGATCTAAATCAGGCCCATAGGCCCTTTTCAGAGCCAAACTTTTTTCCAAACACAGGTTCATTTTGTTTTCAAATCCTTTTTTTCAAATGTTTCACTCTGATTAGCGGACCCATCATGGATCCCCAAGCAATAGCACAGATTCAATACAGAACAGCAACACATTTAAGCTCCACAATAGATCCGCTGATGCGTTCCATACCAAAATCACTCATTCAAAATAACAACACATTTAATACATGGGGTGTTTGATTGGCTCTATGGGTTGTGCCAGAGTATGTGGGTGTCAGTGTGAGTGGGTGTGTGAGTGTGTATCTGTATGGGTCTGTGAATGGGTGTTTAAGGAGTTTTGAGGGTGTGTAAGTGGCTGTATAGGTCTGTGAGTGAGAGTGTGAGTGATTGTATGAGAGTCTGTGAGTAGGTGTAGGAGTGGTTTTAGGGTCTGTGAGTGGGTGTCTGAATGGGTCTTTCAGTGGGTGTGTAAAT
Source organism: Lissotriton helveticus (assembly GCF_964261635.1). Classification (NCBI taxonomy): domain Eukaryota; kingdom Metazoa; phylum Chordata; class Amphibia; order Caudata; family Salamandridae; genus Lissotriton; species Lissotriton helveticus. The sequence continues at coordinate 1,583,311,300 of NC_136059.1, read as the reverse complement.
GACCGTCTGAGTCTGTTAATCAGGATGTGAATGCCGGCATGGGTCTGTGAGTGGGTGTGTGAGGGTGTGTGTGAGTAGCTGTATAGGTGTGTGAGTGGCAATATGGGTCTGTGAGTAGGTGTGTGAGTGGCTGTATGGGTTTATGAGAGGGGGATTGAGTGGTTTTACTGAGGGTGTGTAAGTGGCTAGATGGGTGGCTAAATGGATCTGTGAATGGGTGTGTGAGTGGCTGGATGGAAACCTGAGTGGGTGTGTCAGTGCTTGGGTGAGTGTGTGTGTGAGTGCTAGTGTGGATGTGTGAGTGTTTGTGAGTGGTTGTGTGAGAGGGTATGTCAGAGGGTGAGTGAGTGACTAAAAGGGTAAGTCAGCAGGTGTGTGAATGCTATTGTCGGTGTGGAAGTCAGTTTGTGAGTGGCTGTATGGGTTTGTGTTTGTCTGTATGAGATGTAGTATGTATATTTTTTCCAATTGGTGATATATCTGTGGATCTATTGTGAATTAACATGGGGGGCTATGTTGAGCACCGCAATGGATTCATGGATCCTAGCATGTGGGAAACAAACATTTTGGGGAATTTCTTTTGCCTATCAGGGGTCCCTCGAGACTCTACTATCACACCTATTACTCTGACCCCTTCTATTTCTTTCATTGTTTACTTTCAGGCCCCAAGACTGTGTCCCGACACATAAAATGGCAGCCTCAAATTTCCTATCAGGTTGCGGCCAGTCAATCACTGCATTGCTGTTGATGCGTGAATCCACGGATTCACCATGGTGAATCCAAGATGGATCCACATACTTAGATATCTATAAATCTTTTTCTTTAATAACCTCAAAACTGCTGAATGTATTTACACCAAATTACAAAAGATCTTTTTGAACATAGATCTAGCTTTCTGCCAAATTTGATGTAGTTTGGCTGTAGTTGTGTCTAATATCGCTATGGACAATTGCATGGGGAAATCTCTTTTTGGTACCCCCCCCCCTTTTTTTAGGCCCCGCTTTTCAAATCCATCTGAAACTTTCATAAGAGCAGCTGAAGTGAGTGGCAAACTAGTTCTGAAAATGTCATGAAGATTCATCAAAAGGTGACAAGTAATGGGGCCCCTGGGCCTACAGCTAGCTAGGGGAGGATGGTTACTTGCCCCCACCCCCTAAAATTAAACATTATCCCCACAGAGTTGGGTCCTGGGGTGTATATAAGGCTTAGGGAGGGGACAACAAGACTTACTTCCAATATAAAAAGGGAATACAAAAACTAAAAAACATGTGAAATGAGCAGAGTAGCCTCTCATTTCACATTTACTGCTCCAGATCAGGAGCAGCACATATTGTCCTGCAAGGTCTGTTTTTTAAATATATTTTTGATCTTGGTGCTGCCCATAAAAGTAGCAGGAGTGCCACCAAGAATTTTTTTAATGTTGTGGAGGGCTGTAGGAAGTGCAGTAGTACCATAGTAACATTAATAAAATCACAGTAAGTCTCCTTGGTCGTTGAATACATGACCCCAGGACAGCTTATCATATTTTTTAAAGCACTCAGAACTGGAGCTGTGTCCTCTTCAGCTAGCGTGCAGGAACCTCTTGTAGTTGCTTCAATGGCTGCTGTTTGTGGTCTGAATTTTTGACTAAAAGATATAATATTGTTTTTAAGGTTTTATTGAAAATATTTTAGGACAATAAAATTTAGTACACATTACTATGTATGAATTTATAAAATATACATTTGATTTTGGTAATTGGTGACTATTTGACATAGATAAGAGGTCTGCTTTGTACATGTTGACATGCTGACCCTTTAATAAAGCAAATAAGTTCACTTTTTATATTTTAGAAATGGCACGCTTTATGTTGTCACATCATGTAGTCAGCCCTGCACATCCATCTCCATAGCCGCTCATGGCTGAAGGTGATCAGCAGGGGGAAGGGCACCTGTGGGGGAGCTGGGTGTAGGCCCTGGCTGAAGGGGCCTAGGAGCATGTCATTTTCACTTTTTTTAAACAGCACTGCACTGAAGAACCTGGGCATAATTGCAAGTTGTGCTTTAAATTGCAGAGAAATATCGCATTCGTTTAATAACGATACCATGGTGTAAATAGCATGTGATCATGAGTTGGTACAGAACCCAGAAATATCATTATTTAGCAGATGCAGAAATCAATGCATGCGATAGATATCACATGACAATAATAGGTATTTACTGTGTGTGATAATTACCCCATGTGGAAATTATTGCATGTGGAAGTAATGCGCATGCACTAAATATGAGGAAGCAGCCATTTCACGAGCCACTGAACAAAAGGCCTATTCCCTCTGATAAAGAACTGCCTACAACAATATAAATTGGCTCTGTACAGATAAGTACACCCTCTGGAGCCGGCAGAAATATTCGCAATCAACTGGGAAGAAAAAATAGAAGGAGGGTTCCATTTTGACACCCATGTGAGAGAATATAACAGGATTTGCAATCCACATCCATCCTTCCAGAGACAACATCAGTTGAGCAAACAAGAACCTATCTAAAGAAGATGGACAGTAGCATGAAACGTAAATATACTATTCAGACCCTGAACTTGAAATACTTACTGATGGTGTAGTGAATCACCACAATAGAGTTGTAGACACGAGATGCTAAAAAAACTCCTAAAGTGCGTACCTGTCTATGGAAAGAAATCACAGACCTAGTCAATGGAGTGTCATCATTTCCAATTGAGATGGAGGAGGTTAAGAAACATTATCAGAACCTGAAAAGACAGGTATTAGAAATAGTGTTGTGAAAGGAGAAACATGCAATGCCAACTGATGGGGAACCCCCAACATAATACCCACTCAAACCTTGGAAGGAGAAAGTGCTGTCTACAATGGAGATGCTTGGTCTTAAAGTTATCAGTGGTAGATTAAAGGTTGGAGGCAACCAAGAATATATATGTGTGTGAATGTGTCATCTTTCCCAAAAAAGATATGGATGTAGTCATGTATGATAGTACAGGCAAAATATCAATGATAATTCATTCAAAAGTACTAATGTGGTTACTCATGAAAAAGTATTCAGCAGTAATAAGTCTGCGTCAAGTTTGAGTTCCACAAATTATCTATGTTGCATTAAACTTGTTTACTCAACATATGCATACATTTTTTTTGTATAAGTTAAGAAACATCTTTGCAAATCATAGCATGCTGCCTGATCATGTATGTTAGGAATGGGGGTCCCTAGTTGGCAGAGGTAGGTAACTTTTTTCCAATTAGGGGCCCTTGCTTCTGGTCAGGGTAAGGGAATACACCTCTAAAATAACCCCTGCTCACCCCATTGTTTGCTTGGCACGAGCAGACAGACTTATCTCAGAGGCAGTGTGTAAAGCATTTGTGAACATACACAGTAATATCGTGAAAACACTACAAATGAACACCACACCAGTTTAGAAAAATAAGTAATCTTTATCTATACCAAGACAAGACCAAACCACATAAATCCACAATACAGTAATAAAAATATGACTTTCAGATGGTAGAAATAGTTCAGTTGAAGCATATTGCAGAAGCAACACTTTGCATCGTGCAAGCAAACAAAACGGGGTCGCAGGGATGGTGATGCTTTGGTTCTTTACACTCAGGGAGGGTGATGTGTCTTTTCCTTGCTTCGGGGTAGGTGATGCCTCGGTTCCTTACTGCAGCACAGGGGAGGTGATGCGTCTGTTCCTTACTGGAGAGGAGTTGATGCGTCCATTTCTCACTGCATGGTGAGTTGATGCGTCTGTTTCTTACTGTGTCTCCCAACATTTTGACAGACTGCCGAAAACAGTTCTCTAGAGGCCCAAAACAATGGCAGGTACCTCGTGTAGGTCAGAACTTCCAGCAAGCAAGTTCAGGGGAGCTGCTAGTGAAGTCTTTGTGTCCCTGAGACTTCAGAACAGGACGCAATCTCAGTTTAAAGCCCTTGGAGATCTTTTCTTCAAGCAGGTGACAAAGCAAAAAAGCAAAGTCCTTTTATCCTTTCCTGGGCAGCAAGTAGCCACTGCAGGCCAACCCCAGACAGCAAACAGCACAGGGGCAGTATTCCTGCTCAGCTTCTCTGGCTCTTCTCCTTGACAGAGGTTCCTCTTGATTCCCAGAAGTGTTCTAAAAGTCTGGGGCCCGGACCCTTCTTTTTATACCCAAAAATCCTTTGTTCTCTAAAGGCAGAGAGTGTCTGTACCCAACCAAAACCAGTTCTGTGGGGCACTTTGCAAGTGCACAATAGCCTCATTGCCATTGTGAGCCCTGGCTCCAGACACACCACAGGGGGGCGTAGCCATCATTGTGGAAGGCAGGCACAACCCTATTTAGGTGCAGGTGATACTTGTCCCACCACTCCAAATGCAGACCAGGCCTATTCAGCCCAGCCCTGACTAATCAGGCTCTCTGGAGCCACTGCTCCTCCCCAGCCCCTGTCATCCAAAGCCAGACATGCAATACACAAACCTAGCAGAGGCACACTGGATGGTTGGGCAAGAAAATACCTACTTTCTAAAAGGGGTATTGTCAAACACAGAATGTAAAATTCACCCTCACTAAAATATGCATTTTAACATTCTGAGTTCAGGCATATCAAACTTTATTTTTCTACCTTGTTCCCAAGGGCAGATATGTTTATAAGATGTTATAAACAAACTCCCCATTCTTTTGTATGGCGCAGGTAGCCTTGTAATAGTGAAAAACGAAATTGGCAGCAATTCACTATCAGAACACGCCACACACACAAGGGCATGTCCTACCTTTCACATACAGTGCACCCTGCCTACAGGGCTACCTTGGGCCTACCTTAGGGGTGACTAATATATAAGAAAAGGGAAGGTTAGGGACTGGCAAGTGTGTGCACTTGCCAAGTCGACATGGCAGTCCCAGACTGCACACAGGCTCTGGATTGGCAGGCCATAGTTACGTTATACAGGCTGCTTTTGTGGGTGGCACAATCAGTGCTGCAGCCCACTAGCAGCATTTGATTTACAAGGCCCTGGGCACACATAGTGCACTGTACTAGGATCTGACTAGTAAATCAAATATACCAATCATGGAATCACTAATCCATAACAACAGCTGACAAAGGGAGCACTTGCACTTTGGCACTGACAGCAGTGGGAAAGTGCTCAAAGCGTCTAGACCAGCAAAAACACAGGAAGCAAAAGCAAAAAATGCAGGGGAGACCCAGGCCAATGGTGCCAAGTCTAACAAGGTATAATGCCCAAGGCCCACAGGATGATTGTTATTACTTTTTATATGACCTATAGCCCTGCACCCAATGCAACTCAATTTGTTTTTGTCACCTCAGAATTCACTACGCTACAACATCTGAAGAAATGTTATGCCTAATAGTTACCCAACAAATGGATTGCACAAATATGCATCATATATGGTATAAGGATGAAAGGACAGAGGATCCCCACTCTAGAGTTAAAATGTGCCATATGTTCTCATGGTACCACCTATCTTGTTCATTATCATTTGCTTTTTAAGCTGTACTTAAAAAAAGGCCATCTATTTGCCATGTGCCTCTTTATGTACCCATACAATATGTTAGAGAAGGAACATTCATCCAGGACTGTACATGATGCACAGTCCTTTGTGAAATGGACATATGATGAGTATGTTGCACTACCCAGCATAATTAGTCAACTGTGATGTTGTTATATAACAATACTGACATACTTTAGTAAATAAGGACCATTACTTCTCAATCCCTCCAAAAGCATTGCAAAACAACATAATCAGCTGTGCTGAATGTAGTAAGCACTTTGCATGGTTACCCTTATCTATTCCCACCTGCATTGATTATGTTGATGTCATAATGGCAGATGTAACTACATGAGTAGTGCCATGCGTTATTAAGCGTTCAATACACTGTGTATGAAGGTGCATGAGTTACAATATTTTGAAGGTGTTGCGTTTGTTATACATTTATGGTAAAAAAATAATTTTAGAAATGTTAATCTTTGTGAAGTTTAAATGTGGCTTATATAGAAAGAATAGATCAAGTTGTGGTAATTTAAAGGTGGTGTGTAAAAAATAAGTTTAAACCATAAATTTTAGAATTTCTAAATTTGCATAGTTTAAGTTGTGTTTCTCTACAAAATATAAATACAGTTTTTCTAACTACAACAAAGGTTTAACCTTTGTTTTTTTCATTGTTTTTTTATACAGAAAAATGTGTATGAAATCGTAGAGTTTAGTGTCATTCAGTGGAGTGTTGTTAAGTGAAGTGTTGTATAGTAGAATGAAGGAGAGTGTTGTACAGTGTAGTGTTATAAAATTATTGCTATAGTGTGGAGTAGAGTGGAGTGGAGTAGAGTAGAGTGGGGGTGTTGTACGGTTCCTACTAAGCTAGTAGGACAGCGTATATAGAACAACAATACTTCATAATACAAACTCTGGGTCTTCTTATATCAGTACATGTTGGTCTGTTTGGCTAGTTCACAGTCCCACATCTAAACTCCTAAACCTACAGAGTTATAGATGTTGTCAGTAACCTAGAACATGACTCTTTGATTTCCAAAGAAATCAAGGTTATGGATCTAATCCTTTCATTTATCACTTTTGCATCCCCAAAGTCACAAAGAGAAGATACAATATTGATTTTTCAAATGTTTATTGAAAAGCTGTAATCTTTGGGCAAGATGGCGGCTGCGTGAGTCTTGCGGGTAGCTGCCTCCCGACCACGGCCCCGCAATTGACTCTGAGTACATGATGACTGCCTAAATCATCGTAAAAATACCGGCAACTACAGATATTGGACATCGGACACTGGAGCACTTATAAAAAAGAAATACATTTCCTACCTGGCTTCTGACGGGTGCGGTTTCGACTTTCCTCAGTGGCGCTGACCCTCGCAACTCGAGCGTTGCGAGCGTGGAGGGCAGCAGCGTCAGCCGCGGACAGAAGCGGGGATTGACGAGGGGATCGGCGATGTTTTGTTGTGGACCGAGAGGATTTGGCCCACTCCGGCAGGATAACCTGCATAGGCGCAGGAATGCCCCTGAAAGGAAAGCCGGCGATGAAAGACACGGATGGGGCTGGTGTCAAACAGGCATGCCTGACCGCATCCTCAACTCAACGTGCCGGCGAGAGCAGAGCCCTGGACTCCAACACCGATGCTCGTCACTCTGGCCTGCTTAGAGACGGCACACAGGGGGGGAGAACAACGCCGGGTGAGCAGAAGGCGGAGAAAGGACCCCGAGGCAAGAGGCCAACTGTGCCAGGAATGTTTGCAGGCAAAGGAGCCAACAATGTTTCTGCTTCGCAAGTGAACACAGGACTAAACAAAGGTAAAACTGCTACCAGCACCAATGGTAAACTGCTTAAGGATACGGGGGGAAAAAAGCAAGTAGCGGATAAGTGGGCTGATAAAGGGGCACAAGACAATGGGCTGATTACCACTGTGGGTTTGGTGTCAAGTGCAGAGGAGATTAATGGCCTTGCTGATGATTCGGCAAATATTTTCACTACAGTTCCCTCTAGCACAGTCATCGGGCCTATAAATCAGATCTCAGGTGAACCCATGGAGGACAGGGAGCAAAACGCAGGACAGCTCGGGGGTACAGACAGCAGACCCCCACAAACCCAGGCTAAGGGATTATTGGAAATGTCCTGTCAGGCACTAACGGAAGGAGCTGCTGCAGGAACCCCTGAGGTGGATAATTTTTACTCAATGACAGATGAATCTGAGGCCTCAGAGGATAGCTGGCAGAATAGCCCTGACAAGTTCTCATCAGACAGCGGAAGCCCTGTTCTGAAACCTGATACTCAAAAGTGCATACCATTTTGCAGCAGAAAGAAAACCCTAAAAGATTCGGGGAAAGATCCCGGTTTTACTTCCGATCGGAGTCAGTCAAACCAGCTGATATGGGACTATTCCGCCTCACACCTGGAAGGTGCACTAGAGCCAGACCCCATACCTGGACAGGGTAACAAAAATGGCGCGGATATTAGAGCAGGGGCACAAGGGTGCCCAACCTCGATGGAATTAATCTATGCTACTCTAAAACAAATGCAGACAGAAGCCCGACAGGAACATAAGAGGGCCCACGCAGCTACCAGAAAACTTCAGGGCGCGGTCAGGAAGGTTAATAAGGCCTGTTCCGAGATCAACGTCCGGACCACTGCACTGGAGGAGCGCATAGTCCATCTGGAGCAAAGTGTGGAGAACTCCGACAAACAATCCACTTCTAATGAAAGCAGAATGACCGATGTCCTCTGGAAGCTGGAGGACTTTGAAAATAGACAGCGGCAAAATAACCTACGGCTACTAGCAATTGCGGAGAAAGAGGAAGGCGACGATATCCGAGGCTTTGTTCTGAGACTCTTTCAGGAGGCCTTCCCAGAGCTATCTCACTGGAACTGGGATGCAGAAGTGCAAAGGGTGCACAGGTTCCCCTTAATGCTTAAGAAGAGGCAAGGCCAGGAAGACAAACCTAGAGCCATACTAATATTCTTTGGCAATTTTCTTTTACGTCAAGCTATTTTTGAGAAAGCCAGGCCCGACGCAAAAAGAACAGCATCAGGACAATCCTTTTTCGTCCGTCCTGACTTCTGTCACTCCACGGTAGAGAGGAGATGGAGACTTCGCTCTCTGATCTCTCCCTTCCACCAGCAGGGGTGCGAAGTATTTTTGATGAATCCGGCTAGGCTTAAAGTTATTTGTAAAGGCATGACTAGAGTATTTACCTCCGAAATCCAAGCACAGGAATACCTGAATGAGCTTAAGAACAGGGAAAATAGGAAATGAGGGTTAATTTGAAAGATAGGCAGTATCACTTAATGGTTTGGTGTGGGGTCAGGGCCGGGAGCGGCTAGGGGCGCAACCACATGCAGGAGGCATCAGAAGGGTCTCAGGGCCTTTCTTGCCACTTTGAAGGGAGGGGGAGGGCTGGGCAGGGGAGGGGGTGTGGCCGGGACCACAGGAAAAGCAGTATCTTACAGTAGACAGGCGTGCACAATGATGTATTATATGTTGTTGGATCGCATTTTTCTGATATTACTTTATGTAGAAAATAGGGAGGAAAATTAGAATTACCTCAGTGAATATTTGTGGATTAAATGACCCCCAAAAAAGGAGGCAGGTCAGTATTGATGTGCAAGCTTTAAGAGCTGATGTCCTATGCCTCCATTGAGGGAAGCAGGAAAAGAATTCTGGAATTGTCTGGGTATTATATTGTAGCAAATACATCACAAGAAACTCGCACAAAGGGGGTGGCTATCTTGGCACGGACTGGGACAAGGACCACCCTTAGCTTCCCTCGATGTCAGGCTGACAGCTTGGGCAGGTGGGTGATCGTACAAGGGTGTATATAAAATAAAATATTTACCCTGTGTTCAGTATACAGCTCAGTATTGGATGACCCAGCTCCGCTGGATTGGCTCAGAATGGAATTAGTAGGCTAGACTTTACCTTTGATTCTCTGCGGAGACCTAAATATTAATCTGAATTGCCAAGTTGCCTCTAGGAAGATCCCCTATCAGGGCAGAAAGCCCAAAGTGTTTAACTCATTATCCCAGCTGAAAGGCACTACACAGGTTAGAAGATGTGTGGGCGTTGAATAGGGGGGCAGATCTAGGTTACACTTACTTCTCCGCTCCTCACAAGGTTTTTGCAAGGTTGGATTACTTTCTAGTTTCACAAGAATTAGCCTCAAAAAGCACCATTGACTTATTCCCAAAGGTTATCTCAGATCATAACCCCTTGGTGATCGAGTTAGATATCGAGCTTCCTCTTAGGCAGACACAGTGGTCTTTCAACAGGGCATATCTAAGCGATACAGAATATATCCGGCAGTTGGACGAGTGGATCCCCAGGTTCATTGAAGATAACTATGGAAGTACTAACCTAAGCAATGTGTTGGACACACTGAAAGCAGGGGTAAGGGGTGAATCAAATAGGTTCTGGTGGGAATCTCAGAGGGATGAGAAAAGCCTGCTACAAGTACTATATCAAGATCTAGGAGCAGCGGAGGCTCAGTTGATAGAGGCGCTCTCTGCTGGAACAGACTCAGAGGCTATGCAGACAAAAGTTACCGTTGCAAGATCTGCAATCACACAAATCTCAATGAAAAAGGCAGCAGGTAAATATCTGGCATGGAAAAAACGGGCTTACGAGAGCAGTGAAAGAATTGGGCACCTCCTTGCAACACACACTAGCGAGAGAACTGTGCACGCCAGGATATGAGAGATCAGGGATCCAGACCGGGGGTTGGTGACTGAGATAAAGGCAATTATCACGGCTTTCCAGAAATTTTACCAAAAACTGTACACTGAAGACACCAGGGGTGGGAGCCAGGAAATTCAGGATTATTTTTCAGGGGTGGTTTTGGGTCAACTCTCAGTAGAAGAAAGAAACCGTCTAGAGGGGCCAATTACCTGGGAAGAACTGTCAATAGCAATAGATCAGACCCCAATAGGCAAAGCCACCGGCCCAGACTTAATCCCAGGTGAATTTTATAAAAAATTTAAAACACACATTATGGGTTGGATGTTGGAAGTCTTCCGAAGGGCACAACGGGACCAGTTCACGCCAGACTCATGGAAAGGGGCGACCATCATAGTATTCCCGAAGAAAGGCAAGCCAACTGAGGAACTAGGATCCTACAGGCCAATAACCCTGCTGAATAGTGATTTAAAGATATACTCTAAAATTTTGGCAAACAGGCTTTCAGCAGTTATAGGAAAACTAGTCTCTCCGTTCCAGCACGGATTCGTAGCAGGCAGGGTGACTACAGACCACATAAGAAAGATAATCACGCTGTTTGATCTTGCTAGAGTGTCAGGGGACCCTATGACGGCCATACTTCTGGATGCTGAGAAGACCTTCGATAGGGTCTCCTGGCCCTTTCTGTGGGCCACCATGGAAAAACAGGGTCTGGGTAGAAACTATATTAATGCAATAAGCTGCATGTATCTATGAGAAGTTGGCCTGGTATATGATGTTCACTATTCTAATGAACACCTTGCACCAGTCCAAACAACCCGTATGGTGATGGTTGTAAGTCAACCTTATAGACCAGCTATCCTAGTGGTAGCGTGGACAGAACAGTCTTAGGCTAAAAGACTCTTGAGGGCGTGTAAGCCAGCTGTTTTACCATATGTAACCCCTTGAATACCAAATGAAAGGACACCACACAGGATATATATAACATATATATGTATTTATTTACTAACACACTCCTCTGAACTCTTTATGAGATCAGAGGCAAAAGCACATCACAAGTTACTTAGTCAGAATACGTTAAGTTGCACAAAATACAGTTAGGTCCTAGGGGCGAAGCAAACCATATACTAAGAAAGTGGTATAAGTACCATGTCACGAGAAAAGGAAAGGCCTAGGGCCTCGAAATCGATGGGGCTACACTATCTGAACCTTAGGTTAGGAGTAGGAGGCCCACAGGTGGCGCGTGCAGTGTCTTTACACACACGCGTGAGTCAATGTTAAGTCAATGGGAACTTAGTGTTTAGAAAAAGAAGGATTTAGGACACTTCTGGTCCAGCTAGGAGGAAACAACTAAAAACCTAGACACTTGGATAGTCAATACCCTTGGGAGCACCGAAGTACTCGCGTTACCTCACCCACAGGAAGCTGGTGCATAGGTGTGAAAATGTCTCGGGTTTCGCCGTTGAAGCCTATGGAGCCTGTGGAGCCTGTGAAGAAAGATGCTGCAGGCGACCAGGAGGAAGATGTCCGGGTGGATCCAAGGGTGGATCGAGGATGAAGAGGACCTGAAAGCAGAGGGGACAGAGTCTGGGTCACTAGCCAGTGACCGGGTGGAACCAGGAAGGAATCAGACGACGTCGAGGAGCAATCAGATGCTGTTGTGAAGCTTGGTTCTTCAGCAACGCGGACCATGAGGTGCCGAGGATGACCAGGTGCTGGAGGTGAGCTGTCCCACGAAGGTTCTCGCAGATGGAGGGGTTGACCGCCGGATTGGAGTCAACAAGCTTTGACAAAGGCAACCCACGCAGGATTCAAAGAAGGCTTCTGGTGCAGACAAGCAAGGTCTGAGGGGCCTCACCTTTGCAGGGAGGCAAGGGCCAGTCTGGAGCAACCAGACCAGCAAGTTGGTTCAAAAGGATTGTCGTCACAGAGGCTACTAGCCAGCGGGCCAGCAACCCGGACAACGCGTCGAGCAGAATACAAGCAGAAGGGCCCCACGCAGAACTCGTGGAGTGTGGAGGGCTGATCTTCGGTGCAGGTGGAGCTTGGATTCGGGGCCTCTCAATCCCCAGTGCACAGCTTCGAGGATACCTCAGGAGCTGCACAGTTAGCAAGTTGCAGACTTTTCAAGATGTCCGGTCCCACGTGTCTCGTCACCTCCACGGATCTCAGCTATACTGCAGAAGGGAAGAGCGGGTCAGCGAGGTCTGGAAATCTGGATCTTGTCAGGCTCTGTGCTCGGGTCCCGGCGGGAGCATCGACAAAGCAAGCCGTTGATTTGCTGGATGCTGCCTGGTTGCTCAGGGTGGTCATTCCTTGGCCACAAGGGAGATTCTTCAGTCTTCAGCTTCAGCAGAAGGTCAAAGGTCCAGAGTTTCGTGTCAAGTTTCGATTTCAGGATTAATCTAAAGTCTCAGGACTCAGCTCCTACATTTATACAACTAAAAGGGGCTGGATTACTTTCTAGGTCCCTCCTATGGGTGGGACCAGGAAGGGGGGTGGTTACACTCCCTTTCCTTTGTCCAGTTTCACGCCAGAGCTGGGGCTGGAGTGCCCCAGCAACCGGTTTGAACTAGGGTATGCATGAAGCACCTAGTGTGCCTCAGGCAGTGTCTCAATCTATTCAGCCCTCCCAGTCCCAATACACAAAGTCCTGTCTGGGGTGGTGGTCGCACCTCTACAGGCGGGAAACCTATTGTACAAACCTCCCTGACGGGAAGGACTCCCAGCAGCAGGAGGTCAGACTTGTGTCTGTGGCAGCAGCATCCATTTTGTGATGCTGGGGTTCTGGTTAACTTTAATCGGGTACAGTAGTTTCAACATGTCTTCTCCCTCTAGAAGGGTGGAATGCTACCCCCGTCGCCAGAATTGGAGAGGGGGTAGTATTCCAAAGCATATAACACCTTACACGACATGTTTGGATGAAGGCAAACAAAAGTTAGCATTAACCTCGAGGATTATAATGCACTTAAGAGTATATGGTATGGCAATATCATAGAACAGCTATAAGGACATGGTTCAGAAAGCTGCAGACAGGCTCAGCTCATGCTAGAGCATCATCTTACACATAACCAAGCACTCTGCCTACAGGATTGTTAAGGCCTGCCATAGGAGTGACATAGGTTACTGTGTGTCTATATATAAGGGTAGATATAGGAATACTATACCTAAGCAAGGGGTGATTACACGACCTTGCCCCAGCTGAGTGATCAGCCAGTTGTGTCAGTTTTGATGGCCAGCCAGAGGTGGCATAATACATGCTGCAGCCCCTGGTAGGCCTTGGATGCACCTATGCCCTGGGTACCCATAGTACACTATACAGGGGCTCATAAGGTGACCCAATATCCAATTGGAGATGTACCTAGGGTACATGGATTCCATTTTTCAGTGAGAGCAGATAGCCTGGGGCCCTGATTAGCAGGATCCCAGGTCAACTAAGTCGAAAACCAGCTAAACACAAGGCAAAAAATCTGGGGTAACCATAGTCAGGTATACACCTTCCTACACAACCCCCCCTACCCCAAACAAAAGGAGATGAGGCTATCCTTGACCAGGTAAGCCTATATTGCCTAAGTGGCCATATAAGGAAGTACCTGCACTAGCATGGTTACCCCTGTCTCATGGTCCACTAAGCAACCCCTTACCCTAAGGGTATCATAGGGTCTCCACCATAGTACCTGTGGTGTGTTTTGGCAAAGTAAAAGGCTGGTGTTGAGATGGAGTACTGAAGTGAGACTACTCTAATGTAGGGCTCAGCTTCCTCCAATCACCTTCCACCATGTGTGCCTTTCTTTCCAGGACTGAGTTGCATTGTGCTCTCAGGGTCAACCTCTGGCTGCCTACAGCTGGAGGCTGGGCCCCTTTTGTTGGCTTACTGGAGGGACAGGACAGGTTTGGGGCTTTTAGGTCCCAGGTTTGCCTCTGCCCAACTGTGTCCATCTGGGGGAGGTTCCTAACTAAATGTAAGGGAGATCCCTCAGGAGTTTTTAAAACGTTCACCTTGCTAGGGCTGCTAGCTTTGGTGCCCCTAATCTGCTGATGGGGAGTTATTGTGGACAGGGGGCCCTTTGGGTTCCACTTGCCTTCCTGACCTCTACAGCCCTAGGCTGACTGAGGCAGGGTAGAGAGGGGCAGTTTACCTGCTCCAGACTGGGTCCCACCTTGGAAGGGTCCACTGACATCAGGGGCTCTGCCAGGCTAGGCCTGACTACCTCTGGGGCAGTTCCTTCACAAGGGATAGGGTCAGTTCCATGAGGAGGCTGACTCTCACCTATTGTCTGGTGGGAGGGAGACTTTTCTTCCGCCCCAATACTCTCTGTCTGAGTGGAGGGATCCATTGTTTCAGGCTTCACAACACAAAAATCTGTTTGAGTTTGGGCAGTGACCACCACTGCCCTACCAACCTTTTCAGGGAAGTCTGCCTGAGCCTGGGCTGTGGCCATCACAGCCCGTCCAACCTTTTCAGGGAGGAAATCTGCTTGAGCAGGGGTTGTGACTATCACAGCCCCACTAACCTTTTGTGTAAGGCCTACCATTTTGGAATGGGTTTCCTGTTCTACCTCAGCCCAGGCTGAGATCTCTGGATCATTCCCCAGTAGGCAATCTACAGGCAAGTTTGTAGACACTGCCACTCTCTTAGGGCCAGTGACACCGCCCCAGCTGAGATTTACTACTGCCATGGGATGATCTTTCTGCACTCCATCAATGTTGGTCACCTGATAGCTGAACCCAGGTAAAAGTTGTCCTGACGGGACTAGAATGTTAGTCACCATAGTGATGCTAGCCCCTGTGTCTCTATAGGCTTCAACTTTCTGGCCATTGATGAGGGGCTCTTGTCTGTACTTTCCCAAAGTGTTGGGACAAGCAGTGAAGTTGGCAAACCCCATGCCATTCTCACAGACAAGAGTAGCTGTGGTAGGGGACCTGGTTAGGCCAGAGTCCACCTGAGTTCCCAAAATTAACCCAGCCAAATTCTTGGGGGCACTCCCACCACCTGGGAGATTACTACTAACTGTAGCAGGAGGTCTGGGAGTATAACTTGGGGGAATGTTTTCCTTATTGTAGGCCCGTGGGCAACTGCTGTCAGTCTTCCAGTGGCCAGGCTGTTTACAGACATGGCAATAAGGTTTATTTTGGTTAGACAAAGCATTTTGGGACCCACCCCCACCATTGGTGTTTTGGGGCCCTGTGGAGGACTTGTCTTTTGCTTTATCGCCACCTTTCTCTTGAGGCTTGGTAGAATCTTTCTTCTGGTCACTACCCTGATTTTTAGGCCTAATCCTGGTTCTGACCCATTTGTTTAGCCCTCTTACCCAATTCTTGTGGAGAGGTCAGATCTGAGTCCACCAGGTGCTGGTGTAGAAGCTGGTTTTGACAATTACTAAGGATCTGTTCCCTCATAATCAAATTATACAATCCTGTAAAGTCCTGTACTTTGCTGCCCAATAACCAGCCCTCCAGAGCCTTACTAGCACAATCTACAAAATCAGTCCAGTCCTGAGTCTGTGTCTTCTGGGTATCCCTGAACATCAACCTGTACTGTTCAGTGGTTAAGCCAAACCCATCAATCAGAGCACTCTTCAGGACAGAGTAGTTGTTAGCATCCCCATCACTAACTGTGAGGAACTTATATCTATCTTTTTTAGAAAAGGAGAGCCATAAGATTGCTGCCCACTGACTTTGGGGTACCTGCTGTACTTTGCAGGCCCTCTCCAAAGCAGTTATACATTTGTGGATGCAATCTCCTTCTTTGTAAGGGGGCACAATCTTGCTTAGGTGTCTATTCTCATAGGACCTATCTTTATCCTTAGGGATAATGCTGCCACCAGTGGGTTCTAACCCACTCTCTCTATGCTCTCTAGCACGAGCAAGCTTCTCTTTGGCCAAGGCAACCTCTAGTTCTTGCCTCTCAATCCTCAGAGCATCCTCTCTCATCTTGGCCTCATGATCCCTTCTCTGAGGGGAGATCATCCCTCTCTGAGCAGGGCCATGAGAGCCATTTGAAGCGTGAGATTGGAGAGATTCCCTGGAGTGGGATCTCCCTCTTCTCTGCCTCTGGTTAAGCCCACTTGGGGGTCTGTATGCGGGTTGCCCATACTGACTCCCATGTATGCTTAAGTTAGCCTGGCTAAGTCTTCTGACTGGGACCTGGCTGTTTACCTCAAGATCAGAATCTTCCTCTTCTACCCCCTCCTCTTCTTCTGGGTCAACAGTATCTGCATTATCATCTGAGGAGGGAAAGAATTCATCTGCACTACCTGTACCACCTGTCTTAGGTCGCTGTTGAGCATCATACTCTTCTAAGAGCTCAACCAGGAATTTGAGGGTAGAGTTTGAACCCTGTTTTAGCCTTCTAGAAGTACACAATTGTCTCAATTCTTGGAAGGCTAAGGCTTCATATCTCGAAGCAGTCCTCAAGGGATCTACCTCTGCAGGCAAATAACCACTGGGGTTCTCTGGCTGAGACATGGTTTCTAGTGAGGTGGGGTGTTGCACCTACCTACACTATTTGTTTTCCTGCAGAACCTTCCTAGGAGTTGTAGTCAGGGTGTGCTAGGCCCAGGCTCTAAAACAGCTAAGTTCAGTAGAACTTAAGTATACTAAGACTTGTTTTTATATGTACCTACAGGTACCTATGTGATCTTTCAAATGATATCTCAAGATTACAAGTGGTAAAACAACAGCAAGCTCTAATCC
Organism: Lissotriton helveticus; assembly: GCF_964261635.1. Lineage (NCBI taxonomy): Eukaryota > Metazoa > Chordata > Amphibia > Caudata > Salamandridae > Lissotriton > Lissotriton helveticus. Next base: position 1,583,294,435 of record NC_136059.1, on the reverse strand, counting down.
CAACCGCTGCACACCAATGTGAGAAGTTGGCCTGGTATATGATGTTCACTATTCTAGTGAACACCTTGCACCAGTCCAAACAACCCTTATGGTGATGGTTGTAAGTCAACCTTATAGACCAGCTATCCTAGTGGTAGCGTGGACAGGACAGTCTTAGGCTAAAAGACTCTTGAGGGTGTGTAAGCCAGCTGTTTTACCATATGTAACCCCTTGAATACCAAATGAAAGGACATCACACAGGATATATATAAAATATATATGTATTTATTTACTAACACACTCCTCTGAACTCTTTTTGAGATTAGAGGCAAAAGCACATCACAAGTTACTTAGTCAGAATATGTTAAGTTGCACAAAATACAGTTAGGGCCTAGGGGCGAAGCAAACCATATACTAAGAAAGTGGTATAAGTACCACAACACGAGAAAAGGAAAGGCCTAGGGCCTAGAGAATCGCTGGGGCTACACTATCTGAACCTTAGGTTAGGAGTAGGAGGCCCACAGGCGACGCGTGCAGTGTCTTTACACACACGCGTGAGTCAATGTTAAGTCAATGGGAATTTAGTGTTTAGAAAAAGAAGGATTTAGGACACTTCTGGTCTAGCTAGGAGGAAACAACTAAAAACCTAGACACTTGGATAGTCAATACCCTTGGGAGCACCGAAGAACTCGCGTTGCCTCACCCACAGGAAGCTGGTGCAAAGGTGTGAAGATATGTCGGGTTTCGCCGTTGAAGCCTATAGAGCCTGTGAAGAAAGATGCTGCAGGCGACCAGGAGGAAGATGTCCGGGTGGATCGAAGGGTGGATCGAGGATGAAGAGGACCTGAAAGCAGAGGGGACAGAGTCTGGGTCACTAGCCAGTGACCGGGTGGAACCAGGAAGGAACCAGATGACGTCAAGGAGCAATCAGGTGCTGTTGTGAAGCTTGACTCTTCAGCCACGCGGACCAGGTGCTGGAGGCGAGCTGTCCAACGAAGGTTCTCGCAGATGGAGGGGTCAACCGCCGGATTGGAGTCAACAAGCCTTGGCAAGCAACCCACGCAGGATTCAAAGAAGGCTTCTGGTGCAGACCAGCAAGGTCTAAGGGGCCTCACATTTGCAGGGAGGCAAGGGCCAGTCTGGAGAAAACAGACCAGCGAGTTGGTTCAAAAGGATTGTCGTCACAGAGGCTACTAGCCAGCGGGCCAGCAACCGGACAACGCGTCGAGCAGAACACAAGCAGAAGGGCCCCACTCAGAACTCGTGGAGTGTGGAGGGATGATCTTCGGTGCAGGTAGAGCTCAGATTCGGGGCTTCTCAATCCCCAGTGCACCGCTTCGAGGATACCTCAGGAGCTGCACAGTTAGCAAGTTGCAGACTTTTCAAGATGTCCGGTCCCACATGTCCCGTCGCCTCCACGGATCTCAGCCTTGCTGCAGACGTGAAGAGAGGGTCAGAGAGGTCTGGAATTCTGGGTCTTGTCAGGCTCTGTGCTCGGGTCCCGGCGGGAGCGTCGACAAAGCAAGCTGTTGATTTGCTGGATGCCTGGTTGCCCGGGGTGGTCACTCCTTGGCCACAAGGGAGATTCTTCAGTCTTCAGCTTCAGCAGAACGTCGAAGGTCCAGAGTTCTGTGTCAAGTTTCGATTTCAGGATTAATCTAAAGGCTCAGGACTCAGCTCCTACCTTTATACAACTAAAAGGGGCTGGATTGCTTTCTAGGTCCCTCCTATGGGTGGGACCAGGAAGGGGGGTGGTTACACCCCCTTTCCTTTGTCCAGTTTCGCGCCAGAGCTGGGGCTGGAGTGCCCCAGCAACCGGTTTGAACTGGGGTATGCATGAAGCACCTAGTGTGCCTCAGGCAGTGTCTCAATTTTAAAAGCCCTCCCTGTCCCAATACACAAAGCTCTGTCTGGGGTGGTGCTCGCACCTCTCCAGGCAGGAAACCTATTGTCCAAACCTCCCTGACTGGAAGGACTCCCAGCAGCAGGAGCTCAGACTTGTGTCTGTGGCAGCAGCATCCATTTTGTGATGCTGGGGCTCTGGTTAACTTTAACCGGGTACAGTAGTTTTAACATGTCTTCTCCCTCTAGAAGGGTGGAATGCTACCCCCGTCGCAAGAATTGGCAAGGGGGTAGTATTCCAAAGCGTATGACACCTTACACGACATGTTTGGATAAAGCCAAACCAAAGTTAGCATTAACCGCGAGGATTATAATGCACTTAAGAGTATATGGTATGGCAATATCATAGACAGCTATAAGGACATGGTTCAGAAAGCTGCAGACAGGCTCAGCTCATGCTAGAGCACCATCACACACATAACCAAGCACTCTGCCTCCAGGATTGTTGAGGCCTGCCATAGGAGTGACTTATAGGTTACTGTGTGTCTATATATAAGGGTAGATATAGGAATACTATACCTAAGCAAGGGGTGATTACACGACCTTGCCCCAGCTGAGTGATCAGCCAGTTGTGTCAGTTTGGATGGCCAGCCAGGGGTGGCATAATACATGCTGCAGCCCCTGGTAGGCCTTGGATCCACCTATGCCCTGGGTACCTATAGTACACTATACAGGGGCTCATAAGGTGACCCAATATCCAATTGGAGATGTACCTAGGGTACATGGAGTCCATTTTACAGTGAGAGCAGATAGCCTGGGGCCCTGATTAGCAGGATCCCAGGCCAACTAAGTCGAAAACCAGCTAAACACAAGGCAAAAAATCTGCGGTAACCATAGTCAGGTATCCACCTTCCTACAGTATCAAAACCTTGAGGCTAGGATTAATGTGATGGGTGCCTCATCGGATCCAATTAAAATCACACGTGGATCTCGTCAAGGGTGTCCTGTTCTCCACTATTATTTGCTTTATATATAGAGCCTTTTATTAGGATAATAGTGGAGAACAATGACATTAGGGCAGCTCAAACCTTGGGGGGAGAAGTAAAGATCTTAGCATACGCAGACGATCTTGCTATAACAACATCCAATCATGCGGATGCAGTTAGGGAGGTAGAAAAAGAGGCCAACAAATTTGGGGAAATTTCAGGTTACTTTCTGAACAGGGAGAAAACCATGATCATTAAAAATTCTCTGGTAGATCTGGTAGATAGCAGCATCACAGAGTAGGCTAGATACCTAGGGCTGGAAATTACAGCAATTGTGGAATATGTAGTACAATGTAACCTGCCGCCCTTGCTACTCAAGACCAAATCAGACTTCAATAGAATGAACAGCCTTCACCTGACACTACTGGGAAGGTTTAATGTAATTAGGATGCTGTTTTTGCCCAGAACTGTATATTTTTTTAGAACAATCCCACTGGAAGTTAACAAAACCTGGTTCTCTGCCTTTAACCAAGCCATCTCTCAGTTTTTATGGGCTGGGAAGCACCCACGGAGAGCTTTGAAGTATATGACTCTACCCAAGGATCGGGGTGGGTGGTCTGTCCCAGATATTCAGATTTTTTATTGGGCTGTAAATCTCCAACAGATGTCCGAGCTGCTGGGTAAAGGATATTCCAATACGCAAGATGGATCTTACCCCTCAATATACAAATTATTGCTTGGGGAAGAGGCCCATGGGTGTTTAGTGCAGCACATTGATTTCGCCTCCTTCAAAAGAGTAAAATTCAAGGTTTTGCTGGGTGCTTTTAAGATATGGACCTCAATTAGGAAAAAATTTAAATTAAACAGGATACATAGGTATACGCCTTTACAAAACAACCAACTTTTACCAGAAATTTTTCATGATGGTTATATGGAATCTTGGAGGGAGAAAGGGATAAGACACATTGGGGACTTAATAAGGGATAATACAATTATGTTGTTTGCTTTAATTAAAGAAAAATTTGGTGTGGGAAATAAACACTTTTTTAGATATTTACAAATCAGGGACTTCCTTTTTAAAAAGATGATTCAGGGCCATAAAATCCCACTAATGGAGGCAGCCTTGGGAACTCAAGTGGCATCAATTTCTAAGCTATACACACTAAATCAAATTCAAATTCAAATAACTTTATTTCGATTCCATAAAGGAGTCATAAAAGTATACACTAATATAAAATACATAGATTGTCATAAAAAACCACAATACATATTTGCATATTTAGGATTTACAGTACATTAAAAAATAACCTTAATAATATATATGGAGAGGACATAAAGTGCAAAGTTGATTTCATCAACAGGCCAACAGAAGAAACATTTATGGAAATTTCCACCTACAGATAGTTTACTTTGGGTAGAAGTCATGTAAGTCCCAGACGGATATCGGGCCGTCTCCTTTTTGGGGTGGGTAGGATCGTAGAAGGGGAACAATGTTCCTGTTTCTAAATTTTACTAGGACCAGATCCCCACTAATGTCTTTAGTTAGAGACCCTAGCCAGCCCACCCTTCTAACACTCATGATACCTCCGTCATGATCGGGTGCGAGTGGTCTGTTTTTGGAAAGCCAGAATATGACCTTGTTTAAAAGTTCCTGACGGCTTTCAAATTTCCCATGGCAGGGTACCGGTATTCCTGATAAAACAAGAACAAATGGGGCGGCTTCAGGGGGCAAGTGTATGGATGCTACACTACTTGGATCCGCTCTGGCAGCAGTATGCTTATTAAACCCAGGTTTAGGAGCGGCTTTGGTTATAACAGATTTTTTTGGAACCTGTGGAGAGGTTTGGGCGTGTTTGCTTGGGTTAATAGGCAAGGAAACATCTGTGGTAGTAAACAAGTCAGAACCATTCGGTATTGCCTTCTTGGGGGTGGACGGAGAAATAATTGTAGTATTTATCTCTTTTGTTATGGAGATAGCCGGAAGGGCTCTTCCCCCGTTAGATGGATCATTAATAAGTGGTGGGAGGTTGGCTAAAATGATTCTCTCAATGCCCGTTATTCTATCACCCAAGGCGTTGATTTTTCCTACCAGTGGTGATACGATAGAATTAAACAATAACTCTATCTGAGACAATAAAAGTACTTGGTCTACATAAGTCCCGCTCTCCGCCGTAATTAAGGGGGGGTTAGTGACTGGCAATATAGGACCAGCGCACGATTTTGGTGTGTTTAGATGATTCCCGCTTTCAATAATCTCGTCATGCTTCCTTTTGTCATTCGGGCCCTGAAACAAGGCAACACCTTGGGTATTGTCTATTAGAGATGGTAGCAATAAATCACATGGTTTCCTAATTGGGGAGAAAATGCTAATGCTTTTTATAGGGGATGGGGATGCCACTGGGGCATACTTAGTGCCGCATAGAGAATTTATTTCCTCCCAAAAAGATAAATTCTTGGAACTAACAGGGTTCAATGGGGGAGATTGCCTGGTGTCTATCAGTTGTCGCGACTCGTTCACGTCTTCACAAAGAGTGGGCAGTGATCGATTGGTCACAGTAAAGTTCAGGGTCCCCTGGCCTGGGTCAAGTATTAGAGAAGATTTCTTATTGGTCCCCTTACGTGACATAGTGCAATGTAGTAATATCCAATTGGGCAGCTTGATCCTCTGGACCTTCCCCTGGTCCCTGTCACAGCAAGCCTCGAGCCGTGAGTCGCTCCCGCGAAGCGGGGGCGGCGAGAAGTTATGGCAGTTATGGCAGACAGCAGCAAGCTGGAGGCGGGGCCGGCCGGGGAAGAGTACCAGCTGTTGATGATAAGAGGGAATGCTGGTACTCGCAGTCCCTGGCCGCCACACCCGCCGATTCCCCACAACGAAACAGTCAGCAAAGAGGTCCCCCACAACGGAGCAATGTCAGGAATGGGAACCCAATTGAGCAGTTTGATCCTCTGGACCTTCCCCTGGTCCCTGTCACGGCAAGCCTCGAGCTCAAATCCAAGCCCTATTTATTTTCTCCTCAATTCTCTGAGTTTCCCTCAGCAATCGCAACAGCCTCCTGTTTTTTCCCGTCTTGAGAACGCAATCTCCTCAAAGCACTGCCTAGAAGTCCATACAGATAAAACAGGAACGGAGATGCACTGCAGACCCGCACTGTGGCTGATTTCTGATTGCCAATTAAGTGCAGCCTCAGCAGCAATGTCTGTATCAGTAGCAGTTCAAAGTAACAGGCACTGAGGAGATAATAGATAGCGAGCGATGGGACCCTCGGAGCACAACGTTAACGTGCAGTCAAGATCAATCTGCCCGGACACACCGTTTATTACACCAAAGCCAGTGTCCGTTAATTGATGTACCGCTCGCCTCGCACCACTCGCATCTCATCCATAAGCCGTCTCCGACAAGAACCCCCAGTCCGCACCGGCTTAATTAGGTCTCAGCAGGTCCCAGCAGTCTCTGAACACCCAGCGCCAAACACAGCACCGAACGCCGAACGCCGAAGCGGCCACAGCAAACGCCATTGACCTCGAGGTGAGGCGGGGAGGAGTCAGGAGAATCATACACACTACTGAATGATATCATGGAGGATGATCTCGTCAAGCACAAAGACCGGTTGGCAAGAGAAGGTCCAAGCTGACCCGGGGGTCTGCGAGGACTCTTTAATGTTAAGTTCTACTGCAGCTATTTCAACTAACATTCAGGTTCAATGCTATAAGACGTGGTTAAACTTGTATATTACTCCGGCGCAGATTTTTAGGTGGGGAGGTACCTCAGGTATTTATTGCTCTCGTTGTGAAGAGCTGGCCGCCGATAGTGTGCATCTATTTGCTACATATCCCTGCTTAACGGGATTAATTGGAAAAATGGGCTATTACGTTAAACAAATATTGGACAGGGATATTGAGCTGTCACCACAAGTTATACTGTTGGGCGTAAGCAACCAGGACCTGCCAACACCCAAGAAGATGCTGCTTTATATTATGATGGCAGTGTTTAGGCTTACCATAGCGACAGTGTGGCTTGATAAAGAGCCCCCTTCAGTTTACTGCTGGCTGGGAAAACTGCTTGCTACATATCACTGGGAGAAAGAAATATACAAACGCAGAGGCCTAGGAGCTAGCAAACAGGGGCTGATATTTGGGCTTCAATTAGCTCATGGATTAATTAATCTATGGTTTAAGCTTTTTGAGCATGCGGCCTGGCTAAGCGGTCCTATAGGCTAGGAAGAACGGGTAAGAACCAGAACAGGTTAGACTAAAAGGTATTAGTTAAAGGATAGTCTGGTTATAAATTAAACTTAATTTAATATAATTTAATTGTTCTTGAAATGTGGTCTCCTTTGGTTCCGGGAAGTGGGCAGGTTGGGGGGGGGATGAGAGGTGGGGGGGAGAAAGGGGAAAAAAATGTATATATATATTCTGTGTTTGATCATATGGCATGTATTTGTTTTCAATCTATGTGTATTCTGTATTGATTTATTTGAAATGGTTGACCAAAATAAAAATTATTTAAAAAAAAAGAAAAGCTGGAATCTTTGTACATAAAACATGTACTGCAATTATAGGAAAGATGGGACATATTAATGTAATAAGTAACTCTGGGCGGTAAACTTCACTCTGCTGTCGGAGTTTGCAAAGTTTTGCCACTCTGCGTTCCGCTTGGAATGCAGAGTTTGGCAAACACTCCATCTATCATTGCCACGTAGAGGAGTTTGGCACCCATAGCCTTAGAATTAAGTTATTTCCATGAATTTTACAGTGGCATAGGAGGAAATTAAGGAGGGGGCCACGTTAGCAGAGCTGAAGCAGGTTTCACTTTCCATTCTGAACATCCTGTGTTGTTGTGTGTGTGCTCTGGCGCAGCTACCTTTGAGTGAATCCAAGAGATGCAGGCTGAGGAAATCCATTTTAGACTCAGAGGCTGGCTGCAAGACACAGAGGGAGACCGTCATCTATTTTGAGGAGCTGCAGCCAATGAGAAGGTCTGATGTACCAAACCTGACAGGTTGGTGATGAGTGCTGGGGGGTCAAGAGGCCCCGTGCACTGATTTCTGCTGTTTTAGCAAGGGATGTCACCGGGTGGACTCATGTGGTGCTGTCTGTTGATTTTGTGCATTTCACAGGAGGCTCAGCCTCATGCACCGATGGCCCATCTCCCCATACTGGTGCCCCGCTATGGCCTCCTATGCTTGACCTTACCCCAGATTGGTGGCTTAACTAATTAGGTAAATAGGGTGGGGCGGAGTGGAATTTCACAGAGCTTTTATTCAACTACACGGAATTCCATGTAGTAATGCTCTGAAAGCTCTGCCCACCCTTAGTAATAAGCATTATTAGAATGGTGAAAAAATCCAAACAATTCAACCATGTTAATCGTTCATAATGTTGCTATCTATTATGAATTACAATGTCAAAGAGAGCATATTGCGAGTACCCATCTGCCAGGACTGTTTGATTGACCTATTCCCATATCTTGGTACTGTATGCCAGGAAGCCAGGCTCATTGCATCCACAATTACACCTCTATCTGGGTGTACAGCTATCTTCCATCTCAGGATGAAGGTTGGGGACAGCCGGACTGCATCTCTATCACAAGTCACATCAGCTTTCCAAAATGACTCCGGTGGGTAACGCACCTCTCCCAGACTTCAACATGGACCCTGTTTAAATGATAAAACTGCAAGCTTATCACACTGAACCATAGGTGCAGAATACAGCATCTTAACCTCTTTGGCTCCCGGCCGTCATGAGTCACGGTGGGCGTGTGCTGATGACGGCTGGGAGCCGTCATGACCACGCCCACGATCGGAATGTTCAGCACTGCCGCGGAATTTGCGCCGCAGCGATGAGGTTAATTTGTCTTGAGAGAAATAGTTGTCTCTAATGAACAAAAACAAAACAAAAACATTTTCTCAATTCTGCGACCCTGGAACTGAATGTGCAGACTACAGGGCAACAATGCCTATCAGAAAGAAATGCATGCAGGGGCCCTTCTTTCAATGGGAAAACGTGGAAACCACCATTATAAAATGATGCTCCGCTAAAATGAAAAATTGAAATGGAGACTGGATGGGTTCTTTAGTGTAGTGTAGGGGCATAGAATGGAGTACACTTTTGTATAGTGCCACAGAGTGTAATAGAGTTTTGTTGAGCGGAGTTGCATGGAATGGAGTATAGTGTGCTACAGTGGAGCAGTGTACAGTGGAGTTTTGTACAGTGGGGTAAAGTGTTGTGCATTGAAGTAGAGTGGAGTGAAGTTCAATGGAGTTGCATAGTGTAGAGCGGAGTACCATGTTGTAGAGTTGCGTAGAGTGGAGTACAGTGTACAGGAGTAGCATAGACTCTAGTAAAGGGTTGTAAAGTGGAGTGGTGTGTTGTATAGTGGAGTGGCGTGGTGTGTTGTAGAGTTTTGGAAAGTGGTGTATAGTGGAGTAGAGCGGAGTGGCAGAACATATACTGGCGCTGAGTTGAATGGCATAGAGGAGTGTACACTTGATTTGTGTAGAGTGCAGTAGTGAAGTACAGTAGAGAAGAGTGGATTAGTGGCTCATAGAGAAGAGTATATTAAAGCAGAGTGGAGTGGAACTGCATAGAGTGTTGTAGATGGGAGTAGTGTGTCACAGAGAAAAGTAGAGAACTGTAGACTGGCATTGACAGGAGGACCTTGTTGTATAATAGAGTGCTATAGAGTGGAGTATAGTGTGGTAGAGTGGAGGGGTGTAGACTGTTCGTGAGTGGAGCATAGCATGGTTGAGCAGAGTACAGTGGAGTGCCATGGAGTAGGCCTTGGGTATAGTAAAGTGGCATATACACTGGAATAGCATAGAGTGGAGTGGAGGGGAATGGGCTAGTGTAGAGCGGAGTGGCCTAGAGTGGAGTACCATACAGTGGAATAGAATAAAGTGGAGTGCCATTCAGTGGAGTGGCATAGAGTGAAGTGGCACGCAGTGAATTAGCATAGAGTGGAGTGGTGTGGAGTTACATATAGTGGAATAATGTAGAGTGGCAAGGAGTGGATTGGCATACAATGGAGTGGTGTTGACTGGAGTGCCATGATAGAGTAGAGTGACATACAGTGGAACAGCGTACAGTGGAGTGTTGTAAAGCGGAGTGGTGTAGAGTGGAATTGGGGTAGAATGGAATGGCATACAGTGGCGTGGCAAAGATGGGAGTGGAAAAGAGTTAAGTAGAATGTCGTACAGTGAAGTAGCCTAGAGTGGAGTAACGAAGAGTGGAGTAGAATAGAGTGAAGTGTGATACAGTGGAGTTGTGTAGACTGGAGTGGTGTAGAGTGCAATAGAATACAGTGGAGTGGCATAGAGTAGAGTGGGATACAGTGAAGTGATATAAAGTCAAGTGGCATTCAGTGGAGTGGCATACAGTGTAATAGCATGCTGTGGAGTGAGGTACAGTAAAGTGGCTTACAGTAGAATAGCCTTAAGTGAAGTAGCATGGAGTGGAGTGGTGTACAGTAGAGTGGTGTAGAGTGGAATAACATACAGTGGAATGGCGAAGAGTTGAGTGGCGTAGAGTGGAGTGGCATAGAGTGGTATAGCATAGAATGGAGTGGGGTTGATTAGAATTGCGTAAAGTGGGGTAGTGTAGAGTGGAGTGCAGTAGAGTGGAGTCTGGAGTGTGGAATGGTTTAGAACGGAGTGGCATAGAGTACAATACAGTGGAATGGTGTAGAGTTGAACAGCATACAGGGGAGTGTTGTAGAGTGGAGTGGCGCAGAGTGGAGTGGCATTGAGTAAATAACAGACTGGAGTAGCATAGAGTAGAGTTGCATAAAATGGAATAACTTAGAGTGGAATGGCACAGAATGGACTATGTACAGTGGAATGGCTTAGAGTGGAATGGCACAGAATGGAGTATGTACAGTGAAATGGCTTAGAGTGGAGTGGCAAAGACTGGAGTGGCCTTGAGTGGAGTGACGTAGAGTAGAATAGCGTAGGGTGGAGTGTTGTAGAGTGGATTGGGGCAGAGTGTAGTGGCGAACAGTGTAATAGCATATAATTAAATACAGTTTAGTGGCATATATGGGAGTGGTGTAAAGCAGAGTGGCATATAGTGGAATGGTGTACAGTAGAACGGCACACACCGCAGAGTGTAGTGGTGTACAGTGGAGTGCCATCAAGCGTAGTGGCATGCAATGGAGTATCCTAGAGCAGAGTGGAATAGCATTAAGTGTTGTGGCATACAATGGAGTGACTTAGAGTGGCATACAGTGGAGCAGCGTAGAGTTGAGAAGCATAGAGTGGAGCAGCATACATTCAAGTAGCGTAGACTGGTGTGGTGTAGAGTGGAGTGATGTAGAGTCTAATAGCACACAGTGGAGCATCAAAGAGTGGAGTAGCATACTGTGGAATGGCATACAATGGAGTAGCATAGACTAGAGTGGTGTAGAGTGGTGTGGCATAGGTGGAATAGCATAGAGTGTAGTGGAGCAGAGTGGAGTGCCGTAGTATGTAGTGGCATTCAGTGGAGCAACCTAGAGTGGAGTCGTGTAGAGTGGAATAGCCTTGAGTGTAGTGACATACAGTGGAGTGACTTTCAGTGTCATATAGTGGAATAGCATAGAGTGGAGTAGTGTAGAGTGTAGTAGCATACATTGGAGTGGCTTAGACTGGAGTGGTATAGAGTGTAGTTGTGTAGAGTGTAATAGGGAAAAGTGGAGTGCTGTACAGTGGAGTGGCATATTGTGGAGTGGCGTACAGTAAAGTGGCATATGGGGAAGTGGTGTACAGTGGAGTGGTATAGACAGGATTGGCATAGCTGGAGTGGCATAGAGTGTAATAGCATATAGCTTTGTGGCATAGAGTGTCCCTGGCCTCCGTCCCACGCATCCAAAGAACCACCGCCGGGGGCCGAACATTCTCCTATCTCGCCGCCAAGGCCTGGAATGCCCTCCCCCTCCACCTATGACAGACCGCAGACCTCCCGGCCTTCAGAAGACTGATCAAGACCTGGCTCTTTGACCACTAGCAGCAACTCCCCTCCCCCTCCGCGCCTTGAGACCCTAACGGGTAAGTAGTGTGCTTTATAAATTCCCTGATTGATTGATTGATTGCATACAGTGGAATAGTATACATTGGAGTGGAGTACAGTGGAGGGGCATGCAGTTGGGTGACGTAGACTGGAGTGTCTTATAATGGAGCGGCTTAGAGTGTAACAGCATACAGTGGAGTACTGGACAGTGGAATCACATAGCGTGGATTGGGTATAGTGGACGGTGTACAGTGGATTAGTGTAGAGTGGAGTGGCGTATGCTGGAGTGACATAGAGTGGAGTGTCGTAAAGTAGAATAGCGTACCATTGAATGGCGTACAGTGGTGTGGCATCAAGTGGAGTAACATAGAGTGGAGTCTTGTACTTTACACAGATGTAGCATGAAAGTTGGTGAATGGATGTAGATGTAACATGGCAGGAATATAGATTATAAAGTGTAAATGCTCATTTTTGGTAGAGGGTGTAAATATGTTAAGTAGTGTTAAAGTTTTAAGTTTTAAAATACTCAGTTACATATTGTGCCACTGTATACCATGGTAACATTGCAGTATACCATGTTATATGCTGGTAGCAAGGCAGTATGTGATGGTTAATGGCTGTCATTACAAAACATAAAATGCAGCTGTGTCATTTTCAGGACACTTTGGCTGCGTTCTGGGTTAGAGCCTTAGATATATGTAAGTGATAGGTTTTTATTGTTGTTACCTACCTATTACTATTTTATTAAAGTGGGACTAGGTATTGAAATTAATGAATATTTTTCTACATATTTTTAAGACTTTTTATGGAGAACTACGTTACTACCAACAAAGTTCAGTGATAACTACAGGAAACATCTATCTTCTATATAAATAAAAATATAAATGTTCCTTTGTTCAAAATTGCAAATCTCCAAAAGTTCTTTACTGATTGCTTTGAAATTTTGACACAACATTGGATTCAAATAGGGGGGTCTTTTTATATACACAACGTTGGATTCCAACACGCGTGTGTCGAATACGAGCATGTTTTTAATCGAAAGCCCAAACAGGCACATAAAAATGTCAATGTTCGTTTGTTCAAAATCTTAAATCTCTGGAAGTTCTTCACCGATTGATTTGAAATTTTGGATTCGATTAAGCTCGTGTTTATATATACACAACGTTGGATTAGAATACGCGCCTATACAATATGCACGTTTTTAATCAAAAGGCCGAACAGACCCTATCGATAGCTTTGTAATTTTGACACAACGTTGGATTCGAATACGGGCATGTTTTTGTATACACAACGTTGAATTCCAATACGCGGGTGTCGAATACACGCGTGTTTTTAATCGAAAGCCCAAACAGACACATAAAAATGTCAATGTTCCTTTGTTCAAAATCTTAAATCTCCGAAAGTTCTTCACTGATTGATTTGAAAATTTTACACAACGTTGGATTTGATCAGGCGCGTGTTTATATATACACAAGGTTGGATCAGAACACGCGTGTGTCCAATACGCGCGTGTTTTTAATCGAAATGCCAAACAGACCCTATCGATTTGGTTGCTGCTCAAAAACTACAAGGGACGCATAGAGACAATACTCTACATATATTAGGATGGACAGTTGGTGTCAGGATGGCAGACCGGGAAGTGGGTGGGGTGAGGGGGGAGGAGTTGGGTCACTTTGCAACATTAGCGCGTGCTTATATATACACAACGTTGGATTCGAATACGCGGGTGTCAATACGCGCATGTTTTTAATCGAAAGGCTGAACAGGCCCTATCAATTTCGTTGCTGCGCAACAACTAGAAGGGACACATAGAGACAATAGACTATATACATTAGGATGGAAAGTTGGTGTCAGGATGGCAGACTGGGAAGTGGGAGGAGGGAGGGGGAGGAGTTGGTTCACTTTTTAAAATGAAGAAAGGACGCATAGAGACAATAGTCTACATATATTAGGATGAACAGTTGGTGTCAGGATGGCAGACCTGGAAGTGGGTGGAGGGAGAGGGGAGGAGTTGGTTCACTTCAACATTAGCGCGTGTTTACATATACACAATGTGACAATGGTCACAAAAACGAATCACTGACAAAATATCGACGCTGAAAATATCGACCTACAGGAATATCGATGCAGAAATATCGAAGGCAAGAATATCGACATCCTATCTACAACATGGTAAGTACAAAAATATCGGAAAAAATATATAGATGTTAAAAATATCAATGTTGAAAATATCGGTTTTTTTGGTAAACACACTAAATAAGTTGTAATAATTATTTTAATAGTTTATAAATTAATAAAAAATATCATAAATTACAAATACATTTACAAACATAAAACATAAACATAAATAAAAAGTAAAGAATTATTTTTAATAAATTAAAAAAAAAAATAAACCTGTAATATTTTTAAAATTAATTATATACTACATTATCTAAATTTATGCAAAAAAAATTAAATAACGAAATAAATAAAAATACTATTCAAAATCCATAAGTAAAAATAATACATTAATAAAAATGTTCAATAGCATAGAACTTAAAATTACCATTCCCGGTCTAGAGAGCACAATAGTAGAGAAACCGTTGTATAAGCGTAGAGGTAAAAATTACTATTCCGACTCCAGAGAGTGCAACAGTAGGGAAAACACTGGATAGCATAGGGGTACAAATTACTATTCCAACTCCAGTGAGTGCAACAGTAGGGAAAACATTAGATAGCGTAGGGGTAAAAATTACTATTCCAACTCCAGAGAGTGCAACAGTAGGGAAAGCGTTGGATAGCGTAGGGGTAAAAATTACTATTCTCACTCCAGAGAGTGCAACAGTAGAGAAAACGTTGGATAGCGTAGGGGTAACAATTACTATTCCAACTCTAAACAGTGTAACAGTAGGGAAAACATTGGATAGCAAAGGGGTAAAAAGTACTATTCCAACTCCAGACAGTACAACAGTAGGGAAAGTGTTGGATAGCGGGTGGGTAAAAACTACTATTCCCACTCCAGTGAGTGCAACAGTAGGGAAAACATTGGATAGCGTAGGGGTAAAAATTACTATTCCAACTCATGAGAGTGCAACAGTAGGGAAAGCATTATTAGCGGAGGGATAAAAATTACTATTCCCACTCCAGAGAGTGCAACAGTAGAGAAAACGTTGGATAGCGAATGGTTAAAAATTACTATTCCAACTCCAGAGAGTGCAACAGTAGGGAAAGCATTGGATAGCGTAGGGGTAAAGCTTACTATTCCCACACCAGAGAGTGCAACAGTAGGGAGGTCGTTGGATAGCATAGAGGTAAAAATTACTATTCTAACTCCAGAGAGTGCAACAGTAGGGAAAGCGTTGGATAGCGTAGGGGTGAAAATTACTATTCCCTCTCCAGAGACTGCAACAGTAGGGAAAACGTTGGATAGCATAGGGCTAAAAATTCCAATTCCAACTCCAGAGAGTGCAACAGTAGAGAAAACGTTGGATAGCGAAGGGTTAAAAATTACTATTCCAACTCCAGAGAGTGCAACAGTAGGGAAAGCATTGGATAGCGTAGGGGTAAAACTTACTATTCCCACTCATGAGAGTGCAACAGTAGGGAAAACGTTGGATAGCGTAGAGATAAAAATTACTATTCCAACTCCAGAGAGTGCAACAGTAGGGAAAGCGTTGGATAGTGTAGGGGTAAAAATTACTATTCCCACTCCAGAGAGTGCAACAGTAGGGAAAACATTGGATAGCATAGGGGTAAAAATTACAATTCCAACTCCACAGAGTGCAACAGTAGGGAAAGCGTTGGATAGGGTAGGGGTAAAAATTACTATTCCAACTCCAGAGAGTGCAATAGTAGGGAAAGTGCTGGATAGCGTAGGGGTAAAAATTACTATTCCAACTCCAGAGAGTGCAACAGTAGGGAAAGCATTGGATAGCGTAGAAGTTAAATATAACATACTTATAAATAATTGTTGTAAATAAAATAATTTAATTTTTAAATACCTCTACATCATTTGCAAATACCCATTAATAATTACTAAAAACATAATTACAATTGAATAATTAATTAACAATAAATTAACAATAAATGCCAATAAATATTATTTAGGAAATATAAATTAACAAATAATAAATATTGAACACTAAAATATTTTTCAAAACACATATTAATAATTAAGATTTGATTAACAATTAAAAAATGGTAAACAAACTTTTTTTGTAATGAAAAATATTTACCAATTAATAAAAAGAATTTCCAATTAATAAAAAGTATTTAACAATTGAAAATATCAATTACCAATTTAAAAAAATTAATTACAAATTAAAAAAAATTAATTACCAATTAAAAAATGTAATTACCAATTACAAACCTTAATTACCAATTAAAAAAATGATTAATTAGCAAATATTATTTAATTATAAATAAAATAATTATTAATATCAATTAAAAATAAATAATTACTTAATTACAATTAAATTACTTCCCACCCAATTCCCCTATAAACCCACAACCCACTACAGAAACACAAAAATGAATTAAAATTAATTTTAATTACTGAAAATTAATAATTAATTCACTATAAATAAATTACTTCCCACCCTATTCCCCTATAAACCCACAACCCACTCCAGTACCAAAAAATTACATTAAATTAAATATAAAAATTTTAATATATAAAAAATAGAACACATATAATTTAAAACAAATACAAAACTTAACAAAAAACATATAACACATACATATAAAATACATAAGAAAATACATAACAACAAACAAACATCGATATTAGTAACATCGATATAATTGATATCGATATTACTAACTTCGATATTACTTACATCGATATAAAAAAAATCGATATTACTTACCTTAGGGTCGATGTTCTGTCCAACGATATTCTTGACCTCGATATTCTTCTCCTTCGATATTTTTAACTCGATATTAATGTTGGTCGATAATTTGGAATCGATATTTTGACTACGCACCCACAAAAACATATTGTGTGCCCACAAGCATTGTGAAATTAAACATATTAGAACTGTGCACTTACTCTTTTCTTTCTCTTCCATTTAACCAGACTGGGCCACAGCAACGCGTGGCAGGGTACAACTAGTACAAAAATAAAAAAAGATATATTTTAGTGCAATATATTAGTGAAATATACTGTAGTAAAGAGTATTTATATTTAATAGACAACTGTAGTATTTATTTTCAATTTGTTTTAAGTAGCATGGTAAATTTTAGGTGTTCCGTAGACTTTTTTTGTAAAGAAGGAAATATGTAAAAAAAATGTAACTACATTGTAGTGGACAATATCTGTGAAATATGGTCTATTAAAGTTTCTTTTTAAATTGATTTACATTTTTTTTTTACTTTATATGCCTCTGTAGTTCCTGGATAGTACTGTGGTACTTCCTGATATCTGTTAATTATATGGAAATGTTTAAATAATTTTCCCTACCTAGTACCACATTCATAAAGTCACAATAGGTAGAAAATAATGATAAACCTAACACTTACCATATCCAAGCCCAGTCGAAAACACAGTTAAAGTGTACTTAAAACAAAATTGTTTCCTTTAGCTTTTGAAAATGCAGACATAATCCAATCACATAATGCATTGGAATGGGCATGAACTACAGTAATTTTGCAAACATATTGTGAAACTATAGCGGTCTTAGACATCACTAGCTATAATGCTTTATAACTTTAAAAATACTTACCCTACTTACCTGTACTACCAAAAAGGATCAGCTGCATACTATAATCTATATCATGCCGAATTTCATGGAAATCCAACTGCCTGTTTTGGTGCTACGTCCAATACAAAAGTCTATTGAAAATGAATTGAGAGAAAAATATGTTTCATGGACCCCTCTTTTTTCATGAGCCCCCTTGACTAAAAACCATTAAACTTTGCATTACTTTCTAATGTAAAAAAAGCTAGAGGTTTGCAAAGTTTTGTGGAGATTCGTCAAACGGGCAGAAAGGTATTAATGGCAAAAATCTGAGGAATTCCTATCTCTAGGAGTCACACTGTGTAGTTATCGTTAGGCCCAAGTTTTAATAGCAAAGGAGTGCTTTTGCTACTAACATTACGACAAAACGATACAAAGTTTATCCACCTCAGCTTCGTCTTTGAAAGTTTAAGGATGATATGTCAAGTGGAGTTCAAGAAAAAGAGGAGTCTCAAAATGTGTTTTCCTGATTTATTTTCCTGTAGGAATATATAACAAAGAAACAGCTAAAATGGCTGATAGGAAATACATCAAATTTGGCAGAAAGCTAGGTGTTTACCCAGAAAGTATGCTTTTTGTGATTTGGTGTAAATCTGTTCAACCATTTTTGAGAAATCAAGGTTCAAAATGTATAGATATGTGTTGCTGATGGAGTTCTGTGGGGAAAAAAAACAACACGAAAAAAATGTGATTCACTGGTCCTGGCTGAGTCCTCTAGAACCAATGGACCTGATTTGCAGTCACATCATGAAAACGAAATTAGTGGCACATTACAGGACTCAGGGAGAGACATCATGGTTCTATCATTTCACACAGTCTATAGAGGCATATCAGTCACCACAGCGATCATATGTAACTGTTATCTGCTTTAATTCATCAAGAAAACAGTAATGATAAAGATTAAGGTGCACTCATTAACATTCTGCAGGGTCTGACTAGGACACAGAAAATAGGCTCAGGCCCCCAAAAAAATGAGGTCCACATTAGGAAATCAGATTGGTAAAAAAAAGTGTCCCACACTTGCAAGCTAGCACAGTTTTGAACTTGTGCAGAAATTTCCTGTAGGCATTTTGCAGGAATTAGAGACTGCATTCATTTGTGCTTGCAGCAGGCAATATTTGTGGTAATATCAGGGAAATCAACAGTAAATACTTGACCCCAGACCATAAAACAGATCCACAAACAGCCAAAAAACGCCCCCACACTGGCATGTGAGACCAGCCCATCTGTCACTGCCAGATTGACCTTTAGGCGAGTTTAACCCAGGCATTCTGCATGGTATTGTAATGTGATAGTTGACTTTTACTTTGAAATGCCACCTTGCTTGAACCAGGATATGTGGGTGGTGAATACATTTCTCATGATATTGTCCTAGTAAACCTCATTATTTTTAGAAATGTATGGGACGGGAAACATCCTTTACAACGCAACTTTTACCACGCAGTGCCTTTACGACGCAACTTTTACAACGCAAACCATTACAACGCATTGCGCTGGGGGGCGCTCTAGGATAGGGAATAGATTTAATTTACTATCCAACACCTTCCCTACTATCCACGGGGACTGGAGTTGGAATAGTAAACTAAACTATTCAATATACAGCACCCCAAAGCACTATGCATTGTAAAGGTATTCGTTGTAAATACCGCGTTGTAAAGGCATGCGTGGTAAAAGCATGCGTTGTAATGTCATACATCTGTATGGGACGTATGAAGTGGGCTAAAACCATGGGACAGAACATTGCACTCTCACTTCCAACAATATATTTTACAGAAAGATTGAATCATAGAAGATCACCTTCACTGATTTAAAGAAAAAAAAACTTTGAAAAACACATATAATTTCTACCAGCCTCAAGAGATTATTTCTTCCCCAAAAGCTGCATGGTTTGAAATAATTGTATACCTTGACTGAAACACGGGTCTAAGACCCTCTATAAGATACAATGTTGCTCTCCAGTGTGTTTTTCTGTTTCAAAGTTTTGAAAAGTGATTCCATTCTATGGGATGGCAACATGGGAGTTGGGTGAGATTAGTGTTTTATTTACAGTAAAAAAGTGCCTGGAGTTAACAACTTGCCTCTTATGACCTCAGCCAGGGATGTATTGGGAATTTATTAGATCAGCTATTCCATAGCTAAAGTGGAGGCATTGGAGGCTGATTTTTGGAGGTTGGTGACTGCTGCCTATGTCTGTAGCTCCCCAGGGTTTATAGCAGCAGTGAAATTATGGAAACAAGAGAGCAAGTAAGAGAGAGAGAAAGAGAGTGAATGCAAGAAAGAAACACAAAATAGTCAGGACGGGAGCAGGGGTGAGTTTCAACATTGCTGCAGGGCAATTCTGAATAGTTTTGATTAGGCTGCATTTGAATCTCAGACCAGCCTTGACAATGGTATCTTCTTTCAGAGTTGCACTCAGCCTAGTGCATGCATGACGTAATGAAAAGATGTTGGTAATATTAATGAGGACATTGGGCAGAAGTGAATGACTATAAGAATGTTAGTGACAATATTGAGCAGAAGCAGAAAAGCATGGCCATCGGCAGTCTATTTAGTGGTGCACCACACTTGTGTGAGTAAGTTAATTTCAAAACATGGCATTGTACTACATATCCAAACATCTAACCACATTATCAGAACAATGTTTTCCTCCTCATTCTTACTTGTCATGCAATTTTCTATCGGATTCTGACACACACATGAATAATTCTTATTTTTGGGAAAACGCGTTTTTTCAGGATTTGCCTTTTATACGCTGTACTTTTCCTGAATACGTAAGGCCTGATTCGAAAAAGGTACACATTCAAATGTATATTTACTTGTGTTTAAGTACTACTATACCTAGGTGATCTTCTTCACTTTTCTACTACTTTCCATTTCCAACTGTAGATTTACAACTAGCTGCAGGGTTACGCCTCTAGCCCCTCAAATCAGAGATCAATCTTCATGCAGCAGAATTTCCAAGTGTAAAGTTAATATTAGCAACTTTGCCCCTGTTGGTGGAGCACTTTATCACTGTGGCGGAGATCTCCCTTGGGAAAAGTATAGGAAAAATTATTAGTTTAATATTCAATGGAAAAACATTTTAAATATTTTAATACAGTGTATGAGTGTAAATGTAAATACTTTTAAATATTTATTTTTAACCTTAAACTAATAAAATAATATCCACCGAGACTAGCATTTTATTTTATTTTTACATGTTGTTAAAAGTTATGTTTAATTATTTTGTAATTCTTCATTTTTAATGATGTTTAAATAATATTTATTATTGAATTATAAAAACATAAAAATAATTAATCATGCATAATTGTTCTCACTAAAACAGTATATACCATTTATATTTCAAACTCATTTAATTAACACTATTAACTATCTGGTATTATTCTTAGTTCCGTGCCTCGATTATTTTCTATGGGAGTGTTTTGCATTACATGCGAGTGGCCAAAAGTGATGCTTGACACATTGGAAATATGGGCTACAATACATTTAAGCATGTTTTGACATCTCGTGTGCTGTAATAACTTTAAAAGTGTTGTTTGTGAGAAGCAGAGGTCTAACTTTTTGTGGGTGTCTCACAATGGTGGAGATCTATGCACTAAAATGGTAGGCGAGGGGGATGCGGAGATCACGAGAAATAGGTTTGTGAATAGCATTTTGTAGTAAGTGAGTGATACTATTGTAATAATATTTCACATACTACAACATGCAGTCGTGAATCAAACCTATAAAATGCATTATTTCCCAGTGGGCCGTAAATGAGACAACGTTTATTTATTTGGGGAAACGAGTACTGATCTCAGACTTTAACATAATCCGGCCCACACATACCTTCATATTTGGTATTTTCATTACTGCCCTGAACACGCCATGACGCCGAGACATAAAGCACACGAATACGAACTCAATTACAACTATGCAATTAGCGATGCGCCAGTCACTAAGCATTTTATTGATGTACAGTTATCGACATTCATTTCAGTACTCGGGTATCTCTTGTTTAGTACTCAAAAGTTGGAAGATGTTCAGTTATGTGGTACCCATATGCGATTCGTTATTTTTTTCTCCCAGTTTGTGCGTCCTATGAAAGTAATCTTATTACGAGCATTGCTGGGTGGCTTGCTTACCTGATATCGGTTGATTGGACTGCCTATGGATTTATGACCCCTCGGTCGGTGCAGGTCCCCGACAGCTGGATTATCTAAGATGGGTATTTGTGGACCTCTGTCTTCCTGTCTGTCACTCGCTCTTCTGAGAACCATGACCTCACTTCAGAATTTGCGTTTTGTTCTGGTTGCTATAGCCCGGGATTCTGGGCTCTGACGTCACATACGCGGTGACAGCACGTAACCAATGACATAACAATGTTGGTCTGCAAATAGCTCTTCTCGCATTGTAGTCTTTAAGGAGATCACGCCTGTGCATGTGTTCAAACTGCGTGGTCTTTTATGATACCCGATCTGGTTATATTGCAAAGTGTGTAAGATCGACCACTCTACAGAAAAAGACAGCTGCCACACTCGATTAAAAAATTAGAGATTTCTCTTGCAGAAGGACGGTAATATCAGGCACCAGCTAATGTAAAGTGTAAACAACGCATCTTTAATAAAGACCTAACGAAAATCGAATTTGAAAGTACATCAAAGAAAAACACAGCCTGACTAAGGTTTATACGTAAAGTGAATGACTTGCCTTTGTGATAATAATTCCCCGCAAACACAACTCACCCTTTCAAATGTAATATTTGTCGTTTAAGTAGGGCTATGTCGGTGTGCTTATTAGTGTGTGAGAAGTGTGATTCAAAGTTATGTCCGAGGGGTGCTTTAATGTTATGTCCCAGGGCTGACTTAATATGTCCTGTGGTGTTTTAGTAATGTGCAACGTGTGGTTTAATATTATGTCTAAAGTGTGGTTTGCTATATGTTAGAGATTACTTAATGTTATACTCCCAGATTGGTTTAATATTCTGGCAAAGTTTTACCCGGGCATGGAGATGGAGGGCTTAACGATATGTGCCAGGAGAGGCTTCATGTTCTGTGCAGGGGTGTTTTAATGTTATGTGAAAGCGTGGTTTAACCCCTCCCATGCTGGTAACGGGACCGCTCAGTCACCAGCCTCGGTCGAGCTGTGCTGGTGACAGAGCTCACTGCCCACTCGGCGCGCCTGCGCGGCGCTGATTTCGCGCCTGCGCGGCGCTTCTATTAAGAGGGCGGGGCCGTGACGGAACCGCTCCGTCAGAAGCACAGCGCGCCCGAGGCTCGTGGCGGAGCGGTTCCGTCACGAGCATGGGAGCGCCGCGCGGCCCCCTCCCCCCTAGCGCTGCAGCGGAATTGCCGCTGCAGCGAAGGGGTTAATGTTATGTGTGAGGTATGATTTAATGGTAGGTACTAGAGGTGGCTTAACTTTTAATGGGGGGTTGATAAATGTTTAGCGCCAGAGGTGGTATAATTTTATATGCAAGTGGTGGTTTAATATTATGTGAGGGGGTGGCTTCATGTTGTGTCATTGAGGTTGGTAAGAGGAATTTCTCTAAACCCTTCTACATTGATGGGGGAGAGTGAGGCCCATATGCAGGGCCCTGGGCTGCAGGTAATATACTGGTGGGACTGAGCACAAGACCTGCCCAATGTGAGCATATCCTATTGATTGAAGCAGGAAACATCCTAAAACCTACCCTTTTATACACCACCTACAATTAGGAGAATAACACATTGTGTTTCTCCTAAACTAGAAGAGGAAAAATGTCAACATTTAAAATTATATTGAAAGTTTTTGAAAGTTTTAGAAAGAAGTTAGCTGCATCGAGCTTGAACAATATATTCGACTCTCTTCCTCATTTGACAGAGTGGTGGGTTGTACATAAAATCATTTTTTTAAAGTAAGTAAAAAGTTTATTGTACAAATAAATAAAATCATTGCAACCAATATATATAAAAAACAAGAAAATGCATTGAACACATGGCTTGTGTGGCCCCTTCTGTAATACTGATAGTGCTGGTGCACATGTTGCACCAGTGCTATCGCGAGAGGGTGTTTCCTCATTGCATGGGGGCATATTACAATGCAAATGAGGAACATATTTTGCCTGGTGCACTTGTTCAAACGTGCAAAATGGATCAAACAGGGAAAGTGCACCCAATTGCAATATGGGCCATGTTGTCCTAAAATGAATAAAATTCCAAACAACTAGTGGTAAATATCAGGAGGCGTGGCAACTTCCATCAGTCTAAGAGGAGCAGAGTCAATTTAATTGCAGAAGATTAACATACATTTCATCTTCATCATCTGCATCATCTTTATTCGATTATTGAATAATAATCATAAAAGAACAATAAAACATATCAACATAAAATACCTCAGATATACATTTCAGAAAATCATATATACATTTGGTTAAAAATTCATTGAATTGTGCCATCACAGTGCATTATTTAAGAAAGTCCCCACAGAACAGCACACAGAGGGATCAGACAACATACAAAGAACGTAAAAGGGTGCTCTACATTGTCCAAAACCTCGAGATTTTAAAATAGGCAGTACATTTCTCGGTCTAAATGGTTCAAAGTATTTCCAAAAAATAGTAAAGTTAATCAGCGTCTGAAAGGAAGATTTCATCACATGAGCACATTAAGATATATTTTGTTTTATACTGTCCCAAAGGAAGACAGAGGTTGCATCTGATAGTGCACATTCAAAACCATTCAAGAGTGATCTTTCCCAGACATTTTTTAACCTGGGAGAAATAAGGTTCTATACCCTCACATGTCTTAAACATAATAGACTGTCTCAAAGATGGTTTTTCAAATTCCTTAGCCTCTCTAAAGCAGATGCAAACCTCAAAAATGCCTTTTTAACCCTAACCCCTTTATGCAACAGATGTGGGGACAAATTGAGCTCTGGTGCTCCCAGTGTTTCAGTGGTACTTCTGCTGTAACTTGATCAAGGGGTCTTGTACCCCTAATCACAAGCTAAACAATCAGTAATGATTGTGCAATTAAATTCAGTGGGCCTCATTTATGAAAAAAAGTGACGCATCGCTGCGTGAAAACAGCGATGCATCACTTTTCATTGCGTCCTCCTTGTGACACCAATGATGCGTCATATTTACAGTATGACGCATCATGGCGCAAGGAGTTACAGATAAGTCAGTTTTTCTGACGTATCTGTATGGCGCAAAAGTGATGCATTGCTGGAGTGAGTCACAAAAGTGACGCAACTCCAGCAATGTGTCTTTTCAAATGGGGCAAGCCCCATGTGAAAGGGCCTGAGTCAGTCTTACGCCTGCTGTGAGGCAGGCGTAAGAAATTGATGCATTTGCATCCTAGAAGTGGCGCAGTGAAATCTTATAGATTTCACTGCGTCACTTCTATGACCCTTTCTTGCGTCAGAACGCCCCGCTGCATACATTATACCTGGCGCAGGTATAATGTAGCACAGGGGTTTATAAAGTGACACATCTACCTAGTTGCGTCACTTTGTAAATATGGTGCAACAAGGTAAATGTTTTACGCTGCTGGTGCGTCACAAAAAGTGACGCACCGGAGGCGTAAAATGGACGCACTGCCTCATAAATGAGGCCCATTATGTTTATTCCCCGATAAAGCAATCCAGAGGAGGAGTGGCAAAAGCTTTATGTGGTCTTCCACATAAGTTAAGGCCAATTCCTCATGTAAACAAAATAGGGACTGCCTGGCTCCACACCTAGAAATCTCTTACAGAAACAATTCTCCTCTTGTAAACGTTAACAATCCAGATACGCTCATATAGATGACCCAAACATCATGATTGGTAACATTTAAGTTTATACACTTCCAATAAAGGCAGACTCGGTTTACTACTATAGTACAGTAGAACAGGAACATCATATGGAGATACAGGGTACTCAAATGCCACGAGAATCAAAGATAACACCTAGGTAAGAGAACTCACTAACTTGCCTAATGCTTTGTCGCATAATCAAAATGGGTATGGTTTTGCTGTGTTGTTCGGCACATACCATATAATGTGTCTTTGCGATATTTACTTCTAGGTCAAAATCATTAATGAATTTAACAAAAGGATCTATAGGACTGCGAAGGCCATTCTCTGTGCACGAAAGCAAGACAGCTTTGTTGGCATAAAGTAAGGTTGGTACCTATTTTGCTTTTACTTTTTGTTAGGAATGGGGTTCTCTATTTGGTAGAGGTAGGCACCTTTGACCAAATAGGGACACTTGCTTCTAGTCAGAGTAAGAGGGATACACACTTTAGATAACCCCTGCTCACCCCCTTGGTAGGTTGGCATGAGCAGACAGGCTTATTCCAAAGGCAATGTCTAAAGTATTTGTACCCACACTTACAGTAATTGACTGATTGATTGTGGGTTTCTAAAGAGCTAGAATCGACTCCCGAAGGAGTATCTCTGCGCTGTGGACCGCTGGGGAACCCGTCCTGGTTTTCCCTGTGAGATGGTCCCTACTGGGTATCTCCAAGGTGAAACCAGGCATCCCCGGCGTATGTGGGGGGCCGTTGTGGAGATGAGGCAAGCTAATGCCCAGAGTTGCCGAGTGTGAGCCCTAGTTAGAGTAGGCACCGAGGCGAGAATTATCGAGTCCGTTGACCCTGGTCCAAGACCCTGCCGCGTCGGGAATTGAACCCTAGTCCCAGGCTGTCCTCTGCTCCCGGGTCTGCCGCCTCTAACCAGTGAGCCACACCACTCCAGTAACACAGTGAAAACCCCACAAATGGACACCTCACCGGTTTAGAAAGATAAAGTATCTTTATCTAAACTACACAAGACCAAAACGACAAAAATCCAACATACACAGTTAAAAATATGACTTCAAAAAGGTTTTAAGAACTTGTACCATAGAAATCCATGGATGCATGACTTTGCAACAAAGTACCTGGAGATGCGACAAAAGTTCCCAAGCCAAACAGCTGCAGCGTCGGAAAACAAAGAGATGCAACACTCCTGAGACCCTGAGGAGGTCGATGTGACAGCCCTGCTGCAAGCAGCGGACGGGTTGCGTTGAGTCCGGTCTGTAGGGGAAGCGATGCATCGAGTCTTTGTGCGGGTTCCATTTCGCAAGTGATGCGTCGGGAAAGCGTCTCACACAGGTACGATGCGTAGATCTTCGGGATGCGACAGCGATCAATGCGGTGGTGTTGCGCGGTGCCGGTCCTCTTCAGCCATGATCTTTTGATGCATCGGTTCTTGCAGCTGCGACAGGTGCTGCAACAATCTTTGCAGGGGCAAGGTGATGCAATGAAATCTTCTTGTGTCGTCAAGATGCCCCAGTGAAACGTGCCACAAGAAAAGTGATGCTACAAGTTCTGCAGTTCTTTTCACGCTTCTTCTTCTTCCAGATCCTAAACAGCAGCAAACACCCTCCAGAGGCCCTACAACTGGGTTAGGCACCCTAGGCATGTCATAACTCACACAGCAGAGTTCAGGGGAGCTGGGGGTGAAGTCATTTTGTTCATGGGACTTCAAAATAGGAGGCCAGCTCTCCTCAGGCCCTTGGAGATCTTCTTTAAACAGGGGACACAGCACACAGCAAAGTCCTTCTCCTGTCCTTGGCAGAATAGCAACTGTTGGTTAGCCCGGGAACACACAACAAGGGCAGTCCTTCTCTTCAGTTTCTCCAACTCTTCTCCTCAGGAAAGGTTCAACTTGAATTCAAGGAGGATCTAAATTACAGGGGTTTCAGCTCTCATATTTATACCCAAAAGTCTTTGTTCTATAGGTGTAAGGGGACCTGGACCCAAGACAAACCAGCTCAGGGTGCACTCTGCCAGTGCACAACTTCTTCCTTTGTTAGTATGGGCCAGGGCCATCAGACACACCACAGAGGGAGGAGCCAGCATTGTGGAAGGCAGGCACAGCCCTTTTCAGGCCCAGATGCTACTTCTCCGACCACTCCAAATGCAGATCAGCCTATTCAGCCTAGTGCTGACTGACCCAAACTCCTAGAGCCACCCCAGCCCCTGTCACTCTCAAGCCAAGACAGTCAATCCACAAACAGGCAGAGGCACACAGAAAGGTTGAACAAGGAAATAGCCACTTTCTACAAGTGCTATTTTCAAACACAGAATTTAAAAACCATCCTTCCTGAAATATGTGTTATAAAATTCTGAGTTCAGCGATGCCAGACTCTAATTTCTTATCTTACTCCTATGGGAAGATATGCTTGTAAAACTGTAACATAGCAGTCCCAATTCTGTCCTATGGGCAAGATAGCCTATCAATAGTAAAGAACGAAATTGGCAGTATCTCACAATCATGACATGTTACACACACCAGTACATGTCCTACCTTTCACATACACTGCATCCTGCCAAGGGGGGTATCTTGGGCCTACCATAGGGGTGTCCTATGTGTAAGAAAAGGGGGGGGAAGGCCTGGCATGTGGGTACACTGGCCAGGTCATAATGGCAGTTAACAAACTGTGCGCAGGCACTGTGGTGGCATGCCTGAGTCCTCTTTTCAGGGCTCCTTATGTGGGTGACACAATCAGTGCTGCAAGCCCACTAGTAGAATTACTAGCCCTGGGACACTCAGTGCACTTTACTAGGGACCTACTGGTAAACAAATATGCCAATCATGGATAACCAATCACCATAATAATTTACACAGGGAGCCACAGGTCAGGAAAAACAAAGGAGGAAGAAGCAGAAAGTTTAGGGATAATCCCGCAAAAAGGGCCATTTCCAACACTTTTGATATGTCATTTCCCTATGTAGGTAAAAAGAAGTGCAACCTGTTAATACATAAAAGAAATATAATGGGGGGTAAACACACATCTCTGAATAACATCCCGCGACAAGCTGAAAGATTGGGTACATCACCCTCTCTACCATATCTAGATGATGCACTGACCCCATCATACAAAGCCTAAAGAAATTCAACTAGTGAATGGGACAGGTCTAACTTAGCCAGAATGCACCAATGTTTTTGACAATTTACCCAATCAAAGGCGTGGCTAATATCCATAAAATCAAGGTATATTGGGCCTTTCTTAGCAATCATATGGTTCCTTATCAAGAGGTATACATTGAAGCACTGTTCTTGTGGTGTAAAGAGTAGCCCAAAGTAGGGGAAGAAAATATACACTTGCATGCAGGCTGACTGTCACGAAGCTGCAACTTTGATAACCATGTTGTGTTTGTGTTTGTGATTTACAGTACCACCCATCACGTGCTGTGTCATTGAATACTTTTTCCATTAATTGTCACCATACCAGCATGATGCATGGTATTGTATTGTCTAAACTTATATGCTTTTGTACCCTCGGTCTTGAAATTCAAACAAGGAGAGGCAGGACATTCTTGACCTTCCAATGTATACATATATATCTACTAACATATACTCAGAGAATTAGAGTGTAGAATCATTTTGCCCCGAGGAATGCCCCTAACCAGTTATCTGGCTCCTAACGTGGTCAGAAACATATTGGCACTTTAAAAGAATGATGAGGTCATGCTACATCTAAACATCCAGTAATCTGTTTATTCACATTCTAACCATACCTGAGGTACCACATAACAAAGTATATGCCTGTGTTATACCTTAAGGATTTTTTTTATATAAACTGGATTCATGTATTATCCAAGAAAATAGTATTTAGAACTCTCCCCCATTAATTGAGGTCGAGTCTGCCCTGGTGGTATTATCTTACCAGAACGGGAGGGGTAGCCAATGATGAAGCATGCCACAATATGTGGGTAAGACCACCTCATCCAAAATCTTTTTTTGACCCAAAATGGGTCAAATAACCTGAGGACAAGGAGTTAGGAATAGCAATTACTTGTTCTGTAAATAGATTCACTGCACACGTTATTTATGGTGTGCCTCAGGATGAAGTACGGTGTCTAAATCCTCCCTTTCTATCCATGTGATATGATGAAAGCCTTGAAATGACAAAAATTAGGCATGATTAAAATTGATGAATCTATCACACATAAGTATTTATAATTGTTATTTAGAGCACAATTACTAATAAGGAGAATATTAAGCAATATTAGCAATAATGACAATATAAGGCAGGGAGCCACCATGGAGACAGTGTCTTTGCCCTGGTATTTTATGCCAAGACTACTGTAGAGAACAAGTACCGAATGCTGATGGAAATGCAAAAAGACATCCGACACCGACGTGGGCTGTCCCAGTACTGAGTATGCCCAGCTCGACGTTGAAGACTGTAAGAGATTGCGGCCCTGCAGAAAGGGTAGACTGGAGCTCATGAAGGAGCACCTTAGTTCTTTTGGGGCCACCGGCTGCACCGGGTTGAGTAAGACTGTACTGGGCCATTGGGCCACTGAGGACTTGGAGAAATTAAGCCTCAACATTCTGTTGAACTCTTAAGGCAAAGCATGCAATTTGAGGTGCTTGTGACTGGCATGGATTTAATCTGGGAGTCACCTCCAGCATTATAATGGAAATAGCTACCTCTGCTAGAAAGAACAGAGTGTTTTAGGGATCCCGCTCTGGACTGCACAAGGATGCTGAATTTAATTGGGATAATTGGATTATTTAGTGTGTTTTACATGCACTGTGCAGTTAAGTTAAATACTCCTTGTTATATTAAAAACAAGTATTTTACTGGACAATCATTTTAGTGCTGCATGTATTGAGTTATGAGCCTGTGTAAGCCTGGCACCTACCTTCCAATAATGAGCCTTTGACTGCTTGACTCGTGCTACCACTGATAGTCAAGCGCCGTATGGGGTAATATTTAGCTCAGTTACTCAGGGACCATAGGAGGCTGGGCACCGGACACCTGAAGTAAAAGGCCTCAACCATCACGGTTAAGTCCAGTAGCTACTGCTTGCCCAGTTGCACTCTGAAAGGGATTCTGACATCCTCACAACCATATTGCACTCTTAGGCTTCCTCCACCGAATGAAGAATATGCTCCCAAACATGAATATGCGATGCAACATTGCATACAATACATTGCATGCGATAACAACGCGGTTGTTACAATGAACTCATTGTTACATCGCATACCATTACAACGCAAGTCGTTATAATGACTTACTGTAGGGGGCGCTGGATGTTGGTATAGTATCATTTACTATTCCAACTCCAGTATGTGCAAAAGTAGGGAAGGTGTTATATTTTAAATCTGACACCTTCTGCCCCCTACGTCCAAAGAACTTTGGGACAACTTCACCCATTTCTTCAACAACAAGATCACAAAAATCAAACTATCACTGGACGTCAACCACACGCACCTCACGAAGAGCATCACGGCTGGGTCGCATAATCTTTCTCCTGGTTCCCCAGCCAATTTCTGGCACAGCTTCCGTCCCGTTCAAGAAACTGAGATAATCACGCTGATCCCCACCTCCAAACCCTCAGCTCATGTCCTAGACCCAATTCCTTCCCTACTGACCAAAAAAATGATTAGTATCAACAATGGTTCTGTCGGGCATGCAAGTTGATTACTTCAAAATATGTATCCATCTTTCAAAATTGTTTAAATTATTCAATAAAATCATCAGATGAAGACAAATTCCGTAACAAGGAGAACAGTGTTATACCGTATTTTTAATCACTGAATTACTATTCATTCATGGATATATTGTTTTTGATATGTATAAATCAATCAAAACAATTCAACATCATTACAAAACAGACGGCGCAAATAAATAAAGTGCGTGCAATGTGATTCCCTGTCCGCTTATCTCTGCTGGTTGATTTATCAGAATGGCACCAAAGTAATCTGGGGCAGTCTTTATCTAAGCATCAGCCGCCTTAGTATAAGCGATCCTGATAGAAGAGAATGGCGAGTTCCTGGATACTTACGAATCGCCGGCTTGTGCATCAGAGGGATTGACCCAGTGCGCGGGACCGCGCAACGACTAATGCGAAACTTAGATCGCTCTAACTAAGGCGGCTGTATTCTAAATGAGTAGTGCCCCGGATACCTTCGGCGGCACTGCCAGAAATCCCGACCAGTAGAGATAAGCATCCAGGGACTCGCCATTCTCTTCTATCAGGATCGCTTACACTAAGGAAGCTGATGCTTAGATAAAGACTGCCCCAGATTACTTCGGTGGCATTCTGATAAATCAACCAGCAGAGATAAGCGGACAGGGACTCGCTATCCTTATTCATCAGGAAGCCAGTTGGCTCGAACCGAAGGGTCATCTATCCACATACCTACAGGGTGCTGAATTAAAGAATTGTCCCAGAGGTGCAATTTCACTACCTTACCCTCCTAAGTCCTGAAGAAGACCCGCCCCAGACCCCAGAACTAAGGCGTCCTAGGGTCGAAACGTCGACGATATTATTACCAGAGGACTAGTCCAGAACATTCAGTTATTTAGGCCAAATGAAAGTGGCATACTGACTGTATCACAATTAAATATAGAAACTGGCTTGTAAAGTGTGAAAAAACACCACTAATCCTTCCCCTCCCCTCCCTTCACTCACTTGATGTATATAACTCACCTTTTCACGAATACACCACTGGTCACATTGCACGCACTTTATTTATTTGCGCCGTCTGTTTTGTAATGATGTTGAATTGTTTCGATTGATTTATACATATCAAAAACAAGATATCCATGAATGAATAGTAATTCAGTGATTAAAAATACGGTATAACACTGTTCTCCTTGTTACGGGATTTGTCTTCATCTGATGATTCTATTGAATAATTTAAACAATTTTGAAAGATGGATACATATTTTGAAGTAATCAACTTGCATGCCCGACAGAACCATTGTTGATACTAAACTTTCCTGCCCAGGTTCTGAGGGATACTGGGTTACCCCATAGCGATTTACATAGACCAAAAAAATGAAGCACGCCTTTACACCGCTCTGGAGCACAATCATAAATAGCTCCCTAAAAAACAGAGTGGTTCCTGACTGCCTTAAAATGGGTCAAGTCACCACCCTGCTGAAAAAACCCGGCCTAGATCCGACAGATCTGAACAATTTTAGACCTGTGGCTAACCTTCCCCTGCTCTCTAAAACACTAGAAAGATGCATACTACATCAACTAACACAGCACCTGGACGACATCAACCTCCTGGACCCCCACTAGTCTGGCTTCAGAAAAGGCTGTTGCACAGAAACCACGATTTTCAGCATCATGGACGATATACATGGATCACTAGACTCTGACCAATGCTGCCTCCTCATTCTACTTGACCTCTCAGCAGCATTTGATACTGTTGATCACAAACTCCTCATAAGGGCTCTCCAAGAAAGAGCTGGTCTTGGTGAGGTAGTCCTCAAATGTTTTTTCTCCTTTCTTCACAATCGCACACAAAAAATAAAAAAATAAAAACGTCACTTCCGAACTCCAGCAAGTCCACAAGGGTGTCCCTCTAGGCTCGGTGCTCTCACCGCAACTCTTTAACATCTACATGGAACCTCTCTCCAAACTACTCAGAAAAGCCAACATTCGCTTCCATCTCTATGCTGATGATACTCAGATCTATCTGGAAACTACCTCTCTCAAAGACACTCAAAGACTAAATGATGACTTGAAAGATGTCCAACACTGGTTGACGAGCAACCACTTGAAACTAAATCCCGACAAGACTGAGACACTCCTCATCTAAAACAAGGAAGATAACCCCCAAATCACCGAATGGTTAAAGGCTATCGATGCGCTGAATGGGAATCTCACTCTAGCAGACTGTCAAATCTCTAGGCATCACCCTAGACCCAAAATTGAATATGACGAGACTCATTAAGAATTCAGCCAAAAGTGCGTTCCTTAACCTTAGACTACTGATCAAAAAAATAACTACATTCCAACCAATGATCTCAAACAGGCCACCCAATCTCTGGTACTGTCAAGACTGGACTACAGGAACGCAGTCCTAGCAGGAATTCCTGAATCACATCTGGCTCCCACCAAAACAATGCTACATGCGGCCGCCAGAATGATCACCAATATCAAGAAATTTGATCATATCTCCCCTGCACTCAAGGAACTTAAATGGCTTCCAGTCGAAATGCGGATTAGCTTTAGAATAGCCTGCCCAACCCATAAAGCCCTTCACAACGGCAAACCCGAGTACATGGCGAAAAAACTCATAAAACCCGGCCAATCCATGAACCTGAGAAGCTCAAACTCCCTCCTACTCATCCCACCTTAAACCAGAAGAAAAAAAACTGCGGACCGATCTTTCACTGGAAGCGCTCCCAAAATTTGGAATTCCATTCCCCCCACATCAGAACTATTCCCTCCTTTGTAGAATTCAAAAGCCAACTCAAAACCCTGTTCCTCAACCGCTCCCTAGGAAGTGGATAACTTGGGACAGACAGCAAACATCGAGCTCTGCTCCAACCCTAAGACTCTGAAGAACCTCGAAGCCATAATTGTCCTGCACCACAATGTATTGCTCTTTATTTTTGACGCTCGCCGGTTGATATGTTGCTCCTCTATTTGGTATCTGATGATCATATGTTATGCACCTACTGTAAAGCGCTCCGATACCCCTGGGTCTTGACAGCGCTATAGAAAGCGTCTTAAATAAAATAAAATAAAATAGGTAGTTGTAACGACTTGTGTTGTAATGGTTTGCGATGCAACAACGCGATCGTTGTAACAACCGTGTTGTAATGGCATGCGATGTATCGCATGCGATGTAAAGGAAGTCTCCTACCGAATATAAAGACCTAGCCCACCAGAAACATCTTCACGAAACTCCTCTATGGCACACACATACCCACACATGCACCACTATCCCTGTACTGTTCCGTATACTATTATGCACACATCCCCACGGATTAGTATGTTATTCCTTTTGTTAGGCAATTTTTTGTTCGTAAACAGAGGATATTCAGTTCCTTCCACTCTCTAAATGAGGCAATAAATGTTTTATTGATGCTGCTTAGATGGTAATATTTGTTTCAGCGTTATTCAAATACAGTATTTGCATCAATGTTCGAAGTCTAATCTTTGTTAAGGGATGTCAATGCACAAACATGAAAACATCTATGGCCCACTCAGAAAGGTCCAAATCATCCGAAAGGATGGCATAGTGCTGCGCAGGCATAATATTGGGTTCCTCGAAATGACTGACTCGCCTCAAAACTAACCCAGAAGGAATATCAGGCCTATCAATTGAAAGAGGAAATTGGCCATAGGCAGTGCTTGTCCCTTAAAACATCTATTTCCAGAAGACAAGTAATTTGACCCCAACTTTTGTTAAAAAGGAAGCCAAAATATCATATTTGCAACATAGCTAATACGTAGTAAATACTGTTTATGTCTATATCTATCAAATTCAAATTTTATTTTCAAAGTACATAGTTAATTAAAGCCCCTACCCTCAGAGCAAAAATACCAAAAATGGTAATAAAATCAAATGCATTGTCGTTACTTATTTATGTAAGCATAGAAAAGTTAAAATGCATTAAAAAAAAACATTGGGCTTTGCTGTGCCGGAACACTCGAGAGGCGTTACTGAGCTTGTCTGTCATTCTAATCGTCTGTTGCAGGGGTCACTGGGATGGACTAGCTGTCATCAGTTTGTTTAGATGATCAGACTCAGCATCTTTTCAAGGGCCACACTTCTTCATTGTCTACAGTGCTGCAGGCAGCTTTTATGGCTCTATTGTAGCCTTTGACGATTTCCAGGAACGATTGGCGTCCTGATATTGAGATGGATAAATTCTGAATTAGGTGCAGTGATAAGGGCTTGTCTGCATATACATATGTCCCAGTGTCTGGTCTAATTTACCAGTGCTGCAGGCGACCTTTGGGGCTCCGTTATGGCCGTTATTCTGTCTTCTAATATTTCCAGAAACTTTAGCACCCTGGTGTTGGGATGGGTAAATTCTGGATGGAGTGAAGCAATAAGGTTTTGTCTGTTTGTTCGAATGAATGCCTGTTTAAAGGCGCCCCAGTAGCATTCTACGATCTCGTAACATGGCCGGGCAGATGCAGAGGATGTGTGTTTGTGACTCTTTGCCCCCACCACAGAGTCTGCAGGGTAGCTTTGCTGTTTTTTGCCAAGTGGTAGCTGGTCAAGTTGGCTGAATACCTAAGTGAAATCTCATGAGCTGGAGTTTGAGTGGACATGAAATCCCAGATCAAAGTATGCTTGTGTTTTAGGGACTCATAAGAGTTGTTAGTTTGCCAGGCATGGGTTAGCTTTATCTTCTATCATGGAAAAGAATGTGCGATTGTTTTGTTAAGGTTTTTTTTTTTTTTGATTATGGATAGTGAGCCCTAGTGCTCCACAGTCTAAATACTTGGAACAACTGCATGGCCTCATTAGGGCAGCGTTTGGATGTAGAGTTTGAGTTTGGCTAGTTCATTTCCAACAGGACACATGCTGCTAGAGTGCTGTACTACGCCAGTCTAAATCTGTGGCCCATTTTTTCAAAGGAGCTTTTTGCGGGGATTGATTTTTTGCTAGGCCTAGCTTTAGGCGTATTTGGACATAGGATGAATAGTTTGGGAGCCTGTAAATGATCCTGTAGGATTTTACAATTAGCAGGTCCCACAGCCTTGTCAGTTCTTTCCTATCATTATGTA
Source organism: Lissotriton helveticus (assembly GCF_964261635.1). Classification (NCBI taxonomy): domain Eukaryota; kingdom Metazoa; phylum Chordata; class Amphibia; order Caudata; family Salamandridae; genus Lissotriton; species Lissotriton helveticus. The sequence continues at coordinate 1,583,258,438 of NC_136059.1, read as the reverse complement.
ACAGCCATAAGAGATGGACAGGAGCACTTTCCTGTCATGGCCTTTTGAAGCAGGCCTAGGATTGGCACTTGTAAGGATCTCAAAAGAGTATGAAATCTGGATGTTCTGGAGGTGGATTTGATTTCATGGTTTCTATGTGCGCTGCAATGGTCCCTCTTGAGTCAGATAAAAATATATATATATATTCTTTATTCGGTTTTGCAAAATAGAAAACCATAAAAGCAGCATCACAGATACAAAACATATTTTACACACCATTAAAAAAAACTCATTACAATTCATTTTGAACGCAGTTATCCATAACATCATTGGGGATCCCTAACTATACTATCTAATACATAGGCATTATAAAAGTTATCCATTTCACAGTTAAAAGGCTTGCCACAAGTTTGTTCTATGTTTAAAAATACATTTCAGAAAATTGACGATGTGGTTACAAGTACATTCGGAATCTAAAAACTGCAATCGCAACATAGCTGGGCGACATCGTCTGATACCCCACGATTTTAGCAAAGGTATCAACCAGAGCTTACGATGGCCGTGATAAAACTTACAAAACAGGACAGTATGTATAGTTGTCTGCTATGAAATGTCATCGCAAGAGCAGGGTAAAAGAATTGAATCCCAGCTATTTTTCACTGGGAAGGCAACTAATCAATGAAAGATGTTTAGCCTGAATCTCGTCAAAAGAAGTCGCTCAAATACCTTGAGATCGTGTGTTAAATATGGCTGGATTGACAGGGTGGTCTGGACCGCAATTGAATGTTGAACAGAAGCTTTCGTTGCTTCATTTGCATATTGTAATTCTTCTAAATGGCCCAGTGCCCTTACTTTCAAATCCTTCCTCGAGATTTCACGGATCATCTCAGGTGTAGTGTAATAGGTCCCTAGCCCTAGGTCAATCAGAAAATTTCTCACATACGAGAGCAAACTATTTTTCAGTGAGTGGACTAATGACATACAACTTGCCATGATTTGCCTAGTTAGTAAGTTTTTTTCAGATAACCAAATTCGTCGCCAAAGTAAGAGTGGTTGGATTTTTGCCAAATCCACGAAGTACGGGATCCCCAGTTCCGTATGGCAAACGAACGTGGAAACGCATTTAGGTGCCGCTAATAGGAATCTTAAAAATGTATTCTCTGCCACTTGCAAGGCGCTGATGTTAGCATGCCCCCACACTTCTGCCCCATAAAGGGCTATTACCTGACATTTAGCATTATAAATTTTTAGCAATTCTACCGGAGACCTTTTACTCAGCTTTTGGGAAAAATTTATGAGTGCTACTGATGGAGCAAGAATTCGCACGTAAAGCGTCTTGCTCGTATTCAAGAACCTCGAATAACATTAACAAATGTAACCAACCTGTTTGTCTTACTAATTTCCCTTTTATTTTGACATTTGGGTTGTCCAAGAGAAGCTTGCCTATGTGCTCATTAACTGTAATACGCTTGCCTCTAAAAATGGCTGCTGCTTGGCGGGGTTTTCTTCTGCGCATGCGTTGGTCACACTCATGTGACGTGACGTACTCGCAGTTCTGGTGGGTACTTTTCGCGCTTGTGTACTTGACTTAAGATGGCCGCTTTGTGTTCTCACATGCTGAAGCTTGCCCTGCCGTTTTCTGCTTTTCTGTTCGTATGGCACTAATATTAATGCTATAGTTAATATAAAGTAAGGGGAATCATTAAGGGATTCCTGGTATACAGTGTAATCATTTATTTTCTATGTTCTAAATTGTTTTCGCTTACTTTTCATGCATTAAAATCTGTGAGCCTGAGGGATGGGAATACTCCATATTGAACAGCCTTTCTGCGCATGACAGTCTTCAGCCGGTGGATGAACTCTATAGCATTGAATCCCTGCCAACCTGAGGTCCCAGCCAAGATGTGCCTGGGAAGATGCACCTTCGCCTAGCAGAAGAAGCTGAACTGTTCTAAATGTATCATAATTCATAGATGCGCTATTGTAATGTTGAGATTTATGTCATGGGAACCCCGAATTCAAAAGGCGGTCCCAAATCATGTAAATTAGGACTTGTAGAAATGAAATGTGGTTGGTGTGTTGACCTGTCCTACTTGTGGACCAATCGAAATTGGGGATTCTTACACTTGCAACATTTGGGGGGTGGTACACTGACCCGAAAACAGTATAACTAGCCTAGGTTTAGCTAGAGAAATTGTCCGACTTGTACGAATAGCTGACCTGTCACTGACCCAACGCACTCAATAGGTGACTGATACAGAGAGCTGCGGAGCACTCTGTCGTAATTTCCACAGACCCAGGGGGGTTTGTAGTGAAACCTTAAGTGCTGGCGGAGCACTTTGCTGGGGAATTCGATAACTCAATCGGGGTTCTGACTGATAGCTGCAGAGAGGGTGGAGCACAGGCGTTGCTTCCGAACTGCGGGTGCTGGTCTTACCTTGGTGGTCCTGTCCTGATCCTAATCTGGTTTTCCTGTCCTGTCCTGGGGTGTCCATTCTGCATTTGCTGGCCTACTGGCGACTGTCCTTCCTTGGGGTTTCTCCCGTCCTTAACTGACCCGTGGCCAGGGTTGGTCTTCACACCATACTAGGTAAATATAGTGCTGAGAAATCTATTCTGCATCTTCTACTTTTCCTTTCTTTGCTTTAATAAAGTCATACTCTTGCATATTTGAATTTCCATGCTTTTCGCACTACTAAATGAAAAGGTCATACATTATCGTTGTTATTCTAGCATGTTCCTATTTTTCCCTTCCTTTAAGTACAATCCTCTATACCGTTCATGAAATATAGATGTTCCTTTTCTTTACCTTCCTTTAGCTGACTGAAATGATGGTTCTGAAATTATAACGTGTTCCACTTTTACCTACCCATAGTTACATGGTATCCTAGAGTTTTCATAATATAAACTAAAGTGCTTTTTCCGTACCCCTTATTTCAGGGGAAATTCAACTGTCACATTCTAGTATGCTCCTTATCTTTCCCATCCTTTAGTCACTCTATGTCTAGTCTAAATTTTGAAATTGCTTACTAGCATGTTCCCTGTTCTTACCTTCCTTTAGACTCATGAATGGTTGGTCTCATTTTCTTCCTGTATGGATACGTGCTCTTTATAATTTTAGTTATTGACAATTTATTGGCTGTAAACCAAATGTTTAATGATACTGATGAATTTTAGATAAAGGTTTTAAAACTTCCTGAGTTTGTGGTTATTATATGAGTGCAAATATAGATAAGTATTTTTGGTGTCTGCCTTTCTTTTACAGCTAGCTCCCTGATCCATTGTGATCATAGGTACCCGTAACAGTGGATTGGTAAGTCGGGTACACTGAAAATAAATAGGAAGGAACAGGGTTACTGGTAGTAGAGTGTAAGGTTGCCTGACTAATAAATATGGTAAATTGAAAGTATGTGGGCCCAATACGTGTTTGGTAAAATTATAGCCAGGTGACCTGCGCGCTCTATCAGTAGCTACAATAGCTCTCATAAAAAGATGTTTTCTTGCCTCAACTGCGGCTTTCCAGTTCAATTTATCATCAATTATGATGCCTAAATAGGGATACTGGGCCGTAGTTTCGAGTTTTTGTTTGCTAAGGAATATGTCTTTAACACTTTTTTACCCTGTGCCTGCTACCATAACGTAAGTCTTTTTTATGTTTATATGTAAATCTAAGGTCCCCAAAAAGTCTGCATACCTGTCCAGAGCCTTCTGTAACTCGCGTGGGGTATGAGCCAATATCACGGCGTCGTCCGCGTAGAGCAGAGCGGGAATCGGATGTTTTCTTACTTGCGGTAGATCCTGTCCCCCCCTCAACATTGCCACCTCCAGACCTTTTGTATGCAGTGAAAACAGACAGGGGGCCAGGACGCAACCTTGGCGAACTCCACGCTCTACTCCAAACGACGCAGATAATTTGCCTTTTACGCCAAATCGTACTCTCGCAGAGGCTTTCGAGTATAACTCCCTTAAAAAATCTACAAGAGGAGCGTCAACTCCCATTTGTGACAGAACAGACCAGAGCTTTACATGACAGACACAATCAAAAGCAGCGTACAAATCATCATAAACCATGTATAACTTGCCCCGCTTTGCGTGAACATATTTACCCAGCAACGTTGATAGGTTCAGGGCTTGTTCTGTTGTCCCAAAGCCCTCCTGAAACCCAAATTGAAGGTCGGAGAGGACCCCACCATTGTCAGCCCACTGCTGGAGACGCTCAAGCACAACTCTACCCACTACCTTGCCCAGCGAATCCAGCAGTGAGATCAGGCGATAGCAGGATACCTCCTGTCGGTCTCCTTTTTTAAATATAGGAACCATGATGGATTTGGTCCAGGAGTCCAACAGGCCCTTCTCCGTTACTGCCTTAAACACCCTGGTCAACATTGGGGCCCACAGATCCGTAATATGTTTAATTAGATCTAGGAGAACCCCGTCAGGTCCCCGGGCTTTCCCATTTTTACTAGCATTTAATGCCTGAAGCACCTCGTAAATGTCAAATTCTAGCAGGATAGGGTATAAAACCGCAGGGGTGCTACTAGTGGAAGCTACATCAGTTCCTGTTAATGTTGGGCCTTTCTGGTATATTTTAGAGAAGTGGGCCACCCAGACTGATTCCACCATAGCTACTTCTATTCTTGGGCGGTTTTTGTCATCTACTAGAAAGGGGGATTTTACCACTCTCCAAAAAGCCTCACTGTTTTTGTCTATGAAGCTTTTATGAAGTTGGTCCCACAAGGCTTGTTTTAATTCACCCTTCCTCTTCTTACGCGCAATATTATAATCTTTTCTAAGCTTACTTATTGCCTGTTGGTCTCTGTTGATTTTAGTCAATACTACTTTTAGTTTTGTGTGGGCTGCCGTACAGCTATGGTTGAACCACCCTACTTTCCTGGGTCGATCTCTTTGGATCTTTACTGTCAGTAATTCATTTATTTTTACTAGAATTACCGCAAAATTACTTAAAACTTCCTCCTCTGAAGCTGCTAGGTCTAGGCATCTAATAAATGGATAGGCTGCTCTTATCACCTTTTCGGTAATTTCCCCACGGTCTACCTTCTCCCATCTTAGGGAGTATCCATTGGTCCTGTCTAGATGCAAAGTGTTCTGACTTAGCGCACTTAGTGTGGTCTGTGAGGAAGACTGAGAGTGTGTTAAATGAAGTTCTAAGCTGAGGGCAAAATTATCGCTTAGTGTGTTGACTAACAAATCAAAACTCATGACTCTATTGGCTAGAACATTCGATAATAAAACATTGTCAACTATTGTTTCATGCCCCCTCCCCAAGAATGTTGGTTCGAGCCGATATGAAATTGGATCCACTTTATTAGCTATCATGAGACCTAATGCTGAGAGGACTTCATTCAGGTACGACGCAATGCTAGAATGGTTAAAATGGACGATGGGGCCATCATATTCATCCACCAACCCACAAATGTTACTACTACTGCCTGAGCAAGGATGCGGATTAAAATCCCCCCATACAATGCTTACACTTACTCGGTCTCCAAGATCCTGTGTCAGCTGAGAGAGTTTATCTCGCAGGTTAAGCAAGACCTTAAAGACCTGTCCTTCTGAAAGGTTGTTATAGAAATTAAGCAGAAGGATAATCTCTTTATTGCTAAAGGAGAGGGAGAGGAGCTAGTAATTTACATCCAGCTGCACTACGGTTATTTTCAGTCCTTGTATTGTGTTGGCTATAAAAATGGTCAGTCCTCCTTTGGGCCTGCCCATGATTCCTGCTAATGCTGAGGTGAAATAGGTTTTATATCCTGTCAGATGAAGTTCGGTCATAGACCATGTCTCCTGGAGGCAGATTACGTTATGCTTCTGCAGAAAATTCAGGGCACTTCCATGTTCAACCTTGGGGCGAAGGCCCGCAATACTCCAAAAAATGACTTTTAGCGATTGCGAGTCATTGGCTAAAGGGCTGCCCACTGGGAGGGGGGGTCAACTTGCTCCCGACAACCAATCGAGAGCCCCTTTGTCGGTGATGGTCAATCAACCATCTCCAGACAGCTGTACCTATTTATAGTTGGGATTCCTCTCCAACTATCCCTGTAGGCTGCCTCCCTGGTAGGGTTTCTGGTAAAATTGCCTCCCCACTCCTCCCAGGTCTCGATGGCCCACTCTATGCCAATTCCCTTCTTAGACGGGGCCAGTACGATTCCTAGGCGGATAAAAAAAAAAGAGAGTTGTTTGGTTTCTATGCCTTCATTTTTACCTGAGGTTCCCCATGAGCAAATATGATCCACCATACGTGGATCCTCAAAATTAATCAGAATGCAGTCACCCTGAATTAATTTCCTTCCATGCCCCACCCAGAGAGCCCTACGTACCATTAAGATCTTACTCGACCAATAAGGTGGTAGCGGTCAGTTCATATTGAGACAATGTTGGACCTTATTCTTTAATGACCAGCTAGGTTCCTCTGTGGGGTCCACCAACTCCGGGACGCCAGTCATCACCACCACGAAAGGGCTAGCCTCAGGGGGCAGGTTAACAGAAAATCTACCATCAGAAGCTCCCCTATTCCAGTCTCTATTAGGATTTAGAGCGGGGGCCTTGGGAGTGTTATTCTCCTGCCTGATCTGCGCAGTGGATTCTTTGGGCTTTTCTACACTTTTCTTCTCTATTACTGTAGGGGTTTTCGATTTTACATTTACCCCTGCAGCAGCTGTTTTTTTTGCCTGTAAACCTACTGGTTTGTTAATGATCAGTTTGTTTCCCTAATCTTTGGTGCCCCGTGATTTGGTGGATTTTTTGAAAGGGCAGTCAGTTCGACTAACTGTTGTCAATGTGCAGTAGTCTAGTTTCTATCGGGAAAAGATAGAATTTAAATAACTCTCCCATTTTTATTAGAGGTTGGCTATCAACCTCGTTATCATTGCTTCCCCCTGCCGAGTTGACCAATGCCTCTATACTTCCATGTCCCAAGATCTCATTTGACACAAGGTTTGGAGGCTCAGTATGCCTGTTTTTTTTCTCTCTCTGTAGTTTGGTCTGATTTCTCTCCCTGGTTTTTGGGTAATTCACATATCTCATTGACCTTTGTTATTTTTGGTTTTTCCCTTTTTTTCCGTACGGCGTCCTCCCTCCTTCCCCTCAGCTGTCTTGTTTCCTCTGGTGTGGTGATCATAGCTAATTCTGGGGTCTTTTCCAGTTCCAAACTTAATTGTGAGTCAGATAGAAGTTGTGATGCTGATAAATCCACCACATTTGGTAGGCTATGCATATCAGCACGAACTTCTATTGGGCCGGACTCTCTAACATGCTCAGGTGTTCTAGCGGGTGCACAGACATAATATCGACTCCAAAATATCGTTTGGACAGAATATCGAGTTTTAAATATCGTTTGGACAAAATATCGACAGGACAGAATATCGACAGTCAAAATATCGTTTTTAAGGTAAGTGAAGTAATATCGACTGTAAATAATATAGAAAATGAAAATATCCAAGTATATAATCTAGATAGTAAAAAATATCGTTTTTTAAATAATATTTAATTATTTATAGTGTTTTTATGTTATAATATGTGTGAAAAGTGTCATTATATGTTATAATTATTTTTAATTAATGATTTTTTAAAAATTATTGTGTAATTTTATTTTGTAGCGCTGTGGTTCCCAAACTGTGCGCCGTGGCGCCCCAGTGCGCCGTTAGTAGCAGCCAGGGGCGCCGCGCACAATGTGGGAAAGATACCACGTGTGCTGAGGAAGCTTGGAATCTTGCTGTTTAGAATGTGGGCGCGTAAAAACGTGTGCATCTTTTAACACCCTACCTTTCAGCATGAAAGCTGCAAGTGAAGCTTATTCCAGTCACAGCAAAAAACAGCGTGGAGTTACAAATGCCTCCTTCATAATCTAGGAACGTGGTTTAGCCTAGGAGTGCACTGTCACCAAACGCGCGTACGTGCTTTCACGTAGCTTCAACATTCACAGCTATGATTGACTAGCATTATTTCTGCCCGTGTTCTGCCGCGCCTATGGGGACCCTCTTCACTACAAGTTGGTAAGAGGGCTGACAGTGACACTGCTCTCTCATTGACTCCATTGATTTTGACATGTCCAGTTTAAAGGGACAAAAATAAACGGTGACTGTTTGACAATGTGCAGTGGTCTGCAGTCGCGCCATACAGGACAGATTCCTTAATGAACAGGGTGGCTTGCAGATGCTCCGTCCATCACCACCCCCTTTTGTACCGCTTTGTTCGCCATAAGTTGGCAGGGTATGCTCAGACGTGAGTCCCTTGTTCACTTTGCCACTGGATTCAAGCAAGCCTGGCTGAAGACGGCTGTAATGCCAGAAACCGGTCCTAGGAAGCTTGTTTCCCGTCCAGGGAAGGCATGGCTTGGCAGTTCGGGCTGGACTGTTCCCATGAGGCACAGGGTCAGACTGATTTGCATATGGCCATGTCTGAGCTGGGGTGGCAGAGTGGGCTAAAGAACGGTGATGGATTAAACCCAGATCTGTTGACTGGGTGTGAGTGTTTGATTGGTTCAGATGCTCCGTCCATCACCACCCCCTTTTGTACCGCTTTGCAGAACAAAAAAGGCAAACCGGTACATATGTATAACATTTCTGGTGTAGTAACGAGAGTTATGTTGGGGGTTAAACACAGAAGTGACATTTCCAGTACAGAGAGAGATTTCAAAAACTGATACAGATACAACTTCACACAGCACTTTAGTTATTTATGCTGGCTGTTGTTCTCGCACTTCGTTCATCTGAAGAAAGGAGCACTGGATTTCATAAGCCAGAAATTCCAGTGGGCAAACTCGCTGTGGAAATAGGGGGCCGTATTGCAGCCATGATTAATTGCCCAGCCCCAGTCTGATCCTCTTCCAAGGATGGACAGGAAGCATGTAATAAAACTGAAATAACCGGTCAGTTTCTCATTCTTCACTTCGTGTATTTCTCCATATTAGTGACATTAGGAGACTGTAGTCACCAGAACCAAAACTAGACTGCTCCTCTGTGCAAATCTTCAGTCAAAGAACATTATTTTCTATTCCCCCTTCATTGCTTAAGGAAGGCGAAACTTCAAATCTCTATTTTATATCTCAAAACTCTGTGATGCTTGAAGCTGTTTACTCTGATTAGCTGTTCAATACATTATTCAGAGCGATTGTGCTACTCATGTCAATATATAGTTATTGATCTTTCTTGTTAGCCATGCAGCATAAAAGATTAACATATTGCATGCACATTCATTTATATTAAAATAGTTGCAAAAAGTAGTAGTTCTCTTGTGGCAGTCTTATACTGCAACACCTTCTTGGTGCAGGTATGGTACAAGAGGCCTCCCAAATTAAATGAGTATCAGTACCTTATCTGGAACTAGTACTACCCTATTTCTTACACTAGCTAGCGCTTCCTTTCTACCTTGGATGAGACATCGCAGCGCTGATATCAGCTCAGACTCCAGCAAACTGGGCATCAGAGAGGCTGTTAAATCACCCCAGATTGGACCACGTGTGTTTTATTTCTGGGAACAGGAGTGCGGCAGAGTGACGAGACATACAGGAAACTAAAAGTGACACCAAGACTTTGTCTGAGAAAACTAGGGCAAGCAGCAGGTGGAAGAAGGAATACACTGGGTAAAACAAAGTGTGAAAGAATCAAACGGGGAAGTGAAGCAAAGCAGGAGAAGAACTAAACGGACGAGGGAATCAATAGAACATGCATTTAGCAGGCTTTATCATAATTGAAAGTTTCACAAAGCGTCATTAACTGACCATAAAACAGATACAGCAAAGGTTGCACCAATGCAAGCTTCCTTTAATGCACAGAACAGGCACATATATAGCTGCTCTTTGGCTCTTTTTTTTTGCTGTGAATAGTGCATTCTTGGGCTTGTAGTTTGTATTTTTTACATTCCTTCATCCCAATTAATTTTAGGGAGAAAACTGGAAGTACTCCCGGCGTCGGGCTTACCCCCCCCCCCCCCCACCGGTAAAAAAATGGTGGGGTGCCACGGCCAACTGCCAATTAGGTCAAGGGAGCCACAAGTCAAAAAAGTTTGGGAACCACTGCTGTAGCGGGTTGTGGGTTTATAGGGGAATAGGGTGGGAAGTAATTTAATTATAATTAATTAAATATGTAAATTTATTAATTGGTAGTAATAATTAATTAATTGGTAATTAAATAATATTTGTTAATTATTTAAAATGTAATTGGTAATTAATTTAATTTAATTGATTAATTGCTAATTATGTAAATTAAAATAATGTATTTCCTGTAGCGGGTTGTGGGTTAATAGGGTAATAGGGTGGGAAGTAATTTAAATATAATTAATTAAATATGTAAATGTATTAATTGGTAGTAATATTTAATTAATTGGTAATTAAATAATATGTGTTAATTATTTAAAATTTAATTGGTAATTAATTTAATTTAATTGATCAATTGCTAATTGTGTAAATTTAAATAATTCATTTTCTGTAGCTGGTTTTGGGTTTATAGGGGAATAGGGTGGGAAGTAATTTAATTATAATTAATTAAATATGTAAATTTAATAATTGGTAGTAATATTTAATTAATTGTTAATTAAAAAAATGTGTTAATTAATTAAAATGTAATTGGTAATTAATTTAATTTAATTGATTAATTGCTAATTATGTTAAATTAAAGGGGTATTTTTAGGGTTCAGGGTCAGTTTTTGGTTTTTGGGTAAAGGGGTATTATTAGGGTTCAGGGTCAGTTTTTAGTTTTTGGGTAAAGGGGTATTTTTTGGGTTCAGGGTCAGTTTTTAGTTTTTGGGTAAAGGGGTATTTTTAGGGTTCAGGGTCAGTTTTTAGTTTTTGGGTAAAGGGGTATTTTTAGGGTTCAGGGTCAGTTTTTAGTTTTTGGGTAAAGGGGTATTTTTTGGGTTCAAGGTCAGTTTTTAGTTTTTGGGTAAAGGGGTATTTTTAGGGTTCAGGGTCAGTTTTTAGTTTTTGGGTAAAGGGGTATTTTTAGGGTTCAGGGTCAGTTTTTAGTTTTTGGGTAAAGGGGTATTTTTATGGTTCAGGGTCAGTTTTTAGTTTTTGGGTAAAGGGGTATTTTTAGGGTTCAGGGTCAGTTTTTAGTTTTTGGGTAAAGGGGTATTTTTAGGGTTCAGGGTCAGTTTTGGGTTTTTGGGTAAAGGGGTATTTTTAGGGTTCAGGGTCAGTTTTTAGTTTTTGGGTAAAGGGGTATTTTTAGGGTTCAGGGTCAGTTTTGGGGTTTTGGGTAAAGGGTTTTTTTTAGGGTTCAGGGTCAGTTTTGGGTTTTTGGGGTACAGGGGTACAGTGTAAAAATAAAGTAAAATTAAATTTACATTAATTTAATGAAATGAAATTAAATTAAATTAAATTATATTAAATTAATTTTAAATAATTTAAATTATAAAAATTATTATATACTTACCAATACTTACGTTGTAATGGTAGTGCGTTGTAAAAGTTGCGTTGTAACGTCATATATCCACTGTTGCACTCCTTGGAGTGGGAATAGTAATTTTAACCCCTACGCTATCCAACGCTTTCCCTACTGTTGCACCCACTGGAGTGGGAATAGTAATTTTTACTCTTTTGTATTTGTACGTTAATAATATTGGCTATTATTTAATTAAATTTTGTTACTATATATATATATGTTTTAAGAAATATGATAAAAAAAATATTATTTTTTTACTTTCATTATTTATTTAATTATTAAAAGTTATTTTAAGTATTGTTAAGTATATTTTAGTAATTAATTTTTTATATTAATGTAATTAAACATTGTTTTTATTAAAGTCGATATTTTTTACAACTATATTTTTGTAAACGATATTTTTAACTCGATATTTTTGTACTTACCTGTTTGTAGATAGAAACTCGATATTTTGTCTCTCGATATTTTCTCAACGATATTTTTATTGGTCGATATTCTGTCCCTCGATATTATTTCAGTGATCCGTTCTAGTGGTCGCAAAATGGCCCATGGAAGATCTTTTTGCCAGAGCTAGGTCTTGGGACACTCTGCGTTCCATAAGGGAGATACCTTGATCTATAAATGAGTTTGCCCTAAAGATGAAATTATCTAAGGGGCCTATTAGCTGAGCCCCTCCTGCAGCTGTTTTGCTCCTGCTTCCTCGTGTTGTCATGATACTAGCGTAAGCACGATGTACAATCACAATTCAGAGCTTTTAAAAATATATTTAAAGTCTATTAAAAGAGAACTGGAGCATACATACAGTTCATGAACAGTTCATATAACAGGAGGAGTTAGAGGGGGGGCCCGGTCCGGTCTCACACAGTCTGTAACGGGCTAGAACGGGGACGTCCCGCGTTGCACTAAGGGGGCGTAGTTATGCGGAGCGAGTGGGCGGGCAGGCTGCGGGAAAAGGCACCAGGTGTGTTACCGCTGAGAATCCTGGTCCTCGCAGTCCCGCAGTTGTCGTGGCAATCCGCGCCCTGGTCGAGTAGCACACAGCTTCCGAGGAGATAGCAGGGAAAGAGAGTCCCATCCTGTTAGCACCAATGTCCCACTGTTACGAGCGGCTCCCAGGGAGCGGGGGTCGCGAGCAGATTTAAAGGCTGCAGGCGAGCGGGCGGGCAGGCTGTGGGAAGAGGCACCAGGTGTGTTACCGCTGAGAATCCTGGTCCTCGCAGTCCCGCAGTCGTCGTGGCAATCCGTGCCCTGGTCGAGTAGCACACAGCTTCCGAGGAGATAGCAGGGAAAGAGAGTCCCATCCTGTTAGCACCAATGTCCCACTGTTACGAGCGGCTCCCAGGGAGCGGGGGTCGTGAGCAGATTTAAAGGCTGCAGGCGAGTGGGCTGGCAGGCTGCGGGAAGAGGCACCAGGTATATTACCGCTGAGAATCCTGGTCCTCGCAGTCCCGCAGTCGTCGTGGCAATCCGCGCCCTGGTCGAGTAGCACACAGCTTCCAAGGAGATAGCAGGGAAAGAGAGTCCCGTCCTGTTAGCACCAATGTCCTACTGCTACGAGCGGCACCCCAGTCAGATAACATGCCAATGTGTTTATTTTTTTGTACAACTGATTGTCTAAGTAGTCTACAAACCAAGCTCCAGAGGTGTTTATTTTCTAGATGAAATTCAATGCATGTTTTTTTTATAGTTTATTTCATGTTTGTGTAGCTTGGTAAAGATTGAGAGGCCATCAAGGAGCCGCTGCAGACCCAAGGGGATCATGTTCATCAGGAGGAGGAGGTCTGCGTATAACATATGTGTTAGGTGACAGCACCTGTGATTTTTGGGGGTGTGCATTTGTGGAGTCCAGTTCTATGCGCCAGTTTGAGAGACAGATGTTGAAGAGTAAGGGAATGAGCATGCATCCTTGTTTCAAGCCGAGAGTGGTGTATATTTTCCGTGAGACCTGGAGTCATCACCCAGTATGACACATAGCCAATATTCAGAGTAAAGGAGTTTGACAGCTCCCAGAATTTTCAGCAGTATCGCCATACTGTTAAGTTTCAGCCACATTAGGGTTCCTGGGACCCTATCAAATGCAGCGGTAAAATCAATAAAACAGTCTTATAGTGATGTTTCTGCAGCGAAGACCTTCTCGATGCAGAGTACCATGGTGGCAAGGTTGGATAAGACTCCTTGGCCAGCTATAAGTTTCCCTGGCCAGCGATAATGTTCCCTTGCCTGGTCTATATATATCTTACATAGCATATTTGAAAAACGATTGAGATTCAGCTACACGTTAGAGTTCGCTTACTCCTCAACTAATGATTAAGAGCGCTTAATCTAACAACATTGTATCTTGTTTTGGTTAAATGAAGATGTAAAACATTCTATATTACTAGGGTACTTTATCAGTTAACTGGATGTAACTGTCAGTAACTGGATTAGTTGGGGGTGGATTTCTATTTGTTATGACCTAATGCATTCTGTGTTAGCTACACGGGTAGCTTACAGGTCATGCCTGCAGGTTCTCTCTCTGTTAAAGTATATTGTATAGCCAACAATAATTTCACAGACCCTTAACTCTCAAATCTGGAATCATACTTCTTATATGAAGCCAAGTAAATTTTGAGATGTATTCATTCAGAGGTGACATAGAACTAAATCCCACTTCTATGCTAGATGGAAAACATCTAATTGAGATAAGGTTTGATGCACAGCAAAAGATTTACAAGGAAAGATATTTCCCAGACCTTACTTGGAACTGCAAGTAGGTGTAAAGTGGGGTATCACCTGCGCTATCTCTTTTGACCACAACTCTTTCTCCAGGCTTGAATAGGAATCATTCAACCTGTTATTTGCAAATGAGGTGAGGAATCTCCTTGTGTTTCCGAGAGTTTGCACTAGAAAAATGTGGGGAAGGTTTCACTGGAACATACACGCGTTGACACCACCAACCTTCTCCCTCAAGGGAGGCTTTTGCCATTTTGGGTTGTTCAAGACATGCTGAGTCAGAAGAAAGGTGGTGGAGCACATGATGGTCATTTAAGTTTGATTCTGTGGTACCTACCAATGATATGGTAGCCTGCTCTGTGAAAGAAACAATGCTGTGCTCATTGGACCAGAGCTCAAGCCTGGAATGAGAGAAGGAGCAGGAATAATTACAGTTTTACCTCAAGGAAAGAAAGAAGATCCAGTGAATTTCCTCTTAGGGAAAATGCTAGAACATCTATTATGACCTCCAGTTGGATTTCTATCGAAGTGACCCTGTTCTAGGGTTGTAGAAGGCCATCTCCTGAACAGACTCCCAGAGATAACAGAACACTCACAAGAATTTAGAATTTAGATTATATGACTTAAAGTACTTGGAATTGAAAGGCCTTGGACCCACAAATGTCTGCTGTACACTTAAAGGACTCCAACGTATCAGGTGGGGTTTGAAACTACTTTTGAATATCCAGTCTAATTTCGAGGTATCCTCCTACATTTATATTGATGAAGTATGGGATGGTATAACTAGTTGTCAAGGTTAAGAACACCCCATTTAGTTACTAGTGCTAAAAAATTCTACATCACTATTGAGAAATATAGATGACCTGAACCCACTTCCCCTGACCTCTGTGACCTTTCCTCTGGTGCTAGGCTCTTCTAGTGAATATTCCTGAAGTACTACTATGGACATTTTCTTTATAAAAGGCTATTTTTTTATTTATTTTTTGCTTCCTTTGACTGCGGCCCATACACCAAATGTAGAGTTACTCAGTTACTGTATGTCATTTATACATCTAAAGTAGGTAAAAATCTGGCTCATGGCTCTTTTGCATGCACATTGGAAAGTGTAGAGCAGGGCCAAGAAACGTCCGCAGGCTTTTGATTTGTTCCTTTTTCCTTCATCTGTTTCCACGGTGCAAACAACAATAATAAAATATAATATTCCTTTTGATAAGGCTAAACATGAGGTCACAATGGGACCAGGGATGCTGTGGGATAATAACTAACACTAGCTGCGGTGTTAGAAATTAAATTCACTTTAAAGGGTTCTACATGCTAAAAGCAATGATTGGTATTTTCTGAATCTTTTCACCTGCATAACATAGATCAATATGAATTTATAAAACTATTTGATTAAACACTTTGAAAGATCGATACCAAACACATTTTTGTCACTAACGCAATTGACAGAATGAATACCGTGTGTTATGTGCAGTGCTCGAAAATTGTATTGTGCTTATATTTATTGACACGTTGAAAAAGATATTATACACACGGCTTATAAAGCATGAAAAAAGACAATATTTAATAAGCGTCTCTAAGGGCCCCATTAGGATGACGGGCGGACATTGTCCGCCCGCCACCCTATCGGAGAACGGGACCGCCCGCCATAAGGACGGGGGTCCCGTGGGGGGAATTAGGATGTGCCCGCCACAGTGGCGGGCACATCCTGTAGTTTTACCATTGTGACGGGCGGTGCACTCTGCACCGCCCGCCACAATGCAAAAAATGCTTTTACGCATTTGCATATGCAAAGCGGCAGGCACCGCGCTGTGCCTGCCGCTTTGCATATGCAAATGTGGGGGGGTACCTTAGGTACCCCCCATGTGCCCCCCGACAGTGGCGCCAACCTGGGGGCCCTGCAGGGGGCCCCCGCAGCAATGTCCGCATGCCTTTCCGTGGCGGCATTGCCGCCGCGGAAAGGCCCACACATTTCGCCATCATAATATGGCTGGCGGTGTCCATTGGACTCCTCCACCATATTAATCTATTACCGCCGCGGTCGCAAGGCGACCGCGGCAGTAAAGCGGCGGACGGTATTTCCGTCCGCCATTGTCCCCTCCGCCATCCTAATCAGGCGGAGGGGAAAACGAGAGTGGTTGCCGGGCGGATTGCCTCCGCCTGGGTGGCGATGACCACCGCCACCCTGGCGGAGGCAATCCGCCCGATATCCTAATGGAGCCCTAAGTGTTCAGGTTCAGTGGCGGAGCTTGAGCTTTTGCCGCATGGGGCGGTCCCTGAGTTTGACGCCCAGTGGCGGTTGTTACAGGTAATAGCGGTGTGGACGACAAACAAAAACAAGTGGGGTGGGGGTAGGGGGCGACAGACGACTATGAGGGAGAATACCATTTAAGAAAAAGAAAATTTACCTTGCGCCCGCCGCACCTCTCACCCTTTTAGCTACGCCACTTGTAGACCCAAGAATGTCAGAGAGACTAATTTCTCTTTTTACCCTGGATTTTGTAATCTAGCATTATTGCCCCCTGCCAAGGGCAATACCGTCTGTTAAAGGCCCTGAACCTCAGTTGTATGGCGAGGGTTTATTTGAGGCAGATGATTTTAACAACCGGTATAGTTTAAGGCATAGGGGCAATAGGGCTATTAGAACATTCCTTCTAAGGAGGGTAGAATGTTCTAAATTGTATATGGAGAAACAGAAAGACACATTTTGGATGTTGGGGCAAATGGTTTATACCCGCCAATATTGGCACAGAACCACTCCCTTCTCTTCAATGTTCCATATTCTAATACAAGTTATAAGCCTGGGGCGTTCTCGAGGCCATTTGCATTTATGGTGTTGTAGCTGAAAGTCAGAAGTGCAGATGCAAGGAATCTGGGTGAGACGAATTGTAAAAGGAACTAATTGGCAGTCAGTTAAGGGTAATGTTGATAATTTTAATATGTGCAAGCAATATATTTCATATGGAAACATTTTGTCTACTTAGAGCAGAGAGATCTGGATTTTAGCCCTTACTTCAGAGCCAAAAAATGTGTGATTAGTGAAGAATACTTTATCTGATTGTGCCTCAAAATGTACATATGTCTGTAATACATATATGGCCTGCAGGATATGAAGTGACAAGCATTCTAGCTGCACTAAAGCCATATCATTATTTTATTGTGTTTTATAGTGTGCCGCAACTTTAATAAAAATGTCCCCATTCCACCCACAAGCTCGCTGGGCAAGGTTGACTGCTACAGTGTTCCTGCATCACTCTCAGTAATCCTGCAGTCGTGCTGCTGCAGCCAGCCCCATTATGGAACCTTTGGGTTCTGGTTCAGACTCCAGAGAAATGATGACTACTTCAGTGTCCCCACTTTGTGATCCTGGAATCGCTCCATGTAGTCCCATGAGAATCAGGTCAGTATTGCTTAACCCCTTGTGTGCTAGTGATGAGCTGAGCTCGTCATGAGGGACGGTTGAGCTGCCCTCATGACGAGCAGAGCTTGTCACAGCCGTTGGAACGTTCGCACGCGGGTATAATTTCCCCGCTGTGCTGAACGTTCGAAAACAGGCGTGGCTGTGACAAGCTCAGCACGTCATGAGTGCAGCTACGCTGTGCCTCATGACGAGCCGAGCTCGTCACGAGCACAGCGGCACCGCGCTTGGCCCCCCTCCCCCCGCACAGCGGGGGGAAAACACCACGCAGCTAAGGGGTTAAAGTTCCTCGGGCGAAACAGAAGGGTGTTCCCACTTTCCGCACACCTGTGGTAGCTCGGCATTACAGAAGGGGCTGTAGATGCTTGTGCGGTCCCATCTGCAGTACAGAACACACTGCCATTTTAAGTGGGCTTTACATAAATAGCATTGGAGACAGTCCCAAGCTAATGAGGAAAACATTTTGCCTCTGTGCACATGCCATATTATGATCACGGAAGCAGAAACAAAGAGGCTGTCAGGAGATGCATCAACTGTGTGCCACAAAGAGGCTGTGCAAAGTCAGTGTGCCCCTGAGGGTAACCAATGCAGGGTAGGAACGGGGTCTTGTGTATCCTCCAGACATCCCGCTGCATATGAGTGCAGTCACTCGCATCTCTGTCCCTCTTTCTAAAGGAGGCTTGGTGCCGACTGCACTGTGAAAGATGCATCGGCTGCTTCAAATAGGGAGTATGCCTTTCACCAATGCTCTTCCCCCTGGGCAGCCGCCAGTTTGTGGCTGCCCTGGGAACAGTACATTATCTGCAGTATGGTGCATGGCCCCTTTTTGCATAATTATTAAAGGTGCACTGCAATGCAAACAAGGAAAGTGTGCCCAATGTATAATACGGCCCCAGATCCGATTCACACAAAAAAAATTGGCGATAGGGCCAACAGTGAGGAAGAAGAAATAGAAGGGACTTTGAGGATCACTTTACAGCCCTTGTACATCAGGGATCGTTGAAAGGTTCATCCAGGGCCATGGGCAAGGCAGCAGATATTAAAAGGTGGGCAGGTGTGACCATGCACTCCCTTCCAGGGACTTTGAGAAATCCTGCAGAGGATTTTGTAAAGATTTTTGGTAGGGATGGGAGAAAGCTACACCTGGGAGAAATTTTAATTCCAGAAGTTAAATTCTGAAATCTCTTGAATCTATGAGAAATATGCTAAATGTATCTAAATTTTGCATAACTCGGTTTTGTGTTATTTTCACCCACTGAAGATTAGTTTGTGAATAATAGGTCTCCCCAAGAGACATTTTCTGTTTATATTTATCTCAGCCAGTAACATACATTACTTTTTTCATGAGAAGTATTCCCTTTCATCACAAAAAAAAGTAAAGCGAGTTATCAGTTAAAAAAAGGAAAGCGAGTTATCATTAAACCACATTATGTGCTAAAAGCATAATTTTGCATACTTTCATTACATTTTCAAGATATGTCATGAAATTTTGCAAGATAAATTACACAAATTAACACACCGTTAAAGTAAGTCCTAATATGTCTGTCCATGCCTGGGTGATTTTCTGATGTTGGGAGTACACATTACTGCCAATTCTCAGAACAGAGGTGGATTGAAGAGTTGTACATTGCTTTCCAGCCCTTTTTTCAAGACCTGACACAGAGGTGCTTTAGTATATCCCCATCTTGTGAAGGATTGGGTTCTAGGGTGAATCAATTTTATGCCAAGTTTTCCCAAGGAGCTATGATAGGCCAATGAGAGTTTGCACGTAAATGTGTGGGGCCAAGACTCGCTCACTTCTGGATTATGCACTTATTGCTCTCCCACTGTGCTACTTCTTTCTTTATTCCTTCCAATGTTCAGGAACATCAGAAACATCTGAAGGTTTTTTTTGATGTTTATTTTTTACAATCAAGGGCATTTTCATTGAGAACAGTAACCTGCTACCTGGGGGTCATCCTCGACTCCACCCTCTCCATGACTAAGCAGGTCAACACCGTCTCCTCATCCTACTTCAACACCCTCTGAATGATCCGCAGAATCTTCAAGTGGATCCTCACCGAGACGAGAAGAACTGTCACCCAGGCCCTCATCACCAGCAGGCTGGACTACGGAAACGCCCTCTACGAAGGAACGTCGGCCAAGCTCCTGAGACGACTGCAACGCATCCAGAACGCCTCGGCACATCTGATCCTCGACATCCCTTGCCGCAGCCACATCACACCCCACCTGAGAGACCTGCACTGGCTGCCCGTCAACAAGAGGATAACCTTCAAGCTCCTCATCGACGCACACATAGCTCTCCACAAGACCGGCCCAGCATGCCTCAATGGACGACTCAACTTCTACCCCCCCACCCGCCAGCTCCGCTCCACCAGCCTCTCCCTAGCCACTCTCCCCCACATCCAAAGAATGACCGCCAGCGGCAGATCCTTCTCCCACCTCGCCACCAAGACCTGGAACACCCTCCCTACCGCCTTCAGAAGACTCCTCAAGACTTGGCTCTTCGATCACTAGCAGCACCCCCCCCCCCCCAGTGCCTTGAGACCCTCACGGGTATGTAGTGCGCTTTACAAATGTCATAATTGATTGATTGATTGATTGATTGGTTGCTCCACATTTTCGGCCATTTGGACATGTGATGGTTGTAGGTAGCATGTTTGTTTCAGTCAAAAAAACACATACTTTTGCAATTTTACCTCCTTTGATCTGTTACCATCTTCAGAGTCATGATCACATATGAGAGAATAAGGATGTGTGCCCTGTGAAAGTTTTTCAGACGCATTCCAGTCCATCAGATGTGGATGTATGACGTTACAACGCATACTTTTACAACGCCTGCCTTTATATTGCAAGTTTTACAACGCATACCTTTACAACGCATAGTGCTTTTAGGCGCTGGATAGTGAATAGTTTAATTTACTATTCCAACTCCAGTCCCCGTGGATAGTAGGGAAGGTGTTGGATAGTACATTAAACCTATTCCCTATCCTAGATCGCCCCCCAGCGCAATGCGTTGTAATAGTTTGCGTTGTAAAAGTTGCGTCGTAAAGGCACTGCGTGGTAAAAGTTGCGTTGTAAAGGATGTTTACCATCAGATGTATTTCGATTTGATAATGGCAGGAATATTCTGCGAATCACAGGCTTTATCTATGTTTTATAACATGTTCTAACTTTCTCAAAAAGGCTACCCTATATTTATCTATACCTCACACAAGAGCACTGGGCAGCTAATGTGTGCTTTCTATTTAGAATATCTGTACTAAATTGCGCCAAAAATGGACATAGCACCAGCTTCCTTCCAGATCAGATGGATTTTAGTTTGGCTGTTTCTGAGTTTTCGTTGAAGATATTTTCTATGAGAATTTCCACAATAGCTGATCAACTACTTTTTTGTGTCCCACCTCCATACCTTTCCTCCATTTCAGTCTGCACAGTACTTAATGTAGAAGATTTGTTTTCGGAACCGATGGCAATTGCAGATAGATTTATGAAGCCAAATTGCGCTCGCAATGGCTGCGAATTCGCAAATGCGAGCGCAATTTGAAGAAAAGGATTTCTTGATAGTGAAAATTCTATAATTGCGAATTCGCTAAAGAAAAATTGCGAGTTCGCAAATAAATTCGCAGAATCCTGGAAGAAGCCCATTAGCGAATCGGAATATGCGAGATACCATGGATTCTGTGAAAAATTAGCGAAATCGCAAATTAATCGCTATTCAAGAAAAATCACAAAAAGCGAAAATCCCAAAAATCGCAATTTGCGAGGCCCTATTTAAGGAGAACCCAAACCAGGTGGTAACCATTAGGAAGAACATTTTTTTTTTAAAACTTTACCAAACTACCAACAGCTGCAGCTCTGACCAAACACACATAATGGGACGCAGCTGGAGCCTGACGACTCTCACAATGCCAGGACTCACCATGGTGGTCAGGCGGCGAAGGCTACAGCGAGCAGCACAGAAAAGACGCAGGATCCAGGAGCGAATATTCCACCACCGGGTCACACTTCTGGGCCAAACTGATGAGCAGATTTACTCTAAGTACCGCCTGAATGGGGCAATGATCATCAAGCTGATCCGGGACCTAGACCCCCTGATGCAGCACCCAACAAGGAGGACCAATGCCGTGCCCACCCATGTGCAGGTATTGTGCAGCCTGCACCTACTGGCCTCCGGAAGCTTCCAGGGGATAGTCGCTGTTGCAGGGGGATATCCCAGCCCACCATGTCCCGCTGCCTAAGGAGTTTCCTGTATGCAATGGTGACCCGGCTACACCACTACATCTCATTCCCCACCTCCCAACAGGACTTGAATGACACCAAGCTGAAATTCTACAACATTGCACAATTCCCACATGTAATTGGATGCATTGACTGTACCCACATCCACATCTGCCCACCAGCACAAACGGAATACATGTACCGCAACCGCAAGTCCTACCACTCCCTCAATATCCAGATGGTGTGCAACGCCAAGACTATCATCACGGACATAGTGGCACAATATCCGGGGAGCACATATGACTCCTTCATCTTCCGGCACAGCGGCATGCACACACGACTGGCCAGGGGAGACTTTGGCGAAGGACACCTACTAGGTAAGTACACATGCCCCCAAATAGTACACTGTGATCATGTATCTGCGCAGAACAGGCACTCACCCTGTGCTTCTTACCTTCAGGTGACAGCGCCTAAGGTCTACGTGAGTACCTCCTCACCCCATACCTCAACCCTGCCACACCACAGCAACGGCGTTACAATGTTGTACACATACGCACAAGAAATTGCATTGAGAGGACATTTGGCCTATTGAAGTGCCGTTTCTGCATACTGCACAAGACTGGTGGGGCCATCAAATACACACCTGCGGTCTGCTGCCGCATCATGGCTGTGTGTGCAATACTCCACAGCATTGCTACCAAGCGCAGGATACCAGTGGAGATATCTGGCAGTGAGTCGGAAGGGGACAACCGCCCACCTCCACATGTGCGTCGTGCACGCGGAGAAAATACTGCTGAAGGACACTGGCGCCGCAACCACATCACTATTAACTGTTTCTAGTGCACCCATTCCCCTCACAAAACACTGCACTCATGCATGACAAATGTAATAATGACATGAGTTTGATTCAAGTCAGACCATAAATCTTTATTGTTAATGCACAATAAATTGGCCTTTTGTTATTTTGGTGTCACATGAAGAGAGTATTTATTCATACCTCCCCATGCTGGGGTAGAGGGCTTGCAGGGGTGTCCAGCATGGCCTCCCCGAGAGTGTCTAAGTTCTCACTGTCGGTTGCGACTAGACGCACCAAGTCGTCTATCTGGGTCCTGAGGGACAGTGTTGGCTTGAGTTGATGCTGTCGGCCTGCTGCTGCGGCGACGTACAGGCACAGGCGGCAAGGATGCGCTGCTGTTTGTCGACGCTACCTCGCTCACATCGTCAGGCCCCCCTGGTTCTCCATGGGCAGTGGGCTGGCTGCCGAGCACTGCTGCTGTTAGCAGATCTAGTGACCTGGCCACATCCTGGCAACACTGTACCATCTGGCCCTGCATGGCAAGTGACCTGCGTGCCAGCTGTGACGTTGCATTACCAACAATGTGGTTCGACCTGGTGTAGGCCGACAGGCGGGCCAGTAGTTGGCGGTGGCGGCGGCGGGTCATGTCCTGCTGAGCTACCAGCAGCTGGCTGTTCTCTCTGACAGCAGCGGTCAACTGGGCGATATTTTGGCCAGTCGCCTGCAGCTGTGTGTGAATTGCTGCCAGGTGACACGCCTGGGTATGGTGCACCGCCAGCATGCGGCGTTCAATGGCCAGGCCAGGATCAGGAAGTAGGAGTGCCCTGCCCGTGCCTGCTGAGGCCTGACGCTGCTGGCGCCTCAGTGCGCTGGTGTGTGTTCTTGCTCCAGCTTGTAGTGTAGTTCCTATCTTCCCAATAGGCTCTGCGCATTGGAATAGTACCTACAGCAGTAAAGGCCTAGACCAGACGTTAACTAGGTCTACTACTGTCGATACTAGACTTAATTTTTGGGTTTGCCAGCTAAGCTCAGAGTTCGCTAGAAACTTTCTCGAATGTTCAGGAAAGAATTACCTCCCCTGATTAGACAAGAAGGGATTTAGTTTCTGACAACCATAGAACATGACAACTTTGCTCTCCCCTAATCAAGAGTCAATCTCGAGAGTCGTGTGAGCACAAGGCAATTATTTTACTCAGTCAGTACGTGCATTCTTAGTCTCATCAGAATGTAGAGAAAAGGAAGAGACGGGCGTGTTCAATAAAAAGGTGTTATTTATTGATCAGTCTCTTTTCTCATACATGAGAAATGGATCGATATTATTGCAATACTTATAGTTAAGTAAAGTGCATACATTAAAAGCAATAGTATAAAATAATACTGTAAAAACATTGATATGGTTTCTGAGCCATATGATGTTTAAAATGATTAAAATATATTTACATACACATATACATTTGACTAAACGTACTCAACTGGTGTTTCTAAATACGCCTACCCCGTGTACCTGACCTAAGTCTAATGCGTGGGCGGGAATAGAAAGTTACAGTTTAAGTTAAGTTTGTTTTTGCCAAGTGAATAACTAAAGAATTCTCTGTGAGGGGTTATTCAGTTCTGTACCTGGAATTTAGGATGGATGAGGAATAGTATCTCTTTCTCTGCTCTCGATATTCCAGGCTGCCTGCGAGGGCTGCCCGAAAGCGCCGGTGCTGGGTCTCTCGGCTTAAGATAGCAGCGCGTCTCTCAGCGCGTCAGGAAGGCGGGGCTGCGCCAGCGGGGTCTGCTTCTGCTCTCGGCTTCGGCAAGGGTGGCTGCTCCGTCTTGTCACCACGCGTGTGTTTGCATAGGGCAAGGTCGGCAATATTTATACCTTAAAGGTGCCGAGATTGACGTAAGGATGGACATAGGTACGTCAATAAAGATGTCATACGACTTGCTCGTTAGCACATTCTTTTGCAAAAGTTCTCTGTGAAATCAAAACAATGGCCGCACGGATTATCCAGGTTGTCATAGGTTTGATTTGTTATGAGAACGTCGTATGCCTTATCAGGGACTGGAGGAATGTCGCTTGTCTAATTAGATCTCAAGCGTTATGACCTAATCAGATAACACGTTCCTGTGCCGTAGTGTGACTGCGTCAGATAACGGTATCTGCATCATGGGGGTTTTCTTGCCTCATGGGCTGACTGTTAGTTAACTTGATAGTTAGTTTAACCAGAATAGGGTCAGGAATAGGGGGACTGATTCAGATCCTATAGAAATACACGACACCCACTCCACGCTAACTATGGTCATATCTACTAATCTATGCATAGTATAACATAGTACAACATACTATAGAGTATAGTGTATACCTTACCACCCCAAAATACATAAATGCATTTCGAAATTTTCAAATATACTGAAAAATTGCAGTCATATATATTGTATGCACTTAAGCTATGAATTAAATGCAAAAGTAAACACGCATTTGTATGCATTATTGCTTGTTGGTATATGAGAAATACACATGAAATGGCTCTTAATATAGCTATACAGAAAGGAAGTTCGAGACCATCTCATCACATAATAAAATATTTGTGAACATCCCAGCGGGCAACTAAAGTTTTATAAAGTATCTAAAAATAGAAATCTTAGTTCTCTAGGAATAGTTTCTTACTTTAAGCAGAAGATCAGTGTCCCGGGGAAAAAATATGTAGAAAAATATTTTAAGGGGCTTGCTGAAAAATATTGCTGTCCGTGAACTGGAGTGAAATTGTTCATGTGACTTTATTTTTAAAGTTGAAGGCCGAATTCAGGGAACGCCGTGTGCGAGTTTACTCAAAAGTCTCTATTTCTATTCTGGAGAGAACATCATATCATTCAGGCTTTCGAAAAAACTGTCAACAGCTTCATGGGAAAGTTCCACTAAGTCGGAAATAGGTGTAACCATGCATTCGTGCGCATGATTGTCTCCATTGACATTCTGAATCGCATTGCTGACAGAAGGTCGTACCTGTTCGATGCTGCTTTCATCTTGAACTTCACTACTCTTCAATCGCAGTGGTGAAGATTCCAGGAATGCCGTCATCAGGATTGGCAGCCTTTGAGGGCAGCACAAAGCGTGAACCTTGGTAGGAACCAACAGTGTATCTGCATCCACTGGCGCATCCGATTGTAGCGTCAGACAGGTGTCTAACACGCATTCTTCTCCGCATAGCAGACACCTTAGTACAGGTAAAACACACCTTTGCCACATTGGTCGAAATGATAGAAACCAAGTCATGTTCAGGTCTCTAAGCCGGGAGAGTCCCAGGATTTTTGATATCCGGTCCCGGTATCCAATGGCTAGGATCGTATCTTCCATTGTCGCGAGAGTTTGATCTGTGACATGGGTTGCCATAACGAAAAATAAAGACTAGGAATAGGATTCCTGCAATTAGTCCCAGGATCAGGGGAAGTCTGCCAAAAATCGAATGGACGAAATCTGGAAAAAAAACCAGTATGGCTTTGAATGGTGTTAATGCCATCGAAAATACTGTCTTAAATACCTTTGAGACCCCAGTGGTATCAGAAATATTTAAGATTTCGCTCAGGATTTCCGCGAAATGTACGGGGGAATTAGTTGATAATAATGTATGTATCTCTGCAGTCGTCCTTGCGACTTGTAGATCATATGTTTCTTTTGATGACGTGAGCCTTGTAGGCGTCTGAAGAAGCACTGTTTTCATTCTGCTTAAAGTGTCTATTCGAATAGAAGTAATTTTCAAACTGGGCCATGCCCTTGCCTCCCTGTCTGGAAAGGAGCTGGGGAATAAAGAACGTCCACAGCACTTGACCTTCGCCGTCGTAGTGACTAGATAAGGAGTCCCGGGCATAAGACTGCAACATCTGCGGTCTACAATAAGAATGTAACTCCCATTATAGAGTCTTTGAAAGAATGGTTCTATTTCAGTTGCAGGTGCGCCTTGCTGGTGACATGAAAGGTTGTATGAATTCCCTTCACAGGCTCCATGCAAACTAATTCCGTTACACAGAAGCGTGCCGCTTAGTGACATAGCACAATTGTTGCCACTAAGAAACACTTTCTGTCCTTTATTACTGACACATGCATGTGAATAGGGCAGGTTCCACGTTGTTTTAAGGTACACCTTTCCCAATTTCTCGTACATGCCAGCCTGTATATATTTTTGGCAGTATTGAAACCTGAAGGTTAAGATTGGAATATTTATGATTCCGTGGATTATCCATTCACTGACAGGTCGTTCTGACATTGTCATTGGTAATCTTTCTAGTTTTTCAATGCTCAAGATTGTATAATCGTAAAAAACAACAAGTGATGGACTGAATGTGAATCAATGTCACACACTCCCCCAGTCAAAATATCTGGGCCCAAATCCATCGTTTTTTTGCACTCCACACCACCCTGGGTCAGATAATGGCTTTATGCAAATCAGCTCTGACCCTGTTGCCCCATGGGAACAGTCCAGTCCGAACTACAACAGCCATATCTTTCCCAGACCGGAATCAAGCATCCGAGGACCGGACCGGTTTCGAGGTAACACCTCTCTTCAGCCCGGCTAGCTTGACTCCAAGTGGTGTGGAGTGCCTGGGACCCACGTCTGGGCATCCCCAGCGCACTTAGGGCGGCAATTGCAAAAAACAACAAGTGATGGACTGAATGTGGATCAATGTCACACACTCCCCCAGTCAAAAGATCTGGGCCCAAATCCATCGTTTTTTTGCACTCCACACCACCCTGGGTCAGATAATGGCTTTATGCAAATCAGCTCTGACCCTGTTGCCCCATGGGAACAGTCCAGTCCGAACTACAACAGCCATATCTTTCCCAGACCGGAATCAAGCATCCGAGGACCGGACCGGTTTCGAGGTAACACCTCTCTTCAGCCCGGCTAGCTTGACTCCAAGTGGTGTGGAGTGCCTGGGGCCCACGTCTGGGCATCCCCAGCGCACTTAGGGCGGCAATTGCAAAAAACAACAAGTGATGGACTGAATGTGGATCAATGTCACACACTCCCCCAGTCAAAAGATCTGGGCCCAAATCCATCGTTTTTTTGCACTCCACACCACCCTGGGTCAGATAATGGCTTTATGCAAATCAGCTCTGACCCTGTTGCCCCATGGGAACAGTCCAGTTCGAACTACAACAGCCATATCTTTCCCAGACCGGAATCAAGCATCCGAGGACCGGACCGGTTTCGAGGTAACACCTCTCTTCAGCCCGGCTAGCTTGACTCCAAGTGGTGTGGAGTGCCTGGGACCCACGTCTGGGCATCCCCAGCGCACTTAGGGCGGCAATTGCAAAAAACAACAAGTGATGGACTGAATGTGGATCAATGTCACACACTCCCCCAGTCAAAAGATCTGGGCCCAAATCCATCGTTTTTTTGCACTCCACACCACCCTGGGTCAGATAATGGCTTTATGCAAATCAGCTCTGACCCTGTTGCCCCATGGGAACAGTCCAGTCCGAACTACAACAGCCATATCTTTCCCAGACCGGAATCAAGCATCCGAGGACCGGACCGGTTTCGAGGTAACACCTCTCTTCAGCCCGGCTAGCTTGACTCCAAGTGGTGTGGAGTGCCTGGGACCCACGTCTGGGCATCCCCAGCGCACTTAGGGCGGCAATTGCAAAAAACAACAAGTGATGGACTGAATGTGGATCAATGTCACACACTCCCCCAGTCAAAAGATCTGGGCCCAAATCCATCGTTTTTTTGCACTCCACACCACCCTGGGTCAGATAATGGCTTTATGCAAATCAGCTCTGACCCTGTTGCCCCATGGGAACAGTCCAGTCCGAACTACAACAGCCATATCTTTCCCAGACCGGAATCAAGCATCCGAGGACCGGACCGGTTTCGAGGTAACACCTCTCTTCAGCCCGGCTAGCTTGACTCCAAGTGGTGTGGAGTGCCTGGGACCCACGTCTGGGCATCCCCAGCGCACTTAGGGCGGCAATTGCAAAAAACAACAAGTGATGGACTGAATGTGGATCAATGTCACACACTCCCCCAGTCAAAAGATCTGGGCCCAAATCCATCGTTTTTTTGCACTCCACACCACCCTGGGTCAGATAATGGCTTTATGCAAATCAGCTCTGACCCTGTTGCCCCATGGGAACAGTCCAGTCCGAACTACAACAGCCATATCTTTCCCAGACCGGAATCAAGCATCCGAGGACCGGACCGGTTTCGAGGTAACACCTCTCTTCAGCCCGGCTAGCTTGACTCCAAGTGGTGTGGAGTGCCTGGGACCCACGTCTGGGCATCCCCAGCGCACTTAGGGCGGCAATTGCAAAAAACAACAAGTGATGGACTGAATGTGGATCAATGTCACACACTCCCCCAGTCAAAAGATCTGGGCCCAAATCCATCGTTTTTTTGCACTCCACACCACCCTGGGTCAGATAATGGCTTTATGCAAATCAGCTCTGACCCTGTTGCCCCATGGGAACAGTCCAGTCCGAACTACAACAGCCATATCTTTCCCAGACCCGAATCAAGCATCCGAGGACCGGACCGGTTTCGAGGTAACACCTCTCTTCAGCCCGGCTAGCTTGACTCCAAGTGGTGTGGAGTGCCTGGGACCCACGTCTGGGCATCCCCAGCGCACTTAGGGCGGCAATTGCAAAAAACAACAAGTGATGGACTGAATGTGGATCAATGTCACACACTCCCCCAGTCAAAAGATCTGGGCCCAAATCCATCGTTTTTTTGCACTCCACACCACCCTGGGTCAGATAATGGCTTTATGCAAATCAGCTCTGACCCTGTTGCCCCATGAGAACAGTCCAGTCCGAACTACAACAGCCATATCTTTCCCAGACCGGAATCAAGCATCCGAGGACCGGACCGGTTTCGAGGTAACACCTCTCTTCAGCCCGGCTATCTTGACGCCCTAAGTGCGCTGGGGATGCCCAGACGTGGGTCCCAGGCACTCCACACCACTTGGAGTCAAGCTAGCCGGGCTGAAGAGAGGTGTTACCTCGAAACCGGTCCGGTCCTCGGATGCTTGATTCCGTTCTGGGAAGGACATGGCTTTTGTAGTTCGGACTGGACTGTTCCCATGGGGCAACAGGGTCAGAGCTGATTTGCATAAAGCCATTATCTGACCCAGGGTGGTGTGGAGTGCAAAAAAACGATGGATTTGGGCCCAGATCTTTTGACTGGGGGAGTGTGTGACATTGATCCACATTCAGTCCATCACTTGTTGTTTTTTTCAAGATTGTATAATCAGCACCCTTTTGCGCCATACCGATTTGTCTATCAGTAAGGTTAAAGATTTGGAATAGTGACGTTGTGTTGATTAAACGCCAAGGCACATAGCCTGAACGCAGATTTTGTAACGTCCAGCCAAGCTGTACAATGGAACGCAATTGTGACTGACCATGTTGTAATAACAGTAAGTCTTGCGATAATATATCGATTGCTGAAGACACAATGCTGTCCAATGAAAAAATTCTGGAGGACAGAGTCATTAACCCATTGTCCACTACAGAAAGTGATTTTTCCAAATTAATACGATCAATTTCACGTATTCTCTCTGCTGTTTCAATTTGGGTAACCTTCCAGGCCTCATTGTATGCTGCATATACAGAGGCTGCTATGAAACGCTTTTGACGCTGTTTGCGTGGTCCCAGTATGAAATCACGCAAGTCAGCACCATCAGTAAGTAAAGTTAGGTGTTGTTTAATTTCAGGCAGTGTGGAAGTTTGTAGCCATTGAAGGCATAATTTGCCCACACTGTAGGTTGTTATTATCCCTGGGTGATGTCTTTGGGGATATCTAGGGTCTGGCCTGGTCATTTTGAAACCCTGTGTTTTATTCAGGAATCTATCTTGACAGTAATTTGTATCTGTGGGCCAGATCAACCATTGTTTCCAATCAGGATGTGTTCTGTTTTGGTTTAATATATGGTTTACGTCTATCTCTTCATCTGTATTAGAGCTATTGCTAAACATTGTTGGCTTTGGAATAGACGGTTTAATTAAATCTTTGATTTTGGCTAAGCCAAGACAGGTGGTTTGTTGAACAGTG
The DNA here is from genome assembly GCF_964261635.1 of Lissotriton helveticus. Lineage (NCBI taxonomy): Eukaryota > Metazoa > Chordata > Amphibia > Caudata > Salamandridae > Lissotriton > Lissotriton helveticus. Next base: position 1,583,227,874 of record NC_136059.1, on the reverse strand, counting down.
TCATTTAAAAATATCATTTGTTCTGGGATCATGCAGGCTCTAAACAAAGCTTCTATACCCTGTACTTGCCATTCTTTTGTACCCCAAACACTTTTCAAATCAACATTTTTGTCCCAATAATCAAATCCAAAAGTATTCATTTTTTCAAAGAATGAATCTGAATATATCAATTTTGTGTTGGTTATCATGGTTTTCATCCCTGTCTTGTTTGACAATTTAAAATAAAATGTTTCAGCATTACTTATGTTAAAACCTGAAAAATATGAATATTTGTCATACACGGTTCTAGAGCTTCCTTTTGGAGGTGTAGCACAATGTTCCCATTGATTATAACTTAAAACATTTCTAGGTTGTGCAGATTTATGTAAAAAATGGTTACCATAATGGTTATAGCAATACATACTATCATAATTTGTAGAACCTTGCAAATAATCATGTTTTGTAAATTTAGCAGACATTACTAAGTCAGACATCATGTTGTTAATACTTTCGAAGTCCCAATCATCAGCAAATGAGTTTGTTTTTGCAAAGTCACTCAAGGAGATCTTGATTTGGTGTGGATATTTCAGGATCTCGACCGGACCATAAATTTCATAGTCAGTGTTGTCCCAGGCTACCCCACCAGGTATCGGATTGGCTGTGAAGTTGGCTGAAGAAAGTTCTCTTTTCTCGACGTGTGAAGATGTGTGTGGTTTGAGGACCAAGTTGATGTTCTGACTTGCTGTGTCCATTTTAGCATATTTTCCCTCAATGAAGCGTCCCAAAGTAAATACCATGATGAGCCAAAGTATGAGGATAAATGCACCAAAACCCACCCAAAATTCAATCCATGGAGAAATCAGATATGTTTCTTTCAGTTGTTTCAAAAGTTCCTTAGCTTTGTCTTTAACGGATTTTGATGATGGCTGTGTCTTTGATTCACTGAAGCCGTCAGAGGAATCATCGAAGTTGATGAAGTACCCGGATGCAGTTCTGTCAATTGTTCCAATTGCTTCAGGATTTTTGTTTCTTGCATTGTCACTTGGTACTTCATTGTAGATTGGTGTGTCTCTGCTAAATGTTTTTATTTGGGTTTTCAGAGGTCTTAGTTCTATTGCAGTGTTGCATAGTCCTTGATGTTCTTCTGTAGGCGTTTCGAATGTGATGAGCCTCTTTGTTAGGACCTCTGTACTGGTAGCAAACCTTGGTGTTCTGCTACTTATTGGGAGTCCACTTGGCCTACTGTTTGTTATCGGCCACATGTTGTGGTTTTACCAGGTCGATGGATACAACTCGGTTCTCCTTTTTTCCAGCAAGTGGCGGTAGTACAACTGATCTTGTCCCGTTGACAGACAAGACAGGAACTGCTTTTCTGTAAGAAGGCCCAAATTCCTTCTTTACCGCGATCTTCTCCCTGACTAGATCCCCGACTTTTGGAATCCAGACAGGTCTTGCTGGGACAGGTGGTGATTCTTCAGTGGTTGTTGGCTGTTGTTTCAACTGTATGTTGCTCAGGTCTTTTCTTGTTTTGTTTAAGTCCTGCAAAATAGCCAAACAGTCTTTGACATCAAAGGTTTTTTCTATTACCACTGAAGTCTGACTATCAAGGTCAGAGATTAACATCCTAGTTCCGAATAATAATTCGTACGGACTGAATCCCTTCAGAGAATTTCTTGGCAAGTTATTTAGACTACGTTGGACACTTATTAGATGTTTGACCCACCCAGCTCCCGAACCTAATATCCTTTCCATTATAGATTGCTTTCTGCCTTGGTTTTTTCTTTACACCATCCCGTACCCTCAGGAAGGAAGTGAGAAGATTCCCGCTGGGCTGTGCTCATTTGGCCATGTTTCCCCCCCAGGCTGGATTGCCTGAGTGAAAACAATGGTCGAACGTAGCATGCTCTTAGCGTATATGCCATTTAGACTCGCAAATCTTGTATAATAGTCCGGACGTCAGCCGAGTGCTGGTGATCTACATTATAAGTGGAAACTAGCCTGTATATGTTAATCGCAAGCCATTCTTTTTGCTGGTAATATTATCTGCCTTGATACGACGAGGTATTAAACTGCTTCTCTCCCCACTGCGATCTCTGTTGCAGTTTGGGCAGTTTTTTACAAACATGGTGTAGTGCAGGCTCATGCCTGGCCACCAGTACCGTGATTGTAATTCTTCCAGAGAATCTTTTAATTTAAGGTGTCTGAGACCCTCGCCCATGTGTGCGTCTGCGATTAACAAGTTTCTCCTGTCCATGTTTGGAATCACTCTATCCCCCACTCCAGGGATTCGAGCAAAAGGGACGGAGTTTGCATCGATTATGTATGTATAATTGAGTGGATAGTTGATCGGTAGTGCTGAGCAGTCGCCGTTTGATGACGTTTTCACCGCCAGCATTGTTTCACCGTCAATGTATTTTAATGTACGCTTTTTTCGATCTACGGGAGCCGGTTTAGTGGCCGCCGCTGCGGCTGCTTCAGCCAATGAATTCCCCACAACGTGAACGCCATCACGTTGATGACTCAGTGAGTGTGTCACGTGAGTCTTTGGTAGTTCTTTTTTCAAAAGAGCTACTTGTTCCCAGAGCAGTTTCTGCTTTATTGGTGCATTTGTGTCATCTTTGTAACCGTTCTGAATCCATGTCTGCAAATCCTTGTTATATGCTTTGACGCAGTAATATGAATCTGACACTATAAGTGTCGGGAATTCGCGATCCGCATTATCTAGCGCCATTTTCAATGCTATTATTTCAGTTTGTTGTTCTGAATTAGTTTCTACTGAGTGTGATTTTGTTAATAGAGGTCTTAGTTTACCTCCGCGCCACACTTCTTTTGTAATCTCACATGTGGGGTTGTATGCTTGTTCTCCCCAAACGGAGGGTTGAGCATGTCCGTCTGTATAGATTACACAGGCGTAATGTCGTAGAGGCAGAATGTCGATTGGCAGAGGATACGTCTTTTCATATTTTAGATTTTTTAATTCTTCTAGTTCTGGATCAAAGTAATAGTATACTTTGTCCGTTGTGATTGAATTCACCCATTGTATCCATTCCGGATTCAATGTTGTTGTTGGTAAATTACACGGTGTTGTTAGGGCCTCAAAGGCTGATTCTGCTGTTCTGACTGTGATATGTCTACCGTCAGCTATGTCTTTTTCTCTAGCTATTGCGGTTTGAACTGCACGAATGATTTTTTCTGTATTACTGAATTTCTGTTCAGCTTCTGTGTACATGTGTGATTTAAATGCAATCGGTACCGTTTCTCCCTCATTAGAGGTCAGGTATGTGAATCCGCATCTCCCTGGGATGACTCGGATCACAAGGTTGCGTGTGTTATCACGTGTTTCTAATTTTGTTTTAATTAGCATGTCTGTTTGTAAGGATCTCAAAATTTCTGTGTGTGTTTGAGTCCAATTGGATCTTTTAAAGTCTGGTTTAATTAGATCATAAAGGGGTTTGACCCTTTCTGCGTAATTTGCAATGTATGTTCTTCCGAAATTTAGGAAGCCTAGAATTGACTGTAGGTTTTTTAGTGTTTTAGGAGCTTGGATTACGGCACATTTCTCTAGGAAATTGTCTGCCAGGCTTTTGCCTTCACTTGATAACTCGTATCCTAAGAATAGGACTGTCAGATGGGCAATTCTGGACTTTTTGAAGTTGAATTTGTAACCCTCTGCAGCGAACCCAAGTATTATGGTGTTCACCCTTTTCAAGTGAGTCTCCAAGTCATCATCTGTTAAGTAAATGTCATCGACATAAGATAATGCTTCATCATCATATAGTTGTAGTAATTCTGTTACTCTCGCTGAGAATACCCCCGGGCTGTTCTTGTACCCCTGGGCTAACCGACAGAATTGCTTTTGAGTGCCATTTACTGAGAATGCAGTTAAATATCTGCTCTCTGGTGCTATGTTTTGACAAAAGAATCCATTGGAGATGTCCAAGGTTGTTTTGTATTTTTTGCGCACTATGTTATTCATTAGTGCAGCACTGTGTGAGTTTTGCACTGCAAAGGTTTTGCAACATGTGTTAAGGTGTCGGTAATCCAAAACTAGACGATATGAATTGTCTGGTTTGGAGACCGGAAACAAAGGATTGTTCATTTGTGAGGTGCAAGTTTCAATCACCCCCTGGTATTCTAGCTGATCTAGTATTTCATTTACCTGTTTTTTAGCTTCTTGCTTAATTGGGTACTGCCTTTGTGCAGTAGTTTGTGATTTTAACTGGATTTTGTGAGGAGGAGAATCCTCATCCCATCCTACATGATTTTTATATAAAGCAGGTGCTAAGGCCACTGCCCACTTTCTAGCAAGTGTGTATTTTTTATGAATCGGTATTTGATTCGAGAAGGCAGGCATAATTACTTCTTCGCCATGAGGGCACTCCCTGACAAACTCTGGTGGCCAGTCTTTTTCAGCTAGAAGGATGTCATAAACCTTTGAGAGGTTATCGCAAAATAGTCCCCTTATTTTCCTAGTCTTATCTCCCTCTATACGTAATGTTATCTCGTATATCTTGTGGGGCTTGCTAACTCTGGTGTCTGCAGTTTCCACTTGAAGGTATTCATTCGTGTCCACTGTCTCCAGATGATTCATAAGGACTTTGCGAGCTATGCTCACCTCTGCTGCGCTGTCTAGCATTGTCTGAGCCCATTCTCCGTTTTTCAGTTGTGTCCTCAGTATTCTCGGCATTTTTAACTACCTTGATACTGGCTACCTTCTTTTTTGGAAATTGTAATTTCTTTTTTAGCTGAGCAGGTTCCTTGTCTTTGGACTTGGCGTGCTCTTCTGATCGTCCTCTTCTTTCCGATTTCTGCGAGGAAGTCTGAAAAGATTGAGAGGGACGTGTATCAATGTCTTGATATCTATCAGGTTTTTTAATATTATCCCTATTTCTAAGGTTATATCTATTCCCAGAGGGGTCACTCTGCGGTGACCTCTGTCTTTGGTTTGGAGATTTCTCTCTTCGCCTGGGAGACCTCCCTCGGGACTGGAATTTCTTTTCTTTAGGATTGGATTGTTTGTTTCCATCCCAGTTCTTTTTTGGTGAATTATTATTAAAAAATATTTTTTCTGGACTTGTAGTCAGTTGCGGTTTTACTGGTATTCCACCTAGACTATCTCTGCCTAGTTCTTCATAGGATTTTTCTATGATTCTGGCAATTTCAGCTGGTTGGTCTGCTATATCTGTCTCTTTTAACCTCTGGCGGATCGCCACGTTTGCTGCTTCACCTTTTATGTTGGCTAATAATATAGCCGAGACCTGCTTGAAGTCTTTCAGTAATTTCATACCAAGAGTTAAAGCAGGTTCTGGACCGTATTCATCTTGAATTTGTTTTAGCACATCTGGTATTACCGAAATGGATGGAACACCGTGCGTTTTTGTGTAGATGGAAGCAAAGACTGTACCCCAAGTGTCACAGTCCTCAATGTGTGGTGCGATTCCCATTGGGAGACATATAGTCAGAATCCTGTGTTTTTCTAATGGGGTGGTGTCAGGAAACACCGCCTCTATTTGGGTAATTTTCTGTGCCAACCAGAATGGTATCTGTTCCCGTTTAGCTGGAACTTTACCTAGGCAGGATTGGATGTTCTGTGGTGTAATTTTATTTGTGTTCCCCTGGTGAGGGGTCAGCTGTGGAAGTTTAATCGCTGGCTGAATTGTTGAAGTCCGCATTACATACTGAACTAATTGTCTATGAATTTTTAGTAGTTGTTTTAGCTGTATTAACAGCTCTGCTGCAGGCATTCTTTCGATGTCTGGATGTGGTGTGTATCCGGCTAAGACCGGCCACGTTGCTCCTGGTCTTCCTAAAGGACCGAGCCTTGTAATGTGATTATTATGTTTTAGGGCGCCATCAAATAAGAGCAAATGCTCTTGGAATTTGAGTGGTACTTCCACCTCCTCGAAAGGAGTGTATGTTTCAGGAGGTTCCTCTACTTTGTAATAGTGGAAGTACTTTGTTACAGCATTTGCTGCCGGAAAATGTATCCATGAATAGTATACCTCTGTCTGCCGATATTCGTGTGCCTCAATTACGAATATGACTGTGCCACCTCTAGGTGTCAGTCCATTTTCTATAAGTTTTAAGGTTGTAGATCTCCTTTTAATGACCGGAATGAGTGTTATATTCGGGTCTGCTGCTTGCATGGTAGCATCAGCATCTGCGAGTTCAGTTGCTAATCTAACTGCCTCTCTTTCATCATCACTCTCTGCCATTTTACAGACAGGATGGTATTATGTTTGTTTGCAGATCAGGTTTCTTTATTGAACAAAGATTAGATGCACAATATTTTGGAACTGTTTATCCTTCAACGTTGACTTGACCAAGAACCATACATAGGAGTTCCCTCCTGCGAGGTTTTGGAGGATATAACCTTTCACCCACTCCAGACGTCTTTGGAGTATTTGGGAAAAGGGGTCTGAGTGAGAAAGCACGACTGAGTTACTCTAAATGTCTTACGTTAGTTTTATCGCCCTTTCCAAACGCGTTGGGCGCCATGTAGTGTAGTTCCTATCTTCCCAATAGGCTCTGCGCATTGGAATAGTACCCACAGCAGTAAAGGCCTAGACCAGACGTTAACTAGGTCTACTACTGTCGATACTAGACTTAATTTTTGGGTTTGCCAGCTAAGCTCAGAGTTCGCTAGAAACTTTCTCGAATGTTCAGGAAAGAATTACCTCCCCTGATTAGACAAGAAGTGATTTAGTTTCTGACAACCATAGAACATGACAACTTTGCTCTCCCCTAATCAAGAGTCAATCTCGAGAGTCGTGTGAGCACAAGGCAATTATTTTACTCAGTCAGTACGTGCATTCTTAGTCTCATCAGAATGTAGAGAAAAGGAAGAGACGGGCGTGTTCAATAAAAAGGTGTTATTTATTGATCAGTCTCTTTTCTCATACATGAGAAATGGATCGATATTATTGCAATACTTATAGTTAAGTAAAGTGCATACATTAAAAGCAATAGTATAAAATAATACTGTAAAAACAGTGATAGGGTTTCTGAGCCATATGATGTTTAAAATGATTAAAATATATTTACATACACATATATATTTGACTAAACGTACTCAACTGGTGTTTCTAAATACGCCTACCCCGTGTACCTGACCTAAGTCTAATGCGTGGGCGGGAATAGAAAGTTACAGTTTAAGTTAAGTTTGTTTTTGCCAAGTGAATAACTAAAGAATTCTCTGTGAGGGGTTATTCAGTTCTGTACCTGGAATTTAGGATGGATGAGGAATAGTATCTCTTTCTCTGCTCTCGATATTCCAGGCTGCCTGCGAGGGCTGCCCGAAAGCGCCGGTGCTGGGTCTCTCGGCTTGAGATAGCAGCGCGTCTCTCAGCGCGTCAGGAAGGCGGGGCTGCGCCAGCGGGGTCTGCTTCTGCTCTCGGCTTCGGCAAGGGTGGCTGCTCCGTCTTGTCACCACGCGTGTGTTTGCATAGGGCAAGGTCGGCAATATTTATACCTTAAAGGTGCCGAGATTGACGTAAGGATGGACATAGGTACGTCAATAAAGATGTCATACGACTTGCTCGTTAGCACATTCTTTTGCAAAAGTTCTCTGTGAAATCAAAACAATGGCCGCACGGATTATCCAGGTTGTCATAGGTTTGATTTGTTATGAGAACATCGTATGCCTTATCAGGGACTGGAGGAATGTCGCTTGTCTAATTAGATCTCAAGCGTTATGACCTAATCAGATAACACGTTCCTGTGCCGTAGTGTGACTGCGTCAGATAACGGTATCTGCATCATGGGGGTTTTCTTGCCTCATGGGCTGACTGTTAGTTAACTTGATAGTTAGTTTAACCAGAATAGGGTCAGGAATAGGGGGACTGATTCAGAACCTATAGAAATACACGACAAGCTGTGCGCCTCGTCTGCCTCCTAGGCGCTGGTGGTGGGGCCTGTACCACTGCTGTGGGTGTCTGTTGGGGATATATGATTTCACTACAACTACCACAATGCAATGGGGCATTTCAGGTGTGCATGGCCTGCATTGTTGGGGATGTCATATTGCTAACTCAGGAGTCATGGGCATTGTTGAGGGACAGAGTCGCAGTCGCATGGCACTTACCTTCTGATTGTTGGCTGGGTCGGGACGAGTCCAGCTGGATTACCCCAACGCAGGCTTCTGGTGCGATGGTGTCCTCTATGAGGTCCTCCAATGGAGTGTTTGGTGTGGCTACAGGTTCCCCTCCACCGGAGGCCAGTCGCTACCCAAGCCTCTCGGCAATACGCTCCTTTGAACGATCTCTCAGGTCATGCCAGCGCTTTTTGAGGTCATCAATTGACCTCTGGGTCACCCCGACCGAATTTACTTTAGCACGGATGCGCTGCCAGATCCTGCGCTTGTCTGCCTCTGGCACGCTCCGGGAGTCTTTGCCGAAGAGGCGTGCATGGTCCTTGGTGACCCCCTCAATCAAATACTCAAGTCAAAGTTCTGAGAACTTGAGTTTTCTCTTCCTCTCCTGCCCACTGCTCCCTGCTGCATCCTGGGACATGTTGAGGATTTGTGTCCTGCTGAGGTGCTGCACAGTCAAAGGTTTGGAGCTCTTCAGATCCTGCTTCCACTCTCTGGCTCTGTGTTCTGTTTGTGGGTGGGGAAAGCCTACTTTCTGGTTGTGATGTCATCAGTGGGCTCGAAATGCAACTTCCTGTTTTTGCGATCTCGCAGTTAGCGAGATCGCAAAATGCGATTTCGCTAATTGCGAGATCGCAATTTCTACATGGAAAAATGCAGATTCTGCGAAATTTAAGCATTGTGGCAAAATCGCAATCGGCAATTGCGACCGATTGCAATTCGCTTTTTTCCATCGCATTTCTACATGAATGCCATTCTGCGAACTTCAAAATGCAAATCGCTATTTCTCGCAAATTGCTAATCGCAGAATGGCACTTTCATGAATCTGGGTGATGTCAAGAGGGTAAAAGTATAAAGGAAAGACAGCAGGTAATGGAGAGGAGAGGGAGAAGAAAAACATGCGTCAAATAAAGAGTTCAATACAGTAATGGAATAATGGACGACTGTGTCAGAAACATGGCATCAAAAAAGAAGTACTTTGTAACAGCGATTGAATCAGCTGTTGCTGTGTTAAAAAATATAAGTGATCCGAGTGACCTAGATCGAAGCCTAGTAACTTGCTTTTGATGTTATAAAAACGAATTGAATAGCCACAGAAAAAAAAATAACAATTAGGAATGTCATGGATGTGAAGTCAAAGGGGTTTCCAAATAAATGAGTATACAAAGAGTCTCGTTATGAGTGTCCCTGGTAATCCAAAAGGAGCCTTTGTCAGGAGATACTGTCCCATCGGGAAGACAAGTTGCAGTGTTTTCCATGGCGGCCTTGTTTGTTGAGAGCAGAGAAAATCATCTGATAGAACAGTGGGAATACTTGCAGATATTCCCGATGTTATTCAACAAAAACTCAGAACAGGGAACTCTTCTGTGCACCCAGCACCCTTGCCCCCCAGTTGCTTTAATTCCCTGTTGCATACAATAAATTTGATCCCATATTTCAATAACAGTGGTATTACCTCATTAGGGATGTAGCCTAAGGGCTAGAGCGGTCGACCTCGCAGCTGGGGAACCGGATTCCAATCTCAACAAGAGACGCTCAGCATCCTGTAATTCTGGGCGAAACATTTAGGAGCAGATTTACAAGGAAGTGCCGCAGCGCAGCAACACAAGCCCTTTGGCTGCGCCACGCTGCGGCACTTCCAAAGCATAGGAATGCAACATATTTACAATAATATGTTGCATTCCTGTGCTCTTCCCTGCGCTAGTGCACAAACTACTGCCAGCGCAGGCCCCTTGCACCATGGTTCAAGGATGCCTGCGTCATGGGGAGATTGTTTTTGTGCAGGAAGGGGCACCTTCCTGCACAAACACAATCACTACAGGCATTTTCCTCTTTCAGTGCATGCTGTAGAATGCAGTGCGCATTGAAAGAGGAAAAAACAAGGAGAAATAAAAAATGTCTCCTCGTTGCGCCTTGTTACGCCACCCCTAGGGTGGGGTCGCATTCAGACGCATTTTTAGATTTACGATTCCCTGTCAATCTAGAAATGTGTCTTGTTCCATGGGTGTTGCGTGGGAACACCCACAGCAACACCCATGGAACATCACTTTCACACAAACTGATGCGTGTAAAGGGCCATATTTACAAGGACAGGAAAAGCACGCAGGGTGGCTTTTCCTGTCCTTGTAAATATGGAGCAGTATCATGCACCACCATTACGTCAGAAAAAGTGACCTACTGGTGCAGGGGGCTTGTAAATCTGCTCCTTAATCTCCCCATGCCTCGTAAACTATAAATATGTCAGTCTGTCATGCAACTGGTGCTCACATAAACCTCTGTGATATCTTCGGTTCCTGTTCACGCTATATAAAACTCAAAAAAATAAAAAACCTCTTCACATTTTCTCTTAAAACGAACAGATGACGAGACAAATGCATTTCTATTCAACACCATCTGTGACTGGTCATTTTGCTGTACATCGTCTCAAAGGTAATATGGAATGTCATATATAGTGATCTTGTATAAAAGTATATAACATCATCAACATCTCTTTTATGTTTAGATTTTTAATGCATGAATATTTTTGTGTAAGACAACTTTTCATTTTTATGTCTTAATGGAATTTTGGGCCAGAAGTACTAATGTAGTTTTACTCAACTCGGTTGTAGACAGCATTAGGAAGCTCCTAGGGTCCTTCGCACAGAGTCCCTGCAGCCTGATATCTGTGCAGTCTCCAAATAGCTACACTGAAGCTGGCGCATTAGAAGTAAAACGTTGGACTGAGCTTCCTTACCACCTACCCCCTCACCTTTCTCATTTTGTTGTACGAATGCTCAGGGAGTTACCCCGTATAACCTCGCATTATCTGCATTGATATGTTTTTAACTTTTTAGAAAACGTTTTTTTTAAGCATATGTTTTTAGACAGTGCTATTATCTGGCCTTCCTCTATCTCCTGCTTTTTTTATTAGACTGCCCTTAGTGCAGGCACACGCCTAAAACTCTTCTATGTTCTTGATTAGTTTCCGGTGGGTTTTCTGCGATCCACGCATTCGATTGTCCTTTTAAATACATTCTTCTCTGTATTATTTATAAATAGGATAATGCATTACTGAGCAGTAGTATGTGTGATTTACTTGGTTTTACATGCTTTTTAGTTATTGTATTGACCATCCATGAGAATTGAATTCGGCTGTACAATTTTTTTTTATAATTTCTGTGCACTGCAAAGGTTTATACACTTTTATGGCTGTAAAGAGAATAACGCATTGACTGACTAGGGTTGCAAAAACTCCAAATTGCAAAATAGGAGCAGTTGCAAATGCAAAATAAGTTTTTCCTTTGTTGGAATCCTATTTTTGTAGTGGGTAAAGTTTCACTCCTAAAATGGGGCAAGTGAATAGATATCGATTCGGTATTTGAAAGGGTTGTGTCAAGGGAATCCCTTTAAAATGTTGCTTGAATATGAGTTTACCTTGAAAAAAACAAAGAAAAGAGGTGTTTGGCAAAGCAGAAACAGTTAGGTTAATCAAATTTGGGCTCAGTGATTGCTGGGTCAGCCAGGAACCCCCAAGGAGGGAGGATCTCATACGCCTTTACTGGGAATGGGTGGACCAACGTGATATTAGAAGAACTAACATGGGTAAATTGTCAATCGAGTTCTACTTACATAAGCAAAGTAGATACTTTCAGCCCTACCTGGACTTAATTAAAGTGCCGAGAGATAGAATACTCTATATGCACTTCAGATACGGCTCCCTCCCAGTAGGGAAAGTAGCAGTAAAATGGTCCACCAATAACGGAAAAGATTGCTCTAGTTGTCAGGCCCCTGTGGAAAGCATTGCACACATCCTGTTTGCCTGTCCAGCGTACAAACTGCTGCGGGAAAAATGGTTGAGCCCGCTTTGCCGACAGTTTGGAACACAGGATCACCATGTTGCACTTCGCATTCTTAAAACTGACACCAGACCTTTTATAGCTTGTTGTATGGCAAAGTATTTGGGCCAAGCGTGGCTGATTCGAAGAAAAGCACTTGTAAAGAAGATGAAGTGGTTTTAGCCCCTCAGCCAGCAGCCAAATCTATAAACTTTTAAAATCACTGCTGGAAACATCCGATCGCCAGGAAACTTTGGGAAGTTGTTGATTACACTCCCGCGAAGGTTTCTGGCATAAAAATATCGGCCCCCCCAGGGCCCTCATAATCTTTCGAATACTGATGTACGCACCAGACGGAAAAACAACAAATCGTGTATGCACAAGCACTCGAATAAATAAATAGAATTAAAACACCATTCATCCGATCGCCATGAAACTTTGGGAAGTTGTTGAGTACACTCCCGCAAAGGTTTCTGGCATAAATTCTTTAAAAATATCGCCCCCCCCAGGGCCCTCATAATCTTTCGAATACTGATGTACGCACCAGATGGAAAAACAACAAATCGTGTATGCACAAGCACTCGAATAAATAAATAGAATTAAAACAGCATTCATCCGATCGCCAGGAAACTTTGGGAAGTTGTTGAGTACACTCCCGTGAAAGTTTCTGGCATAATTTATTTTTAAATATCGGCCCCCCCCAGGGCCCTCATAATCTTTCGAATACTGATGTACGCACAAGACGGAAAAACAAAAAATCGTGTATCCACAAGCACTCGAATAAATAAATAGAATTAAAACAGCATTCATCCGATCGCCAGGAAACTTTGGGAAGTTGTTGGGTACACTCCCACGAAGGTTTCCGGCATAACATGTTTTTAAATATCGGCCCCCCAGGGCCCTCATAATCTTTCGAATACTGATGTTCGCACCAGACGGAAAAAAACAAAAAATCATGTATCCACAAGCACTCGAATAAATAAATAGAATTAAAACGACACTTCGTAATGTTTTTCATATTAAAATGCATACGTTTCAATAAAAATGACACAACGTAAATTGAATGTTATCATAATGGGTTTCCTTGAATTTCCTTTCTTCGGAGATCGCAGCAACGCGCGACGGGTAAGCTAGTTCACAATAAATAGCAACTTCCACTTCCTGCTGTCACCATCAAACCATTGTGTACAGACTACTATTCATTACTCTTGTAGGTTTGAGACAACTATTGAACCACTATTTATAAGACAGGTATACAGGGTTCACAAGTAAGTTTAGGATCATTATCATACTTGAGGAAATCTTCAAGTGCATATATTTAGACTCCATTTAATTATTTTCACATCTTATACTGGACCCCCCCTCTTCTTTCATTCTTAGTTTTCTCTAATTTGCCAATCTCCAAGGATGTCTATAAGGTGTCCCATTTCACTAATTGCAGAATAACAGTTAATACAAATTGGCTCTCAGAAGGCCTATCAACCCTACTTTCAAGAATCATTGATGAGTGCCACATTCCTACAACTATATAGTACAATATACTTTTATAGTTCCCTCTTTTAAAAGTAAAGTTAGCTGGCATATCAGATGAGACAATTTCATTATGTGTGCCCAATCCATTGTCTCTCATCAACTCATAAAGTTGACTAGAGGCTTTTTAACCTTTCCCACTACTGTGGTCCACTGTCTTATCCATTTCCAACTTTGTAGCTTCCTCTAATATCCAATAGACCTCCAATAATTATGAACTCCATACACTCGGAGCACTCTCAGACCCCTGCTTACACTGCCTCTACAACCGAGGAAGTGATAAGATCAGCCCCACTTCACCACCATCCTCAACGCATCCATCACCAGAACCCCTTTTCCCGACGTAAGGAAACACACAGTGGTCAGACCTCTCCTCAAGAATTCCTCTGCAGACCCCACCAAACTCCAAAACTAGAACCCCATCTTCAGGGCTGGACCGGCTACCGGGCATTTTGGCATTCTGCAGAGCTGGGGGCTGATGTCACTGCGGTGGGGGCTAATTTTGTAGATGGAGACCTGCGTGTGCTTCAAAATCAACAATGCAAAACAAATTTCGTTTTGCACACGCAGGTCTCCATCAACGAAATCAGCCCCCAGCTCTGCAGAATGTCAAAATGCCCGGTAGCCAGTCCGGCCCTGCCCATCTTGCTGCACTTGTATCCGAACGAAGTACTAGAGAAGGCCATCAACTTACAGCTCACCAAACACAGGGAGAGAAACAACCCGCTAGAGGCCTCCCAATCAGGATTCCGGCTCAACCACTGCACCGATTTTATAATGTGCCACTCCAAGACGGACAACCGCCAATTTTGGAATGGAAAATCAAAAAATTAAAGAGAAAATAGCCTTTGCAGCTTCATGATGAATACATCTGCATGCATGGTACCTTACAGCTAGAGCGGTCAACCTCGGACCTGGAGAACTGGGTTCAAGTCTCAGCAACGACGCTCAACATCCTGTGATTCTGGGCATATCAATAAATCTCCCTGTGCCTAACAAAAAAAAATGAATGCGCTCATCTGGTACGGAACTGGTGCTCATGTAAAGTGCTCTGATACCCGATGTCTCGGGTCTAGTTTGCGCTATATAAAACTCAAAATAATAATAATATGTGTTTTCACGCTGCGGCTGGCCATACAGTAACAAGCATTATCTCGGATGCCACGACATCTACTATTACTTCATGTGAACGGCCACACACACCTAAGGATGTACTTACGGGCTATTTTAATAAAAATATGATAAAGTCTCTTCAAAATTTTAAAAAGGTGTATATGAGGAGATGGCAAGTTTAATGAGTGAATTGTTGTCTTAAGAAATGGAAGAAATACACCTAAATCTTGGGCTTCCCACTTTACCAAGTGTGTGATCCTGTGTAAGTCATTATGTTTACCACCACATACCTTTTACTGCAAAAATATGCACTGCTGAAACAGTCTTAAGCCCTATGTGAAACATGAGTCTGTTATATTTAAATTCAAGAAAAACATGCAAAAACAATGAAAAAGTACATGGAGATTCAGTATGAACGACACTGACAGTGGGTAAAGATTGCATTTGTTTTTCAAATGTATTTAGTGATAAAAGGAGGTCCAAATACATGAAGCAATATGAAACACTGCCTACTTTGGTACATGCAACAACGAAGGGGGATGGGTCCACTGGACCGGAACTAGGAAGGACCCGTTTAAGTACAACAACATCAATAACGTAGATTCCAAAGTCACTTCATCTCCATTCATTTAAAGGAGAAAGAACCACGCTATTTTCTGCTGGTGGTTGGGTTATTTATTTTGCCCAAATTCTTTCAATTTTATTCATATATAATAAAAGGGGCAACTGTTCTTCACAGATTTGCACACAAAATTTTACAAACAAACATTTACAATAACATACTATTTCCTACATATAACGGTAGTCAGTGTGACAAAATAAATTCACATAATCAATAAAACGAATCAGTTCAAAAATCATTACACAGAATATTCACAATCACTGTCAATAATCAATGTGGAACACAAGAAATGTTTTTAGCAAGACAAATCAATTGCACTGCCAATCTGCGTTTGTTTACACAATATTCTAATATCTTGTTTGTATTTAATTCATTCTCCAAGATATTCTTGTTATCAGTAATCCTATTCTTAGTACAACTGACCCAGGCCCCATTACAATAGGTGGAAGAATAATACAGACACCTTGAGGTATGAAGGCTGCTTTCAGTTATGGCAGATTGATATAAGCCAAGTAAGCGTCTACGACTAAAACACACTTGTGCCCTGTCTCTCCTCCCCTCCCTCTCCCCCCTTGTTGCACTGTATTAGGTCACATCGAATTAATTCGAGTCTAAGCCTGGCATCATTATTAAAAAACAGACTCATTGTGCATATAAACCGGACACAGCGGTGCAGTAAGCCCGATCAAAATAACGCTTTACCACAGTGGCAGGTAGGTAGGACCACATAGCCATTGATGGGAGCTGGTTAAATTATATAAATACTGCAGATAAGTAACAGGTGTTTTATATGTTTTTGTATTTATAGATATGAATGTGGATAAGTAAGATGCCCTGATGAGAGCACACAAAGGCAACTGTGTGTCGAAACGCGTCGGCACAGCGAGAGTTCCGCTGAGTTGTACTAAGAATAGGATGACTGATAACAAGAATATCTTGGAGAATGAATTAAATACAAACAAGATATTAGAATATTGTGTAAACAAACGCAGATCGGCAGTGCAATTGATTTGTCTTGCTAAAAACATTTCTTGCGTTCCACATTGATTATTGACAGTGATTGTGAATATTCTGTGTAATGATTTTTGAACTGACTCGTTTTATTGATTATGTGAATTTATTTTGTCACACTGACTACCGTTATATGTAGGAAATAGTATGTTATTGTAAATGTTTGTTTGTAAAATTTTGTGTGCAAATCTGTGAAGAACAGTTGCCCCTTTTATTATATATGAATAAAATTGAAAGAATTTGGGTAAAATAAATAACCACCAGCAGAAAATAGTGTGGCTCTTTCTCCTTTAAATGAATGGAGATGAAGTGACTTTGGAATCTAGGTTATTGTTGTTGTTGTTCTTTGGTACATGAGCATGAGCTCTTCTAAAAAAAAAAAAAAAGTTCAAGTGAAAATACATAGTCAAAAGAATTCACAAACCAAGAACTAATACTAACGGATATGTCAGTTAACTAGATACAAAAACTTCCTGCTGGACACTAGCAGGAGAATCCAGGAAACAAAAAAAATGTGAATATCTACATATTCAAAATCGACAAGAGAAACCAATTGAAATGATGAGACACCAATAACCATCTTAATGATGCCAGCAAAAACACATCACATTTCCTGCTTGCATTTCGTTATATGTCCAAACACCCATTGGGTATCAAGTAGCAGGTATATTTCAACGGCCTGCTGTTTAGTAAATATCAAAGGAATCACTAGTGAGCTGCCGACTATCAGGGTTGCATTGGGGTGAGAATATGCACGGTCACCAAAATAAAAGGGAACCCTATTAGTGAATCAAATAGTTGAAAAAGTGGCACACATTTGCAAATCGGGGTCGTTTTGAACTTCGAAATACAGGAGCTTAAAACAAGCCTCTACATTTTTTGAATGGTATTGAGAAAGAAAAATGTGAAACTTGACGAGAAAGGCTGTGATTTTTACATGAAAGGTAAATGTTCTGTAGCAGCAAATGGATGGCATATGGCTTTCGGATTCTACGGAGGAGGAGCTAGTACGTAATGAACACAGACTGCAGTTAAAATTAAACAAAAAAATACAACAGCAAATGTTTTGGCTAGCACAGAGAAGAAAATCAGCTGAACCACAAAGGGAAAGAACGCTATTATTCATGGAGTTAGTGATTAAATTAACAGGAGAAGACAAACAATTACAAACAAAACAAGGAGGAGGAGGATAGAAATAGACCACTGTTTAAAACAAGAATAATGTCTCTAACACACTCAAACTCCTTAATGCAACAGCAGATGTGGGTAGGTGCACACAGAGCAAATACCTACCACCAGTACTTAGATTTCCCTTGGCAACGGCCATAAAGATCAGATGGCTTGAATGGGGCCACATAAATACACATTTACAAGACAAGAATGCAGACAAGGTAAACAAAGCAACGAGGGGCTGCGAACATGAACCAGGCCACTCTAAATTTTGGTTCAAGGAAGGAGTATACCAGCAGCTATCCGAAGGATCAGGGGAGAGGAGAGGAAGGGGGTAGCTCGAAATACAAAATCCATCACACCGCTTGGCACAAAAACAGGGACATCACCTGCGTGTAATGCTCAGATTACAGTTTATGCGCTGGAAGGTTTCAAGCATAAGACAGGTCAAGTTAACACTGTAATGTATACTGCATCCATGACAATCTAACAGCTGGCGCAAGGGTCACTTTCCGCCCACTCCAGGGGGCAGATTTATGAAGGCCTTGCGCCGCCGGTGCGTCACTTTTTCCCATGTTAAAAATGACGCACCGGCGGCGCAAGGCCTTCATAAATCTGCCCCCAGATTCTTACCAAGGCCAAAGAGTTCACAGGTTGCACATTTACATCAAGCTGTGGGGACATGTTTCATGTGCCTGAATTCTGCGCCGCATACCGGCAACGAACCGATTCCCAAAATCCTAGATCACACTTTCGTACAGAATCTCAGTAGGTTTAAGAATCCTGCAAAGTTTCAACACATTAAATATGCAGCTGTCTTGTTGGACCCCAAAAAATGCAGAAGCAGACTATGGGGCCTTAAGATCAGATTATGTTTTGAGGGCCAAATCGGATTTAACGATTGTCAAATCAGGCCCGGTCTCACTGCCGAGTCCTGCCACCAACCGCCACTTTGTTGTGCAATTTTCAACCCCTGCTAGGAGCCGCAGATGCGATACAATAAAAAAAACACACACACACACACAACTTAACCCTTGATGTCAACACCCACCAAAGTGCAAGTGTTTTAAAGCTGCAGAAAACAGATTAGAAAGGAGAGTGGGTGCAAAAACCCTGCAAACATTTGCAGATCACACAACGATATCTGCGTGACAGGGTGAAGCCAAAAACAGTCAATGACACAGTCATGGCGTGGTGCAAGCAGTGCATAGAACACGTTCAATGGGCACTGCAGTAAGTGCTCAAAGAGGTTGGATTAAAGTGCCCTTTAAGGCAAGGGCTGTATACACCTTGCCAAAGCTCCGCGTGGAACCCTCGGATGGGCACCACCCTGGCGGGGTCTGGCCACTCTCTAACCCTGGAGTTCTTAAAAGGCAGAGCTATGTCCAGTGTGCAGAGCCCTCCTCAGAGACCGTCCTTTCATAGTGACGGCTGCATTGAGTGGTCTTGACGATGCATGGCAGCAAGAGCCACCCACGGGCTCTCGGAGACGGTGTAGTGCGCACAGGCCTGCCTGTGTGCCTGCGAATGATGGGCTGTCAGAAGCCCAGAAAGCACCCGGCAGGAGGCAGCCAAATACTGCCGCAAACAGCGGGGAGGTTTTCAGCAGAACAAATGTCACACACACACACACACACAGATAGAGGGGCCATAACAGAGGTGCTTATGGGAACACAGCGTGCCTCCAATTCCAGCTGTGAAGGTAAAAACTGAACCAAAGCGGAGGACATTTGAATTTCTTCCTTTCATCTACAATAACAGAGTCTAACAAGCAATAGAGGGGGGGGGGCTGCGGGAATGATGGCAGCGACAATGGAAGGAGGAGGCAGAAGGGAAGATGCAATAAAATATGGGTGCCGAAGCTAAACACGCACCCAAGGTGTAACTGGAACAGGAAAGAAATTAAAAAATAGTAACCCAAGTGAACAGATAAACAACCAAAGTGCAAAGATACAATAGTTGATCCATGCTCTGTGGAAGGATTCGAAAGACAAAATGTAGGGACATATAGGAAGGATTGACCGCTAGCAAGCAAAGCTTTTTAAAGCATACTGAAACAAACACATGGAAAGCAGTGGGTTGGCTGTAAGCCCTCAGAGAACTATATACAAAGTATACGCCACAGGTCTCTAAAGCTTGACCTAAAAACAACACAAGCGCTGCAGCATAATGTTGCAGATAGGCACATTTGTGGTAATGCATACTCAAGATTACGTCATGACACTAGGGCAGGTAATTTATTTCTGTTTGTTTTTTTACAATACTGTTCAACATCAGTGACAAGCACTGGCAAATCCAGGTAGTTCCCTAATATCTTCGAAAGGCGAGACCATTTGGTTTGTCCATTGTTCATTGTGAATTGCCCCCTCAACTCGCGAGGCAATGGTGTAGATCATTCTATTGCAGCCTCTAAACCCCACTCTTTACATTGGAAGTGCTTGAACAGATAGGCACAAAAGCACCACTGACAAGCTCGGTAAGCAGGTCCATGAGGTGAAATGGGTTCAGACTCATATTAATTACTAAAGACTCACAACAAAGCTGGCTTCATAAATTCACTTAGGTACTTCATACAAGGTGGTCAAACTACATGCACATCCATACCTCGGCCTCTCGTAAGAGAGCACAGAGTGATGGTCACCTATGCACCAATTGTATAGTGTAGGAGGTTCGCATTTGCCAAAATAGGGCCAGCACCACTGGATAAGGAAATGCAGTGCTTGTTTATGAGCGAGTGAATTGTGTGTATTGGGAATGGTGAAGTGGAGAAGAAGAAAATAAGTACATGCAGAACGACAGAGTGAAAAGACGTCCTGATGGGAAAAGAGATGAAGTATGAGATATGAGATATGCAGATGGTTGATTTGAGAACTATATGGTGAGCTAAACACTTTATATGTCTAAAACAGTGAGAGACTGCAGAGAAAAGTGGAGTGAGGGAGAGTTCAGGACTGAATCAGACACCTCGATGGCCACTACTCCTGCCACATGAACATTCTCATATATTTAGAATGGAAACATTTTCAATTCTAACCATTTACAAAAAAAAAACATTGTTACTTCTAATTTATTTGATTCTGCCAACAAGCATTGGCAAAGCCAATAGCTCTGGCTCGTTATAAACGTATGTCAGTTGTGTTATGTGCCTGGCTCTAAACAATAGAAAATTCACAAAGAGGCACCAAAATATTGTGTAGATGGCATGAAGTGTGACACCCCGGTATTTTTTAAAATGTGTTTTAAGCCCCTTCATTGCATAGACCACACCTCTTTAAAAGGATTTCTAGCTATGCTTCTTTGGCCATGCTTCTTTTAGATACCCTCTCACCTTTTTTATCCCACTTAAAGGACTGGATGGGGGTATTGGGTAAAGATAAGATTGTTTGGGTGCATGCTTTTCAATAAGAAGGTAAGTGATTCATCTATTGTTTTCTTTAGTGCCAAGCTTTCAGGATTCAGTGAATGTTTCTTTCTCTTACAAGGTGATCACAAGTGAGCCAACAGCCAGCTCTCATAAGCAGCGATAGTTGGGTGTCGAACAAGGAGTGAGCAGGGGCATAACACAAGCCCCAAACCATTTAGGTGCCTCCTCACCCCTTCAGGGGGCCCAAGTTGGGCCACAATCAATGAATATCCTAGACATATGGGATACTCAGGGGTCACCCTTTACATTCTGCATGGAGGACACATACTTTTGAGTTAGGCACTGGGAGTTAGCCTCAAGCCTGAAATGATAAGCCAGTGTGTCAATGCTTAATGCGAGTGTAAATGAAGAGGCCACATTCCTCAGTGTATGATCAAGAGGAAATACTTTTCAGAGACAAGACATTTTGACATCAGAATGAGTTTGTGAATGTAAACTAAATATAGGTAAAGGATGGAAAGTAGTATTTAGGGAGACATTAGTAGTGTGATGGAGAGGCATTGAAAAGATGGCAAACATTTGACGTCTTTGGAAGAGTCAAAGAAAGGAAAATGGAGAGAGAGATCAGTGCATTTGAAAGTCATGTCAATGATATGGAAAAAGCACACTATGGGGAAACAGAGCCAGGTATCTCTCGTTCAACACATGTGCTTAATACTTTTTGCCATTGCCTTTGCATCCTCCTAGGAGCATTTATCCCCAAAGTACTGCAAAAATCATTCAGGATATTTAACTCTACACATGATCTAATGCAAATCATGTCAGATTCAACTTGTTGCCGTGTTGTGCACCAAAGTTGTGATTTGTTAATATCTCAAGTATGTTGCATTTTCTTAATTTGGTCAGCTTAATTCTCAGAAGCATTTAAGGACTGCCTTCAGGTTTCACTGTACAAGACCTTTTCCAGTTGCCCATGTTGGGCTAGGCCTGCTATTTAAGGACTCTGTGTGTCCACTACTCCACACCAGATACTCAGCACAATTGCTCCTAGGTTTGCCACCCGTTTGTGATGGCCATTGCACGATCGGCGGCAGTGATACTTGGTGCAGCTTCGATCAAATGTTGTCATTTTCTCAATTTGAGTGTGAAGAGAACAGTAAAAACACCAAAGGATTTCACATAAAGTTCGAATTTTGACCTAGTATTGAGAGAAACCTTAAGTGGAAACCAAGCCCAAACAGGGAGCAAGTGCGGAATGCTGAGACATATTATTACAAGTTACATGGATAATTGCTGTGAAATTACCCTTTTTACATAGGTTACCCTAGGTCAGTTGCCCTCTTGGGGAAATTTGTACTTTAGGGTGTGCATTGAGATACATATCTCTCGGACCTGATAACATAAAAAACGAAGAATCATAGTAGGAGAAGGTGGCAGGGCCCTGGAGGGTGTGGGACCTCATGCCGAGAGGTACCTAAGAGGTACTTATGCCCCTTCCCTCTACCAAACCCCCTCCTCCAAAAAAAGCTAACTGAGGTTGTTGCCAATTTCCTGGGGTGTTTTCAAACTCATTAATGGATATTGGCTGCTGAAAGCCTTGAATGACAAGCTGAAAGTCCACTCTTTACAGTGGTTTCCAGCTCATTTTCCTTTCCAACATGTGATATCGGATCCTCACAAGGTGACCGCATGAAGCGAACCGATAACGTGTGACACACTGTGGCCCTATGCAAGTTGGCAGTTCAGATCCCTTACAAGGCACCCCAAAGTCGTCTTGTTCTCTTTGCTCTGTACTAAAGCTAGCTTGTTTTCACAAGCATATCCGATGAAACTATCTGCATGCCCTTCTTTCTAAATATCACTGTACAATATCGCTCCTTAGAACAAGGAAGAGCTGCAATTTTCAATGTATGAAGATGGTAAAGTTGGGCCATGGTATTGCAGAAAGGGCTTCCATGCCTGCTTTGTGATACTGACCTGCGCTGTCTCCACGGATTTCAGTCGAAAAATGCTAGTGAGCGCATGCTGTGTGAAGATGAAGCTCAAATAATTTCTGTCCAATGGGCACACACCATATTATTTGGTCAACTTGCCAATTATCTACCCTAATTCAATGTATCTTAAACCCACAAGGCTCTGGTCCTCCAATGGACCTTGCTCTCTGCATTGAGGGGTGAGGAACTAGGGTTTCTCCTGTTGGCTGCCCAATGAGAATCAATTAATTGGTAACCAACTCACAAATCGGAAATGAAATTCAAATATTAAATTCTCCAGATCATACTATAAATGTATAAGAAGATTCCAGGAAATCCGAACCTCCTAAAGAAGTTCAGTTGAGTCAAAATTATACAAACCAATAGTTTTGCTGTAGCAGTGCAAAATAATAACAAAAGAGTTTGGTGTTCTAAGAATAATCCATGGCTATACCCATTATGCATTAGAATCTGACACATTGCATGCATGGTCTTTATAAAAAGAATATTTCAAGTTACAATGTAGAGAAGACTCAGACAATGACGATCAAATATAGTTGTATTGAATCATTCAAAGCAAATGATCAGCATTTAGGCAATAAGTCATGAGTCTCAATAAGCAATTACAAATGTAGTTAAAAACCACACACATTTACATAGAGTAGTCAAATATTAGAAGGAAATCTGGAAACTAGTATGTAGGCACAGGGTATGTTAAGTTCGCTAAGCAAAGAGAATTCCAACTACCATTTTAGGCGGGAGGATCGTTCGGATCAGATCTTTAGCATAGGCATATAGTTCAATCAGAGTTGTGATTGGGAAAAGTAGCAAAAATGTGCAAGTCAACAATGTCAGCAAGCTTTACTTACATGAATTCCAAAGGTAGCTAAGGATTTGAATTCAGCATTATCAACCTCAGCATCGGAAAAACGAGGACTGCCAAGGAAAGGATGTCTCAGTCCAAGAGTCTGAGAGCATATCTCTGAGATCCAGCATCTGCAAGCGTCCGACGGCATGTGAGCGAAAGAGTCTGTGTGCTGCTCATCAGGATCTCCGAGGCTGCATTTCCTTGTCCTAAGGGTCATTTCAATAATGTGTTACTTGCTGCATCCAGAGGTGTGATCAACCATCACCTCACAAAGGACAGACACCCATGTGACCATCTTCCACTCATAAAGTGCAAAAGAAAATCCTATAGAGATTTTTCCCACATTATCAATGGGAATCGATCGTCTGTTCTAGGCACACAGGTCAAGCCACAAAGAGCCATTCAATTGTTGCTTTCCATGTACTAGTGACAAGAGTTCAGGTTCTCATCCGGGAAACCATATTGAAGTCTTGAAAAAGAATCCTTTAGGCATTAGTAATGTTATGTGAAAGATCGGAAAAAGTTTCATGGATGGGCAAGCAAAGTCCTTTCACATCAGTCTGTGAAGGAAAATTAAATCCAAAGGGGAAAATCAGTCAATGCATATAAAGTAATACAATTCTTATTAATAAATTAATGTGCAATTAGGTCCAAGCATAATATATTCAATTGGGTATTTATCTCTAATAAGCAAGATATGGAAGTTATCATAAGTGATTGCATAGAAATGTTCAATCCTAACTATGCCCTATTACTACATGTCATACAGTACCTATTTGTAAAATATTTCTATACATCATATAATCATTGTTGTTTGAATAAATCTAAGTTCTTATAAGGGTAAAGCAGCTTCATGGAAAACTTCATTAATGTAAGTTGTATTATGACACATTTGCACCAGCTTTTCGATCTCTATGATGCATTACAATGGAAGTATTAAAAGATGGCGTTTACATTAGTTATACATACTGCATTGTTTAATCGAGACTTGTGTAAGCATACATAAATGACTTATCTCGTTTTGTTTACATTATTTTGCATATTATTAAAGCATCATTTTTATGAATTTTCATTTCAACATTGCTAAGCCATCATTAAAGATGATATTTAACACGTTAAAACACACACTATGTGGATTGTTTCTATCTCTACATCTCAAAGCACTCTTTTATGGTGCTTGTATTTTGTCTTTACTTGATATTGTTTAAATACACTTAATGTGTGCAAGGTGCATATTTGTTTTTGTGTGTGGTTCTGTTGTTGTATTCAATGTTTGTTGTCATAAAACTAGTTGACGGCGTTTGCGCTGCATTGTATTCACAGTGCACATTTTGCGCAACATAGGCGATACTTCTTATAGCTTCCCACAAATAACATTTTACAGCTAGAGAATATAAAATCGGCATTGTAACTTGCCAAGTGACATAGAATTGCTAATGCAGTTGCTTCTGGTGCATGAGAAAGACTGCCCTTTATACATCACAAAGGTCACATTCACTTAAGAAACACATGATATGAAAGTGCACTTAGCACATAATTCATGTATGGTTAAGTAGTTAATGAAAGTGTTGCACTTGACATTTTTCAAAGAGTGCCTTCACAGTAGGATTAGAGAAGTTACTTACATAAATGTCTTTATTTAACTCTAAATGATAAAGAATTATCTTGACTTGTACTCACCATAGATATGAAATGTGACTTTCTGTGTGTGCTTCTTCACTAGAATAACATTTCATAAATTGCAACTATGTTTAAACACTTTCTCATATACATAGAATATAACCCTACTAGAAACAATCTTTGATTTATGTAATATATGCAATAATATTTCATGTATTTGATTTAAATGTCGTTCTCAGCCATACCTAATATTGAATTTTATAATGACTTATTGAATATTTTATGTAGTATTATTCCTAATGCATTAGAAATGAATATTCATTTGTGTCTAAATGTGCACACGTATATTAAATGTGCACCTTTGAAGTTAATGTTTAACTTGTCCAAAGTAGACCTGTATCTCTCCATATTTCATAAAGCTGATTACATTTTTTTGCAACTTCAATATTTTCTGCAGTTATTCACATGCATTATTAGTTTAGAACAGATACATTACTGTACTGGAGATAAGGGGAACAAGAGCTGAGAAAAGGACCTTGACGAAAGGTACATGGAGAGATAGAGAGCTAACTGAATGAACGATTGTCCAAGAGTTACAATTTACGTATGTTTGAGGGAAAGACGTCGTTCCCATGTCCAGTGTGCGATAAACTGTAAATGTTGCAATCTTTAATGTGATGATTTGTGGATTACAGTGGACCCCTGATGGTGTGATTGAGGGGGGGGGGTGTCCCTAATGACCTTTGCATGTTATAATTTATTGTTCCCCTTGGACTTTATTTAGATTCATTGCAGATCACTTTCTGATCCTCATCGAATCTTTGCAGATTCTTGCAGACACCTTTCTTTGATTGCTAGCTCAATGGACTTTGAGAGGTTTTATTCCCCAATGCTTTTTCTGATATTTGCTTCAGAGTGGCTTAGGCTGACACTTGTTCTTGAACCATAGAAGGCTCTTGACTGAGCTTCTGAGATGCTAATGCTTTCCTATTTGATTCTTTTTTGTCCTGGCCTGACTTCCTTTATGGAATGATTTGCTAAAACCACTTTTTCCCAAACCATCCTCTGGACTTTCAAATTCTAGAGTACTAATGTATAGGAGAGCGAACCTTAGATTATTCTCTGAGCATCAGATTCTGATATATTTGTTCTGCATAACCATCACAAAATTACTTGTTTGTTGGATACAACATCTGAGGATCCCAGTTGTCATTCTGTATCTCTACAGCGTGGTATTAAGAGTTGTTTATTTGAATTTTATTATTAACTTGTATTAAATGTTTGGAACTTGGCTACCAATTCCTGGTCCTCATTGTGTAGCCAAATGGTTGCACTGTTAATTGAAATTTGATTGACTGTTAATGCTAACTTCCATCAGGCCTCATACAGATAAAATTGTCCATTGAAGGACCAAAGGTAAGCAAGTAGGCCCAGCAAACATTGGATCACTTCTTTCTTTACTAACATGTTCTGCTTCTGTTTTGAAATGGCGACAATACCTTTTGAAAATGGCGTGTGCAACTGTGGGTTAGGCTAATTTTTCCAAATGTCTTTAATGTGTGCCATGTAACAGCGTGAATATATTTTTTTAACGTAAGCTTTTTTGCTACTTGACTCACATCAGAGTGAAAATTTGAATTGAGTCATGAACAGATTTGATCAGTCTGGGGTGGTAGCATTTTGAAACGTGCTGAAGAAGCGAATCAAATTGATGAGATGCTAATGCATTAGGAAGGGTGAATTATTTTACATAAAGTTTAGTTTGTACAAGCTCCTCGAACTGAACAAAATGGAGAAATAAATGAGATTAACATGTCCCTAAATGCACGCTTTGAATATTAATGTTTCAGGCTTTCTATCTCACTGAACTAGAAAGTTGTATTGTGTTCTGCAAATAAATCACTGAAAGCAATGGACCATTAATCTAAAGGTTGGCGTTTTATCATACAGTTCTTAAAATTACAAAAAAAGCCATGTAAATTGCAGAGATTATATTCACAGAAAAGAAACCGTGCTGCGTTTTCACACTGTTAAACTGTATTAAGCACTTTTGAAAATGCCCTGGGAATTTTTCTAATTTGCAACAATTTCAAGTGCAGCAGCCAGGTTTTCATCTTTTCAGCATGGGGGAGGCATGCGTTTCACAATGCATGATTAACTAAGTGCTGAACTGATAAGATGGTTTAAATGCCATCCGACTGCATGCAATATGAAATAAAACGCGAAAAACGAATTTGTGCAATCTTTTAAGCATGTGAAATAAACATTTTAAATACACATTACATGAATGTTAACATATAATAGTCTCTATTATTGAACTTGAGGATAGTCAAGCACGTACATGATTTATTATTTTAAGTGCATTTAATTTTGGTAGAGTGTTGGAACGTGGCCTCCAAGAAGTTTAGGGTATTTTGACAAGAATGCAAAACTTTATAGGATTTTGTAGATGTTGAGAAAGAGGTGGGCTTACAGCTGTTTACGGATGCTTATATGGTCGGTTCTGAAGCCAATGGTACTTTGAAGGATATATTTCAGGAGGCCATTATTTGCAGAAATAGGAAGGAGGACTGAACTTGGCTTTTCTAAAGTGAAATGTATGGTTGAACTGTGATGACAACCTTGGGGGCATATTATCAAGAATAGCGATAAAAATGATCTCCGCTTTAGCGGCAGTAAACTTTTTTTGTCGGATTTGTAATGCGCATAGCTGCCCCAGCGACGAGGCGTCCCAGCGCAACCACAGACTCCAAATCAAGGACCAGATAGGTTAACAGTTACACAGGGAAAAGCCAGGTCTTTATTGCTTTTTGAAAGGCAAGATGGTCCTGGATGAAGCGGATGGACACCGGGAGCGAATTCCAGAGTTGTGCAGCCAAGCTGCGAAAAGAACTGCCACCCTTTCTGGATTTCTGAACCTGAGGAGTGCATACCAGCGCAGAATCCGCAGATCTTAAATGACGCCGTGGCACATAGAATCCCAGAAAATTATCCAACCCAGGAGGTGCTTGTAACCTCAAAATCCTGTGTGTCATACACAGTGACTTGAATTGAATATGCTTCTCAACTGGCAGCCAATGGAGTTTGCGGAGCACATGTGAAACTGAGCAGGCTTTCGGGAGAGCCACCAGGATGCGAGCTGCTGCATTCTGTACTCTCTGTAAACGTTTGACACTGGTCTTATTGGCTCCCAAATATAGGCAATTGCCATAATCCAGTCTGGATAAGATGACAGCCTGGATGATGGTTTAGCGTACTGTTGGAGGAAAGAAACCCAGCAACGGCTTCAAGCCTCGCAGGAGCCTAAAACATGCACCGGCAACTACCTTAGATTGGGAATCAAATGTCAAGCCACTATCAAACCACACGCCCAAGTTTTTGACTGTCACCTTGGGCATGGGGGCAGGTTGAAGGCAGTCAGGCCAACAATGCTCGGACCACAGACCCTGGTCCTTTCCGAACAATAGGATCTCAGACTTACTAGCGTTCAGCTGCAAGCAGTTAAGCGCCATCCAGTCCGCAATCGCTGAGAGATCTTCTTTAAACTTGTCCAGGTTAGTGCAGCATTTTTTGGAGAAAGTGATCACCAATTGGGTGTCGTCAGCATACGACACCAATGACAGACCCCTCTCTTTAGCTAGCGCCGCTAAGGGCTGAACATAGATATTAAACAATAAGGGACTCAGCACTGAGCCCTGCGGTACCCCCTGGTGCAAAGCAAACTCCAGAGAATGGAAAGGAGGTACCAAAACTTGGAAAGACCTCCCCTCCAAAAATGACTGAAACCATTTCAACGCCAAATCCCTGATGCCGATATCCTGAAGGCGCCTAAGGAGTATCGCAGGGGAGACGGTATCGAAAGTGGTGCTTAAGTCCAAAAGGACCAAGGCCGCTGAGTCACCGACATCCAGCTTCGCCCGGATGGCTTCCGTGACTACCAACAAAGCAGACTCAGGGCCGTGGCGAGCACGGAAGCCATGCTGTGATGGATCCAAGATGGCGTTCTGCTCAACAAACTTAGTAAGAATGGAGTTCACATAGGATTCTGTCAACTTCGCCAGAAAAGGCAGTAGGGAAATAGGGCGATAGTTGCCTGGCTCCTTAGGATCCAAGGAGGGTTTTTTTAGGCAGCGGGATGACTTTCGCGTGTTTCCATGCCTCAGGAACAGCAGCAGTCTAAAGAGAAAGATTGACAACGTCAATGTTCAGCGGGGAGAGCAGAGAGTGAAACTGACGAAAAGGGGCTGGTGTCAGAGGGTCAGCTGGTGAGCCCGATTTAATCTTTGAGCAGAGAGCCTCGAACTCAGTGTAAGACAACAGAGGGAGAGACGATAGAGTGTTTCCTCTGATGGGGCACCGGGCCCCCGGAACCGCCACCTCAGCTGACGAGACAGGGGTAGGTGGCTCAAGATAAATCTGATTGACCTTGTTAAAGGTCAATAAGGTCAAGGTTGACCTTGCTAAAGCTTCGATAATGGGCTTGATAATATGCTCTTGTGAATTCCCATGGCAGCCCAGGTTCTGGTGTTAACCTGGGCTGCTATGGGAATTCACAAGGGCATATTATCAAGCCCATTATCGCCGCTTTAGCGGCAGTTTCCTGCCGCTAAAGCGGCGATCATTTTATCGTCTTTCTTGATAATAGGCCCCTTATTTATCAACTGATGAGATGTGCAGTGCTGAATTTGAGCCGATAGTTTCCGGTCCATAGCACCGGCACTTAACTATCAACACCGGCGATTATGACGGTCTACCACTTGGTGGCGCTGTCTGTCTAATTTATAGATGAGCACAACAGCAGTTGTTTATTAATATAATATACATTACACATGGCAAATACCTGCTGCCCAATCCAGCCTTATATCTTTGAGGCCCTGGAATAGTCTAAATTGTCACACTTGTGGGAGTGTGATGGTTAGTAGTTGTGTTGGTACTATTACTTGCAGAGATGGCATGGGCAATCGGTAGACAAATTGCAGAGGGTTCCTGACAAGGGCACTGGCACTTATTTATTTTTACAAATTAAGTACTGATAGAGGCCCTTTGTTCTTGAGATAAGATGAACAATTGCCACAGATGGATTTGTGGGTGAGAAATAGTTTTTGTAAGTGGGCACTTTTTATGATTGACAAAAGAGATTTGTGTCCTTGACAAGCAAGTCCAGTTGAGGATAGAGCATGTTGCATAGTTTTGCACAACCTAATATTTATTGATAGTAATTGAGCCATGAGGAGGTTGTTGCAGTAGCCAAGGTCCATTTTAATGGTGCATTTGATTTTCAGCCATTTGTAGGAGGAACATGATGGTACGACGATCATTTTAATTCTTTGTGTTTTTTTAATGTTTGGTAACAACCTGGATGATTTGCTAGCTGGGAAGATGTACGTATCTAGGATGGTTAGATAGGTGGTTGACTTTACTATTTTATTACTTTGCTCCCCCAGAAACTGGTGCTATGAAGTAGAGGCAACAAGGTGCAGGCAGAGCCAGTTATTTGACATCTAAGCATTGATTACGTTGAGGCAACTTGCTACGATCATGGAACCTGGATTGATATGATCATCCCGAAAGTGAAGTTGAATTACATCTGCATGTATTTGAATTCACTTTGAAGCAATGTGAAAATGTTTGCCAAGGCCTTTAGGCACACATTAAAGAGAATGAGGACTGTGGAGGTACTTGGTGGACTAAAATGTAATGATGGGACTGGGCAAAGTTGATGGTGCAGTGGCAGTCAGTGAGTAAGGACTGGAACCATAGTACAGCAGTGTTCATGGCATCATCAATGTTCAAAGAGTGCCCTGTGAATCAAACATGATTTTACACATGGCGGTGCTTGGGTATTGTTTCATTTAAATGTTATATTTTCCTTAATTCAAAGTACAATTTGTTACTGCTATTCTGTGATCGCTCCATTCAATAGCTCTTTTGTCACCTCGACTGTAGAGTGGGCATTGTCCTCATTTGAATCCTCCTCCGCTTCTATGTTCAGACTCCTCTAATAGCTATGTAGTGCAAATGACGCAGCTGTCAGTTATGCATGTCCCCCCTTATATCCCATTCCCTATAAGATCAGTTGCAGAAGCTACATTGGCGGCTGGTGGAAAAGTTATTCTAGTTTAAGGCTCTCTGTGTTTCTTGGTGTCTCTTAGTGTTAATATCTCATGGGGGGTCTATCCTTGGCTCTCTCCTTCAGCCTTACGGTCTGATGAGGAGTTGAAGACCTTTTGAACTCAATTTAGTTGTGATACCTCAATTCAAGTTAGTGAGGCAGGC
Source organism: Lissotriton helveticus (assembly GCF_964261635.1). NCBI lineage: Eukaryota > Metazoa > Chordata > Amphibia > Caudata > Salamandridae > Lissotriton > Lissotriton helveticus. The sequence goes on along the minus strand of NC_136059.1, from coordinate 1,583,196,444 downwards.
AGAAAATTATTTTTTGGTTATGGTCCTCGTTTATGGAACAATCGTCATTTCAGCATCCGCAGCAATACCAATTACACCACCAGTAGGAAACAGAACAAGACTTGGCTCTTCTAGCTGCAGTTGGATGTGTCTACACTTTTCTGTTATGAGGCATATACACATATTAAATTGCCATGGTGGAGGCCAAGTTATGTGTTATAAACTAAGTACATAAGGCATAGGCACTATAACTCAAGTGGATACCAGGTGGCCAGTACTGGAGAGCTGGCCAGACTGTGGAGTGTAAAGTGAAATGGCCCATAATATCTGTTATGATTGTGGCTAAAAGGTCAGACAGTGATCACAATGCCTTGATCTTCTCCCTAATAAATCAGGTAGAGGGTGAACCTGACATTAGGGGTCCGACTGACCTGGATAACCTGTCTATTACAAATAATTTAAAAACAATCAGATGGGACTAGGTGGAGGGAAGTTTGGGGGCTTTGGAAGCAGTTATACTCAAAGTTGGTGTGAAGGTAGAAGAGCTGTCCAAACTATCTAAAGTAGAAACAATAGAGATACTATATAGCCAGATTAGAGAAACAGTGGGCACGCCGAAAAAAGGGAAGAAACACCACAGAAAAAAAGAAGGGAAAAGACAGGCCTCTGTGGCAGACTGGTACAACCAGGATTGTAGAAAAGCAAAGAGTGAGCTCCTACATGCAGTGAAATCTAAAATCCACAGAGATATTGTGGTATACACAGCTAGATATAAAAAAGTATTAGAGTCCACCAAGAAAGAATGGAAATGTATCCTATGATCAAAACTACAAAGGGAACTGGCAGACAAAGATCACAAGAACTTTTGGAGTAAAGCAGCCCACTGCTTGAATGGTTCCAAGTTGGCTCTAGACTGCCTAGACCAGCCAGAAGAGTGGGTAACTCATTCGGGGGTCTAGATGGTATAGGAAATATGGAGGAAGAGGAGTGTGTAGACATAAGAGAGAAGGACGCACCTGGCACTGGTGAAGATCTAGGCATCTCTCTTGAAGAATCCCAAGCTACCATCTGCCCCTGTATTCCAGTTAGAGCCCCTGGCCCTGACAAAATCCCAAATGATCAATATAGAGAGGACTCAAATGTCCGCCCCCCCCCCCTCCATATTAATACGTTAACTAATGCTATACTCTCAGGTATGGAAATCCCTTCCTCTTTGAATATTGCTGAGATCATACCAATTAATAGGAAAAACGATAAGGCAAATATGGCCAGCTATAGAGCCCTCAGTCCTTACAGAAAATCATCTGCAAGCAGTTATTGGCCCTGATCCAATGATGGGTGCTAGAGTCTAATATGCTGTCTCACTTCCAGATGGGCTTTCATGTCAATATCAGCACCTTGGACCAGGTATTTTGGTTCCCATGCATTTATTGGAGTGAGATTGCTGTTAACGGGGAGAAGTTCAATGTACCGTTTGTGGACCTGCGTACCACCTTTGACTTGGTCCCTCAAGCTAAACTTTGGAGGGTGGTGGCTGAGATGGGAACCACTCAAAATGTGCTTAATATCTTAATCTACTTGCATTCAACAAATAAAGCCCAAGTCAGGTGGTGGGATGATAGCCAAATTACTTAGCCATTCTTGATAAATCGTGGAGTGCGACAGGGATGTTTTCTGGTTCACACACCATTTTTGCTATTTATCAATGGCGTAGTACGATTCCCCGATAGGATGGGTGCGATGCTCCAAAAGTCAGAAAGAGAAGAGTGCCTGCACTCCACTTGCCCGATGATACGCTATTAATATCAAAGTCCAAACAAGGTCTACATCAGTTACTAAATGATTTTGAACTTTTCTGTAATGAGCGTGGTCTGAAACTTAAGGAGTCAAAAACAAAATATATGATATTCTCTAAAGGGATCTCTAAGCCATCTAAGGGGCAAACGTATGTAGGGGGCCGTACACTAGAACTAGTCTCTATTTTTGATTATTTGGGCATCTGTTTAAAACCAAACTTATGTTGGGTACCCCATATTGAGAAAACACAGCTATCCCTAATCCTGCACACCGCTCACATAAGTTAGAACTATAAACATCCGGTGTCCAGGAAAGTGGCCCCAGAGTTAGAAATCTATAATATAAAAGCTTTAGGTGCACCTTTAAATGGAGCTGAACTGTGGGGTAGGTCAAGCACTCATTGTTTACCATCACCGAACATTGTTTTATAAGAACCTCTTTTTAATCTTCCATCTAGTACCCCTCTGACCCCAATTTACCTGGACTTGGCTCCTAGAAAATGGTCCCATAAGTTAAATTATAAGCATTTGATGTTTTGGTATTGATTGTGGACAATTGAGAAGCTTGCCCCCGGTTGAGTTGTGATAAGGGGCCTTCTGAAACAGTCCCAGGTAATCTCAATCCCTTGGTTTAGAACTTGAAAGATCTGTTGAGGAAACTAGGGATGGGGGTGTCTTGGCTTAACCCAGAGAAGTTGGCTTTAATTCCAAAGAGTAGGGTCAAAACTCTTTATTGAGAGTCCTCCTTGGTAAAAGATATGTGAAACTCAATGGGTACTCTGACCCATGAGTTTATGAATTTTAACCCAAATCCGTTGTTTGAGGAAACCATTGATGAAATTGTCCCACCCCTGGCATGTAAATTATTTCTCCAATTCAGATACAAGTCCTTTCCCACAAAATTGTTTTGTAATAAGTGGTGCACTAATAATCCCTCTGATGATAAATGTCCAGCTTGTAAAGAAAGCCCTGAATCCCTAGTCCATCTGTTATTTTTTATCCCACATTATAAGACCTGAGGGGAAAGTGAATAACTCCCTTGTGTAGGCTTGTTGGTCCTGGTCATTACTTTGATGTATTGAGAATTCTCTCTACAGACACTCGCAGAGTAAAAGTCTTTGGTTTGGCCACATATTTTGTAAACTTTACAGATCAAACGCTCAAAATGTATTGTATAAAAAAATATTTGATTGTATTTCTATCTGCATATATGGAAGAGATGTATATTTTTATGGTTCATTTCTTTTTATGTATTTTTAAACTTGCTCTCCTTTCTATGTACTTTTTAAGATCTTTGGGCCAGATGTAGGTAATTCTATTTTACCGATTCGGTAAATTTACCAAATCGGTAAAATTGGCCCCCTACATCCCAAATACCCATTTACCAGTCGGTAACGGCCGAAATCGGCCGTTACCGGTCGGTAAATGGCCACCTACATCTGGCCCCTAGTGATTGAAATAAAGTTATGAAGATGATGATGATGATGATGATGATGATGATGATAAAGTGAAATTAAAGGTAGGGGTATGTATTACCCACCTACCTTCCAGCTCATTTTTGTCAAGGAGAGCATTTGAGGCTCTGTGGAAGAACATTTACAAGTCATGTGTGCTCTCTGTGCAATGTGCCACTGAACATAATTATGTTTGTAGAAAAACAAACCACCTGGATGCAAGAGTCCCACCTCCTTTTAAGTATATCTGTTTATTCTGGGACTTGACCTAAATACCTAGCATAACTTACACTAACCTTTAGGACTCATGCAAAGACCTGCCAATATCCTGAGCCTTCTTACTCACAAAATAAACAGGTTACCTCAAACTGTATGTCCCAAGTCATTAACACGGTCTGATGGTTCCTAAATGCAACAGCGTGAGAGAAAACACCCAGAGAGAAAACTCCCTGAGATGAGTGATGGACAGGTGAGGCCTGTTGGAGCTGTGCATAAAAGTAGGAGATGCTCAGCATTTAGGGATTCTGCTATGCAGCCGAGTGGCTCTGGGTTCACTCACATCATCTGGGGGAAGACTGCACCTCCGGAGAAGGAGAAGTTGGAGCAGTTGGCTATCATGTCTCAAGAACACAGGGGGACGAGCAGTTCTGTGACACTACCCGCTTGCACTGCTGGCCAAGCACCCTTCTCCTTAAAATAATTATCTTAAAATTCCTCCACACTACAACCCACTTGTAGCCAAACTCCCAATGGGTGAAATGAACAGGCACAATATTTCACAGTTCTGTTGTTCCTTACTTAGTAAATTCCGGAACTCTGTCCTTGTGCATCCAGCGTCATTGATGGTGACCCTAGGCCAATTTTTTTTCAAAGAATGGTGGCATGCAATTATGGCTTCCAGGTAAGCTTCATACCTGACCCATTAAGGTTCATCCAATTCGGATGCTTAAAGCAAGTCTACATAACACAAAGAAGCTTCAGAATTTCCAGCTCAGGGATTCAGAAGGTGATAGAGGAGGTATCAGTCGAACTCTATCATCGGTATATACCAGGTGAAGAGGTTCCTGCAAATGTTGGAGCATGGGTGGGATGTATAGAGGAATTGAGCCAGAATATATGACTAAAAAATAAAGATTTTCCAGGTTTACGATAAAGAAATCTAGGGGTATATTCGTAAGAACCTCGTTAAAATTATCGCGTTTTTGCAGCAGGAAACTGCCGCTAAAACGGCAATAATGGGCTTGCTAATATGCATTATAGAAATCCAATAGAAGCACAGGTTAGATGTGCAGGACATCTAACCTGGGCTTCTATTGGACTTCTATAAAGCATATTAGCAAGCCCATTATTGCCGTTTTAGCGGCAGCTTCCTGCCGCTAAAACTGCGATAATTTTAACAAGTTTCTTGCTAATATGCCCCTAGATTTTATTGAAGACAAGGATAAAAAAATTATATAACTATATCTCTTTAATTACAACTCCCAGCCACAATCTAAGAATACATCAACACATAGAACATTGTGACATCACTACTCTCATCTATTAGCCAAATTCCCTTGATGAAAAAAAATTAGGTGATTAAAGAAGAAAAATCACCTAACTCTGGTGAGCAGTGAAAAGCGTTGGCTTAAAAGGCATTGAACTCAGTTGGAGGTATAAGAAGCAACAGCTCATAAATATAGGTGTTTGGCCAGAGCCCCACTACCTGCACTGTAGTTTCATTTACTCTTAGACCAATTTCAAAATAATAAGTTTAGATTGGAGGTGTTGACACCTTACTGTTTACACTGTTATGCCTTAAGTGCAGGCAGTGCAGGAACATATGGAAACAAGATTAGACATTTGACGAATTACTGTAGCAAGGTTGCTTGTTGTATTCCTTTATTGTTTATTCATAGAGCAACATCCAACACAAGTTTCAACCTTTGTAGGTCACAGGCCTGTGACTTTTTTCAAGTCTGAAATACATTGGGGCTCATTTATGAGAAATGACGCATCGCTGCGTGAAAGCAGCGATGCGTCACTTCTCAGTGCGCACTCCTTGCGACATTCCTCTTGCGTCATATTTAATGTATGACGCAACATGTCGTAAAGAGGTACAGATACGTCGATTGCAAAATGTGTCACAATAATTTGATTATGCTAGTAGGAAACAGACTAAGTTGCGTGCATCAAAGGCAAAGTCACACACATGCTGGGGTTACATCGAAAAAAATCATTTTGATTGTTGTGTATGCATGGTTTTGTTTAAATTTGGTCACAGTGGGATTTAGCCTTTCCCACCGGAAAGGATTCTTACATACACTGGGCTGTTTGCACAAATATTGTTGCACCCCTTTGTGACAGTGACGTAAACAGTGAAGTCAAATGAATGTAATAATGGATTCTACGATACATTCTGTATCAATACAGTATGGTTATCGGTGAATATTGGATTTGTCCACTTACGGGGAAATAGAGATGGGACCCCGGGCTTTAAAATTTGTGGAAACATGCTCATGTGAAACTGCTGGCACCATACCTTTTCCAGCAGGTCCTGCTAAAGTTCTGCAGGAAACGTTTTGAAAAGTGTCCACGCCTTCTTCTGGTGCCTAAAAACCATGGTAGTATACTTTGAACATCCCCAATACCTCAAGGAAGGCACTTAAGACTCTCAGGGTGTCAGGCAGAGGCCAACACCAAAGCCCAGTCCAGGTCCAGTTTCCACTGGTCAGATGAGCACTTCAAGGAGATTGCCTTTTGCATTTTGTTGTGTACTGCTGCGTACAGGTGGCCAGCTAACTGACCCTTGGAGTTTACTTCTTTCTCCTGTGTAATCGGTTCACAAACAACAGGTTCTATGGAGGTGCCTTCAGTGCCACCTTAGTGTTTGACATTAATTAGTGAGTGCCTCCCTGTGGTAAGAGTTACCCTTTACCAACTTTTACAGCAGTTCCTGCTTGCTCTATTGGAAACAAACTCACAGTATCTCTCACTCTCAAAATAGAAAAAGCATTTCTCTCTCCTGTAGAGCCTGTTTCTTCACAGAGTAATGGGCAAAATCATCCTCTGTGGTCAATTAGAACCAGTTCTGAGGGTAGCCTACCTTCCACTGAGTTTGATGCAAGCCTGAATATGGAAACAAAGGCTGGGTCTTTTCATGTGTCACCTAACATTTACTTGTGACAATGTAGGCCCATTTGAAGGCAATAAAGTTAATGCATGGGTCCGCCCTAATTGGTATTCCGGCAAGGGGAAGAAAAATAACCCCTGCCCCCCATACTCAGGCTATTGTCTCTGCTCTCTTTCACATCTCATTCCATTGCGGAGGGCTAATGCAAATTAGCCTCTAAAGACAATCCTGGACACTCCTGAGTATCCATGCTCGGTATTAGTGCTAATAACATAACATAACAGGAAGGGTAACAGTAGCTTAATAAAAATATGACTTCAAAATTAGATTGTATTTTTATTAGATATAAAAATAAGTCTTTGTCGGGTGTGTGTAGCTGGTATAGGTCTAAAGTTGTAGATTAAATTGTAAAATGTATATGTTGGCTTTTTCTATGTGTCAGTTACAGCCTAGCTAGTGACAATGTTGTTGTTGGCCTAGTCACTCAGGGAACATGCCATTTGGAATTTCACGCATATTCCACTCTTAACAATTATGTACACTACCTTGTGCGCAGCACGATGTGCTCAGGAGGGATTTTTTTAGTATTTCAAATCAGGTTTACCTACCTGTCAAAAGGATGCTTTTAACTGCTCTGTGTAGCAGAATCCAAACTGCTGCTGGCAGTTTACACAGGGTAGGTATGAAGTCATGTTTTCACTTTTGCTGTACTGGATGTCCCAATAAGTGCTGCAGTTCAGAGCTGGCATTTTACTTTCCATGCTAGGCATGTATGTGTGCACCAGATACTATAGCACAATAGGAAGAGGTCATTGGGCTAATCAGATTTCAGCCATTTTCGACATTGTTTAAAGTGGGAGCACAGGCACTTTACTTCCTTTTAGCTGGCGAAAAATACACGGAGTTCTAATGCTAGAAAAACAGGTAGGGAAAAAATTGGGGAGAAACTAGATGTAAATATGGTAAATACCTACACCGTTACATAAACATAAATAACCTTTAACAAAAGAGAAAGAAATAAGAAAAAGCAAGGTTAATGATGAGAAAGACGAGGGAAAGTAGAAGACAGTGAAAAGGGAAAAGGAGACAGAATTTGCTCCCGATCATTTCTGCCAATGAGTGTTTTCAATTCTTGGGTATAAGGAGGAGAACAAAATTGGCTCGTAGTTCTGGGGCACGTGTCTACTCAATGGTGGTTCCGTTATTTGCCAGTTTTAATGATAACCACAGGTGAATCCCAAAAGCAGATGATCTCATGTAGGTGAAACAATACCAGATCTAGCCCCTAAATCAGTTACAGTTAATGTGTGCAAGAGTTATACTGAAGTAAATCCTGGGGACACAGATTGGGGTGTCTTGTATACCACTTCAAATATGGTATCTGAAACCCTACTTAAGGGAGTGTATGCAACAGAATTTGGCCACAACAGATTTAGTATTAGATTAATTCTTGTTGAAAGCAGCATACACGGATGGTTGGGCAGCAGGATAATTTTTAAGCATTTGGGTGTGGCAGATAATTCATCAGATGACAACCTAAGATATATTACAATCACTGTTTTTTAACTACATATCTTCATTTTATTCGTATAGCACACCACAGAGAACAAAACAGGTCCACTGCACAGTCGGAGAGGGATAGCTTGATTACTTTGCTGCAGCGTGGCAGATCATGGTTACAATGATCCTAACCTGCAGGCATTGGCTATTTTGATTGGCCTGCTATATTCATTTGCAGTGGAAAAATTGACTGGCATCGTAGATGAATTTACATTGGTTATATTGGATGACATGTAGATTTACACTAGTATTAGTAGAGAAACTATTTTATTGACTCATTGTGTCAAGTGTATGATAACGGAGAATGAGTGACTTAATAGATGGGCATTTTCAGTTCAGCACTGAATTGGATATGACTGGGGATGTTGCAGATGCATGCGCTGGATGGGGCAGCACTCAATGCAGACATGTTGGAATTATGAGGAAGATAAAAGTGGAATGAGACTTTCTGGTGCTTTTTAGAAGGTAAGGCAATGTTCGGAACATTTTGTAGCGGTTTCATTTAGTGGACTGGGCACACTAGTTTACAACGCGATCAAAATGATTGTGGTATGTTACATCGCAGTTTTTACAATGCAAGTCATTACAACGACTTGCGCTGGAGGGCCCTGGAATTAGGAATAGTAAGATTTACTATTCCAACACCAGTCTACGTACAGTAGGGAAGGTGCTAGAATAGTAAATCTTACTATTCCTTAAGTTATAGCGCCATCCAGCGCAAGTCGATGTAACAACTTGCGTTGTAACGGCTGCGTTGCAACTGCATTGCGGTGTACTCACCGCGATGTAAAGGATGTTTCTCTAGTTTAATGGAGCTAGTATAGCCTAAGCAGGAGTTTACTAGTGCACTATTCACCATTATGAGATTTTTAATGGGATTGCTAAGCAAAGTTTTTTGAGGAGCTATATTTAGGTTACAGTCAATGGGGCATGTTTAAAATGCCCTTGTGGCACTTTTACGCCACCAGAGTGTCACTTAAGTGATACTACAGAGGTGCAGTGTGCCGGCCCATATTTACAAGGCCACACAAAGTCAACCTATGTGGCTTTTCATGGCCTTGTAAGTATGGAGTAAGTCAATTGCTCACTCTTCATGGAAGGGGCTTCCCATGGGTGTTGCTGTGAATGTTCCCATGCAAAACCAATGTTTTTTCCTACTCCTGCAGATTAACAAAATAGCACAAATCTGGGACAGTACCAAAATTAACGCCTTCCCAAAGCTGCCGCAAAGAGGAGCAATGCTTACATTTTCCTAATTTGTTTCCCCTTTTCATGTGTGCTGCATTCTGCAGCACACATCGAGCGAGAAAAATGCCTCCTTTGATTGTTTTTGTGCAGGATGTCGTTCCATCCTGCACAAAAACAATCTGCTGATTCCCCAACAAGCTTAGCTTGGATTAGGGCTATGAGGGCAGTGGCAAAGTTGGATATGAGTGGCCAGCATGAGAAGAGATACAAATTCTGGACCCCCTTTTTAAATCATTATGGGTGAAGGGTATGGGTGAAAATTTAAGGCAAGGGTGTTAGTAAGTCCCATGATTAAGCTTCTCTGAAATCTCTGTGGAAATTTTGCTCTACGAAGGCTAGGTAAGGGAGTGTACTCCCTCCCAAAAGGGTAAAAGAATTTCCTATTATATGAGATGAAAACACCCTGAGGCGCAACCGTAAGAGAGAAGGGTGAAGAGAGGCAAATGAGGACATGAAAAGAAAAAAAAAAAAAACAATCATGCCAACAACACAGACAATCCTGCACCTCAGTGCAAGGATGCCTGCATTGGCGCTCAGCTGCAGTTTGTGTGCCGGCGCAGGCAGAAAGGACAGGAATGTGCCATATTTTTTAGATATGGTACTTTCCTAACTTTTCTTTTGACTCGGGCAGCACAGCTAGAATGGTGTAAATCCGTTTAGTAGTTCCTGAGAAATTAAAAAAAGAAAACTACCTATATCTGAGCACCGAGGAGGGATCACAAATCCCTCTCGGGCACAAGCTTCACTCTGATTGGCAGCCAACACTCTAATCCAGAATGTGTTGGCAGCCATCTTGTAACTTGGTCACAAGAAAAGAGTAAAAAAAAAAGTTAAAAAACAAGAAAAGGGGGCAGGGTAGAAACACCCTGACCCCTAGGCCTCTTGGCACACTGGTGGTGGGGCAATGAGGTCCTCTTGTGTCCTGACTTCATCCCCTGACAGCAGTGCACCAAGAGGCGCGTTTGCAAAGTGGTGTAAAAAGGGGGCATGGCCTCGGACCCCCTCTCTGCAATCCAGCTGTGTGGCACTTACTGGAGGTACCTGGTGGGCTAATTGGCCCCCAGGGTCCCTCAGTATTTAAGGGGACTTAATCCCCCAATTTAGAATGCACTAGGGGGCACGTTTGCAGAGTGGTGGAGAAAGGGGGCATGGCTTGTGTCCACCTCTCTACAATCGAGCTCTGTGGCGCTTACTGGAGGTACCTGGCAGGCAAGTTTGCCCCCAAGGTACCCTCAGTATTCAAGGGGAATAAATTCCCCAACTTAGAAGACTCATGAGTAAGCAGAGTGGTGGATAAAGGGGGAGTGGCCTAGTATGTGAAGTTAGCAATCCTGCTGTGTGGGACTTAATAGAGGTAATAGGAGTGGTAGTTGGCTTCGAAGGTTGATGTTCGAGGCTAACCACCCCTCCTGTAACCTCCAGTGAATCTCACTCAGTGGGATTGCTAAGAGGTGTTCGGAGGCCACGCTCACCTTTCTCCACCACTCTGCAAAGGCGAGTGCTATGTTATAGTTATAAATTAGCATTTAAAAACCTTTGAAATTCACTGAAAAAACCATAGGTTTCAGGAACGTTATAGTTAGAAATTAGCATTTAAAAAAGACCTTTGAAATTCACTGAAAAAAATGTAGGTTTCAGGGACCTTATAGTTAGTTGGACATTTTACTGAGAAATTCGGCCGTTATAGTTGAGCTAACTATAACTTGCGCCCCCGCAATGCACTGCTGATGACATCACATATTACATCATTCATGACATAGTCAGTGACATCACCGATGACATCACTGATGACATCATCCAACTGATAATCTGATGCACCTGCTCATACCCTAATATAACCTTTGATACACCTACTCTAAAATACAGACTACCATTTTCGCAACCAAAGACAGACCAATACCACTCATTCACCAATACATTCACCAATACAGTCCCTCATACACTCGGTCACTCATCAATACAGCACTAAGATATGCACTCATACACCTATACAGACACTCACACAGCACCAATCATCCATAGAGTTACTCACACACCTAGTCAAGTCAAGGCAAGTCAAGGAAAGCTTCATTCGACTGATTTTTTAACAGTCATAAAAAGCACATAAGAAAGAGAAAAGACAATAAGACATGTTATCACAGTATTGTACAGTTTTAAAAACAATGATTTTGTAGAAATGTTAAAATATCCAATGTTATTAAACAACAGCCATAGAATCATAAGAAGATCAAAAAGGCTCTTTATTTTTTACTTCATTTGTTAAGTACGACTTCCTTTGGAGTAGTACCTTCTTAAGAAACTTAGCTGTGCACAAGGCAGTTTGTTCGTATTCCAACATCTGTAGTCTAGTTAATGCAGGGCGGTATTGCCACAATCCCTGTAATTTTGAAAACTGTAAAATCCATGCTTCCCTCAACACAGCATAAAATTTACAAAATAAAACCGAATGAATTGTGTACTGGGTGGAATGATTGTCACACGGACAGAGAGGTAGCTCCCGTGATAAGTCAATAGTTTGTGGAAGCTTCACAAGTCTGTGGACAATATTCAATCTAAACCAGGTCAATAACCGTCCGTCAAAGCTACCCGGTACAAATGTGAGGTAAGGTTCCAAATATGTGACAGTTACAGTTAGCTGACGTTGCCTTACACTGGATTTAAAAATTTCTCCTGACAGTGTTACTATACCCAATACTTCAAGACACTCCTTTTTTAAGGCCTTTCTAGACATCGCCTGTGAGACAGTAGGGTCAGTGAAGTATTCTGGGTGCCCAATATCCTTCATAAAATCACAGATATACTTTATCCAGGGGATCTTTAGGACCCCTACCGGCTGAAGGCAGTCCTGTATGATTTCCCTATCTAGCTTTGGCTGATCCTTTGACCAGATCCTATGCCATAGGAGTATTGGTTCTAATTTAATAAGGTCTGAGATGTAAGGAAGACCTAATTCTTCATGACAGGCAAAATAAGGTGACTAGGTGGCACTAATAAAATATATCTTAGTAAAGAATCTTCAACAATTTGTATGGGGAGGGTATTGACGAAACCCCATACTCCTGTCCCATACATTGCATTAGCAGTACACTTGGCCTTATAGATTTGGATAAGCTCGACTGGGGGCTTCCTGTCTAGCTTTCTTGAGAATGACGCGACTGCAGCTGTAGTCTCGATGAATGTCCGTTTTTTTGCAAGAACAGTTTGTGCCCACAAGTCCCCTTGGGTAAATAAGATGCCTAGATAGGAAAAGCTTTTTGCCTCGGCTAATTTTTGGCCATCCATTAACATAGTTTTCGTTCTTTGAACCTCAAGGCCACAACTCATAGTAAAGGTCTTAGAAATATTGGTGCTAAGCCCCAGATCTTTCATAAAAAAAACATTAAAACTATCTAAACCCTTTTGAAGTCCTATTTGGGTTCTAAACATTAAAACTGCTTCATTCGCATAAAGGAGTGCAGGTATGGGACGTCCATTCACAGAAGAAAAATCTTGGTTATTTGCACATTCCTTTAGTGTACAAATTAAAAAAGAAGTGGGCCAGGACACAGCCTTTGCGCACCGCCTTCTTAACAGGGAAAGCAGGAGTGAGCTTGCCTGCCAACGCAAAGCGCACATTCGCCGCTGTATCTTTGTACAGGCGCCTTAAAAAGAAAATAAAGTGAGGATCAATCCTGACAACTCCAAGAACCTCCCACAGCCTATCATGTCTTACTGAGTCAAAGGCTGCAGTAAGGTCAATGAATGCCAGATAAAAATGGCCTCTCTTGACTCGCATATATTTACCACCAAGTAAGGACAAATTTAGGCTCTGCTCGATGATCCCCTGGCCTTCTCTGAAGCTGTATTGAATGTCTGAAAGGATTGAGTTTTCTTCTGCCCAGGCTTGCAGATGTTCCAAAATAACCTGTCCTACAACCTTAACCATCGAGTCTATTAAAGAGATCGGCCTGTAGCACCCGGGATCATCTCGGTCCCCTTTTTTAAAAATTGGAACTATAATAGATTCAGCCCGTACAGCTGGCATTAATCACCTGAGTTATAATGGGGCCCCAGAGTAAGGTGTTTGACTTAGAGAGATCCACACACCTAGTCAGTCATGCAAAAAATCAGTCACACTCCCATTTCCTCACCTATACAGCCATACACAGACCACCTCACTTATTCATACAGATACTAACACATACTTACTCTCTTATACAATCACTGATACAAGCACACACTCATCCATACAGCTGCTCTCACAATCACTCACTCTTACATATAGTTATTTATATACTCCAACACTTACATATACTACCTTTTACATATGTAGTTACTCACAATTGTACCACTGAAACATCCATTCACTCACCAACAGACCCATACACACACTCACCCACCCATCCAGCCCTTCACAGATGCACTCTTCAACCGATAGACCCAGTGAATCACCCACTAACACATCTATGTACAGAGTCACATATCCCCCACCCACCCACACAGACACTCAGGCACCCATACAAATACTCAGACAACCAATCATTAACCCATATAGACACACATTAACCTAATCACCAACCCATGCAACCACATACACACCAACTGACAGACTGATACCAACATTTACACAGTTTATTCACTAACCCATGCATTCAGTAAGACACGTTTTACCACACATTTATACAGACAGTCATGCACCTACTAAATCATCCATTCAGACACTTAACCACCCACTCTTTCTTCAAAACAACTTGGTGTGTATATATATATATATATATATGTATATATATATATATATATATATATATATATATATATATATATATATATATATATATATTGCTGCACACTTTTCGTATCCCGAAAAAGAAAGGCCGGCACGCTGGTATCCAGTTGCAAAATTTTTAATCACCAAACCCCCCTCACCCCTTACAGACGCGTTTCGCCTTCACAGGCTTCGTCAGTGTAACATTACTGTGTAGTAAAAATCACCATTTTAAAGACATTGGTTATCTACCTGCTTCATTAACATAAACGAAGGACATCTTTTTTTAAATACATTGTAGTCGCCATTTTGTAGTGGGCAAATAGCATTGCTTTGCTTACTCTATCATGGTGATTAGTGTAAAAGTGCATAGTGCTTAGTTTAAAAACAAGTAACATTATTCCAATAATTCAATACTTTTTTTTACATTCATTCAGTTAATGCAGTAACTTGGATTGGGATACACTTTGGGTGTTTATAAATCATTTCTTTCCCAAGTTATCCTCTTTGTGTTATTGCGCCCTGAATGGGCGTTCAGTTAAACAGTGCAAAATCAACAGTACAAACCAAAAACACAAGGCATTGGATGTCAAAAAAGGAAGTGAAGCTGTTATTCAGTTCTAATTCTTTGATTATAGTTTCCTTCCCATTATTGACTCCATCGTGCTTACAAGTGAACCCAAAGTTCTTCATTGTTGTTCAAACCCCAAGGAGCTATCGTTTTTAAATTAATGATGTGTTTTGATTCTAAGATGCGCAGGGCTTTTTCCCTATCACCTCCCCGTTCTGATTTGGGGACCTGATCCATACAATAGTAGCTTAATTTTTCCCACTTGCTCTGATGGTGTAAGGCAAAGTGGCGGGCTACCGGATATGCTTTGTCATTATTGGTAATGGCCCGCATATGTTCAAGGACCCTAAGTTTCGCGGGTTTGATGGTACTACCAATATATCGTAGTTTGCATGGACAGGTTAGACAGTACACCGTGTACTCCGAGTTGCAATTGAGCAACTGTTTTATTTTCAAATTGGGTTTGTTCTCGCCTGTGCGATTTGGGTATTCAGATGTTTTTTCACTAAATTTGCATGCCTTGCATTTTAAACAAGGAAAGAACCCCACCAATTTGGAAATTTGGACAGGTTTAATCACTGGTTTAAAGTGGCTGTGGACCAGATGATCCGCCAAAGACGGACATCTTTTGTATGTGATTAACGGTTTTGGCGGCAGATTTCCCTTGAGGATTCTGTCAGAAGTTAATAAATGCCAGTGTTTACGAAAAATGTTCGTTATTTCGCCTGATTTTGTGTTGAATTCCGTAATCATACGAATCTCATCAGGTGCCTCAGTTTTTAATTTAGGAACTAGGAGATCCCTCCTGTTAGCTATAGAGGCTTTTTCACTGGCCTGGGACAGGATATTCCTATTGTATCCCCTATCCTCAAATCTATTTTTCGCCTCAGCAGCAGCAAGAGTATAGTCTTGAGTAAGAGAACAATTTCTCTTAAGGCGTAAAAATTCGCCATATGGTACATTTTTTATTAAGCTTCTTGGATGGTATGATTTTGCATGCAAGACTGCATTCCCTGCAGTGGGCTTTCTGTACAATCTGGTGTTTAAGATGTTATTGTGTACAAATACCTCCAGATCTAAATAGTTAATACAGTTGGTGCTGATGGTACTAGTAAACTTTAAATTAAGCGTATTAGTATTTAGTTGGGAAATGTACTCTTCTGCTGATTGGCGATCTCCCTGCCAGATTATAAAGAGGTCATCGATATACCTCGTCCACATAAGTATCTTATCCGTCCACTGCCGATTTGAGTCGTTCCAGGCTTCGTGCTTCTCCCACCATCCTACGAAAAGATTCGCATAGCTGGGGGAGAAGCACGAACCCATGGAAGTACCTCTTTTTTGATTATACAGTGTCCCGTCAAACAGAAAGATGTTATTATACAGGCAAAACCTGATCATGGACAATATCATTGCACTGTGGGTATTAAAATGCTCCTGTTTGGTGTCCAGAAACCATTTAACAGCACACAGACCTTGTTCGTGATTAATACAGGTATAAAGGTTAACCACATCCAGTGTGATCAACAGCATTCCTGAATCCCAAGTAACATTGTCCATGATATTTAAAAAGTCTTGAGTGTCTTTCAAATAAGAAGGAAGGCTTCTTACAAAGGGAAAAAGATAGGAGTCCACAAATCTGGAAGTGTTTTCAAGCAGGCTTCCTATGGAGGACACTATTGGACGCCCAGGAGGCCTTTTGGCATGTTTGTGCACCTTTGGTAGGTGGTAAAACGTTGGTACTATAGGTGCATCACATTTTAAAAAGAGGTATTCGTCCATTGATAGCATTCCCTCTTTTTGCCAGTCATCTAGCATCTTGTGAAACGTTACAATGCTCCTGTTGTATTCCGTTTTCGATATAGGAGTGTAACATTCTTTGTCCTTTAATTGTCTGTGAGCTTTAGTTAGATAATGCTCTCGGTCAAATATCACGATGTTACCTCCTTTGTCGGATGGTTTAATTTCAATTGAGGTGTCCTCTTTTAGTGATCTAATCGCTTGCCATTCTTTTTTCGTTATATTTGATCTTTTGTCGTTTATCTTATTTCTTGTTCCAGAAGCTATTTTATCGAGATCCTCTAGTACAGCTTCGTTGAAAAGATCGATTGCATCAAAATTGGTGATGGGTAATTTTTTTGATTTATTTTTCAGGTGACTAGGGTCACGTTTTTGTGCAATGTCATTTTGCAAAGAATTGTCTTCAGATGTCGAGTTCAATGTCCACTCTTGAGTTGGTGTCAAAAGAATGTTTGCCAGTGCTTCACATGTTTGGCTTCCAGTTGGATTCACAACGGAGGCTTCAAGATTAAGTGTCTCACGTACTTGACTTCCACTTGGATTTATAGCGGAGGCTTCAAGATTGGATGTCTCACAAACTTGACTTCCAATTGGATTTACAACGGAGGCTTCAAGATTGGGTGCCACAATCTTTTTAGTAGGGTTCTGAAGGTGGATTTTTTTGAACTTCAGTTTCCTGGTGTATTTAAACAGATCGATCCGTGTATTGACCGGATCAAAATCGCTGGCTGGACAGAAGGTTAGTCCTTTCTTTAGAATAGAAATTTCATCATTCGTTAAAGATCTTTTTGAAAGGTTGATAACGTTGTT
This sequence comes from Lissotriton helveticus, assembly GCF_964261635.1. Classification (NCBI taxonomy): domain Eukaryota; kingdom Metazoa; phylum Chordata; class Amphibia; order Caudata; family Salamandridae; genus Lissotriton; species Lissotriton helveticus. The sequence continues at coordinate 1,583,179,370 of NC_136059.1, read as the reverse complement.
GTCTTGTTTATCCACTACCTTCTGCGGTTCAGTCCGCTCCTGTTGACTCTTGGGGATGCCACCGCTTGCTGGCCCCCACCTCTTGCTCCTTTTGCCCCTCCGCGTCCTCCTCTTTGTTTTTGTTGAGGTACTGGTGGATGATTTCTCTGTTGGGGGCGGAGGCGGGTTTCCTTGATTACCTCGAACTCGTCTAAAAAAGGATCATTTGTTGTTGCGGTTCTTTCCGTTCTTTCCGTTTGTTCACCTTCTGAGACTTCTGATTCCTCAGTTTCCTCCTCAGTCGGGATTACATTTGTTTGTGCCATACGTTTTCTTGTAGCATCAAATTTGTTTGCAAATGTGAGAATTCTACCGGTGAGGTAATCTTGCTCGTCCCTGAGGAATTTCGCCTGTTTACGTTTACGGATGGTTAATTCGTATTTCTTGATTCTTTGGTTCATGGTACCCCTTAATTCATCTTTTTCTTTAGAGTCTTTTTCCTTTGTAATTAACTCTTCTAAGTCCGCAATTTCTTTAAGGCATTTGTCTCTATTGCTCCACGCGTATTTTATTAACATCCTCACCATGCCTTTCGCCGAGTCAGCAGTATACTCTGCCCAATCTCTAAGTAATTCCGGATCAGGGTTCTCGTACGATGGTACGGTGTAGATACGCAATCCTCTCGGTATTCTACCGCATTCGATATATTTTTCCAAGGAGGTGGCCTCCCACCATTTGCGAGTTTCTCTTTCTTTCATTTTTTCTAATTTCGAAAACAGTGTCTTAAGCACACCCCCGGTGGTAGTTATCCCTTTTGTTATGTTTGGTTGCGTTTGTCTGCTCGTGGAGGTTCTGAACATGAAATTAGCGGCTGCTTCTCTCTCTCCTGAGATACCATCCTCGTTTTCCATGTTGATTGTAATGCACTGTTTGTTACTGCATACAGAAATTAAAGAAAGGGGTGGTGACGTGTCACCGCGGTTCGGGGTTTGGTGTTTAACTTGTACAGAACCTTCGGGAATGAGGCTAAGCGTGATGTTTAAAACATTGAAGTCGGCGTTCACTCACCCGGCTCGCTGTCCGTTGAGGGTCGTCGTCAGCGGCTGCTGGCGTCTCGCCTATGTACGTCCGGTAAGTCGGTTTGTTCTCGCCGTCGTGTGGAGTTCAGCCTTTCGGCCGCTGCACTTTTTCCCGATGTGTTCTCGGTATCGTAGCTTATATCTCCTCGGGGCCAACGGTCATATTAGTTTGAGGCACGGTTTCTAATCACCGCCGTCGCTCCACTGCTTCCCGGGTGCCAAAGACGCCAGCGTTGGTGAGACGCTTCAATATTGCTGCACACTTTTCGTATCCCGAAAAAGAAAGGCCGGCACGCTGGTATCCAGTTGCAAAATTTTTAATCACCAAACCCCCCTCACCCCTTACAGACGCGTTTCGCCTTCACAGGCTTCGTCAGTGTAACATTACTGTGTAGTAAAAATCACCATTTTAAAGACATTGGTTATCTACCTGCTTCATTAACATAAACGAAGGACATCTTTTTTTAAATACATTGTAGTCGCCATTTTGTAGTGGGCAAATAGCATTGCTTTGCTTACTCTATCATGGTGATTAGTATATATATATATAATTCAATACTTTTTTTTACATTCATTCAGTTAATGCAGTAACTTGGATTGGGATACACTTTGGGTGTTTATAAATCATTTCTTTCCCAAGTTATCCTCTTTGTGTTAAAAAAAAAAAAAAAAAAAAAAAAGTATTGAATTATTGGAATAATGTTACTTGTTTTTAAACTAAGCACTATGCACTTTTACACTAATCACCATGATAGAGTAAGCAAAGCAATGCTATTTGCCCACTACAAAATGGCGACTACAATGTATTTAAAAAAAGATGTCCTTCGTTTATGTTAATGAAGCAGGTAGATAACCAATGTCTTTAAAATGGTGATTTTTACTACACAGTAATGTTACACTGACGAAGCCTGTGAAGGCGAAACGCGTCTGTAAGGGGTGAGGGGGGTTTGGTGATTAAAAATTTTGCAACTGGATACCAGCGTGCCGGCCTTTCTTTTTCGGGATACGAAAAGTGTGCAGCAATATTGAAGCGTCTCACCAACGCTGGCGTCTTTGGCACCCGGGAAGCAGTGGAGCGACGGCGGTGATTAGAAACCGTGCCTCAAAAAAAAAAATATATATATATATATATATGTGTGTGTATTCACTGAAAAACCATAGGTTTGAGGCCTGATATAGTTAGGAATTAGCATTTAAAAAAACTTCGAAATTCACTTAAAAAACCATAGGTTTTAGGGGTGTTATAGTTAGGAATTAGCATTTAAAAAACCTTTGAAATTCACTGAAAAAAACATAGGTTTTAGGGGTGTTATAGTTAGCTGGACATTTCACTTGTACAAAACCATTGAAATTCCTCTGATATAGTTAGTTGTACTAACGATAACTCTCGCGCCCGCAATACACTGCTGATGATGTCATATATTACATCATTCATGACATGGTCAGTGACACCACTGATGACATCCCTGATGACATCTCAAATGACATCACTGATGACATCGCTGATGACATCATCCAGTGAATGTGGTTTGGTTTGATATTTAAATAAGTGTTATATATATATAGCAATGTGCATTGAAGACTGAGTGAATGTATAAGTGTCTGGATGGAGGATTTAGTAGCACTGTGATTGACTGTCTAAGTGACTAATTTAAAATGTTTCTCTAAATATATGGGATTGTGATTAAACAGTGTGAATATCTATATCACTCTATCTCTTGTTGAGTAAACTACCACATAAGTTAAAACAAGCAACAATAAAGCATCAAGGGTACAAGGCAATATGACCACACTTATGTACAATTTGGTCTCTTGTGTACAACGAGTCTGGGTGCCAAGAACCTGAAGCCACATACCCCTAGGCATCCAAGGGCATTCATCCCAAATTTCACAACAAAGCACAATGGTTCAGCACTCCACAATGAATAATAATGAGCCAATAACATTTGAAGAATCCGTTCAGTAGGGCTTAAAAAATTATTTTATTCTTTTTTCTTCATACAAAGCGTAGCCAACGCGTTTCGTCCAGAGGACTTCTTCAGGGCTACAAAAGTAAATATACAAAAATATACATATTAGAAACCACTATTTACAAATAAATAAAAACAGATATTTTAATACACTATAACTTCAAATACATGATTACTTTGTGCAAGTTAAAAAAAGCGACTTTCACTCTGTAAGCGGACTTGAGTCACCTACTAGACGGATTTCCTTACATATTCAAATTTGTTTTACAAAACACATCAGAGCACAGTGTTATTTCTAAACTTAACAGAGGGAGAGAGAGAGAACCTATTTACATATTCCTGTGACTTTACATTTCCATTGGGAAGAGCTGATCATACAAATGTATATTATATTTACTTGTCAAGTAGATACTATACTAATCCTAGGTTATTCTAGGTCTTTCTAATTTAAGACTTTTAAAACATTGCTTACCAAAGGTAGTGAAAATGTCAACTGTTGATTTTGACTGCCAATGGATGCATTCACGGATGTAATGATTCAGAGATTCTAAAGTATGCCAGGATTGCCACCTAGTGTATAGAGAGGAATGTTCTTCTTACTAATACTGCTAATTGTGGACATTAAGATTGCCCCAATGTTCAAAACTGAGGTTTCTACATACCTTGTCAATATGTTATTTGCAAGTCCTTTGATTATTTGCTTCCATATGTTTAGCAACAACGTGTTCCTTAGAATATTCAAGGTTTCTCAACCAGTCATTGTGACACTTGTAATCCCCCTTTGTGAGAATTAAATAAGGTCGTGTATAGACATTGTTTGCACTATTCTTCCTACACATGTTTATGTTGAAAACATAAAAATATAAAAATATAAAATGGGACTGAGCTACCAAACATGTGTTATTTCCCATCACGTAATGATGAAGACCAGGAAATACCCGAGCCAAGGTACAGTGCTCCTCCGAGCATCCACGGACAGTCCCAAGAGCCCAAGAAACCCACGGTGAAACCCCGGTCCCACTGGCGGCCATAGCGCATATTACGTGCACCACAACCGTCCGTGGACCCGCATCACAACACGGGCAACCAAGCTCCCGGAGATCCCCCGGGCGCACCAAGTCCCACTGCCCTCAACTAACATCCCACAGGTGTGTGACTGTCCAAAAATGTGTAAATAGTTGATTTAGTAGGTATATGAGGTTAAGACTGTATGTGGAAACAGTTGTTTGGATGAGTGAATGTCTTTATAGGTGTGGTGATGAGTAAATATATTTCTCAATGATACATGTCCAATAAACTAGAAATATAAAAGGCAGTGTATGTGACAGTTGTTGTATATAAATAAGTACACATAAGACTCAGTGATTGTATGAGTGACTGTATCGAAAACTTAATAAATGCAATAGTGATTTTAGAACACACTAAATATGAGTTACTATCTGAGTTACAATATGAATAATTAAAGTGGTGTTTGTATAAGTGTGTAGCTGGGTAAAAGTAAGTATGATCAATTATTTGCGTAAGTGAGTAGGATGACTGCAAAAGTCAATATGATGTGTGCTGGTGTGTAATGTCGATGTAGGTGTATAAGTATATTTAATAGTGTTCTATTGATCTTTGTAAGCATGTATGATTGAATATGTAGGTAAGTGTTTAGATGTGTGTGTAGATGTAGTAATCATTGAGTGTTTTTTTAGAAACTTGCATTAGTGTCACAATGGTTTCAAATATGATACTCCATATTTTTTTATGAGTGTTGAAAGGTTATATTAGTGCATGATGAGATGTATCAGATTGTCACGTGGATGATGTCATCAGTGATATCATCAGTGACGTCATTTGAGAGGTCATCAGTGATGTCACTAACCATGTCATGAATGATGTAATATGTGACATCATCAGCAGTGGATTGCGGGCGCGCGAGGTATAGTTAGTACAACAAACTATATCGGAGGGATTTCAATGGTTTTGTATGAGTGAAATATTTAGGCTCTTTATGTATGGAATGTCTTTTTAAGATTTTCTTTTTCTTTTAAAATCGAATAAAGTATTTTGACTGACTGACTGACTGTATGAGTGAAATGTCCAGCTAACTATAACACCCCTAAAACCTATGTTTTTTCAGTGAATTTCAAAGGTTTTTTAAATTCTAATTCCTAACTATAACACCCCTAAAACTTATGGGTTTTTCAGTGAATTTCAAAGGTTTTTTAAATGCTAATTCCTAACTATATCAGGCCTCAAACCTAGGGTATTTTCAGTGAATTTCGAAGGTTTTTTAAATGCTAATTCCTAACTATAACATGTCTGAAACCTATGTTTTTTTCAGTGAATTTAAAGGTTTTGTAAATGAATAATTTTAAATGTATTAATTGTTATATTAATTTTTTTGCTACTGATTTACTACTTTTTTACGCTATTTATTTTTAGATATTTTATTTTTTAAATTACATTATATTTACATTATACATTGCATTACAAAATATACCTTCTCAGAATGAATTACTTTAGTTTAAATACTTTGGAAATAGGCAATAGACTTTTAAGTACTGTACTTACAGTTGTTGCAATGGGCAACACAATTTCAAATACAATGCAACATTGAGCTCAATGTCAATTTCTAGTTAAATGCAATTAGTTACTTTATGGATTACTTTTCTAACCACAGGACTGGATCCCAGATTCAGTCCTTGGACATCTCCTGTAAACATTTGAGTAAAAGCGTTTTGGTTACAGTAGTGATTTTTAAGGAATATTATTGTATTTTAAAAGTTGACAGAAACTTTTTACCATAGAATTACCAATGTTATCCTATGGGAGGAAATTCACTTAGCAGGTAAGTAGTGTTATCGTTAGTTTTTCTTACTCAGTGGTGGATCCTGGATCCAGCACTGATGCATCTCCTGTAAACAGTTGAAAGAATGCGTCTAAGTTTTAAAGGCGATTTTTAAGGAATATTTGTAGATTGTGAAAATTAACACTTAGAAACTTTTCTGGTGAAAACCACCAGACAATGGATTCCTATGGAATGAAATACAAGTTACTGATAAGTACGGTTAGAATTACTTTTCAGGTTCAGTGCTGGGCTAAAAGATGGGGCACTGGTTTCTCTCCTGATAGCAGGTGAGTAAATCGGAATTCGTTGTTCGGATGATTTTAGGTGAACATTTTAAAGTTCGAAAACTCCACACTTAGAAGAATTGCCAAGTGAAACCAGTCAATGTTAGCCTATGGAAGGAAATTCAAGTTACTGGTAAGTATGGTTAGAATTACTTTTCGGGATCAGTACTGGGCTCAAAGATGCAGCACAGAGGTCTCTCATAATAACAGGTAAGTAAATCGGAATTCGTAGTACATTCAGTAAGCGCCACAGAGCTGCGTAGCAGAGAGATGTAAAAAGGGGCATGGCCTGCACAACCTGTCTGCAATGCAGCGCATTGGCGCTTCCTGGAAACACCTGGTGGGCTACTTGGCCCCCACCGTCCCTCAGATTTGAAGTGAAATTTTTTCCCCAACTTAAAACGCGCCACAGGGCGTGTTTGCACACATCACGTCAGGCCCCGACCCCTCCCTTCACCATTGTGTAAACATACCCTGTCACCATTCTAAGTTGAGGGATTAAGTCCCCTTGTATACTGAGGGTCCCTGGGGTGCAACTGGCCCACCAGCTACCTCCAGTAAGCACCACAGAGCTGCGTTGCAGAGAGGTGTAAAAAGGGGCATGGCCTCAGAACACCTCTCTGCAACACAGCTCCCTGGCACATACTGGAGGTACCTGGTGGGCGAGTTGGCCCCCAGAGACCCTCAAGATTGAAGAGGAATTAATTCCTCAACTTAAAAGGCACCACAGGGCAGTGGGGTTTGCGTAGTGTAGGGGGTGATGCCTGGGGTAGTGTTTTAGGGTTTAGGGTAGTGCAGTGGTGTTTGGGTAGTGTAGGGGTCATGCAGGGGGTAGTGTTTTAGGGTTTAGGGTAGCGCAGTGGTGTTTGGGTAGTGTAGGGGGTCATGCCGTGGGAAGTTTTTTAGGGTTTAGGGTAGCGCAGTGGTGAATGGGTAGTGTAGGTGGTCATGCTAGGGGTAGATTTAGGGTTTAGGGTAGTGCAGTGGTGTTTGTGTAGTGTATGGGGTTGTGCTGGATTAGTGTTTTAAGGTTTATGGTTGTGCAGTGATGTATGGGTAGAGTAGGAGTTCATGCTGGGGGTAATGTTTCAGGGTTTTAAGAAGTGCAGTGGTGTTTGTGTAATGTAGGGATCATGCTGGGGGTTGTGTTTTAGGATTTATGGTAGTGCAATGGTGTTTTTGTAGTATAGGGGGTCGTGCTGGGGTAGATTTAGAGTTTAGGGTAGTGCAGAGGTGTTTGCATAGTGTAGGGGGGCGTGCTGAGGTAGTCTTTTAGGGTAGTAAAGTGGTGTTTGGGTATTGTAAGGGGTCGTGCTCGGGTAGATTTAGGGTAGGGCAATGGTGTTTGGATAGTGTAGGGGGTTGTGTTGGGGTAGTGTTTTAGGGTTTAGGGTAGTGCAGTGGTGAATGGGTAGCGTAGGGGGTTGTGCTGGGGGTAGATTTAGGGTTTAGGGTAGTGCAATGGTGTTTGTGTAGTGTAGGGGGTCATGCTGGGGGAAGTGTTTTAGTGTTTAGGGTAGTGCAGTAGTGACTGTGTAGTGTATGGGGTAGTCTTTTAGGGTTTATGGTAGTGTAGTGGTATTTAGGTAGTGTAGGGGTTCGTGCTGGGGTTGATGTAGGGTTTAGGGTAGTGCAGTGGTGTTTGGGTAAGGTAGGGGGTTGTGCTGGGGGTAAATTTAAGGTTTAGGGTAGTGCAGTGGTGTTTGTGTAGTGTTTGCGAGTTCGTGCTGGGGTAGTGTTTTAGGGTTTAGGGTAGTACAGTGTTGTTTGTGTAGTGTAAGAGGTCGTGCTGGGGGGTAGTGTTTTAGGGGTTAGGGTATTGCATAGTGTTTTGGTAGTGTAGGGGGTCATGCAGGGGGAGTGTTTTAGGGTTTAGGGAAGTTCAGTGGTGTTTGTGTAATGTAGGGGTCATGCTGGTGGTTGTGTTTTATGGTTTAGGGTAATGCTATGGTGTTTGTGTAGTGTAAGGGGTCGTGCTGGGGGTAGATTTAGGGTTTAGGGTAGTGTAGTGGTGTTCATGTAGTGTAGGGGATCGTGCTTGGGGTAGATTTAGAGTTTAGGGTAGTGCAGTGGTGTGTGTGTAGTGTAGGGGGTCGTGCTGGGGTAGTGCTATAGGGTAGTGCAGTGGTTTTTGGGTAGTGTAGGGGGTAATGCTGTGGTAGATTTAAGGTTTAGGGTAGTGCAATGGTGTTTGGGTAGTGTAGGGGGTCGTGCTGGGGGTAGAAATAGGGTAGTGCAGTGGTGTTTGTGTAGTGTAGGGGGTCATGCTGGGGTAGTGTTTTAGGGTTTAGGGTAGTGCAGAGGGGTTTATGTAGTGTAGGGGGTCATGCTGGGGGGAGATTTAGGGTTTAGGGTAGTGCAGTGGTGTTTGTGTAGTGTAGGGGGTCATGGTGGAGGTAGATTTTGGGTTTAGGGTGGTACAGTGGTGGTTGTGTAGTGCAGGGGTTCGTGCTGGGGTAGTGTTTTAGAGTTTAGGTTAGTGCAGTGGTGTTTTTGCAGTGTTTGTGGGTTTGTGCTGGGGTAGTGTTTTCGGGTTTAGGGTAGTACAGTGGTGTTTGTATAGTGTAGGGGATCATGCTGGGCGTAGTGTTGTAGGGTTTAGGGTAGGGCAGTGGTACATATGTTGTGTAGGGGGCAGTGTTGTAGGGTAGTACAGTGGTGTTTGGATAGTGTAAGGGGTCGTGCTCAGGTAGATTTAGGGTAGGGCAATGGTGTTTGGGTAGTGTAGGGGGTCGTGTTGGGGTAGTGTTTTAGGGTTTAGGGTAGTGCAGTGGTGAATGGGTAGCGTAGGGGGTTGTGCTGGGGGTAGATTTAGGGTTTAGGGTAGATCATTGGTGTTTGTGTAGTGTAGGGGGTCGTGCTGGGGGAAGTGTTTTAGGGTTTAGGGTAGTGCAGTGGTGTTTCTGTAGTGTATGGGGTAGTCTTTTAGGGTTTATGGTAGTGTAGTGGTATTTAGGTAGTGTAGGGGTTCGTGCTGGGGTTGATGTAGGGTTTAGGGTAGTGCAGTTGTGTTTGGGTAAGGTAGGGGGTCGTGCTGGGGGTAAATTTAAGGTTTAGGGTAGTGCAGTGGTGTTTGTGTAGTGTTTGCGAGTTCGTGCTGGGGTAGTGTTTTAGGGTTTAGGGTAGTACAGTGTTGTTTGTGTAGTGTAAGAGGTCGTGCTGGGGGGTAGTGTTTTAGGGGTTAGGGTATTGCAGTGGTGTTTTGGTAGTGTAGGGGGTCATGCAGGGGGGAGTGTTTTAGGGTTTAGGGAAGTTCAGTGGTGTTTGTGTAATGTAGGGGTCATGCTGGTGGTTGTGTTGTATGGTTTAGGGTAATGCTATGGTGTTTGTGTAGTGTAAGGGGTCGTGCTGGGGGTAGATTTAGGGTTTAGGGTAGTGCAGTGGTGTTCATGTAGTGTAGGGGGTCATGCTTGGGGTAGATTTAGAGTTTAGGGTAGTGCAGTGGTGTGTGTTTAGTGTAGGGGGTCGTGCTGGGGTAGTGCTATAGGGTAGTGCAGTGGTTTTTGGGTAGTGTAGGGGGTAATGCTCTGGTAGATTTAAGGTTTAGGGTAGTGCAATGGTGTTTGGGTAGTGTAGGTGGTCGTGCTAGGGGTAGAAATAGGGTAGTGCAGTGGTGTTTGTGTAGTGTAGGGGGTCATGCTGGGGTAGTGTTATAGGGTTTAGGGTAGTACAGAGGTGTTTGTGTAGTGTAGGGGTTCGTGCTGGGGGGAGATTTAGGGTTTGTAACCCATTAGTAACTGATATATTGTCACTCATTTTTTCGAAGTAATTGGCTAAGAAATTTACAAGCCCATAAGGAAAAACGAGTTCGAGATCGTCATCCCATGTACCAAAGAGAAGAGAAATTAAGGACAAAAAACAAACAAACACTAGATTCTTCTTAAGGGTAAGGTCTCACCACTCTTAATAACTTGTCAGTACTGGTCACACTATAGATATATGGTTTCTAACGTGACTGTATTATCTGTCTTTATTATTTTTTCAGGATAATGAACTCAGAGGAATATATTTAATTTGCGAACTTAGAACTTGAGTTTCCCATTGCTTACGGTGGTCTTGTTGACACACTCTGATATTAACACTGAGATGTGAGTTTCTTGAATAAAACTATAAGTTGTAGTTACAATGACTTTATCCTGATGGAATACTCACTAATATTACATTTTCCCTGCATCACAGAACTCTTACGTTGCCTTTGAGACCAATAATACGTAGAGCACGGGTTGGACTTATGAATTGCAGTAAATAGGAGCAACAAAAACACTTGGACAAAGTGAGTGTTACTATCTCGGAATCTCACAGTAGAACGCAGCAATGGTAGAACTAAATAGCAAAACCATGTGTCTTTCGTATATCCACGTTATAGGTCATTCACGAGATGAATTCTGAAACTATGGAAATCATCGAGAAGAACAAAGACATAGACACATAACTTCGTCCAATAAATATTCAGAAGGTTAGCTCCTTTTCCAACCACAAATTTAGGTGATGGTTACCTGCTATTTCTTTTCTTTAAGAAGCAAATATGTAGTCCCATTTTCTTGACACGTTTATGGTGCAATCATTTCTGAATCTTTTCTTAGAGCTCTCTCTCTTCTATTTCCGTTCTCATTGGTTACCTTCCTGCAACTAAAGGACAAAAGTGTCCATTTGTGAAGTAGAATTTTGTATGTTGTGTATTTATAACATTTTTTAATATAATAAATTATTATCTTTGCAGCCTTGAGGAAGTCACATGACGTGACGAAACACGTGTCGGCTATTTTCTCTTGTGGATCAGGAAGAGGAGGACATATAAAATACCAATTGTCCCGTATACTTTGTTTACCATCCTCTCCTGGCCAGTCATGTATTATCATTTGTCTAATGTTTATATCATTTTGATTATGCTCACCAATGTGTGTTAATAAAATCTTGTTACCGATAAGCACCAAAATTGTCACTTGTGGATAAATATTTAGGATCTATGCACAGAATAATTCTTATTCTTTAATAAATAAGGAACTAAAATTGATACAACTTGAGTTCCGGGAAATTGGATTATATAGTTTGATTTACTCAGGGATTATCTTTGATATCCCGTGGTATATGTGCACCTAGGTAGTAGGGTGTTTTTTTCCCGAGAGGCACCAACCCGAAATGTAATTATGTCGATGACTTATACTTTTTCATTCCCTAAATGTATGGCCTAATCTGATTGTACTGTTAAACGAGGTGCGCCCCAATAACATTACTGCCAGTGAAAGTACATGTAATCTATAGACTCAAGTGTCCGTGTGAAAAATACTATGTGGGGAGCACAATTAACAAACTGAAGTTGCGTATTCTCCAACATCTATGTGCCATAAAGAACAAGGACCCAAACTACCCTATGGCGAAACATTTTAATGAACATCACCAAGGAGATTGCTCTCAATTAACATACTCTGGGATAAGACTTGTGAAAAAATCTGAAAGAGGGGGGATCTAACCTTGAAATTACGGAGAATGGAAAGCCAAATGATCCTTGGAATGGGCACAGAATATCCACATGGACACAATCTGGATGCCGAACTACATGTACTTCTCTAAAAACTGGACAATGTAAATAAAATATAATGAAATATTAATCAGAATCCGGACATACATCTATGTGTAAATAAGATGTAAATAATGTAATGAAAGAAAAACCTTCTCAAATTGTGAAATCGAATTCCATCGTCATGAAAACAGTATCATATGGACATAAGGAAAGAAAGAAAAACAGAAAAACAAAGATAGCGATCAAGAAGGGAAGATGGAGGACATGAACTAAAACTGTACATAAGGGAAAATGAACGTAAATAGGACATACAAATGGGGTTCTGACAGAAACTTTCAAGGGATATGATACAGTACTTTACAGACACAGCCTTTGATATGAGCAAAAGAAGAACACAGGATTACATTATAAAGACTAAAAATGAAAGTATTAATGAACTTCAGTGTCTGTTTAAATCCTGTTCAGGAATCGGTCATTTTTGCTCTCTTCCTCTACTCTGCCCTCTTTTCTTTACTCCCCTTTCTCTTAAAAAATGTACAGTTTTCTATACACCTTTTTTTACTTGTTTATTCCTCCTCGCCAAGACATCCCTACCCTCCCTTGTGAATTGATTTGGCACTTTGCACTTTATTAATGTAGTTACATGCATAAAAAAAGAGTACTTTATATGTATAGTAAAAATGCAAACGGAGTGAAAGCTATGTAAAACAGGCATTTACAATGCAATAGGTCTCGCAGCATTAAAGTTTGAGCTATTGGCATTGTATATTACAATGTGTTACATTAATTTGTTATCAAACTCTGAATTGTTGTATAAATATGATTTGCAAACTGTCAAATGTTGCTGAATAGTAAGCAACATTGTGAATAATATTGTTTGCTAGTCATCCTTGGGTACCAGAGTACTTCACTCGAGGCAGCTCACTACTCTGCACTCACTACTCTGCACTCACTACTCTGCAATCACTACTTTGCACTCACTACTCTGCACTCACTACTCTGCACTCACTACTCACTAATCTGCACTCACTACTCACTACTCTGCACTCACTACTCACTACTCTGCACTCACTACTCTGCACTCACTACTCTGCACTCACTACTCACTACTCGGCACTCACTACTCACTACTCTGCACTCACTACTCACTACTCTGCACTCACTATTCACTACTCACTACTCACTACTCTGCACTCACTACTCTGCACTCAATACTCTGCACTCAATACTCTGCACTCACTACTCACTACTCTGCACTCACTACTCACTACTCTGCACTCACTACTCTGCACTCACTACTCTGCACTCACTACTCACTACTCTGCACTCACTACTCTGCACTCACTACTCTGCACTCACTACTCACTACTCTGCACTCACTACTCACTACTCTGCACTCACTACTCTGCACTCACTACTCACTACTCTGCACTCACTACTCTGCACTCACTACTCACTACTCTGCACTCACTACTCACTACTCTGCACTCACTACTCTGCACTCACTACTCACTACTCTGCACTCACTACTCACTACTCTGCACTCACTACTCACTACTCTGTACTCACTACTCTGCACTCACTACTCTGCACTCACTACTCACTACTCTGCACTCACTACTCACTACTCTGCACTCACTACTCACTACTCTGGACTCACTACTCTGCACTCACTACTTTGCACTCACTACTCTGCACTCACTACTCTGCACTCACTACTCTGCACTCACTACTTTGCACTCACTACTTTGCACTCACTACTCTGCAATCACTACTCACTACTCTGCACTCACTAATCTGCACTCACTACTCACTACTCTGCACTCACTACTCACTACTCTGCATTCACTACTCACTACTCTGCACTCACTAATCTGCACTCACTACTCACTACTCTGCACTCACTACTCACTACTCTGCATTCACTACTCACTACTCTGCACGCACTACTCTGCACTCACTACTCTGCACTCACTGCTCTGCACTCACTACTCTGCACTCACTACTCTGCACTCACTACTTTGCACTCACTACTTTGCACTCACTACTCTGCAATCACTACTCACTACTCTGCACTCACTAATCTGCACTCACTACTCTGCACTCACTACTCACTACTCTGCATTCACTACTCACTACTCTGTACTCACTACTCTGCACTCACTAATCTGCACTCACTACTCACTACTCTGCACTCTGCACTCACTACTCTGCACTCTGCACTCACTACTCACTACTCTGCACTCACTACTCTGCACTCACTACTCTGCACTCACTACTCTGCACTCACTACTCTGCACCCACTACTCACTACTCTGCACCCACTACTCACTACTCTGCACTCACTACTCTGCACTCACTACTCTGCACTCACTACTCTGCACTCACTACTCTGCACCCACTACTCACTACTCTGCATTCACTACTCACTACTCTGCACTCACTACTCTGCGCTCACTACTCACTACTCTGCACTCACTACTCTGCACTCACTACTCACTACTTTGCACTCACTACTCACTACTTTGCACTCACCACTCACTACTCTGCACTCACTACTCTGCACTCACTACTCACTACTTTGCACTCACTACTTTGCACTCACTACTCTGCACTCACTACTCACTACTCTGCACTCACTACTCTGCACTCACTACTCACTACTCTGAACTCACTACTCTGCACTCACTACTCACTACTTTGCACTCACTACTCACTACTTTGCACTCACTACTCACTACTTTGCATTTACTACTCACTAATCTGCACTCACTACTCTGCACTCACTACTCACTACTCTGCATTCACTACTCACTACTCTGTACTCACTACTCTGCACTCACTAATCTGCACTCACTACTCACTACTCTGCACTCTGCACTCACTACTCTGCACTCTGCACTCACTACTCACTACTCTGCACTCACTACTCTGCACTCACTACTCTGCACTCACTACTCTGCACTCACTACTCTGCACCCACTACTCACTACTCTGCACCCACTACTCACTACTCTGCACTCACTACTCTGCACTCACTACTCTGCACTCACTACTCTGCACTCACTACTCTGCACTCACTACTCACTACTCTGCATTCACTACTCACTACTCTGCACTCACTACTCTGCGCTCACTACTCACTACTCTGCACTCACTACTCTGCACTCACTACTCACTACTTTGCACTCACTACTCACTACTTTGCACTCACCACTCACTACTCTGCACTCACTACTCTGCACTCACTACTCACTACTTTGCACTCACTACTTTGCACTCACTACTCTGCACTCACTACTCACTACTCTGCACTCACTACTCTGCACTCACTACTCACTACTCTGAACTCACTACTCTGCACTCACTACTCACTACTTTGCACTCACTACTCACTACTTTGCACTCACTACTCACTACTTTGCTTTTACTACTCACTACTCTGCACTCACTACTCTGCACTCACTACTCACTACTCTGCACTCACTACTTTGCACTCACTACTCTGCACTCACTACTCACTACTCTGCACTCACTACTCTGCACTCACTACTCTGCACTCACTACTCACTACTCTGCACTCACTACTCACTACTCTGCACTCACTACTCTGCACTCACTACTCTGCACTCACTACTTTGCACTCACTACTTTGCACTCACTACTCTGCACTCACTACTCACTACTCTGCACTCACTAATCTGCACTCACTACTCACTACTCTGCACTCACTACTCTGCACTCTGCACTCACTACTCACTACTCTGCACTCACTACTCTGCACTACTACTCTGCACTCACTACTCTGCACTCACTACTCACTACTCTGCACTCACTACTCACTACTCTGCACTCACTACTCACTACTCTGCACTCACTACTCTGCACTCACTACTCTGCACTCACTACTCTGCACTCACTACTTTGCACTCACTACTTTGCACTCACTACTCTGCGCTCACTACTCACTACTCTGCACTCACTAATCTGCACTCACTACTCACTACTCTGCACTCACTACTCACTACTCTGCATTCACTACTCACTACTCTGCACTCACTACTCACTACTCTGCACTCACTACTCACTACTCTGCACTCACTACTCTGCACTCACTACTCACTACTATGCACTCACTACTCACTACTCTGCATTCACTACTCACTACTCTGCACTCACTACTCTGCACTCACTACTCACTACTCTGCACTCACTACTCTGCACTCACTACTCTGCACTCACTACTTTGCACTCACTACTCACTACTTTGCACTCACTACTCACTACTTTGCACTCACTACTCTGCACTCACTACTCTGCATTCACTACTCACTACCCTGCACTCACTACTCTGCACTCACTACTTTGCACTCACTACTCTGCACTCACTACTCACTACACTGCAATCACTGCTCTGCACTCACTACTCACTACTCTGCACTCACTACTCTGTACTCACTACTCACTACTTTGCACTCACTACTCACTACTTTGCACTCACTACTCACTACTTTGCACTCACTACTCACTACTCTGTACTCACTACTCTGCACTCACTACTCACTACTCTGCACTCACTACTTTGCACTCACTACTCTGCACTCACTACTCACTACTCTGCACTCACTACTCTGCACTCTGCACTCACTACTCTGCACTCACTACTCAGCACTCACTACTCTGCACTCACTACTCACTACTCTGCACTCACTACTCTGCACTCACTACTCACTACTCTGTACTCACTACTCACTACTCTGCATTCACTACTCACTACTCTGCACTCTGCACTCACTACTCACTACTCTGCACTCACTAATCACTACTCTGCACTCACTACTCACTACTCTGCACTCACTACTCACTACTCTGCACTCACTACTCTGCACTCACTATTCTGCACTCACTACTCACTACTCTGCACTCACTACTCACTACTCTGCACTCACTACTCTGCACTCACTACTCTGCACTCACTAATTTGCACTCACTACTTTGCACTCACTACTCTGCGCTCACTACTCACTACTCTGCACTCACTAATCTGCACTCACTACTCACTACTCTGCACTCACTACTCACTACTCTGCATTCACTACTCACTACTCTGCACTCACTACTCACTACTCTGCACTCACTACTCACTACTCTGCACTCACTACTCTGCACTCACTACTCACTACTAAGCACTCACTACTCACTACTCTGCATTCACTACTCACTACTCTGCAGTCACTACGCTGCACTCACTACTCACTACTCTGTACTCACTACTCTGCACTCACTACTCTGCACTCACTACTCTGCACTCACTACTCACTACTTTGCACTCACTACTCACTACTTTGCACTCACTACTCTGCACTCACTACTCTGCATTCACTACTCACTACCCTGCACTCACTACTCTGCACTCACTACTTTGCACTCACTACTCTGCACTCACTACTCACTACACTACAATCACTACTCTGCACTCACTACTCACTACTCTGCACTCACTACTCTGTACTCACTACTCACTACTTTGCACTCACTACTCACTACTTTGCACTCACTACTCACTACTTTGCACTCACTACTCACTACTCTGTACTCACTACTCTGCACTCACTACTCACTACTCTGCACTCACTAATTTGCACTCACTACTGTGCACTCACTACTCACTACTCTGCACTCACTACTCTGCACTCTGCACTCACTACTCTGCACTCACTACTCTGCACTCACTACTCTGCACTCACTACTCTGCACTCACTACTCACTACTCTGCACTCACTACTCTGCACTCACTACTCACTACTCTGCACTCACTACTCACTACTCTGCATTCACTACTCACTACTCTGCACTCACTACTCTGCACTCACTACTCTGCACTCACTACTCACTACTCTGCACTCACTACTCACTACTCTGCACTCACTACTCACTACTCTGCACTCACTACTTTGCACTCACTACTCTGCACTCACTACTCACTACTCTGCACTCACTACTCTGCACTCTGCACTCACTACTCTGCACTCACTACTCACTACTCTGCACTCACTACTCTGCACTCACTACTCTGCACTCACTACTGACTACTCTTCACTCACTACTCTGCACTCACTACTTTGCACTCACTACTTTGCACTCACTACTTTGCACTCACTACTCTGCACTCACTAATCTGCACTCACTACTCACTACTATGCACTCTGCACTCACTACTCTGCACTCTGCATTCACTACTCACTACTCTGCACTCACTACTATGCACGCACTACTCTGCACTCACTACTCTGCACTCACTACTCACTACTCTGCACTCACTACTCACTACTCTGCACTCACTACTCACTACTCTGCACTCACTACTCTGCACTCACTACTCTGCACTCACTACTCTGCACTCACTACTCTGCACTCACTACTCACTACTCTGCACTCACTACTCACTACTCTGCACTCACTACTCACTACTCTGCACTCACTACTTTGCACTCACTACTCTGCACTCACTACTCACTACTCTGCACTCACTACTCTGCACTCTGCACTCACTACTCTGCACTCACTACTCACTACTCTGCACTCAGTACTCTGCACTCACTACTCTGCACTCACTACTGACTACTCTTCACTCACTACTCTGCACTCACTACTTTGCACTCACTACTTTGCACTCACTACTTTGCACTCACTACTCTGCACTCACTACTCACTACTCTGCACTCACTAATCTGCACTCACTACTCACTACTATGCACTCTGCACTCACTACTCTGCACTCTGCACTCACTACTCACTACTCTGCACTCACTACTCTGCACTCACTACTCTGCACTCACTACTCTGCACTCACTACTCACTACTCTGCACTCACTACTCACTACTCTGCACTCACTACTCACTACTCTGCACTCACTACTCTGCACTCACTACTCTGCACTCACTACTCTGCACTCACTACTTTGCACTCACTACTTTGCACTCACTACTCTGCACTCACTACTCACTACTCTGCACTCACTAATCTGCACTCACTACTCACTACTCTGCACTCACTACTCACTACTCTGCATTCACTACTCACTACTCTGCACTCACTACTCACTACTCTGCACTCACTACTCACTACTCTGCACTCACTACTCTGCACTCACGACTCACTACTATGCACTCACTACTCACTACTCTGCATTCACTACTCACTACTCTGCACTCACTACTCACTACTCTGCACTCACTACTCTGCACTCACTACTCTGCACTCACTACTCTGCACTCACTACTCACTACTCTGCACTCACTACTCACTACTCTGCACTCACTACTTTGCACTCACTACTCTGCACTCACTACTCACTACTCTGCACTCACTACTCTGCACTCTGCACTCACTACTCTGCACTCACTACTCACTACTCTGCACTCACTACTCTCCACTCACTACTCTGCACTCACTACTGACTACTCTTCACTCACTACTCTGCACTCACTACTTTGCACTCACTACTTTGCACTCACTACTTTGCACTCACTACTCTGCACTCACTACTCACTACTCTGCACTCACTAATCTGCACTCACTACTCACTACTCTGCACTCTGCACTCACTACTCTGCACTCTGCACTCACTACTCACTACTCTGCACTCACTACTCTGCACTCACTACTCTGCACTCACTACTCTGCACTCACTACTCACTACTCTGCACTCACTACTCACTACTCTGCACTCACTACTCACTACTCTGCACTCACTACTCTGCACTCACTACTCTGCACTCACTTCTCTGCACTCACTACTTTGCACTCACTACTTTGCACTCACTACTCTGCACTCACTACTCACTACTCTGCACTCACTAATCTGCACTCACTACTCACTACTCTGCACTCACTACTCACTACTCTGCATTCACTACTCACTACTCTGCACTCACTACTCACTACTCTGCACTCACTACTCACTACTCTGCACTCACTACTCTGCACTCACTACTCACTACTATGCACTCACTACTCACTACTCTGCATTCACTACTCACTACTCTGCACTCACTACTCACTACTCTGCACTCACTACTCTGCACTCACTACTCTGCACTCACTACTCTGCACTCACTACTCACTACTTTGCACTCACTACTCACTACTTTGCACTCACTACTCTGCACTTACTACTCTGCATTCACTACTCACTACTCTGCACTCACTACTCTGCACTACTACTTTGCACTCACTACTCTGCACTCACTACTCACTACTCTGCACTCACTACTCTGCACTCACTACTCACTACTCTGCACTCACTACTCTGTACTCACTACTCACTACTTTGCACTCACTACTTTGCACTCACTACTCACTACTTTGCACTCACTACTCACTACTCTGCATTCACTACTCACTACTCTGCACTCACTACTCTGCACTCACTACTCTGCACTCACTACTCACTACTCTGCACTCACTACTCACTACTCTGCACTCACTACTCACTACTCTGCACTCACTACTTTGCACTCACTACTCTGCACTCACTACTCACTACTCTGCACTCACTACTCTGCACTCTGCACTCACTACTCTGCACTCACTACTCACTACTCTGCACTCACTACTCTCCACTCACTACTCTGCACTCACTACTGACTACTCTTCACTCACTACTCTGCACTCACTACTTTGCACTCACTACTTTGCACTCACTACTTTGCACTCACTACTCTGCACTCACTACTCACTACTCTGCACTCACTAATCTGCACTCACTACTCTGCACTCTGCACTCACTACTCTGCACTCTGCACTCACTACTCACTACTCTGCACTCACTACTCTGCACTCACTACTCTGCACTCACTACTCTGCACTCACTACTCACTACTCTGCACTCACTACTCACTACTCTGCACTCACTACTCACTACTCTGCACTCACTACTCTGCACTCACTTCTCTGCACTCACTACTTTGCACTCACTACTTTGCACTCACTACTCTGCACTCACTACTCACTACTCTGCACTCACTAATCTGCACTCACTACTCACTACTCTGCACTCACTACTCACTACTCTGCATTCACTACTCACTACTCTGCACTCACTACTCACTACTCTGCACTCACTACTCACTACTCTGCACTCACTACTCTGCACTCACTACTCACTACTATGCACTCACTACTCACTACTCTGCATTCACTACTCACTACTCTGCACTCACTACTCACTACTCTGCACTCACTACTCTGCACTCACTACTCTGCACTCACTACTCTGCACTCACTACTCACTACTTTGCACTCACTACTCACTACTTTGCACTCACTACTCTGCACTTACTACTCTGCATTCACTACTCACTACTCTGCACTCACTACTCTGCACTACTACTTTGCACTCACTACTCTGCACTCACTACTCACTACTCTGCACTCACTACTCTGCACTCACTACTCACTACTCTGCACTCACTACTCTGTACTCACTACTCACTACTTTGCACTCACTACTTTGCACTCACTACTCACTACTTTGCACTCACTACTCACTACTCTGCATTCACTACTCACTACTCTGCACTCACTACTCTGCACTCACTACTCTGCACTCACTACTCACTACTCTGCACTCACTACTCACTACTCTGCACTCACTACTCACTACTCTGCACTCACTACTTTGCACTCACTACTCTGCACTCACTACTCACTACTCTGCACTCACTACTCTGCACTCTGCACTCACTACTCTGCACTCACTACTCTGCACTCACTACTGACTACTCTTCACTCACTACTCTGCACTCACTACTTTGCACTCACTACTTTGCACTCACTACTTTGCACTCACTACTCTGCACTCACTACTCACTACTCTGCACTCACTAATCTGCACTCACTACTCACTACTATGCACTCTGCACTCACTACTCTGCACTCTGCACTCACTACTCACTACTCTGCACTCACTACTCTGCACTCACTACTCTGCACTCACTACTCACTACTCTGCACTCACTACTCACTACTCTGCACTCACTACTCACTACTCTGCACTCACTACTCTGCACTCACTACTCTGCACTCACTACTCTGCACTCACTACTCTGCACTCACTACTCACTACTCTTCACTCACTACTCACTACTCTGCACTCACTACTCACTACTCTGCACTCACTACTTTGCACTCACTACTCTGCACTCACTACTCACTACTCTGCACTCACTACTCTGCACTCTGCACTCACTACTCTGCACTCACTACTCACTACTCTGCACTCACTACTCTGCACTCACTACTCTGCACTCACTACTGACTACTCTTCACTCACTACTTTGCACTCACTACTTTGCACTCACTACTCTGCACTCACTACTCACTACTCTGCACTCACTAATCTGCACTCACTACTCACTACTCTGCACTCACTACTCACTACTCTGCATTCACTACTCACTACTCTGCACTCACTACTCACTACTCTGCACTCACTACTCACTACTCTGCACTCACTACTCTGCACTCACTACTCACTACTATGCACTCACTACTCACTACTCTGCATTCACTACTCACTACTCTGCACTCACTACTCACTACTCTGCACTCACTACTCTGCACTCACTACTCTGCACTCACTACTCACTACTTTGCACTCACTACTCACTACTTTGCACTCACTACTCTGCACTTACTACTCTGCATTCACTACTCACTACTCTGCACTCACTACTCTGCACTACTACTTTGCACTCACTACTCTGCACTCACTACTCATTACTCTGCACTCACTACTCTGCACTCACTACTCACTACTCTGCACTCACTACTCTGTACTCACTACTCACTACTTTGCACTCACTACTTTGCACTCACTACTCACTACTTTGCACTCACTACTCTGCATTCACTACTCACTACTCTGCACTCACTACTCTGCACTCACTACTCTGCACTCACTACTCACTACTCTGCACTCACTACTCACTACTCTGCACTCACTACTTTGCACTCACTACTCTGCACTCACTACTCACTACTCTGCACTCACTACTCTGCACTCACTACTCACTACTCTGCACTCACTACTCTGTACTCACTACTCACTACTTTGCACTCACTACTTTGCACTCACTACTCACTACTTTGCACTCACTACTCACTACTCTGCATTCACTACTCACTACTCTGCACTCACTACTCTGCACTCACTACTCTGCACTCACTACTCACTACTCTGCACTCACTACTCACTACTCTGCACTCACTACTCACTACTCTGCACTCACTACTTTGCACTCACTACTCTGCACTCACTACTCACTACTCTGCACTCACTACTCTGCACTCTGCACTCACTACTCTGCACTCACTACTCTGCACTCACTACTGACTACTCTTCACTCACTACTCTGCACTCACTACTTTGCACTCACTACTTTGCACTCACTACTTTGCACTCACTACTCTGCACTCACTACTCACTACTCTGCACTCACTAATCTGCACTCACTACTCACTACTATGCACTCTGCACTCACTACTCTGCACTCTGCACTCACTACTCACTACTCTGCACTCACTACTCTGCACTCACTACTCTGCACTCACTACTCTGCACTCACTACTCACTACTCTGCACTCACTACTCACTACTCTGCACTCACTACTCACTACTCTGCACTCACTACTCTGCACTCACTACTCTGCACTCACTACTCTGCACTCACTACTCTGCACTCACTACTCACTACTCTTCACTCACTACTCACTACTCTGCACTCACTACTCACTACTCTGCACTCACTACTTTGCACTCACTACTCTGCACTCACTACTCACTACTCTGCACTCACTACTCTGCACTCTGCACTCACTACTCTGCACTCACTACTCACTACTCTGCACTCACTACTCTGCACTCACTACTCTGCACTCACTACTGACTACTCTTCACTCACTACTTTGCACTCACTACTTTGCACTCACTACTCTGCACTCACTACTCACTACTCTGCACTCACTAATCTGCACTCACTACTCACTACTCTGCACTCACTACTCACTACTCTGCATTCACTACTCACTACTCTGCACTCACTACTCACTACTCTGCACTCACTACTCACTACTCTGCACTCACTACTCTGCACTCACTACTCACTACTATGCACTCACTACTCACTACTCTGCATTCACTACTCACTACTCTGCACTCACTACTCACTACTCTGCACTCACTACTCTGCACTCACTACTCTGCACTCACTACTCACTACTTTGCACTCACTACTCACTACTTTGCACTCACTACTCTGCACTTACTACTCTGCATTCACTACTCACTACTCTGCACTCACTACTCTGCACTACTACTTTGCACTCACTACTCTGCACTCACTACTCACTACTCTGCACTCACTACTCTGCACTCACTACTCACTACTCTGCACTCACTACTCTGTACTCACTACTCACTACTTTGCACTCACTACTTTGCACTCACTACTCACTACTTTGCACTCACTACTCTGCATTCACTACTCACTACTCTGCACTCACTACTCTGCACTCACTACTCTGCACTCACTACTCACTACTCTGCACTCACTACTCACTACTCTGCACTCACTACTCACTACTCTGCACTCACTACTTTGCACTCACTACTCTGCACTCACTACTCACTACTCTGCACTCACTACTCTGCACTCTGCACTCACTACTCTGCACTCACTACTCACTACTCTGCACTCACTACTCTGCACTCACTACTCTGCACTCACTACTGACTACTCTTCACTCACTACTCTGCACTCACTACTTTGCACTCACTACTTTGCACTCACTACTTTGCACTCACTACTGTGCACTCACTACTCACTACTCTGCACTCACTAATCTGCACTCACTACTCACTACTATGCACTCTGCACTCACTACTCTGCACTCTGCACTCACTACTCACTACTCTGCACTCACTACTCTGCACTCACTACTCTGCACTCACTACTCTGCACTCACTACTCACTACTCTGCACTCACTACTCACTACTCTGCACTCACTACTCACTACTCTGCACTCACTACTCTGCACTCACTACTCTGCACTCACTACTCTGCACTCACTACTCTGCACTCACTACTCACTACTCTGCACTCACTACTCACTACTCTGCACTCACTACTTTGCACTCACTACTCTGCACTCACTACTCACTACTCTGCACTCACTACTCTGCACTCTGCACTCACTACTCTGCACTCACTACTCACTACTCTGCACTCACTACTCTGCACTCACTACTCTGCACTCACTACTGACTACTCTTCACTCACTACTCTGCACTCACTACTTTGCACTCACTACTTTGCACTCACTACTTTGCACTCACTACTCTGCACTCACTACTCACTACTCTGCACTCACTAATCTGCACTCACTACTCACTACTATGCACTCTGCACTCACTACTCTGCACTCTGCACTCACTACTCACTACTCTGCACTCACTACTCTGCACTCACTACTCTGCACTCACTACTCTGCACTCACTACTCACTACTCTGCACTCACTACTCACTACTCTGCACTCACTACTCACTACTCTGCACTCACTACTCTGCACTCACTACTCTGCACTCACTACTCTGCACTCACTACTTTGCACTCACTACTTTGCACTCACTACTCTGCACTCACTACTCACTACTCTGCACTCACTAATCTGCACTCACTACTCACTACTCTGCACTCACTACTCACTACTCTGCATTCACTACTCACTACTCTGCACTCACTACTCACTACTCTGCACTCACTACTCACTACTCTGCACTCACTACTCTGCACTCACTACTCACTACTATGCAATCACTACTCACTACTCTGCATTCACTACTCACTACTCTGCACTCACTACTCACTACTCTGCACTCACTACTCTGCACTCACTACTCTGCACTCACTACTCACTACTCTGCACTCACTACTCACTACTCTGCACTCACTACTCACTACTCTGCACTCACTACTTTGCACTCACTACTCTGCACTCACTACTCACTACTCTGCACTCACTACTCTGCACTCTGCACTCACTACTCTGCACTCACTACTCACTACTCTGCACTCACTACTCTGCACTCACTACTCTGCACTCACTACTGACTACTCTTCAGAGGTGTGGCTCCGCGGCCAGGGCGACTGACGCTGGAATCTGGGGATCACGGTTCGATTCCCGGCGCCGGCGGCAGGTTAGCCCAGCACCATGTGACTCTGGGCAATAGCTCGCTTAATCTTCCCGACGGCCCCGAGCGCCTAGAGACCCTTACGGGTGATTGTGCGCTTTACAAATGTGGACTTTACTTTACTTTACTACTCTGCACTCACTACTTTGCACTCACTACTTTGCACTCACTACTTTGCACTCACTACTCTGCACTCACTACTCACTACTCTGCACTCACTAATCTGCACTCACTACTCACTACTCTGCACTCTGCACTCACTACTCTGCACTCTGCACTCACTACTCTGCACTCACTACTCTGCACTCACTACTCTGCACTCACTACTCACTACTCTGCACTCACTACTCACTACTCTGCACTCACTACTCACTACTCTGCACTCACTACTCTGCACTCACTACTCTGCACTCACTACTCTGCACTCACTACTTTGCACTCACTACTTTGCACTCACTACTCTGCACTCACTACTCACTACTCTGCACTCACTAATCTGCACTCACTACTCACTACTCTGCACTCACTACTCACTACTCTGCATTCACTACTCACTACTCTGCACTCACTACTCTGCACTCACTACTCACTACTCTGCACTCACTACTCTGCACTCACTACTCACTACTATGCACTCACTACTCACTACTCTGCATTCACTACTCACTACTCTGCACTCACTACTCACTACTCTGCACTCACTACTCTGCACTCACTACTCTGCACTCACTACTCTGCACTCACTACTCACTACTTTGCACTCACTACTCTGCACTTACTACTCTGCATTCACTACTCACTACTCTGCACTCACTACTCTGCACTCACTACTTTGCACTCACTACTCTGCACTCACTACTCACTACTCTGCACTCACTACTCTGCACTCACTACTCACTACTCTGCACTCACTACTCTGTACTCACTACTCACTACTTTGCACTCACTACTTTGCACTCACTACTCACTACTTTGCACTCATTACTCACTACTCTGCACTCACTACTCTGCACTCACTACTCTCTACTCTGCACTCACTACTTTGCACTCACTACTCTGCACTCACTACTCACTACTCTGCACTCACTACTCTGAACTCTGCACTCACTACTCTGCACTCACTACTCTGCACTCACTACTCTGCACTCACTACTCACTGCTCTGCACTCACTACTCTGCACTCACTACTTTGCACTCACTACTTTGCACTCACTACTTTGTACTCACTACTCTGCACTCACTACTCACTACTCTGCACTCACTAATCTGCACTCACTACTCACTACTCTGCACTCTGCACTCACTACTCTGCACTCTGCACTTACTACTCACTACTCTGCACTCACTACTCTGCACTCACTACTCTGCACTCACTACTCACTACTCTGCACTCACTACTCACTACTCTGCACTCACTACTCACTACTCTGCACTCACTACTCTGCACTCACTACTCTGCACTCACTACTCTGCACTCACTAGTTTGCACTCACTACTTTGCACTCACTACTCTGCACTCACTACTCACTACTCTGCACTCACTAATCTGCACTCACTACTCACTACTCTGCACTCACTACTCACTACTCTGCATTCACTACTCACTACTCTGCACTCACTACTCTGCACTCACTACTCACTACTCTGCACTCACTACTCTGCACTCACTACTCACTACTATGCACTCACTACTCACTACTCTGCATTCACTACTCACTACTCTGCACTCACTACTCACTACGCTGCACTCACTACTCTGCACTCACTACTCTACACTCACTACTCTGCACTCACTACTCACTACTTTGCACTCACTACTCTGCACTTACTACTCTGCATTCACTACTCACTACTCTGCACTCACTACTCTGCACTCACTACTTTGCACTCACTACTCTGCACTCACTACTCACTACTCTGCACTCACTACTCTGCACTCACTACTCACTACTCTGCACTCACTACTCTGTACTCACTACTCACTACTTTGCACTCACTACTTTGCACTCACTACTCACTACTTTGCACTCATTACTCACTACTCTGCACTCACTACTCTGCACTCACTACTTTGCACTCACTACTCTGCACTCACTACTCACTACTCTGCACTCACTACTCTGAACTCTGCACTCACTACTCTGCACTCACTACTCTGCACTCACTACTCTGCACTCACTACTCACTGCTCTGCACTCACTACTCTGCACTCACTACTTTGCACTCACTACTTTGCACTCACTACTTTGCACTCACTACTCTGCACTCACTACTCACTACTCTGCACTCACTAATCTGCACTCACTACTCACTACTCTGCACTCTGCACTCACTACTCTGCACTCTGCACTCACTACTCACTACTCTGCACTCACTACTCTGCACTCACTACTCTGCACTCACTACTCTGCACTCACTACTCACTACTCTGCACTCACTACTCACTACTCTGCACTCACTACTCACTACTCTGCACTCACTACTCTGCACTCACTACTCTGCACTCACTACTCTGCACTCACTACTTTGCACTCACTACTTTGCACTCACTACTCTGCACTCACTACTCACTACTCTGCACTCACTAATCTGCACTCACTACTCACTACTCTGCACTCACTACTCACTACTCTGCATTCACTACTCACTACTCTGCACTCACTACTCTGCACTCACTACTCACTACTCTGCACTCACTACTCTGCACTCACTACTCACTACTATGCACTCACTACTCACTACTCTGCATTCACTACTCACTACTCTGCACTCACTACTCACTACTCTGCACTCACTACTCTGCACTCACTACTCTGCACTCACTACTCTGCACTCACTACTCACTACTTTGCACTCACTACTCTGCACTTACTACTCTGCATTCACTACTCACTACTCTGCACTCACTACTCTGCACTCACTACTTTGCACTCACTACTCTGCACTCACTACTCACTACTCTGCACTCACTACTCTGCACTCACTACTCACTACTCTGCACTCACTACTCTGTACTCACTACTCACTACTTTGCACTCACTACTTTGCACTCACTACTCACTACTTTGCACTCATTACTCACTACTCTGCACTCACTACTCTGCACTCACTACTCACTACTCTGCACTCACTACTTTGCACTCACTACTCTGCACTCACTACTCACTACTCTGCACTCACTACTCTGAACTCTGCACTCACTACTCTGCACTCACTACTCTGCACTCACTACTCTGCACTCACTACTCACTGCTCTGCACTCACTACTCTGCACTCACTACTCACTACTCTGCACTCACTACTCACTACTCTGCACTCACTACTCTGCATTCACTACTCACTACTCTGCACTCACTACTCTGCACTCACTACTCTGCACTCACTACTCACTACTCTGCACTCACTACTCACTACTCTGCACTCACTACTTTGCACTCACTACTCTGCACTCACTACTCACTACTCTGCCCTCACTACTCTGCACTCTGCACTCACTACTCTGCACTCACTACTCACTACTCTGCACTCACTACTCTGCACTCACTACTCACTACTCTGCACTCACTACTCTGCACTCACTACTCACTACTCGCACTCACTACTCACTACTCTGCACTCACTACTCACTACTCTGCACACTCACTCTGCACTCACTACTCACTACTCTGCACTCACTACGATGCACTCACTTCTCTGCACTCACTTCTCTGCACTCACTTCTCTGCACCCACCCCATCGGTATTACAATGAAAGATGTATTTCCACCCTGTTATATATGTTATGAGGACACCGTTCATGTGCCAACTCCTATAAGATACCTTTTAATATGCGAGAATGTGCTGCATTGCTATATACTTATAAGGTCCCAAAGACGAGACCGATTGCCTTGCAAATGCTTGTTTAAAAGTGTCACTCTAAGGTCCACTCACACAATTGTCCACAGAGTTAAAAACTGTCAAATAAAGGCCTTCCTTCTCCCCTATGTCTCGGACAGTTGCAGGGACGCCCACTTTCTCCCAACCACCCTGTCCCATAGTGCCGCATGCCTGTGGAGGTTACTTTGTTATCGAGGGCAGCCTGACCAGGGGGGATAGCTGTCGGTTTCTGTTGGGGATCAGGCGAGATGACTGCAATATCTGCGCGCGCATTCCAAAACGAAACCTAGCGTGGGGGCGGGACCTCCGTCTTGTGCGCGAAGCCCGCGCCCACGGAGTTCCTGGTCCGAAGAGCAGTGCGTGACGCGGGGCTCCCATGCCTGAGGTAGAGCCCCGCGGAGGCGACAGAACACCGGATTGGCGGTAGGTGGGCCTTGGGGGGCGCTCGTGTGTGTGAGTGTGTGTGCGCGTGTGTGTGTGTATGTGTGCGACGGCGGGGGTGTCTCTGTATGTGTGCTGTATGTGCGCTCCTGTGTGTGTGTCTCTGTGTGCGACGGCGGGGGGAGGGGGGAGTGTCTCTGTCTGCGTGTCTCTGTCTGCGCTCGTGTGTGTGTGGCCGCATGCGTGCAGGAGGTGTGCCTGGGTATGTTTGCGCTTCCCAGGAGACAGCCAGGCCGAGCGCGGCGCGTGCCAGTCGGCGCGTGCCAGTTTAAAATCGCCTCCAAGGCGATGCGCGCGGCCAGGATTGTCTCCTGGGAAGCACACATGCCGACAAAAGGTTCTCGGCGGAGATGCGCTTCGCGCGGCTAGCCGAGACCTAAAAATGGCGATCAGTTGGTGCCTAAAATTGTGAATGAAGTCGGCAGTCTAGTTGTTTTTAACTATGGAAACAAATGATGGTTTGAGCACTGAGCACTTTTAAAAAACGTTCTAGACAGCCAGGACTCTATGGTCCTGCTGAAGACTGATTGCAGTCGAAACGCATAGGCCGTCCATTTTGCACTTTTTGCACATGGTGTACTTAAAATAAACTAAATTAAATTATCTTACTGTTGTGGTGCCGTGACTTCAGTCGAGAAATCCCAGAACGTGAAGATTCGAAGATATATATATATATATATATATATATGTATATATATATATATATATATATTCACTGAAAAAACAATAGATTTCAGGGACGTTATATTTGGTTGGACATTTCACTCGTACAGAATCAGAGAAATTTGGCCGTTATAGTTCGTTGAGCATATATATATATATATATATATATATATATATATATATATATATATATATATATATATATATATATATGAGTATATATATATATATATATATATATATAGAGAGAGAGAGAGATATAGATATAGATATATAGATTGATAGATATATGGATATCCTGTAAGCAAGCACCCATCGCTAATGGACTTACTTAGGCAATATTTCAATCAGTAAGAAGAGTCTGCTGGTATCGTTGTTCCATTTTTATATATATTTGTAGTGAGCATTCAGAGAAAAACCCAGTCAGAAGTAATGAGAAAAACTATAAAAGAATATAAGAGAAATACAAAATCAAAATGTTTTTGAGTAAGGATGTCAGTGTTTGGGTAAGGATGTCAGCATGTTGGCTATATCCATGCTGAATGGTGTGGACTGTTTGGAACTCCTTGTCCAAATTCATATTAGATTTGTCATGTAGCGGTCTTCGTGCTTCTCCCTTGATTGTCTGAGGTCCTTTTTGGCGCAGCATCGTATGTGGCTTAAGAAAAGGAAAGTTGACTCTGCTAAGAAGTCATTTTTCCTTCTTTTTAAAGATACCTTGTGAGGACATTGTGTGGAGTTGTGGTGGAGCAAATGATAATAAAGGCATTTAAAGAATGATGGGACCCTCGCCAATCCACTCAACCCTCCTTATCATCCTATTACAGTTGAATAAGTATAGACCTTTAGCTAACACTCTATTGCACCAGTGTGCCGCTTTATTCACCAATTGCCTTGTGGATTCCTTCATACCTTCCTGAAGTGGCAGAACATTGGTCAATATGATTGTATAGGGGTGACTTTCGGCCGAAAATTCAGCCTTTTCACCAACTTAGATGGATCAGTCTGTTGACGAGTCAATGCATCTTTCCCAGGTGCTGGAATTGCAGGCTTATTAACCCATTCCCCGCGGGGCTAATTCCCCTGCTGTGCTGGGGGGGGGGGTGCGCGCAACGCCGCGGTGCTCATGACGAGCTCGGCTCATCATGCAGCACGGTGGCGCTGTGCTCACGACGAGCTGAGCTCGTCACGACCACGCCCGTTCCAATTGAATGCCCATCACAGCAGGGCAATTATGCCGGTGTGGGTGCGCCGCAACGGTCATGACTAGCTCAGCTGGTCATGAGCACAGAGCAACAGTGCCTTATGATGAGCTCAGCTGGTCATGAGCACGGAACGGGTTAATAGAATTGTCCATCTGTAAGTTATTAGAAATCAAGGAGACTACTAGGTCATCTATTCCCTTCATCTCAGGTAACCCATTTAGAGACTTGTGAGAATCAAGTATCGAAAACAATCCACTTTCTGTCCAGTCATTATAACTCTCTCCCACTTAAGGGTGCATTTACCATGCTGGACCTGAAATAGAAGCTGGCAACTCCTATCCTGTTATCCCCAGTGTAGGTAATGTGGCTTTATTTTCTTTCAGTCCCGTAACATATCTCTCATTAGAGGCCAATCTGACAAATATAGGATCCAATGAGTTGTTCGATAACAGCTTTATCTTGACAAACCATTCTGCTAAAATTGAGGAGAACATATCTGATTCCTTATTAATGAGAAGTTGGCTTTGTGTAGCCCTGTTGGACAGGCCACATGAAGGGCTCGCTCCCTCCCCGCAGGACAGGGCCCGGGCCACCGTCAGCACCATTGCCCGGCCCAGCCGCCATCTTGGACACGGCACCACGCGGCCGCGCGGCCTCAGCCCGACCCCAACCCTGGGCCTGGCCAGGCCCCGACATCCCGGCACCACCCTCCACCCAGGAGGTGAACGGCCCACTTGGCAGGTCAATGGGAGTACGAAGTGTCGATGGCTCTCCCCCGCCAGGTGCCGAGCACCCCCAGCCTCCTCGGGCGCTGGCTCCGCCCCCCTGCTGGGTGTCTGGACTCCCTCATCCCGGACCTCCCGACCTCCAAGAGCGAGGGTCCGGACATCAAAGGGCGCCAGACCTATAACTGGGGCAGCCCCAGGACAGGAAGGCAGTTGTATCCTGGAGTCGAGAGACACCGCGACGAACTCATCCTTGACGGACTGTTGGCGCTGCCACAGCCCTGCCTTGTGAACTATCGTCCTGCCTGCTGGCGCTGCCGCGGCCCTCTGTAACCTTCATCCTCGTGGGACCTGCTGGCGCTGCCGCGGCCCGTTGTAACCTTCATCCTCGTTGGGACCTGCTGGCGCTGCCGCGGCCCGTTGCAACCTGCATCCTCGTGGGACCTGCTGGCGCTGCCGCGGCCCGTTGTAACCTCCATCCTCGTGGGACCTGCTGGCGCTGCCGCGACCCGTTGTAACCTTCATCCTCGTTGGGACCTGCTGGCGCTGCCGCGGCCCGTTGCCACCTACGACCTCTTCGGGACCTGCCGGCGCTGCCGCGGTCTGACCCATCCGAACACCGAGCTCGAGGATTGTGAGCTATCACCGTTACACACCCGTACCCGTGGGTACCAAGACTGTCCCGCTACGCCCTTCCCTTACTAGAGACTAGAATTGAGAGGATCATCGTGTCCTGATCGCCTTGTATCGTACCACACTACTACCCGAAGTGCCTATAAAAGGTGTTACCCTAATCTTTGTGTGGTGTCCATCTGTGGGGGGGAAGTTACCTGTCTGTGCGATCACTGTGCTCGGCCGGCCCTCCCGGTCCCCGTCTAACATTGGTGGCTAGCGGCGCGATCCGAACCGACGCGTACCGTACAGACAGTAACTCACCCTACGACTAAAACCACAATGACGACCAAAGAGAGCGGATCGGCGGAGAAGTTCCAGATGGAAAAGCTGGAAGAATACAAC
This sequence comes from Lissotriton helveticus, assembly GCF_964261635.1. Lineage (NCBI taxonomy): Eukaryota > Metazoa > Chordata > Amphibia > Caudata > Salamandridae > Lissotriton > Lissotriton helveticus. The sequence continues at coordinate 1,583,145,518 of NC_136059.1, read as the reverse complement.
CACCGAGAGCTCAAACAATTTTGCATGGACTTAGGCATTGCTACCACCGGGCTAAGCACAAAAGAAGACTTCAAAAACGCCCTAGAGGCCTGGACAGAGACAAATACCGCAACCCCCCGGGACCCCGCAGCCCCGGAAGTCAACACCACCCGGACGGAGGAACGGAGAACAGGCCCCTCCCATGAAGAGATCCAAGAGCGGGAAAAAAATAGATTACACGAGTTAGACTTGGCACGACTCAGATTAGACGGAGAATTGAAACTGGCGGAACAAAAAATAAACTTAGAACACTTACGGCTCAGAGAAGAGCGAGAGGAAAAACAGAGACAGAGAGACCTCGAAGAAAAAAGACTGGCATACGAGCACGAGTGCAAACTAGCGGAGATAGAAATACGCAAACTGAACAAAAACCTAGGGGTGCCCGAGCAACCGCACTCCCCGGGTCCTACCGAGCAGAAGGTCCACATCCCCAAGGATGTGGTCCGAGAATATCACCGGAACGACGACATACAGCAGTGGTTCAAGGCCTATGAGATTGCCATGACCGCCCACCGGGTCGCTCGAAGTGACTGGGGAGCCGGTCTATGGGGGAGATTCGTCAACGAGGGTCGTGATGCCCTGCTGCAGCTTCCGGACCATCAAATGACGTCCTATGACCACATGAAGGCCGCCCTCCTCAGTCGATATGGACTTACACCCGAAATGTACCGCCAGAGGTTCCGCAACTGCACCCGGATCCCAGGTACGACGTGGTTGGAATACGTGAACTATTTCAGCCGAGCCTTCGAGGGGTGGATCAAGGGTAACAACGTAACCACTTACGAACAACTCTTCAATCTCATTGTGTGGGAGCACCTCTCCAACAACTGCTTTGTCGAGCTCAGGAAGCACCTCCTCGACAGTAAATTGACTGAACCCCGGCAGCTCGCCACCGAGGCTGACCGGTGGGAGAGCACCCGAGTGGCCCGGAGTGGGCCGAATGAGCAGAACAGAACCAACCAAGGTCACCATCGTCCCCGAGGAGGAGGAGGAGGAGGCCCGGGCCGGGGCAGAGACGCCGCCCCGGCCGCACCCACTAACGCCACCCCGGCCCCAGCAGGCCGGGGAAACCCCCCGATGCGCCCGGGGTTCCGAGCTAACGTGACGTGTCATCGATGCCAGCGAGTCGGCCACTATGCCAGTGACCCGACCTGCCCGAAGAACCAGGCCCCCGGGCCCCGCCAGATGGCGGCCGCCGCCCTGGGAGAAGAACAAGTCTCCGAAGACACGGAGACCTATGAGTCGGAGCAGTTCGAGTGGGAACCCGCCGCCATGACCCTGGCATGCCTAGGAGGAAGAGACATGGTCCCGCGGACTCCCCTGCCCGCCAACACTCGGAAGTACAGCCAATGGGTGAGCATCAATGGGCGCAAGGCCGAGGCCCTGCGTGACACCGGGGCCAGTGTGACGGCCGTCCGCTGTCACCTGGTGACCCCAGAACAAATCCTACCAAACGTACTTTGCCCCGTCCGATCGGCAGATAACTCGGAGAGCCTGTGTCGGATGGCCTGCGTCCCCTTCGAATGGGGAGGAGTGTCCGGCATGCTGAAAGTAACTGTCCGTGACGATGCCCCCGTAGACTGCCTCCTGGGGAACGATCTCGAGAGCTCCCCGTGGGCCGCTGTGGAAAGAAGAGAGCATCTGGGGATGTTGGGTCTCCCGGACTGGGCGTGCGTAACCACCCGGTCCATGGCCACCCGCACCATCCCTAGACCAGAAGAACCAGAATGGGCAGCACCTCCGCCCTCGATCACTCCAGAAGAAGACTTCCTCTAGACCGACCACCCGGACCCCACCCCAGAGGGGTCCACACAGCCCCCGAGCTTCCCGACCTGGCTCAGTGGCGTCAAGAAGGGGGGCCCACCCAGGAACAATTCCGGCAGGAGCAAAAGACCTGCCCCTCCCTCGAGGGATTGCGACAGCAAGCGCTCGCCCAGAGCCAAGGAGACACCACCGGGGCCCACTGGGTTTATTGGGACAATGATCTCTTGTACAGCGAACAGAAAATCGCAGAACTGGGGGCCGGGCGAGTGCTGGTGGTGCCCCTCCACTTCAGAGACTTCCTGTTGAACCTAGCCCATGATGTCCCCCTGGCCGGGCACCTGGGCCAAGACAAGACCTACCACCGCCTGGTGACTCACTTTTTTTGGCCCAAAATGAGAAATGACGTATCCAACCATTGCCGGTCCTGCCCGACCTGCCAGGCCAGTGGGAAGAGCGGCCGCAAACTCAAGGCACCCCTACAACCATTCCCCGTGGTGACCACCCCGTTCGAAAGGGTGGGAATAGACATTGTGGGGCCCCTAGACCCCCGAACAGTACAGGGACATCGCTTCATCCTGGTCCTGGTGGATCACGCTACCCGCTATCCTGAGGCGGTCCCCCTTCGTACGATAACAGCCCCAGTAGTGGGTCGAGCCTTGATGGGGATCTTCTCTCGAGTGGGCTTCCCCCGGGAAGTCGTCAGCGACCGGGGTACGAACTTTATTTCAAAGTATATGAAATCCCTCTGGCAGCAGTGCGGAGTCACTTACCGATTCACCACCCCCTATCACCCCCAGGGGAACGGACTGGTCGAGCGGTTCAACCGCACCCTCAAGGGGATGATCATGGGGCTGGAAGAACCCCTACGCCGCCAGTGGGACGTGCTACTACCGTGCCTCCTCTTCGCCTACCGAGAAGTCCCCCAGAAGTCCCTCGGCTTCAGCCCCTTCGAACTCCTGTACGGACACCCCGTTCGCGGGCCTCTCAGCCTAGTGAAGGAGGAATGGGAAATGGCCCCCCTAAAGACCCCTCCGGACGTCTACAAATACCTCCTGACCCTCCGTAATCAGACCCGGAAATTCAGGGAGATCGCTAAAGCCAATCTGGAGGCCAGTCAAGAGGACATGAAGAAGTGGTACGACCAACATGCCTCCTCCATCGAGTTTGAACCGGGTCAGCAGGTATGGGTGATGTCCCCCATCGAACCATGTGCCTTGCAGGACAAATGGACGGGGCCCTTCAAGGTGATCGAGCGCAGGAGCCCCGTCACCTATCTCATCGACCTGGAGTCCCCCCGGAACCCCCTCCGGGTCCTCCACGCCAACCGACTCAAACCCCACTTCGTGCGCTCAGAGCTCAGCCTGCTGATGGCTACCGACAGTGGCGCAGAAGGAGACTCCGAGCCCCTCCCGGACCTACTGAGGACCCGGGAAAGAGATGGTTCGGTGGACGGGGTCCGACTCTCTGAGGCCCTGACCCCAGAGCAGCGTCAAGATTGCCGGGCCCTCCTGCTGCCGTTCGCAAACCTGTTCTCCCTCGCACCCGGAGTCACCTCCTGGTGCCTGCACGACGTGGACACGGGGGACAGTCCTCCTGTCCGACACCGGGCGTACCGAGTACCGGATCGGGTACGTACATGCATCCAAGAAGAAGTCTCCAAGATGCTCGCCCTCGGAGTCATCGAACCTTCGGACAGTCCCTGGGCCAGCCCGGTCGTCCTGGTCCCCAAGGCCGCGGCCCCGGGCACCACCCCTGAACTCCGGTTCTGCATTGACTATCGGGGTCTGAACGCGGTCACCCGAACCGACGCTCACCCTATCCCCCGAGCAGATGAACTAGTCGACCGCATGGGGGCAGCCCGCTACCTAAGCATCTTCGACCTGACAGCGGGCTACTGGCAGATCGGCCTCACCCCCAGAGCCCAAGAACGTTCCGCTTTCTCCACCCCGGATGGGCACTACCATTTCAGAGTGATGCCCTTCGGCATGAAGAACGCTCCAGCCACTTTTCAAAGACTGGTGAACCAGGTATTGGCAGGCCTCGAAGAATTCAGCGCCGCCTACCTGGACGACATCGCGGTATACAGCCGCCACTGGACGGATCACCTCCACCACCTCAGAGAGGTCCTGCAGGCCCTCCAACAGGCCGGCCTCACCATAAAGGCCAGCAAGTGCCAAATCGGCCAGGGGTCCGTGACCTACCTCGGACACCAATTGGGGAGCGGTCTGGTGGCCCCCCTCCAACTCAAGGTAGCTGCCATTCAGTCCTGGCAACCCCCCGAGACACAAACCGAGGTCCGAGCCTTCCTGGGGCTCACCGGATACTACCGGCGGTTTGTAAGGGACTATGGCAGCATTGTGGGGCCCCTCACGGAGCTCACGTCTAAGAACCACCCAAAAAGAGTCAACTGGACTCCCGACTGTCAAGCAGCCTTCGAGACGCTGAAGGCCGCCATGTGCACCGCTCCTGTGCTCCAGGCCCCCGACTACAGCCGCGAGTTCATCGTGCAGACCGATGCCTCCGACCAGGGTATTGGGGCCGTCCTCTCCCAACTGAACCCCGAGGGAGTGGACCAACCAGTGGCCTTCATCAGCAGAGCCCCGAGAACAGCGCTGGAGCACCATTGAGCGAGAGGCCTTCGCGGTGGTATGGGCCCTCAAAAAGCTCCGGCCGTACCTCTTCGGAACCCATTTCCGGGTACAGACGGACCATCGGCCCCTGCAGTGGCTCATGCAGATGCGGGGGGGAGAACCCCAAACTATTGCGATGGTCCATCTCCCTGCAGGGGATGGACTTCACTGTGGAACATCGCCCTGGCCAAGACCACGCCAACGCGGATGGCCTGACCCGCTTTTTCCGCCTCGACGAGGAAAGTCCCCAAGAAGATGGGTGACTCTCCCCGCCTTCAGCTGGGGGGGACGCATGTTGGACAGGCCACATGAAGGGCTCACTCCCTCCCCGCAGGACAGGGCCCGGGCCACCGTCAGCACCATTGCCCGGCCCAGCCGCCATCTTGGACACGGCACCACGCGGCCGCGCGGCCTCAGCCCGACCCCAACCCTGGGCCTGGCCAGGCCCCGACATCCCGGCACCACCCTCCACCCAGGAGGTGAACGGCCCACTTGGCAGGTCAATGGGAGTACGAAGTGTCGATGGCTCTCCCCCGCCAGGTGCCGAGCACCCCCAGCCTCCTCGGGCGCTGGCTCCGCCCCCCTGCTGGGTGTCTGGACTCCCTCATCCCGGACCGCCCGACCTCCAAGAGCGAGGGTCCGGACATCAAAGGGCGCCAGACCTATAACTGGGGCAGCCCCAGGACAGGAAGGCAGTTGTATCCTGGAGTCGAGAGACACCGCGACGAACTCATCCTTGACGGACTGTTGGCGCTGCCACAGCCCTGCCTTGTGAACTATCGTCCTGCCTGCTGGCGCTGCCGCGGCCCTCTGTAACCTTCATCCTCGTGGGACCTGCTGGCGCTGCCGCGGCCCGTTGTAACCTTCATCCTCGTTGGGACCTGCTGGCGCTGCCGCGGCCCGTTGCAACCTGCATCCTCGTGGGACCTGCTGGCGCTGCCGCGGCCCGTTGTAACCTCCATCCTCGTGGGACCTGCTGGCGCTGCCGCGACCCGTTGTAACCTTCATCCTCGTTGGGACCTGCTGGCGCTGCCGCGGCCCGTTGCCACCTACGACCTCTTCGGGACCTGCCGGCGCTGCCGCGGTCTGACCCATCCGAACACCGAGCTCGAGGATTGTGAGCTATCACCGTTACACACCCGTACCCGTGGGTACCAAGACTGTCCCGCTACCCCCTTCCCTTACTAGAGACTAGAATTGAGAGGATCATCGTGTCCTGATCGCCTTGTATCGTACCACACTACTACCCGAAGTGCCTATAAAAGGTGTTACCCTAATCTTTGTGTGGTGTCCATCTGTGGGGGGGAAGTTACCTGTCTGTGCGATCACTGTGCTCGGCCGGCCCTCCCGGTCCCCGTCTAACAAGCCCAAACCAAACCTTTTTCACCAGTTCCATCATGAGATGTGTTATTCTACATTGTCTCCACACTCCGCTGTTCACCCAACTGTCCCATTTTTAAGAGTACTCGTCATTTTCCCCACCAAATGCCTCTTTTTTCTTTTACTAACTGGGGCCGTGGAGATAGGATCAATCACTGGGGAATGCTAAATGTCCGCTATAGCCACCAAGCTTGCTGTGTCATCACTTGCTAAGTGGGGTGATTGCATAATATAGGCAATCCCAAGCAGATTTTCCTTGGTTACAAAGGAGCACCATTATTCTCTCCCCCAATGCCAAGCTTCTCCTCAACTGTAGCAATCTCTTCATAGAGGGCACCAACTGCTCACCCATATTGAACTTCAACTCAATCTCTGCAATGAATCATACTGATGAATAAATATCTCAAAGAGACGGGGCCCAGCCCTACCTCAGTAGGCCATGGATGGGCACAGACAAGTTCATTCTTGGCCCAACCTTCGCTTGGACATGCGCCTGGGCACGTCCCTCGCCGTGGGGAAATAAAAAGCACTAATGAAGCATGGTGCGCACAGGAGCACCTTCTCCTCCTGCCCAGGGCTCTGTGGACCAATGAATTGTGGGCAATTTAGTCCCCATATGATCTGCAGGAGTCCCACGCTAAGGGGAAATCAAAGAGCTTATGAAATTCAGTGAATGTCGGAGCCCCTGCTCCTCCAACTCAAGGCTCTGTGGACCAATAATTAAGGGCAATTGAGTCTCCCACACAATTGGCAGTCATCGCACCCTGTGGGAAAATCAAAGCACTCATGAAGCTAGGAGGCATTTTGCCCTAAGGAAATAGCACTAAATGCTACAGGACATGAACAGCAGTCACCAGAAGTCACTCAATCTCTCTTAGTTTGTAGTTCCTGTGCTCCTGCTGTAAGATTTTTGCTCCAACTTACTCTTAATTACTCAAGCTAGTGTGATTGCATAATTGTTAGTAATTTCACATCACAAAAGTTTTGGGTAATTTCAGAAATTTCTCCAAATTCTCCAGCATCATTAAACAATCGCCCAGGCCCACTTGCAAGCCTTGGGTACAAAGGATATCATATACTAGCGAGTTATAAGTAAGTTCGGAGTGCCAATCTGACATTTAGCCAATTCAACATGCTTTAGGGGTCAGAGAACATGCATTGGGACCTGGACAGAAGACTCCCAGTAAACAGAGTAAAAACCCCAGCAGTATCAGTACAAAAAAGTGGAAGGATCACGCAAAAAGAGGATTTTCCCAAATACACAAAAATATATACAGTTGGAAATTTAAGTATTCCCTTAGATTTTGCATTCTACCTATAAAGTCACTCTCATTCACTTTTTAGTGGAATATCTGAGTTTTTATGAACACAAAATATTGTGAGAAAGGGTACCTATCCTAAAATGTTTTTGCCTGATCACTTCCTATAGTGTCATTGACTAATAAGGAAATATAAAACAACTTTAATAATAATTTCTCTTTTACTGTTAAGTTTTTGTTCATATTAGATAGTCTCTGCTGCACCAAAGGTCGAAAAACCAGTGAAAGTGTGCTGAGTAACCCCCCCACCTGAAAGACCTCCACTGGCTCCCCACCCAGAAAAGATGACAGTTCAAGATCCACAAACATGACTACAAAGCCCTCCTTCCCTGGGACCTGTCTATCTCAACCATCGACTGAACTTCCACCATCCTGCTAGACACCTGCTTTCCTCTTCACCTGCTCTTGCACACACTTCCTGCATCTGTCGCAATCATAGCTGTGGCCGCTCCTTCACCTACATCGCAGCTAAAACCTGAAACGACCCTCCCCTCCAGCTCTGTACAGCCCTTTTCGCTGGCAGACTTCTGAAAGAGACTCAGGATGTGGCTCTTCGATGGAGAGACAGTGCTCAGAAATCCAAGGGGTGAAAGTGTTGCACTTTACTAATGCTGTTTGAATTATTAATTTGATTAAGCTATAAGCAAGACAGATCAAATTAGGAATTTCTTTGAATCACAATTAGGAGATCACCATGCCTAATGTATGAAACTCATTAAATTCATTCAGCTATTTTCTAGTGAGTCGCTAATAGACCTACCTCAAGCATATTAATGAGGTAGTATACAGACTGTAGCCCATTAGGAATAGCAGCCATCACAGGGACGGTGGCCTGTAGGGGTCAGCAGACCACCTTGTCTGTGATTGCTTTTAATAAAGCAATTTTTTTAAACGTAGCCATTCCCTCTTGAAAGAAAATCGGATACATTTAAGAAGAAAAAAATTTAACATTTTAAAATCATTTTTTAAGAGTAGGCAGTGGTCTGTGGGATCACTACCTGCTCTTAACATTTTAATTGTTTTTTCAAACATTTTCAAAGGGGAAGGGGTCCCTTTTAGACCCCTATCTATTTGAGAATGGGTTACCACCAACTTTGAGTTGGTGGTAAAGTCGAATGTTTTGTGAATGCATTTCGGTTGCCAAACATTCATACATCTCATGGTGATTTGGTAATTGGAAGGGACGTCCTAAACATGTCCCTTACATTGCCAAATTGGTATGTATTTACAATTCCAAATTGCGATTCTGCAACATCTTACCAAATCACATTTTGGGATTAATATTGCTGAGACTCTTTCCTCTTGAGGCGGAAAGCCGGGAGGGAAGAGCACGTTTGTTGTTTTAAAGTGCGTTTTGGCTGAGTGTCGAATTAGGACAGGAAGCCTTTTAGAGTTTTGCTTTGCAAAGTATGTTTGGCTGAGTGTCGAATTTGGACAGGAAGCCTTTTAAAAATTGTTAATTTTGTTCACCTGTACACGTCGGAATTCTCGGTGCCCACAGACCTCTGCAGGTCCCCCGCAGCCGAATCACGGGCTGTCTCGGGGCCGATATCCAACCAACACACGCCATCTTGGGGGTGGTAGAAGGGGAGCGTTCCAGCTGCCTGGCCCCTCCCTCCCGCTGATGAGCATATAAAAAAATACCACTGTAAGTGTGCAGCACTGAATTGCTGAGACTCTTTCCTCTTGAGGCGGAAAGCCGGGAGGGAAGAGCACGTTTGTTGTTTTAAAGTGCGTTTTGGCTGAGTGTCGAATTTGGACAGGAAGCCTTTTAAAAATTGTTAATTTTGTTCACCTGTGCACGTCGGAATTCTCGGTGCCCACAGACCTCTGCAGGTCCCCCGCAGCCGAATCACGGGCTGTCTCGGGGCCGATATCCAACCAACACTCGCCATCTTGGGGGTGGTAGAAGCGGAGCGTTGCAGCTGCCTGGCCCCTCCCTCCCGCTGATGAGCATATAAAAAAATACCACCGTAAGTGCGCAGCACTGAATTGCTGAGACTCTTTCCTCTTGAGGCGGAAAGCCGGGAGGGAAGAGCACGTTTGTTGTTTTAAAGTGCATTTTGGCTGAGTGTCGAATTAGGACAGGAAGCCTTTTAGAGTTTTGCTTTGCAAAGTATGTTTGGCTGAGTGTCGAATTTGGACAGGAAGCCTTTTAAAAATTGTTAATTTTGTTCACCTGTGCACGTCGGAATTCTCGGTGCCCACAGACCTCTGCTGGTCCCCTGCAGCCAAATCACGGGCTGTCTCGGGGCCGATATCCAACCAACACACGCCATCTTGGGGGTGGTAGAAGGGGAGGGTTCCAGCTGCCTGGCCACTCCTTCACTCCTACGCTTACGCTATAAATGCATGACATCAATCGGAGGCGCAGCGGACGGGCGCGCCAAAGGCAAGCCCGTCTGTGCCCGTCCGTGACCGAACGGGACCAGGGGCGGGGACCTCTGGGGGAATTAAGTTTCGAAAGAGCTACAGCTCCCTCGAACTTAGGAACCTCTGTCCTCCAACTGACAGCATTTGCCAGCACAGTATTAGTATTAGGAACGGAGACATAAAGTGTGCACACTGCCCTTACATGTTCAACCGACATTTGGGGTCTCGACATAAGGGTAAAATATTAAATATGGCCGTGATAAACTGCCGGTCCCTGGGGAAGCATAAGATGGAAATACACGAATACCTGACGGACCATCAGGTGGACGCCCTTTTCCTCACGGAAACGTGGCTAAACTCCACGTCAGCACCAGATGTACTGGCGGCTCTCCCACCGGGATATGATATCAAGAGAGTCGATAGGAAGAAGGGTAAGGGGGGGGGATTGTGATGATCCACAAACAAGAACTGGTATGCACCTTAGAAGAGAGGGACATTGGAAAGAGCGAGGCGGGCTTCTTTTCCCTAGCAGTGCCCCTTGGGTACTGTCTTAAGGGATTTTTAATATACCGCCCACCGGGACCCGGAGCGAGTTTCCTCACGCAACTGATGGACACTCTCACGCTCTCTGCCCTTACTCATGAAAGACTCCTCCTCCTAGGGGATTTAAACTACCATTTTGATGACCCCTCGAATACCGAAGCGCAGGAAGTCAGACAGGAGTTAGCAGGCATACAGATGTGGTTAAAATCAGAAATGCCTACTCACTGCCAGGGTCATCTTCTGGACCCTATCTACGCTAATTGGGACACTTTGACTGTAGCCCCCCCAACTCCTATCATTTGGTCGGACCACTTTCTAGTCGCATTTCGGGCTATGGTCCCGGATAGTGGACTTCAGAATGGGACAACCATCCCCAATAAACGCAGGAAATGGGCTAAGTTTTGCCCAGAGGAATTCAACAAACTAATAGAATACGAAGGTCCACTTGAGGAAGAGGAAATTGAGTCCGCCTGCGTAACATTAAGCCTACGAATACAAAAGGCACTAGATCATACAGCCCCATGGACTCAGAATGCGCCAATCAGAAAATCTAAATCTGCCCCCTGGTTCGACACTGAATTACGAGGACAAAAGGCCACATGTAAAAACCTAGAGAGGAAATGGAGGAGTTTCTATTTGGAGACAAATAGCGCCGAATATAAGAAAGGCTTAAAAGAATATCACGCCCTAATCCGAAGAAAGAAAAAAGTATATTATTGCACCAGAATTAAGAATGCGAACAACTCCAGGAAGGAAATGTTCCTAATATATAGGGAACTGTCGGACCTCACCCCACTGGCAGCCCCTATAGCTGGATCAGTGAGAGCTTGCAACCAAATAGCAGAGTTTTTTGCCAGTAAAGTGGATAAAATCTATATGGCATTTCCCGAGGCAGCTAGAGTGGGGGATGGGAGAGGGGAAACTCCCCCAATTGCAAAGAATAGCAACTGCCTCTCGGAATTCCTAGTGCCTACACGGGAAGTAATATGCCAAATAGCAGGCAGCATTAAATCAGGATCACCGAATGACCCAGCCCCCCAAAAAAAACTCCATGGCAGCCTAACCACTCTGGAGCCATATATTAGTTACCTACTTGCTCTCTCATTTGGATCAGGACAAGTACCTGGTGCTTGAAAGAAAGAAATAGTTCTCCCTTTGAGGAAAAAGCCGAACATTAGCCCTGCTAACCTGGATAACTTGCGACCTATCTCCCTTCTCCCCTATTTTGCCAAAATCGCGGAGAAAGCCGTTAATAAACAGCTCTCGGCATTCGCGGAGATCAACGGACTGTTCCATCCCTCTCAGTCGGGATTCCGGGTGCTACACTCTACGGAGTCGGCACTGCTGGCCTCAACGGAAGCCCTACGTAGATATGCGGACGAAGGACAGACAGCGGCACTGATCCTATTAGACCTCAGTGCCGCTTTCGACACTGTAGCACATCACACACTGCTACAGTATCTTAATAGGGGAGGAGTGAGAGGCAAGGCATGGGAGTGACTGAAATCATTCCTTACTGGCCGCAGTTTCCAGGTTGCTCAAGGACAGTTCAGGTCTAATGAAATAAAACTCAAGCAGGGAGTCCCACAAGGCTCCAGTCTCAGCCCCACTTTATTTAACTTATATGTGGCTCCGGTCGGAGCAATCACAGACAAATTTGGCGTTGAGACAATAGCGTACGCTGAGGACACACAATTGATTGTGTCGCTGACGCAACCAGAAGAGCAATGTGCGGCTAATTTCAAGAGCTGCATGCGGGAACTCGCCAAGTGGATGGCAGAAAACTGCCCCCGTCTTAACGGAAACAAGACGGAGGTACTGATCATAGGTAAATCCCCATCAGTGTGGACCACGCAGTGGTGGCCGGACGAGCTGGGTGAACTGCCTACTCCTAGTAATCTAGTGAAAAAACTAGGGGTCTGGTTGGACAAAAATTTAACCTTTGACCACCAAACCAAACTAGTGGCAGGCACCTGTTTTCACACACTTCGGGTCCTTAGGAAAACACTGGACCTTATGCCCACGCCGGTGCGCCAGACCCTAGTCCATGCATTGATAACATCCAGGCTGGACTACGGAAATGTTCTGTACCTAGGAGCCAGCGAAAAATGCGTGTCTAGACTGGAAGGGCATCATCGCAAAAAGCCCTGAGATCACTCCACTGGCTCCCTGTTCGGGAACGGGTGAAGTTTAAAGCCCTCTGTATAGGACACAGGATCCTTCAGGGGAAAGGCCCCAGGTACCTGATTAATTATCTAAAGTGGTATGAACCAACGCGCCAATTAAGATCCACTGGCGTGGGGCTGGTACAGGTCCCAAAGGTAAAAAGAGCTAGAATGGGGGGAAAATTCTTCACAGTCCTGACGGCTAGACTATGGAACAAGCTGCCAGAAAAGCTGCGCTTGGAAAAGGCGGAGCTTACATTCCGCTAAGAATTGAAAACATGCCTATTTCCCCAATCTCCAGTGCATTAAATAGGCCCTCCTTCCACAATCAGCAATAGGCACAATGGGAAACAACAGCAGCGAGCTAGCGCGTGGACACACCTATAGGTGTAACCAAGCGCTTTATAAATTTGTTATACTAATAATAATAATACATACCAAATTCATTTTTGCGTTTGCATATGACCCGATTCTGCAAATCAAGCCATTTGCAACAGCAAAAATGCTTTGTATATCTAGCCCTTAATGCACAGTCAAAGGCTAGAGGCATTACGGCTGAAGGAGAAGCTCTTAGATAGCCCATCACATGGTTATTGAGTCCTTTTAAGTGGAAGAGGGCTGGGGTCTTGATGTCAGTTCAAAATATGTGTAACAAAATAATGAATTTGAATCTGCTTATAAGATGAATTTTAAAACAGACTTAGTACTTTTTTGCAAAGTGGACTCTGAAAATAAGTAAATAGCCCAACTAAAAAAGACTAAGGGCCTGAACACGAGCTCAGTGGTCACACCGCTGACGCTGTGTCGGTGTCAGATTCATCGCCGCCAACTAGGTGGTTCACCCGCTGTATCACAATGTTGTATGAACCCGCTTTCAGAGGAAAGCAGCTGTCATTGGGCGGAACAGAGATGATTTACTGACATCTGAACTATGAGTTGGCCTTCCAATGAGCTGATTGTGGCAGTGGGATCACCTGCTTCGAGTCAGCGGAATTGAAGGATTTAGGGTGCATACTCACACATTTATATTTCTACGTTTCAGTCTCTGATGTGGATTCTTTTCTCCAGGTTCACACTTCACAAAAGCATCTTTATCCCAAAGAAAACAAACCCTGTTAGCGCGAAATACAGGTAAGTCAGTTTTGTAATATTTACACATTGTCTGGACTGGGCACATATGGTCCCGACTTCAGCAATGGAAAAAAACTGGTAGTAGGTATTTTTTCACATATGTCACGCATTTGTGTACACTGCAGTTAAAATATACAAACATAGGCAAAAAGGGAGATTGATCAAATGCTTGGATAGTTGAAAAATCTGAACCAAGAAGAGTGGCTTTGATTGATATACTACTGGAAAGTTTTTGTGGTACCTTAAAAATTGAGTTTTAAAGATCCTGACCTTCGTGCACCATGACCTCTTAAACATATAGAGCAATTAAAAAAATTGCAATCTTCAATTACTGCATTGACCCTTGTTAGAGTGGTAGCCATAGGGTGGGGGGGTCGGGAATGTGGTCCAGGAAGAACTACTATGATAATGCATGTCTGGCAGGGTACATGTACAGTTGCACAGCAACTGCAAATAATACGTCACAAGAGGCACTAGCACTTTATTGTGTTTTATTATGTTTTTGGATCTGTCCAATTAATTTTATTCATACTCTTTTTATATTATGATCGTTTTAAATAACTTGACACAATAAAGTTTATTTATCTGTCTACACAATGGTTTCTACATTCTCAGGGTCAAGTGCAGGTTGACTTTCTAAAGGTGACCAATTTGTGGACTGATTTGTTTTCTATAGCGCATGCCATATTTTGCTGAACAAATGTTAGCTTTACCTATTAGCTTATGTTCCGAATTTATGGTATGCCTTGCAGCTTTATTATGGGGTATTGGAAACTTGATTACTCTAAATGAGACTAGAAAATTGAAGAACTTTGTTTAACCTGAATCTCCCCTGAGAAAACAGCTCTGCTTGACTCAGATAGAGATTTAACAATTAATGAGGCCATCTGGGCCAGACACACTGTCTAATGCTGTCTAATGGAGATGCGTTGCAAAATTAGTAGTAAACAATACAATAGGAATTACCCACACTGCAGCCTGATTCATACTGTCAAATGAGTTTTATTTTATTGTTCTTGCTGTAATATTTTAAGTGTAAGAAATGATGGAACCCTTTTGGCTCCAGGTGGACTCCATAGAACAGTGACATAAGTGTTAGAGCAAAATGCACTGAAGGCTGGGTCAGAATGTAGAGTTTATGGTTTCATGTAGAAGAATAAAGACGTGTATTACTAAGTTCCATGTGTGGCGTACTGCTTTACGGGTACCTAGGCTGGGAAGCACTCTGATACTGGACACAAGTTAAGTAACCCAAATATCAACAATGCTCTCTCAAAGAGTTTTCCATGGTCCACGCAAACTACTTGTCCATGCCACATGTGTCGCAGTCAAAGTGGGGAACAGACATCTAATGCTTGTGGAGTCAAAGCGCAGTTCCAGCCACTGCAAAGAAGTTAAAAATTACAAAAGCATTGCAAAGATATCTTCCTATCAATGACCAAGAACCTGCTGATCAGATCATACTTAAAGGTACCAAACTGCTACGTAATATAAAGTCATATGTAATCTGGAGTGTGAGCACTAAAGACAGATACAACCAAGTTATTTATCAAAGAACATTTATTAATAACATTACAATTAGAAAGAGAGGCCTAAGAATACAACTGTTATTTACTCACAAGATCCTGAGTAAAGTGAGCTGGTATGACCTCAGCTCCAGGTACCGCAACACAGGTAGCACAGTGCAAAATGACTGAAGATATCTTCAGAGCTGCGGAAGGCTGAGAGAATGAAGGCAAAGACTGAGGCAGTCACATCAAAAGTCATCAAGGATGATCCAGAGGCTAGCACATCTCAAGGCCTTAGAGATGGCTCACACAAACAAGTTCCTGATGAACAGCTGAGGGAGCAGGAGAGAGCTTTACCCTCAATGTCAGTCACTCCCATAAATGGCTACAATGCTGCCACTTTCCTGAAACTGCCACCATCATTCGATGTTGCCTAAAAGCCAAATATTAGCGAAAGGTGAACTGATTGGATAGAGACATTTGAAAATGTCATTGATGCACTTGAAGAGACTAATAGCATAAATTGTATCAGGTAGCTCAAAAATCTTGCTGGTGATGGTGTAAAAGAAGTAATAAAGAGAATACTACGAACTGGTGAAGTTGTCAAATATCTTCCTATTAAAGAAGTGTTGAACTTCAAGTTTAATAATGCCAAATGATGATTTTGAAAGTTACATCTTCAACCAGGAACGACGGAAAGCTGGTGATACCATTTATTCATTTAATTGAATTATGAAAAAGCTATGCATTTGAGAGTTATTGATGGATGCTTGTCAGGCTCATGCAGACAATGAGTGCTGAGAAAAACTCTTAGTCTGGAGCATGTGTTAACAGCTGCCAAAGCTAAAGAGCATACAGATGGACAATCTGCAGACATGGAGGACGTAGGTGCCCAGAATGAATCAGTCATGAGGATTAAAAGTAAGCTGAAGACCGAAGGACACAAGGTGATGTCTGTTCAGTATCAGCACATCCACTGACGTGGGACTGATTTCTGTGAATTACAAACATGAATGCTCGCCACAAAATAGTAAGTCAATTCCCATCGCTTTTTCACTGTTTGGAAAAGTTAAGACTTTGAAAGTGAAGTTGCAATTAATCAGGACGT
Organism: Lissotriton helveticus; assembly: GCF_964261635.1. NCBI lineage: Eukaryota > Metazoa > Chordata > Amphibia > Caudata > Salamandridae > Lissotriton > Lissotriton helveticus. The sequence continues at coordinate 1,583,129,558 of NC_136059.1, read as the reverse complement.
CTGTTCTGTTGCTCAGAGACATAGATGAGTGGCATTCATTTGCAAGAAGCTTTTGAGAAAGAACTTGAATCCTTACTTAAGCATATTATTGAGTGTTCCACTGGTCCAATGCCATGGGTGTCTCCCATAGTAGTAATGCCCATAAAGAGCAGTAAAGGAGCTGTACGCATATGTGTTGACATGCTTCAAACTAGCAAATCAGTTGAAGGAGAACATTCAGGCCCACACAGTGCTGACATGATAATGCAATTAAGTGGTGCAAAGGTCTTCTTTCATCTTGATTTAAATAAAGTACATGACAACCTTTTCTACATATGTGTGTCTATTTTGATACAAAAGACCACCAGCCTGATTTAGATTTCAGCAGACTGGTTACTCCATCACAACGGGTTCTCACATGAGGATTTTTCTGTCCTCCCTAGCCCTGAATCCTTTCATGCACCTGCAATAGCCACGCTCATCCTGGAGCATGGGTGGGTCGAGTAGCAGACCAGTAGGTGGCTCCCTCTTCTATCGGGACTGCTTCTTCTGCTTCCCCTCTGGACTGGGCGACTCCTTCCTTTTGTAGGGTCAGTAGAAAGAGCTCTCTGCTCTCCAGGGGTAGCTCAACATGTTTTCTGGCTGGCGTGTCTTCTCGACCTTGTCTTTCTCTAGGCGCGGCATCTTCCGGCTCTTCTCCCCAACACACATTGTCCATCCTAAAATGCGATGACGAAGGTCCCACCTCCGATGACTCCCAACAATGGGATTTAAAGGAATAGGGACCCAGATTGGCCTGTGAGGGAGTGCAAAGGCTGTTGTTTTAATCTGATGGGGAAGAAGAGGACTAGACCAACTCGTCCTGCCCATTACACATCACTATCTCAATATATATAGGGCATGGTTTATTAGTCTGTGTGATCTATCTTGTGTTTAAAATATAAGACTTGAGTGATGTGAAGCCACAACATTATGTTTCATTGGAGATTCAAGGTGAAGGTGACCCATTTCTCAAAGTGCTTGGAATTGTGAAAAGGTGCACTCTATACCATGTTCTTATGTTGATGCCATATTTTCATGCTGTCTCTATACTATCTTGCATACATTACTGGTCAAAAATACCACTATTTGATTTATTTTATTGAAACCTTGGCTGCCCAGTGTTTCCCCGCCCAAGTGCTGAGCCCTTTCTTTGATGTTTGTGGCATTTCATGCTAGAGTCTTCATAATATTTCTTCACTAAAGGTATACAGGGTAAGTTTGAGCCCTTACCCCCCCCCAACCCACAATTTGGGGATTCTAAATGTGCCCAGAGTTTGTGAAGTCCCCTAGAAAAAACTGGGAAAATTGCTAAAATATAGAAAAATTTGGCTTGATTTAGAGTTTTGTGGACGGGTTCTTCTGTAAGCCTTACTGTTGGACATTAGGTTACTGATTGAGGGGGTCAAACTTTACTCAAGCAACAATCACAATTTCTGTCAGGAAGAAACAATAGTGAACCCCAATTAACCTGTGGGCAACCCTCTTGTCGCTTGGCACAAAGCAGTCAGGCTTAATTTAGAGGCAATGTGTGAGGTATTTATGCAACAATTTAAACAGTAATATAGTGAAAATGCAATTCAAGAAAAATACCGCAGAAAATGTAAATATATTAAAATGTAAAAAAGATATTTGAAACCAAAATGACAAAAATTCAATCAGTAGAACTGGAAATATTCAATTTCAACATTTTAGGTAACATTAGTGCCTAGAAGCACAAAGCTCCAACTGTGGTCATCTGGACACTGCCTAAACAGACTGCGCAGCTTAACATTTTCAGACAGCACAGCTGGATGAAGATGCGGGACCTGCATCATAAAGGTGTTCGTCAACAAAGCCTTCATCGACTACGTCCTCGGGTTCGATGCGCCGCTTGCTCCATTCAAGGTACTTTTTCAGCAGGACCTGCGTAATTCTTATAGCCTGCATGCCATCCATCGCAGTTGGCCTGAACTTTGATTTTCCCCAGTCTAGCACAACCTCAAGTAACCTTCAGGTACTATTGACTTCTAAGCACTATTTTTGCTACATTCTATAAAAATTCATACCTCCAGTTCTACTTCTTGAATTTTTGTCAATTTCATCTTGATTTTCTCATTTAAATATTCACTATTGTTCTAAACCTGTGTGGAATATTCTTGTTGTTTTTACATTGCTTTACTGTCTATGCGTGTTGCACAAATACTTTACACAGTGCCTCGTTAAATAAGCCTGATTGCTTTGTGCCAAGCTACCAGAGGGTAGTGTGTATCTAGCTTACCCTGACTTGAATTGTGGTCGCTACTTGGACAAGATGCATACTTCTGCCAACTAGAGACCCATTTTCTAACAGTTGGTCATAAGCCTTCCCACAATTATTACTTTTAATAAATACCTCTCAATGCAGTGACATAATCTGACAATGGCAAAAGTCATCCGCGTGTTAAATGCATATTTTATTTAAATTTTGAATAGTATTCCTCATATTTATACATGTTTGTTGCATGAATTACATGCCACATATGTTCATGGATCAGCTCTAGCTCAGCTCTCCTAGTTTGTTGACTCCAACACCACTAGTGCAGAGTGAACAGCATGCTTAGTGCGTAAGGATGAACAGTGTGCCTGCCTGAGTGCAGGGTGAGTAATGTATCAGAGTGCTGGGCTCAGTGTATAATGTGAAAGCAGCACAAGTGTAGTGCCTGTATCATTATATGGGTACAAGGAGATCCTGTATGAGGGCAGGGTAAGGGATTGCCTAAAGACGTACCTTTTTGATTGAGGGCGGAAGTCATGCACTTAGATTTCTTATTGGAGAAAATTAGCCTGTTGGCAAGTACACTACAGCTTTGAATTAGAGTGGAACACATTATGGAATCCATATCGAGAGCATTATACATCATTATTGGAAAATATCAGGGATTCTACTGCAGTCTTAAATGCAGGAGCAGGAATTAGGGGTTGAACTCGCAAGACTAGACACATTCCCTTCATTCACTCAAATACTTTATTTCGGTCATTTAGACCATAAAAGTTCAAATGCATTAAGCTTTACAGTACATTAAGACAATCCACAATACACAATTACAAACCCGAATATCTTATTTTGAAAATACAATCTGTGAGCCAGCACCCCATTAAGTAAACAAAAAACACGGCAACAATAAAATATACTAACATTGAGGAAGGATAAAATTGTTATATTTCATATTTATAAGTCACTAAAAGGGCACTCTTTAAGAACACAGATGATAAAAAATAGTTAAAAGTGGACCATGTCCTGTTAATAACAATAAATTGTTATCAGCTTAGGCCTCTGGGTTGGTATCTAAAAGTGACACCACATAGAAAAAGGAAGCGTAACACAGCAAAAACAATGGCCATTTGGGTGTTTTATTTCAGGAGCCTGAATGCCTCTGCACAGTACTTGGACCCCAAATTTCTGCATAGTTTTATCAACCAAGAGTATTTGGCTTTTTTGTAGCCAGGGCAGAAGAAAAATACAAGCAACTCTGACTCCTCTACATTGCTACAAGCCGGACAACCTAGAGGAGTTGTGCCTGTCCATTTGTTAGATAAAGTACGCCGAAGGAGTACCCCATGCCTGGATTGCATGTATAGTTTCCTCACTAGTACGGGTTGTATGTCATCCAAGGCAGGCTCTAAGATATACTGGACTTTTACTTTCATTAATGCAACTGATAATGTGCCTGTTACTGAGCTCTCCTGAAGGTGGGTAGGTTTAACCTCCCTATAACTCCAAACCAATTCCTTCCTGGAAATTGTGGGACATGCTTCCTCAGGGTTGTAACATAGATTTTCTCCACCCATATCCAGAAGTGTATCCGTAACGTGGGCTAACCAAGGGAGTTTCCCAGGACCCTGCATGCCCAAAACCTCCTTTAACTCTGCCCTATATAGAGCCAATTTGTGAGTTACCGATAGTTGATGGCAAAAAGTTAGGGGTCTGAGAGCAATTTTTCCTGCAATCGGTTTCACCCCTAAGTCCAGGCGAAGCAGTATGAGAGGGGAGCTGAGGGGTTGACCAAAACACTGCCTAAAAAGCGTTCTAAGTCTTGGTGATGTCTCTAAGAGAAGAGTGCCCCTAAAGTTTAGCACGTACATTGCCGCATTCCTTGCTTGCACTTTATAAATCTCCACGAGCGGTCCGATAGGTTTATGGCAGGAGTTCCTAAATAGCTTGGTCAGTCACCCCCGTGGTCTGTGCCAACCTTTGGCATGTTTTGTTTATTTGAGTCCCCCAAAATATTTTTTCAGTTAGGGTGACCGCAAGAAACTCAAATACAGGCACCCTCTCCAGCAGGATGCTGTGTAAGCAGGGATTTGGGCAAGTTGAACTGGCTTGATGTTAATCCCCTGCATTCGCAAAAGGCATCAAAGCTGTTGAGGATCCTCTGAATGCCCATGAGTCATTTTGAGAGCAAGAGGGTATCATCGGCGAACATCATTGCTGGCACTTTGCTGTTTGCTAGCTTGGGCACATCAAAGTCCTTCCCCGTGTTCAGTGCATTTATATATAGGCAAAACAGCCTTGTCTTACTCCTCTGTCAATGGGTATTGGTGTGGTAAGTTCTCCATGTTTACCAAGCCTGACTTGGGAATAATTGCCTTCATGTAATTGCTTGAGCATATGGCAAAGATAGGTGGGGATCCCCGAATCGCTTAAAACAGCCCCCAGTTTGTCTCTTTGTTCCAAGTCAAACGCGGTTTTTAGGTCCACAGAAATTAGAGAGAGGCTGCCATCCTTTATAATCACCGTTTTCCAGTACAAGAGTTGAAGCCTAAATATTTGGTCAATGGTGGACCTGTTTTTACTGAAACTGGCTTGGAACGAACTCGAAATCTTGTGTTCATCTATCCAAGTCTGGAGACGGTCCAACAGTACAGGGGCAAAGATTTACTGGCTGACATCCATTAGGCTTATTGGTTTGTAGTGGGCGGGAAGAAGTGGTGAACCTTTTTTGTGGACTGGTAGGATTTCCACTCCAGCCCAAGGGTCAGGGATCACCATTCCCTGCAATATGGAGCGTTAACAGGATCCACAGGTAAGGGCCCCAGATGGTTGGTTATGTATGGAAGAGGTCCCCTGGAATATTGTCTTGCTCAATATCTTTGGACGGGGCTATTTTGCTTATAGCACTGGCTATTTCTGTAAAGGTTATCTCAGGGGCCTCGTTATACTCATTCTGTGGTAAAGTGTTATCTGAGGATGTGGTGGTACCCTCGACCTCCGTCCTGGTGTAAAGGGCCTCAAAGTGTTTCTTCCAGACATCAGGCACAATATTAGGTTCTATGGCCTGCTTCCCTTCCCTACCACCTGTGTTAACTATATTCCAGAAGACCCGAATGTCATGAGTGGCTAGGGCCCTTTTCAGAGAGTCCCACTTATCCTTCTCCCTTGTTTTCTTTGCTTCAGTGGTGCTGTCCATGTCTATTGCCCTCTTATTTTTGATTAGGGGCCTGTACATGCCATTGATTGCATCTAGCAAAGTTAGCTTGGCCTTCTGACAGATATTATCGAACCAGGAGTGCATGACCTTTTTGTATAATTTGGTTAAAAGAATATGTCAGCCGGAGTGGAGGTTAGTACTTTGTGGGTCTCAGCAACATGTGTGAAGGAGGTGAATATTGCATCTCCAGGTATAGACTGTTACTTTGCCAGTACGATCGGGATGACAGATTCATATAAGGAGGCCAACCTAACACAAGAGTTCTGTATAACTGACCATTGAGCTCTCCTTATATTGTTGGCAAGTGTTAATCTGTCGTCCGGTGGTATTTTTAAAACAGAGACTTCCTCAGTGACAGACAGCTCCACCTCCACGATCAGGGCATTGTGGTCACTTTTGTGTCGGGACATGACAACAAAGTCGTCGACTCTGTGCCACATCTGTGTGTCTACCAGGATGTAGTCTAGAATGGAGGATTACCCTATTCTATTGAAAGTGTGTGACTCTTGGCTGTTGCTTACCAGCCTGGAGTACACATTAACTAGGGCTATTCTGGCCTTGGATGTGAATGTAAGAAGAATGCACTGGATGTCGTGTGAGGAGGACTCCAACTGCTTAACTGTGCATCCCAAAGGAGAGCACACCCATATGCAGAGACCACCCGATGTCCTGCCCCTGCCCCTGGTGTTGGCGGCTATTCTGTATGACGCAAATCCTATATGCTGCGTGTCCTGCCTGGCCCAAGTTTGTTGCAACATGCATAAGTCATGTTGGTCCACAAATCTCCCCCAACCAGGGTTGTCCAATTTTTTTCTAAGGTCTGCAACATTCCATAAAAGGAACTTTAGCTTGGCTGGTTCTGTGTGGTTTTCTGGGAAGGGTGTCAGGATGTCAGCATTGGGTGACATGGTTTCCTTTACATGGTTGCTTGCACACTTCACCACAGGTCTTGAAAAACACCACTGCTATAAACAAAGTTTGCTAGTGGGTTTGGGTCCTCTGGGGTTTCTAGAACATTAGCCTGCAAAGAAGCTTGTGGGGATCTCAAGAGTGGGCTTGTTAGAGTATTGTTGAGCAGCAGCCCCATGTCAGTGTGCCCTGCACATCTTACACGCTTATCCCAAACTAGTTGTATTGTTTCAGGGTGCTCCCACATTCCACCAGCTCACAACCCAGAAGTGGTGCATGGGAAGTACAGCTCCCCGATTGGGCTATCCCTGATCCGTGTTCCCCCATGACAGTTGGTTATCTTTTCTGGGTGAAACAGTTCTTTGAGTCAATCTACCTCTTCTAAAACCACAAATCTGTTGGCTATGCATATCTTATATAGCAAGGGTCTGGGGGTTGGTACCACTGCCTCGGTTGCTGCTGGTTTTGGTTTCACAGCCCATGTCCTTGGCTCATTTGCACCCTAGTTGCTGGTGCTTACATGGAATGTAGAAATAGCCTAGTGGTAGGGACCTAATGCCCGCGACCTGTCCATGATGGTTCAAGCATAAAAGGCTATGGACAGTCATTGGGTTTTTAAAGGAGATCTCTATGCAGTCCCCTTGCACATCTTTCTGGTTTCTTGCCCACCCAACTGAACCTACGTGTCATGAGAATATCGCCTGCATTTTCATAGGCGAATTGCCTCTGTCTGGCCAACCAAAACATACATTTATTCTTTAGTTCAAAGTGGGTTTCCCTCTGCCCTGGTCTGATCTCAGGTACACCTACTAGAACAATGACGTATGGCTTTCAGGTGTTGAAGTAGCAATATCTGTCTGCCAGCTAGCGTCAGCCCCCCCCCAACCCTGGTTTCAAACAATTCAGCCAACTTGCCTACTTGTGCTACCAGAGAGCTAAGCACACCTTTTAAAATGGATCTAACCTGAATCTGCAAGCCCACCACCAAGTTCGACACCCATACTGGGTAGTCTAAGGCCCTTCAAGCACTGCTTGTGAATCCCTTGTTTAAGTCTGGATCATCCCGGCACTCTCTGCTATTGGGTATCCCGTTGTTAGTCTAATTCTGTTTGGCCCTCGACCTAGCTGTTTGCTTGGGTTCCCCATTTTTGGCGGGGCCTAAGACAACACCCCCTTTATGCAAGTGGGCTATTTGGGCAGCTTTCGCCTTTACACAGTCAACATTCTGTGGCGTGGGAGGGTTGGTTTCCAAGATGAGGGTAGTTGGGGGGTAGTCCGAGCCAGTCAGAGAGAACTGGAGGTCAGGGTTAGAGACAACCGCCTATCAGTGAGCTCAATTTTGGTTGCCACCATGCCTAAAGCCATCTGTAACATCCTGTCAATAGAGGTTAGGGGCAAGGAAGAAGTGTGTAGCTAGGGCAGAGCTTGCTGCTTGTCATGACATGTCAGTTTCCCCATTGATGCTAGTTGCTTGGAATTGTCTACGGTCAATGCAATTCAGCTGCACAGTACTAGCCAGCAAAGACACGACCCAAGCTATCGCCCTCCCCTACTAATCAAGCCGGACAGAGACCTTGTCACTTGTAGTTCACTTTACTTAGTGGGCCAATTGATAACATCAAAGGAAGCGCTGTACCTTGTGAGTACTTGCTCAGGCCCCGTGGCTCCGAAAGCGTGTCTTCAGAAGGCAGATGTCAAGGGGGTGAACCAGCCTGGCCTCTTCTGGGCAATGACAGCAAGGATGGGCCTGACCTAGGCCCGGGCTTTGCCTGGGCGCGTCCCATGCTGCAGAAGACTGTTGCTGATTTTAGAGAGGAGAGGCCCCTCCCTCTCCCAGGTGCGGGTGTGAGGCAGTCTAGGCGACTGAGTCCCATCCCAGCTGTCGGCCTACAGCCGGTTCCTGTCAGAGGCCGTTAGAGCGTCCCGCGATGTGAGAGACTCTTGTGGATTTAAAAAAGGAGAGGCCCCTCCCTCTCCATGTGAGGCAGTCTGGGTGACTGAGTCCCACCCCAGCTGTCGGCATGCATCAGGTTTGTTGCGGGCTGATAGGGCCTGTAAACACGTCCCAATGCTGCGGGAGACTGTCATAGATTTTAGAGAGGAGAGGCCCATCCCTCTCCCAGGTGCGGGTGTGAGACAGTCTGGGGGACCAAGTCTCACACCAGCTGTCAGCTCGCAGCAGGTTTGTTGCAGGCTGACAGAGCCCGTTAGTGCGTCCTGTACTTCAGAAGACTGTCGCAGTTTTTAGAGAGGAGAGACCCCCCTCTCCCAACTGCGGGTGTGAGGCAGTCTGGGGGACCGAGTCCCACCCCAGCTTTCGGCTTGCAACAGGCTCATTGTGGGCTGACAGAGCCCATTAGCGTGTTACTTTATTTTAAAGTCCACCATCTACAATTATTTTGCATTTTTTGCTTGCATTAGTTGTGTTAGAGAGTAAATGCAACTACAGCAGGCTTGCTGGTACAGCTTCCAGGGTGGTAGACCCATGTGTGGCAAGCAAGGAAAGCCAGGAATGACGTTGGGGTTTGTTTATTGGAAGAAAGCAAAATAAACCTTGTGCTTGGAATTACATTTGAAATTCGATTTTGAAATCCAAGTTGTAATCAATAGAAGTCACTTCCGGAAGCAGGCATCGCTAGTTAGCTTGGGAGGAATTCTAACTAGGCCACAAAATCTCTCAGACTGAGGTATTGGCCAGGTGCACAGGAAAGACCTTGGATTTGTTATTTGATAACAGCTGTGTACCTATGCAAATGTCTCTCTTAACATAGAATAGATTATATTACAATGTTTGTTTCCGGTGGTATCTGTTAGTGAGTTATCGATTGGAATGATAGGAAAGGAGAGGGTAAGACAGAAACATATAGATACAAGGAGAGAAAAACAGAAGGACCAAGGATGATAAAAATGCGAGGGAGATGCAGGGAGAAGAAATAGAGACAGAGGCAGAGAGAGAGAGACGAATATTGTTCACAAGCAGGCGCGCAACACCCATTGAACTCAAAGGGCTTCAGCCCCCCCCCCCCCTTGTGTGTGGCAGCCTGGGAGGAGACAGATTCCCGGGCACACACAGCCACATCCGAGCACTTCACAGGTCTTTTAAAGACCTTTTGCATGTAAATGAGGCCTTGCTGTTGTTTTACCCGTTCTAAGAGCCTCTGCAGCTCCCCTCTGCCTATCGAGTAAAGGATTCAGCCGCCCCCCGAAATTGTTTCTTAGCCCCCCCAAAATTTGGCTTTAGTTGCACCTCTGTGCACAAGTGAGAAAAAAAGACAAGGGGGTAGAAAAATATGTAGGGATAAGACAGAAAGAAAAAGAGACGGAGGATTTGGTGAAAGAGAGGCAGGGATCGGGAGATCATGACAGAGAGGGATAAAGAAGGAGAAAATAGGAGAAGAGAGGGCAGTGATTAACTTGTAAAACACAGATGGCCTGCTTCACAGTTTGAAAGACAGGATACTCCATCACATACATGACGGATATCCCATCTGCCATATTAGAAGTCTATTATATCATAATTAAGGCTCCCGGTTTTCCGTTTTTACGGATTTTTACAGATAAATACAGACAAAAAACAATGTGTGTTCTGTCTGCATTTATTTTTAAAAGTGGATAAATACAGGAAATTGTGCTTCTTTTAAGCGACTCTCCGTGCTGTCTTTCATGAATTGTAGGCCAGCAGCTAAGCAGATGGACAGCATGAGAAATTTAAAAAGTTTGACATTTCTTTAAATAATGGGATATGTCAACATACATTTATGGTATTATACTAGTATTTACCAGTGTATGTATTTTTATATAATATTTGGCTGCTTAAAAAGTTAAAACACAACAGACATCAAACAATGAGTGCATGTCTATCAGTTAAATAGATATGGAAATGTACAGTATTACAACTTCATCTATACGCAAAACACAAAATAAATATGGATAAATACAGATAAAATGGCCAAAAAATAAATACCATAAAACCGGGAGCCCTAATCATAATGCACTTGTAATACAGCAGACGGGATATCCGTCATGTTTGTGACGGAGTATCCTTATTTACCACACACTAAATCAGGCCCCAAGTGCCAGAGCCCGAAGTGTTGCTCAGAAGCCTGTAGACAGCACTATCAATGGTCAGGGTACTATGGCTGCGTTGTCTTGACTCTACATCACGCCTCCTTAATCTGCCACTAGACATTCACTGATACTTTTTTTCCCTTGTGCGCGGTCTTTTAATCCATGCTTTCTTTCTTGATCATTGTTTTTTTCTGCCTTTATCTTATTCCTTCTTTCCCACTTTTGCGTTCTTCCCTCACATGCTTCAGAACACAGTCTGCTGAGGAAAAAAAAAATCCAGTCCCCAAAATCTAATATTGCTGCACCCCACCTGTAACCATAGGCACAAATTAGGCACTGAGAGAAGTTGACAGAGAATGGCAGGATTAAGATAAAGATACACAGGCAGAGACAGAGTGGGGCAGAGAGAGTTATGTAGAAAAAAAAAAGAATAGTGGTCAACAAAAAATATGAGGGAATGAGAATAATGTAGAAGCAGCGACAGAGAAGATGAACCAATGAGCTATAAAATAAAGCAAGGGAGACAGTAAATAAAAGGGGCTTACAAAGGCATACTTCATTGTTTTGAAGGTGAATAGTTTTACTTCAAAGACAAATGAAACAAATACGAAAAGTTTTATAAATATTTATTCAGAAATAAATAACATCTAAAAAAATATGTGTCCTGTTTAAAAAAGTTAGACATTATGAATGAACCTTATTAATGGGTTGCCAGGGGTCACATTTGTAACCTCTGCCTTCCACTTGGAACCCATGGCACTCTCTTGGCGACCCCTGACCTAAGCGATAGCTAAAACAGTGAAAAAATGAAAGATAAAATGGCCCTTGTGAGCTTTTTTTTTAAACATTTGTATTAAGGAGCAAAATTAGTTTCTGGCTGTCATGGAATAAATTCAACTGTGAAACTCACACTGCAAGGAACAATATTTCCACCATTTCTGGTCGTGAGGTCGGACTTACCTTTGCAGCGTGTTATGAAGAATGTAATAACAGCTAAACGAGAACAGAGCAAGGTGTTATTAAAATTACAAACTTGCAATTTATTGATTTATTGTTGCTCTTTGAGAGAACCTGGTACACAGGCGTCTTAAATCACTGTCCGTCCCCTGGGCAATGTCAGAGGAGAGGGAAATAAGGCAGAGAGGCGAGAAAAAAGGAAGAGGGCCAGAGGGAGCGGGGAGACCAGAAGAGAGGAAGAAGACAAATGACAGATGACAAACCGGGGGCAAATATGTGTGTGAGAGAAGACGCGAGAGAGAGAGAGAGAGAGAGAGAGAGACGTCGGGCCCGATTCACAGAACTAACTTAAAACAACATCCTAAACTTACTACCATTTTGGTATACACAGAAGGCACTTACTCATTTGGTATTCACAGAAGGCACTTACTCATTGATGAGTAAGTGCCTTCTGTGAATACCAAAAAGAGTAAGTTACTCAAATTGAATACGTTGCTCAAAACGAGTAAGTTACTCATTTTGGTATTCACAGAAGGCACTTACTCATCAATGAGTAAGTGCCTTCTTTAAATACCAAAATGAGTAAGTGCCTTCTGTGAATACCAAAATGGTAGTAAGTTTAGGATTTTTTCTTAAGTTAGTTCTGTGAATTGGGCCCATAAACAGGTGAGTCAGAGAATTGAGGAAAGAGAAGTTCGAAACCAGAGATTAGAGAAGGAGAGACAAATAAGAGTTGAGGAAGACAGAGTCAGTCGAAAGACGGGACTCCACAGACACAAACTGGGTCAGACAAGTTATAGAAGAGAAAGGAAGAGGGATAAGACAGACACAGCTAAGAAAGAAATAGAGTGGAGGGAAAATAAAAGTAGGAGGTGATAAAGAGGCGACAGAAAAGGGGGGCACATGAAAGACAGACATCTGAGAAAACGAGGAGATAAATGTAAAAGAGAAACAGATAGCACAAAGAGAAAGAGATGAAGAGTAGGAGAAAGCTGTGAGTGCCCCGAGAGACAGTGAGAGGATGCACGTGATGCACACGGCTACTAAATAGACAAATGTGATAGAAAGAAAGAGCTACGAGATGGGGGAATGGACACATGGATGCCATTTACGACTCACCAGGGGGCATATTATCAAGACAGGCGATAAAATTATCGCCGTTTTAGAGGCAGAAAACGGCCGCCAAAAAGGCGATAATGGGCTTGATAATATGCTCTATGGAATTCCAATTGAAGCCCATGTTAAATGTGAAGGACATCTAACATGGGCTTCAATTGAAATTCCATAAAGCATATTATCAAGCCCATTATCGCCGTTTTAGCGGCAGTTTTCTGCCGCTAAAATGACGAAAATGTTATCGCTTGTCTTGATAATATGTCCCAAGGAATTGCAGCTGTACCCCCGTGGCTGGCCTCAAAGGTGGAAAACCCACACCAAGATGCTGGAGTGGCTAGCCAATATGGACATAGTGGCTCTACTTTGCTCGTTTATTGCCCATTTTTATTTATATTAATAATGAATAATAGTCTTATTCACTTGTATTGTAATAAATATGTCCAGAAGCTGGAACATGGTATTATTAACAGCTCAGATAATTTAAATGAAATGCCTTTAAACGTAAATTGTGTCCTTGTGTGCGGGTGAACGTGTGTTTGTATAAGAGAAAGCATGCATCTAGATACGTGAGTGTGTGTGTGCGTGTGTGTGTTTGTGTGTTTGGGTGTACAGATGAGTGAAAGTGTCAGTGGCAGTGAGTGAGTCTGAGGGACAGTAAGTGAATAGGACTGAGTTAGAGTGAGTTAGAGTGAGTGAGAGAAATAATTGATGGAAGTAAGTGAGCATGAGAGGGAATGAATGAATAAGAATGAGTGTAATGAGTGTTTGAGAAGGGACTGTGAATGAGTATGATTTAGACTGCAGAATGTGTGAGAGTGAGTGTGACGAGTGTGACTGTGAGTGAGAATATGTGAGCCAAAGTGAGAGAGAATTGGTGAAAATGATACAGTGAGGATGAGAGTGAGAGTGAGTGGGTGAGTGAGTATGAGTGAGTGAGATTAAGAGTAAATGAGTATAGGAGTGACTGGGAATGAATGTGGCTTAGAGAAAATGTGTGGATGTGATTGAAATTGAATGACAAAGTATGAGTGAGTCTTAGTAAGAGTGATTTGGAGTGAGAATGAGCAAGTGACAAATTATGAGTATTTAAGTAAGAGTAAGCCAGAGCGAGAATGAAGGAGTGTGAGTGAGTGAAAGGAAGTAAAAATGAGTGCTCCAGTAGTACAAAACCTGCAAGTCTGCAGTTGATCAAGACATACTAAGGGCCTCATATGAGTTTGGCGGTCTCAAGACTGCTGAACTTGTGGTTGCAGTCTTACCTCCGCGACCTCAGAGATTTGACTGCCGTATTATGAGTGCGGTAGTCAGACGGCAGCCAGTCCGCAACAACACCACCGCCAGTTCCAGGATCCTGGATCTTGAAGTGCTGCCAGTGTTCAGAGTGGGAAGAAATAGAAGCGGCGCTGAGCCCAGCATTGCCATTCATTTTCCAACTTGAGCATTCAGTGCCTTTTCATGGCGGTGAAATTGCCATGAAAAAGCTGGTGGAAAGGGAAGGAGGGGGCCCTAAACAGGACCCCCTGATGTTTTTGCCCATTTAGTAATGTGGCATGTTGTGCCCCACTACACCTGCACCTTCATGCATGCACTGTGTGGCATGCACAACATGGTGGAAACTAGCAGTGCACGCATGACGGTGCAGGTTCTGCTGGGCTGTTGCATTGGCTTCAGGCTCACTCAGTGATCCGAAGCAAGAAAAAATCACAAGACTGCAGCCGGCACACCACCAGCCCCATGGTCTAATAAGAATACAGCAGTGTTAAGACCGCTGATGCAGTGGTCTTGCTGCGTTTTTGCTTCGGTGGCCCAGTGGTTGGACCACCAACGTCTTAAGAAGGCCCTAAATGTATTTCTTCACTTAAGGAGGCACCCTTTGCAAAATGCTGGCACTGGCATACTGGATGCAATTCTTGGGCACAGGAGTACCTGTGAAATAAATGCTGTAGGTGGCCCACTAAGTAGTTACCGGCATAAGGGAGGACAGCAGTGACATATAGGGTGGTATGTATGACTGAAGGCTGGCCCTGACTTAGTAGAAGTAGTTTTTATATAAGGGGCCACCCATGGAATATCTGGAAAAAAATAAGGTAAACTCTTGGTTTAAACCTTGGTTGCTTTTTAATACTTTTTGAACTTTACCTGTTAAATTTGGGGCATGACCTGGAGCCCGTTAAAGTCCGCACTGTCACATCCATTCTCTTGAGTTGGAGATCTTGTGCTTTCCTTGTCGACCATTTTGGTGAGGAGCAGGTAAGCATTCTAGTGCTGACCTGTTAATGTGCCCTATTCTTTTAAAAAATAGGGCCGAAGTGCGGATGTGCCGCTGGCGCGACTAAGGCAAGCCCATCTGCGCCAGTCCAGGCCTGAACTGTGCCAGGAGCCAGCAATGCTGCCCACTTGAATACTTCTCCTAAAGAGGGTAAGAGTACTTAATATTCTTGTGCTGAGTTATTGTATTGGGTTTTAAAGTTAGTAGGGAGGACTGTGCTATCCTTAATCTTGTGAATACCCAAGTGTATTGTTGCCATAACTGTAAATGGCGCACTGTGTTAAACAAGGAGCAGACGGGGCCTTCACCTAACACCAAGTAACGGTTTGTTGCCAAAAAAGTGTTAGTTATGCCCAGGAGGAGATTGCATGCGCTTTGATGAATGCGGGTTCCATGGCTAAACATAGTGCAGAGGTCTGTGAATTGATCCCAATGCTGGATCTAGAATGTTTGTTCATTACTTAGACCTGGCCCAAGGAGAATCCGAGACCTGACCTGGTGTTAGCTGTCCTCCAGGCTTTATGATTGTTATATTTGACCAACCCCTCTGTAGAGGTGGGGGTGGGGCTATTATAGTAAAAAAATCTACTAACTGCACCGTACACCCCATTAGTGCCAACTCTCAAGGCGTATTTGAGGTGGCAGGGTTTCAACTTAAAGTAAATAGCAAAACCATACTCTCATGGGTACTGTTGTATTGCCTCCCTGGTTATTTATTTATTTATTTTTTTTGAAAACCTTTATTTCGTAGTATTGGCAAACAAATACGGGCCTACAACCATCCGGCCGGCCACAACATTTGCAGGTCAAAGCAGCGATCGAAACGGCGACTCGGTAACAAATCAAAACAAAGTATAAGCATTCTGTAGTACACTAGGGACATGGGTAATACCGAGAAGTAGAATAAGTGAAGGTTTACATTTTAAAATTTATAGTATAGCGTAAAAATAGGAGTTGAGGAGGATCGAAGTCCATACAATCTGTCCAAAACAGAAGCGGGCGAGAACCATGCATTGCTAACCCAAATCTCAGTATATCGGGTGACTTTAACTTCCATCTGGAAGCTAAAACTTTAGAAAAATATTTAACCCCTTCGGGGCTAATGACGAGCTGGGCTCGTCATCGCGCTTACCTGTCCTGCGCGGATGACAAGGCCAGCTCGTCATCAGCCCCACCCTCGGGGGAAGCGCTGGCGCTCCCCCCGAGGCTCTCTGATCGTCGTTGTTTTGCTGGGGGCGGCAGTGGAAGAGCTTCCGCTGCCGCCCCCGCCCCCCCCCATGGTAATCCCTGATGACGTCAGCGCGCACAGCGCGCGCTGACATCATCAGGGATTCCCAGCGCTCGGGAAGCCATTTGCTTCCTGCGCGCTGGGAAAGAAGGTAGGTTTCTCGAGGCTGGCGGGGGTTTGGGGGCAGCGAAGAGGCATCAGGGGAGAGGAAAAAGATTTTCCTTTCCCCTGATGTCTCTTTGCAGGGCATTTCTGCCTCACGATCGCGCACAGCGTCGCGATTGTGCGGCGGAAATGCCCCCACTAGACACCAGGGATATACTTTTAGTTTTTAGGAAGTGACCCCTTGGGCAAGGGTCGCTTCCAGGCTGGCTGGCAATATGTTTTCGTTTTTCTGCCCCCCCCTGGGGGGAAATCGGCCCGTTTTTTCGGCCGTTTTGCCCCCAGGGGGGGCAGAAATTCCCCACTAGCACCAGGGATATAGATTTTTACAAAGATGGCGGCCATTGATTTTGTTTACGTTTTTCTGTCCCCCCTGGGGGCAAATCGGCCCGTTTTTTTTTGCCGTTTTGCCCCCAGGGGGGACAGAAAATGCCCACTAGACACCAGGGATGTAATTTTAGTTTTTAGGAAGCGACCCCTTGGGCAAGGGTCGCTTCCAGGTGGGGTCTGAGTATGTTTTCGTTTTTCTGCCCCCCCTGGGGGAAAATCGGCCCGTTTTTCGGCCGTTTTGCCCCCAGGTGGGGCAGAAATTACCCACTAGAACCAGGGATTTTTGTTGGGGCAATGTGTTTGTTTTGGGAAGCGACCCCTTGGGTAAGGGTCGCTTCCAGGTGGACATGATTGTGTTTTTGTTTTTCTGTCCACCCTGGGGGCAAATCGGCCTGTTTTTTTTGCCGTTTTGCCCCCAGGGGGGGCGGAAAATGCCCACTAACACAAAGTTTTTAGGAAGCGACCCCTTGGGCATGTTTGCTGGTGGTGTGTGTGGGGAGTGGTACTTGGCTGGATGGTGTGCGTGGAGCGGTGCTTGGCTGGCGGTGTGTGTGGAGTGGTACTTGGCTGTCGGTGTGCGCTGAGTGGTGTTTGGCTGGCGGTGTGCGTGGAGGGGTACTTGGCTATCTATGCACGGAGTGGTGCTTGGCTGGCGGTGTGTGTGGAGTGGCGCTTGGCTGGTGGTGTGTGTAGAGTGGTACTTGGCTGTCTGTGCACGGAGTGGTGCTTGGCTGGCGGTGTGTGTGGAGTGGCGCTTGGCTGGTGGTGTGCGTGGAGTGCTACTTTGCTGTCTGTGCACGGAGTGCTGCTTGGCTGGTGGTGTGTGTGGAGTGGCGCTTGGCTGGTGGTGTGCGTGGAGTGCTACTTTGCTGTCTGTGCACGGAGTGCTGCTTGGCTGGTGGTGTGTGTGGAGTGGCGCTTGGCTGGTGGTGTGCGTGGAGTGCTACTTTGCTGTCTGTGCACGGAGTGCTGCTTGGCTGGCGGTGTGTGTGGAGTGGCGCTTGGCTGGTGGTGTGCGTGGAGTGCTACTTTGCTGTCTGTGCACGGAGTGCTGCTTGGCTGGCGGTGTGTGTGGAGTGGTGCTTGGCTGGTGGTGTGCGTGGAGTGCTACTTTGCTGTCTGTGCACGGAGTGCTGCTTGGCTGGCGGTGTGTGTGGAGTGGCGCTTGGCTGGCGGTGTGTGTGGAGTGGCGCTTGGCTGGATGGTGCTTGGCTGGCGGTGAGTGGTGCTTGGCTGGTGGTGCTTGTGGAGTGGCGCTTGGCAGGTGGTGTGCGTGGAGTGCTACTTTGCTGTCAGTGCACGGAGTGGTGCTTGGCTGGCGGTGTGTGTGGAGTGGCGCTTGGCTGTTAGTGTGCGTGGAGTGCTACTTTGCTGTCTGTGCACGGAGTGCTGCTTGGCTGGCGGTGTGTGTGGAGTGGCGCTTGGCTGGTGGTGTGCGTGGAGTGCTACTTTGCTGTCTGTGCACGGAGTGCTGCTTGGCTGGCGGTGTGTGTGGAGTGGCGCTTGGCTGGATGGTGCTTGGCTGGCGGTGAGTGGTGCTTGGCTGGTGGTGCTTGTGGAGTGGCGCCTGGCAGGTGGTGTGCGTGGAGTGCTACTTTGCTGTCTGTGCACGGAGTGGTGCTTGGCTGGCGGTGTGTGTGGAGTGGCGCTTGGCTGTTAGTGTGCGTGGAGTGCTACTTTGCTGTCTGTGCACGGAGTGCTGCTTGGCTGGCGGTGTGTGTGAAGTGGCGCTTGGCTGGTGGTGTGCGTGGAGTGCTACTTTGCTGTCTGTGCACGGAGTGCTGCTTGGCTGGCGGTGTGTGTGGAGTGGCGCTTGGCTGGTGGTGTGCGTGGAGTGCTACTTTGCTGTCTGTGCACGGAGTGCTGCTTGGCTGGCGGTGTGTGTGGAGTGGCGCTTGGCTGGTGGTGTGCGTGGAGTGCTACTTTGCTGTCTGTGCACGGAGTGCTGCTTGGCTGGCGGTGTGTGTGGAGTGGCGCTTGGCTGGCGGTGTGTGTGGAGTGGCGCTTGGCTGGATGGTGCTTGGCTGGCGGTGAGTGGTGCTTGGCTGGTGGTGCTTGTGGAGTGGCGCTTGGCAGGTGGTGTGCGTGGAGTGCTACTTTGCTGTCAGTGCACGGAGTGGTGCTTGGCTGGCGGTGTGTGTGGAGTGGCGCTTGGCTGTTAGTGTGCGTGGAGTGCTACTTTGCTGTCTGTGCACGGAGTGCTGCTTGGCTGGTGGTGTGTGTGGAGTGGCGCTTGGCTGGTGGTGTGCGTGGAGTGCTACTTTGCTGTCTGTGCACGGAGTGCTGCTTGGCTGGAGGTGTGTGTTGAGTGGCGCTTGGCTGGTGGTGTGCGTGGAGTGCTGCTTGGCTGGAGGTGTGTGTTGAGTGGCGCTTGGCTGGTGGTGTGCGTGGAGTGCTACTTTGCTGTCTGTGCACGGAGTGCTGCTTGGCTGGCGGTGTGTGTGGAGTGGCGCTTGGCTGGTGGTGTGCGCTGAGTGGGGTTTGGCTGGCGGTGTGCATGGTCTGGTGCTTGGATGGTGGTGTGGGTGGACTGGAACTCTGCTGGCGGTGTGTGAGTAGTTACTTTCTGTTGGTCACTACACACACTGCTAGTTGAGTGACACTCTACGCAGTCCATCATTTTCTGTAGTTGCTATGTCAGATATGTGGGCGTGTGAAAGTGATGGGCGGCTGGCGGTGTGAATGTTTTGTATGTGTCACACGTACAAAAGGTGTATGAATGTCCTTACTGCCCCTGTGTGATATGGGTACTGGTAGTAGCAAAAGACTGACTGGCACCAAAGTGGTCAGGCACTTTACAAAAATTCAAAAAATTATCCAGTGTCTTGATGTTAAACCTCATCTAATCTCATTTGGTCTAAGCCCTAATTGATGGCCCATCTGACCGAATTTTAATTTGGGGGGCAAATTTGTGTGTTGTTTTTTTAATTGTTATATTGTTTGTGAAATGTGGTAGTAATTTTTTTTTCTTCTCTATTTTTGTCTTGTTCCAGGCTTTTGCTGTTTGGATTGTTGTAGGTTGCGTGTCTGTTTGCAGCTTGTGTAGTTGCTTGTGCTTGGTAAGTGAATGTATTTTGTACTACTTCTCCTTGATGTTTGTCTTTTTGAAAAAGGTTGTACTTCTAGCAGTTTGTGTGGCTCTGTGTTTTTTTTTTCAGCATTAGTGTTTGATGTGCACTTTGTTTTCTAATGTCATTTATTTTTTTCTTTCTAGTGGGATTTCATTTCTTTTCGCTGTGTCTCAACAGAGTAGGTGCTGGTGAGTGTAGCTATATTTTGTAAGAGTGAAATTGTTTTGGATTGTATTTATCTTTTAGTGAAAGCCTTACCTTGTTTACTTCTTACTTTGCACAGTGTAGGTTGTTGTTCACTTGTGTGTGCAGTCTTCTTGCTTTGTAAGGATAATGGCTAGTCGCAGGATTACTGCTCAGCAGGTTCTTGGTTTGCTTTTTGAGTCTTCCTCGGACCATGGTTCAGAGTCTGAGTCCGATTCGGACTCCCAGGAAGCGGCAGAAGATTCAGGCAGTGAGTTTTCTCTTCGCATGGAATCATCATCATCGGATGATGACTCTTCTTCTAGTGCTGATGAAGGGCCTATGGTACAGGAGGACATTGTGTTGCCGGTAGTGGGCCAAGAGGCACCTGTGCTGCTGCCTAGGGCCGCAAGGTTTCCTTTCTTTTTACGTCGGCAAGAGGCATGTGGGCTGGAGCCTGCACCCAAAAGGCTTCACATTGCTGTGGTGCGCAAAGGGGCATCTGGTGCTTTTCGTCTTCCTGCTCGTGTAGTGCAGCAAGAGGCATCTGGGGCTGTTAGGCTTCCCATTGGTGTAGAGCGGCAAGAGGCATCTGGGCCTGCTGGGTTTCCCGGTGGTGTAGTGCAGCAAGAAGCATCTCAGGCTGCTGGGCTTCCCGTTGGTGTAGTGCAGGAAGAGCCCTCTGGGGATGCTACGTCTTCTGTTGGTGTTGTGCAGCCTGAAGTATCTGTGGCTGTTAGGCTTCCCGTTGGAGAACAGCAGCAAGATGTTTCGGTGCTGCAGGCTGGGGTGGCTGCTCCCCCCGTTGATAGGGATGGCCTCTGGGTTCCCCCTGGCTTGGTGCAGCCGGCATTGCCAGAGTTCACTGGTGTTCCTGGGTGTAGAGTGAATACAGAGAATTTTCTGCCAATTAATTTTTTTCAGTTGTTTTTTGACGATGTGTTTTTGCAAGAGATTGTTGAGCAAACCAATTTATATGCAGAACAATATTTGAGGGCCAACAGTGCCAGCCTTAAGCCCTATTGTAGAGCAATCCGGTGGACTCCCACCAATGTTGAAGAGATGAAGAAGTTTCTGGGATTAACTTTTTTGATGGGCTTGATAAGGAAGTCATCAATTACTTCATATTGGTCCACTAGTCCCTTGATGGTAACAGCTATATTTCCAGCAGTCATAAGTCGTGATCGGTATACGCTTCTTCTTCGGATGATGCATTTTGCTGATAATAGTTTAGCGTTGTCACGCGATCACCCTGATTGTGACCGTTTGTTTAAAATTCGGCCTGTCCTTGATCACTTTGTTGATCGTTTTTCTGAGATTTTTGTCCCTGGTAAAGAAATTGCAGTGGATGAGTCTTTGGTGTTGTTCAAGGGCCGCTTGGTTTTTAGGCAATACATTCCTAGTAAGAGGTCACGCTATGGAATCAAACTGTATATGCTGTGTGACAGTGAGACTGGATATGTCTACAATTTCAGGGTGTACACTGGTAAGGAGTCCCGCATTAACCCTCCTGGTTGTCCTTCTACTTTTGGAGTAACTGAGAAAATTGTGTGGGAACTAGGTAGAGGATTATTTAACAAAGGCCATCATTTATATGTAGATAACTTCTACACTGGTGTGCAGTTGTTCAAGGAGTTGGCCAAAGTGGGCACTGTTGCTTGTGGCACAATGCGCAGTAACCGTAAAGGTTTCCCAAAGGAACTTGTTTGCAAAAGGCTTGTGCGGGGACAGTCTACTGCATTGCGATGTGGGAAGCTTCTAGCTGTGAAGTTTTCAGACAAGAGAGATGTGTACATGCTGACTACTATCCACGATGAAAGTACTGTACCTGTGCCTGTTTGGGGTCAGGGTGCTGAAGTGCGCAAACCTGTGTGCATTCTAGCTTACAATAAGTTCATGGGTGGTGTTGACAGAGTAGATCAGAGGTTGGAACCTTATGCTGCTCTTCGAAAGGCTTACGTTTGGTACAAGAAGTTGGCTATCCATCTGTTCCACTTGGCATCATTTAATGCTTTCGTTGTGTACCAGAAGTCTTGTCCTTGGACGAAGATGACTTTTCTTAAGTTTCAGGAGTCTATAATAGGCAGCCTTGTACTTGTGCAGCAGGCAAGTGTTCCTAGATTTGGAGTGGTGGAGGAAGTGGCTAGATTGCAAGATCGCCACTTTCCTGAATCTATTCCTTCCACTACTGCTAGAGACTTTCCGACTAGAAGATGCAGAGTCTGTTGGCGAAGAGGCGTGCGGAAGGAGTCTCGTATATACTGTCCTGACTGTCCTTCTAAGCCTGCATTGTGTATGTCAGCTTGTTTTAAATCGTACCACACGCAAAAGAACTATTGGGAGTTTGATTGAGCTGTAAAGTGAATTGCTTGGTCTGCATTCTGTAAAACATTTTTAGTTTGTTTCAAGGATTGGCATTAGTGCAAAGTTTTTATTTTAAGAATTTGTGTTACCTGATTTGTAGGTATTTCCATTTGTTTAGTGTCATTTTCAAAAAAAGAATTCTAAATGTGTTTGTGGTGTGTGCCGGCTGGTGCTTGGCTGGCGGTGTGTGTGGAGTTGCGCTTGGCTGGCGGTGTGTGTGGAGTTGCGCTTGGCTGGCGGTGTGTGTGGAGTGGTGCTTGGCTGGCGGTGTGTGTGGAGTGGTGCTTGGCTGGCGGTGTGTGTGGAGTGGTGCTTGGCTGGCGGTGTGTGTGGAGTGGTGCTTGGCTGTCTGTGCACGGAGTGGTGCTTTGCTGGCGGTGTGTGTGGAGTGGCGCTTGGCTGGTGGTGTTCGTGGAATGGTACTTGGCTGTCTGTGCATGGAGTGGTGTTTGGCTGATGGTGTGTGTGGAGTGGTGCTTGGCTGGCGGTGTGTGTGGAGTGGTGCTTGGCTGGCGGTGTGTGTGGAGTGGTGCTTGGCTGGCGGTGTGTGTGGAGTGGTGCTTGGCTGTCGGTGTGTGTGGAGTGGTGCTTGGCTGGCGGTGTGTGTGGAGTGGTGCTTGGCTGGCGGTGTGTGTGGAGTGGTGCTTGGCTGGTGGTGTGTGTGGAGTGGTGCTTGGCTGGCGGTGTGTGTGGAGTGGTGCTTGGCTGGCGGTGTGTGTGGAGTGCTGCTTGGCTGGCGGTGTGTGTGGAGTGGTGCTTGGCTGGCAGTGTGTGTGGAATGGTGCTTGGCTGGCAGTGTGTGTGGAGTGGCGCTTGGCTGCTGGTGTTTGTGGAGTGGTACTTGGCTGGAGGGTGTGCGTGGAGCGGTGTTTAGCTGTCTGTGCACGGAGTGGTGCTTGGCTGGCGGTGTGCGTGGAGAGGCGCTTGGCTGGTGGTGTGCGCTGAGTGTTTGGCTGGCGGTGTGCATGGTCTGGTGCTTGGCTGGTGGTGTGGGTGGACTGGCGCTCGGCTGGCGGTGTGTGAGTAGTTACTTTCTGTTGGTCACTGCACACACTGCTTGTTGAGTGACACTCCACGCAGTCCATCAATTTGTGTAGTTCCAGTGTCAGAAATGTGGGCGTGTGAAAGTGATGGGCCCTTGAATGGCGCTGTTTGCTGGTGTGAGTGTTGAAATGTGATGGGTCCGCGGCTGGCGGTGTGAATGTTTTGAATGTGTCACACGTACGAAAGGTGTATGAATGGCCTGTAAAGAGGTTGGTGCCTTGACGTGGCTTTACAGCTCACGAGCTGTGAGTCAGTGGTTCAGTTTATCATACTTGCAATTATACACAGTGTATTTCATTTTTGTGAAAATACTTGCGTATACAATTGTATGTACTGAATCATCACTCACCCTCGTGCCAAATCCAACCAGTATGTGTGTGTGCTTGCGGATTAGATGGGTGTGCAGTAATAATTGTTTTTTTTCTCTTTCTGCATTAGGGTGTACCTTGTCCCTTATTGTGATTGTTGTAATGTGTTGCTTTTATTCCAGATGGTGTCAGTGGTCTTGTTTGTATCAGGTATGAAAGGTGCGTGAATGGCCTGTAAAACGGTTGGTGCCTTGTCGTGGCTTTACAGCTCACGAGTTGCGAGTCACTGGTTCGGTTTTTATGCATTTATTTATTGACAGAGCATTTCATTTTTTTGAAATATCTTGTTAATAAAATTTTATATACTGAACCATCACTCGCCCTCGTGCCAAATCCAACCTGGGTGGTAGGACATTTTTGCCGGCACGGCGATCCCACGGCAAAATTTTTGGAAAAGTGCTATTTTTACCTAATTAAGGTTTGCAAGGAGTTCTGGGTAGGAAAACATTGGGGGACCCACGCATGCCATACCTCCCTGGACTCCCCCGGGTGTCTACTTTTCAGAAATGTGTGGGTTTGGTAGGTTTCCCTAGATGGCTGTCTCGCACGGGGCCAGAAACCCAGGTAACCCCTCTTGCAAAAGCTGGAGAATTCATGTCCACCAGCTTTTGCAAGAGCGGTTACCCGGGTTTTTGGCCCCGTGCGAGACAGCCATCTAGGGAAACCTACCAAACCCACACATTTCTGAAAAGTAGACACCCGGGGGCTTCCAAGGAGGTATGGCTTGCGTGGATCCTCCAACGTTCCTTTACCCAGAATCCCTTGCAAACCTCATTTTTTGCTTGGAAAAAATCATTTTTTTTCACACGTTTTAGTGTGGGAAAGCGTGGCATCACTGGGCTCACACAAATTACCTCCCACCCAGCGTTCCCCAAGGTCTCCCGATAAAAATGGTACCTCACTTGCGTGGGTAGGCATAGCGGCTGCTTTAGGAAAAGGCCCAATTCATACTGTGGAGACGAAAACATTACCTTTAGCCAAATAATCTTATTTTTTGAGGGGGTCACCTGAGCTTTTGGCCCGGGGCTTGGCAGGCATCTTTGGAAACTACCAAACCCAAACAGTTCTGAGAACTAGACACCCGGGGGAGTCCAGGGTGGTATGGCATGCGTGGGTCCCCCAATGTTTTCCTACCCAGAAACCCCTGCAAACCTGAAATTTTGGTCCAAAAACCAACTTTTCCATACTTTTTTGGGTGGGATCTCGCTGCCGGAACAAATGTCCTACCACCCAGCGTTTCCCTTGTTCTCCCGAGTAAAATGATACCTCACTTGTGTGGGTGGGCCAAAGGCAAGTGACTTAGGCTGGGGTGCTTAATTTGTAAAACGTAAATATGAGTAAAAACTACTTTTTTCAAAATTCATTTTTGGGGTGTTCTGCTTTGGGGCACCCACACAAGTGAGGTATCCTTTTACTCGGGAGAACAAGGGGAACGCAGGGTGGTACGACTTTTTTGCCGGCACGGCGATCCCACGCCAAAAAGTTTGGAAAAGTGCAATTTTTACCTAATTTTAAGGTTTGCAGAGAGTTCTGGGTAGGAAAACATTGGGGGACCCATGCATGCCATACCTCCCTGGACTCCCCCGGGTGTCTAGTTTTCAGAACTGTTTGGGTTTGCTACTTTGCAAAGAATACCACCGAGCCCCGGGCCACAAATTCAGATCCCCCCCCCCAAAATCAAGGTCGTTTTGCAATAAGGTAATGTAAATTCACCACCGTACGATTTGAACCGTTTCCTGTTGCAGCCACTATGTCTACCCACGCAAGTGAGGTACCGTTTTTTTCGGGAGACCTGGGGGCACGCTGGGTGGGTGGAAATTTGTTGATCCACGCAGATTCCAGAACTTTCCACCACAGAAATGTGAGGAAAATGTGTTTTTTTGGTCACATTTTTATGTTTTCAAGGAGTTCTGGGTAGGAAAACATTGGGGGACCCACGCATGCCATACCTCCCTGTACTCCCTCGGGTGTCTACTTTTCAGAAATGTGTGGGTTTGGTAGGTTTCCCTAAATGGCTGTCTCGCACGGGGCCAGAAACCCAGGTAACCCCTCTTGCAAAAGCTGGAGAATTCATGTCCACCAGCTTTTGCAAGAGGGGTTACCCGGGTTTTTGGCCCCGTGCGAGACAGCCATCTAGGGAAACCTACCAAACCCACACATTTCTGAAAAGTAGACACCCGGGGGCTTCCAAGGAGGTATGGCTTGCGTGGATCCTCCAACGTTCCTTTACCCAGAATCCCTTGCAAACCTCATTTTTTGCTTGGAAAAAATCATTTTTTTTCACACGTTTTAGTGTGGGAAAGCGTGGCATCACTGGGCTCACACAAATTACCTCCCACCCAGCGTTCCCCAAGGTCTCCCGATAAAAATGGTACCTCACTTGCGTGGGTAGGCATAGCGGCTGCTTTAGGAAAAGGCCCAATTCATACTGTGGAGACGAAAACATTACCTTTAGCCAAATAATCTTATTTTTTGAGGGGGTCACCTGAGCTTTTGGCCCGGGGCTTGGCAGGCATCTTTGGAAACTACCAAACCCAAACAGTTCTGAGAACTAGACACCCGGGGGAGTCCAGGGTGGTATGGCATGCGTGGGTCCCCCAATGTTTTCCTACCCAGAAACCCCTGCAAACCTGAAATTTTGGTCCAAAAACCAACTTTTCCATACTTTTTTGGGTGGGATCTCGCTGCCGGAACAAATGTCCTACCACCCAGCGTTTCCCTTGTTCTCCCGAGTAAAATGATACCTCACTTGTGTGGGTGGGCCAAAGGCAAGTGACTTAGGCTGGGGTGCTTAATTTGTAAAACGTAAATATGAGTAAAAACTACTTTTTTCAAAATTCATTTTTGGGGTGTTCTGCTTTGGGGCACCCACACAAGTGAGGTATCCTTTTACTCGGGAGAACAAGGGGAACGCAGGGTGGTACGACTTTTTTGCCGGCACGGCGATCCCACGCCAAAAAGTTTGGAAAAGTGCAATTTTTACCTAATTTTAAGGTTTGCAGAGAGTTCTGGGTAGGAAAACATTGGGGGACCCATGCATGCCATACCTCCCTGGACTCCCCCGGGTGTCTAGTTTTCAGAACTGTTTGGGTTTGCTACTTTGCAAAGAATACCACCGAGCCCCGGGCCACAAATTCAGATCCCCCCCCCAAAATCAAGGTCGTTTTGCAATAAGGTAATGTAAATTCACCACCGTACGATTTGAACCGTTTCCTGTTGCAGCCACTATGTCTACCCACGCAAGTGAGGTACCGTTTTTTTCGGGAGACCTGGGGGCACGCTGGGTGGGTGGAAATTTGTTGATCCACGCAGATTCCAGAACTTTCCACCACAGAAATGTGAGGAAAATGTGTTTTTTTGGTTAAATTGTTTTGTTTGAAAGGGATTCTGGGTAACAAAACCTGGGGGTAGGCAGACGAGTCACCCCATCCTGAATTGCCCTGGGTGTCTACTTTTCAGAAATGTATAGGTTTGCTAGGTTTCCTTAGGTGCTGGCAGAGCTACGGCGCAAAAACAAAAGGTAGTCTTTTTGTCCGAATCGTGCAAAATTTCACTGGGAAATTGAGGTGCGACCATGCTGCGTTTTGCGCTGTTTCATGTCGCAGCCACTATGTCTACCCACGCAAGTGAGGTACCATTTTTTTCGGGAGACCTGGGGGCACGCTGGGTGGGTGGAAATTTGTTGATCCACGCAGATTCCAGAACTTTCCACCACAGAAATGTGAGGAAAATGTGTTTTTTTGGTCAAATTTTTATGTTTGTAAGGGATTCTGGGTAACAAAACCTGGGGGTAGGCAGACGAGTCACCCCATCCTGAATTGCCCTGGGTGTCTAGTTTTCAGAAATGTATAGGTTTGCTAGTTTTCCCTAGGTGCTGGCAGAGCTATGGCGTAAAAACAAAAGGTAGTCTTTTTGTCCGAATCGTGCTAAATTTCACTGGGAAATTGAGGTGCGACCATGCTGCGTTTTGCGCGGTTTCATGTCGCAGCCACTATGCCTACCCACGCAAGTGAGGTACCATTTTTTTCGGGAGACCTGGGGGCACGCTGGGTGGGTGGAAATTTGTTGATCCACGCAGATTCCAGAACTTTCCACCACAGAAATGTGAGGAAAATGTGTTTTTTTGGTCAAATTTTTATGTTTGTAAGGGATTCTGGGTAACAAAACCTGGGGGTAGGCAGACGAGTCACCCCATCCTGAATTGCCCTGGGTGTCTAGTTTTCAGAAATGTATAGGTTTGCTAGGTTTCCCTAGATGCTGGCAGAGCTACGGCGCAAAAACAAAAGGTAGTCTTTTTGTCTGAATCGTGCTAAATTTCACTGGGAAATTGAGGTGCGACCATGCTGCGTTTTGCGCTGTTTCATGTCGCAGCCACTATGCCTACCCACGCAAGTGAGGTACCATTTTTTTCGGGAGACCTGGGGGCACACTGGGTGGATGGAAATTTGTTGATCCACGCAGATTCCAGAACTTTCCACCACAGAAATGTGAGGAAAATGTGTTTTTTTGGTTAAATTGTTTTGTTTGAAAGGGATTCTGGGTAACAAAACCTGGGGGTAGGCAGACGAGTCACCCCATCCTGAATTGCCCTGGGTGTCTAGTTTTCAGAAATGTATAGGTTTGCTAGGTTTCCCTAGGTGCTGGCAGAGCTACGGCGCAAAAACAAAAGGTAGTCTTTTTGTCCGAATCGTGCTAAATTTCACTGCGAAATTGAGGTGCGACCATGCTGCGTTTTGCGCTGTTTCATGTCGCAGCCACTATGCCTACCCACGCAAGTGAGGTACCATTTTTTTTGGGAGACCTGGGGGCACACTGGATGGATGGAAATTTGTTGATCCACGCAGATTCCAGAACTTTCCACCACAGAAATGTGAGGAAAATGTGTTTTTTTGGTCAAATTTTTTTGTTTGAAAGGGATTCTGGGTAACAAAACCTGGGGGTAGGTAGACGAGTCACCCCATCCTGAATTGCCCTGGGTGTCTAGTTTTCAGAAATGTATAGGTTTGCTAGGTTTCCCTAGGTGCTGGCAGAGCTACGGCGCAAAAACAAAAGGTAGTCTTTTTGTCCAAATCGTGCAAAATTTCACTGGGAAATTGAGGTGCGACCATGCTGCGTTTTGCGCTGTTTCATGTCGCAGCCACTATGCCTACCCATGCAAGTGGGGTACCATTGTTTTCGGGAGACCTGGGGGCACGCTGGGTGGGTGGAAATTTGTTGATCCACGCAGATTCCAGAACTTTCCACCACAGAAATGTGAGGAAAATGTGTTTTTTTGGTCAAATTTTTTTGTTTGAAAGGGATTCTGGGTAACAAAACCTGGGGGTAGGCAGACGAGTCACCCCATCCTGAATTGCCCTGGGTGTCTAGTTTTCAGAAATGTATAGGTTTGCTAGGTTTCCCTAGGTGCTGGCAGAGCTACGGCGTAAAAACAAAAGGTAGTCTTTTTGTCCGAATCGTGCTAAATTTCACTGGGAAATTGAGGTGCGACCATGCTGCGTTTTGCGCTGTTTCATGTCGCAGCCACTATGCCTACCCACGCAAGTGAGGTACCATTTTTTTCGGGAGACCTGGGGGCACACTGGGTGCATGGAAATTTGTTGATCCACGCAGATTCCAGAACTTTCCACCACAGAAATGTGAGGAAAATTTGTTTTTTTGGTCAAATTTTTTTGTTTGAAAGGGATTCTGGGTAACAAAACCTGGGGGTAGGCAGACGAGTCACCCCATCCTGAATTGCCCTGGTTGTCTAGTTTTCAGAAATGTATAGGTTTGCTAGGTTTCCCTAGGTGCTGGCAGAGCTACGGCGCAAAAACAAAAGGTAGTCTTTTTGTCCGAATCGTGCAAAATTTCACTGGGAAATTGAGGTGCGACCATGCTGCGTTTTGCGCTGTTTCATGTCGCAGCCACTATGCCTACCCACGCAAGTGAGGTACCATTTTTTTCGGGAGACCTGGGGGCACACTGGGTGGATGGAAATTTGTTGATCCACGCAGATTCCAGAACTTTACACCACAGAAATGTGAGGAAAATGTGTTTTTTTGGTTAAATTGTTTTGTTTGAAAGGGATTCTGGGTAACAAAACCTGGGGGTAGGCAGACGAGTCACCCCATCCTGAATTGCCCTGGGTGTCTAGTTTTCAGAAATGTATAGGTTTGCTAGGTTTCCCTAGGTGCTGGCAGAGCTACGGCGCAAAAACAAAAGGTAGTCTTTTTGTCCGAATCGTGCTAAATTTCACTGCGAAATTGAGGTGCGACCATGCTGCGTTTTGCGCTGTTTCATGTCGCAGCCACTATGCCTACCCACGCAAGTGAGGTACCATTTTTTTTGGGAGACCTGGGGGCACACTGGATGGATGGAAATTTGTTGATCCACGCAGATTCCAGAACTTTCCACCACAGAAATGTGAGGAAAATGTGTTTTTTTGGTCAAATTTTTTTGTTTGAAAGGGATTCTGGGTAACAAAACCTGGGGGTAGGCAGACGAGTCACCCCATCCTGTATTGCCCTGGGTGTCTAGTTTTCAGAAATGTATAGGTTTGCTAGGTTTCCCTAGGTGCTGGCAGAGCTACGGCGCAAAAACAAAAGGTAGTCTTTTTGTCCAAATCGTGCAAAATTTCACTGGGAAATTGAGGTGCGACCATGCTGCGTTTTGCGCTGTTTCATGTTGCAGCCACTATGCCTACCCACGCAAGTGGGGTACCATTTTTTTCGGGAGACCTGGGGGCACGCTGGGTGGGTGGAAATTTGTTGATCCACGCAGATTCCAGAACTTTCCACCACAGAAATGTGAGGAAAATGTGTTTTTTTGGTCAAATTATTTTGTTTGAAAGGGATTCTGGGTAACAAAACCTGGGGGTAGGCAGACGAGTCACCCCATCCTGAATTGCCCTGGTTGTCTAGTTTTCAAAAATGTATAGGGTTGCTAGGTTTCCCTAGGTGCTGGCAGAGCTACGGTGCAAAAACAAAAGGTAGTCTTTTTGTCCGAATCGTGCTAAATTTCACTGGGAAATTGAGATGCGACCATGCTGCGTTTTGCGCGGTTTCATGTCGCAGCCACTATGCCTACCCACGCAAGTGAGGTACCATTTTTTTCGGGAGACCTAGGGGCACGCTGGGTGGGTGGAAATTTGTTGATCCACGCAGATTCCAGAACTTTCCACCACAGAAATGTGAGGAAAATGTGTTTTTTTGGTCAAATATTTATGTTTGCAAGGGATTCTGGGTAACAAAACCTGGGGGTAGGCAGACGAGTCACCCCATCCTGAATTGCCCTGGGTGTCTAGTTTTCAAAAATGTATAGGTTTGCTAGGTTTCCCTAGGTGCTGGTTGAGCTACGGCTCAAAAACAAAAGGTAGTCTCTTTGTCCAATGAGCTTAAGATTTCACTGGGAAATTGAGGAGCGACCACGTTGCATTTTGTGCCGTTTCCCGTCGTAGGCACAAGGACGACCCACACAAGTGAGGTACCATTGTTTTCGGGAGACCTGGGGGCACGCTGGGTGGGTGGAAATTTGTTGATCCACGCAGATTCCAGAACTTTCCACCACAGAAATGTGAGGAAAATGTGTTTTTTTTGTCAAAATCTGAGCTTTGCAAGGGATTCTGGGTAACAAAACCTGGTGGTAGGCAGTCGAGTCATCCCATCCTGAATTCCCCTGGGTGTCTACTTTTCAAAAATGTATAGGTTTGCTAGGTTTCCCTAGGTGCCGGAAGAACTAGGGTGCAAAAACTACAGGTAGGCACTTTGCCAAAAAAGGGTCAATTTGTAACTGCAAAATTTAGGTGTGACAACGTTGCATTTTGCGCCGTTTCCTGTCGCAGGCACAAGGCCGACCCACACAAGTGAGGTACCGTTTTTATCGGGACACTTGGGGTAATTCAGATTTGTAAATCAACTGTTATTACCAATTGAGCTTTCTTGCATTTCTCCCTTTGAATGAAAGATATTGTGTAGAAAAAAAAACTTTATGAAAAATGACCAATAATTCTCATGCTAGTATGAGTATTCCCAACTTTGAAAATGTGCAATTATATACTGTTTCTGAACTCTATAATTTGTACCCAATTCATACATACATAGGTGTCTTTCATGCAGATTATTCCATGTGTACATTTTCCAAGACAAAGTGCACTATACCCAGTAAATGAAAAAATACCATTGCAAGTTGCTGCTCAGTTTTTGGATCTGGGTTCGTCGGGTTCTTGGTGAAACTACAAGTCCCATATATCCCCACAACCAGGAAAGTCTAACGGATGTAACGGTATATTGCTTTCCAAGAGCTGTCAAAATTAGAGAAAGTTATAGGTGAAAACGTTGAGACAAAAGGCCGTTGTTTTCAACAAATTTTCAAATATTCCAATATCTAACTGTTAGTTTCTATAACGAAACCTTCATGGATTTAGACAAATGACCCCTTTCTGAATTCAGAATTTTGTCTATTTTTCGGAAATGTAAAGCTTTCCAGGATCCATTATTGCTTTCAAACTCATTTCTACCATTAACTGGAAGGAGGTGGAAAGCTCTAAAAATAGCAAAAATAGGCTATGTCCCAGAAAAATGCCAAAACTGAGTGAAAAATTTCGGTTCTCTGACAAAACACTGTCATTTCCTAAAAGCTGAGAAAATGGAGAATTCAGCCCCACAAACCCTTTTTTGATACCATATTCAGGGAAAAAGCCAGAGGCTTTCATTTGCAGCCCGTTTTTCCCATTTTTCTGAAAAAAACAAAAAAACACTATATTTTGGTTAATTTCTGGGCCCCCTCCAAGGGAATCCACAAACCCTGGGCGCCTTTAGAATCCCCATGATATTGGAAGAAAAGGACGCAAATTTGGCGCGGATCCCTTATGTGGTCAAAAAGTTACAAGGGCCTAAGCGCGCACTACCCCAAAACACCAAAAAAAGCCTTAGCACAGGAGGGGGAAAAGGCCTAGCAGTGAAGGGGTTAAACCAAGAATTGGCTGAGTTCATAACTGTCCATGGTTTATTGGACTCCTCCTAAAAATGGATTTTACAATGGCCAAAGCGCTGAGTTAGCAGTGGTGGCCCCTGCTGATTCTATACCAGGGATCAGGGAGGTGCCGTCATTTTGGTAATGTGCAAAGATTGCATCAGGCTGGGGTGAGGGATACTGCTCTGGATCTTTTAGAGTCATTTCTGACTAATAGGAAGCTGCAGCAAGTTCAGGACAGAACCTTTCCAGTTTCCTTGAGGGGTCCCACGGGGGTCCTCCCTCAGTCTGGCCCTTTGTAACATGTATATTGGCCCCCTTAGCTAGACTGGTGAGTTTTTTTTTGGCTTTCAGATGTTCAGTACTTGGATGAAGAAGAATTATCTCAAATGAAATTCTTATAACACAGAGACCCTAATCTTTGGAGCACAGCAATCGGTGTGGTCAGAAATCAGGTGGCCTGAGATGTGTGGCCTATTACCTACTCCAGTGGCCTCGGCTAAAATTTAAGTGCAATTTTTGACAACTCCCTCACCCTTGCCACTCAGGTTAATAGAATTGTAAGCTCCTGCTTTTACATCATGAAAATCCACAAAAAGGTTTTCTCACTCTTTCTGGCGGCACTTAGAGCACCAGAGTTTATTGCTCTTATAACAATACACTTTGATTATTGCAATGCCTTATATTTAAACATCAATGTGTCCTAGCTCACCAGACTGCAGGCCATTCAGAGTGTGAACACTCATCTGATTCTGAATGTTCCTACACAGCTTTCACTGAGGGAGTGTATGCGCTCCCTCCACTGGCTTCCTTTAAGAAAGTGTGTTACATTCAGGGGGCTCTGCATGGTATTTTTGGCTCTCCACCAGCAGGGGTCAGTACCCTGAGAACAACTTTTCAAAGGTGCATCCCCAAAACTTACCAACAGTTTTCCATTAATAGGTAAGCGCAGCAATGATGATGCACATACTAGAGTATCTACTCTAAAGAGATTCACTCACACAATGTCTATTTCTGATTCAGTTCAGTTACACCGAGTTTGCCACCTGAACGATAGCCACGCGAAATACAGGCTGAAGCAGCCCGGTCAGAGGTTAGAATTCATAATTATCACATGAGTATAAAGCATGAAATACGGGCATTATTGAAAAGTCAGCAGATTCCGTTTTTTTGTTCACAATTTTGTTAACCTTTTCTCACTTTCACCACCGCCTTTGGTGCAGTTTTCACAACGTGGTCTCGAGCAGCATGCTGGGAAATGGAGTTCTTTTTACAAATAATAGCTATAGCGGGAGCTAAACTCGCACTTTGAGATCAGCCATTTCAATGTTTCCTCCTAACTAATATTACACTACTCCATAGAACATTGCCTCACACTGGTTTAGTCTTCATATCTATAACAGTCTACTTCACCACTTGGGTAAACCTATATGATGAGTCGCATGATGAACTTTGAACACGTTTTTTATGCATATTATATATTTTTGGATTGCAGTGACCCCTGACGAAGAGTCCTTCAGACCCGAAATGCATTGTTTTTTTTTTTATGTCCAGTTACAAGAGAACAGTTGAACTTTCATGTTGGACTACACCAATGTGAAAATAACATTTGTGAAAAGCATTTTCCATCAACAATCAACTGGATTAAAGGACTAAGGGCCAGATGTAGGTGGCCAATTACCGGTCGGTAACGGCCGAATTCGGCCGTTACCGACCGGTAATTGGATTTTGAGATGTAGGGCCCTTAATTTTACAGAATCGGTAAATTTACCGATCGGTAAATTTACCGATTCTGTAAAACACCGAATCGGTATTTTTACCGATTCGGTAAATTTGAGATGTAGGTGGGACTCTTCTGAGTCCCACAAGCCTTACCGAATCGGTATTTTACCATCAAATCCAATTTGATGGTAAAATACCGATTCCGGTGTGCATGCACATGTGTGCATGCACACCTCTGCCATATGACAGGCAGACCTGCCCTTGGGGCATGTATGCCTGCCACATGGCACCCGAGCCTGTTTTGAGGGGGCCAGAGGGTGTCAAAGTGACACCCCCTGCACCCTTGTGAAATTCGGTATTTACCGATTCGGTAAATACCGAATCGGTAATGCCCATTCATTCCTATGGGCTTCAAAGCCCATAGGAATGAATGGGCATTACCGATCGGTATTTACCGAATCGGTAAATACCGATTTTCTCCGATTCGGTATTCCAGCACATCTGGAATACCTACATACCCACCCCTCAGATTTACCGATTCTTAATTACCGAATCGGTAAAATTCGGTAATTAAGAATCGGTAAATCAATCCTACCTACATCTGGCCCTAAATTGTTTCTTTGTTCTAATTTTATTCTTTATAATTTCATCTTGTATGACTCTAGTAGAACTGTTTCAATAATTGTTTTTTATTAGGTTGACACACAGCCTTAAGGAACAGTAGTGCACACAATATCTAGGACATTTGTTCTAGGTTTATTTTTCAAGCAGGTTATCTTGCCAGGTCGAAATGGCAGTGCAAACTGCACATACAGGCTCTCCTGTGGCAGGCCTGAGCCATAGTTAGAGGGCTACTTAAGTGGGTGCACAATAAATCCTGCAGGCCCCCTAGTAGCCTTTAATTTACAGGTCCTGGGCACATGTAGTGCACTTTACTAGAGACTTATAAGTACATTTAATATCCCAATTGGGTATGAGCCAATATAGAGCATATGCGCTTTAGCACTGTTTAGCAGTGGTAGAGTGTTCAGAGTCCTGAGGCCAACAAATATGAGGTCAGAAAAAGTGGAGGAGGAAGGCAAAATGTTTGGAGTGAACCTGCAAGAAGGGTGCTTTTCCAACCCTACTTTTTATCAGATTAATGTTAAAATGGTGCTTTACACCAATTTCCAAGATTTCCAGATACCTCTGAATGAACAGAAGGTAAACAATGTCATGATATGCCCAGGCTGCTTTCTGCATTTTTCACTAGAAGGAATACATAATACTTTAGGTTTTGAAAATTGGATACATTCAGCAGTGCCTTGTGCACTCTTCGGATTAAATAAAAACTGAACTAAAATACAAATATATGTTAACATTTTTTTATCATATTTCATTATTGGTTACACAGGAAAATTATGTTTGAATAAAAACTTCTCATTTCTGCTTTAAAAGAGTGATAGGGTCTTTTAAATGATCATGAATTAAAATGTATTAACAATAAGGAATAATTTAAGAAGTAAACATAGATCATATTCAATATATCTGCATATCAATTAAAGCAAGTTGAATTAACAACTATTTTTTTACTTCTCTCTGTTTTTTCTCTCTACGATATATCCATACTTTTCTCATCGTGGTATTATACTTGAGGAACTATCAAATCATGATAGTTTGTGCTATAAATATTTCAGTTTCCCATTGCTGTTAGGTATTTTGTGACCATATGTCCTCCTCTGACAAACATGTAATTCTTTATTTAATATAAAGAGAAGGAATAATGTTCCACTGGCATATCATTTAGCAGGGTGTACCTACAACTAACATATATCTGTGTTGTATTGTTGCATTAATCATGTGGTTATTTTTAAACTTCAGAGATGTAATTTTTGTGTGATATCATCAGGCTTAAGGTTATGTGACATCACTTCCTGGGAAGATTCAGGATTAAAGGGTGTGTGATGTCACCTCCACTACGCCAAGCATTTTGTTGACTCATCGTCCCTAATAGACATGACAAGCGTGTTTTATGCCCTTTATCCACCTCAGATATAAAACATGAAGGCCACAAAAATGCTATTAACAGAAACAATTCGACGGAATACAATCATGGTTGAAAATTACTTTTCATGTGACAGAGAAGAACAAATGGAAAACTGTATATAATTTGACTTGCTATCTGCTGGGATAGTAAGTTGCTACTTCGTGAAAAATCCTAGCGTCGTGCTCCCTGTGAACATGTCCCTATTAGCAAGCATGGGAAATCAGGATCCATTATTCAAAGCAGACATACAGAGAGTTATCTCTCTGGTAAGGGCTGCCAAAGCAATTTAATGTGTTCATTATCTGCTGAGAAATCAATCTTATTACACTAAAAGGGTAACATGTTTGAATTACCTGACAAAGTAGAAAGAGGAGTCAACGAAGAACAGAAATAATGACATTCGAAAATTAAGTAAACCTGAATAGATAGATCTCTTCAGTCCGATAGGAAGATATCAAGCAGAATTGTTTTTAAAAAGGGATGGCAACTCACTTATATAAGAAAAGAAACCTCAAAAGATACAGGATTTTTCAATTCTGGCTATAATAAATCTAGGCCAAGTTTTACTAAAGGTGAAAATTTGCTTGTGCTGCATTTTGCGAGAGAAAAAAACATTTGTGTAATGCCATATATTCACAAAGGGGTATATTTACAAAAGTGTCACAACAAAAAATGTTCCATTGCATGAGAAAAAGGGAGAGAGCAGAGATGCCAATATCATGATCTCTCTGATGTTGTCATCTGACTCTCAAAGGCAAAACTGCTGTGTTTTGCAAAAGATTTAAACATGGAGTACACACTCCAGTACAAATTTCTATTTGATGGCAAATGAGTAAGCCCCGGAAAATTCTAATGTCATATAAATTGCATGATATCTGTTGCAAAATTATGAATTATTCCACGTGCCCCTTGTTTGTGCATTGTTTCATTTGGGGCTGGGATTTCATGCAATCATGCTGCGCTTTTTTAGCAGATCTTGCTTTGTGTGGAATCCATAAAGTGTGTGTATTGCTCCTGCTGTTAAGCCCCCTTTCCTTATACCCCCAGGGAGTGGGAGCTCCTTGATGGAATCCGTTTCTGGGCCCTACAGTAAGCAGCGGCCAGCACAGGTAAACGCTGTGGGGAGGGGGGGTTACAAGTCGACAGATGAAGGAATACGTACAATTAAATAAATAAATAATACCTATTCAGTTTTCTGTTGGCTTAACGCCTGCCGTGCCCTGCCGTGCCCTACCCCGCCTCACCGCACTTACCTGTGCCGGCCGCCGCTGCCAGTAACAGTCTACCACAGTAAAGCTCAAATTGCTACTACCCTAGGAATATGGGCCTGATGTAACATATGTTTTTTATTTTTATTCTGTGTCTGTTGGAGAATGTTTTAGTGGTACATATGGGGTACGTACCATAGTTCTGTTTGTCTCAGCAAGACAGCTGACAATTAAGTGATGATCTGGCGCAGGTTCACTGTTTTGGGTGCAGTTCTGACAAGTTTTGCATGTCATACTTGCGCTAAAACACAAATGGTTTTTGTGTGTTTTTTAAACTATGCTGTATGGATGGAACTTTCTTGAGAATTACTTGGCCATCTAGAAAGTGAATTAAGAAGCTGTTCCCCTTTGTACAATCACAAGTTGCATTACCTCCTCGTCCTGTCTTCCTCGCCACAGTAATCACAGATGAGCCTCCGGCTCCACACAGAACTCCAAGTATATAAAAAAAAAAACAACAGCGCTCTAGTCTCCCGCTCCCTCCTCCAAGATGCCCACTAGTGGCTCCAGCCAATCCCATAAAGGGACACAGAAGCACCAACACGACCTGTTCTTTTTTTCTGCACTTCTCCGAGTGCTGTGTTCCCTGCTGGTCAGGTGAGTGGGGCTGGGATCCTGCTTTAGCGGTCCCCCTTGTCCTTTGGTATCTAGTTGGGAGAAAGTAGCGTTTGATTCCTTTTTGCACTGTGTGTTTGTTTTTCATTGCAGTGTTTCGTGGTTAATTTTTATTTCCCCCTTCTTCTGCCTCAGTGCCTCGTGTCCTGCTTAGCGGACTTTCGTGGCATTTGTTTGCGACTGTATTTATCTTGTGTTTGGGCGGGACGCCTTGTGTCCTGTCTGCCGTTTCTTTTGTTTTCCCTTTATCGGCCGCGCATCCTGCTGAGCGGACGTTGCGCGGCCGGGTGCAATGTCTGTGGGGGCCGGAGGCTTTCGTTTCGCTTTCATTACCTGCTGCCGGTTTGGGCGTCGGCATGGTTTGCTGCCTCTTCATCTATGGGGGCGCATTCGGGGCTCGGCTCGGCTAGGCACACGAACGGTCTGAGGCTGTTTTTTCTGTGAGTGCGCGCGGCTCTTCCGGCTGCTTTTGTGCTTTTCGCATGGTTCGAGGTGGGGTTCGTTCGATTGCTTAGCAACCTCAGGTCCTTCTTTTACCGGGCTGTTCTGATTTTTGCCTGTGTTTGTTTCCCACTCATTCACGTGGCTGGCTATCATGGATATTTCCTCTGGTCTTGGTGCTCCTGATTCTTTGGAAGTGGCATCTGGTTCTGGGGTGCAAGTTCCTTCTATGGAAATATTGCAGCAGATGATCAATTCTGCTGTCTCTGCTGCGTTGCACGGTCAGGTGCCTGTCCCTCCTGCAAAAAAGGCGAGGGTTGATGGCACTGCTGCTGCTGCTGATTCTGAGAATGAGGAGGAGGTTGATGTCAGGGGTCGCTTTGTGCAGGGTGCCGACCTGAAGGAGGTGCTGGGTCACATTCGCGAAAACTTGGTGTTTCCTGCTTCTGTTGTGCCTCTGGAGGACGATCTGTTTTCGCAATATCATCGTCCTGAGCCTGATTCTTTGCCTCTCCATTCTTCTGTATTGGAGGTCCTGGAGAATGAATGGAAAGATGTGGACAAAGGTTCCTTTCCTCGTTTTTTGAGTAAGAGATAACCGCTGCAGGATTTTGCGGTGAAATACCCTGCCTCTGTGAAGGTTGACTCTTTATTGGCCAGCATTTCTTCGCATGGGACTGTTGTTTCGGAGGATTCTTCTCCTGCTGACCCGGTTGACCGTAAAGTGGATAGTGCTGTGAAATGCACCTTTGCGGCTGCGAATTTTTCTATCAGGGCTGCGGCCTATTCGTCTTACACTACCCAGTCCTTGCTCAAGGATTTTCAGTCTCTGTCGGAGTTATTGGACCAGGGGGAGGATGTTTCTTCTACCCTGGTGATGATGGAGCAACAGGTTCGTCTGCTGTCGGATGTCTCCTTTGATTCACTTGGGGCGGCTGCTTCTGCGGCCGGGTCCTCTGTGGCTGCAAGGCGTCAGTTATGGCTCCGTTCGTGGAAGGCTGATGCTGCACAGAAAAACTTGCTTATGAAGATCCCTTTTTCTAGTGTTAAGCTTTTTGGTTCGCCTCTGGACGAGATGGTGAAGAAGACGGTGGAGGACCGAAAACTGCCTGCTCCTGAACATCCTGGCAGGTTCCGTGCCTTTGGTTCACAGAGGTCTTTTGGTCCTTCTAGGAGGGGTCGGGCTGGTCAGCCCTTTCGTGGTAGGGGGCATGGCCGGGGTGCTCCTTCCTTTGATAAATCCCGGTTCTCCGGCGCTTCTACCCTCCTCCGCTCCTGCTTCCAAGCTCCTGGTGTAGGTCCGGTTAGGGGTCGCCTCGCTTGCTTCATGGACTCTTGGCGGGAGACTGTGTCGGACCAATGGGTGCTTCAGGTGGTCTCGGAGGGTTTGCGCATTGGATTTGCCCGGACACCCCCAGACTGTTTCAGGGCCACTCCTTGTCCCAGAGATCCTGTGAAAAAGTTGGCGCTTTTGGAAGGCGTAGCTTCCCTGGTGGTCAAGAAGGCGATCATTCCTGTGCCCAGCGATCAGTTGGGGAAAGGGGTGTATTCCATACTTTTCCTGGTGTCCAAGCGCACCGGGGATCTTCGGCCTGTGATGGACCGGAAGTGGGTCAACACTTTCATCTCTCACCAACGGTTCAAAATGGTTTCGCTTCCGTTGATCCTTCCTTTGGTGTCTCAGGACGATTTCCTTGCATCAATAGACTTGAAGGATGCTTACCTGCATGTTCCTGTTCATCCAGACTTTCAAAGGTTTCTCCGGTTTTGCTTACAGGTTCATCATTACCAGTTCCAGGTATTGCCTTTTGGACTCTGCTCTTTTCCCAGGATATTTACTAAGATTCTGGCTCCTCTTATTGGACATTTGCATGGGGAGGGCATTTGTGTTTTTCCGTATCTGGACGACATTTTAATTTCTGCTTCTTCTCTTCCTAAGGCGGAGTTGCATGTCCAGAGAGTGTGCCATGTCCTGGAGCATCATGGGTTCCTCGTGAATGTGCCAAAGTCCTCCCTGGTTCCTGCGCAGGAATTGACTTTCACTGGGGCTCTGTTCAAGACTCAGTTGGGGATGGTGTTCCTGCCCCCTCCCAGAATACTGTCCCTGATGTCTGCAATTCGTACCCTGTTGGTAGGGCATTCTCATCCTGTGAGCCTGTGGTTGAGGGTTCAGGGTCTTATGTCGGCATCGTTGGTGACAGTGCCTTGGGCTCGCCTCCACATGTACCCGGTGGTGTCCCACATTTTGTCGCATTGGGACCCCTGTTCCCTCGATATGGATGCTCTGGTTCCTATGTCAGAGGATGTTCGGGTTGTCCTGAGTTGGTGGTTGGACGACGCTCATCTTTCCAGGGGCCGCCCCTTTCTGTTTGTTCCCACCCGCGTGGTCACTACCGATGCCAGCCTGCTGGGGTGGGGTGCTACTCTGGCGGATTCGACGACTCAGGGGGTTTAGCCTCAGTCTGTATTGTCATGTTCCTCCAACTACAAGGAGCTGAAGGCCGTCCTTCTGGGTCTGTTGGACTTCTCGGATCTTGTTCGGGGTCATCACGTGCAGATCCGGACGGACAATCAGGTTGTGATGTCTTATGTGAACCATCAAGGGGGGTGCAGGGTTCGCTCCCTCAGTTGCCTGGCCCGTCGGATTGGTTCTTGGGCAGAGGTGCATCTAGAGTCCCTGTCTGCCATTTACCTGCCTGGTGCGGAGAACACTGTGGCGGATTGTCTGAGCCGGGTGTTTCCTTCCATGGGGTCCTTGTCCCTCACGAGGTGGATGTTCAGGAGGTTGCAGGTGATGTTTGGCTGTCCCATTGTGGACCTGTTTGCCTCCTAGGACAATGCCCAGATCCGATGCTTTTGCACG
Source organism: Lissotriton helveticus (assembly GCF_964261635.1). Taxonomy (NCBI): domain Eukaryota; kingdom Metazoa; phylum Chordata; class Amphibia; order Caudata; family Salamandridae; genus Lissotriton; species Lissotriton helveticus. The sequence continues at coordinate 1,583,088,137 of NC_136059.1, read as the reverse complement.
ATTATGCCTTGCCGGGATGCCTGGAGAGTGGACGCACTTTCGTTCCTTTGGCCGAAGGGTCTGTTGTATGCGTTTCCCCCTGTTCCACTGCTTCCGGCTGTGTTATAGACGATCAAGAGGGAGGGGTCATTTGTGCTTCTGGTTGCTCCTTGTTGGAAGCGTCGCCCTTGGTATCCCCTACTGTTGGAATTGGCTGTGTCTCCGGAGTGGGCCTTGCCGTTCATGCCATATCCTCTGATGGGTCCTCTTCTTCCTCTGCCTGTGTTCCGTTCCCTGGGTCTGCGGGCCTGGCTCTTGAGAGGGATTCTCTGATGCGTGAGGGTTGTTCTGTGACTGTGGCTGGGGTCATTCAACGGTCCCGGCGGCCTTCTACGCTTAAGTCCTACGCCAAGCACTGGGGTAATTTTGCTTCTTGGTGTGTCAGTCGTGAGCTGTCATTGGATTCTTTGGATCCGGCTCGCATGCTGGATTTTTTGAATGATGGATTTGTGTTGGGCTTGGCCATTTCGACTCTTCGGGCTCAATGGGCCGCCATTCGCGCATTTCATGTCCTACCTTTGGTTTCTATTTCTTCGTTGGTGGCTAGACTTTTTAAGTCGCTTTCTTTCCAACGCCCCCGTCCTATCATGTGTCCTCCTCCTTGGGACCTTCCTTTGGTTTTGCGTTCCTTGCAGTTGGCTCCTTTCGAACCTTTGGAGTCTGTGGACTTGAAGTTTTTAACGCTCAAGGTGGTGTTTCTTGTGGCAATTGCTTCTGCCAGGCGTATGGGTGAGTTGGGTGCTTTCCTTCGTTCTGCCCCATTTTTGTTGGTTTTGTCGGACCGTGTGGTCTTGCGCCCTCATCCTACCTTTGTTCCTAAAGCGGATTCTTATTTTCACCGGTCTGCTGAGGTGGTTCTTCCGGTTCTTTGTCCTGATCCTTCCTCGGATGCGGAGTCCCTTTTGCACCTCTTGGATGTTCGTCGTGCCTTACTGATTTATTTGTCGCGCACGTCTTCCTTTTGTAAGGTTGACAACTTGTTTGTCAATTTTGGTTTGTCTCGTCAGGGACTGAAACCCTCCCTCTCCACGATCTCTCGTTGGATTAAGGAGGCCATTTTGTTGGCATATGCTTCGGTCTCTGAGGTCCCCTTTCTTCCTGTTCAGGGTCGTTCCACCAGATCTGTTGCTGTATCCTGGGCTTCTTTCAAAGGGGTGTTCATGGAGGATGTTTGCAGGGCGGCTACGTGGTCTTCACCACATACCTTCATGTCCCATTACCGCCTCCAGATTGGGGGTAGGGGTTCTGTTTCATTTGCCTCTTCTGTTTTGTCTGCGGGGGTACCTTGAGAGGTTGTCCTTTTTGGTTGCTATGCCTCTGTATATTAAAATATGTTTTCGCTGCACTGATGGTGTGGTCTGTTTCCTTACATGAAGCTGATTACTTTGGTATCGGCTCATCTGTGATTACTGTGGCGAGGAAGACAGGACGAGGAGGTAATGCCCCGGTTACTTACCGGTAATCTTCATTACTCCGAGTCCATGTCTTCCTCGCCACAGTATAGTTTCCCTTCCCTCCCGGCCCTGGTGGTGGCTTCATGTCTGCGGCTTGGTTCTTCAGGTCGTGTTGGTGCTTCTGTGTCCCTTTATGGGATTGGCTGGAGCCACTGGGGGCCATCTTGGAGCAGGGAGAGGGAGACTAGAGCGCTGTTGTTTTTTTTTTTATATACTTGGAGTTCTGTGTGGAGCCGGAGGCTCATATTACTGTGGCGAGGAAGACATGGACTCGGAGTAATGAAGATTACCGGTAAGTAACCGGGGCATTAACTGTTTTGCAGCAATATACGGCAGAAGGTGAAAGACATTTGAAAATGTCTGCAGAACTTTGCAGAGGGCTGGACTTGCCACTCTGGAATTTCCGGTTAGGCCTACGCATAGGGGGCTGCTTTCAGAGCAGGATGGACCCAGATGCACCAAACCAGGCCGCACTGCCCATTTTAGGTGCAGCCATCTTCAGTAAGGAGCTGATTTTTCTCTCCATTTCGGCCCTGGCTTTTTAGCACCTTGTCAGGAATGGAGGGTCACATTGGAAGCAGTGCTCAGCCTCGTCTTCACATGAGATCGTTCGTGGGAAGAACAACGTGGCAGGACAGGATATGTTAAGTGGTGGGCGGGAAGGGCTTAGTGTAGGGTTACTTATAGGAGTCCAGAGAGAGGCTCTCTCTGGCTCATGCCCCTTTGTGCACAGGCTGGTCTGTTTGTGTGTGATCTGAGGGCAGTTGGGGAGGCCTAGTACGGTGTACATTTGCAGCTTTCTCTGTCATGGCGGAGAAAGCAGAGGCGGTGCAGGCTGCTTTAAGTTCTCACACATTTGGGCCCCTAGGTGGCCTGGGTGAGGAGGGGCATGATCAGGAAGTGCCCTTGGATCTTTCAAGTCCCCAGATGAGGATAGGGCCCCAACGAGTTACAGGCAATAAAAGTGAAGGTCACACGGGGTTATATGTCAGTACTACTCATGCTTTTACCCCGCATGCCATTGCAACTCAGGGATTACAACGACTTGCGTTGGGGGGCGCTGGATAGTGGAATAGTTTAATTTTCTATTCAAACTCCAGTCCCCGTGGATAGGAGGGAAGGTGTTGGATAGAAAATTAGACTATTCCCTATCCAACAGCACCCTCCAGCGAAAGTCATTGTAACGACTTTCGTTGTAATCCCCGCGGTGTAATGGTAGTGCGGGGTAATAGTTGTGTCGTAAAGGATGTTTCCCTCACACGGAGGGTCTCAATAGCGGCTCCCCATGAAAGGTCGACATAGTTAGTGGCTGGGGTAGGAGACATGGATGAGCCACAAGGGGACAGCAGGTCTAACATCCCCGCTTGTGGCTGCATCTCTAAATCATTGACATGGAATTTCTCCACCCTTGGAGTTCTGGACAATGTTTTGGCTAGCAAATGGCAGGATATTGATCTGGTAGAGAAAATCTCAGAACAGCAGAGGCTGGTCCAAGAAACAGAGGAGAGGTAAGCTAGGCTATGTAAATTGATTCTTGTATAGCGCACTACTCACCCGCAAGGGTCTCAAGGCATTTGTACGAATACCGCTGTGGAACCCATCCTGACTTTCCCTGCGAGGTGTCCACTCCTGGGCACCCCCAAGGTGGAGGCCAGGCATCCTTAGCATTGTGGGGGCCGTTGTGGAGATTAAGCAAGCTATTGCCCAGAGTTGCAGAGTGGGACTCCATGATTGGAATAGGCACCGAGGCGAGAATTATCAGGTCCGTGGAATTTTGAGAGCAAGACCCGCCGAGGCGGGAAATTGAACCCTGGTCCCGGGCTAGACCTCTGCATCAGGGTCTCCCGCTCTAACCATTGAGCCACACTTCTCCACTATGCAGAGAGAGGGATAGCTCCCTGAACAATGAGATCCAGATGAAGAGGGTCTAGGTGGCCCCGGAAGGGGGGCGATTGAGTGGAATCCCACTGGGGTGCTGGTAGCTGGGTTTGGGTTCCTAGTGGGGGTCAGGGTGAACAGGAGTCAGATAGGGTTTTTGCAGCCTTTGGTGCCAGCTGCTCAAGGGGACCGCAGGGTTGGTGCAGCCATGTGTTGGGCAGAGAGGCAAGGCCAACACCGGAGGTTGGCCAGACATTGGGACCTCAGTGGGGTGCAAGACGGCCACAAGGGGCTGGGCTGAAGCACTAGGGAGGTAATCGACGAACCTCCCTACAGCGCAGGAGCAGTTGTCTCATGCTGGGATGCCTCCCTCTCCCAATAGAGGGCAAGTTGTGAGTGGATTAGTATGTAGCCTGCAGATGGAGGTAAGAATGAGGTGTGTGAGCAAGAGGATGTGTTAGAGCTAGATTATGAGGAAGGTATTGACGAGTGGGAAGAAGGTGAGGTGCATGCTGATGAGAAGAGGGGACCACCTGTCTACCTGCATTTGGGAGTTTTTGCTTGGGTCAGCTACAATAAGGAGTTTAGGGCTTGGTTTACCCTTAACCCAGACAAACCATGGAGTGATCTAGATTCTGAGCTATGGATGCAATGGATGTCCTCTGCTCAGTCTTTGGCATCAACCCGCATGGCGAGTGGTCTCCCGTTTACAAACAAGCCCTTTCAACCTCGTCCTGCCCATCACGGGGTGCGTGCAGCCCCCAAGAGTACCGGCACAGCTGTGGGGGCTTGTACGAACTTTGATAAAGGGTCTTGTTCTCTATATCCATGAAAATTCAAACATGAATGTCCAAAATGCGAGGATATTGCCAAAATGTGAGGGAGGTACCCTGATACTTAAAAAAAGGACCGGTCTATGAAACATAAAACCAAAAACAAAAATTTTGGAAAGGGATTTTTTTTGTTTTATGTTTCAAAATGTGGGAATAGACACCCCGTTACACAATGTTTTACTATGGCAAGACCCTCAGAGAAAGTGGAGAGCATCCAGGAATAAAGGACTTCAGGGCCCTTCTGGACCAAAGGGCTCCTGCACCAGTTAGGCTGGGAGTACTCCTTCCTTAGCTGTCGGTTTATCCTGACAACGAAGCTCAAACTGGAGTGGGGGTTCTGAGAAAGTTTCAGGGTAGGATATGAGGGAATCAGGGACAGAAGATGAGCCGACAATTTGCGGTCAGCCACAAGTGCACCTAGCATAGTACTCTACAAGGTGAGGAAAGAAGTTGCTGAGGGCCGAATAGTGGGTCCTTTTCAATACTGGCCACCTTCTGATCTCATATCCCCATTAGGAGTAGTTCCCAAAAACAAGCTGAAGAATGTTGCTAGATCCATCACTTGCCTTGGCTGGAGGGCTCGTCTGTCAATGACTTAATTGCCGCCGAAGATACAAGAGTGGAATATACGTTGAAGATGATGCGATCCACCTGATTCAGGTTTGTAGCAGTGAAGTGTGACATTAAGTCCTCTATACGGCTTTTGCCCATTCACCCAGAGGATTTTCCTTTGTTGGCAATGCAGGTCGAGGGGGACATTTACGTGGACAGAGTACTGCCCATGGGTAGTGCCATCTCTTGTGCTCTCTTTGAGACTTTTAGTGCCTTCACTCAGTGGGCCTTGGTGAAGGGTAGTGGACAGTGCAACTTGTTTCACTATCTAGAAGACTTCCTTTCCTTGGGTAAAGTAGAGTCAGGTGAGTGCCTCAGGGCTCTGAGGCATTTTGTTTTCCTTATGCACATGTTGCTTATTAACGTATCCTGGTGGAATTTTAATGTTGAGCGAAGTGGCCTAGTGCTTTTTGCCTTCTGTCAATGTGCATCAGTTGGAAAAGTCAGTGCAAAAATGTATAAGCAATAAAATACGAGCTTGATATTTCCCACTCTATAGTATGTGAGATATTAAAAACGATTTTGTAGAATTTAATGTGAAAAATGTGCATTTATATGAATAACATCAACATTTGTGGTAGTAGGGTATTTCTAACATTAGCCATCTCTATGTAATAATAATTTGTGAAAGTTTATACATTCTTTCTTTGAATTGATTTAATTTCATTATATTGAAGTAAAGTCAGAGTTCATTTCATTTAAACATGCCATGCTAACCTCAAGGCCATTTATAAAATGCTTTCTCTCTAATGCTGAACTTTCCCCTGATTTAATACAATGGGTTGTTTTACTGCAGTGAAATGTTGCTTATTTGGCCCGTATGTGCATACACTCTGACATTACTGAATGTTTCTTCAACATGCACCGCAAAATGTTACTGTGGGAGTAGAATTTCAGCTGTTGTATTCAATAGTCTACTTTGTATCTTTCTGATTAATATTAGGCTCCTGTGGACTCTCAAGCTTTAGTTTTTTCCCGTGACTAGTATGGGAAACCACCTTGATGTTGCGAGTGTCTTAGATGTTACTATGTGACTATGGACATGGGATGATCTTTCGAAGGCGGTATGATGCCATCGCATTGGGATGAACTAAAAAACCTTATAAAAGAAGAAACCCCAAAGAACACCATTGATTTTTGCCTCTGATGGACGCCATTCAAATTTTACCTATGCTGATTGATTTTTTAACGTTCTGTAACTTTGAAGTGATTGGTCTATGATGCAGTTGGTAGCCGATGGACTGAGCCTTTTTTGCCAAACCATTTCTATTTTTCCATTTTTCCAATTTCTTGTTTATGCTAAGGCACACACCCTTAAGGGACTTTCAACGGAACCCTTCCCCATCTTCTGAGGATCTGCACAACAAACTTTCCTTCCACCTTAATGGTGATAGGACACTGTAACTCTGTGTCTGTTACAGATTTGAACACCTGCTTAAATGCTTGGCACTTTTATGAAAACTGTCATATTCTTGACTAAACTTTTTAAGTAATTGCTTGTTATTACGAACTTTGAATCTCTAATTCAATAATCAAATTTAATAAAATATCTGTCTGAGTCTATTAATGAGTTCTGGTGATTCTTCCATTTAAATTGTGCTATTCCTAATGATTTAAATGCATTGTAGGGAGAATCAGTGAGCTCTGAAAGAACATCAGGTGTTACTTTTTTTGTTTTGTGTTGCTGTGGCAGAGCTTTTGGTTTGTGTAATCCTTACTCGACTTAACTTCTTTAGGAGGTTGGGTCTTCCTGTTGCTATTCTTTATTTCTACAGTATGGTCTTAAGAGTGGTGTACCTCAATTTAATATCAAACTTGTGAGTTGGCTGTCAATTAATGGTCCTCATTGGACTACTAATGTGGAGTCTGGTTACCCTAATTTCAGCGTCTAACTTCGTACTCCCCAATGGGGCCATCATGCTAAACAAAGTAAAAACAACAATATCGGGTTTTTAATGTCAGGACATGTAAGGTTAATAAAGTACATGTCCATATTTTTTAAATTATGCACCCTACCTTTGGGGCTCAGTAGGCCTGCCTTAGAGGTGACTTATAAATATTAAAAAGTAATGTTGGGCTTTGCTGTTGGTTTAAATGGCAAAGTTGCTTTAACAGCTTAAAAATTCATCTGCCAGTATGCAATTGCAGACTGGGAGTCATGATTTGCTTTGTCAAACACTTGGTGACAAAGTAAGTGCTGCAGTCCATACGGGGAACTTCATTACAGGCCTAGGTACCCCTAGTACCATCTACTAGGGATTTATAAGTAAGTTAACTTATACCAATTGTGGGTAAAGCACTGGCAATGAGGCCTGTTTGGCATGGCTCGGTGCACTTCTGAGTTATTACACAAGTACCTAATTGTGAGAATGTGTGGCAAAAAGTGGGGGTGAACCTGCAAAAATACACTGCCTCACAGATGGTGCAGCTTCAAGAGCTAGCACCACACAAATAGAATACATGCATTTTTTCTTATTTGTATGAAAAGATCTCAATGCATTGCATTGTTTCATTCAACAGAAAAATTCTCAAGGGACATGGGCTACAATATGGTTCATCTGAAAACAGAAACCGGTTTGACTGGGCACAGAAGCAGCCTTATACCTACAGAGAACATGTCTTTCACACAGTAATATTGTACAAGGGTTGCTCGCTTGGTTTAGAATTAACAGGACATGAAAAGAATACGACAAGCGTTAACATGTTCTATCTCAATCAGTGCATACTTGTGTCTACAATCAATAGCAAATCAACACCACAGATTGAAGGATAAATTGCGAAATGAAGTGGCACTAATTAAATGTGTGTGAGAAGACACAGTGCCCATCATTGTTTGTGTTACTTGTCCATCAAATTATCTGTGCTGCTTATAATATGCTGCTCAGTATGGTAGCCTGCCAGAGTGTCCCTAAATCGTGTCAAGAGTAGGGGTGGGTGTAACTGTTGTAATTCTCTCTAGTGTCATTAAAACAAAATTGCTCATAATAATCCATAACCCAGCATTTAGTGTTATTTTCTTAGTGTAAAATGCACCTTTGCATCCAAAATGGGCGAGAGGATGCATTTTGTGCTACGAAAATAGCACTAAATACTACAAGACACAAACAATATTAGCCAGCAGCCGCTCACTTACTCCCTCTTAGATTATTGTTCCTGTGCTCATGAGATAGGATTTTGCCCCAAATTACTCTTAATTACTCAAGCTGGCATAACTGCATAATTTTGCTAATTTCGTATCACAAGCATAACGCTTAATTACTGAAATGACTCTGATTACAATGGCATAACTGAAATTTTGCTGAGGCCTTGTCAAGAGACATTGACGTTTAATGGGCTGGGTCTTCCCACGGGGTGAGGGGACTGTTCTTTATTCTGGGAGACTGTTCCTGGTGCATAGATTTGTTGTACATATTTCCCTGCATGTAAAACAGTATCAGGATCATATATTCTACATTGCTCTGTTTGAAAAGCACCGAGGCCATGCCATGACCTGCACTGCCTTCATATATAAGAAACCACACAACGATAGTGTTGTGCCCTGTGATTTGTTACAAGCATGACTGTTATGTTACCTCAGTTTTAGATCACATTTTAAGATGAAGTTTTCAAGACCAGCAAAAAAACAAATACAGTCCTAAAAACGTTTGTATCTGTCGACAGTATTTGAAAAAACAAAGCATGCCCACTTTTAAATCAGAAAACCTAGGTTTAAATTAAACTGCCACAAATTCTACAACAATAAAACAAAATAATTTTGTTTAACAAGCTAGCTCCTTTTTTGGAAAATGCGTAGAAATGGTCCAGATATATACACAAAATATATTTTCTGGAAGGGAGAGGAAACTCTTAACAGTTTAAGTGAATGGCTGAATGCTTGTGCCCAGAACATATGCTTCACCAGCAATAAATCATGAAAGAAGGTTGCATTTCTGACTTTACAGAGGAGAAGAATGGCAGTTTGAAAACCGATCTAAATGTCAAACCTACTGACAAGAACGCTTTCATTCACTACAGCAGTCAATTGTTGAGGCTAGAACGCATTTCGCGCTTAAAGAGAGCCAAAAAAGGCACTGTAAACAGGAGCGGCTGGCGTTGTGTTGTTCACGTGCACAATGGCGTGACACAAAATGATGGGCCCCCGTGCGGAATGTGATGAGGCACTACTGATTGTCCAATATTTTACAGATATTCCTTGGCTTGAGGCTGATTGGGATTCGACTGGCGGTTTGGGAGCCCGTTGCAGAGTAGCGCATCGCAATCTGACCCCCCCCCCCCCCCCCCCCCCGCAATTCATGCCCATGGAGTCGCAGTAAATTTTTCACAGCGAATGGCATTCTCACTCTAAGGGCCTCATTTATGAAAAGTGACGCATCGCTGCGTGAAAACAGTGATGCATCACTTTTCACTGCGCTCTCCTTGCGACACTAATGATGCGTCATATTTACAGTATGACGCATCATGTCGCAAGGAGTTACAGATACGTCAGTATTTCTGAAGTATCTGTAGGCGCAAAAGTGACACATTGCTGGAGTGTGTCACAAAAGTGACGCAACTCCAGCAATGTGTACTTTCAAATGGGCAAGTCCCATGTTGTTAGTGCCTGTGTTAGTCTTACGCCTGCCATGAGGCAGGCGTAAGATTTTGACGCATTAGCGTTCAAGAAATGGCGCAGTGAAATCTTATAGATTTCACTGCTTCACTTCTATGACTCTTTCTTGCGTCAAAACGCCCCCCTTGCATACATTATACCTGGGACAGGTATAATGTGGTGCAGGGGTTTACAAAGTGACGCATCTACCTAGATGCATCACTTTGTAAATACGGTGCAACAAGGCACATTTTTTACTCCGCTGGCACGTCACAAAAAGTGATGCACCGGCGGCGTAAAAGTGACTCCCCTAAATGTTTACCAGGACTAGGCACAATTGCACAATGTGGAGTAATAGCGTAATTTTGGGAATTTCATGTAACAAAAGTAACGCACAATTCCCGAAATCATGCAATTTTTGTAGACGTAATTGAAATTTCATCCAAGCCTATTAATAACAAAATGTATGTATAGATGCATTCTTTACTTATAAAATAGTTTTTCTGAAAGAAATGTAAAGCTCCTCTTATATGCCCCCATAGTGAAGTCACAGATGGTTCATTTAGAATTAGGAAGTGAGGACAGGTTAAAGAATCCTGATGGATCGGGATGCGGCCCTGAGTGATCGCCACTATCTGAAACTAATTCAAGCATTCCATCCATCACTTTGTTTTGATGCTCTATAGAGTCCCTGAGCAATCCTTCATCCATATTCTATATATTAGCATAATGACTACGATATGTTCTATTCTAATTAAAGAAGATAATTGATTATCCTTCTTGGCTCTGTTGTCTAACAGATTTTCGTGATCACCACGGGTTCCTTTTGGAAGGCAGATTAACGTTTTTTTTACTCAATGTGCATTATTTACCGATTATTTTTGCAGTATATTACCACTAAATGTTAATATGACATCTCAAACATAAATATGATAATACAGTGATTTGTTTAAATCATCTTTCATGTTTTATCAGGAGTGCTGAATAATACGTTCTGTAGACGGTGTTGTAAATAAATAGTTATCTATACTTTAACACCCTGTTCTTTTATAAAATGACTATTCAAACTTCAAAAATACTTTATTCGATTGCTTTTTGAGACAATCATAAAAGTACATAAAAAAAGACAGTTCATTCATTAAGTAAAGTAAAACTTCATATACAATACATAGTTAAATTTAAAAACGATTCACCTTTGTTGTTATCTACCTTACCAGTTCCCCTCGGTCCCCTGGCTCCATTTCTCTTGGTGGTTAGTTCCTGCTTGTTATCCTCTTGCCAGTTTGTTTCCTTGTCTAGGCTTTCTCTCCTGGTGTAGCGTGGTTCTCCATCTTCAGCTTCTGTGGGGGCTGGGTGGGGGGGTTGCAGTCTTCTGATGCTAGTTATCGCATAAGCTCTGCTTGCACACGGTTACCCTCATGTCCATTGTTCCATACATGTTGTTGTTTCTTTAGTGACTGTGCTCTCTTACCCTTAGGTGGAGACCCTGATATCCTTACCTTAGATGCTGTGCCTCTGAAATCCATTCTGGGATTTTCAATGGCAGTTTGCAGGTGTGTCTGTCTCTCTCTTCCGTGCCCCCCGTTTCCCCCTAGCCTAGGTCTTTTCTAACATCTGTAGTCCTGCGCAAAGGGTTAAGTCGATCTCTAGGAGAAGATGTAGGGATTGGCCTCAACATCCACACTCTAGTGTTCATGTGATTCTGGGCAAATCAATTCATCTCCCAGTGCGTGCCAAAAATGAAAGTGTCCTTCTGTAACATAACTGGTGCTCATGTAAAGCGCTCTAATACCTTCAGGTCGAGTTTGCACTATATAAAGCTGCAAAAAACGAAAATATAATAGCTAGCTAAAAACTGCCTCAACAGATACCAGCATCTGGAACTGAATTAACCATGGCTGGTTATAAAGTAACATTTGGGGGAAAAAGTGATACAAACTTGAATGTTTAACAGACACATAATATTTTAAATGTGTGATATTGTTAATAAAGAATTGCAGTAAGATATAAAATTAGGAGAGGGTAGATTGTGAAGTAAAATGTACTTTTTGTAGATTTATATTTTGTAGACTTGTATTAAATAAGATGAATTAATAAATACTAAGAGAATTTTATTTTCGTAATACAAGTGATATTTTCAAGAAATACAAGTCATTAGGCCAGTACTGAAGATAGGTAGGCAATCTGCTCTTTTGCAAGATATATTTATCACTGCCTGAATGTTAGAGCGGTACCTTCCAATTTACAGGCTCACGCTGGCTGCCATCAGTCATTACTCCATTCCCTTCATCAGCATTCAAATTATAAAAATGTGCTCAATGTAGTGCTTCAGAGAAGCTGCAGTATTGTGCTACACAAGCGCCCAAGAATAGCGCGGCGCACTATTTATTACACATCACTCTGCACTTATGTCAAGGTTCATGCTCATGCTAAAATGCCATGTTGTGGGACTCTAAAGTTCATTTAGCACTGCCCAATGATGCATAGGTGAACGAGCAGTATCTTGCATGAGTTTTGCACTAGAACACACCCTCCGGTACAAATCTCTACATGCAGACATCCATGAATGAGTCATTTCATTGACATTACAAATGTAAATATGGGATGTGTCCTTTGCACATCATATGTGCTTCTTTGCTGCTATGATTGCATGCAAAGCTGCAGGATATTTATAAATAAATCATGAGGCGCTCCTCTAAGTGATAGGAAAAGGGCAGGAATGCGCTGTATTTAACATTATATGACGCTTTCCTTTTTTCCCCTGTGCTGGTGCACAATGTGCTGCTAAGCGCCAACCAGGCACCTTTGTGGCATGGCTCAAGGGTGCCTGCATTGTAAGCAGAATTGTTTTTGTGCAGGAAGGGACACCCTACTGCACAAATACAATCCCCAGAAGCATTTTTCTCTTTCTACTTGTGCTGCTGAATGCAGCACACTTAGAAAGAGGAAGTAACGAGGAGAAATATTTCTCCTCATTACCCCTCTCCTGGGAAGGTGTAGCAATTTGAAGCATTCCCAGGTCAACCAGTAATGACAAATCTGGGAATTTGCCAAAATCCATGAGTGGATGCGTGGGAAGACCCACGCTCCACAGTGGCGTAACACCGGCCCACGCATCCCCCGCAGTGCGGGGGGGGGCCTCAAGCTCAAGGGGGCCCCTTCAGCACTGCACTTCGGCCTGAGAGCTCAATTATCGTTACGCCACTGATGCTCCACCCATGGAACTCCTCCCTGGGGCAGAGTAACGCAACGCAGCGATTTACGCTGCATTGTGTTACTCTCGATTTATCAAGCCACGCAAGACCTTGTGTGGCTGGATGAATCTAACTTGAGTTGTGTCGCTCTTGTGCTCCGGTGCGCGGCGCAAGGACGATACAACTCTTTAATAAATATACCCCCGGTTGCACTTTTTTTTTGCGTGACTTCAGACGATCTGGTTTTGCGTGAAATTTTAGGGATTTTTGGACTGTTCCTACCCACTTATGCCCTTTTTGCTTAGACAATCGAGATTTATCCTACGTGAAGCAAAGCTGTTTCAGTTATATGCTAGAGTCATAAGAAATCCTTGTGTGCGACATATATATAGGAAAAGAGAGAACGGTGTTGCATGGTCGAGAAGGAAACAAGTGTGCAATACAAAGTGACTGAGTCGCAGAGCGCGATTCATAAAAGATGCAAACTGGTGTAACATTCAGGAGAAAGAAGGTAAGGCTCCCTGGCATTCTGCCGACCCGAACACCAGAAGAACATGTTAATCTCTGTTGTGCTACATCGTCGATGAGAGAGATAATATTTCATAACGCGAGACGTTAACTGAAAAGAATGTGCTGGGACTTCTTTTCAAAAAATGATTATTTTTAGGTTTCAATCTATTTCTATTGCTCATATGGCTTAATAAGCAATAAAGCACTCCTGTTCCTTTATCAACTCTACAATATTTACGATAGGAAAAAAACCAATCTACACAGAACAAGGGTGGGTTCGCACCATACAGGTTACAAGTGTTCAGACGGGAGTGTATATTTTGATTCCAGGGATGATAAATATATCTTATAAATAATTTAATTTCTAAAGCAGATCGCAAACGTCTACACGTCCACGGATGTCGTCTTTGCCATACGTTTAAATTCGCAACACCTACGGTCCATAATATCAAGAATACTTTTACTACGCAAATCACAAACTAAAGCAGAGTAACAGCTGTCAATAGTGCAGCAGGTGCAGTGGCACCGATCGCAGGAATTAAGAGGCTCAATGCACCTCATTTATGGATGTCTTTAAGTATTGAGATAGGTGTCCTGGGGGCCCATTGTCCTTTCTTGCATTATGGCCCAGCACAGCCTTGCTACACTACAGGCCTAGAGGTCGAAAGAAAAGATTGATCTACACATGTACATGTCTGTAGGTAGATGATAGAAGAGAGTTAATCATGTCCATCAAAGCAACAGTTTGGAAAGCAGGTGCAGCCAGCCCCCGCATTAAACAAGCGTTCAAAAATAAGTCTTATTTATGAATTCACAGGCTGTTTCCATCACCATTACATAGCACCACCACAAAATAACTGGACTGTTTCCATGTGGAGCAGGGTCCAGACTGATTTGCATATGGCTTGGTTTAAACTGGAACGGCACGGGGAGCAGAAAAACGATGGATTAGGCCCGATCTCTGTACTAGGGTGAAAGCTTGACATTGTTCAACATTCTGTCCATCATTTCTTTTTTTACATTTGTCACCCCAAGTGGGACATGTATGCTCAAACGTGGGTCCAGTGATCTCCATGCCACTAAAGACAAGCTAGCCTGCTGATGAGGGGTGAAACTCCGAAACCGTTCCTAGGATGCTTGTTTCCGGGCCAGGGAGCACCTGACCTGGCAGTCAGGGCTGGGCGATTCGTTCATCAATTGTTCTTTTTGCATCCCACATACATATACCTATTCCCTTTAAACTTAACCAACAACTTACCTGACTGACAGACAGATGCCTTAATATCCTGTCCATCTGAGTCCTCTTTAAATCCTGAAATTTGCTTCTCTGTCCGCGCTTGGTATATATAAATAAATAAGTGGAAGGCCCTTTGATTTTCTTCGGAGTCTGCTGAAGGTCATGGGGAGGTTGTGTTAGAAAATTGTGAACAGATACATCATTTGACACAAAAATTGTGTCTTAAATATTATTTACAAAACATTGTCCTAGTTGGTGTAGATGTTCTAATATTAACTCCAAAGGATTGGCATTTTTGTTAACAATGTTTAGAACTCAATATTTATACATGACAATATTCTGACCACAATTCGAATATCAAACATAATAAGAAATTCATTATTGCTGAATATAAAACACTAAGGGCTAGATGTAGGTCACCAAATACCGGTCGGTAACGGCCGATTTCGGTCGTTACCGACCGGTATTTGGATTTTCAGATGTAGGGGGCTTAAAAATTACAGATTCTGTAAATTTACAGAATCGGTATTTACCGATTCTGTAAATTTACTGAATCGGTAATTTGAAATGTAGGTGGCACTGAAAACAGTGCCACAGGGCCTTAAGAATTCGTTATTTACCATCAAATACTATTTGATGGTATATAACGAATTCCTGTGTACATGCACATCTGTGCCAGTACACCTGTGCCATGTGGCACACATGCCTGAATGAGGGGTGCAACAGGGTGTCAAAGTGACACCCTGTCCCCCTTATCAATTCGGTAATTTTACCAAACCGGTATTTACCGATTCGGTAATTGCCATTGGTTCCTATGGGCCTGGAGGCCCATAGGAATTAATGGCAATTACCGAATCAGTAAATACCGATTCGGTAATTACCGAATTCTACAGATTCGTTAAATTATTCGGTAAAAATACCTACATAGCATTTACCGATTTGTAAATACCGAATCGGTAAAATTCGGTATTTATGAATCGGTAAATGCCATTTACCTACATCTGGCCCTAGGCCTGTTCGAAATGTATATTACACAGGTGTAATTTGCCGTGGTGTAGCAAGGGGGGATGTAGAGGCGGCCTCCCTCCCCTGCACTTACCTGCAGGTATCAAGGGGCAGCAAATGCAGGAGTCGCACCAGCGCCCCCGCCTTGCTCTTTCATGTGGCCACCGTGGGGCAGCAAACGCAAGGTCCACCACAGCTGGCCAAAGGTCTAGCTACACCACTGGTAATTTGTGCCATTTGATACACAAATTCCTGTAACTAAGCCATAATGCCACTTTACATAATTATGCACCGTTTATGGTAAACATTTACAGCGAGCGTGACATTCACAGTAAAATATTACAGCAAACTCACAAGAACAACCGAATGCAAGTGGCTGTTGTTTGCAGTGCTTTTGCTTCCTCAAGCCAAAAAATAATGTGGGAATACATTTTCAGCTCAAAAATATAGTAAGAAATTATGATTTTGTATTTTGCATAATTACTATTAATGTCAGGTAACTTGCAGATATTATCCATAATTACTTGAAAGCATATTACGCATATTTTTACCAACCAAAGGAAACACCTGATTTCATTCCTAGGCCTCTGACACCCACGTTCCCCATACACATGGCACACCAAATAGAAAAATGCCTACAAACATCAGGAATAAATCTGGGATCACCTCACACTTCCAACAACCAAACCTCTAAGAAAACCATTAGAACATGGAGAAAAAACAAGCAATGCAGCTGTGCTGCCTTCAGCCCAGAGCATCTGAGAAGCATTACTACAAATTGGGTATAAGATGTGTCCAAAACGTTAGTACAACAGTCTTGGTCCACCCTACGGCTCCAATAACCACAAGATAGGTAGGAGAGTAGAAAAAGACATTGAAAATGAAGAACATGTCAGAGTGCATCCAGAGCTATAACCAAAATGGTGGCTTGCTAGGTACGCCACACACAGAACAGCATGGTAGACAAAATGGATTCTAAACCATACACACGCACATGCCTGTGGTGGCCTGCTGGTGACAGTCTCCACATGACCACCTTGCATCACAGAACAAACAGCAAAATGACCAAAAACGTAAGAAAAATTCTGCAACCACCATCTGCGGGTATCAGTCACTCATCGGACTCCTAGCACACATTGTAGGAAAAAAGCCACAAGTTTGAGGAATAATTATTGGAACATCCCAAAACCCAAACAGCTGCAGATTTCCAACAAGCACAGTAGAAAAATGCCTAAAATTTCTTGAAGATGGGGGGGGGGGCACATGTGGGTATTACTCTTAGTTTCTCATCATTAATGTGAAGAAGGGAAGCAGTGTCACATTTTGTATTTTTTATAAAAAGAATATAATGAGGACACTGCTACTTTGTTTTAAAAATTGCGCTCAGATGCTTAGAGTAAAGCTCAGACGCTCCAGTGGATGAGGAAGATCTCCCTATTGCAAAGTATAGGAAAAAGTGAAAAGTAAAACATTTAAAAAAACTTTTAAAAAATAGTACAAATATTTGTTGTGCTAAAAAGTATTGAAAATTATTTGTTTATATTTATTTTAAATGAAACAAATACTAGAACACTATGAACTTAATTAAACCTTAACATGTACATTTGTAATGTATTGAAATATTGAATTACATTAAAATATTTTTTTCTGAAGTATTTGTACAAAATTCAACCTAATAAAAAGCAAATTTGATGATGTATTAATAATTTTTATAACTGAAGTATTGAATTAATTAAAAGTAATTTAATATTATTTTAGTCAAATAAAGGTTACATCATTTGTTAATAAACAAGGATACTAAAATATGTTACAATAAAATTACATATTTGTTTTATTTTTAGATGATCTTTTGCACTAAATTTTTTGTAACTATTTTATATAGCTTAATTTAATAGAACATAATTTCTTATAGGGTTTTATTTTAGGTCCCTACACCCATTCATTTCTATAGGAGGGTATTGGTATTCCAGTGGTTGGCTAAGAGAACACATTCTCCTGTTATGTGCCCTTTTCTCTATAGTAACTTTAGAAGTTCAATTTGTGAATAGGAATGGACTTACTCATTTATGTATGGTGGCACATCTCTCCCTAAACTCCACCTGAAACCTCCCTAAACCTTTCCTTACTCCTCCCTTAACCCTTCTCCTGCAGTAGCAACGTTTCCCATTTTCCAGTAACTCCTCCCTGGCACTTCTACATTTACTACTCAAATATATACTTGCATGTGCAGAGACTCTGCAGAAGGGGCAGAGATATCGATACAGATAGGAGAGGCAAAGACAGAAGCTCTGTATGTAGCTTTTTGAATAGCATTTTGTAGTATGTTAAGCAGTACTATTGTAGTACTACTAAACATACTACAAAACACATCTTGTTAATAGGCCCCGTAGAGCCTGATTAAGAGGTTGGTAGATGGGATGAACGTCCCAACATGACGGATGTCTTGTCTGCCTTATTACAAATGCATTTTATCCTATGGCACTTATAATAACGTGGACGGGAAAACAGTCACATTTATGAAGGAGTAACTTGTATGCAAAACTCTAAATAAGACCCATAGTTTTGCAACCCTTATATTTGATGTGGAAGATATTTCACAGTTTTGCCCACTACAGTATACATAAACATGATGACAAACTTATAGTGTGTCCAATTTGTTACTTCTATATTCCATTATATAATATTGTCATGATGATGTACGGGATCTCACCTGAATCCTCAGCCCATGTTTGGGTGACAGAAATCGAAGCACATCACCCTCTGGTGGTCATTATTTATGTTATGTTATAAGTTGTAAAGACTTTTGTAACGCGCTCTGTTACTAGCAAGTATCCTGGCGCGGAGAGAGAGGTGGCAGAAAGAACAGGGGGGAGGGCAGTTACAGGTTCATATTAAACAGATGGGTTTTCAGCCCTTTCTTAAAGGCGGCAGTGGTCTGGGCAGCCTTAAGATGTAATGGAAGAGCGTTCCAGGCCCTGGCAGCCCTGACTGAAATGGACTGGCCTCCAACTCTGGAGAGCTTAAATCTAGGCACGGTCATTTGGCACTGATTAGCCGAGCGGAGACAGCGCTTCGGAACATACAGGGTAAACCGTTTCCTCAAGTACACAGGTCCGAGCTGATGGATCGCTCGGAAAGAGAGCACCAAAGTTTTAAACATAATCCGGTGTACCACCGGAAGCCAATGGAGGCTGCGTAAGTGAGGGCGGGCGCTAGACCTCCTGGGCAATTTAAACAGGAGTCGCGCAGCCTCATTTTGAATAGCCTGCAGCCTTTGGATCAAATACGCAGGTAGGCCGCTAAACAGGGCATTCGTGTAGTCAAGCCTAAAAAGGATTAAAGCATGCGACACCGTCTCTTTGGCCTCTCTCGGAAGGAGTGTAAAGAACCTACGTAAGGCTTTGAGAGTAGCAAAACACACACCCGTGAGTTTTTTGATGTGGTCCTCAAACTTGAGATCACTCCCAAACCAGACCCCCAGGTTCTTAGCAGGACCGCCCATGGAATTGGGGCAAGGCAGATCTGGTGGCCATAGGAGGTTTCTAAAATTATCTGGAAAGGAAACATAAAAGAGAACCTCGGACTTGTCTTCGTTGCACTTGAGCTGAGCAAGTGCTAACCAGCGAAAGACCCTATGTTGACAAAATCACAGAAAGTTAATAAATTTCATACGCATTGTTACTGAAATGTAGTCGTATGTGAAATTCATGTAATTTGCATTTACGTCATTATGTGAAATTTCAGAAAAAGTACGTAGTATTATGCAAAATTAAAAACTGCCATTTGATGTTATATGTTTAATGCCCAATGCATTGTTGTCTCCATTTTATAGTGAAGACTCATTGGTCACAAAAAAAATCACAAGAAATACAAGCACTGCAAACAGCAGCTGCTCGCATTTTGGTCATACACGTTATCCCCATATGCTTGCGATAAAATTTTGCTGCGAACAACGTGTAATTACAGGATGCAACATAATAACATCTTTCCGGAATTTCGCATAATAAGCCTAACACGAAATTCCTGAATTTAAGAGAGACTGTGCCAGTGTAATGGACATTTGACCCGAGCCTCATGAAAAGATTCACCCATATTGTTGACATATATTGATATCTCAGAACATGCCTTTTTGGTGTCGAGTTAACGAGAATATGTGCATCGATTTCACATGTTAGAAATGAATCCAAAACATAATCATCTACTTTGTTCAGATATAGGAACCGGAATTCAGTGCTTAATTTGTGCCTGTGCTTTCCATTGCTTAGCACCGGCACTAATTTCTCAGGACCGGGTCTACACTCTCTAGTCTACTCTACACGCAACATTGATATCAGTAATGTAATAACATTTATGTGTGCTGCTCACTAAGTTCAGAGTAGGGTCCCAGTCTCCCCTGTGAAGAGTTAACATTGCATGTGTCTGCTTGTGCATAATATCAAATGGGATGTTTGCAGCCCGCTGTCCGCCTTATTTTCACCCACAAATTACCACCAGAAAGTAAAACTGCCTGGATCCCTGCCTCAGCGTAGTGTAGGTCACATCCCATTTTGCAATCATTCATTGGTAGCGCACCAGCCTAGTGCACTACAAATGAACAATTGTAACATTTTATAGTAGCCTGTCCTGGGTCCCTCGTTGGCGAGTCGTCAAGTTTGGGCCTAGAGTCAGACCAAAGAGCAGTGTTTTAGTCCGGGGCCCACCCAGCAAACTGCAGCTACAGTATTAGTTAATCACCCAGCGACCGAAGCAAACAAAAATCATGCAGCTGACATCTCTTGCAGATTATTTATCCCCTCCCATGCTCATGACGAGCTCAGGTCGTCATTAGCCACGGTTCCCGTGTGCTCATGACGTGCTCAGCTCGTCATGACCGTTAGAACGCTCACACGTGGGGCTAATTCCCCTGCTTTGCGCGCATTCTACAGAAACGGGTGTGGCAGTGACGAGTTCAGCTCGTCATGAGCACACGACCACCATGGCTCATGACGAGCTGACCTCGTCACGAGCACAGGGGCCCTGTGTGCAAACCCCTCCCCCCAGCACAGCGGGGGAATCAGCCATGCAGGCAAGGGGTTAAAACTAAAAATGGTGTCCCGCAGTCCTGGTAAGTAATGGTTCATTGTGGTGAATAACGTTTTATAGTGCAGGGCCCATGGCTGCAGTTCTTCCTCCACTGCTGCTGGCTTTTAACTATTGTGGAAAAATAAATCTTTCTTCAAAGTTAAAAGCCAGCAGCAGTGGAGGAAGAACTGCAGGTCTGGGCCCCGATCTATAAAACGTTATTTTGCATAATGAGCCCCTTCAATGCTTTGTAGACAAATAAAGCACTGAACACTGGTACACAGTAACCCTGGGCGTAGTTCGCGTAGTAGCTCTACGCGTAGCTACACGAAGTGCGCTTCGCACTACTCACGCTACGCGTAGCTACGCGAACTGCGTAGTGCTGTAGGGAAAATGCTGTTTGCACTGATTGCACATTGCCGGATGCTTGTCCGCACTGTGCAATCATTGCAAATGGCATCTTGCACAGTGTTAGTGGCTGTTTTCTGCTACTCGAGTAGATTTGTACTCGAGTGGCAGCTTTCTCAATGCGGGGAGGTCAGGTTTCTCATCGCGAGCGGTCGCCAGCATACGTGACCACTCGCAATGAGAAACCTGACCTTCCCGCATTGAGAATCTCGCCAGGAGGTTTATTTTCCACGCTTGTGATTGGCAACTTGATGTTGCTGATCGCGAACGAGGAAAAAGTCGGGATGGTCATTTTGCTCGCTCGCAGTCGCCAACTTGACGATGAGGACCGTGAGCGAGCAAAAAATGCCCACTACGCATATTTGCACTGTGCTACGTGTAATTCACGTAGCGCGTAGTTGCCCAAACTACGCACACTCCGCAAGCGTAGCGTAGTGTTCCACCCAGGGTTAGTACACAGCTGATGGCAGCCCGGCCCCTGACCCCACAGCACATGGCACTCCGGGAAGACACGGTTTTGTGGTTTCACAACAGCCAAGCGAGTATGCAGGGAACCACAGATCAGGTGCAGAATCTCCACCACCCTGTCAAAAATACTTGGAGGTCAGGAGGCTGCAATGCCAATCCTAGGAAGGTCAGCGACAGGCAGCCGCCATCTTATGATTAAAGTGCCCATTATTCATCAGCTGCTGCAATGCAGCCACTACTGGTGCCACTCGAGGCAAAATAAATCTTTCTTTAACGTTAAAAGGCAGCAGCAGTGGAGGATGAACTGCAGCTGTGGGCCCCCACTATAAAACGTTATTTTGCATAATGAGCCAATCCAATACTTTGTAAACAAATACAGCACTGAACACAGGTCCCTGAGGTCGCATAGACTGCAGGTTTCTGATGTTTAGGGACCGGTTATTATTAGAAAGCTGGCAAAGAAAGGGAAGCTTTAATGAGCAGTGACCCACCAGACTGAAGTGTTTGGATGCTACAAGCCAGACTGGGGCATAAGGACGGGAAGGTGGCACATGCCAGACTGGAGCGTAAGGGGCAGCAAACTAGACTGGGGCCCAAGGAGGTACATGTGCGCTTGGGTATTACTAGGTGAGAACCTTAGCTAAACCGCCCAGTAACTAACTCCTCCCGGCACTTTGTTCTTCACCATGCCGGTGTTAAATGACCACAGCACAAAGTTCACTATTTCACAATGCTTTTTCCTTTTTGCATGTCACAGAGTCTCACAGTCTCGTTTATAACGACCACCACACAACGATTACCGCCGTTGGAATCACTATTTCATGATGTCTTTTCACTCAGCACGTCACCGAGTTTTAAATGACTGCAGCACACCATTATTTCACGACCCTTCTGGCATGTCACCGAGTCTCACAGTATCGTCCATAAACGACCGCTGCACAACTATTACCGCTGCTGAAATCACCATTTTTACGATGCCTTTTTATTTAGCATGACACTGAGTCTCACACTTCCGTGTGTAGTTTTTTTAGCACATTCCCTGTCTCACTGAGCACTTTGCATTTTCTTTGAAACATGTACATGTGTATGATATTTAATACACTATATTGAAGAACCGTACTAATTGTAAGTTGCTCTCGCTAGAAGGCCCGATTTCTTGACGTTGATTCCAATCCATTTATTCAAAGGATGACAATCCCCTGATGAAGAGTCTTTAACTCGAAATGCATTGGGAGTATCAATGGGATTATGCACATAATGTGTTGGAAATTTAAGATACATGTATAAATGAAGAGAACCATCATATATGAGAAGTATCATTATGATTAAATAAACAAGATTATCTTCGGAAAGAAAAAAACAGTACAAATCTATTTATGGAATTTATTTATTTGAATAAGGTCATCCTGACCATTTAAGAAGTGCATTAGAGGGACACTAAGTACCTTTACTCAGTGCTGTATACATTATATGGGACAAATACATACACCCCGGTGTACATGTTCAACTTTGTTCCCTGTTAATCATTTTAGCCACTTTACTCTAAAATTGTGCTTTGAAAGCACTTTTGATTTCACTTTTTAAAATTTTACCTCAGGGTTGGTGGGAACCTCCTATCAAACCTTACTTGAGGAAGGCTACCTTGCTGAAATTCAGATCAGGTATTACATCGGGCTTTCAGCGGTGCCAGTTGAGGATGCAGTTGGAGCCAATAGAGTAAGTGGGAGGAACCAGTGAGGGAAGTGGGTGGAACAGGGGGAAGTGGGTGTGGCATCTGACAAGCATTTGAGCACCTGGGCTTAATATTTTACAAATAAAGTACTGCGGAAATCGACCCTCGAAATTAAACCCTGCATTAAAACAGCACACCTGAAGGCAGAAGCATAAATTCTAGGCAGACCAAAAGGCAATTAGATGGCTTCTAAGGCATCCAACAGCACTTGCTGTCATCAGCTGCTTACCATACACACACTTTCATTTGTCAGGCAGTGAGCACCGATACAAGCCAGGGAACTACATATGCAATTTGGTACAGCTTTCCCTCTCACTCATCAAATAATTTACAACTCATCAGGGCACAAGTACTAAAAAAAGAAATAGGGGGACAACCTGGGGGCCTATTAGGATGGCAGACGGACCTGCGTCCGCCCGCCACCCCAGATGTGGAGGGACCATCTGCAGGGGCAGCGGCGGTCCCTCCGTGCAAATTAGGATGTGACCACCACCCCCTGGGCGGTCACATTCTGTATTTTTAACATTGCGGCAGGTGCTGCTTGAAGCAGCACCCGCCGCAAGGTTAAAAATGCATGTAAATGCTGGAGGGTACCATAGGTACACCCCATGTGCACCCCCCACCCCGACACCTTGAGGGTCCGCAACGGGCCCCCAAACGCCAAAGACCACATGCTTTTCCACGGCGGAAAACCCGCGGTGGAAGAGCATGTTTCCCCATGCATCGTAATATGGCTGGCAGTGTCTGATAGACACCGCCACCATATTAGAGCTTTTCCGCCACGGGACCACGGCGGAAAAGCGGCGGATGGTCTCCCCATCCGCAGATGACCCCCCCTGCCATCCTAATCTGGCGGGGGGTCTTTTCTCTCTCCACAGCGGTGAATCCGCATCCTCCGGGCCGGCGGTGGCTTCCGCTGGCCCGGAGGATGCGGATTCACCGCAATCCTAATCGGGCCCTTAGTTAGGTAGTATGCAAGTGATATCACGGTGCGCAACATCATGGCGCACAACATCACAGCACATGACGTCACACTTTCATTTGTCAGGCAGTAAGCACCCATACAAGCCAGGGAATTACATAAGCAATTTGGTACAGCTTTCCCTCTCACTCATCAAATAATTTACAACTCATCAGGGCTAAGCATGGGCGGATTTTGCGGATTGGCAATCCGCGAACTTGCGTATTTACGGATTCGCAATCCGCGAAGATCCGCGAACTCTAGCGGATTTGCGGATTTTTCCGTTTTTTGTGTTGGCGCGTGTTCGCGCCGATTTTGGGACAAGTTCGCAATTGCGAACTTACTTTTCGGCTTGCAACGGCCGCGACTATGTTGTTTCTACGTCTGGTTTATCATCACAGGTTCACAGCACCCTCTGTTTCACCACTGCCACCCTCTGGGACACCCATGCCACCCTCTAGTACATCCTCACAGGCACCTATTAGGTTTATTTATTACTGTAGATTATGGTGGTTGAAAAAAGCTAGCACACCTGCCCTTCTTCAACTGCCATCAATTAATTTGTGTTTCATTAATGTGTCAGTAATTTTGAAAGTTCCAGTCTGGCTGGCACCTGCTTCCTTCCTTATCTGTAATTTGCTTTTTGTTGCAGTGAAATTTTTTTTTTACAGGACCTTTATGGTGCTATTCTATGAGCCTGCTGTTTGGGTCATAGCAGGGTCATAGAATTGTTGCAAACTCTGGAGGGGCCCATCAGGAAGCACTACCTTGAATGTTACTAATGTTAAGTTTGAACTTTTGCACCTGCTCATTGCTTTCATTTTAGCTAAAATCGTTTTTTTTGCAATTTCGCGCGTTATTTGGGGCGCGAATCCGTGCGAGATCGATTTCGGAAGCCGCGAATACGTGCGAATACAAAATTGTTTTTGTTGCGACGTGTATGTTCGCGTGATCTTGCGCGTGTTCGCGAGGCGCTTCTAGCTATTCGTTTGCCAAGTTACCCTATCGGTCGTACACGGGCGCGGCCATCTTGTTGGCGTGACGTAATTCCGTTTCCGCCCGCTATGTGTAATCTCGCAAAGTGTGCTGCTCGCGAGTACAATTTCGCGCGTACTCGCAAGGAAAATCTCGCGCGAACTTACCCACGCGGTCGTGAACGGGCGCGGCCATCTTGTTTCTCATTCATTGCTATGGTTCTGGGCATGCTTTCTGTATCCTCTCTCAATCTCTGCCATCCTTTGCTTGTTTGAAGTTTTTTTGATCTAATTTTACTTATTATCTAACCCTCTATTTTTCTAGCTCTATATTTTTGTGTTTTCTGCAGCTTTTATTTACTTTTAAACTACTTTTTTAAACTCTTTTCTTTTCTTCTTCACTATTCTATTTCTTCTTTATCATTTAAGTTTATTTCTGCCCAGACCATGGTAAAGGGAGCCGGGAAGCACCCTGAGAAGGGGAAGGGTCCCGCACCCCGTGCCCGGCTCCCGTGCGGGCGTTTAAGGGGGGAGCAAGTGGTCCCGAGGGAGCTCTTCAGCGCGGAGGAAGTGGCGGCACTGATCTTCCATGTCCAGCGCCGCCTCCCCAAGACGATCCTGGGAGGCGGCAAGATCGCGACCGGCTATGGCATCCGGGAGCGCCGCCAGCGGTGGGAGAAGGTGTGCCGGGCCATGTACAAGATCTCTGGGGTCCGGCGCACATATAACCAGGCCACCCACCGCTGGACCGATGTCATGGACCGGGAGCGGGACTTGCTGGACGCGCTCGGCGTAGAGGTCCCCGGGCTTGGTGAGTAGTAGTAGTAGTACATTTACTACTCTGTTTTATCCTGCTCTGTTATTTGCAAATCTTTGTTCTTTACCAAGAGCAATAATGCTGCCGATTACATTGAGGTAAATTATATTTCAAAATCTTCTATGCATTTCATTTTCAGGTGCACTGCTCTCCTTCTCAGTAGCCTTGCTTGCTACTATGCTTCTTTGTTTTGTATGTTGTGTTCAGAAGCATTTCATTGGCCTGAGAAATTATGTATCAGTGTACTGTAAAGAAAAGAACTGCGTAATGCTAGACAGTAAGGGTCATATTTTCAATTACCGGCGCATCCCTGCAAAGTAGCAGGGATGCGGCAGTAATTGTGTGCCATGCCACCACCACCCATTGGCCCAAAACGTCACAGAAGCCTTACGCATCTGTGCCGTAAAGGCAGCGCATTGCTGGAGTTGCGTGCCAACGATGGCGCAGCTCCAGCAATGCTCTGGGGTACCCTATCTCCCCAATGCTGCATCAAGCCGTACGTCGGCTTCAAGCGCGCAGGGTTTGAGTCATGCATCATTGTCCTAAAAATGACTGATTGACATCTTGTAGATTTCCCTCAGCCACTTTTAGGATTCGTTCCTGCGCAGGTACGCCCTCCCTTGCGCCGGAACGCCCCCTGATGGCGCAGGGCTTTACAACGTGATGCATCGCCCATATGCCCATATGTGTTTTTTTTTTTAATATATACGCCGCACCAACACCATGGCGAGTCTTTTGTTCTGCCGCTGCGTCAGAAAAGGCACGCAACAATGGAGGAAAATCAGCCGCAACTTCCGCAAGGGACTTATAAATCAGCCCCAACAGACTGAAGTCCAGTGTCCTTCCTTTAGACAGTCACATGGCTATCAGAAGAAATAGTGGCGGTGGTGGCGGGTGGATTGATAGTTTGAGTATTCACTGATCTGCAAGCAGGATGGACTTTGTCTGTCACGTGTTGCGCACTACTGCCTGCAGTGCCAGGCCTAGGCAAACCTCTTTAGTAGTCTGTTTATTGAGTTACATAGGAACTTTCTAAGTCAACGTTCCGCAAATCAGGCAATACGAATAACGTAGTATACCACATGAGATAGATCCCGTGGAATAGTTGTCTATCTATTTGCTATTTTTCCAAAATATGTTGTTATTGTTCTTTTGAAATGTTTGATTTGGTTGAAAAATCTCATCCATGTTTTATGGTTTTTCTTTCTTTCATGTTGTACATCAGCTCCCCCCAAGGGCAAGAGGACACAGGAGGAGGGTGCTGAGGATGCAGGCCAGGATTGGGCAGGCGAGGGCTCCTTTGCTGGCCCCAGTAAGTTTACATTTTACTAAACAGTACCTATTTTTTCCTAGCGTTCCTCATTCGATTTTTTCTAAATCGTCTTTGATCTTCTTGTAGACTGGATATAAATTCTTATCCTGCCTCGAATATGACTCCCTGTGGTATTACTAGACTATTCTTATTAGTCTGTCTGTGTAGCTAACTAAGATTGGACATTTGGCAATTCCATTGGACTCCCATTATATTCAGCAATACCTCTATGCACTGTCTCCTTACTGACTAGATAGTGTGGCAGAGTCATTCAGCTCCCGAAGTCACCGATTATAGATCCCCAATGATCTCTAGATTATCGTACGCAGGACAAGAGAGTAGTACGGAGTCACAGCACAGTCAAGAAGTGTCAGAGGCACTCATGCTTGCAAAAATTCCAAAACCTTTAGCTCATCCACTCTAGTCTAGAGGAACAAAAACCACAGAGTCTATTTAAGTGTAAAAGCTTTATTAAAAGTAAACACATTTATTAAAATCTACTTTGTCATAAAACTATTTAACTGTAAACGGAAAAGTGGTTAGTGCTGACGATTAATTGGACACATTTCTTGTGGTCGAGCCGAACTCTCACCTACTTTGAACTTGATCCTGGTCGTGTTCTTAGGACTCAGGAGTCAAGCTTCTGTCTGTTAGGAGAAAAAGTGGTGCGTGTTAAAAATCAAAAGCAAGCATTCATCAGTTGTGCATAAAAGTGCAGCAAGACAACAGCCTTCCCTGGAAAATGGGACATTTTTACTATGGAGTAGACAGTCACAAATTATTACATTGTATTCTGTTTTTTTAACATTTCTCCTAGACCAAATATTATATAGTAGTGAGTGGTGTATTCTAACTTTCTTAAATGTACTTTGTAGGTGTAACATCTGGTGACGGGGCCAGCGCGGAGGTGGCTGTGTTGGACTTGGACTCGGAGGCCTCTGGGGAGGATGCGGCGTTAGAAGAGCTGGTGGCCGTTCCTGTGGGGGATCAAACGGTGGTGGCGGAAACAGGTAAGCTATATATTCCTTACTTATTGAGATTGAAGACTGCATAGTGTGCTTTCTGCACGGGTGTATTACAATTACAAATCAACCAGGTAGTAGCCTCCTCGAAATGTACTTCGACTTAGCTGTGAAGTTTTTGGTGAGAAGAATCCCAATAAGTTCTTAGACGAACGTGATGGATGGGATGAACGAAAAGCGAAAGAAGGGTGTAAGTAAGTGGGACGCGAACTTGTATGATGGCTGGCAAAGAAGAACGATATGTGTTTGCTTGGACCCAGAGGTGGCTGGGAAGGAAAGAATATGGTATGGTGCATGGCTGGGTCAATGATGAAGCAAGGATGGGTGGAAGGACAGCAGCCTGGGTGGGTGAAACAGAAACTGTATGTGTGCGTATACTTTGAATGAATGGATGCCTGGAGCATGGTATTCTCTGACTCTTACATAGCAAATGTGTATCTAGAGAGAGTAGATGGTCGCCAGGTGAAGTAAGTGTTACCTTGAAGAGCATGTACCACCGCACCCGCACGTCCGTCCCAGTGCAGGGAAGGCAAGGAAAAGAAATTGTAAATGTGTCCAATACTACCATGAATAGTAGCAGTACTTTGTATTGCGTTTGCATTCACAGCATATATCTGGTTATTACGGTGGACACTCCGTACCTCTCTTAATAACTTTAGTTTACTTGTAGTACGTCATTCATGTGTGGGTGTATCACTGTGTTCACTCAATATTAAGCAAAGCACCTAAAGTCATCTCATCTGTCATTAAATACGTCCCATGTGAAGTGATAGATAATCAAATTAGTTAGCTTCTTCAGTTTCCTTTTCTAGTACTCATTTGCACTGTAGGGTGAAAGGTAAATTAATTAAGCAGTAGCCCTTGTAACAGAGTATTCTCAGTGCCACCCGTAATAGAAAAGTAATAGCTTCACCACCTGCATGTACTGGACCGGTACAGTAACGCAAGTCTGTCTCCATCATCATGGTGTGCAACTTTTTTTCTCGGGTGCAACTTCACTGTGCTGTGTCCATGTCATTCTGCCGGCTTGCATAAGATAACGTACCCATTTCCCTAAACAAGAGAGAAGAAGAAGAATAAGACTGGTGTACTGTCATAGTCGACTGTAATGGAAGTCCATAGTGGTCGTAGAATTAGTTCATTAAACTACCACTACTGTTAGAGCAAGGATGCAGAAGTGGGAGGTTACATAGATACTGTCCTCAATAGTTATGTACTGTGCTTTCAATTTGCTACTTGTACTCTGTGACCCAACTTTCGGCTCAATCACTTTGTGTTATTAATAAGGAGCATTGGTTACAGACTATGTCTTTCTTTCTTCATATAGTTGCTCCTTCCAAATCAACAACAAGGAGGGAGCAGGCTAGATTGGCCCGGCAACGGAGGCTGGAGGCCACAGTCGCCGAGTATCGGCGGCTGGTGGCCCTGGAGGAGGAGGAGGACACGCAGTCGAGCGGGGCAACTTCTTCGACTGTGACCACTGCATCCTCCTCCGTGACTAAACCAGCGGGACCGAGCCGGGCTAAGAAAGCCGACCGCCACCGCCAAGCACCCGAAATACCAGCTGCCCCCCACAGGAGCTGCAAGGAACGCCAACGCCGCCTACGAGTCCGCATGTCCAACCTGGAGCAGGAGGTCCTGAGGTATAAGACCTTGGTTAAGGGCCTCCGCTCCGAGCTTGCCACCCTCCGCAAGGAGTATGATGCCCATGCCGCATCATGCACCAGCACCAGCACCCTCCAGTAGTGGAGTGTCCCTTGCCCTTTTTTTATAGACTTTTGGGGGGTGGGATTTGGGAGTTGGGATCGTTTTGGGACGTTTCAGAGACAATCGTTGGGGTTAGGGTGGGTGAGGGAGATTATTTTGTTAGGGATAAATAAATATATTTTTCAACTTTATCTGACCATACCTGTTTTTTACTGCTTTTCAGTCTGGTGGGTGGGGGGCGGGGGTGTAACAGTAACTTTGTTTTCCTGAACAGTCGTAGGACTTTAGTAGTACAACCGTCAATCTCTTGTCTACTCCGAAATAATACTCCATTATACTACCTCCCACCAAACGCTTATCTTACCTGTAATTTGTGTTAGAAATTAGGGCTAGGCCCAGGGCTGGCTCCAGGTGAAATGGGGATTAACGTTGTCATTCCTGGGCGGGTGACATTTCCTCATTGCGGTGTTACTAGTGGTGTGACACAGTGGCAGTTGCATGCCTATGGAAAAAAAGAAAACGAAACCTTGTTTGTACTCCTTACTGTAGCATTACAACGGTTACGGTACGATCGAGAAAATAGCAGGTGACAGTACACTAGAACAGTGCCATAATGTAGCCTAACAAATGGTAAAGTATTGCAAGTATAACTAGTACTTGCGTTGAATTTATTTGACATTGGCTACTACTACTAGAAGATATAGTACTGAAGCTGAGTAAGTCTAGAAGATATCCTCGTATTCCTTCACCAGCCTGTTGCTGCTATCACCTTATCCTCCCCAGCAAGTGTGTGGAATTATTGATGTCATTTTAGTCAGACATCAAGCAAAACAACACAGCCCGGGGGAAGAGGGTTAGGGTTTGTAAAATGGATGGGAATGGGGGTTTCTTTTTGGGTAGGTTTTGTTGAGAGAAGAAAAAAAAAGCAGAGCATGGACAAACAATAATTGAAGATACAGAGTTTACAGACAATCTTTGGTTACAAAGTAAAGGTAAGCACATGCAGTCACACTCATAGAATAAAAGACAACAATGGATACTGTATCTGTATTGCGTATGTTGTTGGAGTTGTCCTGTTGAAATTGGTAAGTAAGTTGCATGCAGCAAACAATTCCTCTTATTGGCGGCACTCCTCCATTCCAGCTGACGCTTCGTCCATCAATGTGGTGGTGACCACTGACAGAAGAGACACCCTGTCCACTGCCTGCCTGGCGGATGTTGACTGAAACCCGGCCTGTAATTATTGAACGGAAAACAGGAAGTGCTATTACAATACCACTGATAAATAAATAAAAGGTATGTACGCTGTGTGGTTCAAAAAGTGACACTTTGATTTCCCTAATAGACAGTACAATATTTTTGAAATTGCGTGCTCTGTCTGAGTCACCTTTTTAAGGATCAATAAGTATGGCCAAAATATTATAGCGGATCTTTCCCCTCAAGGTGGGTGTACTACTGTGTTTTAGAACAAAATTTGACCTTCCCAGCAATGCTCCCACCAAGACCCTTACTAAAGCCAGTCGCAAAAATGTAGAAGAACCCAATCATATCTCCAAAAACGATGCCTAGCAGAAAAATGGTTACAAAACGTACTTTGAAAGTAACAGTAGACCCAAATACAGACCGTGGATTGTATTCAAACCACTTGCCTGCAAGCAAAAGTATCCATAGCCAGCATCGCTCCAACAGTGCTCTACAACAACAGAACCGCGTTGCAATAGAACCCCCCTAAACACATGCAATCCTGCTGCTAGGGCTAACCCTAACGAACCCTAACTTACAAAAAGTGCAAAAACTGGTGTTTCCTTATGGATTTTGTCCAACAAACTTCTAGCCGGTATTAGACCTTCCCAGGAATGCCCCAGGCAAGACCCGCCAACCCACCCGCAAAAAAACACGCGACACAACACCACCAAACAGCGAAAAAGCTAAATCTCATACTTACAATGTCTCTCGGCCTTCGGTCCAAACGCGGCGCTGTGCAGCTAGGTCGTCATCATCATCAATCATCATAACTCCTGTTTTCCACCACGGATTTCCTGAAAAGCAAATGCAATCAAGATTAGACTGTCGCAGCAGTGCTTCGACAGAGACCCCGGCCGCAACCCACCCACGAACAGCAGGAAGCCCCCCAAAACGCTACATTGAGCAAGATGTCTGAAGAAATGGCAAAAAAAAGGCTTTTCCTTAAGGATTTTGTCCAAAACACTTCTATCCGGCATTAGACCTTCCCAGGAATGCCCCAGCCAAGACCCGCCAACCCACCCGCAAAAAAACACGCGACAACACCCCCAAACAGCGAAAAAGCTAAATCTCATACTTACAATATCTCTCGGCCTTCGGTCCAAAGTAACGCGCTGTGCAGCTAGGTCATCATCAATCATCATAACTCCTGTTTTCCACCACGGATTTCCTGAAAAGCAAATGCAATCAAGATTAGACTGTCGCAGCAGTGCTTCGACAGAGACCCCGGCCGCAACCCACCCACGAACAGCAGGAAGCCCCCCAAAACGCTACATTGAGCAAGATGTCTGAAGAAATGGCAAAAAAAAGGCTGTTCCTTATGGATTTTGTCCAAAACACTTGTATCCGGTATTAGACCTTCCCAGGAATGCCCCAGGCAAGACCCGCCGGCGCCAACCCACCCGCAAAAAAACACCCGACAACACCCCCAAACAGCGAAAAAGCTAAATCTCATACTTACAATATCTCTCGGCCTTCGTTCCAAATGCCGCGCTGTTCAGCTAGGTCATCATCATCAATCATCATAACTCCTGTTTTCCACCACGGATTTCCTGAAAAGCAAATGCAATCAAGATTAGACTGTCGCAGCAGTGCTTCGACAGACACCAAAAATTACACACAAACCCCCGGAACCCCGCCAAAGAGCACCTCAAAGGCAAGCAAGTCAGCAAAAACGGCAAGAAATTTCCACCTCATATTTGGTCCAAAACACTTTTGTCCATTATTAGAGCTTCACAGCAATGGGCCCAAAACCGTCAACTCACCCGCAAAGAAGTACAACACCCCCACAAGTGCTGAGTCTTTCTTCATTGTGCGTAATCCAGCACTCTGCTTGGAGGGAAATCGCAGTCTGGAGGAGGAGGATAGAGGAGCATGTTCTTCAGAACTTGTGAACCTGAGGAATGTAGACTGCGGCACCTTCAAATCAATAAGCAAACAAGTGAAGACAGTTCTGATGATGGTCTTGTTTTTGGGATTAGGTGATTAAAGTTTGAATTAAATTAACTGTGCAAAACAAAGAAAGAGAGACACAAAGCACACAGGAATAAAAGTGAATAAGGACGAAAAAGAAAGTTCTTGATTGATTGTCTCATTTTCAGGGCTCGGTGTCAGGGAATAAGAACAAGATTTCGTCATCATACTCTGCGAATTCAGGCTGGATGAGGTCAGTGGCACCGAACAGAGAAAAAATCCCCTCATCTACGTTGCTGTCCTCATCGTCTTCATGTGGCGTGCTTTCTCGCACTTTGTAATCTGGTGGTATGAGGTGCTGATTCATCTTGATCATTGTCAGCCGCTCCACATTTTTGGGCGATAGGCGGCTCCGTTTGGCAGTTACAATGCCACCAGCAGCACTGAAAACACGTTCAGAAGACACACTTGCGAGTGGGCAAGACAAATAGTTTATAGCCAGGTTGTAGAGCTGTGGCCACAATTGTTTTTTGCCATGCCAATACTGCAATGGCTCCTCATTAAGAAAGACCACTGTTGAGTCATTCAGATAGTCCTGCACCATCGACTCAAGGTCATCAACTGTTCCTCCACTTTGCTTACTTTTTGCTGTGCCTGTGACATTTTTTCGAGAACCATACCCCATCAAACTTAGCCAATCCTCCTCCCCAGCCACTGTTAGTGTTGTCATTGTGTGTGGTGCAGATGATCCAGTTGCCGGTGTCTTTAACGGCTGAGAGGTCACTTGTGCCCCAGCCACAGGTGCAGAAGTGGATTCTTGTGACTGCGGATGGCCTGCTGATGCTGATGCTGATGTACTGGCTTCTCCTTCAATAACCTGCCGTTCTTTTTCAAACCTCTTGGCTGACCAGGCTAACCAATGTTTGTACTTTTGAACATCTGCATCAGCGAAAGGAAAGAATGCGTTGTCTGCCAGCGCCTTTTTGTAGCGTGGATCCAGAATAGTAGCACAAATGTAATGCTGATCTGAGTTGATGTTTTTAAGACGTTCATCACCACGTAGGCGATGTAATAATTTCTCAGACAAAATGAAATGGTTTTTTTTTTTTTCATCTTTTTCAAACTCAGAAGAAACCGCCATCAGTTGGTGCTCCAGTATGCACAACAATGGGATAGCTTTTCCCAAATTACAGTCCTCCTGGCTGACTGCACGCGTGAAGAACTCAAAAGGACGAAGCATGTCTGTCAGGCTTTTAACTATGGCCCATTGCGCCTTACTCATCCGCAGGTCCTCCTTCTGAGATGTAGCCTCTGTCAAGAAATAGTGATCGAGTACCGTATACTGCTCATGCAGACGCTCAAGCATGTAGAAGGTTGAGTTCCAACGTGTTGCCACCTCCTGGATGAGTGCTTTCACTGGCATTCCACGTTGAAGTAGCAGTCTCCGCAGATGCTTCCGGGCCTTAAAAGAATGGCTGAAATGGTTGCACATTTTGCGGCAGGTGGCCATTACCTCGAACGCTGGACTCTCTTTATCACTCAAGAATTTTTGAACTACCAGGTTGATACAGTGCGCCAAACACGGCACTCTAACATGGTGACCCTGTAACATGGCCTTAACTACATTGGCGCCATTATCCGTGGAAACATAACCAATCTTGCGTTTTAGGGGGGATAGCATTGACAACACCTTTTTGTCAAACTCTTCCAAAAGGTTTTCTGCTGTGTGACTTTTCTCCAAGGCAAACATGGCTAGTGTTGCATGTTTCCGAGCAGCTTTGAAAACTTGGTCCGGGTCAACACCTGCGTTTAGCTTTGCTATAACACCTGAAAAAGAGACCCAGTGTGCAGTGATGCACATGTAATCATCGCCTGGGCCACTGGTCCACATGTCTGTTGTCAGATGTATTGTGTGAACAGCACTCTTCTGCAAAGCTGCCCCAATCGCCTGCAGCACATCTTCATGTAGTGCTGGAACCGCAACTCTGGCAAAATAGAACCGGCTCGGAACCTTCCATTTAGGGCAGAGCGTTGCAACTAATTCAAGAAAACCTACCGCTTCTACAAAAGAAAAAGGTAGAAGGTCCACAGCTAGCATTTTAGCCAGCTTAGTGTTATACAGACGCGTCAGTGGGTGGTTGCGTTCATATGGCACCTCTGAAGTAAGCATTGTTCTAATGTTGCCCTGGACCAAGCATTTACGGGCTGATAATGACTTCGTTGACCCAATTTTGCTCGCTGGTGAACTTTTGTGCGTTGGTGTCTCACTCGCTCCAACACTCTTAGTGTGCCTCACATTGGGTGTGCTGCTGAGAGGGGTACTGGGTGTAAGGGAAGTGTTTGACACGTCTTCTTCCTGCTCGTCAACATCAGATGAAACATCAACGTTTCCTTGATTATGGCCTTTCTTGATCGCAGCTAGGTGCGCAAACCATTGGACAGCGTGCTTTCTGTCAAGATGACCACTCTGGCCGCCGGTACCATAGTTGCTACCTGGCTTACCACGACTAACTGCAAGCTTACAAAGGGTACAAATGGCAAACCTTGGATTTTTGGGACAAACAGTAAAGAAGTCCCAAACTGGGGACTTGAAGTGTCTGTGGGACCTGGAGGAGGCGGCGATACTGGTGGTGGTGGTGGTCATGAAGCTAATGCCAGATGAAGTGGAGGATCTGGATTGGCCAACTTTTGTACATTTTCCACTTTCACCGCCACTAATTAAGGTCGAGGTTGACGCAGGTCTCTTCTTGCCAGAAAGAAATATGGAAGCGGGACGAGTTGGTGTACTACTTAACTCCAATGATTGTGGTGTTTCCACTGCCTCCTCATCGACAACATCATCATCATCATCATCACGCGCAGCAGCTCTTCGGGCTAGGGTCAAAATGTCTGTTTGCTGCATGCCCGCTGGGGCTGCAGTGACCTTTATGATGACTGGGTCGTCGTTGGCAGAGTCTTCATCAGCAGCAGTATCCGCCACTTCTTGTTGAGCCTCATCACACTCCATAAGTCTGAGACTTTGGACGAGCTTCCTTTTACGCTTAAGTACCTTTGTTGGATCATGGTGTGCCTCACTCTCAGACGGCTGTGGTGCTGGTTCCCAAGTTTGATCCGTATCATCAGAAGGAGGTGTGCTTGAAGAGGATGTAGACACCACCCTTGATCTCTTCCTTGCTAGGGTTGTGGAAGACAATGAAGGATCATCAGGAGGAGTGGCTTCCTCAAATGATACCTCGCCTTGATTGTCGATTTCCTGATGTGCCCCTACTTCGGGAGGAACAACTATTGTGGGCACTTGTTGTGACCCTCCATGCACCTCTGCATGCGCATCTCCTTGCGCTGCCTCTCCTTCCACATGTACTT
The DNA here is from genome assembly GCF_964261635.1 of Lissotriton helveticus. NCBI lineage: Eukaryota > Metazoa > Chordata > Amphibia > Caudata > Salamandridae > Lissotriton > Lissotriton helveticus. The sequence goes on along the minus strand of NC_136059.1, from coordinate 1,583,051,806 downwards.
GGGCTTGTACTTGCACATGTGATTGTTGTTGCCGCTGTGGTTGTTCAACACTCGTCAGATGAGCTACAACAACCTGTGTTGATTGAGGGACATTGCTGCTGCTTTCTTGCGATGAGCCAACATCACTGGTCGATGGTGATTGAAGAAGTATACTGGCTGCCTCTGCAGCACTCAAGGGCTTGGACTTAAGTTGGCGTGGTGGTGGTGGTGGCACTGAGCCCAATGGAGCGGGGGTGCTGCTGCCAGCTTGGTCCCCAGCAGATCCCGCTGAAGCTGCTGCAGGCATACTTTTTTTTTTACTCACAAAAAAAGGGGCGGGCGGCACACCAGTGTCCTTGGTAACTTGCTTCTTCTGCTCCTTACTGGCACCTTTCTTGCTAGAGGAGCTACGGGTTACTTTTTTTGGGGCCATCTTCTTCAGAGCAGGTCAGCAGGCAGCAGTTGCACGAGTTGCAGAGGGTTCTGTGTCCAGACGTGACGTCGCGTGACGTTATGCTGCACACACCGCTGCAGGACTTCTTCCTGGCACTGGTGGTTCTATTGAGTCTTCTTGTGCACCTAAAAGCAATGGAAGACAGAGGAACATCAGTTCAGTTATACACCCCAAAAAATCGACAAAACACAGAAAAATGAGCACAATCCCATGCCATCCATGATGTTTACATTGAAGACACCCCACAGAAAGACTAGGGACATGCAAGTATGCAACACTCACTACCCCTGGGCATAAGGGATGAAAAGTAGGCAAAATAAGTGCAGGCCTCAGACACTGCCTCTCCTCAAAATGGCCCCCTTACACCCCAAGCACATGTTGCCTGTACCAGCCAGCACTCAAGATGGCCACCACCACCACCCACATGGCCAGTCCACATCAACAGTACACCCCCAAAAAACAGAAAAACTGCCAGAAATCACCACAATCCAATGCCATCCATGATGTTTACATCAAAGAGAGTGAGACAACACCACAGGCACACTCAGTCCATGCACCACCACCACCCCTGGGCAAGCAAAAGGCCACACCAGCAGCCCCCCAAAAACGACAAAAAACAATAAAATAAGCACAATCCCAGCCCATCCATGGCCTCAATTATGTTTAAATTCAAGAAGACACCCCACAGAAAGACTAGGCCCATGCAACACTCACCACCCCTGGGCAAAGGGCCACACCAGCAGGCCCAAAAAAACGACAAAAAACCATAAAATCTGCACAATCCCAGCCCATCCATGGCCTCAATGGTGTTTAAATTCAAGAAGACACCCCACAGAAAGACTAGGCCCATGCAACACTCACCACCCCTGGCCAAAGGGCCACACCAGCAGGCCCAAAAAAACGACAAAAAACAATAAAATCTGCACAATCCCAGTCCATCCATGGCCTCAATGGTGTTTAAATTCAAGAAGACACCCCTCAGAAACACTAGGCCCATGCAACACTCACTACCCCTGGGCATAAGGGATGAAAAGTAGGCAAAATAAGTGCAGGCCTCAGACACTGCCTCTCCTCAAAATGGCCCCCTTACACCCCAAGCACATGTTGCCTGTACCAGCCAGCACTCAAGATGGCCACCACCACCACCCACATGGCCAGTCCACATCAACAGTACACCCCCAAAAAACAGAAAAACTGCCAGAAATCACCACAATCCAATGCCATCCATGATGTTTACATCAAAGAGAGTGAGACAACACCACAGGCACACTCAGTCCATGCACCACCACCACCCCTGGGCAAGCAAAAGGCCACACCAGCAGCCCCCCAAAAACGACAAAAAACAATAAAATAAGCACAATCCCAGCCCATCCATGGCCTCAATTATGTTTAAATTCAAGAAGACACCCCACAGAAAGACTAGGCCCATGCAACACTCACCACCCCTGGGCAAAGGGCCACACCAGCAGGCCCAAAAAAACGACAAAAACCAATAAAATCTGCACAATCCCAGCCCATCCATGGCCTCAATGGTGTTTAAATTCAAGAAGACACCCCACAGAAAGACTAGGCCCATGCAACACTCACCACCCCTGGGCAAAGGGCCACACCAGCAGGCCCAAAAAAACGACAAAAAACAATAAAATCTGCACAATCCCAGCCCATCCATGGCCTCAATGGTGTTTAAATTCAAGAAGACACCCCTCAGAAACACTAGGCCCATGCAACACTCACTACCCCTGGGCATAAGGGATGAAAAGTAGGCAAAATAAGTGCAGGCCTCAGACACTGCCTCTCCTCAAAATGGCCCCCTTACACCCCAAGCACATGTTGCCTGTACCAGCCAGCACTCAAGATGGCCACCACCACCACCCACATGGCCAGTCCACATCAACAGTACACCCCCAAAAAACAGAAAAACAGCCAGAAATCACCACAATCCAATGCCATCCATGATGTTTACATCAAAGAGAGTGAGACAACACCACAGGCACACTCAGTCCATGCACCACCACCACCCCTGGGCAAGCAAAAGGCCACACCAGCAGCCCCCCAAAAACGACAAAAAACAATAAAATAAGCACAATCCCAGCCCATCCATGGCCTCAATTATGTTTAAATTCAAGAAGACACCCCACAGAAAGACTAGGCCCATGCAACACTCACCACCCCTGGGCAAAGGGCCACACCAGCAGGCCCAAAAAAACGACAAAAACCAATAAAATCTGCACAATCCCAGCCCATCCATGGCCTCAATGGTGTTTAAATTCAAGAAGACACCCCACAGAAAGACTAGGCCCATGCAACACTCACCACCCCTGGGCAAAGGGCCACACCAGCAGGCCCAAAAAAACGACAAAAAACAATAAAATCTGCACAATCCCAGCCCATCCATGGCCTCAATGGTGTTTAAATTCAAGAAGACACCCCTCAGAAACACTAGGCCCATGCAACACTCACTACCCCTGGGCATAAGGGATGAAAAGTAGGCAAAATAAGTGCAGGCCTCAGACACTGCCTCTCCTCAAAATGGCCCCCTTACACCCCAAGCACATGTTGCCTGTACCAGCCAGCACTCAAGATGGCCACCACCACCACCCACATGGCCAGACCACATCAACAGTACACCCCCAAAAAACAGAAAAACAGCCAGAAATCACCACAATCCAATGCCATCCATGATGTTTACATCAAAGAGAGTGAGACAACACCACAGGCACACTCAGTCCATGCACCACCACCACCCCTGGGCAAGCAAAAGGCCACACCAGCAGCCCCCCAAAAACGACAAAAAACAATAAAATAAGCACAATCCCAGCCCATCCATGGCCTCAATTATGTTTAAATTCAAGAAGACACCCCACAGAAAGACTAGGCCCATGCAACACTCACCACCCCTGGGCAAAGGGCCACACCAGCAGGCCCAAAAAAACGACAAAAAACAATAAAATCTGCACAATCCCAGCCCATCCATGGCCTCAATGGTGTTTAAATTCAACAAAACAGTTGTATCATGCACCCATAACCAACCCTGGTCCTACTGGATACTGTGGCTACCCACAATATAATTTATTTAATTTTCTGAAAAAGTTCCAAAATTGTACTTGCAGCAACTGTAATGCCCCAAACAAACTTACTTGTGAAAGTTGATTTCTAATCCAAAAGTGATCCAAAGACAGTCAAAAAGGCCTCAAATCCAAATATCCAGCAGCACCCACAAAAAGTAATCCTTCCAGCTCCAGATCCAAATGAAAGTGACCAGGAGATGGACAAAGCACTGGGAGGACCCTGCTGGACAGGAACAGGAAGTTGGAGACTGTGGGGCACTTCCTTCCTCCCCCCCCCCCCAAAATGGACTCCTTGCAAAAAAAAAGGCCATGCAAATGTCAACCTGAGGAGTGATTCTGATAAAAATCATAATTTTCTGAAGGTTTATCCTGTTTGCTGGTGATTTTCTTGTGCGAAATTGCAAAATCTCTATTTCGCAAGTGCGAGATTGTTCCTTTCCGCCGCAACTACGTGTTCGCAATTGCGAACTCTCGCGAGGTGTGCTGTGCAAGGTGGCAAGCCGCGAGTACGTATTCGCGGGCGACAAACTCCCGCGGGAACACGCAGCAAGATCTAAAATGGCGCGTCACTCGCAAAGAAAAACAACTCGGCAAACGCTAAAATGACGGAAAGTGAACGCCGTGCACCACGCCGCGCGCCGCAACCAAGCAAAAAATCCGCCGCGAGCGGATTCACGGATTTTCGACAAATTCGCGAGCGTTCGCGGATTGCGGATTTGCCGAAAATCCGAAAAATCCGCGAGCGGAGCGGATTTTACGCCCATGCTTAATCAGGGCACAAGCCCTAAAAAAAGAAATAGGGGGCCTAACCTAGTTAGGTAGTATGCAAGTGATATCACGGTGCGCAACATCATGGCGCACAACATCACAGCACATGACATCACACATGGCATCTCAGGAATTGACATCATTGAAAGTGACATCACAAGCCACAACTTTACATGAAGTAGCATCAGAAGAAATGACATCAGATCTAAAGCCCTCACATGTATGTTTAGCAGGTCTATCGTGTAGGTATGAGCGCTTTGCAAGGATAATAGCACAGTAAACTATGGAAGATGATATGTGACTTCTACACCTTGCAATACCCCAGTTTTATGTAACACATTCTGTACATTAATTTACAAACAAATAATTTATTGTACATGTAATATGCACGTGTTGATGTAAAGTGCTCTGACACCCTGCATTAGAATGAGTAGGGCTATAGAAGAAAAAATAGTGGTACTTAAATTATTTCAACACCTCCTAGGAGGAAGTAATCTATATAAGTAAATGCTAGGAAAGACCAACACATCTGATATTCTTATAGTGCATGCATATCTACCAAACAGGGACTGAACAAAGTGAAAAGCTGCCTCTCTTAAATATGTGTGAAGTGCTAACAAGGTGTCAGCCTTTGTTTTCCCTCCACTTCATTTGCATCAGGTGTGAGGCTTCTTGCTGCTCCAAACCAAGAGCCTTGAACAAAAGTGTTGGAAATGTACTCGTGTCAACTCGAGCTGTCACGAGCGTTCAGGCATGTCTGGCTGCTCGTGACAAGCTCGTGTTCTCTAACCTTCTTGTTATGCTTTGAAACACCTGGAAAGTCACCGTTGTAATACATCTGTTGGTTGGGCATTACTACCCTGACTCTTAGACGTGAGCACCTAATAAACTCCGTCTCTGACTACAACTTCATCTGCGTCCTCCTTTGACTTTCCTACACTGGCGACGAGCGGGAGCTTCATCACCTGCGCCTAAGACTTTTGGATTATTCAATTTTATTGAATTTCCGAATAATTTTTTTTGGGAAATCTCCGGCGCTACCAGAACAGCGTTGGATTATGGCTGTATAAGGGAAGCGGAAGGACCATTGGATTGTTGCGCTTTAGAAGGAAACTGAACGACCTTCACCTGTTTAAAGGAATTATTTTAAATCGGCATTTCTTACTTTGTTCACTTCGACTGGCATTCTTTGAATTCTTACTGCAGACGCCAGTGCGCTCCATTCGAAATTGCGCAATCCTTCGTTCAAGCATCGCGCGACCTCAGGCCAACGTGACAATTTCAAACATCGCGTGATCTCAACCCGACTTGACGCTTGCATCATCGCGCACAACGACCAACGTGACGTCTTGCATCATCGCGCACGACGATCACCTCACAACGTTGCTAGGCAACCCATTGTCGTTTTTCCTTCGCGCAAACAAGAACCAGAAATCGATCGTTTTTTTTTCTTAAAGTACTTTGGAGATTCTTCCAGCCTACAAACGAACAACTACTGAAATTCAACTAAAGATAACTATAAACAAACACAAAACTTTATATGTATAATATTTTTTTCTTTCTTCCTTTCTCCTTTAACTGTATTGCATGATTTTGGTCACTATTTATTTGCATTTTACACCTATTTATGAATTACAATGCATTTATTTTCCTTAAGTGCTCATACATAGTTGATTAATAGTAACAAGTGCATTTAGAGTGTATAAATACTTAAAGTAACATGTCTGGTATTGTACCACCTCCCTCATTTTTGTCAGCACCTGGAGAGCCACCCATGGCTTGGGAAATTTGGGAACCTGTTTTTTTGGCTTATGTTGACGTATTAGAAGAAGGGGAGTGTGAACCAGAAAGGAAATTGTCCTTGTTAAAACATTGTTTAGGCGGCATGGCTTTGAAGGAATTTAAAACTTTACCTGTTTTAGTGAACCCTGGAGAAATAGATGTGTATGAATATGCTTCACAACAGTTATGTTTGAGATATGGGAAAAAGAAGAACGTGGTCATGGAGAGGTTTATATTTTACTCTCGGAAACAACGTTCTGATGAACCTGTTGAAGATTTTGTCTCAGCCTTAAGATCGTTGGCTGTGACATGTGATTTCGAACATATCTCTTATGAGCAAGTTTTAAGGGACCAGATTTTAATGAGAACTAATAACAAAAAAGTGCAAGAACGTCTTTGGACAACCTCTGATATGTCTCTCAACAATGCCATAGACATTGCTAAGTCCATAGAACATTCAGAAAAATTTGTTAAAGAAATCAGAGGTAATGACAAGAGTGATGTCTTCAGTGTATCTAAAGACAGGGATAAATATAAGAAGAATTTTTCACAGAGAAATGAGTTTTCTGCTAAGACCGATAACAAATATAGGAATCAGAAATATGACAAAAGAACCACTAAACTTTTGTGTTTTAGGTGTGGAAGTGATGGACATTTAGCGGATAATAAGAATTGTCCAGCACTAGGCAAAACTTGTTCAAGGTGTTATAAAAAAGGTCATTTTACCAAGTATTGTAAATCCACACCAGGGAAGACGAATTGTGTGCATGAATGTTGTGAAGAGTCTCAATCAGATGATGAAGGAACTTTTCAAGTTAACACCGTTATCAATGTTTGTGAAGATGGTGATTGCAAAAAATTTCCATCTTGTTTTATAACCATTGATAATGTGAGTTTAGAAATTTTTGTAGACTCATGTGCTTGGTACACTCTAATTTCCTTAAACGTCTTTAAAGATAAATTTCCGAATAAGAATCTAATTGACTCTGATGTTTCCCCTGGTGGTTATACGGGTCACAGAATTGACTTAATTGGCTATTTCATAGCAGATATACACTTTTCTGGGAACCACATTTCAGGGAAGATTTATGTGTCAAGATCTGGTCTGTCACTTTTGAGTTGGCCACACCAATATCAATTGGGAATGAAAATTGATCCAAGGGCTGATCCCCCTGTATATGTGGTGCAACCTGTGAATGTATTTAGTGTCTCTGGTGACAGTTCCTTACTTGTTGAGGATCTACGCCAATCTTTTCCTACGGTGTTCAGTGGTACCTTGGGTCGGTACAAGGATTTTGAACATGTCATCAGGTTGAATGAGAATTCCATTCCTGTAAGACACAGAGTAAGAAACGTTCCTTTATCCTATAGAGTCAAACTTAAGGATATGCTAAAAGATTTGTGTGAGAAGAAGATCATTGAGCCTATTGAGTCGTCACCTTGGGTTTCTCCGATCGTTATTTCGATTAAATCCAATGGTGAACTTAGGCTATGCATTGACCTTCGCAGTGTCAATAACGCAATTTGGGTTGATTCGCACCCTTTACCAAACCTCCATGAGATGGTGTCAACATTGGCTGGTGCACAAGTTTTTTCATGTGTTGACCTAGCCAGTGCTTACCACCAGGTTGTGCTTGCTGAAGAGTCCAAAAATATTACTGCCTTTATCACACCTGAAGGGTTATATAGATTTTGTTGTATGCCCTTTGGACTGGCTAGTGCTGCCTCTGTGTTCCAGAGGTTAATGAGAGATACCCTGGAAGGTTTGAATGGTGCCATAGCATTCCAGGACGACATTTTAGTGCATGGGAAGGATGACTATGAGCATGACAATAATCTAAGGTGTGTGATCGCTGCTTTAGCACAGAAGGGTCTTACACTTCGTCTTGATAAGTGCAAATTTAGGCAAAAAGAGGTAGAATATCTTGGACACACCATTAGTGGAATGGGAATCTAACCGAAAAAGAATCATGTTAAGAGCATTGTAGATGCTCCCGTGCCTACGTCAAAAGAACAACTGATAGCCTTTTTAGGCCTTATTGAATTTTATGCAAAGTTCATCCCAAATTTTTCAGTGAAAGTTGACCCGTTCAGATGTCTTTTGAAAAAAAACGCAAAGTTTGTGTGGACTGATGTAATGACACAAGCCTTTGAATCTCTAAAATCATTTATTGTGAATGCTCCTTGTTTAAAACCCTTTGTCATTGGTGTGAAATGCATCATCATGGTAGACGCCAGCTCCTCTGGTTTAGGTGGAGTTCTTTTGCAGAAAGATGGTGAGAAAGAATGGGTTGTGGCCTATGCATCTAGAGCTTTGCGTGATGCTGAAAAAAATTACTCCGTAATAGAAAGGGAGTTACTGGCATGTGTTTGGGGTGCTGAACATTTCAGACCTTTTTTGTGGGGGACTAAATTTTTGATAAAAACCGATCACAAGCCCTTGGTGTACCTCATGGCTCCGGGTGGAGGAAGGACTATGTCAGCACGCCTTGCTAGATTAGCTTCTAGGTTGCAATCCTTTCAATACTCAATCGAATATGTTCAAGGGAAGGTGAATGTTCATGCGGATTGCATGTCCAGACTGATCTCTGAATCTGATGCTTCAGAAGTGGTGCATGAAGAAGAGTGTGAGGTTGCCTTCAATTTTAAAGATGTCAATTCTGTGTGCAGCGAACATTTCTCTTTACAAGAGGATGTTTGGATGGAAGAGATGGATAAAGATTTGGAGTTAAATTGTGTAAAGAAGTACCTCATACAGGGTTTTCCTGAACAGAGGAAGCTGTCTGGTAACATGATGGGTTTTTTTAAGGTCCAGGAGGAACTTGCTGTCGAAAATGGTTTGATTCTTCGTGGCGACAAGATTGTTCCACCTTACCAACTTAGGAATTCCTTACTTGAAATTGCGCATGAAGGACATTTGGGGATTTCTTTTACCAGGAGGCGCCTGAAGGAATCCTTTTGGTGGCCAAGTATTGACTCGTGCGTTGAACATTTTGTGCGGAAGTGTACCCATTGTTCAAACAGTGATAAATCTGCAGTTGCATTACGCCCTGAGCCATGTCCCATTGATTTACCCTTAGGGCCCTGGCGGAAATTGGGGTTAGACATCATTGGGCCTTTCAGTTGTTTACCAAAGCAAGAGGCTTTCGGCATTGTACTCATAGACTATTTTTCTAAATGGCCTGAGGTCAAAATGGTTAAGGAAGTTACTTCGAATCAAGTTATAGAATTCTTAGATGAGACTTTCTGTAGGGAAGGGATTCCCCAGGAAATTGTGACTGACAATGGGCCACAGTTTGTGAGTAAGGAGGTAGAGCTTTTCTTTGCAAAATGTGGTATTGTCCATAGGAAGATTGCAGTTTTCCATCCTGAAGCGAATGGTCAGGTTGAACGCTTCAACCGTGTGGTCAAAGAAGCCATACAGCTTTCTATCAAAGGTAATCTAAACTGGAGGAATGCTTTGCAATCCATTTTATTGGCTTATAGAACTTCTCCCAATTCTGTGACTTTGGTCACCCCTTTTGAGCTTCTGAGAGGGCGGAAGCCCAGCACCAAGCTAGTCCCTTGGTGGCTAAAAAAAAAATGTAGCTGGTTTCGAAAATTGTTCTAAAGTTGATTTTGAAGCTGTCTTACACAGGGTTCAGTCATATAAGGAAAGGATGAAACGTGATATGGCCAAAAGGATTGGTTCTACGTCTAGTCGTTCTATCAAGGTAGGCGACCTTGTTCGCATTAAAAAGAAAGAGGGTGTGAGTAAAGGTTTTCCTGTTTGGTCAAATCCTAAGAAGGTTGTTGAAGTCTTTAGAAATGCAGTCAGGCTTGATAGTGGTTCTGTCTGGAACTTGAACAGGGTTTCCTTGTTCAATGGTCCTTTTCAATTGATGGAAGATTCGGACAGCAATGTTTTTTATGATGTTGGAAGAATGAGTGATAATGGCGAGTGCTCTCACATGAGTGATAATGGCGAATGCCCTCAAGTTGTGCGTGATTCTGACAACACCAGAGCCGTACGCTCACATCGCTTACCTGCCAGGTTTAATGATTTTGTGATGAATTGATCTTGTTTTTTTTTTTTTTGTTGTTTTTTTTTTCTCTTTTAAGGGGGGAAGGTGTGTTGGAAATGTACTCGTGTCAACTCGAGCTGTCACGAGCGTTCAGGCATGTCTGGCTGCTCGTGACAAGCTCGTGTTCTCTAACCTTCTTGTTATGCTTTGAAACACCTGGAATGTCACCGTTGTAATACATCTGTTGGTTGGGCATTACTACCCTGACTCTTAGACGTGAGCACCTAATAAACTCCGTCTCTGACTACAACTTCATCTGCGTCCTCCTTTGACTTTCCTACAAAAAGGAGGCCTGATGACCCCTCAAATTCGGCCTTTGTTATGGGCCCAGTAGCAGTCTTAAATAAGAAAGCCCAGCCCTCTCCTGCAGGTTGTTGCTTGTTGCAATTGGAAAGCAGACAGCGTGCAGGCGCTGCTGAAAGTGTCCCAGTGTTTGGAAATTATACCAGGACGAGTTCAGCAAATTATTCAGTGGGGCCCAAATTCTTGGCAGGGTGGACGGCGTTCACCCTGTGAAAAATAGTGGGTAGACGCAGTCCACCCAGGCGTAGCCCCGACTTGTGCCCTGTAACTCACACTTTAGAACTAATGTAATGACGTTACTGAGCATAAACTTCCTCGTTCTTGGATGGAAACGTTTCCCATGAGCTACTGAAGGGTGCTGTGACGCCATCCTAATTTATGATCATGCTATGTATGTATTAGTGCCCACACCATCAGGCTTACTTCGCCCTGCATGCATAACTTACATACCAAGAAAACCATGAGACATATTTGTGGGAAAGCAGTGGTGCAGGTTTATTTCGTACAACACAGGTACTGGTAGGTGGGTCATCTTACAGGCGATCCAAAGCGGCAGCCTCTCGCTGACCCGCATGCCCAAGGAGCCATCTTGCACGGCGAGTCGATGCTCAGACGGTGCAGTACATTCACTTTATTTTGTTAGACTCCCGCCCCCCCTGTCAGGGCGGAAGATGAGGCACACCCCCGGTCGGTTCAGGCCCCCCGACCGCCCGAAGGACTAACGGGGCGCCGACGCTGCTGGAACCCCCTCGGCTCCAGGTTCTTGGCTCGGGCACCCTACTGTGCCGGGCAGAGGTATTTAGACTGTATCCTTCTGCCGCAGAGGTACCCCTACTGTCCATCTGCTTCCAGATCGCCCTGTGACTCCGCCTGCAACATAAAACACATCATTAAAATATCCAACAGTGCCAACCGCTCTGCAGCTGGGTCAGGGTTCAGGGTGGGTTACAGCGCAGAGCAGCCACGGCGCGGGAGAGAAGGCCGAGCCACGCTGCTGGCCAGGATATACTTGCGAAACGCCCTCCCCCGTCCACAATGAGCCCTCCCTATTGGCTGTTGTCCGGGGGGGGCGGCAACGAGGGCGCGCTGCTGGCTGCGCTCGCCAGCTGTGTGGTACTAGGGCGCTGTCCCCCCATACTCCCCTTCGTGTCGTGGTGCCAGCGGCATAGTGCCCACACCATCAGGCTTACTTCGCCCTGCATGCATAACTTACATACCAAGAAAACCATGAGACATATTTGTGGGAAAGCAGTGGTGCAGGTTTATTTCGTACAACACAGGTACTGGTAGGTGGGTCATCTTACAGGCGATCCAAAGCGGCAGCCTCTCGCTGACCCGCATGCCCAAGGAGCCATCTTGCACGGCGAGTCGATGCTCAGACGGTGCAGTACATTCACTTTATTTTGTTAGACTCCCGCCCCCCCTGTCAGGGCGGAAGATGAGGCACACCCCCGGTCGGTTCAGGCCCCCCGACCGCCCGAAGGACTAACGGGGCGCCGACGCTGCTGGAACCCCCTCGGCTCCAGGTTCTTGGCTCGGGCACCCTACTGTGCCGGGCAGAGGTATTTAGACTGTATCCTTCTGCCGCAGAGGTACCCCTACTGTCCATCTGCTTCCAGATCGCCCTGTACTCCGCCACAGCTCTGAAAGAGGCCCCCGTCGATGACAGAGCCCCCCCACCTACCCAGCTACCGACACCCTGCAGCCGACAGTGCTTCAAGTAGGTCCAGTAGGAAAACATCCATTCCCCACCCCGACAATGTACTCCATCACTTTCGTAATACCCCTCAATCTTGCCCTGTATCAGCGCATGCCTAATGCAACCCAATCCCCTCTTTCCCAGGAATTTCTGCATTGACCTGTTGACCCTCTCCGGCCCTGCTCTATCGCCACTCCCGATCGTGCTCCCTTCCAGGCCCTGCGGGGCACAATCTCAGACCAAATAATTTCCGTGGTTCCCACTTCGTTAGTGATTGTCGTTACATCTTTCTGCATGGCCTCCAATAGAGTTTTCCTCCCCACCTTTACCAAGTCATTTCCCCCTAGATGGATAATCAGAATGCTGGGAGGACCGCCCCGTTCTGCCATATATTTCTGCAGTCTGCCCTTCAGCTGGCCCCATCTCATTCCCGGGAAACCCAGCCATAGAATTGCGTCCTCGCTAGGTTCAGATCCCATCTCTTGAGCCTCGCCCACTGCTCCAACCTTGTAACGTAGGAATGGCCCATCACCCACACGCGACAATCAGCTGCAAGGAAGGACACCATTGGTATTACCTGTTTTTATTATACGTTGACACTGTATTCCAAGTTTCTTTACCATACGATCATACACTGTACTGCAACCCATTGGCATTCCCTGCTTTTAATCATGGATTGATCCTGCCCTCCAAGTTTATTACACCTCTACAGATGCCCTCCAAAACGTTATTCATTCTATATTTAAATACTGCACTGCAAACATTGATCTCACCTCTATAATTCAACGTACACTTGACTGCAACTTTGTTTTCACATCTACAATTTAAAACTTGCACTTCAGCCAAGATTGTCGGTGATACTGACACTACTCTGACTGCTTTACTTCCAAACTGCACTAGGCCACCACCCTACCTTGCTCCTTGAAGTAATCGTGTTTATTCCTCACTTTGAATAATAGTCAGACACCTACAAGGGACATGGTGCGAGCTATTCTTCATTGTATTACCACCCTTGGTAGGCTGGAATCTGCCGGCCTAGCTAGTACTCGAACCTGTGCAGACTCCTCCTTCGCCTTTCACTTGCTCTGCGATCCATGTGCCTGCACTAAGCTGGGTAACACGGTTTCCCTGGGGACAGGGGGCCAGTGAATTTAAATCCCCTTATCCGCGGGGGATGGCACGATGTCGCTTGCGGCAGGTATTACAGAAGAGGGACTTCTGCCGAGAACCATTTTTCGTGTTGGCATAGGAGAAAATGTAATCCTTAACAGACTACTAACTCGACATGAAATTGTTGCAGTAATCGATGATGCATTAACTTTATGCCAAATCCTTGTACCACAGATCACTCTTGCAGTCACCGCTGTCTTAGGCTAGCTGCAAATTCATGAGACCAATATGCCCTGTTAGCATAATATGATCCTGTTAGCATATGTTAGCAGGATCGTACTGTTCATGGTCATACAGGGAATCGTGCCCACACGACCCGTCATGATGCACCACCTGCACATACCAATAGCGTTTCGCTCTTGGCCACAAACAGAAACAGTGGCTTCAATAAAAGCGCCTTTAGCAGCCATGCGGGTGATCTTAGCCTCACTGTTAAAAACACTTACAGGGGGCAGGCCCTGTTGACCACAGAAGGAGTCTGCTCTCATTTCCACTCATGAGGGAATATATCCATTTCACGGCATACAGAAGGGTTTTTTGTACCCCTCTTCCAGACCTTGTTATAGCCTGTGATTGCCTTGCCACCCAGTAACCGCCCAATAACAAGCGACTTCTGATGGTTGTCATTCTGCCGGGGAAGTGGATGAAGGCAGATGACAGTGATAACTTGCTTGCCGTGTTTATTTCAGAGACGTTGGAACAGGGCAATTGTCTGCCTAGGGCTGTGTGGAGCAGGAGCACACCCACCTTTGCACGGCAGATGGAGAAATATTGCATTGCTACTCACATCACAGCAAATATGCATTAATATTTATTATATGCCCATGAGAAGCTTGCAGCTGATGGATTACTATAGCTGTTCACGGGCTACCTGTCCCATGCTGCGTGAAAGATATGCGCGCTGGCCTGGGCAGCCCAATCGCTAATAATTGATGCGGCATTATCCGCCTGGCTTGATCCCGTGCATATTATATTAGCCTGGCGCACGAAGAGCGACGCATTCGCATCTCTATCGATTCCTCATGCAGGTAGAGATGCCAAGATTTGAGATCTCCGAACAAAAGAGGCGCGGAGGGAGCCTTAGTTAACCCCCATTGAACGCGCTGCAGAATACAGTAGGTTACTTCGGGAACTCTTGAACCAAAGAGGCGAGCATAGTATTGTAACTTGTTATTTTGTAAAGCGCTCTGACACCTTCGAGTAATGTTCACGCTATATAAGATCGCATTAAATAAATATACAAACCCTTATTGTAACATAGTCAGTCAAACATCCCCCTCTGTCACCCCATTTGAGTGAAAGCGCGTTTTACGAACGTATAGAACTTTGAATCCAGGGGCTTCCACCATCTGAACACAATGCAACTCACCCTTTCCCTCGGAAAGCATGGAGGTATTGTAATCCATTGCTCGCAGTCGTACGGCAACCTTGAGGAAGTCAGACTGGCACGCAATTGCGTCATGTAGAAGTACGGGGTTGGAGCCTACCGTAAGGAATGCTTGGACGCCTCGCGATCTGCATTTAAGCCCTTATGAAAAATTGCGGTGGAATGCGACAGAATCGAGATCGACTCATGTGAGTGTTGTTTGGTGTCAGAGCAGACAATGGAAGCAGTAGAGGCAGGCGCGAAGAGGTCGGAGGACGCTGCGCAGGCGGCATATTTACAGTTGTGCCCCTTAAAGACTCAATTCAAACTATGTTCTAGAAAAGAGTAATATGCTGCCTGGAAAAACGCAACAGTAACCCGGCATATTTACAGTTGTGCCCCTTACAGACTCAATTCAAACTATGTTCTAGAAAAGAGTAATATGCTGCCTGGAAAAACGCAACAGTAACCCGCACTCCCTCCCCCAACGCCCGAGAGACCGTGTGAGTCCAGGGAAATGCTGGCCCTAACACCTCATGGAGAGCCCCCATCCCCCTTAATCCCTGGGAGGATTCCGCCCAGGAAACAGGGCTCATTGTTACGAGCACAGGTTGTGCAGAAACATCAATGACATATCCGGGAACAGCAGTCGCTCCATGTGGGGCTTCGTACGAAGCCTGACAAAGAAGCAAAAATAAGCGTGGCGCGACGGGGTTAATTTAAATGAACGGCCTAACATAGATCAGTGGGTTGGTGCGCTTGCTACACTGATTAAAGTAGAATCGGAGGCTCTTAGGTTCACAAGAGCGTGGATCACTTTTTATGCTAATTAGCATGAAGAAACCCCACACACAAACTCGACATAGCAGAAAGTGCAGAACCCAATGAACCAGGAAGTGGCCTCAAGGGCTCCTGCAGTTCGTACTCGAAGGCGATCTGCTGACCACTTGAGAGGTGAAACATGGCAACGCCAAAATGCAAAAACGCCTATGGGGAAATGTATTTTAATATTGAACTTTTGCTGCAACTTAAAACTTCATTTTTGTCATTTTACAAACGCAATAATTAGACAGCACAGTGAGCACGACAGTGACACATTTCAATGAAAGCAGTCCAGTATGTTTCACAGTAGGTAGCAGCGCGGGAAGTGCTATCTCTGAAATTATCACTAATGGAATTAACACGTTCACTTCTTAGCAGAGCTATCAACTCCCTCAGTATCTTGTATGACACTGATGTCAGTCCTGAATGTTCAACCAACAAAGAGGTGCATCCTGGGACTTGTAGTTTTCTTTTTCACAGTATTGTAAGAGTGGCGCCAGATTCCCAGAAGCGTTATAGGCTGAAAAGCCGCGCTTCCTGCCGGGGACCTGGAGCCACTTGACCCCTGCACGACGAGAGCTTTGGATACCGAAATAGTTAATACGACGGTGTACATGTGTGTAGTCATATGACCCGGTGTTATCATGCGATGTCACTTCCTACCGTTTAATGCAAGCGGCAGGATCGCAGCAAGAAACCAACGGGGGACTAAATGCTTTGCAGGGCTGTAACAGGTGAGTGCGAGCTCGCTATATATGGCAGCCATATAAAGGGATTTGTCCAGAATCACAGGATGTTGAGACTCAACCAGGAGCACCAGCTCCCGAGCCGGTAGCTCTGGCGGCTGCGCCACATCCCCTTACTCCTGTAATACTGGTCAATTAAACCAATGCGTTATCATGCTTGGGTTAAAGTCTTGGGAAGTAATCAACCAAATCGCAGCGAGATTGCCCGAGGGGGAGTATTTCCACCGAGATCGCCCGAGGGGGAGCATTTCCACATTTTGTGGCGCCTAAATGCCTATACAAATAAGATCGCAAAACCTTGTGCAAGTTGTCAAGAGTTGCCAGAGTGCTTCCCCGACATCAGCAATGCACGAACATTGTTACATTAGTAAATTAACAAACATTTTTTTTTTATTTTTTTTTTTTTAAAAACATTATTCTGTGGAACGTGAGTGCATACCTAATAATATCTGCTCTTCTTAAGGTGCTTGCATAGGTCTTCCTGTAAGTAACCCATTACGGCTAGTTTTGTGTACTTCGGAAGAATGAAGATAGGATTCACACACGCCCTGCTCGCTGAACACACAGCCCTCCTCGCCGCCGCTTATGCTCCAAGCCCGACAACCCCTATCCGCTGGCAGTGACTTAAGCAGGTGCGGTGAGTGACTGGCAGAGAAAATTAGGGCTTGTGCCGCGCTTGGGGACCCGGGTTTCCAAGCACCGTCTGGGCGGTGGCGATAGCGTCCCGTGAACGGACAAACTGACGTCATGATGAGTTGACAAACTGCTGAGAATGCAGATATTGTCTATGAATGGGGGATGGATGGCACAGAAAGCCGTCAGGGGGACAGAAACCGCGTCCGTTCGATGTACAGCAGAATGCGTGGTGCCGGGCCACTGAAGTACAGCGCTAAAACCCACTCATAATAGCGGCCTAAGAACGATATGGAAAGACTGAGTGAATTGCATTTCTGGATGTGTGTTAAGAGCAACTACATAAAATGAGTATATAGACAAAAGTGCTTTATACAGTGAGGTATTACACTAGGAGCAAGTAATCATTTAAGACAATTTCGTGAGAAATAAATGAAAAATCTAAACTTCCTATTGTCAGGCTTAGAACTTCAGGAAGTGGCGTGTTTCGATTTTCGGGACTTTAGGCATTACTAACCGACATTGCAAAGAGAATTACCTAGGGAACGGAAAAGAATTACGGTTCTTTGTGCCGGAATTACATGCAAAAAGGTGCGTCCTTTAAAAACCCAAGGCAGTCATAATAGCGGCCTAAGAACGATATGGAAAGACTGAGTGAATTGCATTTCTGGATGTGTGTTAAGAGCAACTACATAAAATGAGTATATAGACAAAAGTGCTTTATACAGTGAGGTATTACACTAGGAGCAAGTAATCATTTAAGACAATTTCGTGAGAAATAAATGAAAAATCTAAACTTCCTATTGTCAGGCTTAGAACTTCAGGAAGTGGCGTGTTTCGATTTTCGGGACTTTAGGCATTACTAACAGACATTGCAAAGAGAATTACCTAGGGAACGGAAAAGAATTACGGTTCTTTGTGCCGGAATTACATGCAAAAAGGTGCGTCCTTTAAAACCCAAGGCAGTAATTAAATGTAGCCGGAAAGAGTTGTTAGCCGCAGGCTGGGTTTAGTGTTAGTGTTCAGTCTGTAATGCTGCGGGGAAGGATCAATCTACCCACACAGCGCTCAGTTGGTGGGCAATGATGGCGTATAGTAAAATGCCCCCTTCAACATGTCCGCGCTGGGCGCCATTGACCCTCGGCGCTGGTCACACGTGCCCTGAAATGGCCGTTCCTCAGCAGCCATCCCCACGTGGTTAACAGTTCGAACCCATGGAACAGCACCTCAGTACAACCTCGCTTTTCGTGTGCAGCACCAGCTCCAACCCCCTCGAAATGTGGTCTTAGCGTGGCCCATTTCCCTATCGTAAAGGGATCGTTACTTATAATCTGAATCTCATTACGAAGCTGCAAACCCCATTAGTCATCTCGTGCTTGCCTTTTGGCGACCCCGAGACCCTTAATACAATGGCCGGGTGAATTGATATTTATTCAGAAACAATTTCTAGCTCCGGGATCGCAGTCATAATTGTTGCGATGTTCATCCTAACTGGGGACTCTGCAACTCACTGCTCAATTAAAAGGAGCCGGTGAGACCTGCCGGAGTTTAATGAGGGCACATTTCTTTTACCCTTCCGACCGCGAAACGACCCGGGGCTGAGCTGCCAACCCGCCCCGCCACCCTCGCCTCCCCCGCCTACCCCGATCCTTCTGATCGGAGGCTCCCCGGGCGGGAGTGGAGGTAACGTGGCCATGGCGCTGCCTACTCCGCGGCTCGAAACCAAGTCTCCCGGCCAAACCAGCGTGAAACTTGTTTTTCTGATGCAGCACGCCGGGGCTTAGTGCCTCGGAAGTTACTAGTCTGCACAGTTAGCTCACATCTCCCGCATTACGGAGAATTTGGGGAAGGGAAGTGGGAAAAGGAGTCAGAGCAGTATGTGAGAGCCCCGAGCAGCCCTCTTATTCCTCTACCCGACCGCCCCGCGACCCGCACGCGATACCACGCACTCGGGCCACCTCTCCCCCCCCGTGGTATCCTTACCACAGGGCCCCTGTTCAACCTGGGCTCAGGCCAGGGCCGGGGCCGGGGGGGAGGAGAGCGTGGCACATACCTCAAAACGACAGGGAAGACGACAACGGCAAACAGCGCAGAGTAGTCCAGCTAACACGCGGCGGAAAGAACAGCGCAGAGCAGAGCAGCCACGGCGCGGGAGAGAAGGCCGAGCCACGCTGCTGGCCAGGATATACTTGCGAAACGCCCTCCCCCGTCCACAATGAGCCCTCCCTATTGGCTGTTGTCCGGGGGGGGCGGCAACGAGGGCGCGCTGCTGGCTGCGCTCGCCAGCTGTGTGGTACTAGGGCGCTGTCCCCCCATACTCCCCTTCGTGTCGTGGTGCCAGCGGCATTATTTTAGAAATTATACCTATAACAACATGTATCTATTTGATTGAAACCCTCTAAACAGTAATGTTTCTTTGCCCCATGTCGAAAGTTGTTAACATTTTACGTATTCTAAATTTTCTTGGACAACCTAATAGTTTTACTGCTGGTAATCATTACGTATATGAAACACGGGCACGTGACTTTTTTGTGCTTTTCGTTGGCATCACGCAGTCCAACATTGTCATACTTTTCCTGCCTAAGGACGGTGCAGCTTCCAGTGCTAGCTCGCACAAAACAATTTTTATTTCGATTTTTTTTTACGTAAAAGGGTCCCTGTGTACACCCTCGTTTTATTTATGTTGTACTTTTATATAGTGTGCACTCAATCCGAAGATATTGGAGCACTCTACACGAGAACTAATTATATTACACAAAATCACTTTATTTTTATTTTTTTAAGCACGGAATATTAAGTGGTTTTCCAAAATCACAGGATTTTGAGCCAACGCCACACTCGAACCTGGTTTCACAGTTCCAAAGTCAGTAGGTTTGTCCCTAACCTCTCATTCCACAGAAAATCGCTGTTAGGAGGAAGGGCAGCATTGAGATTCATCTAAAAAACAGAACAACAAAAAAAAAACACAAGCTTGATGCGGATCCTGCGATGCTTTGGACCCGTGGAGAACGCTTCTTTCACACATTAATATTGTACAAGGGTTGCTTGTTTGCTTTAGACTTAACAGTACATGAAAAGAATATGACAAGCTGTAACACATTGTATCTGCCCCGGTTCGTATTTACCTGCTCCCATCAGCACCAAAGATGGAGGAATGAATCACCAGGGAAAAGACAGGTTTGCTGTGAACCAGCATCTCCGCAAGATTCAATTAGTTTGAAATGACAAGATTTGCCTTCTTCCTGGAGTCGGGAGGAAGCAGGGGCGAGAGATGAAAGTCCTGTCACCGCACTGAGATCAAACAAATAAGGAATTCATAGAGTGAATATACCTGCCCGAGACAGCTTTTCAACGTAGATCACAGGAAACGAAATTCTGTGTTGAACATAGGAAAAAAAATCTGTCTGCAAAGAAACATCACGGCAAATTAGTAGGTCTAACGTGCACAGCTCCAGTTCAGGCATGGTTTCTGGTTTAAACTGCATTGCGGTGACCGTATCTTTTGAACACGCAGGAATAAGTTGCGTAAAGCTTGCCCTTGCACCATGCACGTGCACATATGCCTCCAAGTTCATGAGCTCACTTTGACTAGCTAGTAAACGTAAAATCAAAAATAAAGGTGAGACCGCCACAAAACATTATGGTAAATCAACATCAAGCATGGTAGAGCTAGGCACATCCTAACAAGTGTTGCTGAAGGACGGTTAATGGTACTACACAGAATGAAGGTAAAAAAATTGCAGAATGTCAGGGTGCTATAACCACAGTGTCACAGTGGTTCAGGCAAAAATACCTTATTTCCAATAAATAAATTCGTATACAATTCATAAAAAGTAAACAATATGTTTTCAATAACCCAAAACAACAATCCATGATCATATCTTTCAACCCCATATGCTTGCAATGTATACAGTTACAAACATATGAACATTAAAATCTCAAATATAAATTTACATCACTTTTAAAACATCATATTAAGATTTTAGCCAATGACAAACGATTCAAATGACTCCTATTGGCCTGTATAAAGTGCAGAGTCCCATGGTTGATTGCGCCGACCATGTTTCAGTGCTCCATCTGCTCTTTGAACCTGATTTAGCTTGCAGGAAGGGTACTCATTGACAAATATGACGAATATGCCATCTGCTTTCATAAAAGTGCCATACAATATAATGTACCTGCAAAAAGGTGGCAAAGGCAAATCCTTACATTTGTGATGCAGTGCCCATCCGTCATCCTGTACATCAAAGCCCAGGTCTCTAAAAGTCTTAACACCATTTAGGTCAAAGAAATCCTTCCTGCTTCACCTTCATTTGTTGCTCTGACAAACATATAGAGTCATCGCCCTTTGATGTGCAGCCCTCTCCTGAGATAGCTAAATCAGGTAAAACATGGTGTAACAAATAATTCTCTATTGAGCTCAGTTTGTTATTGGAAGAGCAAGAGTCCTTGAAAGAGATAAAAAAAACGTATGGACCCGATTTAGAGTTTGGTGGAAAGGGTACTCCGTTGCAAAGTAAACCATTTAGAGTCAGGTGGATCTTAAGTAGATCGACAACAGAGTCTACTCCATCTCTGCTGTCAACATACAGCTCCAACGGTCCAACAGAGTAAGGGTTGACACAGGTTTTGCCATTTGTCTACCAGCTCCATTTAGAGTGGGCGAGCAAATGGCACGTTTTCACTGTCCGTGACCACCAGTACATCCTGGTGGCAAGGGGCAGTGAAAACTAGAAAATGACCCCCACACCATGGGAGAAAATTCCTTTGGCGAAGGGGTCATTGCTGTTTTTTATGATCAGAAATAAACTACAGATTTGGGATTTTGTTCTTGAAAATAAAAAATAAAAATTAAAGTCTGCCCTATGGTTCCGTAATGCTGACAAAGCCGTCCATCAAAATTTCAATTAATCGACACTGGCATGGTGGACATCTCTAAATTTGGCGGGTGGGTACCCCCTCAGGGTGACAAAGTACTTCACTCCATCACAATGACAAATCCAATCAGGCTAAACTCTACATCGGGCCCTATATCTCCATCCTCATAAACAATGTATTGCATCCAGAAAATTGGCCATAAACTTACAGAGTAAAAAGCCATACTTGTAGACTCCAATTGTCAAAAAATAGTTTTTCAGAGAACTCTGCAGTGTATATCATGAAATTATCACTTTACCTTCTGAGGACCCACAAGTGCCATCATTTCAAAAGCTACTCAGTGATCTGATGTCTACTTCAGTGGCAAAGCTTAATAAATCTAGGTCGGACTTGTTGGTATATTCTGCTACACTCCATCAGGATATTAGGTCGACGATACTTTACAGTCCCTTGGTGAGCAAGTTCTCAGCAGTCTCATCGTCAACCAAGATCATAAACTAATGAAAACCTAGTGTTTCACATTTAGAATATTTGAGTCAACAGTCACGCAACTCTGTAAATCTATGATCACATCAGTCATCAATGACTTTGTCAATGTCTTCTCAACATCTGTGGTGGTACCCCAAAATACTTGAATGTGACTTAGATGTCTGCTTTTCAAGAAACCAAATGCTTATCTAGAGAGCCTGGCAAATTACAAATCTATCACCGGCTTATTTTCTCACTCAGATTCCTAATAGGGGTGACTTCTAATTTCACTGTCTACTTAAAGTAGAGTACAAGTTTCAATGCCATCTACCAGACATCAAACTGCTTTATGGTACTCAATCTACACTAATTAATAACACCGAAGAATGTCTGTCCAACAGGCACCAGGGCTAGGGTTACACTTTGATCCAATTCGATTTGACAGCAGTTCTCAAAATTGTGGAACAAAATATTCCTTTTTATATGTCTGCAATCATTTCTCATTTGGTATAGTGATTCAGTTCCTTACTTGAAAATCATACTCAATAGGTGAATCTAGGTACATTATATTGTAACCAATGTGTTCATGCCTCTCACCAATTCTCTTCAGTGTCTACTTAAAATACTAGATGACAGACCAATACAAACCAACATTTTGAATAATCGTGGAAATCACTGGAGCATTAAGGATTGCCTTTCCTCAGTGTACGGATCAAGACTTCTCTGCTAGAATAAAGGACAAATATTAAGCACTACTTTTGGGTTCTGGTATTACTCCGTAGTTTGAATTCCACAAGCACTCTGCCCATTTTGGTCCTGACTACCTCAGGCTCGGTCAGAAATCTTGGGGTCTTTTTCAACTCTGAGCAGGGCCGGCCCTAGGGCGGTGCGATCAGTGCCACTACACTGGGCGTTGACTTGGAGGGGGGGGTGGGCGGGGGGAATGGGCATCGTTTTTGAAAATGTATATCATTTTAAAAGTACCTGCTGCGACGTTCCTGGCCTCCAGCCATTTTCAAACATCAATTAAAATGTTAGGATAACTCTGGTGATTCATTGTTTTCCTGGAAAGAGACCGGGGGTTTGCCTAGTGGAAGTTTTGACTCATACTAAGGTAGCACAGAGGGTTAAAATGCCTGCTGCTAAGAACGTGTACTATACAGATAACAAAGTGCATACAATGTAAATAGGTCAATGGGTTACTGCTTCTGTGAGAGAGCTTCTTTTGTAACTTGTCCTTTATAAGTCAAAATCCTGATATAGAACATTGAGCTGTTAACGGTCATCAAAAAGCTGCATGCAAACTGCAAGGTATATGTTAAAGCTATGTGGTTTTTTTTCCCAGTCTTTCATCATCCTAGTCTTGTGAAAAGGGGTCATTCAGGTATCAATTCTTATTATTAAAGAGAACCACTAACAAATTATGTTATGTTTTAAATTTTTAATCTGTCCTTTTTCAGAATAAGGACCCAAACTCTATTGCCTACCAGTATCAATGACACTCCTACACTACACCTTGCAGTCCTGTCTGATGTATCATTTGCTATACACTGATTTACACACCTATGATTGTCTCTGTGCAATATGTGTGGTGTAAAGTGATCTGACACCTTACACTGCTATGAGTGGTGGTATAAAACTAAATGAATCTGAGAGACAGTGGTTATGGAGCCTTGAGAGGCACTGTTAAAGGGTGCTAGTGAGGGAGTCCGTGGCAGAGATTGTCATTGGGGGTGGGTGCCAACAGACATTGTCGCACAAGGCGCCATCAGTGTTAAAAACAAGACAGGAAACATCTACAGAATCCACTGCAGATCCACCAAAGACTTCACTGTATTGTCCTTGTTCTTGGTCTATCCTTCTGCACCACTATAGCTTTACAAAAATCAATTAATCAACCAAATTATAAATTAACAAAAACATACTGTTAGGGGCACAATGTAAACAGGCACTGTCTTGTTTAGTCTTAGAAGCAACATGTAAAATATTTTGTATCTAACCCTTGCTTTTTCACCATGCCGGACTGGCTAGGGTTTGAGCCATGACACAAATATAGCTCAGCTAATTGTAAACGTTCTGCCTTCAGGATCATCAGGGTCCATAAGAGAGGCAGTGTCTAGTGCTCATAATCATAAAATAAATAGCCCTAGGTTCACCCCTTTATCCTTTATTACAGGTTATTCAATTGAGACTCCTCCCCACTATCACCTACAGAAGCGAGTCCCTAAGAGGAAGAGATTTCAGCATTCTGGACAGGACAGTGTCAAGGTCAATGAGAATAATAGTAAATCTCCATGGTTAAGGCCCTCCTGAAATAGCCTAACCTAGACCAAGATAATCCCAGAAATTATCGGCCAATGTCCTTGCTACCTTGGCTGAGCAAGATCCTTGAGAAACATGTCAACACAGTACTGGTAGAGTTCTTGGAGAACAACCACTTGCTCGACCTCTTCCAGACAGCATTTTGCCCCATGCATGGGACTGAAACTGCCCTTCTTGCTGTAACGGAAGAGGCCAGGAAGATCCTGGATCAAGGAGGCTCTGCAGCAATCATTCTTCTTAACTTAAGTGCCGCATTCGACACTGTAAACTACAACATCCTCTTACACCGACTTACCAGCTTAGGAGTCTCGGGAAATGCCATCACCTGGTTTAAATACTTCCTGACAGACCGCTCTTTCCAGGTTTTTGAGGGTGAAATCACCTCCCTCAGCAAGCCTTTGGGCTGTGGTGTGCCTCAGGGCTCTTCCCTGAGCCCTACGCTATTTAATATATATATGAGCCCCCTTGCTGAGATTATCCATCCTTCCGTATAAAAATCATCACTTATGCCGACGACACTCAGCTAGTGGTGGCACTCAACCAGCCAAACACTGCCCACAACAACTTGAGTGGATGCTTGGAAGAGGTGGCCAAATGGATGATACTCTCCTGTCTCAAATTGAACGGAGATAAAAGTGAGCTGACGCTCTTAGGTAATACCTCCTAAGCTTACCATTGACTCATTGTGGCCCAGCTGCCTCAGCCCTGCTCCATCACCAAGGGACACAATCAGAAGCCTGGGCATCTGGCTGGATAATTTCCTTAACTTTAACTACCAAGCAGCTAAACTTGCAGCCACCTGCTACGGTCTACTCAGGCTTCTCTGAAAAATTCTCCCCCTACCTCCATTCCAGGTGAAACAGATTATGGTCCAGGGTCTCATCCTTTCACGCCTGGATTTTAAGAAGGATCTCAATTTAGGGGCCCCTAGGTCAGCTCCAGGTCATCCAAAACTGAGCAGCCGGAACACTCCTCCAAATTCCCCGTCGACTCTCAATTAAACGTAGACTAAAGAACCTCCACTGGCTTCCAGTTAGGAAAAGAACTGAATTCAAGGCCCTGTGCACTGCACACCGAGCCTTTTGGAAGACGGGCTCTGCCATTACTCAATCATTGATTACCCACTACCACCCGAATAGACAGATGTGGTGGCCGCTCCTTCTCCTATAACTCTGCCAAACTTTGGAACTCCCTCCCCTTCCATCTGCGAACTTAGCCCAATTTACTCCCCTTAGGTAAGCTTCTAAAAACTCTGCTCTTCAATAAATCTGAATAGTCTTTAACTGTTCGCTTGCACGCGTTGTCTGTAGCGCTATGATGCCTGAGGGTAGATATGTTGCTTAACAAATGGTCTTTTCATTTCATTCATTTCATTTTATAATTATCCACTTCAAATCTCTTAGAATTAGGTAACATCTGGGCCCTTAAAATGTTGAACACCTACTGCTCATGTCACCAAGTCTAATTGCTGCTCCAATCAAGAGTTTGCTCATTTGGTGTAATTTTACTCAAAAAGGCTTAATGTCTACTGACTGAGTTACTATCTAGCTTACTTTGATGACCATGGTTATATTCTTTTAAGAAAAACACACACAGCCTTGAACTAGGCCTTCCCTGAGAAACCCACATAGCACCCCACCTCAGGCAACTCACCTGGTTACCCATACAGAGGATATGCCAAT
This sequence comes from Lissotriton helveticus, assembly GCF_964261635.1. Taxonomy (NCBI): domain Eukaryota; kingdom Metazoa; phylum Chordata; class Amphibia; order Caudata; family Salamandridae; genus Lissotriton; species Lissotriton helveticus. The sequence continues at coordinate 1,583,025,602 of NC_136059.1, read as the reverse complement.
TCGAGCTGCTGACCCATGCACAGAAGGCTATATGGAACAAAGGACCTGCATATATTAACCACCGTCTGAACTTCCACCAACCGTTGAGCAGGCTATGCTCTGCCTCACTTTCTCTTGCCCATACTCCCCATATCTACTGAAACAGAAGTGGAGGATGTTTCTTCTACCACATCTCAGCAAAGACCTGGAATAGCCTCCCTAAGCAACGCAGGACCATCATCTCACTTCCACGATTGTGACTGGCCCTCAAGACCTGGCTGTTCGAAAAAGCCTGAGAGACCTGCAAGGCCCTGGATACCCTATCGGGTATTTAGCGGCGCTTTATAAATCCTGATTTGATTGATTGATATTTAATGACCTATTGATTGACACTTTTGAACGATTAAAAGCACTCACATTTAAAAACCAGTTTAATATTTAGCATTCATTGTTTGCCTGAGAATGCAGGTATGTCCAGGTATGTCCATCAACATTTTGAAAATGTGAAATATTTGTTTTGTTGGGGAATAAATAATGTGCTACTATTTAAAATGTGCTTCCATGGAGCACTGTGAAAGATTGTAAGTGAAATTTTAAATGGAAAACAAAATTTTAAGGAAGCAATACATGCTAAAATGTGATTTCCTTCTGTAAATTCACACTATATTCTGAAAATGAGACAATAAAATGAAACGTGAAACAGTATATTTAACTTTTGGCTGACAAGGTTCTACATTTACAATATTTATTTGCATACATGTGGGAGCATCAGAAGCAACATTCCCTACTGGAAAGTTTCTTTAAAAACTCATGTTGGGGGCTGGCCATTGTAAAAAAGTTAATGTGAATACTATTAAGTGACTTATATTAGCTGGTTCCTGACATTGTTTGGTGGCACAAGAATTACTTGTTCATAGCAATCCGCAATATCAAGAATAAGGAATCCTTATTTTACATAGCATTTCACCTCCCTTTTTACTATCCTTGATAAACGTATGGAGTTACACCAGCAGTTTTGCATCGACTTGCTGCAGATGCGAAAAAGGGAATTTCACCCATCCCCAAAAGTAAGATATGGAATGACCATAACATGTCATTGGAATTGCACTAAAGATGCAGTTACGACAAACATTTCATGTGGGTTCTCAGAGATAATTTTACAAGACATAGCAAAGTACTGAATCAGAGTTACATATTGGAAGTCCAATTAAAATCAGTTACGTTGAGTGAGACAAAAACACTGTTAATAAATGTAAATTAAATAGACTATTCTAACCACAACCGTAGAAACATTATGGAAAATGCATACTTTGTGGGGGTGAGATTTACTATTCTAACTCCAGTCTAAGAAACATTGGGCAAAGTACACACATTGATGACGGTGGGCCCAAATTTAGAATTCTGTATTCAATCTACCAAACATTGTGGAAAGTGCATATATGGGGGAGGGTGGTCAGATTTACTATTCTAACTTTAATCTAACATTGGAGAAAGCCAATACAGTGTGGGGTGGGGTCTGGGGCAGAGTTGGTATTCAAACTCATGTCTTACCAACATTCGGGAAAGTGCATACACTAGAGGATGTCAGATTTACTATTTTCACTCCATTCCAAAAACATTGAGGAAAGTGCAGGAGGGAGATTTGCTGTTCTACTTCAGTCTAAAAAACATTGAGGAATGTGGATACAATTGAATGTGGGGGATGGGGGCAGACGTAATACTCCAAACCAGTCCAACAAAGAGCATGAGGGTCAAGTTTACTATTCTAAAAGCACTGAGGAAAGAGCATACATTTGAGGGATCAAAATCACTATCCTCAAATAATATAAGAAAATGCCTCAACCAGCAAATCTACCGCTTCTACCTCAGATCAAAAACACACCTCAGCCCTAGCCAAATACAACAAAGCTACCTCAAGACACTGTGACAAGACACATAAGGAACTTTCTCACCAGCACTACGGTGTAGAGTACACTCACAAGGACATGCAGTATACCAAAAGTTGGATAGAACAAGAGCCTATATTCTGTTTGCCTCTATATCCTTTGCTTTCAATGCAGTTAGCGATAGGACCCTGGGGGGCATTGCAGGGTGGGAGGGAGTAATGAGGAGGAGCACTATGCAAGATAAGGAAAATACCTAATAACTGTGATACCAGTCGAAGGTGCAGCAAAAAGAGGAAGTTGGAGCATCCTACGAATTCCTGACTAGTATAGAACCATAATACTCTCAGGGAGGGCGGAACGGGGATCTTGCCATCGCACGTTCAGCGTGCAAGGCAATGGGATGGGGAGGGAGTGGGAAGAGGGGGGTTGGAGGAAGGGGGGGGAGGGGAAGATCCAGGGTTGTATGTCTATTTCGTCTAGTTCGTCTTTGCTGCAATGTCTGTCTCACTTACCTACTCTGACACATTCCATTCTTGCCACCCCTATCTACACCCTGCTCGTTACAGTTCCCCATAAAAGCAGGATCACGGAAATATGTGTGAGGTGGGACAAGTTGGTACCAAAGGAAGGGTTCCTAGGGGGAGCACACTGCGACCACAGGGAAACACTAGCAAAACAAAAGGGCATGTACATAACTTCACACAGGGGAGAGTGAAACCGCGACGCACACACACAATAAAGTATGGCACATATTAACAGCCCATCTTTGCTAGCAAATCTGAAGATAATCTCCCTCAATGTGAAGGGCCTCAACCACCAGGTCAAGAGGAAAAAGATCCTAGACTACCTAGCCAAGACCAAAGGGGACATCATACTGGTGCAAGAAACCAAGCTATCCCTTGAGGTCGCAGCAAGAGTCAGGGCAAGATGGATAGGACAGGTAACCTGCTCACCTGCGATAGGGAAGAAAGGAGGAGTGATCACACTGATAAATAAGAACTCGAAAATATCAATTGAAGACCACCAACATAATGAGGCAGGGAGGCTACTAATAACACAACTGACAAAAGGGGATGAAACCATCCAGGTAGTGAACACATACGCCCCAAATACGGACGACATCACATTCTGGGAGGGAGTCTCGAGGAGACTGGAAGCAAGCCCCCAAATTGATATGACGGTGCTGGCAGGTGATTTTAACTTAGCACTAGACTACACCCTGGACAGACAATCGCAGGCCCACGCCCTCCCCCAGCCTCACATAGCATTCTAAAGAACATATGTAATAGATTTGATCTGAAGGGCCCATGGCAACTACAACAACCCAACACCAGGACTACACATTTTACTCCAACCCACACAACTCCTACAGTAGAATAGACGACATCCTAATCTCGGGCTCACACACACACTTAATAGAACACTTGGAAATTGCAGCTAGAACAGTGTCAGATCACTCATGCATCAACTTACAATTGGCGGGGCGACACAACGAGAACCTCACCCGCAGCTGGAGGTTTAACAATGAAGGTATGGCAAACCAAGAAGACAAGATCAGAATATAACAAGCCATTAAACACTACATTAGACACAACGACATGCCAGGACTGGACCCCAAGACTCTGTGGGACGCGCTTAAAGCAACAGTCAGGGGGACACTAATAGACATCAAAGCCAAACGTAATAAGAAAGCTAAGATACACCTAGACCAACTAGAAAAATATATCAAAATCCTAGAAGCTACCCACAGCAGTGACACAAGGAATTATAATGCCTTAAAAGAATTGACAAAATAAAAAAATATGAATACAACAAAATCCTGAGTGAAAGGGGTAGTCTGTGGATGAATAAATATAAAGAGATTAACCTATGTGAGGCAAACAAAGCAGGGGAAATGTTAGCATCATACCTGAAGCACAAACAAAGACAACACACCATCGCATCCATCACTGACTCACATAACAACACTCACACCAGGCACAAGGACATCCTACGTACGTTCGGTGAATTCTAGCAGGAGCTCTATAAGAGGGACGATACACTAGACCTGGATGGCTGTACCGCATACCTGGACAGACTAGACCTTCCTAAGATAACAAATGTTAAAGCACTGTCACTAGGACGGGAGATAAGCACAACCGAAATTGAGATGGCGATCAAGTCTCTTAAAGACAATAAGGCACCAGGACCAGACGGATACACGGCCTCCTTCTATAAAAGCTTCCAAACACACCTACTCCCAACTATGAAAAAAAATGTTAAACCACTGTGAGGAGTAGGGAACAGTGTCCAAGTCCATGTCGGAAGCAAACATAATAGTTATCCCTACAGAAAGCAAGGACACACAACGGCCCCAAAACTACAGGTCCATCTCACTTATCAATATAGACTGCAAAATCTATGCCAAAATCCTAGCTGTAAGACTTAACATGGTACTCCCCCAACTGATTAGCAACTCACAAGTAGGATTCATGAAGTCACGTATGTCTCATGATAACACAAGACTCCTGTGCTATGTTATCGAACAATCCACCAAGTCTGATAAACCTGCAGTGGCAATTACACTAGACGCAGAGAAGGCGTTCGACAGAGTGTCCTGGCACTTCCTAGAACAGTGCATGTGGGCGTACAACGTGGGTGATAAATATATATACGTGGAAGGTGATGACATTGCACGCAAACCCTAGTGTGCAGCTAGCTATCAACGGGGCAGTGTCAGAACAATTCACCCTTCAACGTGGGACATGACAGGGATGTCCCCTATCCTCCGCACTGTTTCTGCTGGCGCTAAAACCCCTGATCAGGGATATTGTAGCCAGTAGAGATACGCTGGGGGTTACCATCAACAAAGCCACAACCAAACTTGCAGCTTATGCGGACAACATCCTCATTGTCACAGAGAACCCCAAGCCCTCTATCTCTGCCCTCATGGATATCATTGGTAAATACTCTGCCCACTCCGGATACAAGCTAAACAGAGACAAATCGGAGTGTATGCCACTCAACATCCACACCACCAGAGAAGTACTAGACAAATCAGGATTAGTCTGGCAGCCCAGGTTCATCGAGTATCTAGGGATTCAATTCGGGAAAAACCTCAAAACCACACTCAACCAAAACGAGAAACTAATCTTAAAAAAGATAAGTAAGCTCCTGGAGTCCTGGTCGCCCAAATGTATTACTCAGCCTCAGTCACAGGAGTCTCATGATTGTATATTCCTTACTGAGGGACAGACAAAGGGTCGCGTCAATTTGCAAGATACGCCCCTCCCAAACATAGAAGAGGAACTATGGGTTGATGGGTCTTGTTTGAAGTTACCAGATGGCACAACCTCAGCTGCATATGCAATTACAACACTTCAGACGGAAGTGGAGACAGCTTGTATACCACAGAAGTCAGCTCAAGCAGCTGAGTTAATAGCTCTGACACGAGCGTGTGAACTTAGTACTGACTTGTGTGTGAACATCTATACAGATAGCCGCTATGCTTTTGGAGTGACTCATGATTTTGGCCTACTCTGGACGGAAAGAGGCTTTCTTACATCCCACGGGATGCAAATAATGCATGGAGAATTGGTGCATAATATTTTGGCTGCCCAAACATACCCGAAGAAAATAGCCATTGTTAAATGTAGCGCACATCAGAAAGTGACTGATAAGCAGGACAAGGCAACGCCTTTGCAAATCGAATAGCCTGTGAGACTGCTATGCAGCGAAGCACTACATCTATGTATGTAGTGAAGTCCCAGGCTGAACGTTGGCATGATGCTAGACAAGAAGTGCTAGACATACAGAGATCTGCTCTGTGGAAGAACTTGAGAAATGGTCTAAAGAGAGATTATTAGATGATAAGGGCTGTTGGCGAAATAAAGAGATGAATAAATGGAAACTGCCCATAGCCTATTTACAATCTATGGGTCATATGGCACATGGGCGGCACATGTTGAAGCTTCCGCGATAACGAAATTGCTCACGCAGGTTTGGGAGCATCCAGAAATTGCTGACATGGCTAAAAAGACAGTACAGTCCTGTTTGATTTGTTTGCAGTACAATCCTGGTGAAGGGAAACCAACTCCTACAGTTCTTCTTTGTTGGTGCTGCACTAAATAGCAGGAGAATAAGACGATTGACTCGTGTTTTGGAAGCTGTTACCAACCAGACAGCTATGGCACTTGGGAACGTTACAGAGGAACTACAGATTGCAAGGATTGTGGCGCTTCAAAATTGTATGGTTCTAGATGTGATTTGGCTAATCGAGGTGGTGCATGTCGCATCATCAGGAGTAGTTGCTGCGTCTTCACTCTAGATCATTCTCCTTCAGTGTTTGATGCAGTCTCCAAACTGCACAAAATTGCTGCTGAAATTCACCCAGATACTGGCACATGGACTTTTGCCAGCTGGTTCCGGACATTATTTGTCACCTGCGGCTGGAAGCTATTAACCATCCTGTGTATAATCTTTGTACTTTTAAATGTGTGTATGTATACAATGTGGTCCAATTATTTGCTCCATCTGCATCACTGCCTGTACACCTGTTAACCGGAATGTTGCAAAAAAAAAAATGCCCAGCATATGCTAAATAAGGAAATTAATAATATGACGCGGATAGACATACAAGATGTATATTCAGATTATCCTAAATCATAAATGTCTTCAGCTAATGCTAAAAGGGTAATCCTTTGAAAATTGACAGCGATCAATGTTATCACTAAGCTGAAGCCATCTTGCTTCCGGCAGCCATCTTGTCTGCCATGTGCTCACCATATGCTCTGTCCTTCTTTACTGTTGTTTACCCTTGTGCTCTGCTTATGGACTGGCTATATTTAGGCTTTGATACTCTGCGCATGCGCAGAAGAAACTGTAACTGTTCATACATATGTTTTAGTCTGTAACTGTCAGGTTATTTTTACCGGAGTCAGCAAACTGCTAGCTCCTCCTTACTGTTGACTGTGCATTTCTGTATGACCATTTATGTATGTAGACTTTCCTATGTGTACTTGTACCGCCTTCTTTTTAGCCCCTGTGTGGGTATAAAAGGTCCATGAACCTTCATCTCAGTGTGCTACTTCATACACTACCGAAGGGTGTTGTGTGAATGTAGTTCCACCTCCTGAGGATTAACAAACTTCTTGTTTTACATTTCAGTTTCCGTGCCAACTTCTATTTATTGGTCCGAGGACTTATGTGCAGAGAAGGGCGAACCCCTAGCACTGGTAGGCCTGGCTGAGGCCCACCACGACAAGATGTGTATGCTGAAATTAGGAAACATTGTCGATCCTGTCCTGAATACACATTTTCAACACATTCTAATAACTTAAAAGCACCCCTCAACCTCTTCCTGTTACTTGTCTTCCATCTCATCCAGAGTATGACAAGTTAGAACAAGTCAAAACTTTTGGAAACAAAAAAGTCTGCAAAAAATCAATACGAAATGGATAGCTTCCCCAATCCCAGTGTCTATGTGTAAACTGGCTCTCTCAAATTTGTCCAGACTTCTCCAATACAGGGGATAACTTGCCAGTCAAATTTTGAGGAAAGCACCACTGTAAAAAACAAGATGAACTAACATCACACATGGCAAACAATCCATGAAAAGGTAAGCACAGATCTTTGGCAGTGGCTTCAATACATTTCACTCCTCAGAATCTAGCCATAATTAGCATGCATTCACTTAAGGGAATGCTTTCGAGCAATGTAGTGATCTGATACATATTTTGAGCTGATTTTGTCCAATGATACTGTTACGAGAATGTTGAAAGCATACAATCTGTACTACATATACAAAATAATAGGCACTGAAAAACACCCTCAACAGAAACAAACCTAGCATAATTGTGCTTCAGTAGATGCAAGTAAAAAGTACATTAATCAAATCTGTCTGGTATGAACCAGGACATGCCACTATCCCTCCCTGTCTCTATGGTTTCTGCTTACTTGAACACCAGCCACACTTATCTCACTCTTTGCTCGAATCTGATATGCTTATTTGTGTGAAGCATAATTTCCTATTTATTTGCAAATCACATTCAGATATTTATATAACTCTCTGCCAACCCAGGAGTGAAGCAACATGCTACAGAAACCCTGGCAAGTAGTGAAATCGTCCCATGAGGTTATGCAAAATCCATTGATTTCTAGTTAATAGTGTAATGCTAATCCCATGTAAAGGAGATATGCCAAAAATAAAAACCAACTCTAAAATTCTAAAAGGTGTGAACTGTACCAAGAATAACCATAATGTCAATTAAGCCAGTTACTATTGCTTGCTGCGAGGAACAAGCCCCACCAACAAACTCTTAGCCATTTTATCAACTAACAGATTTTTAAGATAGAAAAACCAACGCCCTAATAAAAAGTATTACATTTTGACTAAGATCCACTGAGCAAATTCAGCATATGAAACAGCATATACTCCTCGGCCCATTTAACTGTGTTAAAAACCCCAATAAAGTGATCTGTGACAGTTACCTAAACACCTGAAATGCAAAAATACTGCCTTAAAGTGAAGGTCTTAATCACACAGGGAGCCAGGATTCAAGCCCTAAAAAAATAGATAAATATAAGAGAAGTAATAACAATTGAAAGAACCCCATGAAAATGGCAAACAAATAAAATACTTGGTAGTGCCAATAATTAACAGATTGCTGGCGCTAAAGTCAGTAATTTTTGTCCTTCTTTGAGGAATTTCACACATCAGGCCCATAACTGCAGGCTCTCACCACTCAGACATGCAAAGATAGCTGTGTTGCCATATGCACAATTTACAAAACAGAGGTTTAAGCCAGAGACAGCTTACATTTTTCAAAATTGGGCAGACACATATAGTGTGGGTGAGACTTTCCTTCTTAAAGTTACATGGACAACACTGCTCCTCAGTAGACCCTAATCAACTAAAGGGTCCCTGTCCTGGATGTAAGGCAGCAGCACTTATATAAGCCACCGTCCTGTTGTTCAGTATGGAGTCTAGATGGAGGTGGGGCAGTGACAGGCCTTGACAAGTCAACTTAGTGATGGAGCTGGGTTTTAAAAAATAAAGCTGTTCGGATTAAACCTCTTGCTGTGAGTAAATTATTAAAAGAAATAATCCTGAGAAAAATAAACATTGGGTATTTAGAAAGAGAACCGTGAAAACATATGGGAGGAAAATGGCAAATGGTTCCTGTATGCTGCAAATGTTTTCTGCCCCAAAAAAGTAGCAGAGAAAATTAATATCAGAGACGTGAGCTTTTTATGTTTTAACTAGAAGGGCTTTCTTTAAATAAAACTTCACAGAAAATAAAAGAAGTGCAAAGTAATCAAAATGTAATAATAGGTAAAGAACTTTATGTAAATGATATTAATTACATGAAACATTTGAGTTAGAATATTTGCGTTATGAACAATAGAAATGTAAGATTTTTGTGAATCAGTAACTTAAGCTTATTTTACTTTTCCTAGAGAAAAGGTAGGTTTTGCAGAGAAGGCCTTTAATCACTGTTAGAATTAATTTGCTTTTCTTTTTAACACAGGCTGCAAAATGTATTGTATTTCATCTTTATAATAGGAGTTTATTATTTCTTGACGATGCTATGTGGGGAGATAAATTGTGGACTTTCTCGTAGACCAGGGAAATGTTTATTCTTGTGGCTAATGGACCTAATAAGTGTTGCGATCACCGTGAAGAAGAGCGGTTGCTTCGGAAGGAAGGTGATATGGTTTCCTCTGCTGAAGGACGATGACGACTACATGTTCCTAACAAAGAACTTTTGAAAGTCAGGTGCATTGGAAGTGGTTTGACTGAAAACCCTACGTCTCTGGACCAATGAGAACTGTGAATTATCAAGGTTCGATACAAATTAGGGATGGACATTTCTCGAGTTAGGGTATTATTACTAGTGATGGATTCTAAGTGGGGAGGTGTGTGCGAGACAATAGGCAACAGGTGATGAGGAGAGAGCAGAGTTGCTGTTTCCTTTTCCTATTCAGCTGGCTGTAGCTGTTTGATTGACTCCTAACTCAATAACTTTGCACCTCATATCTTTGTGAGGTTGCTGGGCTTTCCCTTTCAGCTGGAGGGATAGCTTTTTAAACTATTGGCATGCTGTGCTATAGTTTCCTCTAGGTTCGTTTGAATTCTGTATTTGCATTGATATTTGCAAATGTCTTTTTGTCTCTTCTCCTATCCACTCACTCATGCTTGTTAAATGAGATGTTATTGTGAATTGCTTGTTCGCTCTCTCTTGTGAAAATCTGTGTATTGAACCTGTATCATTTGATTGATCATTCATATATTAAAGAAATAGATAAAAGTCAATTGATAAGTAATCAGAGACTGTCATTATTGATGATTATGATTAATGTGAATATATTTAGTTGTTTGTAGAATATTCCCTTTGTTGTAGGTCCTCATAAGGGGGTTCTCATAAGGGGGTTATTACCTGACTCAATAATCGTCAATCCCAGACAACTCTCCAAAGGTCCATCTAAGGACCGAGTTGTTGCAGGTATGGTCGAAATTTTGTTTAGAAGGGAAGTTTGGTAGGTTTCAAATTGGACATTGGTATAAGAGTAAAAAATATTTACTCACTCATTTCCACTGGATCCGTTTAGCCAACAACTAGGGTGTCAGAGAAAGTATTCTAATCTCCTGCTTTAAGCAGCAGTATTTGGTCACTAGATTTTTGAATATCTTGCTTTCTGAAGCACAATTGTGTCGCAAGAATTGCACCTTTATTTTATTTGTTATATTTTATTTCCGAAAACGTGCTGTAAGTCACAAGAAATCAAAAAGTAAGTATTGGTATATATTTCAAATAACATGATGTTTTTTTACACTGCTTTCATATGTTGCAAAAACAAGTAATGGCATTTAAAAAGGAGCACGTTTGGTTATTCAAAGCATTAAACCAGCAATCGCTGGTCTAAATAGTGGTCATTTATCGACTAAAACTCCTTTAGTTTTGAATTGATTTAAGTGTCAAATTTCAAGGCACATGATTATATGATGTATGGTCTTGTTTATTAGTCTTGTGTTTTATGTAGGATGTTAGTATTCATTTCATTTAATGTTTTTTGTTCTGTCATCATTCGTTTGCAAATTGTATTGTGTAATAGTGTAAATATATGGATGTACAGTTGTCTTATTTGCTAAAAAATGTTTTCATAAAAATTTGAAAAAATAGATATAAACAGTTGGTATAAATAAAAATACCTGGTCAAATTAGATAATTGGTGTTTTGGCCTATCGAATCTTGTTTAAAAACTAATGGTGGTTTAGGCAGTTTTGTGTTTTTCTCATTTAAATAGGGTCCAGCCTAACCACGTGTCCACATGGGCCTAACTCCTTAGTTTTTCAAAACAAAAACAAGTAATGGCAAAGACAATTGATCTGAGTTTAATGTGGCAGCAGTATTTAGATAGAATATGGGAAATATTGTGTTAAGAATATTGAGGACAAAAACAATGTGAAGGTAAGTTTGTATAGGTAAGCAAAGTTTTACATTGCTGAACAACACATATATACCTTGACATCATGTATATATATCTTCAAGGTGGATGTATGACATTACAACGCATGCTTTTACCACGCATGCCTTTACATCGCAGTTTTTACAACGCATGCTGTTACAACGCATAGCGCTAAGGGGTGCTGGATAGTGAATAGTTTAATTTACTATTCCAACTCCAGTCCCCGTGGATAGTAGGGAAGGTGTTGGATAGTAAATTAAATCTATTACCTATCCTAGAGCGCGCCCCAGCGCAATGCGTTGTAATGACATGCGTTGTAATAGTTGCGTCGTAAAGGCACTGCACGGTAAAAGTTGCGTTGTAAAGGATGTCTCCCCTTCAAGGTACATATATGTGGAGTTAAGAATAGTAAATCTATACTTACCCATTTGCATTTTCATCGATTGGCACCTTGCACTTTATAAGATCCTTGTGATCGAAAATAAAGTATTTTGATGATGATGACTTACCCATTTGCACTTACCTTCTCCATATTTTGGTCCTTGATATTCTTCACATGATATTCTATCCACATGATATGTTTGTCCCGATATTCTGTTAGTGATCTGTGGCAGCACATCCAAAGAGAGGTAACCAGCGATTACGTTTTGATGCGTTAGCACTTTAACAATCGAGTGCCTATGTCAATGCTTTGTAGTGGTGGTGGTGTTAGTGGTGGTGTGATATTAGTGGTGGTGTTGGGGTGGCATTGGCTGGTTTTATTGTGGGTTTTAATGAAGTGTTGGTGGGGGAATTCATATTGCAGTGGTAGTATCGCTGGTAACACTATTGGGCAGTGGTATCGGTGAACATTGTATTGTAGTGGTGGTGGTGAGGCTTTGGGATTTGTGGTGGTGGTAATGATGGGATTGTAAAATCATTGATGGTAGCACTGCCATAGGTGATGGTATTTGAGGTGGTGGCAGTATTAGTTATGGTCTTGGTGATGGTGGTGGTATTGAAGGTGCGAATATAGGTGGTGGTAGCATGATTATTTATGTTTCTGGTGGTGGTGGTGATGGTATTGGTGGTAGTGGTGATACTGATGATATTGCCTCCTTCATTTAAATGAAAATGCTATTAATATACTATGTATGTATGAGATAAATGATTGAATGTGCCAAACGTGTAAGATTCTGTGCACGTTTTGGATGTAAAATGGCCCTTACTCATTGATGTGCAAGACTCCACATGAGGTGGAACGATACACCAGTCAATACCATAAAGTGTTAGCAAAGTACAACTCTTTTTTTTAAAGTTTAAAGTTTATTGAATAAGAGATTGTAACAAATAAAGTAATACACATCATATAAGAAAAATCACAATGTAAGAAGGGAAAAGTACTATCAGAACCTCAATCTCTATTTCATAAAACCAGGAGATTAGGAAGCATATTGAAATCATAAATGGTTAAAATACAAAACTAATAACTAAAGAAAAGGAGTAATACCAAATTATATATCTGGAACTAAGCTAAAAAGACAACAAATAATTTATGGAGGTTTTCTAACTTCATCCGAAGTATCCATACTAATATTATAAAGAGAGAGCCCAAACCTTTGAGGCGGTTATCTCGGTAACCACAGCACCAATCACAACACCCAATACAGCGTTGGAAAGGGCAGTTGCATCAGAAGGACATAGGCTATGCAGACGGATTAAAAAAATGTATAACAAAAATTGCAAAAAACTACATCATCCAGAAGGCCGAGGGCCAAAATAACATCAAACAGGAAATGATGTAATAATGTGACTCTGGAGCCACGTTGATCGTGAACAAGGGATATGCTATCCCGAAAAGCGTAGATTTGTGCCTGCCTGCTTGAGAAACTCCATGCTGTGAGGATTAAATAAAAAAGCACATAAGTGAAGACAAACGCGAATTTGTCCAGTTTTTCTTACAGCTGGGGGTATTGGTTGTGGATTTAAATGCGGCGTGGTTCTGCTGCGGGGATTTACGAACCGGCCAGAGAGCGCTGCAAATTCTGGTGAAAAGGAACCAAGGGGTATCAATATATATATATATATATATATATATATATATATATATATATATATATATATATATATGTATATCCATACTTATCCATACTAATATTATAAAGAGAGAGCCCAAACCTTCGAGGCGGGTAATCTCAGGAACCACAGCGCCAATCACAACACCCAATACAGCATTGGAAAGGACAGTTTCAGCAGATGGACATAGGCTATACAGCTGCCCACCATACACATTAGAAGGGTAAAAGAACCTTAGGGGCAAAGTAGTCCCTTGTGGGCGTGGGCGTTCTGCTCGGGGCGTTGTGCTTGGGGCGTGTGCATACAGCGATGTGCGCAGTATGCATACACAGCGATGGGCGCGGCATTCCGAAAAACAAAGCTTTCACAGTACTCCATTGTGGGCGTGTGCGTTGAGCTGGGAGCGTGTAAAATAAGCGTTCACAGTACTCCGTGGTGGGCGTGTGCGTTGTGCTGGGGGTGTGTGCATACAGCGATGGGCGCGCCTCAAACCAAGCTGTATTCCACTGTGTGCACCAAGCAATCTGGGGGCGACTACCGTTACAATACCACTGGGCGGTGCTTTTGGCATTTTGCGGTGCGTTCGCCGTTGACGCCATGTGGGTCGTCTAACTGGCAAGACAGCGGCCAAACACGTTCCCGGCTCACACACTTCGCATTTTTCAGTGGCCTCAACTACAGCGGACAAACACGATCGCGGCTGGAGCCGCCACACACCTTAACATATTGCTCCGGTGCTCAGGCGGGGGCTGAGGCGAGTCAGCGTACCAGCGGGGATACAAATAATTCAACAGACTGCTCTTTCACACACGCGCAGCGTCGTGTGCACACTGTCACGCACTGAACTCTCAGCATAAAGGACTTAACACCAGGCAAACAACATCGACCAGGACGCTGTCGGGGACTGTCACACCAACGGACTCCACAGCACCCACAGGCTGCAAACGTTACAGTTGCTGAGGCACATATCACAAGGCCAGTTCCTCACACTGGCTGCACAAGCGGACGCCCATGTTGCACAGCAATGGACAAGTACCGTTACCCTATACAGTGTAACAGGGTCAGGGTGGGAGGTCTTGAGGACTGGTGGACCCCTGACCCTAACTCCCCTCCTTCCCTGCAGACTGACTCTCCGAGGGCAGAATGGGAAAGCCGTTTTGAACAGGACGATGAATACGACCCAGGCGCCTTTAACTGGGCGTATGTCGACCAAGATGAGACTCCGCCCCCTGCTGATGTCGGAAGCCCCAGATTGGTGAAAGGGCAGGAAGTCCTGTATGCGAGGTGTGACATCACCCCGGAGTTTGGAGAAGGAAGCGGAGAAGAGGAGCCGAAGGTAAAGCGAGGAGAAGACGGAGAGGACGGGAAAAACGAGAGCGGAGGAGAACCAGGAGGCCAACGATCCCGTGAACCGCCGTGCCACACTCCCGAGGGAGGAGTGTGGCTTTCTCAGGTACGGCGGCGTTGGGCAGCCTGGGTGTTGAAAAAGAGCGCCCCTTTGTAAATATTGTAAAAACCCCTGTGTGTGACTTTCCCGTGTTCTTTCCCATACCCTTCACCCTACCTTACCCTTCCCGCGTTCCTCACGCCACTCTTCCTCCCTGAGCACGAGCACGTTCTTCTTGAATAATTCACGGGTGCTCCCTCACCACCACTCGGTCCCAAATCACGAACATTCCCCTGGGAAACCGACAAGGGAACCAAAGCAGCCCCAGGGATAGCGAGACAGGAAAAGAAGAGTAAGCCGGTCCCTGAAACCCTGAGGACTCGACCATCTAGATACGAGATACCCGTCACAAGGGGACCACAGTGTTTTGAGTGCGGGGAGTGGGGCCCCATCGCCCGACTGTGCCCCCGAAAAAGAACAACAGAAGAACCGATGGAGGTCGGCTATATTCCAAAAGCCGTGATGTGCACGGCGGAGATGGGACCATCCTTTTACGTAAGGGTATATGTCAACAGTAAATGTGTGAAAGCCCTTTTGGACTCTGGATGTAGACAGTCAGTGATACAGAAAAGTCTCGTCCTTCCTTCCCAGTTAGGTCCTAACGTCTTGGTGTACATCAGATGTGTACATGGAGACGTGAAACCCTACCCAACTCACCATACAGCCTCTAGGCAGGGAACCATGTTCAGTGAAAGTGGGAGTAGTGGAATCCCTACCCGAGGACCTGATAATAGGGGTAGACAACCCTGATTTCCTTACCCTTTTCAGGAGAGAGATGAAAGGACAGCCCCTGGGGGCCTACTTAACAGCAGAACCCTGGGAATTAGATCGGGGATTCAAGTTTGCGCAGGCCAATGACCCAACCCTTATGAATGCCTGGGAGGCAGCCCATATAGCACAGACAACACCAACCCAAGGGTATCCCAGGTTCAAGATCGAAAATGAGCTGTTGTATAGGGAAGGGAAGGCAGGCGAACCCCCGCAACTAGTCGTCCCAAAAGACTTCAGGGACCAAATACTTTTCTATGCCCACACTCACCTGACAGCAGGGCATAGCGGTGCCGAGAAGACCCTTCAAAGCATTGTAAGACTCTTCTTCTGGCCCGGTATATACAAGACAGCGGAGACCTACTGTAAACAATGTGAGGTCTGCCAAAAAAAGAATATGAGCAGACCACCATCGGTGACCCTCCAGCCTTTACCCATCATAGGCAACCCCTTTGAAAGGGTAGGAATGGACCTTATTGGTTCTCTTCCCCGTACAACCAGGGGACATACCTACACCCTAGTCATAGTAGACTATAACACCAGATTCCCTGAAGCCTTTGCCCTCAGCGCCCCGACTACCAAGAACGTGGCAGAAAAACTGATCGAGTTGTTCTCTAGGGTGGGATTCCCTAGGGAGATCCTCACGGATCAGGGGACTCCCTTTGTCTCCAAAATGATGGCAGAAGTATGTAAAATGCTAGATCTTCGGCACATACGTACATCGGCCTACCATCCCCAGACGGACGGACTGGTCGAGAGATACAACCGTACGCTTAAAACCACACTCAAGAAGATGTTAACCGCAGAAAATAAAGACTGGGACAAGTTGTTGCCCTTAGCCCTTTATATTCTGCGGGCGCAAGTACAGAGCAGCCTAGGGTTCTCTCCTTTTGAACTCCTGTATGGGCGACAGCCCAGATCACTCTTGGAAATTACCAAGGAAGCTTGGGAAAGGGAAGAGGCGGCCGATCAGAGATCTCTGTTAGAGTATACCAAACAATTAAAATCCAGGTTAGGTAAACTGAGAGATCTAGCCTACTCCAACCTAGAAAGAACCCAGGACAAACAGAAACAATACTATGACAAGGGTAAGAAATGGAGGACATTGAACAAGGGTGACTGGGCCTTTGTACTTCTACCCTCTTCCACACAAAAGTTCAGAAGTGAGTGGAAGGGGCCTTACAAGATTATGGAGACCATAGGCAAAACGACCTACCGAGTACAGGTGGCTCCCTCCCGGCAGCAGACCTTGCACATCAATCTATTGAAGAAATGGATAGGTCCCCCTCCTAAAACGACCCACCTAGTGTTGCCTTCACGAGACGAAGGCACTACTTTGGACCAACTTCCCATCAACCCGGAGCTGACGGCGACCGAGCGAGGGGACCTCATGCAAAGGCTGCAACGGTTTTCCCCTATGTTCTCGGATACTTCAGGTTGCACCCACTTAGCAGAACACTGCATAGAGACAGAAAAGGGCAAGGTGGTCAAGCAGAGGGCATACCGTATTCCAGCTGCCAAGAGAGCAGATGTTAAGAGAGAAGTCAGAGACATGCTTCAACTCGGAGTCATACGACCATCACGAAGTAACTGGGCTTCGCCCATAGTGATGGTCCCAAAGCCGGATGGGTCCACCCGGTTTTGTATGGACTTTCGAGCTTTAGACGCAATATCCTCTTTCGATACCTTCCCTATACCCCGAGTGGACGAGCTTATAGAGAGAATAAGAGAAGCCAGATTCATCACAACACTGGACCTGACCAAAGGCTACTGGCAGGTGCCACTGCGGGAAAGAGACAGGCACAAAACAGCATTTGCCACTGACGATGGCCTGTTCGAGTTCAATGTGCTACCGTTCGGGCTACACGGAGCCCCGGCAACGTTTCAGCGATTGATGAACACAGTGCTAGCCTCCCACACCAAGTACAGTTCAGTGTACCTCGATGACATAGTCATCTTCAGTTTGACCTGGGAGGAACACCTAGAACACCTAGACAAAATCCTCACTGCCTTACAAAAAGCAGGTCTCCATGTTAATTCCAAAAAGTCATGGGCCGCATATCCCAAGGTAAAATACCTGGGGTTTATGTTGAGGGAGGGGGTGATCGCTCCCCAGGAAGAGAAGATACGAGCCATAACTAACTCACCCTTTCCCTCTAATAACAAAGAACTAAGGGCCTTCTTAGGTCTTATCGGCTATTACAGGTGGTCCATTATGAACTTCGCAAACGTAGCCGATCCCTTGACAGACCTCCTTAAGAAGAACGTTAAACCCACCCTAGCAAAACCCCCACCTGAAGAAGCCAGAAAGGCTTTTGATGAACTAAAGAGAGCCATCACATCCAGTCCGGTGCTGATACCCCCAAATTTCAAGAAACCATTCACTCTAGCAACAGACGCCTCAGACACAGGGGTGGGGGCTGTACTATCCCAAGAGGGGAGGACGGGCTAGAACACCCCATCCTCTACATAAGTCGGAAACCCCACCCTAGGGAGCGCAAATACCCAACGGTCGAAAAAGAGTGCTTGGCGATTCGCTGGGCGGTGGACAAATTACGATACTACCTGGAGGGGAGAACTTTCACGCTACACTCGCATCATGCGCCCCTGCAATGGATGCAGACGAATATGTCCCAGAACTCCAGAGTCCTTAGATGGTTTCTTTTCCTCCAACCCTTTTCTTTTAAAGTAGTGCACAAAAAGGGGACAGACAATGGCAATGCGGACTATTTGTCGAGGGTACCCGTTCTCCCCGATCGGGAGAATCCAGGGGGGGTGGAGTGTAACAGGGTCGGGGTGGGAGGTCTTGAGGACTGGTGGACCCCTGACCCTAACTCCCCTCCTTCCCTGCAGACTGACTCTCCGAGGGCAGAATGGGAAATCCGTTTTGAACAGGACGATGAATACGACCCCGGCGCCTTTAACTGGGCGTATGCCGACCAAGATGAGACTCCGCCCCCTGCTGCTGTCAGAAGCCCCAGATTGGTGAAAGGGCAGGAAGTCCTGTATGCGAGGTGTGACATCACCCCGGAGTTTGGAGAAGGAAGCGGAGAAGAGGAGCCGAAGGAAAAGCAAGGAGAAGACGGAGAGGACGGTAAAAACGAGAGCAGAGGAGAGCCAGGAGGCCAATGACCCCGTGAACCGCCGTGCCACACTGTGGTATATAAATAAATAATACCGGATCTATTTTTGAATGAATGAATGAATAACAGATAGCTCAATAAAATAAGAGTCAAGATTCGAGGTAGTGGGAGTTTTGCAGGTTTATTACAGCATAAAGGACAGGGACAGGATAACCTGCATAGGAACAGAATGGCAAGGACTAGCATGGCCCGGCAGCTGCCGGGGACAGGATCTGGATGGCTAGCTCTAACATTTAATAACATTACATGAGCATATATACATAACGCAAACACATAGCATTACATTGCAATGGGCGTAGCAGTGGGTGGAGCAGTAGGTGTGACGCGTAGCAGTCGCGAAAGATAAGGGTGAAAAGGAGGTGTAACAGGGCGTATACATAGACATGTGATGCAAACGTAACAGAATATGTCATGAATGGGTGGAAACATTGGAGGGGGCTTCCTAAGGAGCCGGGACCTCTAACCTAATGGTGCGCGCAAACTGGCAATGACGTGTTACTAGGAGAAGCTGGGGGCTATGAACTCTGTGCTAGGAGCAGAGACTAAAGTCTGGAGGGTCGGAGCGACATGTACCTAAACCCTATCTAGTATCTGATGTTTAGGGAACATATTGATATAAACTAGAAGTCAAGAGAGGAAAGGCTAACAGACACTAAGACTGGATCATGCATTATTCTTCATGTAGTGCGTGATGAAGAATATTAAATGACCATTAAATACAGTATTTCTCTAACTTTGGAGCCCTGAAGGCTAAACAATGACGGAAACTATTGATGCGATTCAGTAGCTTAGGAATGCAGGGAAGGAGGGCTGAACTGATAACTGGAATCATAACATAGTCTTGGCAGACTCAGAGGCAGAGCCAAGCTGCACCGGGCACTGCGAGGCAGGAAGTAAGTGAAGGGTCGAGGATACAGGTGGGGGCTGTATCCCTCCTCAGCGAGGGCTTCAGGAGACAGGAGCTGAATCTGATGTCCGGGCCCTTTTGAGGCCTAGAAACGGGGACTTTACAATGGAATAACGTGCACACTGAGAAACGTGGCAACGTAGCTTTACATAGGCCTGATATTCGTATTATTCACGAGAACTGGAAAATGACATACTAGAGGTGGACACAACTGTAATTGCGTCTTTAATCGAACATGGGGAATAACATATGCATATTAATCGTGCACACATAACATATGATGGATGACATGTAGGGACACAGAACATGGCAAAATTTACTTTTCCACATTCCCTCCTTGTCACTACGTTTCCATCAGGAAACATCAATATTCATGATACCATCTATCATTTCATACA
Source organism: Lissotriton helveticus (assembly GCF_964261635.1). Taxonomy (NCBI): domain Eukaryota; kingdom Metazoa; phylum Chordata; class Amphibia; order Caudata; family Salamandridae; genus Lissotriton; species Lissotriton helveticus. The sequence goes on along the minus strand of NC_136059.1, from coordinate 1,583,005,572 downwards.
GTATCATTTGCTCGTCTCGAATTATCCTGGAACGGGATTTAGAACGGGACTTGGGACTAGGAATACAAGAGGTAGCACAAATGCCGCAAATCGCAGGGCCACATTGTATACAGAGGCAGCAGCTGAATATGATCGCTACTGCAATACCTAGAAAGGACAATATTTTCCATCCCCATGCGGAAATTATATTCCAGAACCAACCGGACCATGTCCAGGTGCCTGGATCTTGGTGTAACAGATGGGCAATTTTATGGAGTCTGGTTATAGCTGAATAAACAGACGGCGCGTTATTTGGAATGAAAATGCAGCAACTGGATCCGATGACCCTACAGGCCCCGCCCCTATCGGCCAGTACGACGTCAAGGACGAGACGATTTTGGAGCACGACAATTCTCATAAAAGATTGCTCTTCAGTTAAGTTACCTAGAGCGGAGGCAGTCTCATCTACTACAGCTTCAAGGGTTCTTGTTAACCTACGGATTAGCTTACTATTTACAACTGTACCTAAATAAGGGAAGACACCTTTATTGATATCTATGTATTGCTCTAGAGCAGTTTCAGTATAATCGACAATCGGGAGGTTTCTCTTATGTCTAGTATGTACTAGGTAGGAATTCCTATGATAGTCAGGTGGGGCTAGGAAAACAGGTGGCAGTAGGAAGGCAATGTAACAGGTACCCTCCCAATCGAGGGGCAGACGGACATATGCAGTATGACCACAAACAAAATAAGAATGACGTGAAGCTTTGAAAATAGATTTCCCACTGTCACTATACTTGATAATAGTAGTACAATCACTATGTCCTACATGTACGGACCCATAACTACGGACACATAATTCGCCTTTGACTGGTAATACTGAAATAGCAGGTAAGTCTGGAGTAGTATCAGACTGAACATTCAGGACCATAAAATTCGAAGAATAATTACCTAAATTGTACACTTCATTTTCTAGATCTAAACCTGTTCTGTGGGGAAGACCTTGCTTGTCTGGGAAACACGTACTGTTAAGAAAAGACATATCTGTTGAGGATGACGTTAACGTGGACCATGCCCCACACGAACCATTATGTGAAAAAGGATAAGGAAAGAGTGGCAGAACTCCCTTCGGTGTCTGAAAAGGGGGGAGTCGACCACACACCCAACAATTAGTGGCATTGCTGGTCTGGTGTGAGTAATGTAACATGCGGATAAAAGTATTATTTCTCATAGCGAGGCGGTAGGAAAATTCATGAGGGGGCAGATCACTAAACGTGTGCTCTTCTGTAACATTAGCAGACATATTAGCAGACATATGAGGAACTGGGAGATACAGATATAACGCATAGCTGGTGCAGGAAATCAAAATGCTGAGAAATAATATGAAACTTAGAAAAATGATACATCGAATTGAATTTTGACTGACTCTCTCACTATGGGGGTCTATTTTATACATGTCAGAAACAGTCTAACCGTTTCACCTAGGGGAGGACTTATACAATCAAACTGGCTGACTTAATTTACTAGACCGTAGTTTTTGCTTGTACTCCTGCTGCGGAGTTTTCTCTAACAAGGGAGGGGTTGTGTCAATGTCATTTGCGGGACAGTCCTTAGGAACAATGTTTTGACAAGTTTTTAAATCCTGGGAAATGTTCTTGGAGACCGGCTTTAATCCATAGAATTTCTTGACGTGCGAAAGGTGCACCCAGCCGCGGCGTCCTTCCAACTTCACGGCTGTACGGGTGGTGAGGAGGACCTGACGGGGCTCTTTCCAGCGAGGCTCCAGCGGACTTGATCTGTCAAAGTTTCGGACGAGGACCATCGAACCTGGAACGATTTCATGCGGTGCCACCTCGGTATTATCTGGAAATGCGGCGGCAACCTGTGAACGACATGAGTTGAGGGCAGACATCAAGGAAGCTAGGTAATCTGTCAGCATATTACATGAAACATCGGTAATACTTCGGGGCCTAGGTGTACCCCACATATTAGGGGGGCGGCCGAAAACGACCTCATACGGGGACAGACCTGATCTGGAATGTGCAACCATGCGCATATAAAACAAAGCGACTGGCAGAGCTACTAGCCAGTCCACACCTTTTTCCTTACAAATTTTAGCGATGCGGATTTTCAGGGTCTGATTATGTCTCTCAACGAGACCGGCTGCTTCAGGATGGCGTACACAATGGAACTTCCACTGGTACCCTAACAAAAGGGAAACGTGCTTCATGAGTTCAGATGAGAATGGCTGACCATTGTCAGAATATACGACTCTAGGGAGTCCATAACAAGGGAAAAATTCACGAACCAACTGCTTGGCAGTGGTCGCGGCTGTGTAATCTGGGACTGGATATGCTTCTGTCCACCTGGACAAAGCGCATACAACTACAAGGACATACTTGAAACCATCGCTCCATCTGAATATAATCCATCTGGAGGACTTCAAAAGGGTGGTCAGGGGGCTGGAAACCACCTTGTTCCACCGGGACACTTTTACCTGGATTAAACTGGCAACATATCATACAGGTACGGACTTTCTGCTTGGCTGCAGCTCGTAAATGCTTGTTGAACCAAATGTTCTGGATACTGTCTAACATAGCTTTTTCACCTAAATGTGCTGGACTATGTGCGGTATTAATAAGGACTTGAACCATAGAGTCGGGGAGAAACCATGCGGTTCTTCCCTTCGTCACCCATCCTTGATCTGTCTGGACCCCTCCTTGTTCGGACCATTTCTTAATTTCATCGGGAGTAGCATGTAACTGGATGTCTATGACATCTTGTGTAGGGTCCTTAACTGTCATACATGTAGTCGGATCTGGAGTGTGTGTCATGTTAACTGGAATGTCTGGAGTCTGAGCTGTAAGCTTGGCTGTGCGATCGGCTAGATCGTTACCCTGGGAAATAATGTCAGTAACTTTCGTATGTGCTTTGCATTTCATGATAGCAATGGATGTCGGTAAATGTATTGCATCTAACAGAGCTTGAATAAGGAGACCATGCTGAATCTTGGTTCCATGAGAAGTCATGAAACCTCTCTCCTGCCAGAGCACTCCAAAGTCGTGTACGACTCCAAATGCGTAGCGTGAATCTGTGTAAATATTAACTTTCAGGTTCTTGGCGTGTATGCAGGCTTGTGTCAGAGCAACTAGCTCTGCGGCTTGGGCGGACAGAGTGTCAATACGGTGTGTCTCAATAACTTCAGTGTCAGTAGTCACTGCATACGCGGCGACTAGATCTCCTGTACTAGTTCTCATACATGACCCATCCACATAAAGTGTCAGGTCGGGATCTGGTAACGGAATATCTGTCAGATCTTGTCTTGGTTTTGTCGTAATGTTAATTACTTCCACACAGTCATGTGTGTCAGGATTTGAATTAACGGATGGTAACAGTGTAGCAGGGTTCAGGACGTTGCAGCGTCTGATTTCTATGTGTGGCTGGAATAGTGTCAGTTCATAACCTGTTAAACGTGCAATTGTCAAATGCTGTGTTTGTGTTCGATTTAGAAGAACTTCTACGGAGTGTGGAACCTGTACTGTCAGGGAGTGTCCTAAAACTATGGAATCACTTTGTCTGATGGCTAGTGCTGTGGCTGCAACTGACTTGAGGCACGCAGGCAAAGCCTGGGCGACTGGATCTAATGTGCTAGAAAAATAAGCACACGGCTTGTATTGTCCTGCTTGATCTTGTGTGAGAACAGATAATGCTGTACCTTCGCTTTCAGTGACGAAAAGTGTAAAAGACTTACTGTAGTTCGGTGTAGCTAGAACTGGAGCTTGGCATAAAGCTTTCTTTAACTCGTTGAAACTCAGTGTATGTTCAGATGTCCAAGGGAGGACAGTCGATACGGCTGCCTCCTGTGTCGTTAACTGTATCAGTGGCTTGGCTAAAAATGCATACTGAGGAATCCATTGTCTACAATAAGAAGTTAGGCCGATAAAGGCACGTACCTCCTTCTGGGTCTTGGGCTGAGGAAGACTCGCTATTAACTGGATACGGTCTGGTGTCAACTGCCTACCCCTCTTGGACAGTAAGTGTCCTAAGTAGACCACTTGCTGGACACAGAATTGAAGCTTCGAAGGGGACACCTTGTGCCCCATCTCGGCTAGGAAATACAGAACCGTCAGTGACGCCCGCTCACAATCACGTTCAGAACGGGCTGTGATCAGTAGATCATCGACATACTGGAGCAGGGCAGTGTCAGTTGGCATGTGAACGTTGTCTAGTTGTCTCTTAAGTGCTTGACTGTAAATACTAGGGCTTTCTGTGAAACCTTGAGGAGCTCGTGTAAACATATAGCTCCTTCCATTTAAACAGAATCCGAAAAGAAACTGGCTGTCTGGGTGAATGGGAACACTAAAAAATGCATTCTTAAGATCGATTACTGTAAAGAACGTGGCTTCAGAATCAATGGCTGTCAATAGGGAAGAGATATCTGGAACAACTGGGTACTGAGGAATAATACATTTGTTAAGTTCTCGTAGATCAATCACTAATCGATATACTGGAGATGCATTTGGATCAGTACGTTTCATGACTGGAATGATCGGAGAATTACATACGTTGGAGTCAGTTTCTACAACTACTCCTTGAGCAATGAGCTCGTCAATAATTTTGGATAAGGCTGCTACAGCCTCAGGTGGCAATCTATACTGTCTGATTCGGGGTAACACTACACCTGGCTTGAGAGTCACACGATGGGGTGTGATTTGCATGTACCCTACATCAGTTGGACCTTGTGCCCATAAATGCTGCGGGACATTAGACAGTCTTGGATCAAAATCTCGTAATACGTAGTGACCCTTAAAGTCACGTAGGAACAATCGTATTCCCTCTGGGGAACAGCATATAACTGCACCTAACTCTTTCAGAGTTTTAATGCCTAATAGATTTTCTGGACATGACTTAGTAAGTAACAGATCAGTAGTGCGGGACAATGGACCTACTTCTAGAGTGACCGGTTTGGAGATCTCGTTAACTATTGGTTTTCCTGAAAATCCAAGGGAAACATTTCTAGAGCCTGAGAGCGGAGCCCCTGGAACTTCGGCGTGACTAATTGTGGTCCTACTTGCCCCTGTATCAATCAAAAACTTTCTGTCTTTCCCTAATACTTGACTGTGAACATAGGGACCTTCTTGATCTACAGGTATCTCGATGAGAGGCAAGCCTACCTCCCTCTCTAGGCTGTTTCATGAATACTGTTGATACTCTGGATACTCAGACTGTGCATACTGGTACATCTGCGATGTAACATGCTGTGTTGCAGCAATAGGCTGCGGTGCTGTAACTGTCTGTGGTGCATTCTGTGACTGAGGAGTCTGTGAAACTTGTTCTTGTCTAGGCGGACGTGGTCTTTCTTTTGTCTTACCGGTAGCTATATTGTGTTTCAGAACTGCACACTCGTTTATAAAATGACCTGGCTGTTTACAATAATTGCAGTTCCCTTTAACGGGAGCTGCAGGATGACTGGCTTGATTCGAACCCCTCTTCTGACTGTCTTGAGGAACGGATTGTGCAACTAGCACTTTCATTTTCGTGTCTTTCATACGTTTTCTCTCGTGTTCCTGCTCTTCCCTGATTCTATTCTGGTGGTACTGGAGCATCTGGAGCATCTGGGACGGAGTATTAGCTTGCCAGGTGCTTTCAACTTTCAGAACTCTGCTTTTAATTGGTGGACTTGAATTCTCGACTAATTTAGTAACAAAAAGGTGAGGGTATGACTCACTACTGGTCTTGAGGCCACTGTTGATACTAAAGCACTTTTCAAACCTAGAATAAAAATCACTAATATCTTCATCTTGTTTCTGTTTACAGGCTGAGATTGCATCCCAGTCTTCCTTTTTCGTTGTTAACAATCTGGGTAAAACCTGAATCAATAATTCTGGCAATTCTTTACATTTTTCTCCTAGACCGGTACCTGGTACACGTGACTTATCTTCAGCTTCTAGAACTGCCCAATCTATCTTTTTCTCTCCCACCTCCCATTCTTTTTCTTTGAGCTTTTCATACACCCCTGCGGGCAACAGGACCTTTAACATTTTAATGATATCTGGGTAAGTGTATTCCCCCATACGGAGCATGTCTTTTAATTCTCTATGGAACCCTGCTGGATCTTTATCATGACAGGGAATTAATTTCTTCATCTCTAGAAGTTCCATCTTTGTGATTGGGGTGTAAACAAACACTTGTTGCATTTCACCATCCTCTGCCTTAACTGGATGCACTTCTCGTAACGGGTTCTGTCTTTCTATGTAAAATGGTTTACTTTCTGGGGGTGAGACATGAACAAAATGCGGGTTCAGAAACGTTCTATATTTGTGGCGCTGTTCTAGAATGACACTAATTAAATCGGTACCTAGACCTCTCCATCTATACTGGAGTAACTCGTTCAGAATATCATGTAACGGACCTGGATCAGAGTGCTGACCCTCATACAGAGTAATGAGGTGCTGGATCATATACATACCCACCAGCCGCTGCTCGGCTGGGGGCAGTTTCAGAAACATTTGTGCCACTATTTCGTCTGAAAAAGTGGTAGAATCAGTAATCCATCGGACTGCTGATCGGACTAGTTCTTGTTCATGCATGGTACTTAATTCACTGTAACCGATTCGTGATTTCAGAATGTGATCGGTAGCTTGGAACACTTGTTCTAGGGAACCTTGTTCTGGTACTGAATGATGGAAAATTGACTTGTGTTCTAGGCGTAAATGGCGATCTGGAAATCTAGGTTTTCCTACATACGCTATTCTGGCGGGATTCTCGTCCTCTTCCTCTTCAGGATCAGAGATACTTTCTTTCTCGCTTACTTGTGCTGCTTTACGCTGTTCATGTATCTTTATTATTTCTCTACGGATTTTCCTGTACATACTTTCCATGGCACTAATGGTATTGTGCTTACCCTCAGCTATATTATCACTCCACCTTGTTAGAATTTTCATTTCTTCCGGGTCTTTAGACGGGTAATCTTGTTCTCTTATTAGACAGTTAATTAAAAACTTTAATATCATACGCTGGATCTCAGCTTTCCTTTGAGACATGGCATCACTAATACTTCCTGGGTCATCCCCTGTACGGATGAAACGATATATCCTGTCTAGATCTTCTTTCATATTCGGCAGGGTGACTAGATACTCGGTCACCCTTCTTACGCGTACTGAATATAAAACCATATTGAACTCGCCTGGAACTGGGTCATAGGCACATTCGCCAAGGGTTTGCCTGATCTCTGCAACAGACTTATTACTCTTGGGAGTACGCTGTGATGCTTGAGCATGTAATTCGAGTGCTGATAAACGCTTGTGTGGCGGCGGGGTTTGAGGAAGACCTCCTCCTGCGGCCCCTGAACTAGAATCGTCGACTGACATTCTTCGTGGCGGAGCGGGAAGTTGAAATGCTGGCTGGACCGGGGGTACCGTAGCAGGTACTGCATGGGGTGCCCCGGTGTCTGGGGGAGCAGGATGTGCCTGATTTACAGGGACTGGCGGAGCGCGAACAGGATTCGCATATTCAGGGACTGTGTCGTCCAGATAGGACGAAATAAAAATAGCATTCGGCATCCCATGTACCCGATACGGGCCATCTATACTTTTCTTCTAACTGTTTGGTATACTCTACCCATAAGTCTAGATACAATATGGCACTTATGCCATGTTTCTGATACATAAAGTGACCTGGACTGTCCCTGGGCGGGACGGGGACTGCTGCTTCCAGCAGACCCTTTCTAGTTTTTAACTGACGTAACTTGGAAAATATGGGCATGACTGAACTGTAATCTTAGACACAATACAATACACAATGAACACGATACTTATTCCCCATTCATACCACGACATTAAAATACGTGAAAAACATTCAAAAATAACAGTTCGAACAGAATACTACCTGGAAATACTGAGAACAGAACACATACATTTTCTCGAGAACAGAACTGACTAGAACAGAAACTAGATGCACTGCTGGAACAGTACGAAACTTACCGGTCTCATAAAGAGACACGTCAGGACCCGCATCCACCGAAGTGGACACTTCGTTTGTGGGACTGTGTACCACCAACCCACAGACCAGAGTCAATTAGATTGACCCTGTCTAGATACCACCCCAGTAACGGTACTCACCGGGCAGCAAGAACGGAAGGCCTCGGACTGGACTGGACTGCTACGACGACGGACGACGAACTTCGGACTTCAGTTACGGGTGGACCTCCGGATACCTCGGACCTTGGACTCTTGGCTTGGGCTCTGGTCGGGACTCGCCGCGTTCCTCCACCGTCTCGTCTGGATGCTGGACCGCCTCCTCCGTCTCCTCCGTGGGCCTGAGGGATACTTGAGCAGAAATATCTGCCACTGCGCAGAAGAGTTCCGTCACGACTGCAGAGGGTCAGGGGGTCGGCGTGGCTTCACCGACGCGTGGGGAAAGGGCAAGTCCCTATTCGGGCGCCATTATGTGGTATATAAATAAATAATACCGGATCTATTTTTGAATGAATGAATGAATAACAGATAGCTCAATAAAATAAGAGTCAAGATTCGAGGTAGTGGGAGTTTTGCAGGTTTATTACAGCATAAAGGACAGGGACAGGATAACCTGCATAGGAACAGAATGGCAAGGACTAGCATGGCCCGGCAGCTGCCGGGGACAGGATCTGGATGGCTAGCTCTAACATTTAATAACATTACATGAGCATATATACATAACGCAAACACATAGCATTACATTGCAATGGGCGTAGCAGTGGGTGGAGCAGTAGGTGTGACGCGTAGCAGTCGCGAAAGATAAGGGTGAAAAGGAGGTGTAACAGGGCGTATACATAGACATGTGATGCAAACGTAACAGAATATGTCATGAATGGGTGGAAACATTGGAGGGGGCTTCCTAAGGAGCCGGGACCTCTAACCTAATGGTGCGCGCAAACTGGCAATGACGTGTTACTAGGAGAAGCTGGGGGCTATGAACTCTGTGCTAGGAGCAGAGACTAAAGTCTGGAGGGTCGGAGCGACATGTACCTAAACCCTATCTAGTATCTGATGTTTAGGGAACATATTGATATAAACTAGAAGTCAAGAGAGGAAAGGCTAACAGACACTAAGACTGGACCATGCATTATTCTTCATGTAGTGCGTGATGAAGAATATTAAATGACCATTAAATACAGTATTTCTCTAACTTTGGAGCCCTGAAGGCTAAACAATGACGGAAACTATTGATGCGATTCAGTAGCTTAGGAATGCAGGGAAGGAGGGCTGAACTGATAACTGGAATCATAACATAGTCTTGGCAGACTCAGAGGCAGAGCCAAGCTGCACCGGGCACTGCGAGGCAGGAAGTAAGTGAAGGGTCGAGGATACAGGTGGGGGCTGTATCCCTCCTCAGCGAGGGCTTCAGGAGACAGGAGCTGAATCTGATGTCCGGGCCCTTTTGAGGCCTAGAAACGGGGACTTTACAATGGAATAACGTGCACACTGAGAAACGTGGCAACGTAGCTTTACATAGGCCTGATATTCGTATTATTCACGAGAACTGGAAAATGACATACTAGAGGTGGACACAACTGTAATTGCGTCTTTAATCGAACATGGGGAATAACATATGCATATTAATCATGCACACATAACATATGATGGATGACATGTAGGGACACAGAACATGGCAAAATTTACTTTTCCACAACACTCCCGATGGAGGAGTGTGGCTTTCTCAGGTACGGCGGCGTTGGACAGCCTGGGTGGGGAAAAAGAGCGCCCCTTTGTAAATATTGTAAAAACCCCTGTGTGTGACTTTCCCGTGTTCTTTCCCATACCCTTACCCTACCTTACCCTTCCCGCGTTCCTCACGCCACTCCTCCTCCCTGAGCACGAGCACGTTCTTCTTGAATAATTCACGGGTGCTCCCTCACCACCACTCGGTCCCAAATCGGGTAAGCCGGTATCAGACGGCGAACTAACGGCTTCCCTCTGTTGGTCTCTTTCCCTTACGGTCCGGAGACGGCGTACCCGAGTGGGAGGAGAAGAAGTCCGCCAGGAGCTACTTCGGCCAGACAAAACCACCACCACGGACAAGCTGGAAATTTGTGTACTCACTGTAAATAACAGGCTTTCATGCACACATTCTATTTCATACCCGGACAACGTTGGGACGGGTTGCTAGTTAACTATAACAGCGGAAGTTGAAGCTATATCCGTTAGGTAAGTGGATAGAGGGAGCCATAAAAGGTCTCTTTTAATGGATAAAGAAATAGGTGTAACATTGCTTGTATCCAGTCTATGATGAAAACAAACAGCATTCCACCAAGCTCTGAAAGTAACGCTATCCGCTTGTCTCCAATTGGAAGTTATTAAATGAAGGGCTATTGCTAATAGTAAATCAATTAATGAGGGGTTAGGGGTTGGGTACGGCCATGAAGGTGATAAGGAACCTAAAAAGATGTTAGAGAGAAAAAGAGATGTGGGTGTGGAAATTTGTATTAACTTGGGACCAAACTAGAAACCAAAAATGAAAGATAGATGGGCATTTAAAAAGCATGTGTTTTAAATCAGCTGAAGGATAAGCATGGGCTGAAAATTCGTTCCGCTCGCGGAATTTGCGGATTTTCCGCGATTTCGCGATCCGTGAATCTCGCGAAATCGCGTAAGATCCGCGAATCAGCGGGGACGAATTTTCAGCCAAGCACTTACAGGGTTACAGCAGCAGGTGCAAAAGTTGAAGCTAATTTTTTGTAACCTTTTACAAAAGGGTTACAGAGAAATTAACTTCAACTGGGCACCTGCTGCTGTAAGCCTGTAAGTGCTTCATGGCGCCTCGTTGTCTACTTGCAACTATTCTCTGACCCTGCTCTGACCCTTGAAGCAGGGTCAGAGAATAGTTACAAGTAGCAATGAGGCGCCTGTCACGAAAATTAAACCTCAACAGGAAGCACTGACAGATATAAAAACAAGCATTTGCAATGCAATAGGTCTTGGATTAGGAAAGTTTGGGCTATTGGTCTTGTAAATGACAATTTTTTTTATTTATGTGTTGGTTTTGAAAATAGCTAAATTAATAGCTTTGTCATTTACAATGCCAATAGTTATAACTTTCGCAAATGTGACACCTATAGCATTTGTAATGCAACATGTTTTGTATTTACGTGACTTAGATGTATTGATATTACAAATTACAATGGCTTTTAATTTTTTTAAATAATTAATACTTTAATAAAAGTGATTTTAATTTATAATGGCAATAGCTTAAACTTTTGTAAATAACTTTTGTGAAGATTATGTTCAGTGTATTTTATTGTGACGAAAATCCAAGAACAGAAGTGAAATATTAACATCTTTTTGTGACATTTGTAATAAAGCTTGAAACATTGAGAGAACATATTTGAACCAGTTGTTGTGGAATGGTTGCGCAGATTAATGCTGGGGTGGCGCTGAGTGGTGCTGTGGTAGTGCTGAGTGGTGCTGTGGTGGTGCTGAGTGATACTGGGATGGTGCTGAGTGATGCTGGGGTGGTGCTGAGTGGTGCTGTGGTGCTGCTGAGTGATGCTGTGGTGGTGCTGAGTGATGCTGTGGTGGTGCTGAGTGGTGATTTGGTGGTGCTGAGTGATAATGTGGTGGTGCTGAGTGATGCTGTGGTGGTGCTGAGTGGTGCTGTGGTGGCACTGAGTGGTGCTGTGGTGGTGCTGATTGGTGCTGTGGTGGTGCTGAGTGATGCTGTGGTGATGCTGAGTGATGCTGTGGTGGTACTGAGTGGTGCTGTGGTGGTGCTGAGTGATAATGTGGTGGCGCTGAGTGATGCTGTGGTGGTGCTGAGTGATGCTGGGGTGGCGCTGAGGGGTGCTGTTGTGGTGCTGAGTGGTGCTGTGGTCATGCTGAGTGATGCTGTGGTGGTGCTGAGTGATGCTGTGGTGGTGCTGAGTGATGCTGTGGTGGTGCTGAGTGATGCTGTGGTGGTGTTTAGTGGTGCTGTGGTGGTGCTGAGTGATAATGTGGTGGTGCTGAGTGATGCTGTGGTGGTGCTGAGTGATAATGTGGTGGTGCTGAGTGTTGCTGGTGTAGCGCTGAGTGATGATGTGGTGATGCAGAGGGCAGAAAGGCACAAAAAGCAGTCTAACAGAGGACAGAAGGGCACAAAAAACAGTCTAACAGAGGACAGGGCAGAAAAACAAGGGAAAAATGAAGCTAACAGAGGGCAGAAGGGCACAAAAACCGAGTCTAACAGGGGGCAGAAGGGCACAAAAACAAGGGGATAACAGAGGGCAGAAGGACACACAAAACGAGTCTAACAGAGGGCAGAAGGGTAGAAAAACAAGGGAAAAATGAGTCTAATAGAGGGCAGAAGGGCACAACAAACGAGTCTAACGGGGGAAGAAGGGCAGAAAAACAAGGGAAAAACGAGTCTAATAGAGGGCAGAAGGGCACAAAAACAAGGGAAAAACGAGTCTAACAGAGGGCAGAAGGGCACAAAAAAGAGTCTAACAGGGGGCAGAATGAATCCCGCCCTGCGTGTTTGTCCACGAAGATGCCACCTTTTTGTGCAATACCTCTACTCAACTGGAGTACTTTCTACTGTCTAATCAGTAAGTGCCCCCTCGTTGACTAAATGTATAGGGGCAGATTTACAATAACTGGCGCATCCCCAGGGATGCGCCAGTTATTGTGCGCCGCAGCTCCGCCACCCATGGTGCGCCGCATTTACAATGCGGTGCACCATGTGGCAAAAACGGCACAGATGCGTGACACATCAGTGCCGTTTAAAAGCAGCGCATTGCTGGAGCTGCGTGACAAGCGCGACGCAGCTCCAGCAATGCTCTGGGGGGCCCTATCTCCCCAATGCTGCGTCAAGCCTTGCGCCTGCTTCAAGCAGGTGCAGGGTTTTGACGCAGCATTGGCCTAAAAGTGACTGAGTGAAATCTTGTAGATTTCACTCAGCCACTTTTAGGAGGCGTTCCTGCGCAGGAACGCCCTCCCCTGCGCCGGAACACCTCTTGATGGCGCAGGGCTTTCCAACGTGACTCATCTCTCAGATGCGTCACGTTGTTAATACCCAGCACCATGGCGCATCTTTTGTGCTGCCGCTGCATCACAAAAGTGACGCAACTGCAGCGCAAAAGAGGTGCAAGCGGCTTGTAAATCTGCCCCATAGTGCTTTTACTACACTGTAGCTGCGTAAAGAGCCAGAAGATGTGTCTCCAGTGATCATGTGTGCCTGTGCCTGTGTTACAGGCACACATGGTCACTGAAGACACATCTTCTGGCCCTTTACGCAGCTGCAGTGTAGTAAAAGCACTATACATTTACCCAATGAGGGAGCACTTACTGGATTAGCCAATAGAAAGTACTCCAGGGCAAATCGCAAAAAAATACGTGATTTTGCGGGAAAATTCGCGAATTCACAGATTTGTTTTGCGATTCCGCGGGGAAATCCGCAAATTCGCAGAACGCGAATTCGCAAATTTCGCCCATGCTTACTGAAGGAGCTGTGCTTGACCAACAGGATGATAAGAAATCTGTAGAAAAAGAGGCTAACTTTATGGGGGTGAAAAGAAGGCATTTGTATATAAAATAAAGAGTCTGAGATGTGTTAGCTGCTCTCGATGCCTTATGAATTTTTAACCATATTTTATCCCAGAAAAGGAATAGACCAACATTCTGCAAGATCCTTTTCCCAAGCCAAATTAGCCTTCCCCTTGGTCCTGTCAGAGGAGAAAAACAAATTTCTATATAGAGAAGAGTCTGATGTCTTAATAGATAGTAAAGGAAAAAGATTAGAACATCTGGGAGGAATACTAGGGTTAGGCGGTAAGGAAAGAAGGTACTGTAAGAGGGGAGATAGAAGTAAGTCATATTGAGGTTTACAAGAAGAGGGTAAAGAACATTTTTATTGTAGATCTGAGAAAGATAGTGGAGAATTATTAAGAACTAATTGTGAAATCCAAATTAAACCTTTAAGTCTCCAAGATTTCCAATAAATGGTACGACCTTTGATATGTAATAAGTGATTATGCCAAATAGGTTGCTGGTTCAACGAGGAAGATGAAGGATGTGAGGACAGAAGAAGTGGTATTAAAATGTTACGTGTATGGGAGATAACTTGAGAATGAAAAGAAGAAATATTATTAGAAAAAGTAAGAGATTCATTAAAGTGAAAAGGAGCTACAAAATGTTTTTCTATATTCAACCAAGAGGAGAATGAACACATTGTTCAGGAGAAAGCCAGCGAGAAGATTGCCCGAGAGAAAAAGCATGATGATACGATTTAAAATCCGGACATTTGAGACCACCAGAGTTTTTGTCAGCTTTGAGAGCATTGAGAGCTATTCGGGGTGGTTTATTTTTTGAAAGGAATTTGTTTAATAGAGAATCAATTTTTAAAGTAAAAGCCAGGAATATGAACAGGTATCATAGACAAAAGGTAGAGAATTAACCGTGAAAGCATCATCTTAATAGAGTCCAGGCGTCTCCACCAGGAGAGAAAAAGCGGGTGCCACCGGTCAATAGAAACAGAGAAAGTTTTGGTAAGATTATCAAAGTTTTCTTTTAAGGTTTCTGGGATAGTAGGAGAAAACCATAAACCTAAGTACTTTATTTTAGATGTTTTCCAAGAGAAGCCAGTAGAGATAAAATCTTGTTTTAGACAAAGAATGTTCAACGGGAGAACCTCACATTTGTCCGAGTTAAGGCGATATCCGGATAATTGAGAAAAAGTATTTACTTGGGAAAGAAAAGCTGGAAGGGAAGTAGAAGGATTTGAACAGTATAGAAGGGTGTCATCAGCATAAACAGACATTTTAACCTAGATACTATCAAGATTAAAACCAGTAATTCCATCATCTAACCTAATTTTCATTAAAAAGGGTTCTAATGTAATTATAAATAAAAGAGGCGATAAGGGGCAGCCCTGACAAACTCCTCTAAAAAGAGGAAAATACTCAGAGGTTTTCCCATTAACTAAAATAGAAGCTTTAGGGCCAGAGTATAACAAAGAAGTAAGAGGAATTAGTTTAGTAGGGAACCCAATCTATTGAAGTGCTTGAAACATAAAATCCTAACCGATCCTATCAAATGCTTTTTCAGCATCTAATGCTATCACAGCGATGAGATAATCGAGAGAAGAGACTTTACTTAGAATGTTAAAGAAAACTCTGGAGTTATCTGAGGACAAACGGCCTTTAACAAAACCTGATTGTTCTGGGCCAATAAGGTTAGGCAAAATGGGATCAATACAGAGAGCGAGGATCTTTGTGAAAATCTTATAGTCTAAATTAACTAGGGAGATCGAACGATAATTTTTACAAAAAGAGGGATATTTGTTCTCTTTGGGGATTAAACAAATCACAGCTTCTTGAAAAGAACCTGAAGAAGAACCTTCCTTAATAAAGAACGTATAAAGTAATAAAAGATGTGGAAGTAATAAGGACACAAAATGAGAATAACATTAATTAGTAAATCCGTCAGGACCATGACCCTTTCCCCTTTTCAGTATTGAGACAGCATGTTTAATTTCAGACAAAGTGATATCTGATTCTAATGAAGTAAAATCAGTATCACATGGGGGAGGAGAATTTATTGATTGGAAGAAAGAGGAAAGTGCATCTGAAGTCGGTTGTTGCTCTGGTGTGTATACATTTTTGTAAAAGGATACAAGTTATAATATCACTATCTTTAAATAGCGAATCTCCTTAGTTGTTACGTATGGATTCTATTTTGGTCCATACACGACGATTCTTTAAATAATTTGCAAGTAATTTGTCCATTTTACTTTGGCCACCATTATAACAGGAACTGCTTTTTAAGAGATAAGAGGATGCGGCTTCGGTAGATGATTTATTAAAAGAGATTTTTGCCTCAATAAGATTTTTTAACGAGGATTCAGAATTAGAGCGATAATAAGAATATTCAAGTTGCTTAATCTTGGCTAATAACTGAGTATTTTTGGCTTCCAAAAACGTTTTTTCCGTTAAATAAAATGTATAATAAACCCTCTAGCAGCAACTTTAAAAGAGACACAAATCATTACTGGAGAGGATTCTGGCATGGAGTTAAAGGAAAAGAATTCAGAATCAAAAGAGGTGACTTGGCTTGTGAAATTAGGATCCAATAATAATGTGTTATTAAAACGCCATCTACCAGCATGAGGGGAGAAAGGTAACAGATCAAAATCTAACAAAAACGGGAGCATGGGCTGATATTAGGATAGAACCAATCTCGGCGTGAGAGAAAAGCTGAGACAAGGGTTTACGGGGGAGAGCAGAAAGTATATGCCTGTAGATCTGGATTACAAAGCCTCCAAATGTCAGTTAAAGCTTTACAACATATGGCACAGGTGAATTGTGAGTGCATCTTGGTATTGGAGAATTTCATAGAAGAATGTCTATCTAATATAGGGTCAAGAATCTGGTTACAGTCACCTCCAAATATAACATAGTCATCATCAAACATATGAAGTTTGTCGGATACCTGAGTCCAAAACGCATTATCAATATTAACTGGTGCATAAACATTAAACAACACTAAGGGTATTTGGTCAATAAGCAATTTAACAATTACCCAACGACCATCGAGATCATTTTGCTGATGTAGAACTGAAAAGTGATGTTTTTACAAAATAGATGAACCATTCTTCTTTCCTAAAGCTGGTGAAGAGAAAACATGTCCCACCCAACCTCTTTTCAGTTAGCTGCTTCAGCTTCTGATAGTTGAGTTTCCTGAATTAAAGCAACATCAGCATTCAATCTAGCTAAATGGGTTAAGCTGCGTTGTCTTTTTATGGGATTATTAACTCCTTTAGCGTTCCAAGTTACAACTCTAAAAGTAAACCATTAAAATGAAAACATGCACAATTATTATAAAAACAGTTGAATTGCAGTCATGACATAAAACATGAACAGTCAATATGCAAACCATATACGAATTCAGATTCTTATTACCTAGGTGAAAGAAAATAGAAAAGAAAAAATTGTGAAAGAGACTCAGGAATAAGGAGATGAAAAAGAGATGTATAAGAAAAGTACTGATAAAAGTAGTATAATAGAATATAGAAAAATAAAAAAAGATAAAAGGAAACAGGAAGAAACAAGGGAGAAAACATCGGAGAGAGACGGAAACAAGGAACAAGGATGTAATCAATTTAAACAATTGACAATGAAAAAAGACGTCAAAAAGACATACCACAAGAAAACAATGAGACTGGGGCTGGTGGAACCACATGAGGAAAGCAGCACACCGGACCAAGGACTCCGTAAGAACGTGCAAGGGGAGAAAGAACCTCCAAGTGAGACGTGAAGACACACAAATCATGGGATCACAAACCGCGTCTAAAGGAAACCAAAAAGAGATAATATTAACATCTGAAATCACAATAAAGAAAGGATAGGATAGAAAAAAAAACACAGAGCACAAAATACAGAGTACAAAATACAAGATACAGCAGGGATGGGTTAAGAGAGAACATCATGACGAAACAGCACTCCATAGGTAGAGTAAATGTGTTCACTAATTATGCTTGAGAAATGTCCATTGATTAATTCCTACAAGAGTCAAGAAATTGCTGAAGCATCGCCGGGTCTTCATAATTCGTCGTTTTATTGTTATAAGTCAATAGTAAATAGGCATGGGTGAAATAAGCCATAGCGAGCATTTAAGGACCAAAGACCAGACCTCATCTCTAGCAACTTCTTGAGATGATCTGTGGTAATTTTGGCGTAATCTTGTGCAAAGAAAAGATTAGATCCATTACAAGTGATCTTCCCTTTCTGCTTGGCAGCCTGAAGAACCTTGCGCAGAACTGTATACTCCAAAAAATACAAGATAACGCCACTAGGTTTTGCTGCCGAAGAAGAAGAAGTAGAGGAACGAGAGGGTGGACCCAGATGATGTACTCGTTGAATGTTCAAAGTTGGAGAGTTTGGAAGACCCAGGAGCGTAGCTAAGAATGACTGAAAAAGGATATGGCATTTGATCCTTCAAGACCTTCTGCAAGCCCGTAAATGCAAAGGTTTTTTACGCCTATTTCTATTTTCTAAATTTTCAACTTGTTGTTTGAGATCGTGAATTTCTCTGTGCATACCGGGGACCTGGTTAGTGAATACTTGAACTGAAGCAATTGTCTTTTCAAGATGTTCAACCTTTTGTTCAGTGTGCAACCAGTTATCCCAGAGACTTTGAAGGTGAGAATTTGTT
Source organism: Lissotriton helveticus (assembly GCF_964261635.1). Classification (NCBI taxonomy): domain Eukaryota; kingdom Metazoa; phylum Chordata; class Amphibia; order Caudata; family Salamandridae; genus Lissotriton; species Lissotriton helveticus. The sequence continues at coordinate 1,582,987,429 of NC_136059.1, read as the reverse complement.
TCCGTCATGAAGGGTTTGAGTGAACGAATTTCCTCTAGCAGAAGTTCCATAGAGATAGAAGAGGCTGTGTTGATTGGAGATGGCGGATTTGTTTTAACTCGTTTGCCTGATGCAGAAGTAGAAGATGAAGGTAATTTGGAAGAAATGTTTGCGTTTAGACGAGAAGTATGAGGAGAGGAGCACTTTATGGTGGGGGTATCATTTGCTGTATCCTCCATATTCTCTTGTAAAACACTAAAAGGGTTAATGTCATCCAAAGGTATGTTGGCAGCGTTACTTTGCTGAGAAGAATTTCAGTTATAAGGAGGCATTGCTATTGAGAAATTGAGGATTAGATATGGAAATGAAACAAAGCTCAAAAGCTAAGCTGAAAATTTCTCAAGCGCAGAAGCAGAATGATGTAGTAAAATGTTTGAGATTGACAGAGTCAAAACATCATTTCCACTAAAAGGAAAGCAGTATTACGACTGGAGGAGAAGGATTTGACGAAATTTGATGAACACTGACTAAAATCTGTGGCAAGCAATGTTATGACGCTTAAAATAAACAGTGTATTAGAGGAGCACTAATGGAGCAGAGAGATGTTTACTCTTCAATTCTAGAAATGATTTGTTCCTCAACTTAGCTGCAAAAAGTCACATTCTAAGAGTTCATATTTATGAGGAAAATAAATTACTGAGCTTGTAGCATAAGGAGAAACATAACTTGTAAGCCAGTGAAGGAAAAACCACATCAAAATGGCGGTTAAAATTCAACTTCAGCCTAATAACAGCAAAAGAATCAGTCAGTGCAGGAAACTTCTATTATCCCAATTATCAATCAATATGGGCATACATTGCAAGCCTAAAGTGAAGTTGGAATGCTGCACGCTATTGCAGAAGGTAGCGTGAGGCAGAAAGTGCACAGCGCTCACCGAGCATCAAGGCATCCAAAATGGCAGTCGCGTCTCATGCACGACCTGCCGATGGCGAGAAAGTGGAATTAAACATGTTCCGCTCACCCTGCTTGGCCGTAGAGTCGTCTATGAAGGCAAGAGGTACTCCGCCATTGAAAGCTGAGGCGTTGCGGTCTGGGAAGGCGGTGTAAGCACTTGAAGGTCTTCCGTCGTGATTACAACCCGACGGAGCTCCTTGGAACTGCGGCCATCTCCTCTGGCGCTGTAGCCACGCCCCCAGCAAAGTACAACTCTTGGGTGATTTGAGAAGTTAAGGCAATGTTTTCAGTTGAATGACTGCAAGAGGCTGATCCATGCAAGCCAATGAGTAAAGGGGCTGACACAAAGACCACGCTCTGCTCTAAGAGGTTTACAGCACTCATTCTCCATCCTCACCACCATTATTCCCTGAAGCCAAACAGCAGCAGCCACCAACTTTGACAAAGACTGATCTGCAGGAAAAACAGTACCAGTGTCTTCTCATCTAGATTTTCCAGAGAAGCCTCTTCCACGCTCCTCCATTGTATACATCCTCTGCCTCTCCTTCCTCTTCCACCAGAGGTGCTTAAGTAATTGACTGAGTCTGACTCTACAGTGCATGAGGGCAACTGCAGCATGGAGATACCATGCAGTGAGTTTGTGCTCTCTTTGCTCCAAGTTTGGCTTCTTTTTCTGACTGTCTAGGGGTGGATCGCTCTGTTCAAAACTCTTTGCCCGATGGTGACAAATTCCTTCTGCTGCTTATTTCCCCGTGGTCGATCAACGTGGCTGTTAATTCTGGTGCAGCAGTTAGATATACAATGTGGCAGGAATGGGCGAGGCACACTAAAAGGATAGCCTGCCATGGGAACTCCATAGTATTGAGACAGAATACGTATGTCTGAGACGGAAGCTATATTATCACTTTCACCTGGCAGTCACCTTAAATAACCATATTCTTCCTTATAACTCAAGCAGGTTTACCAGTCAAATCATGCTAAATACTTACGCTTTTCCAATCCTTAGCCCAAACCACAGACAACTGAGCCCTCACCCACCACCACAACCGAACATGCTCTTAATGATTTTCTGTGGCTCTCACATGTTCTAAAAATGCTGCAATGAATGTGAATGACACTCCATGGTAAGTGAAATAGTTTAGGGAACTCATCGGTAAGGTTCCATTTGAAAGATTTAGTAATTGCAAAGGTCTCAGACAACATCACTACTTTAAGGCCACAAAATATCACAACTAATATTCAATAATATATGTTATTTGCAAGACATATTTGAACAGAAACCAGTTGACCAATGTAACCATTAGCAAGTCTGTCTTTAGAGAAAAGGACATTATTCCCTGTTGGTGAAAACCTCAGGTCTGGTAACGGCTCTCCTGTTGATTGATGGGGGTGTGTATTCCTGCTGAAATGCAGACTTACTAAAGGGACAATGTGTTAAAGTGTGCACCTTCTTCAAACCTACAAATTGTCTACCAAGCACGGTTCTTCAACAAAGTCCCACCCAAGAGTTGATTGTAGGCACAGATGTCCCCTTTGTCATTGGCCCACATCCACCGAGCAGGAACAGTATTTTGTAGCACTGTGAAGAGTGACTGAGCTGCATGTACCAGTCTACCAATTTCTCTTGATATATATAAAGCGTCACAAAATAATCACATGACACATATTCATATACTGAATATTGTTGCTTCTCAAATAGGACTGATTGGCAACCCCTACTACTGGGTGTTGGAAACAGAGGGCAGCATTCGCCACACAATGAAATTCAAAAACAAAAAAACTTGAAATGCTCAGAAATAGAAATGTTTGAGAATAGTCCTCAAACTTTGAGAACAATTACAAGATTTTACATCTAATTCAAGGTTGTTAAAAAAATAGTTTAGAAGTTATCCTTTTAATTCTGTGATAATTCTACACGGAATAAGAAAATCCAGGGCGGTTAGTGAAACTTGCCACAACCTTAACCAGAGCTATTTAAACTAACTCTTCTCTTCAGCATGGGCTTGTCTTTACACATTGTCCATGTTTGAGCTCATTATATGCTTCCTTAGAACCAATGAAACATATGTTTGAGGGGTAGAAATTGAAAGCCTAAAGTTCATTTAAGCCCACGAGTTGCTCAGGAGCATCTCAATTGTTATTAACTGCAAGGTTGTAAAAAGGTCAGTGTGCCAAGTGTTAGCAATAAACACATGCTCTTCATGGCAAGTAGAGCAAACTCAATGGCCAAATGCATTGAGTTGTGGCCACTGCATGTGGGAGAAAGGAGATTAAATGCCTGCTTCCACAAATGTGAACTAACTAAACCAGATGTATAAATTATTTACTCAATGGATTTATAAAGCATGACTTAATCTTTTACTGTCCCCTCTGAGCAACTTCGCGGATGCTGCTGAGAATTCCATGGTAGGTGTTTATGTGAATGAAGACAGTTCAGTTGTGCTGCAGTCTGAGCACCGAATTGGTTCATTGGAGTTTCAAGTTTGATGAAACACCCTTAAGTCCTTGAAAAAATAACAATAGAATCAAGCTGCCTAGCAGGTGTTGGGAGACATAGGAGCTATCCAGTCTAGAACATCTGACTTGCAGATGAGCAAGAAGAACCACTGTGATTAATGAGCCCATTGGGTATAGGAGGCAGGCCCTGCAGAAGAACCGTGTCTTCAGAACGTCCTTTTTAAATACCATTGGCGAATCAAGGGTGTTCCAGAGATCAGATTGGATCCTACACACAAGGTGATCTATAATCAAATTATTTTAACTAGAATCAGTGCTAGAGAAGCTGATTAATAGGTAACTAGCAGCTTGGGGGCTGTCCACAATAGTCTGAAATTGTGTCCTTTACCTGTTTGTTATTCATTGAGAAGTGATGAATATATACTCCATCCGCACATTCTGTTTTAGCCCAAATTGGAGCCATCTAGAATGATCTTGTTTTATAGGCTTCTTAATTCTATTTTGGAAATTTGATATCAATGAATTTTCACTAGTCTAGCTCTGTAGGGAAGAGTAGGGTATTTTTTGTTAGAAAAATAACAAGTAGTGGATACTCAGTAGAGAGGAGACTTAATTTTCAATTATAATTGCTGTATTAGGCATCTATCTTGGGTGGTTCTATTGATTAGATCCATGAATTCATGCCATGCAAGTGGGAGGCGCGAGAAGAAGTGCCAATGGAGCAATGAGAGCAATCTGTGATCTGGTTTTTCAAGTTCAAAAATGTGGATTTTGCATTAAATTGTTACCTGTTTCTGATAAAAAGTCAGGTATGTTCCTAAAATTGATGATAACACTTACGAGACATTTCTAATGGTAAACAAATTGAGAGGATTGGCATTTATTTTCCTGGCTGATTCCAGTTTTAAATGTACCTCTAAAATAAATTGCTCTGCCTCTTGTATTATCATGCAACAATGCTTACTGTTGAAATTACACCTTAGCTAGAAAGTCAAATGAATTTCAGTAGCATGTATGCACTTTAGATGATTTGACAATTTTAGAAGCAACTAATCAACAAGTTGTTTTGTCCCTCATCCAATTAAACACCCATCCCAGCTGCCTCAAAATCCACAGACTTCATTGCGTCACTCTGAAACTTCTCTCCTCAATTATAGTCAAGCTATGCCTTAGCCCTGGAGTACGAACCCAGCAGCTTCTCTTAACTGGATGTGTCCAGATGTGCTTAGCTTCAATGTATATTTTCAATGACATTGTATTGCAAATTTCATATTTACATTTAGTTTTTTATTTTGAAAATTCCGATGGGCAACTCATACCACTTTCTATTAGCAAAATAGCTATATTATTTCTACCTACCACACACCTTAAGTAACTCTTAAACCTGCCCCTCCAAAAAAACACAAATTCATATTTAAAAAGAAAAGAGGCATTGTTCCTGTCTATCCCTATTAAAAATATAGCAGGGGTGAAATTAATTTGAAGGTGTTCCAGTCATCTTGTAATTGGCATTTTACTTTCTAGTGGTGGCTGAATGTGTCCCTGTACTGTAGATTGCTACAGTCGCACCAATGCAAACTGTTTGCATAAGCATATCCAATCAGATACCCTCGCCAATAGATTATACAAGAATGCCAAGGCATGTAAAAGTACATAAAAGAGTACCACAAGAATATGTATCTACATACTGTAAGAACTGGGACCGCCAGCTCTCAAGGGGGTAGCATGGCTCGAGCAGGAAGGCAGCCAGGGGCTTACTTGTAAAGCAGCTATTTAACACACTCATCCAATGAGACACACAGTGGGGCAATAATGGAGACCACACCAGTAGTTGTATTTGATAATCAAGATCTTTTATATACACTTTAGATCAAGCACGTAATGCATTTAGCTAATCATTAGTGTTTCATTTAAGCGTTTCATTAGGCAGTTGCAGTAAGACTTATCATTAGAACAATAACCAGCTCATCTGAGCAGTGAAACATTAAATAACACAGCCTGTCACATCATACTCTTCGGCAGGCAAAGAGGGTACTTTCATAAACCTGGAGGATCCTGCAAGAAGCGACCATAGCATTGCATTAAAGTAACACATTAAGCCTGTAGTAACCAACCACAAGCCTTTCTTCTTGTGAATACAGATCGTTTTGCGACCCAGGATCAGATCACCAGAATACCATTAGAATGAATCAATAAAGGTCACAGTTTGATCCCTTCAGGAACGGTAGAAGCCCACCCCTGCAAGAAATTCAGCACAATGAAATAGGTCATCCCCTCATGGCAGGCATTAAAACATTTCCTTAAACACGAGCTTATAGGCCACCTAAGTTGGGCACTACCCCACCAACTACTAACGTAGATGGTCTGAGGTTGAACTAGTAACCCACAGTTCAGTGGGCAAAACAATGCAGGAGGGCAAGAGGCGATCCTTAAGCCTCCCAAACACTCGAGGCACAATAGGTGGGGGGGCCAATGGGGCCCAGTCTTAGTTCACCCCGGGGGAGGGGCGACCTCGGGCCTACCGCCCTCTTCCCCGGGGGTTACCAGGTGTTCTTCGGCCCTCCTGGGGCCCTTGCGAAGGTGTCAATGGTGGGGAGGGGTTCCGACCCTCCCGGGGGCCTCACTCGGCCCGGCGCGGTGCGGGGGCTGCTTCGGGGCACCAGCGCCGGGGCCAAGGCAAGGCCTATATGCGGGGCAGTAAGGAGGGGGCACTCAGGCTCCACGGCCCCCTCCGCGTGGTTGATGGGCCGCCTCGGGGCCTGCCGGCAAAGTTCTGAGGCCGGGGGTGGCTGAGGATCGTGGCCGGGGCGGCTCCAGCCAACCGCGTAGCCCGCCTCGAGGGCGCACCTGCCTGGACCAACGGCAGAGCGGCGCCCGGGGGCGGGGCGGGGGAGCTCCCCGGTCACGTGACGGGGGAACAGCTTGGCTTCGGGCCTACCGCGGCACAGCGTGTGAAGAGCGGCGGCCCTCTCCTCATATACGGGGGCTGCCGAGGGGATAAATGACGCTGGCGCAGGTCGCCACTCGCTATCAGGGCAGCCTCGTCTCAGGGGCGTCGCGGGTGCGGCGCGAGTGCCGCGATGGTTGTCAGGCCTCGTCAGGTGCCTCAGACGGCACAGCAGCCCCGGCTGCGGCGGTGAGTGGGGATATTTACAGCGCCTCGTGGCGACGATGTCAGGCACCGCAGCGCTACTCGTAGGGGCAAACCAGACGGCTCAGGAGAGCGCTTGGTGCTGGGCAACTGCAGCGCCTCGCAGGCGGGCTGATTCCTGAGGGGAAAAGCGCCTTGGGATTCCAGTGCCTCACAGGGGACTACTGCGCAAGAGTCACGAGTTTACAGTTAGCTCAGGGCAGGCAGTCTCTGACACAGCGCTGGGCAGGGGGACAGATTACAGCGCTTGTCACACAGTTCAGTCAGGGGGAGACAGGTAGGCCCAGTTGAAGGCAGGGGATGCGCAGGGCAGCACAGTCCAGTACCTGGTCGCTACCCCAGCAGTCTCTGGTCACAGGAAAGCAGTTTTCTTGGCGCTTGGATGGTTCTGCGCCCTTAGTTGCTTGTTTCTTGAAGTTGCTGAGGAGAGGGGGGGGTTGAGTGGAAGGCTTGAAGAGTTTCTCCTCAGTCACTGCAGATGGTCCCTGGGGTTCCCTACCACTGGGCCAGATCAGGGGGCTAGCTTAGGACACCTCACCCAGCTTAAGAGGCAGCACCTAAATCCTGTCACTCCCAGTAGCATAGGTTCCTCACTAGGCCCTCCCGCCTAAAACTCCTGCGTGGGTTCCCCAGGTCAGTGATGCCCCAACTGACTAGAGAAAAGTTCCCTCCCTTGCTTATATATGCCCAGGTCAGGTGACCACTCTCTAAGGCGGCAAAAATCAGCTCCGACTTTCTTCTGGAAGGTTGCAGGAGCTTCCCCACTCTACCTATGGACAGGGGATGGGAGGCTGGCATGGCATGGCAACATTGTATGGGGATCCAGCCTGCTCCTGGCAACTAGGGTGCTACACTAAAAAGACCACGCTGCAGTAGCAGGGGCCAGTGGCAGCCATGTTTGAAGTAGAGAGCACCTGCACCCTAACATGGATTAGCCATGAAAAGGTGCCCGAAGACCTATGGGCCAACAAAAAGAAGGTGGGAAAAATGAGGCAAGAGCAAAAAAAACACAGGGAAAGACCACCCTAGGGCTGACAGGTCTAACACAAACCTTTGTGAATTTGGCCATGGGAGTTGTCCTTGCTAGCCTGAGTTGTTCAAAGTGATATTGGACATGTCTCATGTTATCCTTTATTTTTAGTCTTTGGGGCTCAGTCGGCTTCCCTTGCCATGATAGTGTCTTTCCCAAATACAAACATTCACCTACCTATTGTCATGTAAAGGAAATTAAGCTGAGGAGGCCCCTAATTCCTCTTTATCCTTACCTTCCGTCTGAAGACAAAGTTTACTGATTATTGCAAGCTTTCACCAATGCTGGAATATTTGTTTGAGCCTGTTCTGGAGCATTTGAAATCCTCATGATGAAACTCAATATCTAAGGTGCTATCCCCTAGGTAGCTGCAACCAGGAAACTGAGTCTTTTTAGATCTACACTGTATGTGTCTAAAGCACTAGGATTATTGACCACGAGTCACCAAAAGGGTTCTCAGATGGCCACTGTAAGAAATCAGGTTACTGGTTGAGGTGGGTGACATCCTACTCAAGCAGGACCCACAATCCTTGTCAGGGTGAAGTCACAAGCAAATCCTGAATTAACCTGTCCTCAACCCTCGGGTAGCCTGGCACAGAGCACTTAGGCTTAACTCAGAGGCAACGTGTAAAGTATTTGTGCAACACTACAAAGAGCAATACAGTGAAAACCCACCACAAAAATTCCCCACACCAGTTTAGAAAAATAGAGTATTTTTTAATAAATAAAACAAGACCAAAATGACACATATCCTATCAGTGAAACTGGAGATATGCAGGTTTTAAAGTTTCAGTGAAAATAGTGCCGAAAAGCACATCAACTGTGGTTATTCGTTCGTGCCAGACCAGAATAAAATCAAAAGTCAGGCCAACGGAGTTGGAGCACAGGTCAGCTATAGGGCCCCAGTTAGGCCCACTGAACAAAAGTATGTTAGTCCTGGTTGCGGAGTGTTGCAAGGTCCAATGCCGAGGATGCGTTGCGCATCCAAGGTGATGTGTTGGTTTCGAGGAGTTGCGAGGCTGCAATGCGAGGTCCTGTATCAGTGTCGAGAATTCCGTCAACACGGGCTTGTGATGCGAAATCCGGCATCAAGAATGCGTTGTGCAGTCAAGGTGATGCGTAGCATCCTAGGAGCTATGAGCCTGCAATCTGAGACTGTGTGTCATTTTCGAGACTGCTGTCAACAAGAGATTTGTGATGTGAGGGCCTGCGTTGGGAAAGTTTTGCACAGGTGGCGGTTCTGATGCAGGCTGTGAGGTCGATGTTGAGTCCGTGGTCAGGAGAATGCTCACAGCAGAGGTCATTCATTGATTGTGCTCTGGGTTGCACCGCTGAGTATAGGAGATGCGTTGGTTCTGTTTGATCCACAGATGGGCTAGCAGAACACCGACAGGCCTACTTCCAATGGTCCAAAAATGTGGTGGCACCACTTGGAAGGGTAAGACTCACAGATAGCACAGTCCAGGTGGTGGATTCAAGGTTTTTGGAGTCTTCTGTCCCTGATGCTCTAGTCAGTAGGACTGCCAACTAGCTCTTGGAGTCATTTTGGGGTACTGATTCTTTAGACGCCGGTCCAGTCCTTCACACCCAGGCAATAGGGTGGCAGGCAGCAAATCAAGACATTCGGGTAGCAGTTTTGCAGAGGAGCAGCCAGACAGAGTGGCAGTGCTTTCAGCAGCACAGAAGTCCTTCTTCTCAACAGAGTACCCACAGTTCCAGAACTGTACTGAAGAGTTAGTGTCTGAGGTACCTAATTTATACCCAGTTCTGCCTTTGAGGTGGGAGAAGCTTCTAGACGTTTCCCTTTGAAGTCCTGCGGGATCCTGCCTATCCTGGCCTGGCTCCAGAATAACTACAAGGGGTATGTAGCCCATTGTGTTAAGGCGGAACACAGCCGATTCTAGCTCCTCCCTCCCATCCTGCCAGTGATGGCCCATCGAGGCACACCTAAGCTCTCTATTGCGTGTGGCTCTCTCGGAGGAATACACAAAGCCCAGCTATCTGATACAACACCCAGGCATGTGACCCAGGGACGTCCTACAGACACTGAATGGCTAAGACAGGAAAATGCCAACTTTCTAAAAGTGGCATTTCGGAAATTGCAAATCAAATCCGACTTTACCACAGGAGAGAATTTTTCATTGCAATTCCAAAGACCCCAATTCTGACTTGATTACCTGTTCCCATTTAGAAATTACAGCTTATTAAATGTAAAAAGGTAACTTCAATGTTATCCTGTGGGAGAGGTAGGTCTTGCAGTAGTGAAAAATTACTTTAGGAATGTTTCCCTACCAGGACATGTAAAACCTAACAGTACATGTCCAGCTTTTTAAATAAACTGCGCCTTATCCTGTGTCCTGTCAAGGGCCTGCCCTGGGGTGATTTATATGTATTTAAAATGAAGGTTTGGACCTGGCAATAAAATTACTTTGCCTTGCCTGTTCTAAATGGCAGTTTAAAACCGCACACACAACTTGCACTGGCAGGCCTGAAACATGTTCAAAAGGCCTTCTTCAATGGGTGGCACAATAAGTGCTGCAGGCCCACTACTAGGATTTCATGTACATGCACTGTGTACATGTAGTACCATTTTATTAGGGACTTACAAGTAAATTGAATATGCCAAATTGGGATAAGCCAATGTTGCCATGTTTCAAGGAGGGAGCACATGCACTTTAGCACTGGTCAGCAGTGGTAAAGAGTGCAGAGTCCTAAGGTTAGCAAAAATGAGATCAGCAACAACTCGAGGAGGAAGGCAAAATGTTTGGGGGCAAGACCACCCTAAGGCTTATATGTTTTAAAAACCACCATGCCAATATGTTGCAAGCACTTGGACTACACCTTGGAAGGCAAAAGTTAAACCCCACAATCTAAGGGTTCAGTTCCTTCTTATTGCTAAAGTGTTTTGGAACGTACTGCCCTCTTACAATACATGAACACCTACTACTGCTTCTCTATGAGTCAGCCAGAAAGCAGAAGAAATATATACTACTGATGATGACCCACTGCCAGCCCGCAGGGCTTGAGGTCCAATGGAGCTCCCCTTGCTCTTTCATCCTTCACCATTCTCGACTTTGATTGCAACCCCATTTAGAGAAGAGGAACTCCAGATTCTATTGTCAGGGAGTAGTTCCCTGTACAATGTGTGGTCCAGATTAATAACTAATGATTGGCTCACCCTCTAGGCAAGGTCTCTTTATGAATTTCACGGACAGAGTGCTTGAAATCTATGATAAAAAGTGAAAGCCAGTGTTCTTGTGGAAGACCTAGGAAGAACACTGATCCTGTCTTGAAAGATGCCAAAGTCATCTTCACACTTTTCTGGGTGATCTATTAAGGCTCCTGGAAATGAGCGTGTGCTGCCTCAGCTGCACTTGATAGTTCTACGCTCAGGGTCTGTGCCCAAAGAGCCAAGAGTTTCCTGTAAGATGCTCCTGCCACCATTACAGCTGAATGATGTAAAACTGTCCTTCTGCATGAGGTAGTAGAAATTGTTGAAAAAGGGGCAATTGCTCATTCTACACCATTAAGGAGTTTTAACAGTTATTTTTTTCAGGTGTGCATGAAACTTAAAGGCTTACGGGTAGTGATAAATCTGAAATTTCTGTTCAATACATGGTAAGGTCTAGCTTTCATTGTAATTGACACAATTATGCACAGACTATGCTTTATATAAATATGTCCTTGTGTTAGACAAATCATTATAACATTCATAGTTATAATCCTAAGTCAATTTATGGTTGTGTAAAATACCGTATTTTCTGAGTGTTGAGAAAGGCAAGCTTGGGGGAGAGGAGTTGGCCTAATGGCTAGGGACGTCGACGTCAAATCTGGGGAGCCGGGTTCGAGTCTCAGCAAGGATGTGCAACATCCTGTGATTCTGGGAAAATCACTTAATCTCCCCGTGCCTAACACAAAATAATGTGTCCTCATATAATGCAACTCGTGCTCATGTAAAACAGTCTGATACCCGATACCTTCAGGTCAAGTTTGCTCTATATAAAATTCTGTAAAAAAAAAAACAATCCTATGATGTGTAATGCACCAAAGTAGAGCCATGATGGTTAGGCCTGGTGGAATGCCATACAGGAAAAATAATCCTGTGGGCCTTGATCATTGTTGGAGGTATGAAGTAGAGTGTGAGGACAAAGGATCCTTGCGGGGAAACAGACTTGGAGTGGTAGGGTGAGACATAAGTTCTGTAGAGCGGATGTGAAGTGGGATGTTGAAAGATAATTTCTGGGGAACAGAGAGGGTCATTTTATATATTTTAATGCAGGAAAGTTCCTCTACAGAAGATGTCACATATATAGAATCTTTGTTGCTATTACTTTCACCCAAATCAAATTTCACTGGTAATAGACAAAGAAACATGTAATCTTCAAGACCTCTCATTGTTAAACCATCACGCCATTAGCATGCCTAACAAATTCTGGCACAAATAAGGATGATCAGAATGATCAAATGACAAGAACATAAAATCTCCATTTCACAGGACTATGGTTGCGAAACTGACATACATCGCAGAGACTTTTGGCTCTATGGAAAAGTCTCACAGATATTGAGATCCCCTTCTCTGGCCCATTGAAGTTCCAAATCACTTTTAAATACCGGATGAGAATCTTTTCAGACCCCTCGGAACTATTGGCCTTCCTTAACAACAAATCAGAGTAATAAATGGACTCAGACTCCCTTCCTGGCCCTCCTGTGAGTCTATTCTCTGGCTGTCAGTCTCAGATGGCACCATTGTGCCATCTGAGACTGACAGACCTCGGATCCCCAGGTCCGAGGTCGCGTGCCAAAGCCCTAACGGCTAGGGCGCGGGACCTCGGACCTGGGGATCTGGGTTCGAGTCTCGGTAATGACGCTAAAACATCCTGTGATTCTGGGCAACTCACGTGTCTAAAAAAAATGAATGCATTTATGACCTCATCTAACGTAACTGTTGCTATGTAAAGCGCTCTGGTACCCAATTTGGGTCAAGTTTGTGCTATATAAAACTCTGCAAAAAAATAATAATTGTTACCACGTTTCATTACATTTGTGCCTTTTTAATGTTCATTGGAACTCTCTTGGTTTAACAGCTCGAGCTGTTGTTGGAGCTGTTGCACTTTCTGCTGAATTTGGAGACTAAGAGTTCATGGCTCCTGCCTCTGATGCCATGCTTGCTACTATATAATATATTGTTCAATGTCCTTATCCTGTCTGTGATAGTGTTTGCACATTTTTGGTGATGATATTAACCTCACTGCTTGGTTACTTGGGTCTGTACTGTGGTCATTTAAGTAAAGAATATGTACCTGAGATAAACTAGATCTGTTCAACATCAAATGGAGATAATCTCATTCACACAAGCAGTATCTTGGGCCATCGCCAAGATGGCTTCTACACTAACTCATCTCTGGTACATAGTCCTTAGTGTTTTGCCCATGGTGCCTAGTTACCATGTCTAATAGCAGGCCCATCACATGCTCTAATCTACTGACAGGGTTATTTAAGTTGTAATACTACTAGCCCCAACAGGGTGCTACCATTTCCCTTATGGTGATCTTAACACACACATGCTGGGCTTACAAGTTTTGTCTACTAGCCTACACTTACGGAAGCTCTCCCACGTTTGGGCAGTGTGCAGTTCCATTCCAATAGTACTTATCATCCTCAGGACTTTTATCTCCATCTCTAAGTCCTAATTGTAGCTCCCCTCACCCTCTGCAGGAGTCACAGACAGCAGGCCCATTCATTAGACCTCAGGAATAGGCCTATCCTTAATTTGAACCCAGTTACACATTGTGCTATATGTAGTCTTTTTGCCAGTAATAATCCCTTTGTGGTGCTCCACTACGCCTCATGTCATACGTGCTCGTTTTCCCTTGGATACGCCAATGTATAGGTAAGGAGTATTTGTCGGAACATCAAATATGTCACACAGTGGTCTCATGTTTTGCTTTCTTCAGTGCCTGACTGAATGATGCCTAGTTTTCACTGATGCTACTTAGCTATTTGTAACACGGTGTGCTCTCTAATGTTTTTATGACATGTACGTTAAGTTTGTTTAATTCTGGTTATCCGAACTGGTACAAATCTGTTCACGTTATGTTTTTTCTTGCAGTTGCAGGACCATGTGGTCCTATTTATCAATGCCAAATACAATGTCACCAATCCTCTCACTACACATTCATTAACCTATCTGCTCATGACCTCCACCCCCGGCCGGTCTTTGCTGCCTCACCCGTGCCCTACGACAACATGCAATATGTTTCCTATAGACATCCCCTGGTAGGTAGGGAACTTAGCAGGGATCAAGGCTTCCCTGCAACTTACGGGGTTCCACAAGGTTTTTCGTTATTTGCCCTTTTTTTCTCCCATCCCTATCATTTCCTCATCCCCCACTCCAGTTGGATAATTGGACTGATAGAGATCTGCATACAGTACTATTCAGCCTCCTACTCGGGGCTTCATAAACCAGCCAGCCTACCAGTGATCCAGAACAATCATACATGTACTCATTAAATGTTATCTTTCTCAAGCCAAAGGGCTAAACCACCCAGTTAAAAGGTTCAATAACCTTTACTATTATAAAGACTTAGCAGTTGATGTAATACTCCTCCAAGAATCCAAGACATGCTTTAAAGAGGTCATGTTGATGAGGAAGGTCTGAGTTTCCGAAGTTATTTGCTCTGAAGGGCATAGTAAACAAAAAAGGGGTTCTCACACTTCTCTCCAGAAAATATGGGGTAACAGTCATTGCATCAGAGCCTGATACCAATGGAAGATCAATTCTTTCCAGGTTGAACAACGGCAAACAGGATCTATAAGTTATGAACATATACTTACCAAACATAGATGATACTGCCTTTTGGCACACAATTGATAAAAAACTAACTAACATGACTCAAACTTAAATCTGGGAGGTGACTTAAACCTCCTAATGGATCCAATTTTAGATTGCCACTCAGCCTTCAAATTCAGAATCTCCAGGACTCACAAACATATGATCAATCAATGCTCCTCGCACCGCCTCCTAGATGTGTGGAAATTACACAACCCAAAAGGTAATGATTTTACCTTCTCTCCTCCCAATCAAGCTTCTCTCGCTTTGATGACCTCTTTGTGGACACCTTACTATTTAGAGTCACTTCCTATCCAAAGATTCACCCCATTCTTGTCATAGACCACCCTGCCATTTCCATATCCATTCTTAATCATCCTGATAAAGTAGAAAATTGTGTTTCGCAGTTAAATTCAGACATCTCAGAAAATGAAGCAGACGTGGAGTACCTAAAGATAGAACTTGAACACATTTTCAGTGACAGCACACACTGTTTCCTCTCCTGTGACACTTTGGGACATTTTTAAGTGTGTCATTAGATGTGAAATAAATAAACAAATGGCCACAAGAAACATGCCATCAAACAATAATCATAATCTCTAGGGCCTGAAATAAAAAAAAAGGAGGAAGCCTTCAGATACTTTAGCAATAAATCCCTACTTAAGGAAATTAAGCACCTAAAGTACATATATGATATCAGTATTAGTAAAATGGCCTGTTTATATGTTCAGGCACAAAAATCCCAACATATCCTTTTCCATAATAGAGCCGGCAGAGCTCTTGTCAATAACCTCAAATTCAAAAATCTCAACAAACCAAATAACACATATTAAGGCCCAAGATGAATCTCAGAAAGTTAAAACTAAAGATATACTTGAGGTGTTAAGAGACATCTATGAAAAACTCTACACCCCACAGAATACATGTGACAAAACTAAGAGTCTGGTATTTTTTTAACTCACTCCCTAAGATTTTGTTTTCCAACCTACATAGGGCTCGCTTATCAATACGTTCTAATGAGATTATCAAAGCAATAACATCAATCCGTTCGGGGAAAGCACCAGGCCCTGATGGTTTTCCCATCTTTTTTTATAAAACATTCACAAACTCAGTCAATAAGCATTTCAAAAATACCCTTGATCACTTTAGTTTCAGCGACAAGGTCTTTCGAATGGCTTCTAATGCCACAATTGGCGTTTTTCCCGAAGAGTGTAAGGACAACTCTGATCCAAAAACTTTCAGCCAATCTCACTATTGAACATGGAAGATAACATATTTTCAAAAACTTTGGGCACAAGAATAGAATTATTAATCCCTAATCTTATCCACAATTCCCAAATGGGGTTCATCAAGGGACGCCAGGTAACATTATGAAAAAATAGGGAGGGGGTTGGTATCGAACCCTGATCTTAGGGAAACTGTGAGGCTCTACAATTTCGGCCATATTGGAGTGGTCATAAATAGCAAGAGGCTGTTCCTCATACAGCTTCCAGTTTAAAAGAATGAGGTGTAAATATCAAAGTTCCTTATTTTTTTATTCTTGTAGACTGGTCCCTGTTTTTACAGAAACATGTCTGAGGTATAGGAACATGCCAGCTAGGGTTTTTTCCCGAGAGGAAAACAAATTTGGGTCATAAAATCTTTGGCTCACTAGTTAGGTACATTTGTAATTATCACTTACACCACGCCCCCTACACTGCACTACACTTATCATCACAAAATAAGTGCTCCTACATAACTCTACAAGTCGCAGCACGCCCCAAGCAGTAGATGCTTGGGATGGCCACAATGAGGAAGCATGTCACCTAGGGGCAACCCTGGGTGAGTGGGGGGACTCAAGAAAATACATTTTTCTTTTTGCTACACTTTGAACACAAAGGAGGGTGAACCTAGCCCAATCCTCCTTCTCCCCCTGTTTTTGATTGGTCTTTTTATTTTGATCTAGGTTTAAACTGGAGGCTGAGGGGGATTCCATTGCAATTTTCGATGCAGGAGAGGTAAACAACTAATGTGTGAGACACTCGCTCTTAGATTTGCAATGATAAGAGGTCCTGAATTGGCGACAGAGATGCTTTTTGTCACAACATAAGCTTGAATGGGAAAGGAGAGCTTAGTGTCGAACATAATATCCCAAAATACTGACTTCTTTAAAGATATTATGAGAATGACCAAGTGTCAAAAAAATTATTCATAGGAAATAGCATAGCCTAAAGAAACAAATGACCTTCCCAAACATATCATCAGGTTTACTTGTGCAACAGGACAATCTTGGACAGAGCTGCTAAGGAGCCTACTACGACTTTTTGGTGGAGCCGTGGTGCGGCAGTGCAGAGTATGACTTTTTAGAAGTCTGGCAGGTGGGTGGCGTGGTGGTCCAATGACAGTTCCTCTTTTAAAGGTGGCGGTGCCATTAAAAAAGGCACTGTAATGCGACCGCGCTACAAGATTCCTGCATGACATGGACTCAAAAGTCCATGCCATGCAGGAACCTATGTGCATGTACACGGGGGAAAATCGTATGCCCCCCTGTGTGCATGCACAAGGGATTGAGGCACAGGGGGACCCGGTAGGGCCTCCTTTGTTTCCTCTTCAACAGGGTGTTTATGGCATGGAACCACCATGAAAATCCTGGCAGAGACGAAACTCGAAATACACCCAATCATATTGCAGCCTCTGACTGCCGCTCCTACCCCTGGAAATGGCAGTTCCCTGGTGGAGCTGGTGGTCCCAAGGATGTCCGACTGCCCGAGTCGTAAGCGGGTGGTCGGACCTCTGGTGCAGCGGTGGCTGGATCCGCCAGTCTCGTAATGCGGCCCTAAGTTGGGAAAAAATCGGCCGTGTTGTATTGCATGCATGGGAAAACATTATGCAGCATAAACTTTACAAAACAAAGCATGTCAATACCATTATTTATTTATTTTATTTTAAAACTTTTATAGCGCGCTCTATTACCACGGGGTATCCTGGCGCGGTGAGTAGTTTAACCTCATGAGTGATAGATCTGGAGCAAGTCTGTTATAGTGGGGCGTTAAAAAGATGGGTCTTAAGATCTTTCTTGAAGACAGTGATGGTTGGAGAGGCTCTAAGGTGAAGGGGGAGGGCATTCCAAGCGTAAGCTGCCTTAACTAAAATAGATTGGCCTCCCAGTCGAGCATATCTATATTTGGGAACAATCAGTTGGCATTGGTTGGCCGATCGCAGGGCACGATTGGGAATATAGAGTGAAAATCGTCTCTGCAAATACATCGGTCCCTGACCATGAGCTGCTCTAAATGCCAACACAAGAATTTTAAACAGAATTCGGTGTGGTACCGGGAGCCAGTGCAGGCTACGTAAGTGGCTCCGCACGCCCGTCCTCCAGGAGAGCGAGAAAAGCAGACGTACTGCAGCATTTTGTATCACCTGAAGACGATGAATCATATACCCAGGCAGGCCGCTAAATAAGGCATTAGCATAATCGAGCCGAGACAAAATCAGGGCTCGAAGAACAGTTTCCTTAGCAGCCCTGGGGAGGAGAGGAAAAAATCTTCTCAGGGTTTGCAAGGTACCAAAGCAGATGCCAGTTAATTTTTTTACATGATCCGAAAACTTCAGGTCCTGGCCGAACCAAACCCCCAAGTTCTTAGCTGGGCCTCCCATCGCACTAGGGCAGGGTAGGTCTGAGGGCCAGATCTGGTCCTTGAAGTTAACAGGGAAGGTGCCAAAAAACAAAACCTCAGACTTGTCTTCATTGCACTTAAGCTGGACTTGTGCAAGCCACCGAAAGACTTCCGACAAGCAGAGCTGGATTGCTGATGGATCCAACACACCCTTAGGCCAGGTGAAAAGCAGCTGTGTGTCGTCAGCGTAGGCCATTATTTTGGCTCCCAGCTGTTCCGCCAGATAGAGTAGGGGGGTCATATAAACGTTAAACAATAAAGGGCTCAACGTAGACCCCTGCGGAACTCCAGTTGTCAGTCTCTTTGGGGCCGAAGAATGGGGGGGCATCCAAACCTGCTGAGTTCTGTCGCTCAAAAACGATGAAAGCCAATCGAGGACCAGCCCTGAAATGCCAACTGCTCCCAGTCTTGCAATAAGCAAGGCATGGGGCACCGTCTCGAAGGCAGCAGAGAGGTCCAATAAAATCAGGACCGCTCTGCCGCCCCCGTCTAAGCACTCCCGAACTGCCTCTGAGACCTCGACCAGTGCCGTCTCGGTACTGTAGGCCGCCCTGAACCCCGACTGAGCAGGATGTAGGGCGTGAGAGGACTCGATGAAACTATCCAACTGTTTGAAAGCCACCTTCTCACACACCTTGGCCAAAGCTGGCAGCAGTGAGATAGGCCGGTAGCTCGATGGTATTGATGGATCTAGACCAGCCTTTTTTAGCAGCGGGAGCAGTTTTGCCTCCTTCCAGCTTCTCGGAATCGAGGCAGTGGAAAGGGAGAGGTTGACGATCTGGGTCACCTCTTGAGCAATGGTATCCACTATCCCTCCCAAAACCCTGGCGGGACAAGGGTCCGAGGGAGATCCGGACTTTAAAGCCACCAGGATTTGCCGTATGTCAGATTCCGATGCTGGCCGGAAGGCAGCAAACTGAGCCTTTGGACATCGTCTATCAGATAATGAAAGGACAGATGAGGTCGCAAAGGTCTTTTGAGTCGCTTCCAGGTCCAGTTGGATTTTTTTAATTTTGTCCGTAAAGTAACAAGACAGTTCTTCACACCATGGTGCAGAAGAAGGAAGCAAGGATTGGGCGGCGCAAGGAGATAATATGCAAGGAGATTATATGCTACACAGATGCAACTGAGAAAGTATGCCTGTGTTTTCACACTGATGGCCACCCAATTGTAAATTGAATAATGATTACAATGCTTAATACACATCAAAAAATCATGCAACATCACCTACCCGTACGTTTTGCCATTTGTTTTGCCTCTTTGGTTTTAGTATTGCATGTTAAGCTCAATTGGGTTATTTTATGTGCTTTGAGTAGGACTGTGGTTGGGTTGATCCCTAAGGGGGTTTGTGCAGTTCTTGCAACACAGCACCGACTTTGCTTCCATTTGTGTTGTGTGATGCAATGCCATTTAGTTGCACATTGATGAGCTTTTCCATTGCTGTGTGTCACATAAACCACCAAGGAGAAACTTTTTTTTTTTTTTTTTTTTTTTTTGGTTTTTAAAAGATCTTTATTACACAGTATGCGGTTATCATACATTTCACAGTCTACAACTTTACAAAGACTGCATAAGCATGTGGTAGTTCGTTAGGTTCTGAACAGGATGACACAGCCATTCAGCCGGCAACCCGGGGGTCCGGCGGCGAATTCCATGTGTTAGTTGGTATAACCATCTGTGGGCTAATGGCGCTAATGGTAGATCTCATGGTTTTACATTTTATCTTCAAGATTCACGTCACAATGGTCACCCAGCATTGGCTCCATGAATGTAGCTTCCCAAATCCCATAAGTCGCGTGTGAGTCAGCTGTGGGTAGCCAGAGATGGGGAGGGGAATTGGCTATATATGCGTCTCCAATGCTGAGTCAGTGTTTCTGTGCTTGTATTGTCAATGTGTGCAGTAGTATAGCTCACTGAGGCATAGGAGTGAGCAGGTGCAGTCAGCAGGGTTAGACCGCAGCCATGTTGGGTAAGGCTCCTACGACCTAGCAGTAGGGTGTCTGTGTGTCTCCCCAGTTACATCACTGGGAGGGTGCTAGGGACATGACAGCGTACAATGAACAGAGTATCTTATCCATGTGCAACACGTATGTGGCCAGGTGTCCATGTGTTCCTCTTGCAGTGTGCGAGTGGCATCGCGACCCCGCGATTCGCAGGTGGCGTGAGGTCTCTGAGGGATTGTCTCCAGTTAGTAACGTGTTGTTTCTAGTGTCTTCATTTCAAACAAGAAAAGTAGGTCTGGTCAGGAAACTTGACCAGTAAACAAACTGTTCCCTACGCCTATATATTGGCTGGGAAAACTGGGGGTTGGGAAAGTGTGAGAGGCAGGGGAGGGGAGAGGGGGGGAGATCGTTTCGGTTTCCAATGTGGAGCAACTATTGTAAAGTGGGGTCCAGCGAGGCTGCGTGCAATGCATAGAGACAGTCGAGGGGGGGGGGAAGAGAGGGGGGGGGTGGGAGGGGGGGGAGCGCGGCGGGGGAGGGGTGTGAGTCCTCCATTGTATTCAAGATCATATGGGTATCATCTGCAGTGCAGGGCAGGGCGTACGTCGGCGTAGGCATGTCAGGGCCAGGGTATCGTCACGCACTCAGTGCCTCAAAGGCGTCTAATGTGTGCTGGGGAGGTGGTCGCATCCTCATCCAGTGCTGTATGTCTCGCGCTGACGAGTGGTGAGTGGGCGGGGGGAGAGTCGCAGGGTTGCATCCACCCTCAGTATCGGTTAGTATCGCTATGGCGATGTTGCCTTTCGTCTCATGCGACCCCCCGTTCCTGGCAGGCGTGATGGAATGCCTTTAGGAGGTCGTTCCAAAGCTGGGCGATAGGGAATTTGCGGAGTCCCGCTGTTTCTTCTCGAAGAAGAACGTGCCCTCCGCTCGTGCCCAGTTAGTGAAGGAAGCGCGCCAATGTCAAACATGTGGGGGGGTCGCCGCCTTCCAACGCTTGGTGATCAGGCGCTTAGCCGTTATGAGCCCCATGTCCCAGAAGCGTGTCCGCACTTTGTTGAGCTTCGTGCGTTTATACAATCCTAAGATGCATGCTTCCCACGTGTGTGGTATTTGCTCGTCAGCGCTGCGTGTGAGGAGCGTCACGACCTCGCTCCAGTATGCGTGCAGTTCAGGGCAATGCCACAGCATGTGTAAGATGTCAGCTCCAGCCAGAGAGCAGCGCGGGCAGGCAGCATCTGTGGTGGCAAAGTATCTATTGATCTTGTCAGGCGTTAGGTAAGCGCGGTGCAGAATATAGAATTGTATAATTTTGATGCGGGGGCTGCGCGGGATATATGTCGGTCCAGCTAATATCATTGCCCATTCTTTGTCGGTCCAGGCCCGCCCTCTGTCTGCCGCCCACCACTCGCGCAACCGCAGCGTGGGTGGCTGCGAGTGTGTCTGCAGGGCCTGCGCCAACCAATGGATGATGAGCGAGCCAGTCCCCATAACATGGAGGTACTGTAGAAAGCTGTGCATCGGTAGTTCCTCCGCTACATCTCCCCAGGAGGTAGAGAGTGTGTGCAAGAGGGACGCATGTAGCAGGAACTGTCCAGCTGGGAGCTCCGTGGCAGCAGCTAGGTCCGCAAAGGTGAGCAGCGTTCCCTCAGCATACAGGTCGCCCAGGGTATCCACCCCTGCTTGTGTCCAGCTAGTCAGACAAGTCACAGTCAGTGCTCCCGTTGGGCTCGGGGTGCCTAGAATGGGCATGGTCGGGGCGTATGGCGTGGTAGCCCGGGTGAGTTTCAAACTGCGCAGAAAGCACTCGCGCGCCACCGCCAAGTGTAGCTGGGGGGGCGGGAGGTTCTGGATATTGGGTGGAACAGGGTATTGATTTGCGTTTGCGTCCAGGCAGCAGCATCCGAGGCAGTATCCTCAAGGTGTTTGCCGCTAAGCCACTCCGACACCCACTGCATCTGTGCCGAAAGATAGTACAGTTCCATGTTGGGAACCGCTAGGCCTCCCAGTGCCGTTGGCATGTAGAGCTTAGTCAGCGCTACTCTGGGTCGACCCTTATTCCAGATGAGGCTCCTCAGCAGGGTCTCCAGGTCCCGGAATATTTTTTTCGGCACGTAAGTCGGTATATTAGCGAAATAGTACAGCAGCCTAGGCAGTACTATCATTTTGATAAGTGCTATCCGACTGGGCACATTAAGGGGTAAGGTGTTCCAGAACGTGATCTGCGCCCGAATTGAGGCAATTGCTCGCAGGAGGTTCCCCTCCAGGATATCCAGTGGAGTCCGATAGATTCGTATCCCCAGATAGCGGAACGTGGTGGGATACCACTGCAGCCTGCCGCCACCTAGTCGCACATCACACTCGGGCGTATCCGGGTGGAAGGAGTAAGCCCCCGACTTGGACCAGTTGACGCGCAGTCCCGACATCTCCTCGAAAGTTCGGAAGACGTCAGCCAGAGAGGCCGGGATGTTGGTTATATCCCTGACGTACAACAGTAAATCATCTGCGTACAGCGACACTGCATGGAGACCGTCCGCCAGTGGTATGCCCCAGTCGGCCCCCTGTGCCCTAAGGATTGTGGCCAGGGGCTCCATGGCTAGAGAGAACAGTAGAGGCGAGAGGGGGCAGCCCTGCCTAGTGCCTCTGCAGACTCGGATGGCGTCCGAGAGTAGTGCACCCGTGCGTACCCTAACCGTCGGCCTGCCATAAAGCAAGTCCACCATGGCCTCGTATCCACCACCCAGTTGGAACTTTTCCAACACCGCTCCCAGGTACGGCCACTCCACCGAGTCGAATGCTTTCTCCAGGTCCAATATCAAGCACCCTGCTCTAGGCCACCGCAGGGTGGCATACTCCTGCACCCAGAAGAGGCGTCGGATATTATGGGAGGTGTGGCGTGTTGGGACAAAGCCGTTTTGATCCTGGTGCACCAGTCGGGGCACATAAGGGGCCAATCTCCGAGCTAGAGTGGAGGCCAGTATTTTGTAGTCCGTATTTAGCAGCGCCAGCGGGCGATAAGAGCCCACTTGTGTGCGATCCTTGTCCGGTTTAGGAATGGAGATCAGGGTCGCCTCATTTAACGTCGGGGGTAAGGCAGCGTCCTCTAAGGCCGCAGCATACATCCTTAGAAGTTCAGGGATGAGTATGGCCGAGCCTGCTTTATAAAATTCGGCTGGAAGCCCATCCGGGCCCGGGGATTTGCAATTAGACAAGTTAAAGGTTGCGTCGCGGACCTCTTCAGGGTTGAGCTGGGCTCCCAGCTCGTCCTGCTGCGCAGCAGTCAGTTGCGGCATTGGCAGGGGGGCAAGGTAGCCAGTGATGTCGGGGTGCGGGTGAGGTAGCCGCGAGCGATATAGTGCAGTATAGTGTGTAGTGAACGCGTCGTGGATCTGGAGCTGCAAGTATAGTAGGCCCTCCCCTTCCACTTGTATCGCTACCACTGGGGTGGAGCGCGCCTCTTGTGATATCAGCCAGGCCAGTAACTTGCCAGGTCTGTCACTCATGTGATGTGTCCTCGCCGAGTGCGCTGCGTAATTGATGTCGCGAAGTCGCTCCAAGAGGCCCGCGTGTTCTGCGCGCGTCTCCTGCAGCGAGTCAGCGCTACCCTCAGCGGCCTCCCCCTCCCTCTCGAGTAGAGTAGTCTCCAATCTGGTGAGCTCGCTCTCTAGTTGTTGTCTCATGTGGCCCTGTGTTCTCAGGCAGTGGCCCCGGATCACCACCTTGAAGGCATCCCACTCCACCTGTGGGGAGGACGCCGTGCCCGTGTTGTCCTCAAAATATTGAGCAGTGCGTGTGAGAAGGGACTCGCGAAAAGTCTTGTCCAGCAGCATCGTCGGCTTCAGTCTCCAGGTGGGGACAGGAGGGCGTGGTCGGTCCCAGGCCATGGTCAGAAAGTGTGGGTTGTGGTCAGAGTGTGTGCGGCCCATGTAGAGTGCGTCAGTCACAAGGGGTAGGAGGTCAGTGGTGGACATGAATCGGTCTAGGCGGACATGTAAATCGTGGGTGCCTGAATAGTAGGAGTAGATACGTGTCCCAGGGTTGTGTGATCTCCAAACGTCATGGAGGTCCCACTGCTCGGCCCACTCCAGCAGTGCCTTCGTGGCTCCGCGTGTCGGAGCGCCAACAGGGGGCGGGGAGGAGCGATCCAGTGTAGTATCTAGTGTGCAATTGTAATCCCCACCCAGTAACCAGGGGGTCGCGTGCCAGGTCGCCATTATCGTAGAGAGGCGCGCCAGGAAGCCACCCTGGTCAGTGTTTGGAGCATACAGTGATACCAGCACCATCTGGTGCCCATCGAGTCTGCCTCGTATCGCTACGAACCTACCCTCCCGATCTATCGTAGTGTCTGTAGTCGTCCAGGGGATCCCAGGGCGGACCCATATCAGTGCGCCGCGGGCATATGAGGAATAGAGCGTGGCGTAGAGTTGTCCGTGCCATTTGCGGTGTAGCGCCCGGACCTCTGCCTCGTTCAAGTGTGTTTCCTGAAGCAGTGCTATGCCTATCTTATGTCGCTTCAAGTATGAGTAAATCTGGTAGCGTCGTGCTGGTGTGTGTATCCCCCTGATGTTCCAAGTGCATATACGTGTCTCAGTCATTGTTCTATTGGGTGTAGGTCCCCCCACACCCCCCGTCCCCCAGGTACTCAAGCAGCACTCCCCGCCCGGCCCAGTGCCCCCTCTCCAATACAAAAGTGCCCCAAAGTTTCAGTGCTGAGCGTGGTGATCTCCGAAGAAGGGAAAGGATAGGGGAAGGGATGGAAACACGTGGCCTCAACATGGCTACGTAAGCTAAAATGCCAAAAGGTCGGCTACAGAACATGTCGCCGTCCAAACGCTCGTATGAGCTCGTAAACTATACAGTTTTAAGGGGTACGCTGTGGCTTAAGCTGTAACAGTACAAATAACAGTATTATCCATAGTGAGTGCAGCATCCCACCCGGGTAGGGTCAGGAGGCCATTGCCGTCTGGCGGTCGCCCAGGTCTCGTCCTTCAGCGCAGCTATAGTAGCCCGCCTGGCATCTAGCTGGCGGGGCGGGGTAGGGCCGTCGGGGGGACGAGCCCCCGCCTCAAATAGTCTGGCTGTCTCTGGTCAGCTCGTGTGTTGCTGCCGATTAGGTGACCAGTACGCAACAGTAAGTGATCAGGTCTTGTACACATAATAAGCACAGTACCTGGTCAGGGTTCAGTGTCTCAAGGTGGACAGGATCCAGCAATGTAGAGCTGCTTAGTTCTCCTCTCACAATGGAGGCCTGCAAAGCCCCCGCGCAGTTATGTCATTTCCATCGCATGGGAGCTGGATTCTGCGTGGGTCGCTCTCCAAACAAGTCTGCAGTTTGTGGAGTGACATCCGGGAGGTCGTCAGTTTGCTGGGAGTCCTGTAGGCCATAGATTGCCTCATCATCGCTCGGGAGAGGCGTTGGAGTTGCGTCCGGGGCAGGGGATGGAGTCGGGAAGCTGCTGATTTCCACTACCTTGCGAAGGGCATCACGTTGTTCCTGTATCATCTCGCTTGCAGTCGGAGAGTGAGCTGGCGGTTCTCTTGTTCTGGGAGGTGTGGGAGCTCTTCGTCTTCGGCGCCTCCGCGCCCCTCGTGTGCGTTCTGCGGTGGCAGTCCCTTGCGCCCGCCTAGGTACCTCTGGCATGTTCTCGTCTAGCCAGGCCTCGACTTCATCAGATTCCGTAAAAAAGTGCGTTTTGTCTTTCGCTACCACCCGTAGCTTGGCAGGGAAGAGAAGCGAGTATTTAAGTCCAGCTTGCCGCAATCGTCTTTTCACTTCCAGGAAGGAGTGTCTTTGCCTTTGGACTTGCACGGTATAGTCCGGAAAGAACATCACTGTGGTGTTGTCAATCCTGATCTCGCCTAGTTTCCTGGCTTACCGCAAGATCGCGTCGCGGTCTCTGTAGGATGATTGGTCTGGGGTTCGAGCCAGTGGCTAGGGGTTTCGTGGGCACTCGGTGGGCATGTTCCACCACAAAGTGAGGCGACAGCACCCCCTCCGGTAGCAGTTCACGTAGCCAGTCCTCCACTCTCTGCGTGGGGTCCTTCCCTTCCCATTTCTCCGGAATGCCCACCAGGCGGATATTGTTCCTTCTCGCCCTCCCCTCTGCATCCTCCGCGTGATCCTCTAGGAATTCCACTCTGTTAAGAAGATCCTGTATGTGCTTGTCCGACTGCGACACCTTCGGTTCCATTATCGTCACCGCACCTTCCAGCGCGCTGGTGCGCTCCTGCAATTTCTTGTGGTCGGCTCTGAGATGAGTTAGATCAATCGCCACTCCGTCTATCCTGGTTTCCAAAGAGGTGCGTGTCTGTTGTAGAGATTCCTCCATCCTTTCCATAGCCGCCAGGACGGAGTCCAGCTTCGACGCCACGTGATCGGCGTCCATTTTGGAAGGTGTTTTCGCCGTCTTCCCCTTCACCGACATGCCCCCCGTTCCGGTGCGTGTCTTCACCCCGCCAGACATGGGGCAAGTTGCATGCGTAGGCAGCAGCAGGGGGCGTCTCTCGCTTGCGATTGTGAGGACTCAGGGGGGTATGCAAGTTCGTGGGTCGCGTCTAAGGTGTGTCAGGCCATGCAGGCTAGCAACGTTGTCTCATCAGTCCTCCAATGCCGCCTGCCCTTGGCGTGGTGTGGGAGCCTCGTGGATGCACCTACTCCCTCTGCCCTCACACTGCTGTTCCGTAGCGTGCGCCTCAGCCAAGCGCCTGGGGATTTGCGGCGCAGCTGGTCACAGGTGTCAGGAGGACGGGGCGCCAGTCCAGTCCTGGAGAATGTGATACTCCCGCCGTCTCCAAGCGCCAGTCTGGTCCCACCAGGGCAAGTATTGCTGTCAGGGTGCCTTCCGGGGTAGTGTTGTTGCAGGCGTTGGGAAACTCTGGTAGCTACCGAGGGCGGTCGTGCTCCGGTAGTGTCTCTGCGGCTCTCCGTTTGTGACCTCCTCTATGATGGGGGGAGGGGGGATTCCCCAGTCCGGGTACTCACTGCGTCTCTGGAAGGGTCCGCCAGCTCCTAGGTCCCCTGCCCGTGGCGCCAACGTGGGGTGGAATGCAGCATCAGCGGGGAAGAAAGAAGAAGGCTCCACTCTACCGACTGCGTCAAGCGCCAGCCGGGATCCGCCAGGGCAAGTATCGCTGTTAGGGCGCCTCCCGGGGCAGTATAGTTGTAGGCGTGTGGGAGCTCAGGCAGCCCCAGCGGGCGGTCGTGCCCCGGCTGCGTCTCAGTAGCCCTCTGCCGGCACCCCCCTCTATGATGGGGGGGAGGGGAATTCCCCGATCCGGGCACTCACCGCGTCGCTGTGTGGGCCCTCCAGCTCCGGGGTCCCTTGCCCGTGGTGTCGCCGCGGGGTGACATGCAGCATCGGAGGGACAGAAGGAAGAAGGCTCCACTCATCCGCCAGCGCCCCTGCGCCACTCCCGCGTCGCAGCCCAGGTCGCGTCTGCATTAGGCGGGTGTTCACCCCCACTCGTCTGTGCTCCCGCGGGCCCGTCCAGACCCGCGTCGAATTCTCGCCGCTCCTGGCTCACCGTCTTCCCCAGCTATTATCTCCAGGGCCCGATGTGTGGGGCTTTCGGTCGCGCCTCTGCGGGGGTCGTTGCACCCGTCGCCGTCCGCGCCCAGTAGTAGTCGGGCCGTCTCCGGTGGGCCGCTGGGTGAGGCCCGGTAGGCCGCAAGAAGCCGCGGCCTCGCGTGATTCGGCACCCGGTCCTGGCGCAGGCAGGTCGGCTGTATTGTCGCCACCAGCCGCGGTGCGGAGCCCTGCAGCCGATCCTCTCCAAATTCGGCCCAGATGCAGTCAAGGTTTGCGGGCAGACCCGCCAGCAGTTACAGGCCAAGCAGGACAATTTTAGCCGGATAAATGGCCCGGGGTAGGGGAGCTCAAGCAGGAGCTCTACCCGAGCACGTCTTCCACCATTGCGTGCTAAGCCACGCCCCGACCAAGGAGAAACTTTATATTAAATAATAACCTCTTTGTGCAATAATCACTTTCCACAAATAGTTGTATTAGCAAAAAGGACACATTATTAGGACAGGTACGTAGTTGTATGAATTGCTTAAAATATAAATAACAACATACTATCAGCCTTGCTAATACATACAATTCCTGACAAAGCCAATTAAACAACTACCAAAGAGTACAAGCCATTCCCTAACCAAGTCCCCCTACCCGAGCCTCATTCTCTTTTCATTCACAGGCCTTCCCTTACATTCGCCACTCTGTCTCTCACACACCCTACCAAACATCCCCAAATGAAACCTCCTTATCCTACTCCAATGCCCTGAACTTCATCTTCCCCTACCCTGTGCTCCCCTGAGGGGTAGATATACATGCTCCTGACTCTCTATCCCCCCAAACTTTCACCATCCAGCAAAAAAACCTGAAGGGTGTTTTACAGCCCCACAACCTGCCCGAAACGAATAGTTATCGATGCTAATGGTTACTTACACCAGACTTTTTCCCTCCACAATTTTCTGACTAACTCCCTCAGTTCCATCATGTAGTATGCATTGCCAAACTGTGACAAATAAACATCATCATCCCTAAACAAGAAAGAATCCTCCTCCTTATGCCACTGTGTGATAAAACATGATTGTCAGTTGACATACAAAAAAACTCACATGGCTCTGTTTATTGTTTTCTTGCTTTGTCAATAGCTGCATGTTTGAGCTCCCCTCTCCAGTATCTTCTTTGCACAAATTCCATCCAAATTAAACAAGTCCCCAAAATCTTTCTCTTTATCAATTGCAAATCTACCTTCATCTGTTTCAAAAGTGTTAAACCCAATAATGTACCTAGAACATTCCCTCTCAAATGTATTATCAACATGTTTGACCATTCCCTCTCAGTCACAAGGCATGCTAAAAAAGGTGGTAAGCTGCCTCAGCACAGCCCACCTCTACCAAGACTTTTTCCCTATATCTGCTGCTCAGCATGTTTAGTCACCCAACATGCAAAAGAATGCCCTATTATTCACGCTAACATCTTACTCCTCGATGGACTGCTCACAGACCTAATGAATAGAAAATAACAGTATTAAACATGGCAATATAAAAAGAGCTGTCTCAAAAAATGTACTTCCTCACATAACGCTAACAACATTTTGATTTTTATCTCCCTATTGAGCTTAACTGCCACCAATTCCAGACTAAATGTGCTGCTTCTGTGGCTGCTCTAATTCTGAAAGAATGTGTTTAAAAATTACCTGGCACTAAGTCCTAATTGACCAAAGCTAGTCTCGTGACTGACCATAAATAAGATGCCATAACCTTACCTCCCCCTTTGTGACAAAATATTTCTTCCTGTATTTCCCATTCACACTCCAAGGGCAGACTACTGCTCTTGCGCCTTTGTTAAACCACACCCATTTCCTCCTGCCTAACTGATCTGTTTTTGAATTTCGCAACCATATCCTCAATTTGTCCCCATCTAAGCAAACTTCCCTAGCTTAAACTTGGAACAAAGCAACTTAGAAACTCTAAAGGCCCCAAAGAACATCCACAACATACACAACCATAAAATCATTACCTTAAAGCAATTATAACAACACTCAGGTAGGATTTGTAAACTTTCCTGTAGGAAGATGAATGTTAATGGTGCTCTTAACTTGTTTCTTGATCCTCTCTCTCTAGCTCTACCCACCAACACTCTCCATATCAATTCACCATCCACCGGATCGTATCCCCCATATAACTTTCCATAAAGTAATACACCAGCTTATTTGCCCTCTATAGTAGTTGGAAATAAGCCTTTACCAATTAAATGTAACACAAAATTAATTACCCTACCTTCTCGATTATAATGCCTGTTAATGGGCAAATTCTGTTAAACTGACTCAAAACTACTAAACTTTTGCCATGCCTGCCAATAACTCCTTTTTGTGGAGACTGCTATTGATTTCTTAACCAATTCCATAACTATTACTCCCTCCATGACCAAATGTCATGTTGTAACTGTGTCTTGCTGTTCTCAGATCCTGGTGTCAGTGCTCAAAATCGTTGCTACTGGGAATGAGATAAAGAGCTGTTGAAAACTCTGTTGGCTTCTCCACCAGAAGGCCAATCTCTCCTTTTGGCATTGTCAAAGAATCCTGCTCCAGACTGTTCCACCCTGAAGGTCTCCCTTCACCACTGGCCCCTTGAGACACTCCAGCTCTGACTGGCTATGCCTGTTCCTGCATATCATCAGCTCCACAAATCCTTTTGCCCTTATTAAAGGGCCCTATCATCTGATGACCCTTAAACACCAGGAGCTTTCATTGCCAGCTTCTGTTTAAAGTTTACTGGAACATCACTGTGAGCCTGTAATGAGCTTTCACCCCTCAACCTGCATAAGCCCTCCCACTCTGCCTCAGCTTGTTGGAACTATAATCTTGTTTCATTAATTCTACCAAATTAATTTGTTAATTAATATCTACAGCTTGCCAATTATTTACTATAGATTTCCAGTTTATCTATAAAAGCTGTTCCTTTCATAATTTGGGCTGAAGTGACTACAAATCCCATCATGCTCTCCTGCAGATCCTCCCCATCTTGGAGTGCAGCAGCGTGCTTCCTATTTTGTGCCCGCTGGTGGCCCAAACTGCTCACCACATTTGAACAGCTACTGGGAGGCCTTGCTCGAAGCTGCTCCGTCTCCTCAGGCCTTACCCCCTCCCCCTTATCGTGCACATGTCTGTCCGAGCTCCCCCAGACATGTGGTACCGCTGCCTCAGCAACAAATTCCTCGTGCTAAGACACTTCAAAGTTAGATGGCCCAATACGTGCCTTTAAGCTATACCTCCGGTTCAGAGGCTTATCTGATTTAATACTTTTGCTTGTTTCTCCCGCTCCCTGGCTCTGATGCCTGCCGTAAAGGGGGGGGGGACAAGGGTGATTGCCACTGCCACTCCAGATGCCGATTGCCTTTTTGGCATTGCCATCCACATCTAAGCCTGCTTTAAAACGCCTGCTCTTATGAAGTCTTCCTGCCCGCAGTGCACAGCGGGCACAACCCTTTCCTAACGTCCTCATTTTCTTCCATATTAAAAACGGAGGGACATATTAGCAAGAACCTCGTTAAAATGATCGCCGTTTTAGCGGCAGGAAACTGCCGCTAAAACGGCGATAACGGGCTTGCTAATGTGCATTATAGAATTCCAATAGAACCCAGGTTAGATGTGTAGGACATCTAACCTGGGCTTCTATTGGAATTCTATAGCGCATATTAGCAAGCCCATCATCGCTGTTTCAGCGGCAGTTTCCTGCCGCTAAAACAGCGATATTTTTAACGAGGTTCTTGCTAATATGCCCTTACATCCCATAATTTGCCTGAGGAATGTATTAATTATGTATTCCTACAAAAACCAATATTCCTCACAAATAACCCAATACCGTCCACACTAGCTCCTCTTCAAAAACATTCCCTGTCTTCCCACAAGGTGAGTGGAGTCAGCAAAAGAGACTGAACTCCTCACCTTACTGTCCCTAAATTCCCTTTCATGCAACCCCGCCCACAGCTGCCCTTAAAACTATTACCTGCCAAGCCTTGGATGACCTGTCCACGCACAAGTTAACGCAGGAGGGAAGACCTGCTTTGCCTTTGCTCCCCCAGGGTCCCTTCAATCAAAAGAGGGCGTTACTTTAAAGTGGCCCTCAAATACAGAACACAGCCCTCTTGTTGAGCATAATAAAAATAATAGCGGAAAAAGAAAGAACAAAAAGTCCTCAAATACAGAAAAGCTGGGTCAGGTGATAAAGTGTGATTGTCCTATCTAAACGTTGTGCTCACAATTTAGCAAGAAAAGTTATATTAAATGTAGTTTCTTTCCTGCACTAAAGTGATTCATGGAGGTAAGATGACACAGGAACCAATATCTTAGCCACAATATTATCTCTGCTCACGTTCCCCTGGTCAGATTACCCTGGTTGTTTGTTGCTTTGCAGCCGGACAGAAATACATTTCTTTCATGCAACAAGCGCGAAGTCCACAGTGGCCCGCGTGAACTCGGCACCAATTCATCAAACTGACACAGCCGTCCTCCCCCAAGGACACAGACTTTCCCAATCACAAAGTGCATGAAGGACAGTGTGAAAGAGAGTCTGCCTGCAAGACACAACTTGAGCAAGGGGATACCTTATAGGAAAGCGCAGTTCGAATTCCAAAAATATCACCCACATGATTTATGAAATAGTCTGCGGGAGACTGGAAAAGCGGAATTAGCATTCCGTCAACTGCTGCGGTTGTTATTTAGCATGGCATTGTGCATGAGCCCATGCTGCCATCTGATAAGTAGAAACCATTGTATTCAGAATAAAAGAAACGTTCTTCATTGGCAGGCAAACTTCACTCAAAGAAAAAAAAAGGAACAATCTGTTCTCATTTTTTTTCACAGGAATATTACAGTACATTTTGCACTTTACATGCAGTAGCACCTGCAGCAGTAAAATAAAAAATAAAAAACAGAGGCTCATGTTTTAATAACATTTCCACCATGGAGGGATTTCCAAAGGACTATTCGTTTGCATAGGAGATCTGCAATTTATACTATCTATGCTCCCGCGCTGCCATCTTTTAACCTTTATAGGGGGTGGTTTGTAGAAAGTGACCAATAATCTCTGCCACAGTCTGGATGCTATGGCTGTCATTCTAAAATGTGCTGATTAGTAGTCATGCAGGATTTTGTGGAATAACAAGAAGTATTATCGCGTGCCAAATAGCAGAGCTGGAAAATACATGAGTGGGCGACTAGGTAATAGAGAAGAACTCCCTCCCCATTTTGGAAGAGCTACTATCACTATATTACTCTGCCAGTGAAAGTCACAATAATTTCCTTCCTTGCTTGGTGGACCTGGTAGGGAAGTCCATCAGTTGCCACCAGGAGCAAGGAGAAAACTTGTGCGACTCTGTGTTATTACACAAATAAAATCTAGATGTAGGAGTTTGTTTGTATAATAAAATGAGTTATTAGTTGTGCAGGATGTGAGTCCTGTGCAAGTAATAGGTCTACATTTGTCTCCTTTTGGGTAAACAAGTACACCATTGTACCACTTGATTTTGTAACGGTAGCCATGCAGAGTAGTTCAGGTGCAAGACTGACTGACTGACCGAAGGGTTTATAAAGCGCACTTATGCCGAGCCGTCTTGGCGCTGGGTGAATATGATGCAGACAACAACAGATCTTAAGAACTTGAGAAGAGCCAGGTCTTTATCATTTTCCTAAAAACTGCCCTATAGGATTCTACCCTGATTGTCACAGGGAGGGAGTTCCATAAAATGGATGCTTGGTAAGAGAAACCCTTTCCTCCCCATCTAACTCTTTTTGTTCTAGGGACACAAACCAATCCTGTATTTGCAGACCTGAGAGAGCGTTGGGGCTGGTATACAGAAAACAAGGTTTGAATGTCAGCAGCCCCTCCTCCATATATAGCCTTGTGCAGTAGGCATAGGGCTTTAAAGTTCACTCGCTGACGGACTGGGAGTCAATGTAGCTCCTTAATGACCGCTGACGTTGGGTGGTATTTAGGTAAGCCAAGTAGAACCCGAGCCGCTGCATTCTGAAGCGACTTAAGTTTTTTGATCTGTCCCTTGCCAACTCCCAAATATAGGGCATTACAATAGTCGATTCTGGACAAAACCAGAGCTCCGACCATTGTTTTCTGAAGTGACAGAGAAATGAAGGGCAGAATTTTCAGCAGGATTTTTAATGTGAAAAAACATGCAGAGGAAACTTAATTTATTTGTGAGGCAAGTTTAAGGTCCTTGTCAAGCACAAATCCCAGGTTCCTGGCCTTGGGCACAGGGATTGGACAGATGCCTGCCCCAGGAGGCCACCAGGCTTGGCTCCATATAGAAGGTAGTTGCCCAAACTCTTGGACCTCGTTTTTTTCTGTATTTATCTTTAAACATTTCAAATTCATCCACGCCATTACGTCTGTGAGGCAATTATGGAACCTCAAGCTGTTAACACCACACTTTGTGTCACAGAGACCACTAGTTGAGTGTCGTCAGCGTACAGCACCAACATTATGCCATGCTCTTTGATTACCCGCGCCAGGGGACTGACATATAGATTAAATATTGTCGGAGACAAGGCAGAACCCTGTGGGACTCCACATGGGAGATGGAAAATTTCTGATTGCAGGCCATTCCAGTGGATCAGCTGTTCTTGTGATGTTAAAAATGATGTAAGTAGGGTCAGAGCCACATCTTCAATACCCACATCCCTCAATCGATGCAGCAATACTGCATGATTTACGGTATCAAAGGCTGCGGTCAGATCTAACAGGTTGAGTGCGGCTCTGCCTCCCCCATCCATCACTTTACAGATCTCTTCTGTGGCCATGATTAGAGCTGACTCGGTGGAATGCCGAGAGCGAAAGCCATGTTGTGTGGAGTCCAGAATGTTAATGCTATCCAGGTATTCTGTCAGTTCTAGATATATGCCTTTTTCCCTGAGGAGGAAAATTCCCCGGAAATAATGATCGCATTTAATAGAGGGGTCAAGGAAGAACTTATTTCTTCTGATACCAGGTGTAATATATGAAGGGGACATAGGTCCAGAGGTGAGCCCGATTTAGTATGTAACAACAGGTTGGCAACTTTAGCCTCCTCCTGAGTGGAAAAACGTGATAACCTTTGGTGGTTTCACAGGCTCCCTTTGCCAGCCATCTTCTCTGCTTTTCCCTCCACAAGACCCATGCTCTTCAGGCTGTTTTCAGGGCTCCTGGGGAGTAGTAGAGTCCAAGTCCTCCCCCAACTGGCCCTCGGAGGACGAAAGGTGGCCAGCACTACTGGCTGTCGAGAGACCCATTAGTCCTGGTTGTCAGCTGTAGGGACAATCCTTACACCATCACAGATATGATGTGGCTTCTCTGCTCAGCTGTCTATGATTTTGGAGTCATCCCCTCCAGGTGTAGAGTCTTGCTCTCAATCTCTCTCTTGTGCAGGGGTGTATAGGTAAAGGTGGAAAGTTCCAGATCTCAGCCACCTCAGGCTAATCCTTTCTTCCCCATGTCAGGTGTCCTGCGCCCACTCAGAGGTGTGACTAATGGGCAAACCCTCCCTTGTGGTCACTGCAAACCATGTCTGGGCAGCTTCCCCATCCCACTGGTTTTGGACCCCAGTTGTCCAGAGTGGCAACATTTTTCTAGGTGTGAACTACATCTGCCAGTGACAGGGTAGGCATCCTTTGAAGAGCAGGAAGGAGCTGTCAGTGGCCAAGGCCATCCTGCTCAAGTTAGAAAAACACATACCCATACCCAAGACCTAAAGTGACTTTTGCTTTACAGTTAGACAAGATTCAATTTCACCATTCAACAAAATTTTGGATAACTATAAATATGATCCCTTACATTATTTCTGTAGGTGCACCAATCCAAATTTAGTATTTATTAAATGTAGCCCAGTGTTTCCCTATGGAAGCTGATAGCCTTCCTACAATGAAAATAGCTTTTGGCGATGTTTCATTGCAAGGACATTTTCAACAACTTATATATGTCTGACTTTTAAATACCATGCACTCTGTCTATATCTGCAATACATGCTATTTAGGGATGATGTAATATTATTTAAAAGGAAGGTTTGGGCTTGTGAAAAGGGTTTATTTTGACAGGTTAAATTTGAAGTTTAAAATCTGCAGAGGTATGTTAGCTGTGTGCAACTAGCAGACTGTGCATGACTTATTTCTCATGTACAACCCAAAAATGTATTCACACATGTGTGCACACATGTTCATGTGCATTCACGTGCAGTCAGACCAATTCTCCTTGCCTTATAGCTGTGTCACAGTGGCCTTATCTTAAAAAGCAGACACTCCATCCAATTACCATTAGCATATCTCCTAAGGCATCTTCAAGACTCCATGCCGCTATGTGAAACAAAGAATGACAATCTCTGGTTGTATTTCCTAAGCAGTTTCTTATCACTTAGTTTATTCTCTCCACCCCAGCTGTCCTGATGATCTTGACCTTTACCACTGAAGACAACTGTCTGCCACCTCATTTATATATACACACAGTCTGGAAAGTGAGAGAGTTGGGCCAACAGTGGTAATCACACGCCTTGTAGACAGATCGTCTCAAGTATCTGCTCAGCTCTTCAACCACTATAAAAGTTTGCAGATGTCTTCTTTAGTCCAGTAATTAAAACAATGCCATCCTACTTGCAGGATACCAAGGACATCCTAAATCTATTAAAAGGAATTTCCTCTGACCCAATAACAGAAATACTGACGACAATGGATGTTGAGGCCTCATACAACATTATCTCTCAGGAGGAGTTACTCAGGGTAATCAAAACTCTACTACAGAATACAGAATAAAATTCTATTACACTAAAAGATATTCCATTGGATATCACACACATGACTCTCAATTTCAGAAATTATAGCTGACAACAAAAACTACGCAAACTGAAAAAAACATCATTTTTTTGGTCCACTTCACAGGTTACCGTTATGAGACAAATACATTAACTGCCCAAACCAAGTTTAGTTAAGTGATAATCCTTTCGAAGGCAATATAGTCCCAGAATGGTAAGAATATGATCAAGGGATCAAAGGGCATGGCAAAGTCATACACAAAACAGGAAATGGGAAAAGGAAAGCGACAAGAAATAGTTTTTTCATAAAAGTTCGACAGAGAACTGCAGTGAATAGGGCTTGTTCACAGAAGAGGAAGCAGACACACACATAGTTCAGGGTCTGACCTTAAAATGGCAGCGGCTCAAAGACATCCTTATCATCTCATCCTCTCTAGATACTGCAAGAGTGGTAATCCAGGTGTGTAATTCATTGGTATCGTGCCACCCCTGAACTTCGTTAGGACCGCGCTGTTACTCAACCGTTTTCTTTTCTATAAACATCCTCTGCCAATTCCAGCCCGCCTGCTTCTTGTCATATCTCTTGGACTTAGTCATTCATGTGGGTCACTGAATGCCCTTGACATGGACATGAGATAAACAGACCTCTCAATTGTACTCCACGGAAAGTGTCCGGGTAACCCACAAGACCTTAGGATTGACTAATTTTCTTCCCAGTCTATTTCATTCTGCATCTGCTCTTCTGCTGCTCATTTGGGATCGCTGCACGATTCTGGCTGGATGGAACTGGCTGACCCATGGACTATTGTGCCTCACTGTTTCCTCGCTATGAGCTGACCCCCGAGGTTAGTAGGGACGAGTCCTCCACACCTTGGACCCTGGCTGACGTAGCCCCTCCAGCGACTGCAGCCACGTTCTACTCTGGGCAGACTCTCTCTTCCAGTATTCCCTCTCTAATTTAGACATTCCTCGCCCTCGCAAGCATTGTTGTAGTTTTATACTGATCTGCTCTTATTTGCCGACTACCCATCTATCTGATCACAATTTTTTTCTACTAATATATTGATCTGCTCCATTTTTGCCAATTGTCTATCTATTTGATTTGCTCCATGTTGACGATGTAATTGTCTATCTATTAGATATGCTCCATTTTGCCAATTATAATTCCTCATCTGTCTACCCTTTTCCACGTCTATCCCCTTATTTCTACCCCCACTCTCCCAGTGCCCCCCTTGGTTCCCAATCCTCCTCTCCTGCTCTACCACCCCATTTCCTAAACTTCCCTCTCTCCACTCTGTCTCCCTCCCACATATACCCACAGCCTTGACCCCCACTCCCAGGACCCTACTCTCTCCAAACATGGCCTCAACTCAAGGACCATTCTTTACCCCCCAATCTCTCCAAACATGCTAAGAAAAACTTCAAACATAAACTCCTTATCCGTAACCCTGAAACACTCATTGTTGGTAACTACCTCAGTCTCACCTCCCCATTATAACCAACTACATATTTTACTCCAAACGTCCTTCTAAATGGAAAAGCGTCTTCCTACAACGCCTCCCAATCTCTAAATCAACTAAAATCCCTTATGGATTCAAAATTACTACCGCCCTTTACCCATACTTTGATGGTGATATCGATATCTCCATCTTCACAACGGGAAACATCCTCATACAAGCCACGGTATCCCACCTTTCCATCTTCGAACAGCACTTCAGCATTATGTCTCTCCTCCTTGACTACTCTAAGGCCAACACCCCTTCTCCCCAACAGAATAACACCCCTCTAACCTCTCCTTCTCCACTCTCAACCTTTCAGCTAACTCCGTCCTCCAATCAAGGATTTCACCATTGCCCTCCCTGGACCTCTCTACAGCAAACGACATCCCCCAACCACCGTTACCTATTTCTCATCCCCCTCTAATTTCCCTCTCTCCTCCTAACTTCCGGAACTCACACTCTTTGGACCCCTCCACTAAAAACGGTAGCCCCTAACCCCTGCCTTTTACTCATCACTCCCCTCCTGTGACCCCCTCGTCCTGACCCCCAACCTCTCTCCGCCCCTCCCAAACACTCACATTCACCACTGTCCTTCCCCTTCAATCCCCTAACACAACTCCTTACCCCCTCCCCTTCACCATCCCGAACACCCTCTTCCCCTCCCCATCCCCCCTCTCCTGCCCTATCAGGCCTTCCCAACTCTGCCTCCAAATCCTTTATCCCAACCCCCGATAAATTCACAACCCCCACTCCAATATACTCGCTCTCCACTCACACTATGCCCTTTTATCCTCTCTGACCACATCTCCTGAAGTTCTTAACCTCCTGTCCAACCAAGCCCAACACCTCACTCCTAACAGCCCCTTTACCCCTCACTCCATGCCCACTACCCTATCTCCCCCCACATATAATTCCATCCTCTGAAACAAAACCAGACCATTCCCTACGCCCAGCCCATTCCCTTCCCCCACCCACGCCCCTTCAATACCTCCTTTTACCCTAATTGCCCCGAGCCTACACAATATTGAACTTGACCGATCTAATTTGATTTCTGAACCCCTCACACCTAACAGACCAGTCACCCCTCACTCCACTCCCAATACCTTGTCTCACCCTCACACATCAGTCCACCCTCTGCATCAAACCTAGATCACTCCCTACCCCTCTCCCACGCCCCTTCAGTACCTCCCAACAACGCTAGTTCCCCGAGCCTGCACAACTCTGAACCTGACTTATCCAATTTGATTACCAAACCCCTCACACTTAACAGTCCTGTCACCCCTCACCCCCCACTCTCTACCCTTTCTCTCCCCTCAAACAGCAGTCCACCCTCCGCAACTAACCCAGACCGCGCCCCTCATACCTCCTCTCACCGTAATGGCCCAGTGCCTACACAACATTGAACTTGACCTCTCTAATTTGATTACTAAACTTTCTCAATTCAGGAAAGATTTTATCTTCCTCAGCTCCAGAACCCCCTCACCATAAAATCACCTCCTACCGCCCCAAAATCCAATAACTTCAAACAAAATTATTTGAGATCGACTCCTCTTTGCACTGTATACATTGACCTCGCCATACCTTGAACAATCTCTCACCGTCTGACCTCTCTTACCTATGCAACTCTTACCTTCCCAGTTTACCAACAGTCAACCCTCCACTCCCCTTCTCCCAGATCCCTGTTATCCTAGGGACTAATAGAATCCCCTCCTCAATGGCCTCCCCCTGACCACTGCCCCAACTCACATTGATCCACTCTTGCCCACTCTCCATATGCAACCCCACACCCCTTATATGTATGCTCGTCAACTGTCGCTCCGCAGTCCAGCATGCCACAGAAATTTTGAAAACTATCCTGAGGGAATCCATTGACATTGCATTCCTCACAGAAACCTGGCTCAAGGACCACTCAACGAGCATACTATACCTACTCTCCCCCCTGGGATCGTCTATTCTTAGAAAAGATAGACCTGACAGAGTTGGGGGTGGCCTAGCCATTATCGTTAAAAATGAACTTCAGCTATCCCTTGTCAATAACTCTGGCTATTCCTCCTGCGAATACCTGGAAGCTGTACTGACAACAACATCTATAGCCCCTCTGGAGCCCCCCAGTCCTTTATCGAGGACTTATCTGAGCTCCTGACACAATCCTCATTATCCAACTCAAAAAACCTCTTTCTTGGAGATCTTAACCTCCATTGGAACGACTCTAATGATCCTACTATCTCCCTCCCCAATAATCTACTTGAGATGAATGAATTCAAACAACTATGCATGTCCCCTTCTCACGCTAAAGGAGCCATCTGTGACGCCATCCTTTCCAACGAAGATCTGGCCTCCATGATTAATATTATCCCCATTACCTCATACTGTTCACTATTGCTTCCACTGCAAATCTCCCTACCTCCAAAATCAACGGACCTAAGAATTTGACCAGGAATCTAAAATGTATCCCCCCTGGTGTCCTTGAGTCTAAACTCCAAGCTCAACTTCTTCTCATTCCCCACTCACAAAATGTCAATGAACTCACTGAACACTTTAACAATACGGTCATTGGTATCATTGACCAGTTGGCTCACCTAAACTCAAAAACCAAACAAACACTCCCTCTAACTCTTGGTTTACTACGGAGCTTAATAACGAAAGACGATCGCTCAGACTGTTGGATAGAACCAGGAGACACCATCCCTCTCCCTCCCATCTTGCACTCCTCAGACGTGCTAGATCCACGTAAAAAAAATACATCTTCAAGGAAAAGGCATCCTTCTTCCGCACTCAACGTGATCATGCAAAAAACCGACCTAGGGCACTCTTCAATATCATTCTAAACCAAACTTCCACCGCACCTCCAAATCTGATCGCCTCCTTCGCCAGATGTGAAGAAATGTCCCACTTCTTCTCGGAAAAAATAGCTAAAATTGATCAATCCTTCCTTCCCACACACCTCCCCTCCAACTCCCAATGCAAACCTGTCCTCACCACTAATTCCTACACCGCATCTCCTCCACCTGTTGACCCCTCCTCTCTTCTGAACGCTACCCTAACGCTCACCAGCGACACTCCACACCTACCTACTTCCCCCTAACTACTCCTCACACCTTTCCCCTACCACATCTCCCTAATCCAACTCCACTAACTCACAAATAAAGAATAACGCCTCATTGCTCAACTTCCTCCCAATGACTGAGCTAGAAGTCCTTAAAATAATTGGTAATCGTAAACCATCCTCCCACACAAAAGACCCCTTACCATCTAACCTTATCCCTGCCCTTAAGCACATCATTATCCCATACTGGACCACAATCGTCAACACATCTCTCTCCACTGGCTGTGTCCCCACCTCCCTTTAATTTGGACAATTTTCTCCCATAATCAAGAACCCCAATGCTGACCCCAATTACCGACATAATCTACGACCCATCAGTAACCTCCCACTTCTATCAAAAGTCCTTGAAAAATGTGTCCTACTACAACTAGACAAACAAATCGAAAACTTCAACCTGCTCAACCCCTTTCAATCAGGCTTCAGGAAAGACTGCAGCACCGAAACGGCAATGCTCAATGTTATCGATGACATCCACCACTCACTCAATAATGGCAAACCTTGCCTTCTCATCCTCCTTGATCTCTCCACAGCGTTCAATACAGTCAACCATTCAGCCCTCCTTAACATGCTTAGAACCCGCTTCGGCCTTAATGGTACTGCCTACAAATTGTTTGTCTCCTACCTACAACACCAAACTCAGCAAATCAAAATTCAAAACAATTTTTTTAACCCCACTCCTGTCTCCCTTGGAGTCTCCCAAGGTTCTATTCTCTCTCCCTCCCATTTTAACCTCTTCAAGGAGCTCGTTACCCTCATTCTTAAACAAGCAGGCATCAACTACCACCTCTACGCAGATGACGCCCAAATCTATTACAAGATTAAAAACCAAGATGACATCCTACACCTCAAAAACACCCTCACCAAGATCCAAACCTATTTCCATTTCAATCATCTCAAACGTAACCTTAATAATACCAAAATCATTCTCTTCTCCCCTAATAATAACCCCCTGCCCATTCACTACTGGATCTCTGACCATAACGCACTCAACTGCTCACTCACCTTGTCAAACTCTGTCAAATCTCTTGGGATTTCTATTGACAACACCTTAACCCTCAATGTCCACATCAAAAACTCAGCTAAAGGAGCCCTCTTTACTCTCCCTCATCTCAAGAAAATCAAACATCTTATACCTACCGATGACTTTAAACTTGTTGCTCAGTCACTTGTTCTTTCTTGTATTGATTATGGTAACACCATCCTCAACGGAATCCCAAAGGTCCACCATGTTCCAATCAAAGCTACGCTCAACCTTGCAGCTCGACTCATCACAGACTGCAAACGTTTCGATCATATATCCCCAGCTCTCAAATCTCTTCAATGGCTCCCTATTGAAGGCAGATCTGCCTACAAAACTGCCTGCATTACTCCTAAAGTCCTCCACCAAAACACTCCGCAGTACCTCTCCAAGAAACTCCTCTTTACAGGCACCACACAAACACTAGGAAGCACCAACCCCGTCCTCCTAATCCCTCCACTTCATAAAAAGAAATCCACACACTCACGCTCCTTCCGTGGTAATGCCCCTATCATCTGGAATGCCCTCCCAATAAACCTGCGCTGTAACCCCTCCGCTTCCATCTTCAACAAATACCTCCAAATCCACCTCCTCAATTATTATTGGTGAACCTAACCTGTGACCTGCCCCTGATCTCCAATCACCATGTCTGTTTGACCAGTAAAACATGTCCATTTCCTTAACATAATCTTCCTAATTACCTGAAATGTATAGCTGTTTACCCTTGTTTACCTGTCTGATTTGTATATCCTGCATGTTGTCTTCATTACTCCTTATCCACTTGTATACCATGTTGGCCCAATTATGATTGGGGGTCCTAACATGTGACCTACACTTGATCCCCAATCACCATGTTATATCTTTCTAGTTATATGTGAATTTCCTTAACACTACCTACCTAATTACTACCTGTTTATCTATTTTGCTTTGTATACTTAGCTTTTTGTTAGTTATCTTTTATCTACTTGTATGCCATGTTTATATTATCTTACTCATGTAAAGCGCTCTGATACCTCTGGGTCTAGCCAGCGCTATATAAAAGTTTTAAAATAAATAAAAATAAAATAATAATAGTCCTCCAGATAAACCAAAAGGAGTAGGACTGGCAGTTACCATAGCCTGCTCATCCAATGAAGATGTAGTAGAAAGGGTATTAAGTGCTTCCATGATTATTGCAATTGCTGCACAATATAAAGCTAACACTCAGCATATTAGTTATATACAGTCATGCCCTGTGACTTACGGTTCCCCACAGCTCTCACAGCTCATGAGGGAAGAACTCAATTTCCTTGGTGTAAGATTATTTTACAACTATAAACACATATGATGCTGGTTTACTAAGGTTTTTTTCCCTTTCTTAATACAGAACGGTTGAATGGGTTTGGTGTTAACCTGCTTTGCTATGAGGGTTGATATCCTTAATGTCATTTGATCTCTGAGCACCTCCACTTTGTTTCACTGATCACAGTGGAACTTACATTCACAATGCAAAAGATAGCATGACATATGTTATCTTCATTGTAG
Organism: Lissotriton helveticus; assembly: GCF_964261635.1. Classification (NCBI taxonomy): domain Eukaryota; kingdom Metazoa; phylum Chordata; class Amphibia; order Caudata; family Salamandridae; genus Lissotriton; species Lissotriton helveticus. Next base: position 1,582,943,985 of record NC_136059.1, on the reverse strand, counting down.
GCACTTAAAAGACTCATTTACGTTCTCCCAAAAACTATGGTTGGCATGGAAAATATTTTAGTGGGATATATCTTGGATAAACATCATTCAATACTGACAGCTATTCTCCAGTTCAAATGTGTCACTTTCAACATATTCTAATAAATGGATAACTTTTTGGTGGATGCCCTGTATCTGCAAAACTGTAAATGAGACTCCAAGTCCTAAAATAAATTTCATCATCAAGACTAATGCATCTCCCTAATTGACTGCGTACATTTGTGATTCATGTTACTATTCTCCCAGGTACTACGTAAAAGTAGGGGTGGGCGGACTTAATGGAGTTTTAACCCACAGAATTCCGTGGGGTTAACTAAAAACTCCATTCGATTCTGGGGAGTTCTGCAAGTGGTGGAATTCCGGTCTATCCTGCTGCTTGTGCTGATTTTTAGCACCAGGAGCTTGCTCCACGCTGTAAAATCAGTGAGCACAGCACCAAATGGCATTCTAAAGGGCGCTGCTTCTTTCTGCCACTCGAGAAGATTTCCTACTTTAGCAGAAGCTTTTCAAGCGGAAAATTGTTTAGCGTGAGCAGTAGCGACCTACCACTACCAACTGTGAGAGAAATCTCACCAGTAGGCAGTCTAGCACTAGTTTTTTCTTGCTCACGCTGGCCAACTCAATGCTGCTATACTGTGTGTGAGAAGAACTGGCGGTAGGTGGGGTTTTTACCAAACATTGCTCTCCAAGTGGAACGTGAAGTGGGAAAAACTTTGCAAACTCCATTGGAAGAGTGGAGTTTACAGCCAACCCCAATGTAAAAATTGCATGAAGACACTTCACATCTTCAAAGAGACTTCTTTTGATAACGTTAATATGCCAATTTAACTTTTGCTCCACTCACTTTGATTGGGACAATCAAACTCATTTTCTCCGCTTTCGATTCATTTTCTTTTTCCTGAGGTTTTTTTTGTGGTCGGCTAGGTATATATTTTTCCTCTCCCTGAACTTTGTTTAGTTCTAGCATTTTTTAACTGTTTTGCATTTTTAGTTAGTGTACCTCCAAAAGTTGCTAACTCTTGACAGGCAGTTTCACAAATTATGCAACACACTCCCCAATCACGAGTAAACATTTGAAAGCATTACCATAAAGTGATAGCCTCAAGTATAATACTTTTTATTTCTTCAGAATAATAAGAACCAGAATCCTTACTTCCCAGATTCAAATCTGTGACCTGCAACACAAATGTCTCTGCTGCATTAGCTGTAAATGATGAAATAGGTGGGAAAATGCTATAGTCAATGTTATAAGCATTAATAAAGAAATCCAAACTTTCTTAAACACTAGCAATGTATTTCTCACACTTAGCAACCAATCAAATGTCTGATTCCTTTACTGCTCTGCAAACAAACAGATTGCTTTTTTACCAGCATATTAAAAAAAATTCTGTAACATTTTAACCAAAACTTTGAAATTAAATAATGCAGGGTTATTGTCAGAAAATCTTGGTTCTCCACAGGACAGAATACACATGGGATCCCGATGCCCGCCTAATGGTGCTCCCAGCCTAAATCCCAGCCTGGCATCGCCAGCAAGGGGGGAAGGGGAATGGGACAGAGAAGAGACAGCCCCTGCCTTGCTGCTGGGCTCTTACAACTGGATACTCTGCTACTTTCACTGTTACTTCTGTGTGAGATTAGATATCTCAAGCATGAGCGGCTATCTAATGCACAGTCATATAACAAAAACATATTCAATATAATTCTTTAAATACAAAACAGTTTTATCTGTAGAAGTACTATACTTATCTCTAGAGCATACATATTCATACCCAGCTTATAAGACTTAGTAGCCTCTCTTCTATAGACTTTTCCTGCAGACAAATACCATGGGAAAGTCTGATAATGCAGTTATGAACAGACACTCTGGAGAGTTCAAGTGTCCAAAGAGACTGTGACAATTTTTACCTCAGCAACACAGTTCTCTTACAGTTAAGATTCCAACATCATTAAAAGGCTCAAGTATTCAGTTCTGCAACGACTATAACTTCAGTTTCTCAGAGCACCAATGATAAATTGCTTCTCACTCCATTGTGGAGCAAAGGAGAAAAGAAAATTCACAAGTTCCAAAGTTCCTTCCTGTCAGATGATATAGTGCAAGCTAAAAAAGGTGTAGGGAAAATAAATACAGAAAATGTGCCCTGAAGGTAAGAATAAGAGGGCCGATGGTTCGCTGTAATCTCAAGTGCTGAGAGCGCAATTTGATTGCTCACTTTATCACGGAACAGTTCTTCAGTAACCTGGGCACTCTCCTCAGAAGGCTGGTTTTTAGGTTGAGCCTGGCCAGCGCATGCACTGCTGTGCGAGTCATACTCTATTAGAGTATGAACTTGAAGCTCCGCCCAACTCCGCCCATATTTATCATTGGATTGTGTCATTGTCCTTTGTAAATGCTGGCTACTGATTCGTTAATAGGCTTGTTAGTCCCACCTTGGTACCGCCTTGTCTTCATTTGTAACCTCACATGAGGACTGGCCCTTTTTCTTCTACTGTCACAGGGAATGGCTTATTTAGACTGTAAGCACTTTTTTCTTTAATGAGTTCCTCCTACTGCACGACATGCTTTCCTGCAACATTCAGCGTGCCATGCGCACTTTCACTTTCCAAGCAGCCAGGAGAATGGTGGCCGCTTATTTGAAGTAAAATAGGTCTCGCATTTACAAGAGTTTGAGCTATTTTCATTGTAAATGACAATGCCTTTTATTTATGTGTTAATATTCAAAACAGATAAATAAAAGGCATTGTCATGTACAACGCCAATAGCTTAAACTCTCACAAAAGTGAGACCTATTGCATTGCAAATACTTGTTTTCACAGATGCTACTCAAGAAATTGGGCAACCCGATATACCCTTGGGGGCTTGCGTAATAACTAGGTATCAGGTAACAGTGCCTACAAGGGATTTCTTTTAAATACAATCCAGCTTGATTTTTAACAAACAATTCATTAAGGCCCACATTAGTGGGCTCAACTATATGAATTATTAAAATCAATTACAAAAAATCACAACAGAATAAATCAGAAACCATCGTAATGGACCGCACACCGCTAGCCCCTCCTCCGGATCGCCCCTAGAGACTCTGGTACATGGAGTTCTTGAGTGGTTCACCCCAGAGGGTGCAAGTAGGTACTTGTTGAACTGATGATCTCTAGACCCGATACATGTCCCGGGTTTTTGGATATCGCCCGAGACATGGCTCGGGTTTCGGGATAACTTCCCTCATCAGTAGAGAAAATAATTAGGGGTGGAAGAGAAGGCCGCCAAACAACCGTCAATGGCCTCGATGCCCGAACCGGCACGCAGGTGCATCATCCAGGAGCCCGTCGGCTAAAAGCTCAAGGGAGACAAATTGTAGAAACCATCGCAATGGACCGCACACCGCTAGCCCCTCCTCCGGATCGCCCCTAGGGACTCTGGTACATGGAGTTCTTGAGTGGTTCACCCCAGTGGCTGCAAGTAGGTACTTGTTGAACTGATGATCTCTAGACCCGATACATGTCCCGGGTTTTTGGATATCGCCCGAGACATGGCTCGGGTTTGGGATAACTTCCCTCATCAGTAAAGAAAATAGTTAGGGGTGGATGAGAAGGCCGCTAAACAACCGTCAATGGCCTCGATGCCCGAACCGGCACGCAGGTGCGTCGTCCAGGAGCCCGTCGGCTCAAAGCTCAAGGGAGCCAAATTGTAGAAACCATCGCAATGGACCGCACACCGCTAATAAATCAGAAAGAACAAACAAATGGTGTATACCTTTTCTATACAAATGTATGTGAATAAATAGTATAAAAAAAGGGGACAAAGTACAGTTCATATAAACAAAAATGACTGATATTGGTAATCTTTATAATAATCATGTCTTATGATCACTTTTGTGACAGCCAATTTCTTGTATTACTTAACACATGGAAATCATCATTAAAATACGATTGACTCCTGTATAACAATATGGATGAAAATGGGTAACAACTGTCGACATTTCAATCTTCTCTTGTGTAGCATCTAGAAGACCATCTTCAGGACTAAAAGTTCATATGTAGACTGGAGACCCTTGAATTAAAACAAGTATGGAGATATAAATGGATTGTCCACATGGAAAGCTCAGCGCAAGCTGAAATAGATGAATGAATTATCTTCCAGTCTTGTAATCAATGAAGAATTGCTTTCAGCCATCTTAGAGGAGTTTTCGATGTAGAATTACTGGCGAGTCGACACTCGCGTTGTCATTTTCTCTTGACCCGATAATAATCACCGTTCCAAATAAAACAGACCAGGAAGCAATGTTAGACTGAGCCCTGACAGTTGTCTAAGTTACTTAAATAAGTTTTGCTGAAATTGTACATGGAAATCATTCTTTTTCCTGGTGGAGTCAAAAAATAACACATGATTGCGAAATTAGATCTTCATCTGCTTTTCGATACAACATTACCAATATTAATTCATTCAATCATTATGCATTCTGATTAGTATCGAAGTGCTCAGCAATTAGTACAAACTACAAGAAGGCCAGTATGTTTTTTTTGTAACAGAATATATATATTTTTTTTGCATGTATGTATATGGTATTTGTATATCAAAAATTGCAGGAAAAGGCAGCTATTTCCTAAATTGGAGACTGACTAGAATACACCTGACGAACACAAAGATGTCATTCCCTACCCTGGGTGCAATATGATTATATTATCAGTTGGAACTGCTATTCATCAGTGCCACTTTATATGTATATGTAATTTAATGATAGGGTCAGAGAACAGAAACAATAGTAGTTTAATCAAGTCATGAGAAGAAGTCCAGACCTGAGTGTAAGGGTAGGGAAAGGCATAACAATATGGTACGAGCATAAGGGGCATCATGCTGCTCCGTCTTATCCAAGGTGAAGAGGGTGTTTTAGGTACTGGTCGCCAGTTTTCAAAATGGCGTGTGAAGGACCCTACCTTGTTCAAAGGCAATGGGGTGCCTAAGCTACTTCACCTTTACCAAAGGTGGGGGCACACTTCTGGTTGCCACTCACCTTGCCCATCTGTGGGATATACTAGGGACTGAAAACCGAACTGTCTTGCCCAAGTGCAGAGTACCTGCTCCATACCTGCCTCATCCAAATGCAGGGGTGTATATTGCCTCTGTGCTCTTCCCACAAAATACATTCTGAGACAGCTGCCCTATCATATTGTCCTGTCCATAGTTGCTAAATGTACATGTGGGTCTCTTTTAGCTATTCCAGGACTTCTTCTCTGTTTTTGAAGCATGAAACAGGCCCAGGCAGCTGCTACACAGTTTTATTCAAAAGTTCTGAGATGTCACTGGGGTAGTTTAAGCTTTGCTTCTTCTTCTACAATGGCCCATTTTCGTCTCCTTGCCTAGGGTATTGTTTTTCATCCTGTACCTCTTCCTTTCCCAAGGGCAGAGCAGTGTATTTTGGCACTACCCACACCTTCACCAAGAAAGAAAGGATATTGTTAAAGAAAGTAAAAAAATGGGAGGTTAGCAACTGTATCCTCAGTGATAATTCTTTTTCTTTTTTAATAATGGTCCATTCCTAACATCAGAGAGCTATCATGTATTTGAACTGCACAATATATGCATGTTAGAACTATCAGTCTTAGAGTGGTCTTTATTCAAACACTTTTCTTACACCATTTTTGTTGATCTTGTTTTTGTTGACCTTAAGACTCTGTGCACTTTACCACTGCTAACCAATGCAAAAGTACTTGTGCTATCTCCTTTAAACATGGTGAAACTGGTGTACACCGAATTGTCAAATTTAATGTAATTTAATTTAAGTCCCTAGTAAAGTGATACTACATGCACCCAGGTCCTGTAAATTTGCTGCTACTGGTAGGCCTGCAACAGTGATTTGACCACCCACTTAAGTAGTCTTTAAACATGTCTCACGGCTGTTATTGCAGGCTATATCTGCCATTTTAAACTGCAGTTTCAACCTGGCAAAATAAACCTTTTCACATTGCACACCAAAAAAGAGAGGGGCAGAAAGGTGCTTCCCTTCTTTTAGTCGTCCCTGCCGACAGTAGGTTAATCACACCCAAGAAAAGAAAGGGGGTTAGGTGGTTTCTATTTTTTTCTCCTTCCTTTTTTTTGGTGTGATTAAAATAAAATTTTGCCTGGCCTAAACCTTCCTTCTTAATTCATGTAAGTTACCCTAGGGAAGGCCTTCAATAGCCCACAGGACGAGGTGCAGTATATTTAGAATGTAAGACATCCTTTTAATTTTTGCATGTCCAGATAGTGAAAAACTCTTAAATTTGTTTTTCACTACTGTAAGGCATAGGAAAAGGGATGGGATTCCGCTATAAAGGGCATTTCCATATTCAAGTCTACTTGTGATAAGAGCTTGGGTGAACATTCATCTGGAGTTCAGTGGGATCCACGTGATAATCTTGCGTAGCATTAGCAGGATGTAGAAGCGTGATAAGGCATCGGCGTTGATCTGCTTGCTCATGGATCGGTTCGTGCCCAAGATGATCCTGAGGTTCTTGGCACAGTCTCCAGTGGTGGGGAGCCGAGTTAGGAGGGCCACCAAGAGGCGTCCTATGGGGAATGGCTGCTGCTGAAGATTTGGACTTCGGATTTGTCTGTATTGATCTAGAGGCAGTCATTTTTCATCAAAACCAGCAATGTCGCTTATGCAGTTGGCCAAGTTTGCTTTGCTGTTGCTGGTTGAGTCATTAAGGGAGATGATGAGCTGTATGTTGGCAGCATAAGAAACTATGTTGATGCCATGAGCTCTGATGATTTCGGAGAGGGGCGCCATATTGTCATTGAAGAAAGTTTAGCTGAGCGATGATCCTGGAGGGACTCCGCAAATGAGTTTCTTGGGTTCTGAGTAACCCTGGGTATATGACTCCGCTCTGCCAGGGGAGTGTGGGAAGATTTGCCCACTCCGTGCTCCGCTGGGAATACGGAGTAAAGAGAAAAACTCTGACTCTGCAGCGGAGCGAAGTTAGCCAGCTCAACCCCCTGAAAAACAGTAAAGATTATAATACATTTTTAAAAAAACACACTTACCTGTCCTACGGCGTCCCCGGGCTGCCTTCCTCCTCCTCGCCGTCTCTCTCTCTCTCTCCTACGTGGGGTACATCTTCAGAGAACTACGCATGCGGCAGTGAATCCTCATTTCTCGTACGACTCGTGCGAGAACTGCCCTTGGGCAGTTCTCTCAGGAAGTACCCCACGTAGGTGAGAGACAGCGAGGAGGAGGATGGCAGCTCGGGGACACCGAAGGACAGGTAAGTGTGTTTTTATTTCATTTTAAAATAATCTTAACTGTCTGTTGTAGACCTCCGCGTAGTCTTACTACACCAGCTCCCTCCAGGGTTAATTCTGAGGTGTAGGGTGAAAGTCTAACTCATTGAGTTCTGTCCATTAGGAAGGAGGATATTCACCTGCAGGCTGATCCAGAGATTTTGAAGTGCTGAAGCTTTCTGATGAGTGACTTGTGCAAGAACATTTTGAAAGCTGCTGAGAGGCAAAGGAGGACCAGTGCAGCAGTTTCTCCTCTGTCCAGGATGCTTCTGATGTCATCAGTGGCCCCAATGAGGGCTGTCTCTGTGCTCTGGTTGGTGCAAAGCCTGATTTAGAGCTGTCTAAGGAGTTGATGGAGTTCAATGTGGTCTGCAAATTTGGAACTGATGGCTTTTTTCACGACTTTAAGCTGGAAAAGGCAGGTGCGAGATGGGTCTGTAGCTTCTGAGGGTGCTGGGGTCCACTAATAGTTCTCCCTAGCTTTACCAACCTCAGTGCGATGAGCTAGCATTGTTCTTTGATATTCAAGTCAAGTCCATACACAATCAATTTTCTGTGGATGCCTGTCACAAAGGAATCAATGTTTCCTGTCAACCTAACGGTCGGGCTTCCTGAATTCGTTCCCCAGGTTCTTGCATCTGGGGATTCCTCACAGAGTAGATCATGGCTTCCTCTGGACCTGCCTTCCTTGAAGCTGTTGTTGAGTTCCATGAAATCTAGCTCACCTCTTGATCCCCTGCCCACTTCTACCCCTTCTAAACTTAATCTTTTGAATGAAAATGCCCTCTCTTTGTTCTTCAAATTGATCAATACTTCTTTAAGTGGAGGTTCGGTACCCCAGAGGTGGAAACATGCTCTTCTCCTATCTCTTTTGAAATTGGAAGATTTGAGCCTCTCTGCTGGTCTAATTTTTGCCCTATTTCCCTTTTGTCTGTGTTCTCTAAAATTTTGGAATGGCATATTAATACTCAACTTTCCTCTTTTGTCACAATTCAAAATTTGCTACACTCTTCACAGTCTGGTTTTAGACCTGGCCATAGTACAGAGTCTGCTCTTCTCGGGGTCACTGAGTATCTCAGGCAACAACTTGACTGCGGCGGTACATGCACCCTCATTCTGCTGGATCTAAGAGCGGCTTTTGACACAGAGTCACATTCCATTCTGAAAGACTGCCTCGAAACCACCAGTTTTGTGGGTCTGGCTCTGAAGTAGTTGGTTTCCTATTTAGAAGACCGTACCTTGCAGGGTTTTTCAAACGAAGCAAGATCTGACACTGTAGCTTTAACCTCTGGAGTACCTCAGGACAATGTTTTCTTATGCCGACGATACTCAGATTATCTTTTCACTTTCCTCTTCCCGGCACTAAGATCCCTCATTGCTTCTGCTTAGCTTGAGGAATGTCTCCTCACGGATGACAAGTAATGCACTGAAGCTAAATGGTGCTAAAACTGAGGTGTCTGTTCTGGGTAATAACCCTGAACATTGGGGAATCAAACATTGCCCTGACACTCTGGACCCCTTGTCTGCCTCTGTCTCCAAAGTATAAAACCTGGGTTTCATTATTGATACAAATCTTTCCCTCAAACCTCAGGTGTCTAGGATTACGGCATCCTGCTTTGGTGTTCTTAGATGGATTAAAAAAAACTTTGGCTTATTCCTTCGGCAGCTCAGAGAACAACTCTGCAGGCTTTGGTGATATCCAGACAGGACTATGGCAATGTGCTGTATTTGGGTGCAGGCAAAGCCTTAATCCATCAGTTTCAGGTCATTGAGAATGCAGCCGCATGTCTTTTTTTCTATCTACCTAGATGCGCCTCTGCGTCTCCTCTGCTCCTCCAACTCCATTAGTTCAAGTCAATAAGCGCACTGAATTTAAGACCTTTTGTTACATGTTTTGGGTCAAATGTAGCCTTACTCCCTCCTATATTCAAATATTGGTAACACCCTATGTGCCAGCTCGACAGTTGAGATCCTCCAGCCTCTCACTATTTTCAGACCCCAGGTTTCATCTTGTCCATATGAGGGGTCACTCCTTCTCTTATCGGGGCCCCAGGCTCTTTAACACTCTCCCAGTTGATCTTAGGAATTGTCACTCACTGTTAGCTTTCCAAAAGTGCCTAAATACTCTGCTTTTCAGCGACCTGGCCTGACTTCCTACCCTGCCTGCTGCTTAATACCTGCATGGCCTTGCCTCCACTTGTCCAGCGCCGGGAGACCCTGTTAGGTAGCTGCACGCTCTATAAATCAATAAATAAATAAATAAATAAGGGTAACTTCAATAGAGCGTTCCCTTCAGCATTTTTCCAGAAAGACGACAAGGTAGTTATGGAGGTGTTGATGATAATGGTGAGGGAGATGCTGGTTCTTCCAAGGTTGTATATGAAGTGAGGACATGGGTCAGAGGGGGCTCCTGAGTGGATGGTATTCATCAGGGAGATGGTTTCTTCATTCGAGAGGGACTTCCATTTGCTTAGCTGCTGTTTGGCACATGAAGGAAGTGTGTCTTGTTGGAGGAATTTGTATTGGTATGCTGTGGGTTGAATGTTTTGTAGATTTTAGAAATCTTCTGTTCAAAGAAGTTTGAGAGGTCGTTGCAGATTCCTTGGGATGGGATGTTTTTGTTTTTGGCAGCTGCAGGATTGGAGAACTCCTTGGCGATGGTGAAGAGTTCTTTGCCGTTGTTGGAGCCAGCTTTGAGTTTGAGAGTTAGGGCCTTCTTTTTTTCTCATATTTGTTTGTGGTAGAGGTTGAGGGCGGCTTTGTATGTGGAACCTGCAGTGGTATTTATGTTGAATCTTCATTTTCTCTCAAGTTGTTTGCAGTCAAGTTCAAGTTCAGGAATTTGTATAGCGCACTACTCACCCAGAGGGTCTCAAGGCGCTTGGGGGAGGGGGTGCATTATTTATCGAATAGCCAGGTTTTAAGTTCCTTCCTGAAGGAGATGTGGTTCTGGGTAAGGCGGAGGAGAGTGGGGAGAGAATTCCAGGTTTTGGCCGCCAAGTAGGAGAAGGATCTTCCTCCCATGGTGGATCTATGGATGCGTGGATCTGCGGCGAGGGCTTGATTGGAGGATCTTAGTTGGCGGGTCGGTGTGTAGAAGGACAGTCGTGTGTTGAGGCATTCGGGTCCTAGGTCGTAGAGGGCTTTGTGTGCGTGGGTGAGGAGACGGAACGTTATTCTCTTGTTGACGGGAAGCCAGTGGAGGTCTTTCAGGTGACCGGTAATGTGAGCTTGGCGTGGGATGTCCAATATGAGTCTGGCTGATGCGTTTTGGATGCGTTGGAGTTTTTTTCTGTAATTTGGCTGTGGTTCCGGCGTAGAGGGTGTTTCCATAGTCCAGTCGGCTAGTGACCAGTGCGTGGGTGACAGTCTTTCTTGTTTCGGTGGGGATCCAACGAAAGATTTTTTTGAGCATACGAAGTACGTTGAAGCAGGAGGATGAGACGGCGTTGACTTGTCTGGTCATCGAGAGGGAGGAGTCTAGGATGAAGCCTAAGTTACGTGCGTGGTCTGTGGGTATGGGTGCCGTGCCCAGGGCCGATGGCCACCATGAGTCGTCCCAGGCCGAGGGGGATGATCCTAGGATGAGGACTTCCGTTTTGTCCGAGTTCAGTTTTAAACGGCTGTTCTTCATCCACTCGGCTACTTCTTTCATCTCTTTGTGTAGGTTGGTTTTGGCGGTGTTTGGGTCTTTGGTGAGGGAAAGGATCAGCTGGGTGTCGTCAGCGTAAGAGATGATGTTAAGGTTGTGTTGTCGCGCGATGGATGCGAGGGGACTCATGTAAACGTTGAAGAGGGTGGGACTGAGTGATGATCCTTGTGGTACTCCGCAGATGACTTCAGTGGCCTCTGATTTGAATGGGGGGAGTCGGACTCTCTGGGTTCTCCCGGCGAGGAACAAGATGATCCAGTCCAAGGCTTTTCCTTGTATGCCGATGTTGCTGAGGCGTTGTATGAGGGTGCTATGACAGACTGTGTCGAAGGCTGCGGAGAGGTCAAGTAGGATGAGGGCAACTGTTTCTCCGTTGTCCAGTAGTTTTCGGATGTCGTCTGTCGCTGCAATAAGGGCGGTTTCGGTGCTGTGTTTGGCTCGAAAGCCGGACTGTGAGGAGTCGAGGGAGTTGTTGGATTCAAGGAAGGCGGCGAGCTGGCTATTGACGGCTTTCTCAATGACTTTGGCAGGGAATGGGAGGAGGGAGATGGGGCGGTAGTTCTTAAGTTCAGAGGGGTCCGCTGTGGGTTTCTTCAAGAGGGCGTTGAGTCTGGCGTGTTTCCAGCTTTCTGGGAAGGTAGCGGAGTTGAAGGAGCAGTTGATGACATCACGGAGATGGGGTGCGATGATGGAGTCTGCTTTGTTGAAGATATGGTGGGGACAGGGGTCGGTTGGCGAGCCTGAATGGATGGAGTTCATTAGTCGGATGGTGTCTTCAGTGGTGATTGGGTTCCAGGCGTTAAGGATGTTAGAGGGCGGTTTAGGTTCGGAGGTGGGTGAAGTGGACTGTTCTTTGGAAATGTTCTCAAAGCTGTTATGTATGTCGGCGATTTTGTTGTGGAAGAAAGAGGATAACGAGTCGCAGAGGTCTTGGGAGGGAGTAATGTCGTTTGAGGCTGCGGTGGGGTTGGTGAATTCTTTGACGATGTTGAATAGTTCCTTGCTGTTTTGGGCGTTGTTGTCGAGTCGATCCTTGAATGCTGATTTCTTGGTGGATCGGATCAATTGGTGGTGTTTGCGGGTGGCTGTCTTGAAGGTGGTCAGGTTGTCAGTGGTTTGGGTTTTTTCTCCATGTTTTCTCAAGAGTGCGGCATAGTTTTTTGGATTTCTTAAGGTCCTCGTTGAACCAGGGGGCCTTTTTGCTGCCCTGATTGGTTTGGTGGTTTTTCAAGGGTGCTAGTTCGTCAGCGCTGTGAGTGATCCATTGTTTGAGTTTGGTGGCCGCTTGGTTTGGGTCCGATGAGAGGGCGGGAGGGTTTTGTGTGAGCGATGTGAGGAGTTGGTCGGTGGTGATTTTGTTCCAGTTTCTACGTGGAATAGGTTGTGGGGGGTTGTGGGTCGAGGTAGTTTTGTAGCTGAAGTGGACACAGCTGTGGTCCGTCCAATGGAGAGCTGTGGTGTGATCGAAGGAGATGTGCTTGCTGGAGGTGAAGATTGGTGGGGGTGTCAACAAGTTGTTTGAGACCGAGATTGGCCAGGTTGTCCAGAAGGGTGGTGGTATTGCTGTCATTTTTCTTTTCCAGGTGGAAGTTGAGGTCTCCCAGTAGAATGTAGTTCTCGGAGGTGAGGGCATGTGGGCTGATGAAGTCAGTGATGTCTTCGCTGAATTGTTTACGGGTTCCTGGTGGTCTGTAGATGAGGGTGCCTCTAAGTGTGGTCCTGGGGTCGGTGTGGATCTGAAAGTGGAGGTGTTCGGCGGTTGCAAGGTTCTCGTCGAGGCTGGTCGTGATTCTGATGGTGTTCTTATGGACGATGGCGATACCTCCTCCTGTTTGGTTGGTGCGGTCTTTTCGGATGATCTTGAAAGCGTCCGGGATGGCAATGGCGATGTCGGGCGCTGAAGAGGCGTTCATCCAGGTTTCTGTAAGGAAGGCGATGTCCGGTGAAGCAGTGTCGAGTAGGTTCCAGAGTTCAGTGGCGTGTCTGTGGACCGAGCGGGTGTTTAGCAGGATGCACTTCAGGTGGTTAGGGTTGGAGCTGTGTTTGGAGTTAGTGGATTTGGTGTGGGTCTTGATGCAGTCGAGCTTGCAGGAGTGGCAGGCGAAAGGACCATGGGTATGTCCTGGTGCAGCTTCGTAGCATTGTGGGGTGCGACCGGGGTTAAGGGCTAGGAGGGTGGCGGCGTCATACGTTATGCGGGATGAGTGCCGTTTGCGGGGGCCAAGGGGTCTGGCGCCAGGCGCGGTCCTGGCGCGGACGGGCGTAGATGGGCTTACCTTTGGCGCACCTTCGGCGCGACCGCTGCGCGAAGTTTCATCTGTCTTACATGGAGAGTGTAGGGGGTGGAGCGTGGGAGGGGCAACTGGGAGGCGGGAGCGAGGTGGAGGGACGGTCTGGGACGGCACAACAAACAAAATGGCAGCAACAAAAACAAACACTGCAAAGCAGGGTGAGCTAGGGGAACAAAGCGAAAAAGCTAAGTGAGCAATGGAGCGCTATGGGTGAATCTTAAGTCTAGGCAGCAGTGGTGTAGTGCTACTAGCAAAGCAGCAGTCGATCAATATTACACTCTGCAAAACAAACCACAATGCGATACAATATCCCGCAGTCGAGCGCGTGATCAGCAGTGCTAGCACAAAGCGTATTTTGAGGAGTCAAAGCGCTACGATATTATAATGGGGCACTGGGCTTATCAAAAGGAGGCAAAGCGCTACTATAATGGGGCACAAAGCGAATCAAAGGAGGTAAAGCGCTACGATACCAGGATGCACAAAGCGTATTCAAAGGAGGCAATGCGTTGCGATACCAGGATGAGAGGAGGTGAGGGGAGCGACCGCTTCTGTACAGGACAGGACGGTCAGGGGTGGGTAGAATTTTGAATTCCACCAGAAGAATCGGAAGAATTAATTAATTCAGCATTAGTCACGTAATGCAGAATTACTAATAGTTTCTACCAATCAGTTCTGCGGACGGATTTATTATTCAGCAAGGGAAATCCATTTTCATGCACACCAAAGGTTCCAATTTAACCCGGTCTTGTCATTGTGTTGGGTTGTTCATGTTTAAGGCTCTTCTGGTAGGTCTTTTGCAATGATTTCAACATCTTTCAAAAAGAATTGTGCTTGTTTTTGTTCAGATCGGACACTTCTGGAGGCCCACATGTACAGTACCCACCAGGCCTGCAGCCAACTGGATAGGGGGCTTGTGGGGAGGCAGTACCCAGAGTGGCCGATTGGCTGAGGCCAGGCACTGGTGCGACTAAATAGACTCTGGGCAGGAATGGCCACCGTGCAGAGGAGCATATCAGTGTGCAGCCATTGGACTTTGCTTTCAGCTGAGCTAGGTGGTAGGGTGCTGAACGAGGAGGCACTTTTTTCTCATATAATGCATTTGGTAACAAGTGGCTGGGTTCTGGTGCTAGCCTGACTCTGGTTGCAGCCTGCTCCACTAGAAATGATCACCAAGACACATTATTTTGGATTGAGTAGTTTGACCGTAGAAGCGGGAGGAATCTTGGTAAAGGGCAAGGAATTGCAAAAGATGAGTAAGTAAGTAAAGCATCATTTCCATGAATTATTATCATGAGGTGTCACTGTTTGTTATGGATTATAATAGGCTAAAATGCAGTTTTGTTTTTCAGTGCGCACATTTGCTGATGCCACTGAGATGTTTGCACCACAGTGACTGATGATAGCTGCCCTCTTTCTACAACATTTCATACCTGTAACCAGTGCTTAAAATGGGAAAACAATAATACAGGTACTCATTTAAATGAGGTGAGTGGGCGGGGCTAGGGGAGGGGCTAAGAGCAAGACACCCTGATACTCATTGACTTGAGTACTAGCGGCAGCACATACCAAAACTCATGAGAATATTCTTTTTTGTAAGCAAAACGGGTTAACTCGTTACACAAAAGGAAAGCCAAACGCGGTGATGTTTTAACATTTGCTTGTTTTATGATATTTGCAGTTTCCATACTGTTATATGCTGTCACTTGGTGCAATAATATATATTCTCGAGCGTGCACACACAGAGAAAGAAACAAGCAGACGTGCACACAAAAAGCATTCCACACAGGCACACAGACAAACCTAAGCAGACACTCAGGCAAAAGAATCAGGTAAGATTAAAGCCATTAAAGCCATTTTAACCTTGTTACCTTCCTTGGCTTTCTTAATTACGGCATCACCGGGCTGCCTGGATTCCTGTGTTTGCAACACAGCATGATGGTGAACACCGGACATTATGCAGATGAGCCCACTCTGAATAGTTCAGCGGGGGCTCAGCTCACCAGTCACTGCTACAGAAGTGCCTTGGCTGTCAGAGACAGATCACCACCACTGGCAGCCAATGTGACCAACGTTTATGAGTACCTGTACTATCCTTGGCAGTAGAGAAGTGCCGGTACTCGGAGTTCTAAAATCAAGAAGTGTCGGTTTCAGTACCTGTGAGTACCGGCCCATTTAAAACACTGCCTGTAACTTATTTAGCACCTCATACAATGTTTTTAGAACTTTAAGTCAGTGCAGTGCCCACGTTACACAAAGTCATTTTGCTTCCTCAAATAAGCTTCCGTTAAACAAACGTATGCATTATGGGAGTTGTGGGAGTCTTAAAACATTGGTTCAACTACAATGTTGTTCAAGTTTGGAAAAATGGGCATCTTGTTTCATGCCTAGTAAAGATAGGAAAAGGGGGAGTTGAAACTGGCACAGTCAGCCCATCTGGTTTTGTTTTGAACATGTGGCTTACAGATGCTAATTATGGAATAGATGCTCTCGATCACCTAGATGGCCTAGATGGCCTATTTAGTTTGCATAAGCTTACGGTCTAGAAGATATGGCACCTTCATATTATCAATTGGCATGTTATTGCTTACACATGTAACTACTTATATAGGTGACGCAGGAAATTCCCCATGTCACCCAAGTAAAAGGTTGCAGTGATGGAGCAGCGAGTGGAAGTGGAGTTTGAGCTAACCATCAAAAATTTGTGAGCTGCGGGCTGCTTGCCTCCTCCTTTGGAGGCGCCAGTTGTTAATTAAGTGGCAAGGTCATGCCTGCGAAGGTCGATCTCAACAGGAGTGACAGAAGTTGTTGTGGCTGACAGCTGCCCCAAGAGATCTGAATTATTGCTGTTTGCTCAGTATTTGTTGGTTCTCCCTCCAACGCACACGGGCCTCCCAGCAGAGATCTCATTTCTTGTTTTTCCTGAAGTTGGGGAAAGTATTAGGCTCATTAAATATAAATTGCACCTCAAACACACGTCTATTACTTAAATTTGTTGTATATTCGTTAGGCGGAAGAGTGATATTTTTTCTTGCATCCTGCGCTCATGGTAGCAAAGGGTGCACATGTTGCTGCTTGTGCAATCAAAATAAAATGGCTGACATGCTGCCTCTTTACTGCACAAACAACTGTTTCATTCTTTCACTTTGATTTGTGCTTGAATCATTCAGGTCCCTTCTTGTGGGGCTGCTCAGTGATTCTCTGCTTCCCCTGGTGCTCACTACCCTTTCCAGTGATGATTAAAGGGGGCTTGCCTTCAACTGTGCTCTCCTGCCCTGGTCCTCTTCGTCCCCAGGCGGCAGTCAGCAGAATCTCACATAGGTTTCAATTAACTCTGTAGAATTCTGTGTAGTACAACTCCACGACTTCTGCCCACCTCTATTTGCAGTGGCGCTCTTGAGGCTGTTCATGTATCAGCTGTGTCGTTTGTTGATTTTGTAGGTCTTGTTACTGGCATGAGCGGTGCTGTTGGCACAGTCAGTGATCCATTTATTGAAGAACTTGGTGTCGACAATAAGGTTCCCAGTGTGGTTTAGTGGACATTCCAGTAGGGTCTTTGTCCAATTTTCTTCAGAATTGTGCCCCAGTGTCCTGATGGTGCTGTGTGGTTTTCTGGTGGGGTGGCTTGTTGGGGGGTGGGGGTATCTTTAAATGTTTGATGTAGTAGTAGGATCATGTGAGCAGGGTCATGTGCTTGGTGGTGGTCCTGTTGTTGAAGGAGAAAATAGGGTGGCCTGCTGTGTGGCTTGGTCCTGGGGCAAGCGGGGTGAGTCTGAGGTTGCTGAGGCTCTCGAGGAGGGCCATGGGGTTAGGACCAGTGGTGTCTTCCAGGTGTAAATTGAGGTCCCTAAGGAGGGTGTAGTTGGTTGACCTGATGGAGAGGGGAACAATGAATTCTGTGATGTGTTTGCAGAATTTCGCTCAGGGGGTTGTGGGACAATAGGTGAGAGTCCCCTTAAGGGTAGCATTGTACTCAATTTGTATTTGGAAGTTTGGTGATACATTACCTTAGTGTTTGAGTCCATGAAAGTGGTGCAGTAAATCGTGTTTTTGTAGATGAGCATGAGTCCTCCACCTCGTTTATGAATGTGGTCCCGGTGTATGATTTTGTAGGCAGGCAGGATGGCTCCGGCGATGGCTGGGATGGATGCTGGGTTGAGCCATGGTTCTTTAAGGAGGAGAAGGTCAGACATGTTGCTGCTGAGGAGGTCCCAGATTTCGGTGGAGTTTTCCCAAGGAACCAGTCGTTGAGGAGCATGGTGGACGGTTGGTGTGGGGTAATGGGGGTGGGTGCATCGGTTGTTTGGAGGTGGTAGTGTCTATGTCTGAGGTGTTGCAGATGAAATTCCATTGGGTGCTAGAGAAAGGTCCTACCATGGTTCTGCAGGATGCGCCGCAGCAGTGTTTTTGCTGGTGTGTGTTGTTGTTGTCATGGGGACAGGGTTCCTGGGTGTGGTGCAGGTGCAAGCAGGGTTTGCCTTTGGCGTGCTTTTTGCATACCAGCATTACAGTTGCATTGAGGCCTGCATTAAGTAGGTCCTGCAGTGGGCAGGCCTCTGTTGAAGGAAAGAGTGGTGTATGGGAAAAACCTGGGCAGGAAACCCAGCAGCAGTGTTACCTGGTCAAAAGGCGGTAACTCGATCAGGTTGGAACAAGCACGAACTGGAGGCCACTGGCAAGTGGCAGCCTCGGTGCCCAGGTGCCTACTAATCATTTGTTTTTATTAGTCCTCATATTTGACAAAGGCTATGAGCGTGATCTTCCTGAAGGTCTACGAAATCTGGGCACCAGGGGCTAGATGTAGGTAAATTAGATTTACCGATTCATAAATACCGAATTTTACCGATTCGGTATTCATGAATCGGTAAATGTAATGTAGGTAATTTTTCCGTAAAAAATACTGAATCGGTAGGATTTGGTATTTACCGATTCTGTAATTACAGAATCGGTATTTGTCATTGATTCCTATGGGCCTTGAAGCCCATAGGATTCAATGGCAAATACCGATTCGGTAATGACAGAATCTGTAAAATTACCGAATTGCCAAGGGGGACAGGGTATCACTTTGACACCCTGTTGCACCCCTGTTTGTGGCTTGTGTGCCATGTGACACACCACATGGCACAGGTGTACATGCACAGATGTGCATTTACACAGGTATTCGTTATTTACCATGCAATAGTTTTACATTGAAAATAACGAATCGGTAAGGGCCTGTGGCACTGTTTTCAGTGCCACCTACATATTGATTTACCGATTTGGTAAATTTACAGAATCGGTATTTTACCTAATCGGTAACTTTACCGATTCGGTATTTGCCAACCTACATCTGGCCCCAGGTACCTTCTAAGATCTATGATGAGGCCTTTTCCACTCGTAGCTGATAAAAAAACTGGTGGTATCCACCACCGATCTTGACAACCCATTGAGCTGGTCATAATCCTTAGACAATAAAACAAGCACAAAAAAAGAACAATAATGTCATGAATGCAAATAACCGGAATCAAGAGAAGCAAAGGGGGCCCATGTTTTTCTTTTCTTAGCTGATCCCAATTGACAGTCTATTCTTGCTATATGTCTTGCAAAGTTTATCCAGCCCACACATTTAGGAGACCCATTTCACACAGATTTCCCTGCGTGCTATTGCCTTTAAGATAAATAACAGAGAACTGATGTTTTTCCCCCAGTTGTTTTTATCCACCCCAAATATAACCAAGGGAAGGCTTACCTCAAAATTACAGCCCATCATTTTTGCTAATACATTACCCACTTCTTGCCAGAAGATATGGATTGCTTGTCAATGTCAAAAGAGATGTAAATTGTCTGCATTTTCCAATTGGCATTTCGGACAGCATCTTCTTCTTGTGCCTCTCATCTTGGCAAATTTCTTTGGGGACCAGTCGGCTCTGTAAAGGGTGAGCAAGTGATTTCTCCTAAGTGGAGCCGAAGTTACTGAGGCCCAAAGTGTAGCAGCTGATACTTGCCATAGGTTTTGGATATCACAGCCCGTATGTCCAGCTTCCAGATTTTTTCGGCTAGGGTCCCAACGTTATCATCTCCTTAAGCTAGTACCCAATACCAGTTGGAGACATCCTTCTTGTAATTTTGTGTTGTTAATAAGTCTTTTTCTGCCTCTGACTCCATCCCAAGGCTTGGCTGTATTTGTGACCAGCTGACTAATTGGTAATACTTAAATCTAGAGAACTTAAAATCAATTTTCTGACTTAGTTTGGCCCACGTTAATATTGTGCATTCCTCCATTAATTGGCCCCATCTTAAAAGACCTGAGTTTACCAAAGGCAGAGCTAAACTATCCATCATGCACAGTGGTATTTCTGGGGAGTTCCAGATTGGAGCCATAGCTCGATAGTAAGGAATCCCTAGTGTTTTCTTCTCCTGGATCCAAATTTTACAGGCTGCTGTTAGCGTCTTAAATTTTTTTTTTTTTTAAAGAATTTAACATGGGCAAATTTAAATAAAAAACCTTTGCCTCCTTCTGCTAGGTTTCTTATTATAGCTCTATATCTCATTGTCATATCCTTAGGAGTCATCAGTAATTGCCTAGAGTTTTTCAAAAAGAAAGCCCAATAATACAGTTGAAAATCAGGGAGTGCTATGCCTTCCTCCAGTTTTTTCTTCCTAAGTTTTTACCAGGATATTCTCTCACACATTTATTCTTCCATATAAAACTGCTAAATTTTCCATGAAGATTTTTAAACCAGGCAGGCTTAAAAAATAAATGGAGAGAGTTATACATAAATGTAAGTTTGGGGAGGATTGTCCTTTTGATAAAATGTGTTCTTCCTAGAAAAGAAAGTGGCAAGAGATCCCAGCTTTTCAAAAGCTTTTTAGTATAATGCATAAGTCGACTGAAGTTTACCAATGCCATGTGATCTAGATTGTTTGATACTCGCACGCCCAAATATCTAAACTCTATCTAAATGTTTAAGGTGGCCAGGGATGGGATTGTTCCATGACATAGTCTCAGTCTTGTCTTCATTGATTAAATAGCCCGAGTTTTGCTCAAAACCTCCCGCTAACTCCATTACTGCTGGCAAGGCTGTTTCCAGATTCGCTGTATAGACTACCAGATCATCTGCGTAGAGAGCTTCTTTTATCTGCCACTCCCCATACTGAAAAGGAAGGATTCTTGGTTCTGCTCTTATTTTCCATGCCCGAGGTTCCAAATATAAGTTAAATAGTAGTGGCGAAAGTGGGCAACCTTGTTGTGTTCCCCTCCTTATACGAAAGTAAGAAGTTAAGTGACCGATAATCAATAATTTTGCCCTGGGGGAAGCATAAATACCTTGAATAGCTTGAAGGAAGTTTCCTCCCAGGCCATTTTGTTTAAGCACCTCCTATAAATAGAACCAACTCACACTGTCGAATGCCTTGGCGGCATCGACCATGATAATAGTTAAACAGTCCCTGTTACTGAGGCAACATCTATTGCACAGACCAGATCTTGTGTAAGGTCTGAGAGCTGCCTTCCTTTCATAAACCCCTTTTGATTTATGCCTATTATATCTCCGAAATTTTAGTCTAGTCGTCTGGCCAAAATCTTCGAGTATATTTTTGAATCTGCGTTTAGAGCGAGATAGGCCTGTAGGATTCAGATTTTTTTGAGTCTTTGTCTGGCCTAAGAATGAAAGAAATTACTGCTTCACTCCAAGTGGCATGAATCTGCGTTGGACTTAAATATATAGAGTTAAGCATTTCTTTTAAGAACGGAGTGATTTCCATTTCCAAGGTTTTGTATACTTCATTTGGTAGACTGTCAGGTCCTAAAGCTTTTCCATTATTTAATTTCTTGAGAGCGCCCCCTATTTCTTCAATTGAGATTTCTTGATTAAGAGCTGCCTGCTGAATCATGTCTAGGAAGGGAAGATTATCCTGCTTTAACCAATCACCTATTTCTGCTAATGTCCCTTCTGCATCATCAGTGTAAATCTTGAAAGAAGTTTACAAAAACTTCTCCTATTATTTAAGATTCAGTACACTTGGATCCGTCCTTGTTTATTACATCATATATCTCATTCCTAACCCGGTCCTGCCTGGCATTCATTGCTAACATCTTCCCGCTACCTTCCCCTAATTCGTGGTTCGCTAGACGCTTGCCTCCCATCTCTATTTCACTAACTCCTCTAAATAATCAGATAAAATGCTCTTTGCTTCTATCAGCGTACTTTGCAGACACTCTATTTTAGACACTTGAGAAGGTTCCCTTTCTGTTATTTCACACTCAATCTGGTTAATATTTTATTCATATTCCCTTATTTTACTCTTACCCATTTTGTGCTTATAAGCAGCTAAATTAATTAGTTTTTCCTGGGTGTCGTGCAGGCAGGGTTTGCCTTGGGCCTGCATTTTGCATACCAGCAGCACAGTTGCATTGAGGCCTGCATTAAGTAGGTCCTGCAGTGGGCGGGGCCTCCGTTGGGGGAAAGAGTGGTGTATGGGAAAATCCTGGGCAGGAAAACCCAGTGGCCGTGTTACTTGGTCAAAAGGCGGTAACTGGATCAGGCTGGAAAAAGCAGGAAATGGAGGAAACTGGCAAGAGGCAGCCTCGGTGCCCAGGTGCCTACTAATCTTGTGGTAAAAGGGCCTCATAGGACCAGTGGGATGTGAGAGTACCCCTTGGTCACCTCTAAGGCATAAGCCAGGGAAAAAATAAAGAATCACTGCTGGAAATCAGCGAACAAACAACTTCCACCCGAAGGGAGAACTTACTTCACCATCTAGTAGCCTTAGCCTTGAGCCTACCCAATCACCGCCACCCTCGAACGTGAAAACTCACAGCTACACCTACTGTTTGAGTGTGTTCAGATGACTTACTACATCTCTGGGGCATGAATGCCTTTCTGCATGGGCACCATCTCAGGAAAATGCTCCTGCCATTTGTGTGATATGGAGTCTACATCCAATTGTCAAGGAACTATGGTATAATATTCATCTGTATTAGGCATAGATATATTTTAAGAAATGCCAATTCCGAATCTCAAAGACCAATACATTTCTTTATCATATACGTGCACATGGGGAGGTATTGGGTTATTTTGTATATGATGTTTATGCAGAGGATCCATCGGGGCTATGTCCCTAATACAGGGTGACTCCAATACTTGGCTGCCTACTGTCTCAAAGTAGTCAAGGGATTATCATCATTTAATACTGTCACATGTGTATTTTATTTAAATACCTATCTCTTTTCTATATTGAAAAATCGTTTTTGGCCCTGTTATCCTGTGCCTCTAGTATCACATTTCAAGTCTCCAGGGCTATGTTTGAGCTCAAGAAAATTAGTTGTCATCTTGGATAGTGCTACTATGCTCATTTACTCTTGTGTGAACAGTCCTTCTGGTCATGAAACATACTTCAAATTGTGGGGACATACGAGCATGTAAACACAATTATTTGTGATACAATTAGTATGCTTTCTTAGATTTTGTAAAATGTTCTGTCTAATCTCCAGTTACTTAGTTCAAATTGTTAGATCACACATTTTGGAGTGGCCTCAGGGAAAATGACCTTCTACAGGTGGAATACCCCAACTACGTGTAATTGCTGTTTGCTGTTTTTAATTTTCTTGTTCTTGTATGTACTAAGAGAGCCTATGAATTATCTGTTCTGCAAATCCCAAAAGGATAACTGTGCAAATTATGGGTCATCCAGAATTGTGATATTTCTCTGGCTCAGCTCAGGCCAGATCCACGGCCTTTTGTCACCTTGCTGTTTCCAGTTATTTAAATTGTTCTCCCACACCAGGAACAAAGGCCTTCCCATACAAAGAGAACAATTAGCAGTGCTTCATTCAGCTCCTGAGGAGGAACAGGGTGGGGCAGAATGATCTGCATTAATGAATCAGCTGTCACACTGTACCAAGGATGGGCCTACTCAAGGCCACTGAACAAAGGAGGTAGGCATGACCTCTGGAGTAAACACAGGAGGGGCTCCCCTTTGAAAATATTTTGAGAAAGGCCCTGGCGGTGATGTCAGTGAGGGGCAGAGCGGAGGTCCCCAGATAAGCTGTAGCTAGTGACTCCTAGATGATGCCAATTTTAACAGTCCCAGCATGATTTGCAGGAGGGATGGGACAGGGGTGGAGAGGTGACGTGGCACACTTGTACTGGCCAGGGGTTTCTGGCTTCTAGAACCTTTCTCTCCCCTTTAAAAACTTTTGCACAAGGGGGAGACTATCTCATGCCTGGTGACTTCTCTGCGCTTCTCTGCTGGACCATATGGCTGCCATGGACAGCTGAAAGAAAGAACCCCTTGATGCTCACAAAAGACTAAGACTCTGCCCAGTTGACCATGAGAAAGGCTGGTGCATGGAGCCAGGAGAACCAGCTCCTTGGAAGTTACACTGATTTAGAGGTGAGGAGTGTTGATGCAACTGACCCTGGTGGCTACAGCTCTCTAACAGGAGTAAAATTAGCCCAAGATTGTCAAACTCAGCCCAAAAGAGGTGATTATGTAATGTCATTAGTGGTATTTTCTGTCTATCAATGTATTTATTAGTATTTGTGTAATAACGGTACTTCTTTTTCTAAAGAAAAATTACTCCCTGAGCAATCATTTTTTGAGTGTTATTATGTGGGCCAGTGAACGGCAACTACTAGCCCACACCACCTCCCTTGAGTAGGCTTTGGACTGCTCTGCTTCCTTACCCTGGGAGAGTCAAACGCTACAATAGGGTGCTTCTTTCCCAGTAAGGACATTTGTGGACCTATTACCTGAGCAGGCCACACAACTCATAACCCAATTTCATACGGTAATGGATGAATTTTGGCCTCTCCTGGTACCTCAGGGAGAGCTAATGGTGGCCTTCGCATTTGAATAGCATTCTCCTTTTCTTTGCTTGGAAAATGATGGCAATACTAATTAGCTCTCTTAATATTTTAGCTTAAGCACTCAGACTTTGAAGCAGTGACAGTTTGTTCATAATTAATTTTCTGATGACAATGTTGTTCTCTCTGCATATGTTAATTTTTAATGTATATCAGAAGTCTTTAAGGAACTACTTAATAGAAGGAAAGTTAGGAAAGCATTGCACCCTTTTATTATCCTGCCTGAGTGTATTACTGCCGACTTGGAAAGGGGATCCTGTAGCCTTTTGGATAATACTGAATATGGGGAATTGGTTTTCATCTCTGACACCCTTTACCTTGAAATGTATCCATACGGGGAGATGACAAATGATCTGTTGCAACATTGAAACCTGCTCAAAGCTATTCATTTATTTTCTCAGAAACGTCTGCCATTTCTAACCTAATCTTATTGCTCAGCCTCAGCATCTTCGACTACATTTTTTTAGATGGGATAATATGCCTGGAGTATTGGATTATACTGTTGAACCAACATTTTTTACTGACCATAATCCATTTTCGATAAAATATCTGTTGTTAGATCCTAACAAAAACACTACTGTTTGCATTCCTTGCACAGTTGATGAAGGCCTAAAACTGCAAAGGAAAAAGGTAGATCCATACATATTGATGCAGTGGATGGTTGCGTCTCCATTGCAGCACATTAATATCTGTTTAGTGGTAGAGTGAAATAATAAGCAGGTTCTAAAGCCATATAATTCCATTGTGACATTGTTTCAGACAAAATTAAGGGCCACAAGGTAAAAAGATCCAGTTTTAAAATCTGCAAATTGGTTTGATGAAAATTGCAGCAGAGCAAATCAGATATTACATACAGTGGGGCCTCCGCACAAGCAAAAGTTGGGGGGTACGGTGCCAGGGGGAACGACAGGGGGAAACAGAGGGAAACAATTAATATTTAAAAACATACCTTGCGCTGCCTCAACACCGACGGCTGCCTCAGTGCTTGACTCCCACAGTCTCTGAGAAGGCACAGGCTGCTCACCCAATCCAGACGTTTCTCTCATGCTATTAGATCAGCACCAGGATTGGTCTGAGCGGTCTTCTCTGTCGCTCAGACACTGCCCGGGTGCCTGGACTTTTCTCCCACCCAGATGTGAACAAAATTGAGTAGGACAAATAGATGTGTGCATGACTGTTTGGGTCTTTACAAGCCATCGTGCCATTGACGCCTACAGCACATCGTTGCTGTTTCCAGCCCTCCTTCTCAAAACTTGAGCAGGCTCTACTTAGAGACCAGCAATCCTGATCCCCGGGAGCTCCCAACTATCTGGATAACACGGGAGATTCAATCCCCTCCACCCGAAGTTTATTTACCCGCCTGCCGTACTAGGCTTTGGGTCTAAAAAGCGGCAACTATCCGGCGGCTACGGCGCCGTTTCCCTTTGCTGCAACAAGTGCCCACAATTAATTCAGGCCATTATTACTTTTCCCAGGCAAATGTATTGATTTGGTCCTGATGATGATCCCGAGAATTAATGAGCAATGGGATCGAAACGTCGACACTTGTAAATAGCACCACAGTTTTTCATTGTGCCTAACTTTTGTGGTTTCGATTTCTGGTTAAACTCGCTGCATAATATAATACATGCGAGTGACCACAGCTCAAAGTTTTTGCCTGTATTTATGTTTATTTGTTTTGTTTGATCAATCTTTATTGTTCTACACACTTCTCTCCCTATATAGGGTACAGGCTTGTGCCCTATCATAGAAACCGTTGTTTCAGAAATTGTTGACTATATTCTTAACTATTGTTGAATAAAACTCCACGTCCGGCTGGACAGTGGATTCATATAGTAACTTATTGTGGCCTATGTTGTATTTTCGTTTTTCATTCTACAGTCTGCTAAGGACCGTTGTTCCTCTTAATATGACTGTTTGGCTGGCCTGAGACAGCCGGCCAAACTTACATGTGAACTTCTAAATGCCCACCACACCTGCTTGTTATGGCCCACACGCACAGTCAGCCAGATCCCCTCACAGGAAAATATAATGATATTATTGTTTTTATGTCTTTTTATTTTTCTGCAACTGACTGTGACCAGTGGGGCAACACTCCTCCTCCATTACGGAGGAGCCGCCCCTGTTTATATAAACCCTTAAATCTATTCTCTTAGGATCAACCAGACTTTAGCCATTGCAGAAAGGATGAAGGACTGGCTCTCAGGGTGCATAAAGGGGCAATTAGAGGGGCAGCTTGGGATAACTTAGAAAAGGGCTGTGCCGTAAAACAATATGTAACTCTTTGAAGAGTAGTTAATAATTTCAGCTTCCAAAAAAGGCTGCTGTCCACATTAAAATCACATATTGCAGGACATTTTTAGGTTAAGTATTTCGCTGGTATTTTCAATTGAGGGTGATAGTTGGTAGGGTTGCTGTGAATTGAGCCTTGACAAAATCTTGAAGTTTTCACTCAAAGAGATAGTGGATGCTTAAAAATATAGCCCCTCTAGAAAGGCACCCCGGAACAATAGGGTTCCTTTAGACCTTTAGATTTAATATAGAGTTATAGATTCTCAAATTGTAAACATGCTAATTTAAAGCAAATAGGAACTTTATATTATGTTCTTGGTCACAGTTGACCAGAGTCCAGTCTTTAAAAGACAGCCCATTGGAGCCAGTGCTCGTCTTCCCATTAATAAGAATGTTTTTAGAAAATAGCAACAAACACCTGTTAAAGCACAGGAGACAAAAAGCACTCAGGGCCTCATTTATGGGTATTTGGCATAGGGCAACGTACCAAGTCACCTTGCTGTGCTGCCCTACATCAAAGTAAGCAGCGGCTCCTCGGAGGAGCATTGCCCCACAGGAAAAATAAAATGATAATAACTTCACTTTATTATTATTTTATTTTTCAGAAGGCTCTGAAGGTGCGGGATGGCCAACAGAGCAAGGGGAGGAATGGTGAGCACTTTTTAAGGGAGCACACGTGTTTGTTTGGCCAATTTGGCCGGCCAGTCATGCACACTTATCATGTTCTCCACCAGGCTGTAATGGGCATCCTGGGTGGAGAATATGGACAGGCTCCCACTGCCTGTCTGAGGGCCAAACCACAGCACTCAGACCAATCACAACCCTGTTGTCATGGTGACTGCAGCATTGTGATTGGCTAGGGGAGTCTGCTTCCTGCTTGATCAAAGAGGACAGACAAGAAGTGGCAGCCAGCAGCACAAGTAATTGCATTTTTTTAACCCCCGCGCCTCCCCCACCCCACCACTACTGCCCTGTAGCAGCCGCTACTAGTCAAAGTGAAATGGCAGGAATGCACTGTATTTATCCAATACGTTGCATTCATGTCCTTTCCTCCAGTGATGGTGCCTTTTCGGTAGCCTAGCTCTAACACAAGGACCCTTCCGCATTGGTCCAGAATGGAAAGGGGAAAACACAAGGAGAAATAAAGATATTTCTCCACGTTGCGCCTCCTCTGGTTTGGCGTAAGGTTTTGGTGTATCCTCAGGTTTACTTGTTTTTGTAAATCTGGGGAGGAGTCAAAATCCATAGGTGTTGTGTGGGAACACCCACTGCAACGCCCATAGAACACCTACCTAGCGCAGAGTAAGGCAATGCAGTGATTTGTACTGCCTTGCCTTACTCGATATCTATGAGGCCATTCAAAGTCATGCAAAGTGGCTTTGCGTGACCTCATAAATATGATTTTGTAGTTTGAGCCGCTGAAGCGTCAAAAAAGTGACACTACTGCAACCAAGGGGCTCATAAATATGCCCCTCAGTCTATTGACGAAGAATTTGATTTGAGCAAAAGATTGGGTAGTAAACCCCTGGTCTTGTATATCCCTACAATAACTTATAGCTCAAGAGTATGGGGAACTTCGAATGCGTCTTAACTACGAATTAAAGAAAATGGGGCATGCAGAAGTCTCTGGGGTTTAAAATAAATTTCTCTCATGTTTACTTCCCATGAAGAGCTTGGATCTTGGCATTAAATAGCCTGAGAATGAAATCAAGTTGACGCCTTGTTCTTGTGAATTTTTTTTGTAGTTAACTGTGGCACTCCTTTAAATCATTTAATAGTCAAAGACTGCTCTAAAATGGAAGGCAGGGATACAAATAAGAAGTTTCATTATATTTAAAATGCATGCTGAACTGAGTTGTATAACTCCCCTGGGTTGCTGGGAACACAAGTCTTATTAGATCCACAGTGTATTACCAGAGAAGCCTAATAAGAGTGATCCTCTACAATGGAACTGTATTTAAGCTTGTTCTACTCTTCAAACAAGTAAAATCGAATTCAAAGTTTCAGCATGTCATGCCGTGCTGGAACATTTTTGCTGTTCCCATTGTGGTGCCCTTTTTCACTCTGTGGGAAAGGCAAAAGAACTATTCGTCTGCACAAGTTGAACTCGTAATCAGGCGGGCGGTCCTTGCACAGCTTTGGTGATGCTGTGCCGGAGAAGAGCTGGAATAGCACCGCCAAAGTCGTAATTGGGCCCTAAGTCCAGTACTTAAATAGGAGAACTTTATGAGTAGCAGACCAGCTTTTCTTTAATTACAGCAGTTATCTATACCTCCAGTGTGCAATGCTGTGAGTCATTTTTTATATTTCTTGTCGGTAGGTTGAGGAATGCTGTATAGTGCAAATTTAAATTGGTTTTAATATTTAACTATAGATTTACACAAGCATGTATTTATATGTAGCTATTTATTAAAAGATTGTTTTCATGAAATTGTGTTTATTTGTTTTTAATGGCTATTTCTTTTAACCTAATAAACATATATATTAGATGATTGACATTAGGATCCCATTTATATTGTTTGTGGCTTTGGTTCTAAGATATTGTACAATTGTATCACAAGCTATTGTTATTATCATTGTTGCTTTTATTGTTATTATTATTATTATTATTTTAGTGCAGACTTCTTTTTAATGCATCAACTAAAAGCTTAAATTCCAGTGCATGATCATTCTAATATAAAAACAAATCCAGACTTTGAATGAAAATGTCAGCAGATGCAGCCTTTTCACATGCCAAAAAACTGGCACAGCTCACTTCTTTTTATACCTGTCCTTTTCAATTACTTTGTTCATGTGGAATGTCTTCAGGCTCTCGTGAATCTTTCAGCAGACAATTCTGAAAATAATAATGAAAGGTTTCTATACTGGCATTATGACTGCCATAGGGCAGGCTAATTTGTGTGCATGTTTGCATGAATCTCTGAATTCCAGTTCAAGAGAATTCTCCAAGGCTGCAGTTATATTGGTTAGTGCACTATATGCATGTACGTCTGGTGATGCAGACACTCTGCTATGGGTGCCAGCTTTAACAGTCCAGACATGCTTGATTTTCTTGATGTGTTTTCTCAGTGCATACACGTTTAATTTGCTGTATAAACCTGGTATGAATTATCTGTTAGCAAACCTGTTTGCATTCAGCACATACACTCAGAAGGATTACAACTCAGTGGTACACAGTGGTACACTGTGTGCTGCAAGGGACAACATTACTGCTCAGAGGGACTGACTGCGGGGGCATTATGGACTGGCTTGCATGGTAGATGAAGGCACAGAGGGACTACATTTTAAAGATATGTCTTGATGGCACCGCAATTTCACGCACAAGCATACAGTTACCACTTGGCACTCAACAATCAATGAGGTTTGCAGTGAGAGCTCCATTAAACGGCCCCTACGCTTCACAGGATCCTGTTTAACCCCTGCATTAAACCTTTCCCTTCAGGATTTGCTGATGGAAACACTGTGCCCCCAAAGCCAATTTTCAGCTGATGTAAGGGGCTATCTATCTGGCTTAGATCTTCCCATCCTATTACCATGCCCTGGAAGTCCCTTTGCATGCCAAGATGAAAGTTCTGCCACAGGGTAGGTTTCAGCTGCTGCCACAGGGAAGGTGCTCCGTCGTTGAAGCGCTGTGAAGTGCCACTTGGAAGGACCAGGTCTCATTGCAGCTTTGATTGGACCAGCCACCAGCCAGCATCAACCCACTGAAGACCAACTCAATATATTTTGATTCTCAGGCTGGAACGCCTGGAAGCACACTGCACGCATAAACCTTATTGAAGCCTGCCATACTTCGTTTGGGGCTCCTGCATTGTTACAGTAGCTCTGGCTCCTGAACTCCAACATAACAAGCCCATCCAACCTTAGATAACTGTCCTATCCCACCATCTCATCATATCGATGATTTTGGGATCCCAATCCCATTTCCTTTACCTTGCTACTTAAGAATTCTGAATGAGGTCTCCTACGACCCGTGAGCACACAGAATGATTCGCAAGGCCGTGGACGACCACGAGATGGGTATCCTTACCCTAGCAATAGTAACTTAGGCCATGCCTACAAATTCCTAAATGGCATCAGCCACCACCATGACAATGACACCAGTTGTCAGCAGCTCCGCCCAATCACTCTTTTCCAGTTCTGGCTTTAATGTTGTCAAAATCAAATGCCTCCGAATCTTTCCAAATGCGCAATGAAAACATCAAACACAGGTCCTTGAGGGACATCTCGGAAACCCTCTGCGCAGACCAATACCGTTGCCAATGCAAAGGCTCCCTCAAAACCGACCTCTTCCTCTTCACCTACAACACAGACTTATAGATCAGGTCATTGTGCAATTTTTCTCCCATCCTTATCTCTATCTTGCATTTCCTTTGGTCATAAACTCAAGTGCTCCTCCCCCTTCGGCCTCTTGGGTAACCTTTCTATATCAATTTTCAACAATGGAAACATCATTTTATAAGCCAATGACAAGATCCTAGCCACAATCGACTTAATTTATCTCACACCTCTCTCGAAGAATGGACATCCTCATATTGCCTCTACTCAATCTAAGTGACTCTCTGCTGTCTCATCACTGCTACCCACATCACTCATTGTGGACCCTCCTGCCACATGCTTCCAGCAAACCAAGAGACAGCAGCCTATCCAGACCCAATCATATTCCATCACTCCTAAATAACTGGAACCCACTCTATCTCCTTAAGAGTTATGTAGCCTCAAATTCCACCATCCACTCCTCCTATCTACCTGCAGTGGGCTGCCAGACCTCCACCAACATCTCTTATTGCACTCAACTCGCACACAGCACCCTAAGTCACACTCATCCTCTCGTAACTTAATACAAATCCCAACTACCCTCCCGGAACAGCCATGTCAAAAAAACAGCAGCTTCTCCCTTACATGCATGCTACATAATTGTTGGTCTGCAGTCCAAAGCCACCAAGAAATATCAGACTCGATGAAGACTCATAATCCTGACATCAAGTTCCTCACGTAAACGTGGCTCAATGTCTCATCTAACCATGCTTTATATCTCTTCTTCCTCCCAACCACTCCATGTTGCATTGCAACAGGGAAGATGGACAAAGTGGACACCTCGCACTCATTCCCAGAAGTTCCCTGAGATGCCTAATCCTCCTAACAACTCAATTTCAATCTTTTGAATGCATGTCCGTGGAACTGTTCTCTTCCACTACCTCCAACCTGAGATTGAATGTGATTTACCATGCCCCGATCTAAACAACATCTTCATTGAGGAATGCATGAATTTCTTCTCTTCGCAACTCATCCGGTCAGACAGAAATATCTTTCTTGTTGACTTCAATAACCTCTGGGGTGGCATGGTCAAAAGCTATGTGGACACTTTCACCTCCATTATCAATTCCAATGATCTCCAACAACACTATCATAAACCCCCACATCTCAAAGGTGCCATTTTGGATCTAATAATATACAACTCACATGCGGATTCCATTCTCGTTAGCCGGCTTGCATTCCAAGATACATGGGCAACCCAAAAAAAAGAAAATATGGTTCAGGGATGCATCTAACCTCAGCACAGACTCCATGGCCATCATAGCCCTTCCCACCCTAATGTCAATCACACCTCATATGGACATTAACGAGGCCATAGACAAGTACAACTCCTGCATGGATTCCCTTATAGATAAATGCACACCCCTGAAAGGCACATTATCGAGACCTAAACCCTCTAGGCCCTGTTTCTCTGAGGAGCTTTATGAATAAAGAAAACTCATCAGAAACTGCTAGAATGAATGGGAGAAAAGTGCAATTTCACCTTAGTGTGACTAAGCTCCGCAAAGAGAGAAAACTTTACAAAGACCAGATCTTCATAAACATATCCTCCCATATCAGAGCCCTTGTGAATTTGACAAATAATAGACTGAAGCTTCTGTTTGAGGTCATTGCACAGACTACTAAGCCTGCCACTACCTCGGCTCCTAAGTCATCCGAGGCCCGTTGCAACAACTTTACTGATTTCTTTGATAAAATAGTTAGAGACATCGATATTTCGCTGCTCATCATTTACCCCCTTGAAATGATTGAACCTCTACCATGCAAGGAACTAGAATCATGGTATCCTTCTCTTCAATTTCCGAACAGGACCTACAACAAACAATCTTCAAAGTAAAACCCTCAAACCACCATCAGGATGGCACCCTGACTCTTGCCACATTTCTTCTCCCCATATGGACCCCTTGGTGAACTCCTCTCTCAATCAAGGCCTCTTCCAAAAACTGCTAAAAATGAGTCAAAACACCCCTCTCTTGAAATAACAACCTCTCGATCCAGAGAACCTGAACATCTACCTCCTAGTCTCCGCACTCCCATTTCTTGGCAAAGTCCTTGAAAGTTGTGTAACCTCACCTCTAGCCTTAAACATTTGAACAAACAGCCACCTAGACTCTCTCCACTCAGGTTTTTGGCAGGCTCTCAGCACAGAAACTCCTGCAAATAGTCAATGACTCCCTCAGAATCCTTGACTCCGGCAACTCCTGCCTCCTAGTCCTCCTGGGTTTATCTGCTGCATTCGACATAGACAATCATCTGGACCTCCTTCGCATTCTTGAACTTCACATGGGATGTGGAGGCACTGTCCTAAAATTACCCTCCCCATACCTATCCAACCATTCCAAAATTGTGAATATGGGTGACTCACTCGAGATCAGTCAGCGTTCACCAAGGTTCAACCCTCTCCCCAGCCCTCTTTAACCTCTACCTAGAGCCTCTCTGTGTGATTCTCAGAAACTCTGTGATTCTCTTCCATCTCTATTGTCATGACACCCAAATACACTTGAAATTATCTTCCCAGGAAGACGATGCCCTGCTTTCAAAAACTCACTTAAAGATTCAAACCTGGATGCCCAACCACCTTTTAAAATTCAACCCAACTAAAGCAGAATTTATTTTGATCTCACCTCTGAAAGGAAAAATGCTGGTGCAACAATGAATGGCTTACCTTCCTGCCCTGGATGGTTGCCCCGCCATTGGTCATAGTGCCATTTCACTCAGCATCACCCTTCATAGCAATCTCAATCTTCACTGCCATATCACAGCCATGGCCAAAAGCGCACTCCTCCAACTTAGGCAGCTTTGGAGAATCAGACAGTTGATTTCCGAACAAGACCGCAAAATAGTGGTGCAGTCACTCATTCTCTCAAGACTAGACTCTGGAATTGCACTTCTTTCAGGCATTCCTAAAGTTCACATGGGCCCAATGACAGCAACTGTGCATGCTGCAGCATGCTTTGTTTTAGGTCTCAAGAGATTTTACCACATATCCCCAGCCCTGCTAACCCTCCACTGGCTTATCATTCTGTTATGATGCCGCCTCACGCATTCATGCATCTTCAGTGTATGCATCTGGGGCAGTGGGATACACACTAATTCATTAACTGGTTTAGAACAGACACACACAGACACCTTTTTATGTGCAGCTTTCGTTGCTTTGAGTGACCTCACAGGCACACTACCATTGAGTGCTATTCGTCAACCAGTGTGCACCCTCATATGCACATTTGTTGTGAGCAGGATTAGGCCTGCAAACGCTTCATACACAGTGTCTTTGCAAGTGTCCCAAGTGTGTGCGTACCCCACCCAGACACACAGTGTGCCTAAGGTTAAGGCAGTAAAAGTACGCAAGGTGTAATTTTGGCTCATCTAGTGCATACTTGCAGACATCTCAGCAAACAGATTTTCTGGATGAATGCAGACATGTATTTGTCTCTAAGCACATACAAAAACACCCACCTCACCATTTGACATGTTGGGTCAGTGCACAATCTGTCACATATACAATGTAAAGAAAAGTGGTCTAGTACACACTCATAGACTTAGACCCAATGTGTGTGGATCTTAGTTGCAGTGTGAACAATCAGAGGTACATCACATACATGCGTTTAGAGCAATGGAAACTCCAGTAAACGTCAGCACACACACACCAGGGTAACCAGATCCAACATCCACCTGCACACATACCTCCCTGCTAACTCTAACACCTGATATCGGCAACATGGCAGACAGGGACTTCTGAAACCCAACAGTGTTGGCTAAAGTCATTTTCCCCTGGTGTCCTTCGGTCCATCCTAATATGGCTTGGCAAATAGAGCCATGCACAACTCTTTCTCCACTTGACTCTCGGGGTAGCAAATGTGATCATTCACAGACTTCTCAGTGATATAGTGCAGGATCAAGAGCTCCGAACTTAATAAGAAATCAACAGACACAATAAAGTAGTGTCCAGCCCACTGCTGGTATTTTCAGTAAAAGAACATACTTGAATTGCACACTATTATTTAATACTACAATTAGGAGAATGCATTACAGGGCTAAAAGCCAGTTTGTTGTTCCAGCTTCACAACCTTCAGTGAACTTCCGTGCCTATCCCTCACTTACCGAGTACAGCACTGCCTGTGATTCCTGGATTCTAATCAGAAACAAAATGCTGGCTATGCTTAGGTGCAATTACTTATTAACCCCTAAGGCGTTTGAGGGCTTAACATCCAGTTCATTTTTCCCTCCATATAATACTGTCTTGCAACCTCAGTTTGAGCATCAGGCTTCATTCAGCTTCCCAGTATCTCATTCACTCTCAGTCCTTATGCCAGGCTGCTATGTGCTTTTATCAGTTTGAGTCCTGGTTGTGTGGGAAAATCACATGCTGTTGTCTCACTCCTGCGGAAGTGGCTTTGGATTTTCAAGGCAGTAGGCAACCCGAAGCTCTTTCAGCAGACTGCATTGACTTTAGGTGATGACCCCTCATCTCTAGGAGACTGGCTGTCATGCAGACACTAGCGTTGGTCACACAGCAATTCTTCAAGTACTCTGTGGAGCATTTCCTTTCTTGGTCATTAAGAACTTACAACTGGAGCCAAGTGGGGTGTTTTTGATTTTACTTTTACACACATTTACCAGACAGACAATGTGGATCCAATGTCGGAGGCTTCAGGACCTGTATGAGTGGTTTCATTTTCAAATGTCATATGCAGGCTGCTCTCCAGAAAAAGTATTTGCAAGGTGATGTCTCTCAGAGCACATAGCAATGGGGCTGGCTCTAAGCAAGAGTATCCCCAACATGGATACAATGAAGTGTGAGTACCTGGTAATTTTCAGAGACAAACAGGCAATCCATGATTAAAAGTTTCTCACCTTAACCCGTTGCGTGCTCGGTTCCGTCACGAGCCTCGGGAGGGCTGTGCTGCTGATGGAACAATTCCATCACGGCCCGCTCGCCGCGCCTGCGCGGCGCGAATTCCGTGCCTGCGCTGAGCGTTCTAAAGAGAGGGCGGGGCTGTGACGGAACCATTTAGTCACAAGCACAGCTCACCCGAGGACCGTGACGGAGCGGTTCCGTCATGAGTACGGGAGCGCCGCGCGGCCCCGCCTCCCCCTTAGCGCTGCGGCGGAATAGCTGCCGCAGATAAGGGGTTAAACAATAGAAACTGCAGTCCCACTTTGCACTCCTACCACTTACTAAATGGCAGTGCTCAGGAAGATCTAATCAGGAGTCCATTGCTAACAAGTTCCTAATAGGATTTCAAAAGGGAGCCCTGTCTCCACCCTTATCATGTCAGAGTTTTGATATCCACCCTCTGCAAAATAAACAATATACTTTCACTAACCTTTACTTTGTGCCATGCTAAACCAGAAACATTGAAAATAAACAAATTTGGCCACAGTACTCAGACTCACACTATACAAATAGTCTTACAGTGCTTTATTTGTTAACAAATAAGTGTCCGTGCTCTTGTCAGGAGGCCATTGCAGCCTGCACCACACATTGCCTGTGTCATGCACCCAAATGATGGTAACTAACCATCTCACTCCTACGTGTTACAATTCAGACTATTCTATGCCCCCAAAGCTATAAGAATGGCTTGGGCGTCATGTAATAATTATTTTTAATGCACATTGAATTAATATTTGACTGTTGTTCTGGTCATCTCTATATTAGCCAGCCAGTGCCAACTTGTGGCAGACTGTCACAAGCCCCGGTGTTGACAATTAAGTGCTGGTGCCGAGCACCGGAAACCACAAGATCAAATTAAGCACTGGTCTTACACCCAACATACATTGACTCCACAAGCACTAAACATGCACATGAGCACTTAACATGCTCACAGGATGTCAGTGCCACAAGGTTTTGGGTTTCACATCACAATTGGGGTCAGTGGACACTGACATAGCAAAAGGGTCTAGTCACAGTAAAGGTTCAAAATGTAAGAGTTTCGATCACCATCAATGTGATATGCTAAGGGTATGGGGAGTAGTCCACTTATGAGCGCAACCTCCTGGTCACAGGACATGACCTGTATTTAGAATTAGCAGGGACAGGCCTAGATCTCTGCACATACATTAAATCTGCATGACACCAAAGCCTAAGTAAACGTCAGGATACCAGTTTCACTTTTAGTCGAGAACTCAGGGCCTGTGCAAATATCTGATCACCATGCAGGGAACTCTCTTGTTCCAGCAATGTACATACATTTTTAATTGATTTCATGTATCAGTGTTGTTAGACTTGTGGTGGTCTTTCCCCAAAAGTTTTGTCTGCTTGCCTCCAATTTTGCAGGCATTTTGCTTCTGTTGGCCTTAGGACTCTGTGCACTTTACCACTGCTGACCAGTGCTAAGGTGCTTGTGCTCATTCCCCTAAACATGGGTTGGTTGCCATATACCTCCTTGCCATATTTAACTTGCTTGCAAGTCCATTCTAGAGTGGTATACCATATACCTAGGGCCTGTAAATTAAATGCTATAAGTAGGCCTGCAGCACTAATTGTGCCATCCACTTAAGAAGCACTTTAAAACTTGTCCCAGGCCTGCCTATACAGCCTGCAAGCAGTGTCACACTGCTTTGTCGATTCGGCATTTACATCCCGTTCATCTACAAAAGAGGAGCATAAGAGGGGAATAGATGTAGAACCAGGATGCCCACCGCTCATAAGCTTAAAAAAACAAAGGCCTGGTTATAAGCAAACACATATATATTCAATTCTAAAGAGTATCACATCGTACTTCTTAGCAAAGCAACACTAGCTATCTAGTCATGCCCTTTCATATGTGTTATTCAAATTTATAAAAACTCAACCACCCACGTCAAGTCGGGAGCCCACCAGTCTATAGTCTTAGGAGGGGCTAACAAGATGCAAAAAATATGAGGTGGATCAGAAAGTGCCTCACATAAGCAACACCCATGGAGCTACTGGTTGGTACTCACCAGTTGACTCTGTCATCATCGGCACTTTCCTGAGCGTCATCTAACTCTAATTAAAAATGAAAAGTAAAAGAGTGAGGTGTATCAATGAAAGTGATATTTATCTACCGTCTAAGCCCCATAGTGTAAGGGAGGTAAACTATACTCTCCTCAAGTTAAAATCGGGTTCGGGACACAGGTCACACATATTCTTTAATTTTATATGATGTTCGCACTCAGTTAAAAAATAATGGCATCTTTCGGCCTTTTTAACCTGAACGGCCGACAGGTTTCTGGAAAATTTGTGGCAATTCCATCATTGCACAGGGACTCAAACTCCACCTTGTGAGTGCACAGGACCATGTGGTTGCCAGGTGGACTCCTACCAGCAACTCACCGGAAGTGGATATGGAGGATCGCATCCTAAATACGAGCACCCTGCGGTGTGCGTTTTTGGTTGTGTTTGTGGTTGGGAGGCCGTTACCCTCCACGTCCACTTCTGCTTGAGTTGCTGGTAAAATGAAAGGAATGGGAAAATATGCCATTTACATCTTTATGGCAAAGAATATTTGATAGAATGGGCTTAACATCTGTGGGATGGGACAGTTTCCATTGATGCTTCTCTTTACAGTGACACTCAAATTGGGGAATGAGAGAATTCCACACCCCTAAACTGGAGAAAGAACAAGGTTGCGATAAATGGATCAGTAAGGCAGGGGCAAAATGATCTCTGGAAACTGTCCAGAAGAGCAACTTCCAACTCAAAAAGTAATTGTGAAAAACACAGAGCAGAAAAGGTGTTGAATATTTGGGTTCTTGTGTGAGATTTGAAACTGTAGATGTAGGATGTTAATTCGTCTATAAACATATATTCAGAAAGACTTGTCTGGACTTTTGAGTCTAAAATGCATTATTGAAGTAATAAACAAAGTAAATCATCAATACAAAGCCATGTAGCAATAGGATGAATACATAAGGAAAATATGAGATAATTACGTAAGAAAAGGAAAAAAAAAAATAAATAAGTAACCAGAAAACAACATCCTCTAAGAGTAAAACCTGTATAAAGACCAAATGCATTTTAAAGGTTTTAAAAGTATGAGAAAAAGAGAAGAAAAAGAGAGGAGAGAGAAAGAAGAAGAGGAGGGGGAGGAAGGGGATACAGGGGGATATGTAAATCCTTTAAAGGGAGTATGCAAATAGATAAAGAGTAAGACAGAAGATAGGGATTAGGAATATTAAATATGTAAAACTTGAAGTAAGTATTCTTTGTATAAACAAAATCAAATATTCAACCTGGAAAGAAAAGATGTTAGTGGTAACCACAACAAGTCTTTTTTGATCATCAAAGCAGTGGAAGTGGCATAGGCTCGGTCCAATCTATGATGGTGACAAAGCAAATTCCACCAAGCTTGAAACACATTTTTTGAAGTATTCATCCAATTTGTAGTTATAATCTGAAAAGTGATGGCTATAAACAAATCAACAAATTTACTCACATTACTATGAGTAGTCCAAACAGTCGAACAGCTGCCTAGCAAAACATGTTTGATATCAAAGGGGATATTTGTTGATAGAATTTCATACAATTTCCACCAAATACAATACCAAAAAGAGTTAACTAAAGGACAATGGAAAAACATATGTAAAAAATCACTATGTTCGTGGGGACAGGACCAACACTTTGGGGAGTTAAGTAGTTTAAATCTATACAGTTCAGCAGGAGTGAACAAAAGTCTATTATAAAAATAATATAACGTCTGTGTTGTGCAGGCAGAGTGTGAGGAGGTATGTATTTCTGACCAAAGGGAGTCCCATGTTTGGAAGGAGAGATCTAAGACCAAGACATTTTCCCATATAAGCTCCAGACTAGATTTAATTCTAACCTTAGTGGGGTGAGATAATAATTTATATTTAGCAGCAGCTTTAAATTGAATAGAGAAATCAATAGGAGGGAAGGGGATTTGATCAAAAAAGACATTAGGGGTCATCTGGAGGGAAAGACGAGTGAGAGTGTCCTTCAAAAAGGGGTAATATGGGGCCTGTAAAG
Source organism: Lissotriton helveticus (assembly GCF_964261635.1). Taxonomy (NCBI): domain Eukaryota; kingdom Metazoa; phylum Chordata; class Amphibia; order Caudata; family Salamandridae; genus Lissotriton; species Lissotriton helveticus. Next base: position 1,582,904,342 of record NC_136059.1, on the reverse strand, counting down.
AAGATATACAGTAGGTTTTTGAATGTCTGAAAAGTCCATAAAGGACTCATTCTTCATGAGCTGTGCAGGTGTGATAATACCTTTGTCAATCCACTCTTTCCAAGATAAGACTCTATAGTGAATCTTTAAATGTTTTATTGTACCCGATTGGAGTACATGAGGCAACATGTGTAGATGAAAGTTGGGTGTTAAGGAAAGAAATGGCAAGTGCTTCGGAATGAACAAAAAAAGGAGAAGAGAAACGCTTCAGAGGTTGAGAGAGGCGAGTAGCTGAAATAAAGGAAAAAGGAGAATATTGGGCTTGTTCCAATGCGCTCCATGCTGTTATAGTAGAGTCTGTGGAGTCGGATAAGAAGAGCCATATCTGCTTCAAAGTAAAAGCGGATTCCTTGGATAATTGAAGACGAGCAAGTGAAATATTTGGCTTGCGATTATTCCAGAGAAATTTGGATAAGGAACTATTTATGGTACATAAAAAAGAGCTAGGAAGAGAAACAGGAAGCATAGAGAGATAAAAATTATTAATTGGAAGGATCATCATTTTATTTGTGGCTAATCAACCCCACTAAGAAAGAAAAAGACGAGACCAATCATCAATCAAAGCGGATCCAAAACTTTGTCAGAGAGGTTAATTTGAATAATTTCCTGAATAGTATTAGCGTAAAGGATGCCTAAACATTTGATATGTTTGGAATTCCATTCAAAGCCAGGATCCTGAAACATAGAAGGGAGCTAGAACCTATTTAAGGACAAGATTTCCGATTTATCTATATTCAATTTATAGCCAGAAACGATAGTAAGGAGATAAGAGCCGGTAAGGATGTTGACGGATTAGAAATATATAATAAAATGTCATCTGCATGAGCAGTAAATTTAATATCAATGTAGTTAAATTGGAAAACCTGTATAGTGTGGAGAGCGTTTAATTTTTTCTAAATAGGGTTCTAAGGCAAGAATGAATAAGAGTGGGGCAAGGGGACACCCCTGTCTAATCCTCCTACGAAGGGGGAAATAATGAGATTGACTACCATTAACCCATACAGAATTAGTGGGAGAAGAATATAACAGTTGGATATATTTAAGGATAGGATGACTAAAACCATGCCATTTTAATGCCTCGAAAATAAATTCCCAATTAACCCTATCAAATGCTTTTTCAGCATCTAAAGTGATAGCACCTATAGGTGAATAAATTTTAGAAGCCAAGTGAATAATATTAAGAAAGGAATGTGAGTTGTCTGTGATAGAGCACCTTTTGAGGAAGCCAGATTGGTATATATTAACAAGGTCAGGGATTACTTTGTTGATACGAAGGGTGAGTAATTTAGCAAAGATTTTACAGTCCGTAATAATCAAAGAAATGGGCCTGTAATTTTTAAATACATTTGTTTATTGACATTTTTCAAAAACAGTACACATTCTACATCACAGTGAATAATCTATATGATCAAGTGTAGAATCCAACAAGAATGTGTAAACTTAAAACATAACAAAACAGTCAGGACGCAATATACACTTCTAGTCCGCTTTGAAATTGCAACATGGCAATATGTTTGTTATCTGCTCACAGAGGGCACAGAGGGCCCGCATCAGGTGGCATACAAGTGTCTAGTTATAATATCTTCTCATAGGAGCCGTTTTGGGGAATTTATTCACGTTTGTGATTCAAGTGATTGTGACCCATGAGTGTCTGTATGGGCTGGGGAGGAAGGGTTATCATCTTGGAGCGTTTTTAGCCAGTCTAGGAAGGGACCCCATATATTTTTGGGTCTGGAAGCTGTTGGCATCAAATCCCAGAAAACTTAGTTAATTGAGTATGACTGAAGGTGACATCTTGTATCCGTGCCTTAATCGTGGGTGCTCTCCTGTCGCCCCAATGAAAGGACATTGAACGTTTAGCTAACAAAAGCAGCATGGCATGTAGTTTGCGAGTCTCAGCTTTAGTGTCTTTCACAAATCCCAATGATCGGCTGAGGATCGTTAGGTACACCTAGTATTTCTTGAATTTTGCTAAATATGTCAGCCCAGAAGGTAGCAATAGGTGGGCAATACCAGGACTTATGCAGGAAGGTGGCAGGAACAATCCTACATCTCCAGCAACTCTCATCAGGTCTGATCGCCATATGATATAACTGAGAGAGGGTCCTGTAAAATATATGTAGATATTTAAAATGTATTAACCTCAGTCTATAGTTTGGTGAGAGCATTTGGGGTTGGCCACAACAGAAAGCCCATTTTTCACCCGTTATCTGACCATCTAGGTCTGTGTTCCAACTGTGCTGGGCCTTGGGTTTAGTTAGTGGTGCTGCGCTTTGCATGGAGCTGTCTAGTCGTGTGATCAGTCTACGGGGCAAAGCGTTTGTTACATCTGCTCGAGTGTTGGTAATTGAGTGTGGGGATTGGGGAAGGAGTTGCCTACATGTTGCCCTGATGTTAAAATAGAGAAACAGCTCCGAGAAGTTCCTTGTACCCTCAGCAGTAGGTTCTGGTGGGGCACAGAAGGGATCATCAGGATAGAGATCTGCAAAGGTCTCAAATCTCATTGATCTCGCCAGCACCAAGTTCCCACCGTCTTCCATCCCCAGGATCTGTGGATTTCATGGGAGAGGGACAGGGGGCATACAATATCTCCAGGCGAGCTCTAGTGCTCCGCCTGTCCCAAGCCCACCGAAGGGTTTCAACTGTATCTATTCTGTCCCTCGGTCTCCAGTATGTTTGATAAATAGCCACTTGGAGAGGGACTGGGGCTGCAGTATCCGCCTCCACAGCTACATGGGGCTGAAACTGGATGGGGTGTAGCCAATAATGTAAGAATTGAGCTTGTGCGCAGAACGCATAGAGCTGTTTATGGGGAGCCCCCAATCCTCCCTTCGTGAGAGGGTGTGTGAGCAATTCCCAGGAGATGCGTGCTTGCTTCCCTGCCCAGAACATGGAGATTAGTAAAGATCGAAGGGTTTTAAAAAAGGCTTTGGTGAGCAGTATTGAAGTATTAACAAATAAATATGCACATTTAGGCAATATGACTATTTTAGCGATAGCTATTCTACCGGCTAGAGAGATCAGCAGTCTGGTCCATGTTTTTATTTTCCCTTCTATCCAAGAGACAGAACGTCCATAATTTAAGTTCCATATTTCTTGTTCGTCCCGACTTAGCCAGATGCCCAGGTATTTCACCTGATCATCTGCTGATGGGTGGTCCAGGTCGAAAGGCTTGGTTGCCTCGGTGAGTGGAAATAGGGTAGGCTTGGTCCAGTTTATAAATATTCCAGAGAGACCGCCAAACTTTGTAAGCTCCCTGAATAATGGACCGAAGTTAACTTCTGGGTCAGTGATATATAACGTCATGTCGTCTGCTTATAACTAGATTAGGAGCCCTCTGGTGCTGAATCACAATCCTCTCGCTGCGTGATGCTGTCGAATACTTGCCACTATCGGTTCCATCGCTACAGCATAGAGGAGAGGGGAAAGGGGGCATCCTTTTCGGGTTCTGCGTGATATGCAGTAGGGGCCCGAAAGCAAACCATTCATGTGCAGTCTGGCTGAAGGAGCCGTCGGCGGCAGTCTTATGTGTGCTATGAAATTCGGACTGACCCCGATACACTCCAGTATGGCAGATAGAGAAGGCCATTCCAGCATATCAAACTCTTTAGTAGCATCTAGGAATGCCACAAGCACCTTTACTTTAGGATTTAAGTAATGTAGCAAAGTGAAAAAGGTGTGGAGATTGAGTTGTAGATACACCAGGGATAAACCCAGACTGATCAGGTCTCGCTATCAGAGGGAGTAGAGGTTGCAGTCTATTTGCGAGCAATTTCGCATATATCTTGGCATCTATATTTATCAAGGATAGTGGTCTATAGGAAACTATCTCTTGTCTTGGTTTTCCTGGTATTAGTAGCGGTTGAACAGTCGCCTCTCGCATTGATGGGGGAAGCTTCCCAGTAGTCTGAGCCTCTTCAAAGACTGCCAGGAGGTGGGCACCAGCAAATATGCAAAGGCCTTATAGAACGCGGTTGTTAAACCATCAGAGCCTGTCCGTGCGCAGGCTGCTAGTCATCTGTAGAATATCATTGGATGTGAAGGGTTCATGCAGATATTCTCCATGTGCCCTCGGGCCTGTAATTTTTACATAAGGAAGGGTCCTAATCTTTTCTGGGTATTAGACAAAGCATTGCCCTGGGTAAAAGAGCCTTGTGATGCGCCAATAGTATGAAAATGTTTGATCAAAGAGAAGAGCTGAGGGACCAGAAATTATTTAAAGAGAAGAGCAAACCGAACGGTAAAGCCATCAGGGCCGGTGTCTTGTCTTTGGGCAAAAACTGATTGCTCCAATGATCTCTTGTTCTGAAATGGGAAAATTCAATGATGTGAGATCGATGTTACTCTCTGGGGATTTAGGGATATTTTGGAAAAAGGAGTCAAGTTGATCAGGAGAAGGGGAAGGTTCTGGGGTGTAAAGGGAAGTATAAAAAACAGTGAAGCAATCAAGGGTCTCAGCATCTGAAGTATGCCGACTTCCAGAATTGTCTGTGGTAGCCACAATTTTAGATTTCATTTTTTTGATTTTAAGATAGTCAGCTAAGATCTACCAGCCTTATTCCGACCACCATACATTTTTGCATTGGATTTGAGGAGATTATTACAAGCGGAGTCCCAAGACTGTTTATTATATTTTTGCCTTAATGAGGTTAGACAGCGTATCAGGGCAATTGGTGGTAAAATACTTATGCCCAAAAGTTTTAATCTGTTTAAGGATAGATGATGAGTCTGAGAAAGCTTTCTTTGTTTTTCGTGACACATAGCCTATTATAAAACCCATAGCAGCCGCTTTAAAGGAATCCCAAATGAAATGATATTGAGGGACAGAGGAGAGATTGTTCTGAAAAAATTATTTGGCAACAATATGAATTGTTCTACAAATTACGAGTCCAGGAGAAGGGAGTTGTTGAAACACCAACGCCGAGATGTAGGTGCAGGCAATGGCTAGTCCATGTCTAAAATAACGGGGGCATGATCTGAAATGAGAATGGCGCCACATTTTACAAAAGTCATTAATTGTAAAATTGGTTGTGTAAGAAAAATATAGTCTATGCAAAAGTGAGATCTGTGCACTGGGGAAAAAGAGGAAAATTCTAAAACATCAGGATGATATGTTCTCCATGCGTCAACAAGTCCTCTGGAAATATTAGCCTTATGAAAAGTCTTTTGCATCTTGTTGGGGACGTATTTGGTTTGGGATTTCTGAACAAGGAAGGGATCCATAAGTTGATTACAGTCACCACCTACTATCAGATTTTCATCTGCATGGAAGGAGAGAAGAGTAGAGAACTCATGCCAAAAGAATAGATCAATACCATTAGGGCCATATACATTACAAAAGGAAAATTAGGTATTATTGATTATAGTGTTTAAAAAAAGCCATCTACCATTGTTTTCTTTAAATTCATTTTGTAAGAGGTCATTCAATGCCTTATGAAATAAAATAAAAATTCAATTTTTGTTATTTACAGCTGGAGGGCAAAACATCTCACCCACCCATTGTTTACGTAATGAAGGCAAGTCTTGTGACTTAAAATGTGATTCTTGTAATAATGCAACATAACATTTAAATCTAGGAAGGTGAGTCAACACCCGTTGTTTCTTGACAGGGTTACGAATACCTTTAACATTCCATGAAATGATGCATAGACTTTTCCTCAATAAAAAAATAAGTGACAATAAACAAAAATGAAGTATAACACTAAGAAAATGAATAGTGAGATAAATACAAAAGACTACCAAAAAGAAAGATGAGCCAATAGGTAAGAACAGCCCAGATGTGCCCATAGAGTATATTTAAGCTGAAGAGACCAAAAGGAAAGAGAAATAGAGAATATCGCTTTATTTATCATTAATGGTAAGCTGAGAAGAGAAAAATTGATTAATATAAGAGAAAAGTGTAAAAGTATAGGCAGAATAAGTACAGAGAAGGATCTATACAAGGAAGAGGAGAAAAGAAAAAAAGAGGTAAGAAAAAAGAAAGAAGAAGAGAAAGGGAGAGCTTAGTCACCCAATAAGAGTCATAAGAAAGAATATGACAGAAACCAAGTGGTTTTAGTCATAAAGTACAACCATAGGAAGAACATTAAAGTGAGAGGGGGGTTAGCGAAGAACAAAACAGCCACTCCAAAAGGGGAACAACGAGGAGAAACAAGTCTATCATATTATACTAGGGAAGAAGGACAAAAATAAAGACCGTAGACAAAAATAGTAGACAAATATTACAAAAAGGATGGGAACTTACCAGACAGTAGGAAAAAATTACAGCAGAATGAATCAAACATTACAAACGTAAGGGCAGCGTGGGTATGAACATCAGCAGCAGCAACACACAAGGAAGACCTAGGAAACATGGGAGAAAACTAAAAGAGAAACAATGAACTTTTGCAGCCTAAAAATTGAAGACCTGATGAGCAGAAAATAGAACAAATAACATAACAATTAAAGTTTGCTCAGTTCCATAAGTTCTCCTTTATGAGTATGTATGAATTTCCGAAGGTCAGCTGGATCGTCAAAGGAGAAAGTTCTGTCTTTATAGGTCACTTTGAAAAGCAGGGGAGAATAAGACGGTAGCATGCTTTCTTATGTCTCAATGCTGGTCTGAGGTCGAGAAACTCCTTACGCCGGTTGGTGGTTGGCTTGGAGACATCTTGGCTGAATAATACTTTATGACTGGACCAAAGCATCTGCTTGTGTTGTTTGGCAGTGCTGAGAATCACCATGAGGTCAGACTATAGGAGAAAATAAGCAATAATACCTCTTGGTTTAGTTGAAAAAGAGGCAATCTGAGGTGCTAACCTGTTAGCTCTTTGAATATTAAAGTCTGTGGACTTAGGGAGACCGACGATCTACATGACTTGAGTTTTCAAAAAGGATATCATGTCCGAGCCCTCAGAACCTTCCAGAATTCCGTAAATGGGTAGGTTGTTGCGCCTATTGCGGTTTTCCAAATCCTCTGTAGTCTTCTTAAGTTGAGTAACTTCTTTAGTAAGACTTTCAACTCTGGCAACAACATCCTGTGCATCACTCATTTTTTTGTTCAACGTCAGAAAGTCTTGAATCCAGGCCAGGCAATTTCTCTTCAATTCTTTGGAGAGTGGCAGTGGTGTCCGTCATGAAAGGTCGAATAAGACGCAGTTCATCCATAATGTCCTCTAGTTTGAGAGGAAGCGGTGACTTTGATGGAGAAGATGGGTCTTTCTTGGGACGCTTTCTGGTACTATAAGCAGAATCCTTACGACCTCTGCAAGTGGCCCAGGTAGACCCATGAAGATCATTTGGGTGTGAAGAATCCATGATGAAAAACTCTGATAAACGTAGGTGGATGAAAACACCTTAAAGTAAGAGGAAGAGTCCAAGGTAACAAGAATACAGTCAGTGAGGCAAAAGAAGTAGCTGAAGAACTATAGTTTCAAACAAGTATTATTGTGTAGAATAAGACCTCAGACCAGAAGCAGCACAAAACCATGAAGGCATTATTCAGCAGAGTGAGAGCCTGCGCGCATTTGTACAGTGCTGAGAAAGAGTGTTGCGCAAACATCACTATAAAAAGTATAACCAGTAAGAAGTTTGATATATATACTGAAGAGGTAGCCTGGAGCCGAACAAAGGAGGAAGCATGAAGGATGAAATTACAATATCTAGGGCCAGATGTAGGTAATTTCGATTTACCGACTCTTGAATACCGACTCATACCGAATCGGTATTTAAGAGTCGGTAAATAGGAAGGTGGCAGATGTAGGTAAAAAAATACCGATTCTGTAAGAGTCGGTATTTACCGATTCTGTAAATACCGAATCTGTATTTCCTATTGATTCCTATGGGCCTTGAAGCCCATAGGGATCAATGGGAAATACAGATTCGGTATTTACAGAATCGGTAAATACCGAATCCTGGCAGGGGGAACGGGGTGTCACTTTGACACCCTGTAACACCCCATATGCAGGCTTGTGTGCCATGTGGCACACATACATGCCCTAAGGGCATGTCTGTGTGTCACATGGCATAGGTGTACATGCACAGATGTGCATGTACACTGGAAATCGGTATTTTGCCACCCAATAGGATTGGGTGGTAAATAAGAAATCCTAAGGGCCCGTGGCACTGCAAACTGTGCCACCTACATATGGATTTACAGAATCGGTATGTTTACCGATTCGGAAAAATACCGAAGTGGTAAATTTACGGACTTGGTAAATATACAGATTCTGTAAATTCCGACCCACCTACATCTCAAAAGCCAAATACCGGTCGGTAACGGCCGAAATCGGCCGGTACCGACCGGTATTTGGCTACCTACATCTGGCCCTTAGTTCCTTGCCTTCAGTTGAGCAAACTAGAGTGTAAGCTTTAGTGGACTAAATTTGCATAATGAAGAAAAAACAGCATTACAGTGGTGGAAAATCCGACGTTAGAGGTGCACAAAATGGTGACTGCATTGTGGGGAAGCACTGAGGCGAAATGGAGAACCAGAGAAAAAGGGTGCCAAACAGACTGTTTTTGGTCTGGAAACTTGCCTCCTTAATCCCTGCCACTTCCAATGCACAAAATTAGCATGTTTGTGCCGGAGCGCTGAAGAAAAAGGCTCCCTTTATTTACGAGGGTAGCTCGTCATCACAGAGCTCTTCAGGTGGCAGCCATCTTGTCTCGCTGCCACCGTGCGTTCCGAGTTGTCTGGACTTGATTTTTGGTATTTCACATCTAGTCATTCTAAGGTAATCTACTTTAAGAGCATCCTCCTTCCCTTTGGAATGACTTATTGAGCCAACATACATAGATATTTTACGACTTGATAGCTTTTCCCAACGTGGGCAGTCACAGCAGGTTGTGACTGTTTGCATTGAGAAAGCTACCGCTCCAGTAGAAAATCTACTCAAGCGCAAAAGGAAGTAGCTCCCTCTGGCATGCCACATGGTGCCTTTTGTGCTGATTTACAGCACAGAACAAGCACTCGTGCTAAAAATCAGCGCAAGGAGCACAACGTACTGAATTCTGCCTGCTTGTGGAACATCACGAAATCTCATAGACTTTATGTAACTACTCTGAATTCTACGGAGTGAAACTTAGCAAATTCTGCTCATCTCTATTTCTGAGCTACAGGGACACAACTTGCTCCAGATGCCTCTCTGCAGTTGCCCAGCTGACTTGCTGCACTGGACATGCCTGTACTTGGAATTGGACATGCCTGAGCCCTGTTGGCCTTTGGTGACATGAATTCCGTATCTTCAGGACATGCCTCCCTAAGTTCTTGACTGGCATTAGTTGAGCTCCTCCTGTGAAGAAAGGGATACATCTTAACGTTTTGGGTTCTTTGTGATAGCGAAAGTGCCCATTGGCACTGTTTGCTTGCCGCCCATGAAGGCTGCCAAGAAGAAGCTCCTGTGAACCTGACTTTGTGCTACAGCGATCAGCAGTGATGACCGGCAATGCAAGATCTGAACTTGGCACTATAGAAACAGCTCGTGGTGACAACCAACCCGATGCTCCAGCAATGACTGTCTGCGGCGCCCAACAAGATCTTCGCACTACATTGTCGATCATACATGACTGCTGTTCATGCTACAGTGATGACCATTCACAACACTCTCCACTCTTCTTACGGCCTCCTTTACCACAACTCTAATCTTCATGCTGGAGTTTGAAAAGGTAACTTTGTTAGTGGAACTAACATGGCCCTGTTTCCAGCCCACGCTCCATCGCGGTAGGCCTGAACTTATGCCTTTACCCCTCCTAGCATGACCAGATGACCGCAAGTTTCATTTTGGCTTTTAAGCTCTATACTTACCTATATCTTTGAACTTGCATATCTTTGGTTCTACTGACTGGATTTCGTTGTTTTTGGTCTCATTTTATTTATTAAAACGGTCTCTGTTTTCTTGTGTGCTGTTTTCGATGTATTACTGTTTGAGTGATGCATAAATACTTCACACATTGCCACTAAGCTAAGCATGGCTGCTTTTGTGCCAAGCTGTCAGGCAGTGGTGGCTCCTCCGCTATGGCAGAAGAGCATCACCCCACTGCTTTGCAGCAGTGAAACAAAGGAAAAATAAAATGATATTAACTTGAGGTTATTATCATTTTATATTTTCCAGCTGCTGTAGCTTTGCGGGCGGGGTGGGGCTGCTCTGGTTACCGAGGAGCATGGTGCCGAGTCATTGCACTGTAAGTGCACATGACTGTTTGGCTGGCTGTCTGAGGCCGGACAAACAGTCATGCGCACTTTGCATGATTTCCACCCAGGCTGAATTTCAACCTGGGTGGAGAACATGCCCAGAATCTCATTTCCTGGCTGAGGACTGAAATACTGAGCTCAGACCAATCACAACGCTGCATTGCAGCATTGTGATTGCCTCAGGGGAGCCAGGGTGCTTCCTGTTCAGATCTGGCTGGGAGATACAAGGTAGAGACGACAGAGGAGATTCACAGCGAGGAGGTATGTTTTCTTTCTTTTTTACACCCCATTACCCCACCGACTGCCAACACCCACCCCAACGCCACAATCCATGGTGGCTGCTGCTGCTGTCAGATGGCTAAGCACAGGTTAATTTAGTGACTTCTTATGCTTCACCCTGACGGGGATTGTGGATGTTGCTTGAAGAGAGTTAACAACCCACCCCAATCAAAAACACAATTTATTATATTTGTTTTCAGTGATGGGAGTTCAGTATTTGTGTTTTTGCAGTTCCATTCAGTGATTATATGAAATACTAAAATCCCATATAAATACCTTGATACACGATTCAATCTATTTTGAAATTCTTCTTGATTGGCTAAATGTTAAAAACTGGAACAAGCCTAATACTTGCCACTGGTTTGGATGAGGAATTACCCCAACAGCTTAGGGCTAAGGATTCTCAAGGAGCACAGGAGGGAGGCCTTGTGGCCACACTTTCGCCAAAGGTCCTGCCCTGTTTTCACCTACTGATGCTTTCGCTTCCCGGCTTGCAGTTTGCAGCTTGCAGTGTTACAGTTTTTAACACTCAGAGGCGCTTGAGACAAATTGTTCATATGCGTTCACGCCTTTGGGGGAAGTAACTTCATTACCTCCCACCCTGACGAACGCCTAAGACATATTTAGGTCAGGTAGGAAAGGCTGAAACATGTTGGTGCAGAAGCTAGGGTCATAGGACCATGACATGCTAAACACCCCTTTGTATTCATTTTAACCTTCCCACCCACCCCATTATTAAAGATTTCTGTAAGAGTGAGTGAGGAATGTTATCTTTATTGTATGCCCCCATACACAATATCCTAAGCGCTCCCTGAAACACAGATGAGCCCACCACGACTTTTAGGAGTTGGGGTGAGCCCTATGATGAGGCATGTCACTATTAGAGTGAGTGAGGGCTATTAAAAGAAAAGGGTCTTTCTCCCTTCCCACCCGTAAACAACAGGTTGGTCATGCTCATAATTCTCTCAAGAAGTTTCTTGAGAGTATTATCATTACACACCTAGGCACAACCCCTCTACCTTTTGGTTGTTCCTGTGTTGCTACCCCCTAGTTCGAGAGGGAGCAACCAATAACATATTGAAAGGATATTCTTTTGGTTAAAAGTGTATAGAATAGGGAGGATATATCCTTTCTATCCTCTTGACTGAGGACCTCTCTACCCACCTGAGACCTCTGGTCTTGGGAATTGTGTTTCAGAATATGAGACTATACCTGTTTGGGTCTCACCTTTGAGTTCAGACTGACCACAGGTTCCCCAGATAGGTCATAGAGGTTGAAGGAGAAAAACGGTTATAATTGTGTATCTCTCTACAGGGAATTGACCTTACTGTAGAACACTGCCCTGGTTTATACCACTCCATGTATAGAGTGTTAACTCCTAATTTGACTTGGCAAAACGAACCTTTTGAAGTGTGAAAACCTTCCTTTCTAGTACATATAAGTCACTCCTAAGGTAGGTGCTGGTGCAGTGTATTTTAAACATTTAACAGGTACTTTTGAGTTTTACTTGTCCTGGCAGTAAAAAACTTCCAATTTGTTTGTCACTATTATAAGTCTTAACTGTCCCGTAGGATACTACTTGGTCACCTTATTACATTAAGGGCTTACTTTTGATTGGGATAAGAGAGAAATGTCATGCTTACACTCAAGCAAATTGTAATGTAAAACTCTCTTTAATGTTAAAGTCGGATTTTAAGTCACAATTCTGAACATGCCACTTTTAGAAAGTTAGCATTTCCTTGTCCTAACCAATTGGTGCCTGAAGCCTGTGCCCTGGGTCACATGACTAGGTGTAAATGGCAGTTGACCCTTTTGTATTCCTCCCAGACAGTGAGACATAGGGAGGAGTGAAGCTGTTCCCTGTCCCACTTACATTTCTAAAAGGCTGCCTCAGCACACTCACAAAGACCATGATACCAGTCCATTATCAACCTAGACCCCTTGGAGCCTGGGCAGGGCAGGAAGAAAATGAAAGAACCAGGTGTGAGGCTGGAAGCAGGTATAAATAGTGAACACTCAGAACAACTCTTCAGCTCACTGCAAGATCCGCGGAAGACTTCAAGAGGATTGTCTTGTACTTCAGAGGACTGCCCTGTTGCTTGAGACCTGCTTTGTACCACATTAGACTGCCCTGCTGCATGAAACTTGCCTTTTACTCTCAGAGGACCACCCTGCTATTTAAGACCTGCCTTGCTTCTTGATCTCAAGGTCATCAGAGTTACACCTTGGACCATGTAATTGACACTCTGTTCTGAGCTACAGGGGCACAACAAGCTCCAGAGGTCTATCTGCAACTGCCCAGCTGATGTGCTGCGCTGAACCTGCCTGGACCTGCCTGAGCCTTTCTGGCCTCTGCTGGAATGGGTTTAGAACCTCCAAGAGGTGCCTCCTAATGTCCAGCACCCTTGGCTGGCTTCTGTTGAGCTCCTCTTGTGAAGATAGGGTGAAATCTTGAAGTTGTGGGCTCTGTGCAACCTTGAGCAGGCCCATTCGCACCAAGATCTTGACACCCCTGATGACTGCCAATGCGAAGATCCGGTGAACCTGCCCCTTCGCAGTACAGCAAACTACGATCGACAAAGCAAGATTTACACTTTGCGCTACAGAGATGACAGCCCGCAGTGATGGCCAACACAAAGTTTCAGATATGACTGTCCATTACTCCTGACAGGATCTTCATACTACAGCAATGACTGTTCATGATGCCCAGCCTGCTCCTCAAGGCCTCCTCCACTGAGTATTTGATTCTTCGCAACAGACTTCGAGAAGGTAACTTTTTCAGCAGATTCTAACCGGGTCCCTGTATCTGGCCTGTGCTCCTTCATGGTCATCCTCAACTTGTGGCTTTCTCCCAGTCTAGCATGACCAGATGACCACAAGGGGCACTTTGTGCTTTTAAGCGCAATACTTACCTAAATCTTTGAAAGTGCATAACTCTGGTTCTACTGATTGGACTTTTTCCATTGCGGCCTCATATTATTTATTAGAATGTTCTCTATTCTTCTAAGTTGGTGTGGACATTTACATTTGTGATGCTTTCATTCTTTTACTGTTTAAGTGCTGCATAAATACTTCACACATTGCACTAACTTAAGAATGACTGCTTTTGTGCCAAGCTACCACAGGGATAGGAACAGGTGAATTTAGTGACTTCTTGTGGTTCATCCTGAATTAATTAAGGGTCTACTGCCTCGTCAAATTGGAAAGCATCTGAGCAGCTATTTGGAATATCACATACCTGGTCTTTAGTTGTGTCCAAAAAAGGAAAAATATTTGGATATTGAAACATAGCATGAAGAATCTGAGTCTATCATAATCTTTTTGTGAGATATAAAGTGGTCCTTCTCAGAATTTTATGCAACATACTATCTCTTCAGAAAATTCGCAGATACATGTTGGCTTTCTGTTAATGTATTTTTCAGTTTGTCAATTTATTAAAAACTGTATCCAAAGCACTGGTCAAGCCAAACTTATTCAGTCCATGAACTTGTGCACTATTCTGGCCACAGAGAGAGCCCTTTATGAATCCTAATTTGACTAAACTGAACAATCATGCGCTGTATAGCTTAGAAGATACTAGAGGAGGTCACTAATGCTTGTCGGGCTGTAATAATAATAATAATAATAATAATAATAATATTAATAATAATATTTACAACAACAATAATAATAATGATAACACTAACAATAATAATATTACTAACTATAATAATAATCACTCTTATTTTTATTATTAGTAGCAGTAGTCGCACTAGTAGTAGCAATAGTAGTAGTAGTCATGACCTGTTGCCTTCTGTCAGTCAGGGCAGACGTGATCTATCATGTGCGTTTCTTGGATAGATGGGTGTAGCTTGGTCTATGGGGATAGCATTAATGTTTTATGTGCAGGACAAAAGGGTGCGGTGATCGTATTGCTGCAATTTTGTGCAGTGTGAGAGCGCGGGCACGATAGCATCATCAACATGCATAAGGATAGATATTTTTATTAGGCTAAATACAGACTTCGAATTCCTCATGCTGATGCGTTTCCCATCATGAGCAGGAGGAGTAACTTGAGATCAACCAGGGAGCTAGAGAAGGTAGGTTTTCGTGGCTTTCCAGAATGTGAGATGATGCCTCGGTTTCCTCATACAGGACAATGGTTAGGTATGTTATGTTAAGGTATTTGTAAAGTGCATGGCTACCCCACCAATGGCGCATCCTATCGCTAAATTTCAGAAAGAGGTCCACAGAGATAAACAGAGGGTTAGACAGAGAAGAGCCATGTCTTCACAGCCCTCCTGAAGGCCTAGTGATTGTAGATGCTCCTAATGGACAGAGGTGCAGCAATCCAGAGGGCGGGAGCTTTAGCGCAAAAAGAGGACACTTGTGGATTGTACAGAGAAGAAGGCACCACCTACCTTTCCAGATTATGGGAATGCCTTTTCAAAGTGCAGAGTTAAAATTTCTGGCAAGTGCAATGTTGTTTGCGGGACAAGGTGCAAACACAATTGATTGCCCCGTGTGTGATGTCGAGAGTTTTAAAGGAGGTTGCCAGGCCTCTGAAAGTTAATGCACTGTTTGTAATGTTGGGGTAATATGATCACAAGAAAGGAGGTATAGGAACAATGTGACTGCTGAAATCTGGATCCTGTGAACTCCTAAGGAGACTGAAGTCAAAAGACCCTAGATAGATTCCGTTGGAATGGTCAGGTTTAACCCCTTCAATGCTGATGACGGAGCGGTTCCGTCATCAGCATCGGTTGGGCTGTGCTGATGACGGAACCGCTCCGTCATCATTACAGCCCGCTCCCCCCCCGGGGCACCGATCCTGTTGCCAGTAGTGGGGATGGCAGCGGAAGACTTTCTGCTGCCCCCCCGCTCCCTGCGCACTTCCTGGTGATGTCAGCGCGCTGTTGCGTGCGCCGACGTCATCAGGAAGTACTAGACGCGCTGTAAGCCATTTGCTTCCAGCGCGTCGAGCGGGTAGGTGTGTTTCCTGCTCTCCGGTGGGGCGGGGGGGGGCGTTTCTCGGTGCCTTGAGGCATCAGGGGGGAGGAAACACTGTTTCCTCTCCCCTGATGTCCCAATGCAGGGCATTCCTGGTTCAGGATCGCGCACAGCGTCGCGATCCTGCACCAGGAATGCCCCACTAGACACCAGGGATGTGTTTTTTTTGGAAAAGGAAGCGACCCCTTTGGCAAGGGTCGCTTCCAGGGCCCTAATAATTTGAAATAGACTTTTCTGCCCACCCTGGGGGCAGATCGTCCGATTTAGCGCATGATCTGGACCCAAGGGGGGGGCAGACAACCCCACTGGAAACCAGGGAATATGTTTTTTGATGAAAGGAAGCGACCCCTTGGGTAAGAGTCACTTCCTGGGGCATGTAATTTTTGTTTAGACTTTTCTGCCACCCCTGGGGGCAGATCGCCCATTTTTCAGGGGATTCGGGACCCGGGGGGGGGGGGGGCAGAAAATCCCACTAGACACCAGGGATTGTGTTTATATTAGTAAAGGAAGCGACCCCTTGGGCAAGGGTCGCTTCCAGGGGCATAAAAATTAATTATAGACTTTTCTGCCCACCTGGGGGCAGATCGCCCCTGTTAGCGCGTGATCTGGTCCCAGGGGGCTAGAAAAGCCCACTGGACACCAGTGTTTTTTTTTGTTGATAGGAAGTGACCCCTTGGGTAATGGTCGCTTCCAGGGGCATAACAATTTAGTATAGACTTTTCTGCCCCCCCCTGGGGGCAGATCGCCCATGTTAGCGCGTGATATGGACCGGGGGGGGGGAAGAAAAGCCCATTAGACACCAGGGATTATACTATATTTATAATGGAAGCGACCCCTTCCATCACTCGCCCTCGTGCCAAATCCAACCTGTATGTGTGTGTCTTTGAAGAATAGATAGTCGTGCTTGAATGTTTGACTTTTGAGTAACTCTGTTAAGGTGTATATTATAGCTATAAATAACTTACTAAATTTAGATATTATTGTTAAACCATGGGGGTATAAGGTCATGTCTTTCTGGTGAATTCTATTGTTTTTTTTTTATCCACAATCTTCTGCAAACTTGAAAATGTCTGTCACAATTTCCATGCAATATTGTCCCAAGAATCGCATGCTCTTAAATTGAATACTTAATTCATTCAAAACAATTTGGTTTTGCAAGGGGGTTCCCATGAGTTTTTGGCCCGGGGCTCGGCGGGCATCTTTGGAAACTACCAAACCCAAACAGTTCTGAAAACTGATACCTGGTAAAATGATACCTCACTTGTGTGGGTGGGCCAAAGGCCTGTGACTAAGGTGAGGTGCTTAATTTGTCAATCCTAAATACTACAATTTAAAAAAAAACATTTTTAGCCTGTTCTGCTTTGGGGCACCCACACAAGTGAGGTATCATTTTATTCGGGAGAACAAGGGAAACGCTGGGTGGTAGGACATTTTTGCCGGCACGGAGATCCCACGCAAAAAAGTTTGGAAAAGTGATTTTATTACCTAATTTTAAGATTTGCAAGGAATTCTGGGTAGGAAGACATTGGGGGACTCACGCATGCCATACCTCCCTGGTCTCCCCCGGGTGTCTAGTTTTCAGAACTGTTTGGGTGTGGTAGTTTCCAAAGATGGCCGCCGAGCCCCAGGCTGGTGGTTTTGACATTGTCAAAACCCCCAGCTTTTGCAAGAGAGGTTACCTGGGTTTTTGGCCGCGTGCTAGATGGCCATCTAGGGAAACCTACTAAACCCACACATTTCTAAAAACTAGACACCCGGGGGCTTCCAAGGAGGTATGGCTTGTGTGGATCCTCCAACGTTCCTTTTCCCAGAATCCCTTGCAAACCTCAATTTTACCTGAAAAAATCAGTTTTTTCACACTTTTTTGTGTGGGAAAGCGTGGCATTACTGGGCTCACACACATTTCCTCCCACCCAGCATTCCCCCAGATCTCCCGATAAAAATGGTACCTCACTTGCGTGGGTAGGCATAGTGGCTGCAACAGGAAAAGGCCCAATTCGTACGGTGGAGACTTAAAAATTACCTTTAGCAAAACTATCTTATTTTTTTGGGGGGGTCTCCTGAGCTTTTGGCCCTGGGCTTGGCGGGCATCTTTGGAAACTACCAAACCCAAACAGTTCTGAAAACTAGACACCCAGGGGAGTCCAGGGAGGTATCATTTTACTCGGGAGAGCAAGGGGAACACTGGGTGGTAGGACATCTTTGCCGGCACGGAGATCCCACGCAAAAAAGTTTGGAAAAGTGATTTGTTTACCTAATTTTAAGGTTTGCAAGGAATTCTGGGTAGGAAGACATTGGGGGACTCACACATGCCATACCTCCCTGGACTCTCCCGGGTATCTAGTTTTCAGAACTGTTTGGGTTTGGTAGTTTCCAAAGATGGCCGCCTAGCCCCGGGCCAAAAACTCAGGTGCCCCCCCCAAAAAAGCAAGGTAGTTTTGGTATAGGGTATTTTAAATTCTCCACCGTACAATTTGGACCTTTTCCTGTTACAGCCACTATGCCTACCCACGCAAGTGAGGTACTATTTTTATCGGGAGACCTTGGGGAACGCTGGGTGGGTGGAAATTTGTTGATCCATGCAGATTCCAGAACTTTCCACCACAGTAATGTGAGGGAAATGCGTTTTTTTTTTCTTAGTTTTGCAAGTGATTCTGGGTAACAGAACCTGGTAGTAGGTAGTAGGTAGTTGAGTCACCCTATCCTGAATTCCCCTGGGTGTCTAGTTTTCAAAAATGTATAGGTTTGCTAGGTTTCCCTAGGTGCCGGCAGAGCTAGGGTTCAAAAACAAAAGGTAGGCTCTTTGCCAAAAAAGGGCACGATTTCACTGCGAAATTGCGGTGCGACCACATTGCATTTTGCGCTGCTTACTGTCGCAGGCACTAGGCAGACCCAGGCAAGTGAGGTACCATTTTTTTTCGGGAGACCCGGGGGAACACTGGGTGGGTGGAAATTTGTTGATCCACGCATATTCCAGAACTTTGCACCACAGAAATGTGAGGGAAATGCATTTTTTTTGTCAATTTTTTAGATTTGCAAGGGATTCTGGGTAACAGAACCTAGTGGTAGGCAGTCGAGTCACCCGATCCTGAATTCCCCTGGGTGTCTAGTTTTCAAAAATGTATAGGTTTGCTAGGTTTCCCTTGGTGCCGGCAGAGCTAGGGTTCAGAAACAAAACGTAGGCTCTTTGCCAAAAAAGGGCACGATTTCAATGCGAAATTGAGGAGCGACCACGTTGCGTTTTACGCTGTTTCCTGTCGCAGGCACTAGGCAGATCCAGGCAAGTGAGGTGCCATTTTTTTGGGGAGACCCGGGGGAAAGCTGGGTGGATGGAAATTTGTTGATCCACGCAGATTCCAGAACTTTCCACCACAGAAATGTGAGGGAAATGCGTTTATTTTTGTCAATTTCTTCGCTTTGCAAGGGATTCTGGGTAACAGAACCTGGTGGTAGGCAGTCGAGTCACTCCATCCTGAATTTCCCTTGGTGTCTAGTTTTCAAAAATGTATAGGTTTGCTAGGTTTCCCTAGGTGCCGGCAGAGCTAAGGGTCAAAAACAAAAGGTAGGCTCTTTGCCAAAAAAGGGCACGATTTCACTGCGAAATTGAGGTGCAAACATGTTACGTTTTGCGCTGTTTCCTGTCGCAGGCACTCGGCAGACCCAGGCAAGTGAGGTACCATTTGTTTTGGGAGACCTGGGGGAATCCTGGGTTGTTGGAAATTTGTTGATCCACGAACCATGCAAATTCTAGAACTTTCCACCACAGAAATGTGAGGAAAATGCGTTTGTTTGTCAATTTCTTAGCTTTGCAAGGGATTCTGGGTAACAGAACCTGATGGTAGGCAGTCGAGTCACCCCATCCTAAATTCCCCTGGGTGTCTAGGTTTCAAAAATTTATAGGTTTGCTAGGTTTCCCTAGGTGCCGGCAGCGCTAGGGTACAAAAACAAAAGGTAGGCTCTTTGCTAAAAAAAAGGGCACGATTTCACTGCGAAATTGAGGTGCAAACATGTTAAGTTTTGCACAGTTTCCTCTCGCAGGCACTAGGCAGACCCAGGCAAGTGAGGTACAATTTTTTTTGGGAGACCTGGGGAAACACTGGGTGGGTAGAAATTTGTTGATCCACGCAGATTCCAGAACTTTCCACCACAGAAATGTCAGGAAAATGCGTTTTTTTGTCAATTTCTTAGATTTGCAAGGGATTCTGGGTAACAGAACCTGGTGGTAGTCACCCCATCCTGAATTCCCCTGGGTGTCTACTTTTCAAAAATGTATAGGTTTGCTAGGTTTCCCTAGGTGCCGGCAGAGCTAAGGGTCAAAAACAAAAGGTAGGCTCTTTGCCAAAAAAGGGCACGATTTCACTGCGAAATTGAGGTGCAAACATGTTACGTTTTGCGCTGTTTCCTGTCGCAGGCACTCGGCAGACCCAGGCAAGTGAGGTACCATTTTTCGGGAGACCTGAGGAAACGCTGGGTGTGTGGAAATTTGTTGATCCACGCAGATTCCAGAACTTTCCACCACAGAAATGTGAGGAAAATGCGTTTTCTTTTGTCAATTTCTTAGCTTTGCAAGGATTCTGGGTAACAGAACCTGGTGGTAGGCAGTCGAGTCACCCCATCCTGAATTCCCCTGGGTGTCTAGTTTTCAAAAATGTATAGGTTTGCTAGGTTTCCCTAGGTGCCGGCAGAGCTAGGGTGTAAAAACTACAGCTAGGCACTTTGCCATAAAAGGGTCAATTTTTAACTGCAAAATTGAAGTGTGACCACGTTGCATTTTAAGCCGTTTCCTGTCGCAGGCACAAGGCCGACCCAAACAAGTGAGGTACCGTTTTTATCGGGAGACTTAGGGTAATTCTCATGCTAGTATGAGTATTCCCAATTTTGAAAATGTGCAAATATATACTGTTTCTAAACTCTATAATTTGTACCCAATTCAGAAATACATAGGTGTCTTTCATACAGATTTTTCCATGTATACATTTTCCAAGAATAAGTGCTCTATACCCAGTAAATATTAAAATACCATTGCAAGTTGCTGCTCAGTTTTTGGATCTGGGTTCGTCTGTTTCTTGGTGAAACTACAAGTCCTATATATCCCCACAACCAGGAAGATCTAAGGGATGTAACGGTATATTGCTTTCCAAGATTTGTCAAAAGTACAAGAAGTTATATGTGAAAACATTGAGACAAAAGGCTGTTTTTTTCAACAAATTTTCAATTATTCCAATATTTAACTGTTAGTTTCTATAAAGAAACCTTCATGGATTTAGACAAATGACCCCTTTCTGAATTCAGAATTGTGTCTACTTTGCGAAACTGTATAGCTTTCCAGGATACATTATTGCTTTCAAACTCATTTCTACCATTAACTGGAAGGAGGTTGGAAGCTCTAAAAATAGCAAAAATAGGCTATGTCCCAGAAAAATGCCAAAACTGTGTGAAAAATTTTGGTTCTCTGACAAAAGACTGTCATTCCCTAAAAGCTGAGAAAATGGAGATTTCAGCCCCACAAACCCTTTTTTGATAACATTTGCAGGGAAAAACCCAGAGGCTTTCATTTGCAGCCCGTTTTTCCCATTTTTCTGAAAAAAACAAACTTTTCACTGTATTTTGCTTAATTTCTGGGACCCCTCCAAGGGAATCCACAAACCCTGGGCACCTTTCGAATCCCCATGTTTGTGAAAGAAAAGGACGCAAATTTGGCGTGGATACCTTATGTGGTCAAAAAGTTACAGGGGCCTAAGCGCGCACTACCCCAAATCCCCAAAAAAAGGCTTAGCACAGGAGGGGAAAAGGCCTAGCAGCGAAGGGGTTAAGTACTGATGCAATGGTTGCTTCACCCAATGAGAGCAGTGACTGAAGGAGGAGAAATATGTCTAAATGTTCTCAGGGTGTGGTTTCTTGCTTGCAGTAATAATGAAAGGACTAAATGTATGAAGACTTCAAGATTCTTTAACATTTGGTGGTAGTGGATATGAGTCTCTACTCCTTACAACATACTGAAAACAGCTGAATTGTTGTCTAGTTCAGGCGTGTGGATTTTGGTATTTGCTGTATGAACTTTAACGTCCTTGTGGCAAATAACATTTTCAATGGCCTATAGACAGTGTACAACAGTTGAGACCACATGTGACACAATCAATCAATCAATCAATCAGTGGCACTTATAGAGCGTGCTACATACCCATAGGGTCTCAAGGCGCTGGGGGAGGGGGGGGGGGGTGCCGCTACTGCTCGAACAGCCAGGTCTTCAGCTTCTTCCTGAAGGAGAGGTGGTCTTGGGTCAGGCGGAGGTCGGTCGGGAGGGAGTTCCAGGTCTTGGAGGCCAGGTAGGAGAAGGACCTTCCTCCTGTAGTCGCTCTTCGGATGCGGGGGACGGCGGCGAGGGCGTGGTTGGCTGATCGGAGGTGGCGTTTGGGAGCGTAGAAGTTGATCCGGCTGTTGAGGTAGCTCGGGCCTTGGTCGTGTAGGGCTTTGTGTGCGTGGGTGAGGAGGCGGAAGGTGATTCTTTTGTTGACGGGGAGCCAGTGAAGGTCTCTCAGATGTCCGGAGATGTGGCTGGTTCGTGGGATGTCGAGGATGAGTCTGGCTGAGGCGTTCTGGATCCGCTGGAGTCTCTTCTGGAGCTTGGCGGTGGTGCCGGCGTAGAGGGCGTTGCCGTAGTCCAGTTGGCTGGTGACGAGGGCCTGGGTGACGGTCTTCCTGGTCTCGGTGGGGATCCACCAGAAGATCTTCCGTAGCATGCGTAGGATGTTGAAGCACGCCGAGGAGACGTTGTTGACTTGCCTGGTCATGGAGATGGAGGAGTCCAGGATGAAGCCCAGGTTGCGTGCATGGTCTGTCGGTTTGGGTGCGGTGCCCAGGGCGGGAGGCCACCAGTCGTCCCAGGCGGAGGGTGACGAGCCCAGGATGAGGACCTCCGTCTTGTCAGAGTTCAGTTTCAGGCGGCTGGTCGTCATCCACTCGGCTACCTCTTTCATCCCTTCGTGCAGGTTGGCTCTGGCGGAGGCGGGGTCGTTGGTCAGGGAGAGGATCAGCTGGGTGTCGTCGGCGTAGGAGATAATGCTGAGGTTGTGTTGGCGTGCGATGGCCGCGAGGGGGCTCATGTAGACGTTGAAGAGGGTGGGGCTCAGAGAGGATCCTTGAGGGACGCCGCAGATGACTTCGGAGGCCTCTGACTTGTACGGTGGTAGGCGGACTCTCTGAGTTCTTCCGTCGAGGAAGGAGATGATCCATTCCAGCGCCTTGTCCTGGATTCCGACGTTGCTGAGGCGCTGTACTAGGGTGCGGTGGCAGACAGTGTCGAATGCCGCGGAGAGGTCTAGGAGGATGAGGGCCGCTGTTTCTCCGTTGTCCATCAGGGCTCGGATGTCATCGGTGGCGGCGATGAGGGCGGCTCGGTGCTGTGATTGGCTCGGAAGCCGGACTGTGAGGGGTCGAGGGATCCATTCGTCTCGAGGAAGGCGGCCATCTGCTTGTTGACGGTCTTCTCGATGACTTTGGCTGGAAACGGGAGGAGCGAGATGGGACGGTAGTTCTTGAGTTCGGTGGGGTCCGCTGTTGGTTTCTTGAGTAGAGCGCTGAGTTCGGCGTGCTTCCAGCTCTCAGGGAAGGTGGCGGTGTCGAAGGAAGTGTTGATGATGTCTCGCAGGTGGGGTGCGATGACAGCGTCGGCCTTGTTGAAGACGTGGTGAGGGCAGGGGTCGGTCGGTGATCCGGAGTGGATGGAGTTCATCGTGCGGATGGTGTCTTCGGTGCTGACCGGGGTCCAGGCGTGGAGGGTGGTGGTGGGGGGTGGTTGTTCGGTCATGGTGTGCGTTGGTTGGTTGTTGAAGCTGTTGTGTATGTCCGCGATCTTGTTGTGGAAGTATGAAGCGAGGGAGTTGCAGAGGTCTTGCGATGGGGTGATGTCGTTGTTTCCTGCGCTGGGGTTGGATAGCTCTTTCACGATGTTGAAGAGTTCCTTGCTGTTGTGTGCGTTGTTGTCCAGCCGGTCCTTGAATGCAGTTTTCTTGGCGGCGCGGATCAGCTGGTGGTGCTTCCGAGTGGCCAGCTTGAGGGTGGTCCTGTTGTCCGGTGTAGGTTCCCTTTTCCAGACTTTCTCGAGGGCTCGGCAGTTCTTCTTGGAGCTCTTGAGTTCGTCGGTGAACCACGGGGCTTTCTTGCTGCCGGGTCTGCTGGGCGGGGTCCTCAGCGGGGCAAGCTCGTCTGCGCAGATGTTGATCCACTTCGTGAGGTTGTCGGCGGCCTGGCTGGGGTTCGCTGAGCTGGCAGGAGGGTGCTGGCTCAGGGAGGTGGCGAGCTGGTCTGCTGTGATCTTGTTCCAGCTTCTGCGGGCGGCCTGTTGCTGGTGGTGGTGGGTCGTCGTTCTCTTGAAGGTGAAGTGGACGCAGCTGTGGTCCGTCCATTGAAGCTCTGTGGCGTGGCTGAAGGCGATGTCTGTGCTGGAAGAGAAGATTGCGTCGAGTGTGTGTCCGGCGAGGTGGGTGGGGGTGGACACCAGTTGCTTGAGTCCAAGATTGGCGAGGTTGTCGAGCAGGGTGCTGGTGTTGCGGTCGTTGTTGTTCTCCAGGTGGAAGTTGAGGTCCCCCAGGAGGATGTAGTCAGCGGAGGGGAGGGCATGCGGGCTGACGAAGTCGGCGATGTCCTCGCTGAATTGTGTGCGTGGTCCCGGGGGTCGGTAGATCAGGGTGCCTCTGAGGGTGGTGTTCGGGTTGGTGTGGATCTGGAAATGCAGGTGTTCGGCGCTGGTCAGGGTGTCGTCGGTGCTGGTCGTGAGACGGACGGTGTTCCTGTGGATGATGGCGATGCCTCCTCCCATCTGGTTGGAGTTGCGGTCCCTCCGGACGATCTTGTAGCCCTCTGGGATAGCGATGGCGATGTCGGGGGCTGAAGAGGCGTTCATCCAGGTCTCCGTGAGGAAGGCAACGTCAGGGGCTGTGGCGTCTAGGAGGTTCCAGAGTTCGATGGCGTGTCTGTGGACGGAGCGGGTGTTGAGCAGGATGCACTTGAGGTGGGTGATGCTGGAGTTCGGCTTGGCGGGTGCTTGTGCGAGGCAGGTCCGGATGCAGGTGAATTTGCAGGCGTGGCAGCTGAAAGGTCCGTGGGTGCGTCGTGGTGTGGCTTGGTGGCATCCTGGGAGTCGGCCGGTGTTGAGTGCGGTGAGGGTGGCGGCGGAGTACGACAGGCGGGTAGGTTGGGGTCTTCGTGGGCCAGGGGTCCTGGCACTGGGCGCGGTCCAGGCGCGGACGGGCGCAGACGGGCTTACCTTTGGCGCGCCTTCGGCGCACAATCGGCGCGCCCGCTGCGCGTTCGCACGGTCGCCATATAAGGCGAAGTGCGCGGGTGGGCGGAGCAGCTGGGAGGCGGGAGCGGGGAGGGAACAGAAGGAAAAAAGGGGCGGGGTCAGCGGTGGTGGCGGGAAGCGGGGAGCGGGGAGGGAAGACGGAGGGCGGCGAGAATAGGCGGGAAACAGGAAGGAAAACGCTAACACGGGCAACAATTACCAATAACAATACAAGGCACAAATGAAGGTCAGAACGCTAACACGGGCACAAAAGTAAGAATAAACAGGCACAAATGGAGGTCAAAACAAAACAAAAACAAACAGCAGCAGAGTCAGCCGGCAGCCGGCAGCGAGGCAGGCAGCGAGGCAGAGGGCAAGGCAATGGGGCACACGCAGCAGCTGGTGGCCGTGCGGCGCGGGGGTGTCCCACAAGTGGTGTCACACAGAGCATCTCAGCTGTAAGCCCAAGTGGACAATTACTGGAAAAAATGCCTCGCACTGCTGCGTGCTTCTGCAAAGATTTGCTAAAAGTAGCATGTTACAGTCAAAAGTTTAAAAGATGTTAAGGACACACTAGGACAGATTCTAATAAATGTATGAATTGTGCTTTTGCCTATGTTTTCACTACTTTTCTGATTAATTTGGAACTCTCAAAGAACACTCCAGCTTGCCTACAACTCCTGCAGCTCCCTACAAGCACTCACTTGCATAAGAAACAATTTTATGTCTCTTAAGAAAAATACATTTCTCTTAACCCAAACCAATTTTGGTGTTTTTTGCTCTTTTTCCTACCAAAAAACATAAATATATTTATGAACTTAACAGAGTTAAATCTCTCTCTCTCTCTCTACAGGGGGCAAAATTACTAACCACATCTCAGGCTATTCACAAACTTGCTAGTGTGTGAACGTTCACTGCCTGTGGGATGTCTCCCACCCTGGTAGGCCCACATGCCTAGCACCATGAGCACATTTCCTCACACTTAAGTTTTATAGGTTGAGGCATTCTGTTTACAAGTGGAAATGCACATCCATCTGTCAATTAGGCTTGCAGTTGTAAGCAAAGGCATTTTCACTCCAAAATGTTACTCAAGTATGCAAATACATTTGAGAGATCAGGAGAACCATACGTAGCAGAATATGAATGTTTTATTTAGGTAAACATGGAATTCCCATAAGATGGGTGGATGTTGAACCACAATATCGAAATGTTAATATCTGCTCCTATATTTGCACCACAATAGCGGCTACCATTTTGCTATCATGGTATGCATATGTGGATTTAGAATAATATATCTTCCCTACATATGGTTGCCTTGAGTATAGTCTATATTGAAGTGCCACCGTAGGTTCAGAACGCCATTATTTAACTCGACATTGGAACTTGCAGCTAACTAATGAGTGGCAGAGACATATCTGTTGCACAGTTTACTTGTGCAAAGCGTGGCTTAGCCTTTATCACGAAGTTCACTTCTCTGGTCAAATTCGCTAGTGGCCGTGAGATAAACATGGGTAACATATTATTTTAAGTTGACACGTGCCGGAAGCAGCAGGTGAAATAAAAAAAATTAAAATAGCCCATACATGCTGGAACAAAGCTGTGTCTACCACAGCATAATTAAAACATAAAGCAGCACGCTTTCACTTGTCTGAACAAAAATCCTCAGAAGTAATAAAGTAATGAGTGACTAAGCAGACAGAAAAAAACGATCCTTGTCTCCTGCTAGCCGACATCTAAGATGAGAGAGAAGGCCTTAGATATAAAGTTCTCGTAAAAGTGGATGAGTTCTGCCAGGTCATGAGTAAATGTTTCTCGTTTAGATTATCTTCACTCGTTATTTATAAATCATACCTTTCTTTTTCACCTGATAATTTGCTTAGTATTGAAGCCAGAGCATAACAAGAAGCCTGTCTTGCAATAGAATCATAATGTTAAATCAAGATAATAGAATCATATTATTTGTGTAGCAGCAAACAGTGAGAGACAAGTGAGTAAGCGGAAGGAGGGGGTTGAGTCTTGAGTACATTACATAAGATGAAGAGTGATTTCAAAAAGAACAAAAGGGCAAGGAAAGCAAAGAAAGTTGATTAAGCAGCTGGGGATTTGAGAAGATCAATTGAATTTGATTATGTGCTGTTTCTTGCTTACACTGGGGCAGGGGTTTCAAGGAACGTAAAGAAAGAAAGGCTAAACAAAGACATGATGAACATTGAAAAGCTTCTGTGGGTGGCTCAGCATAAGGGTCACTGGCAAATGCAATAGACCTGACATTAAGCCCGTATGTGATTTTGTAAGGTTGTATGTTGTTTGTCAAATGTTTGTATGAATGTATATTACACATATAAAAAGTGTACACGAAAACAACACAATAGTTTCTCACATTTACATACAGACAGCACATAAAAAAGCCTGTATGCAGGCACAGGAGGGAGGAAGTGAGGGATGGACGGCGGAATAGACCCACAAATGGATGGACAGATGGATGGATCAATAGATGGATGAGCATGTGGATTGAAGAATTGGTTGAAGCAAAGGTAATGTGTTGTTACTTACTGTTAATCTTCATTACCCTGATTTATGTCCTCATTGTCCCAGTCCTTACTCCCGACAGGCTTTTGAAACACTAGTCCATTTTAACTTTTTATTATATAAACCTCTCCCACCCTCTGCCATGCTTGTTATTAACAGGACCAGGCACAGCCACAGCAGGAAGGGAGGAGGGAACAGGACTGGGATGAGGAGGACCTAAATCAGGGTAATGACGATTACCAGAAATCAACACCAAATTACTCCCTCATAAGACATCCGCGTCCCAGTCTTTAGATTAGTGAGGATCTCACGAGCCAAAACACAAAGTGAAAGCATGACACCAAGGATACATGCCAAATAAAAAGTTTAATAAAAAACAAGGCTTAAGATAAAGCTGCGTTCATAACACCAACTGCAGAATTGTCCAAAGAAGCATGTAACACAGCGAGACGGTAATACTTGATAGAAGTATGTGCGACTGCCAGGTAGCCACCCTATAAATCTCCGGGATAGAGACAGGAGCCACCTCAGCACAGGAAGCGGATACGGTCTGATAAGAGAGTCCCTGGACTTGAGTCGGAGGAGCCTGCCCCACAAAGATATAGGATAGGCAAACTGCCAAGCCCACCCACCCACTGATGGTGGATGTGGACACCTTTTTGCCCTTAGCCACTCCCACTTAGGACACAAGCACAGAAGGGGAACCATGAACACCCTGGGTACATTGCAGATACAAATACAAATTATATCCCAGTGTCTAGAAGATAAAGAAAGAACAGGAAGAACTCAAAAACCACAATTCATACACATGACATATAATTTATATGTATGGATTCCCATCACTCACCACGCCTGGTGATTAGCTTCATCATTTGGGTGTCCTTTTGTAAAGATCGACATTCTTGCTCCATGGATATTAGAGGTCTAAGATGTCAAAAAAAGCATATTTACCAAGATGAGTAGTGTATTTAAGTAGTAGAGTGTATGGGAACAGAAATTGAAAGTGCAGTGCAAGACCGGTGAAGTGAAATCTAAAATTGATGCGAAGACATACTATGAATTTTATTAGTGTACGCTACGATCAAAAATTAAAAACAGTATTAAGGACCAGTTTTAACAAATAGCCGTCCTCGAAAAAATGGTCAACATGTTTCAGCACTCAACGCAAGATGTAAACCAGGTGCTTTAATCAGGACCTCTAAAGATATTGGAGCTACTGCTATAAGTGTAAACTAGACATAGGGTTTTACTCAAACCAGAAAAGGATACAAAGTGAGACAAGGTTCTCACAATCCAGAATACTTCATAGGTTCACAAATGATCTGAAAAGATAAATTGAGTCACAAAATGTGCAGTGGAATCCTAGGATAGAGTCCTCCCGTTCATTCTTAGGTAATTTGTGGTAACAAATTAAACCATCACACTTGCGCCCAAAAGAAAAGGGCAAATAACCCCCATCTTACCTCGTAAATATGGAAGACAAGGCCTCACCTCACCTGGCAACAGCTCAGGATAAAGGAGGCACCACTCTAGAAGGAAAAGTACACCAAACTAAAATTCATGCAGTGTAACATATAGCCTTTAACATTAAGAACAAACTAAAATACCCAGGGTATCAGGTACAGAGCAATCTCCACTCTTGTATCAACACGCCCTCTCTCATATTAAACAACATTAACCCTCAATGAGGGTATTTCTTATAATGTTAGTGCATAGATTGTATTATGCTATGGTCACAAGTGTCGTAATAGTGACCATCAAACTCGTTTCACTTCTTTAAAGTATCTCAATTAACATCCATAGGCTTGAGATTTCAAAGATGGTAATGAGAATGTGGTGCTAAATAATGTCCATTTATTCTTAAAACGGCAAGAAAGCAAATTGCGATCCCTAGGCAATCTTAAGAACCGTTGGTAGCGATATAAATAACTCGATGATAAATCTCGATAAACCGCCAAGTTAGTCATTGGTAATGGCGGAGTAGATATAGTCTTAGTTATGAACCCCCTTGAAGAGCAACCCGTGCTTGTAGGCAGGAAGTAGTAATGCGCATTTAAGCATGAGTTAGGTTAAAGGTTCGAGTTAGAAGAAAGTAGAAGGTAGCCCAGCTCTTACCTCTCCATCGGTACCTCTGACGGTCTTCAGAGCCGTTGGGGAGGTACCGATCGGAGGGAGAAGCACTCAATAAATAAATGCCACCATACCTGATAGCCTACTGCTGCCTTCCATGTTGCTCGGCGTAGTCCCGGTGGACGCGAGAGTTCGTCCTTCATCTCGGGGGACTACGCCGGCAACTACCAGCAACCTGACGATTCATGGGAATAGTGGTCCCCAAACTTCATATTAGGCACTTAGACAAAGAGAGGAGACTAAAGGATAGATGTAAAATCATACTCCCCCAGTATAAGTTCAGGGTGTCAAAAAACTACCAAATACTCTACCGATTCATGGGAAATGCAGTCCCCGAACTCAATATTAGGCACAAGGCTAAATAAAGGAGATCAAAAGGTAGATGGACCGTATACATATGATATCGTACTCCTCCGGTCCTTGTATAAATTACGTTTCAAAGAACTCCGTTGTGAAGTACAGAAAATTAATTAACAAAACAATATTTATAACATATGCCTTGACTAGCAAAGTTTACAGTGTGTTCAAGGAATACATATCACACTCTCCATACAAATGTTGCGTAGATACAGTGAATTCCGGTCAGCAAAATTCTACGCCCACAAATGGAAGTAACTTTTCGTGACTTTTCTAGGGTGTATAGGCAAGACATTCAAAGGACAACAGCACAGCACCCAGAAGCGACCTAAAGTACAAAGTACAGTGACTTAGGACGTTATAGAGTGGACCAAGGAATGGAGTCATTCAGTCCTTGTGTATCGCTTTTAAGTCTGAAGACCCACTGTTGTTCTCTCAAAAGTAAAAATTTGGAAACATCAGTGACATGTTGTGGAATAAAAGGTTGTTCGAAGATAGTCCACAGCATGTCCTCTGGTCTATGATTGAATTCCAAATAGTGGGCTGTGAGACCGGTTGCTTGTTTTTTGCACCTTACAGTGCTCATGTGTTCCATGATCCGCAGCTTGACTTTATGTACGGTCATGCCCACATAGTTCAAGTTACAGGGGCATGAAATCAGATACACCACTTTCTCACTATTGCAGTTAGTCAATCTTTTCTGTACCCATGGGCGATCCGTACCTATGTCTACTGTCTTGGATTTTTTTGTCATAGGGCACACTTTGCATGCACCACAAGGATAATGTCCCTGCAGTGCAGGTGTCCCCCAGATAGTATCTTCGGTCAATGGTTCCGAAGTACGAGGTCTTGTGTGTACTAATTTGTCACGTAAATTACTACTTCTCTTAAATGCAAAGAGAGGTACTGGTATGTCTTCCCCTCCGACTATCAGAATTTTCCAGTGTCGACGGATTGATTTTTTCATGTCGTTAGACACTGTACTATAGGTGTTGACGAATGTCAATCTCTGGGTTGTATCTTGTTTAGTCCTCTTTTCAAGTAAGCTCTCCCTGTTGTTATTGCCAGCACGTTTGACCGCTTGTTTGACCAATTTGCTAGGATAGTCTCTATTTATCAAATTAGATGATAAAGTTTTGGCATGCCTGAGATAACTAACCTTCGTAGAACAGTTCCTGCGTATACTCAGGAACTGCCCATAGGGTAAGTTGTCCTTGAGAGCTACAGGGTGGTGACTCTTGTAACTCAACAAGGAGTTTCTGGCCATGGGCTTAGTGTAGAGTTCTGTCTCGAGACCGCTAGGGGAGGCAGTAATCAATGAATCCAGGAAGGGCAACTTGTATGTGTCCATCTCTACGGTGAATTTAAGGAAATTATTCCTGCTGTTCGGCCAAACTAGGAATTTGTTCACACTGGTGGTATCTCCTCTCCAAATAACTAAAATATCATCGATATACCGCCTCCATAGGCGAATGGACTCTCGATGCGGATTATTGGATTTAAGAACATGTTCCTGTTCGAAACAGTGAACATATAGATTAGCCATACTTGGAGCAAAAATGCTTCCCATACTCTTACCAGATGTTTGGAGGTAGATGGTATTCTCAAATTTAAAGAAATTCTCTTTCATGGCTATCTGTGCGCATGCCATGATGAAATGAGGCGGTGTGATGGAATCTAGGTTTCGCTGTGACAATAGTGTATTCACAGAATCAAGAGTTTCATCCTGTGGAATCGATGTGTACAATGACTCAACATCAAACGATATGAGAAGATCTGTATCATGATTGTATTCAATGTCGGGAATGAGTCTAAGGACGTCTTTAGTATCCTGAAGGAAGGTAGGCATTTCCTTTACCATTGGATTCAGAAAGAAGTCTACAAAGGTCGAGAGGGGTTCTAAAAGTGACCCAATCCCTGATATAATCGGGCGGCCCAAAGGTGGTCTATTGGGCTTGTGCACCTTAGGAAGGACGTAGAAATACATCATGATAGGTTTTTTTGTCTGGAGGAAATTGGCCTCATGTGCTGTTATCCATCCCTCACTCTCAGCCTCTTCCACAATCGTGGATATGTTTCTCTTCATTTTTTCAGTGGGGTCTCTTTAAGTGGCCGATAGGCATTCCTCATTCCTAGTTGTCTTAAACATTCATTTCGATATACTTCTGTATCAAGCAGGACAATTGCCCCGCCTTTATCTTCCAGCTTAATGATGATATTTGAGTCCGACATGAGACTACGAAGTGCTAAATGCTCTTCCTTAGTAAAGTTGGAAAATTTCTTATGCTCTTTTTCAAGAGTGAGGGTTAGATCTCTGTTAACTGCCTTTTCAAAAGTAAGCACCTGTGGGGGTCCTAAATGAGAAGGTGGGCAGAATGTTGATGGCTGTCTCAAGATACACAAACCAAAACTTATTGAGGGTCAAAAAGGGGAGTTTAATGACCAAGCTCCGATATGCCCCAAACTCATGTAAACAAAAACAGAAAATATCAGAGGGTCAACGCTAAATATGAACGCCTAAAAAACCAAAGAAAATCACAGACCCATATCAAGTGTATGTTCTAGATAAGGTCACCCCTAAAAACCAACCCTCAGTGTGGTTTTGTAAGGATGCCCATCAGTCACCACACGAAACCGCCCTTCATCATTTGGGTTTCCTGTCAAGACCACCATTTAAGGATGCCACATGCCGTTCACAGGGAAGGTATAGATGGTAAGAGCCTTAGCCTGATCTGCCAGATCTTCCGTGGTCTTATTTCTCGTATGAGAGAATACTAGAGAAAATTAAAGGGGACTGATGTTGCAGTGCAGAAAAGAACAAAAGTGTAAAAAGGTGGGATGTGAATATAAAATTGGATGAGGAGGTGCTGGTAATGTCTTTATTCTGATGCTACCCACTCTACCAAGATTAAAAAAGCAGTTAAAGACAATGACAATATTTTTTGTACTGTCTAAGAGTACTGCAGGGTCGACATGTTTCAGCAATCACAACACTCTATGTCATTGCTTTCATCAGGACCAAAATTAAATATTAGCTACTGCAAATTGTGTGATAGTGCAACATGAGACTACGAAGTGCTAAATGCTCTTCCTTAGTAAAGTTGGAAAATTTCTTACGCTCTTTTTCAAGAGTGAGGGTTAGATCTCTGCTAACTGCCTTTTCAAAAGTAAGCACCTGTGGGGGTCCTAAATGAGAAGGTGGGCAGAATGTTGATGGCTGTCTCAAACCAGTGTTAGAATCTGTTAATTCACCTTCAATGTTTTTATCCTTGAAAAAGAAATGCAATCTCACCTTCCGAAAGAAATTCGCCATTTCCAAGTTCGCCTTGAACGGATCACCATGTGTGGTTGTAACAAAACCAAGTCCTTTGTCTAACACCTTTACTTTGTTTGCAGAAAGTACTTTTGAACTCAGATTGATGATTAATCCGACTCGGTGCTGGTCCCTGCTTGTCCCGGTTGCTTCTTCTTGGAACTCCGCAGAGTCCGAGGTGAAGGAGGTGGACTCCAATGGACCTGCGCCCTCTGATTCCTGCGTCTGCCCCTTGGGTGCCCCTTTTCAGATCACTTGTGAACCTATGGAGTATTCTGGATTGTGAGAACCTTGTGTCACTTTGTATCCTTTTCTGGTTTGAGTAAAACCCTATGTCCTGATGAAAGCACCTGGTTTACATCTTCTGTTGAGTGCTGAAACGTGTTGACCATTTTTTCAAGGACGGCTATTTGTTAAAACTTGTCCTTAACACTGTTTTTAATTTTTGATCGTAGCGTACACTAATGAAATTCATAGTATGTCTACGCATCAATTTCAGATTTCACTTCACTGGTCTTGCACTGCACTTTCAATTTCTGTTCCCATACACTCTACTACTTAAATACACTACTCATCTTGGTAAATATACTTTTTTTGACATCTTAGAGCTCTAATATCCATGGAGCAAGAATGTCGGTCTTTACAAAAGGATACCCAAACGATGAAGCTAATCACCAGGCGTGGTGAATGATGGGAATCCATACATATAAATTATATGTCATGTGTATGAATTGTGGTTTTTGAGTTCTTCCTGTTCTTTCTTTATCTTCTAGACACTGGGATATAATTTGTATTTATATGTTCTTTTGGGGCCGCATATCCCGGTTTGTCTTTTATAATCCTGGCCTCCGACCCTATTTAAACTCTTTAGGAGGTTTGTTACATTGCAGATACATCTGAAGGGGCCTTCTAACATTCAATACTGAAGGAACCAGAGCATCCTCCTCCCATGGAAAATCTGAAATAACTACCACCTGCTTTAAATTAAATTTAGAGGAGACTTTAAGGAGAAAGTTGGATCTTACTGTAACCTTGCCCTGTCTGGCAGGAACTGTGAATAGAGAAAAGAGATAAGCAAGGCACCTAATTCCCCCAATCTCCGAGCTGAGGTGATGGCCAACAAGGAATCCAACTTAGCAGATAGCTGCAGTAAATAAGCCCCCAATAAAGGCTAAAATGGGGACAGTTGGGGACCCTGCAGGATGGTTGGCAAATCCCAAGAAGGCACAATCACTGGAGTGACTGAACGACAAAGCTGAAAGCTTCTTAACAGCCAAACCACCAAAGGAGCATCATCATCTAGTGCTACACCAAACCCTTACATACATGGATAGCAGTCCACTGGCCAGCAAACATAGAAGGGGAAAGATTCTTCAAAAAGCCATCCTTGCGAAACTCAAAAATTTGAGTCACATCCCAACTACAGGATCCACCCTATGAGAGGCACACCACCTGACAAAAGAACACCAAAGCTTACTGTATTACTTAAGGGTGGAAGCCCTGCTGGAATGTTAAATTTCCATCACCACTAGAGATGAACAACCCAAAGACTCTAACATCAAATGTTCAAGAGCCAGACTGTTAGTTTTAATTGCTGGAGATGAGGCGATGACAGGAGGGGAAACTGAAGTGGGGACAGGATCACTGGAAGTCAAACAAATCTTCCCCCAAACAACCTCATCAACAGTGAGAACCAAAGGCAACGAGGCCAAAAAAGAGCACCCAGGAGAAAAGACATCCTCTCCACCTTAACCTTCTGCAGCACCCTCGGGAGGATGGGAATCGGAGGGAAAGCATATAGAAGGCCCTAGAGCCAGGAGATGGACAGTGCATCCACCACCAACACCTAAGGACAATCAATTTTGGAACAGAACCAAGGAAGGAGGGCATTGTGTGGAGAGGCAAAGAGGTCCACCCAGAGATCCCTGAACCGGAGACAAATGTCCCTGAACAGGGGTCCTAAAAGTT
Source organism: Lissotriton helveticus (assembly GCF_964261635.1). Lineage (NCBI taxonomy): Eukaryota > Metazoa > Chordata > Amphibia > Caudata > Salamandridae > Lissotriton > Lissotriton helveticus. The sequence continues at coordinate 1,582,869,284 of NC_136059.1, read as the reverse complement.
GGTACAGACCAGAAGAAGGCAGGGCGTAGGTCAGGCTGTCCACAGGAAAGTTCATGTGACCCTGAATGTAAACCTCCCTCAAGTTCCTGTGGTGTGATTCCACCAAGGAACAAATCAGTGAAGCCAGATGATTCAGAGACGCACTCCTCATCCCCCATTGGCGATTCAAGTAACAGCCCTGGTAAATGTCTGTGGAGCGGTGGACAATCCAAAAGGTAACACCTGAAACTGGTAATGATCTCTGTCCACAGCTATCCTGAGGAACAGCTGACCTTCTTGATGGATAGGCATGGAAAATAGGTGTCCTCCAAGTCCAGGGAAACCCGAATGTCACCCTTTTGGATAAGTGGAATGACAGACTGCAATGTCGTTATCCAAAAATGATTCAACTTCCCTGTTCTCTTCAGAGCCCTGAGGTTCAGAATTGGGTGGTGAGAACCATCTGGTTTTGAGGCCAAGACAAGAGTTGAGTAGAAGTTCAGGCCCCTCTCTGTCCCTGGCATCTTCATAATAGCGCCCTTTGTGAGTAACTTTTCCACCCCAGACAACAAAGCAGTCCTCTTCAATGGGTTTCCTGACAATGGGGTAGACTGATAAAGAGTATGAAGAGGAAGATCCCAGAATGGAATCCAATACCACTGACTGATGAATGACAGAACCCACTGGTCAGCAATCAAGCTGGACAATTGATCCTGGAATAAATGTAGCCGTGCTTTCACCCCGGCATAGTCCCTTCTGACAAGTCCCCTGGGGCTGCTGATTCTGGGGTTGGGCATTGTTGGAGAACACAGCCCCCTGACCATGGGCCCATCCACGAAAGGGCTGAGAGTAGGAGAGAACTCCCTGAAAATTCTGCTTATGGGAGAAAGAGTTCTTCCTCTGCAAAGATTTGATCAGCAATGTTTTCACCTCTGCAGAATGCTGAACTATCGTGTTTAATTCATCCCCAAAAAGTTTAGCTTTGTCCACAGAGACCATCTACCAGCCACTGTTACCCTGGCTGCTGAGGAGAAAGCCCAAAGGGTATCAAATGTGAAGTCAGACAGATATTGAGGCAACACTTCCATCTGCGCCAAGATAGGAATGGGATCTCCTTAATCCTGAATACAGTCAAACAACGTCTTGAAATCCTTAATAAAGATTTAAAATGTATAGGCAGAATAAATGTTCACCTTGATCCCAAAATGAGACACAACATATGCCAGCTTCGAGGCTGCCTCCACCTTTCGTTCAACAGTATCAGAAAGGAAAGCCTCCTCCGACGACAAGGAAGAGGTAGGACCATTGAGGACAAAATAGAATTTACCTTTGGAACTAGTGGAAATAGGTCATCGGACTGTGCCAGGTGATTAATCTTGCCCAGAAAGCGAGGAATCCCCTGCTTCTCGAGATCATAACATTCCTTTGCCATAATTTCCTTCATGATATGAAAGGGCAAACCATCCACCACTGAGGCACTGTCCTGAGACTAGAAGCTATCATCCACCAAAGATTAAGGTTCAAATCCCAACACCTCCAGAATATGGGGCAATATGTCTGAAAACACTTTACCCTGGACATATTTGCCTTTAGGAAAATTGCCTAATTCCACGTCCTCATCTCCTTTCAGATTTTCTGCAGAAGGCTCACTCAATGCAGCCTGAACTGCAGAATAAATTAAGTTCTGTAACTCTACCCTGGTGATCTACAAAAGGTTAGCTTCTTGCAGCTCCTGAACCTTTTTGCTTTTGGAAATTGACTTCCCTGTCACATGCACGACTCTTTATCCCTCAAATTGTAAAGAGTTAAGTAGGAAGTGCATAATAACTACTTCCTATTTATGCTTGCCTCCTAGCAAACAAGCGTCAACCCCACGAGACTTAGAAAGCCAAAAGACAGCCTTGCTGCCCCCCGGCAGCAACATACACCAAAGACATGGCCACGGGAGCCAGGTGCTGCCGGGACCACCTCAGCACACAAATGGCCTGCCCATGACCACCTAGAACACTCCATACCCCAGCCACGTACATGCGTGGGGAGTGTAGACATGAGCAGATCAAGGACACAACCTACTAAGCACTACGGTAAGGTCACTGTGAGTTTAGAAATATATAAATAACATTGTAAAAGTGAAATAACATGTGGAATAGAAGAAAACAAAAGTTACACTCACATTGCTTTCACAGCACATCGCGTTCCGACAATCCGTCTCAGGAAAAGGAAAAAAACAGGCATGGTGGGAGGAGTTTATATAATAAAAAGTAAAAACATACTAGCATTTCAAAGTCCTGTCAGGAGGTGGGATTACCTCACTAATGTAAGGACTGGGATGAGGAGGTCTTATGAGGGGGTAATGAATGGATGAATGAATAGGGTGAGTAAATAAAAAATATGAATGGGTGTAGGTTGATAAGTGGGTGGATAAATATATGGATGTTGGTAGTTGCATCAATCCTTTGCAGACGGTGGACGGGTGAAGATTTTATATAAAGAAGTAAAGCTCTCTCTGACTAGATCTAAATGCAGAGGCTTTCAACCAAGCAGAAATAGTGAACCTTATTGCAGCCTTCATAATAGTGTGATAATAAACACAATTTATTTTCAAATATACAGACATTTTGTCTTTTAAATCGAAAATTCAGCGAAAAACTGTCCTGCAAGTTTAAGGGAAGCAATTATCAAATAAAAAATATTTCTCGAAATCTTCACCCCCTCTATAACATAATTGTAAGTGTTGTTTTACTCAGCCCCGGCCCGTGAAGGTAAGAGTGGTGGGGTAGGGTGGGGGGATTTAGATGGACGATGTTGAGGAAAAATGAAACAAATAAATAATTTTCCCTCGTCGTCGTCTGAACCCATACCTGCACGGGTCACAGTTGGTTTTACTTGGAAGTTTTAAGTTGCAGAACAGCCAAAATGAAAAAAGTAGTATACATTTTTTGCTCATTGTCATTGTCTCCACCCATGTCAATATCTATATCAGCATCCTACTTTAATTTCAGCCATTTAATATTGTGGAGGACACCTAAATACATTTGAAACTGGAAATTCATCTGATCTTGATTTCTGTACCACCGGGAATTCCCTTTAAGCATTTGATCACTGGATGTTTGCTAACCACCTCAAGATCAGCTCTTCAAATATCAAAATTCTTGCATTTGGCAATGAGATGAATAATCCTCTCTCATGCATTAGGCCATGGAAATATGGATGCCCTCCATTGAACAATTGATAAATTAGGAACTTGAGTGTGATCATGGGCTACAAACTGTCTCTCATACCAGGAGTAAATCAAATGATGCACTGTGCAACAAACTGATGCATTAGGATATTATTCTTGGGAAGGTGGAGGTATTTGGTGATCTCCATAGCCACCTCAGCTCCCAGTACTCTTGTAGCTAGAGCAAAGAAACAAGGAAGGCAAATAACAGAGGCCAGATGGCTATGGTAGTATGAATACAATATTATGCTCCTCCTGAGTAAAAGGTAAAAATTATGACATTTGCTCATCCAAAATTTGTACTGGTCCAAAATCATTGGTGATTCTGTAAAGAGTGCGGGAATGGTGCCTTTCAAACTAGTAAAATCTATGACCGTAACTATTTTTTCAGCTTCGTACATAGAGGGTTTCAAATCTCTTTAATGACCTGAAATTGTCTTTAATAAATATAATAATTTCTTCTCTATCACAGTCTTGTTGCCACTACCTGATGGGCGCATGATAAAAAACTGCTCATCCGTGAAAGGTATTTATTTTTGCATTTTCTTCGGTTAAGGAGATGTCTTTTCCAGATCTGTTAATATAACTCAAGCCCATTGTATCATTATTTTAACACTTCCCTGGTATAGGTACTACAGTAACATGCCTTAATACTTAGTGCATTGTTTTCCAAACATCTATATTTGGCTCTCCATTTTTAAGGAACCCAAGTTTGAACCCAACATACTGACTACACTCCATAGTATTAACAGGTTTTATTGAGTAGCTATAAGATCACACAAAATCTAACCCCAAAAAGAGTGATCTTTTTCCATTCTTCTGTTCAAAACTAGGGCCATCTTTATCAAGGTTTTGCGTCACCCTTGTGCCAAACAAGGCAACGTAGGGTGACGCAAGACCTAGAATGAGATTTACTAAGCCACGCAACTCCACCTTGCATTATTCTGCATGGTTTGGTAAATATGGAGTAACGCAAGGCAACGTGAGTCACTTCCTTGTGTTTCTTTGCCCTGCGGAGTTGTTCCATTGGAATACCATGGGTCTTCCGGTGCACCTACCCATGGATTTTGATGTCTTCTCATATTTACCAAGACAGGAAAACCTGAGAACATGTCAAAATGCTACGCTTTCCTGATAGATGCACAACAAGGAGAAATATCTGTATTTATCCTCGTTGTTTCCTCCTTCCAAGTGTGCTGTGCAAGGGTCCCTGAATCAGAGTGAGACAGCTCATTGTGAGCCAGCAAAGGAGAGGGCAGGAATGCACCATATAATGTTAAATAAGGTGTATTGACGTCCACTCCCTCTCACTTAGTTCAGTGCAGCAAGATGTCTTGCTGATTGCCTTGAGTGAAAGTATGATAAATCTGGCCTTTAGATGTATGGTTAAGCTGTTCCTCAGGCTTTGGGCTGTTCATAGAATTGTATGCTATCTCTGTGCATATTATGGTGTGTGCGTTATTTAGGGGGGATTTTGGGAGGTCATGACATATTCACATCTTGTCCTGGACATTTCCACATTTCCTTGCAGAATTATGACTAAGGTGTCCAGAAAAATTCACTCCAGTGTTTTTTTACCCCTCACTAATGGCATGGGATTGGATAGTGTATTGTGTACTACCATACTCAATGGAGTCCAAATGGTGTTGGTACTTCATTTTTTCTGAAGGGAATTCAGATACTTTTTGGAATCTTAAATAGTGATGTTATCCTTGAGGTGGCACTTCCAATCAATTCCCATGTAACAGTGCCAACACGTTTCGACCTCATGAAGGAAAAGGGTATGTGCAAATCTTTTTGGAGGCCATCATCAGGGCAAATTAAAAACTTGTTCAGTCGTAAACAAATGGTAAAAGGTGCACATTAATTGCATGTGACTGCTTTTATAGTCATCTCAGTGTAATGGGTGCCCCGAGAACAAATATTTACCGAGTAGTTCAGCAGTCTTCTCAACACATAGAGGGGTTCTCATGTTGTCAGTGCGTCCCTTTCCTAGCCGTCTCAGTGTTATCAGCACGCCTATTTTGGTATAGATTTTTTTATCTTCATGTCCATCAGGGAGCCAAGCGTAATCTGTATTTGTCTATGTCGGTAATCAACATGTGCTAAGTAGCCATTCAGTTAAGGGCCTGCCCTTCAAACACATACAACACTAAGTACATGTGATTCTAGTGCGTTCTGTGCACAGCTTTAACTGTGTGTAGTGGGTTCTCGGTGCATCACATCAGTGTACTGTAAACAATGTCCTGCTGATGCAGAAATACATTATTTTATGTTTAATGTAGAAATCTGCTTTGTTTTTAAATGTAAAGGGTGCAGTAATTACTTCAACCCATTCCTAAATGTTGATGCAAAAGGAAAGCCTCTTACAATCTATGTTACTGTAGTCACACTGCTCCATTTGTTTGGTTTTGCCCTGCAAGGAGAATGGACCTCACATATCATTGTTTTGTTTGATTTCTGTTTCTTTTTTTTGTTTTAATTTTTTTGACCCTGCACCTCAAGGCAGGTCATGTTTTTTTCCGATGCAGGTAGGCCTTATTATAAAAAAAACAATGCCCATCAGTGTCAAAATGAACAGTTTTGCTGATTTGCTGAAGGCATATATATTTAAAAAAAGAAAGCAGCATTCAGTAAGTTACTAGATAATAATGCAAGGCTCGTGACTTCTGAGAGGCCTTTTTATAGTCTCTAGAAATAGCCTGTGCTACTGCACTTAGCAGCAGAACACTGCAGTAACATTGGCTCCTAAGTACCAAACCAAAAACACCAAGGCACACCAATTGAGTATATCATCTAATTTCCATATTCTGTGGTTTAGCGCGTCACAAGTGAATGTCCTTTGAAAGAATTCCACAGTAGATATTGAATCAGGTCCCTTTTACTTCTTTTATTCCATTTCGTTATAGAAAAAGCAGCAGCCAATGTACGTTTTGCCCCCTGGGCTTTCTCAAGGCTTTGATTCAAACAATGAATTCAATTTTGTAAAGAATTCCATTTGCGTGCAAACGGTCGTCGTTATTCTGATAAATGATGTCAGATGTCAGCCCGGGCAGGGGGATTAAAACTACCTTTTATAATGTGCCACAGAGCGAGTTAGCACACTGGTGAAGGGATTGAAGAGGAATTATTTACCCAACTTGAAATGCGCCATAGGGCGTCTTTGCATACGTCACCTCAGGCCCCGTCCCATCCCTTCCCCACTGTGTAAACGCGCTCTGTGGCCATTTCAGGTTGGAAGATTAACTCCTCTTGAATCCTGAGGATCTCTAGGTGCAAATTAGCCCACTAGGTAGGTCCAGTGAGCACCATTGCAGAGAGGTGTAAAAAGGAGCGCTGCCTGCACCACCTCTCTGCAACGCAGCGCAGTGGCGCTTCCTGCAGCCGCAAGGCTCCCGCCCTGCCATAGCAAACTACAGTGTCCCGGGGGTAGGCACCCCGGGACACTGCAGGAGCCTGCCCTTGGGGGTGGCGGTACCCAGGGCTATCAATGGCTCCAGGAGGGGGGACGCACGACGCAGTGTGGCAAAAATCAAGATAAAAATCAGCAATGTCAAGACGGTTGATGGCTCTATCTCTAATTTGTCATTCATTCAAGTTCTACAAAATGCATCTCCAGTAATCAGCTATTCCATTACACTTCCAGATCATATGTAGAAAGTCTGCTTTGGGGTCTGCCACTTAGGACAGTGTGAAAAGCTGGTGGGGTCAATTTGAGCCATTGCTGCCGGTGTAGCATTGGTTATACGCTGTAACTTGTAGTGAATTAGTTTATGGCAATGGTTGCAGGATACCAACCGGGTGGGTTTACAACATTTAGACCAAATGTGGGGCCAGATGACTGACCATTCAATTTTGAGAGTCACAAATTGCGACACGCAATTTGCGACTCACAAAAGTGAATGTACAACAGTGTCTCAGAAACAGTGTCTAAGACACTGTTTCCGATTCCCAATGGGGTCCCAAATTGCATATCTCATTAATATTCATGAGGCAGGCATAATTTGAGACCCCAGTGGGAATGGCTAGCACTCTCAGGGATGGTGGACTGCTGGCGTCAGCAGACCACCATGTCTGTGACTGCTTTTTAAATAAAGCAGTTTTTTATTTAAATGCAGCATTTAAAAGAAAAATGGGATGCCTCTAAAAAAGAAAAAGGTAACTTTTCAGTTTAATATTGTAAGGGCGGGCAGTGGTCCCTGGGACCGTGAGGGGTCACAAACGTTGTTAAGTCCTGTGAGTCCGTGCTAAGGGTTTCATGATGGAAAACAGACCATAAATCACTTGTGTAAAACCACTTTGCTCCCCCCCAGACTGGCTAACAGATCCTGGATTTTAGGCAGTGGGTGGCAATCCACTATGATATTTTAATTGAGGTCACGCAAGTCAGCACATATTCTGACCTCGCCAGATTTTTTGCATGCCACCACAAAGGGTACCTCCCACTAAGGAGAATCCATAGACTAAATGATACCTTGGGATAACAAATAATCAGGTGTTTTGTAAACTCTTCCATTATACTCAGAGGTACTTGACGGACCTTATGAGCAATAGGTTGAGCATTAGGGATCAATACATTTTATGTTCAAACCCTATAACTTTGCCCACAGGTTTCTCAAATAGTGGTTTGAAATCAACCAATTCATTATCAACAGTTTCCTGTATATCACCAAACAAATGAAACTGAACCAGCACCAACCGCTATAGTGTTGTCAGAACGTGGGACAAAGCATAAGCCCATTTTGGCAAGGTCCTGCCATCCTATAATATTTCTGCCTTTAACCACCACATATACTTTAATGTATGTCTCTCTACCCAGACAAGAAATGTTAGACTTGAAGTAGCAAAGCATATAAATATATGTCTCTCCAAATTCCTTGTGATTAACATCTGTGGGAGACATGGGCTTACATGGTGTCCCAGGTTCTGACAACACTGTAGCAGTTGTTGATGGTTCAGTCATCTGTGGGAGACAAAGTGCATTTAGTACCCCAAAACTAGTGAAATGTGGTATCTCTCAAAATGGTGATGGGTGATCCTGAATTAGCCTAGGGACATCAACAACAGAATACTAATACAATCTTCATATGTAGTACCTTAAATAGGCATGGATTGATCTGTACACTCCAATGTGAGGGCAACACTGTATAACGATTCCGCACACACATCCACACTCCCAATCTTCACAGGTTGGTTTACCTTCCTACACACATTTTAAAAGTGACCCACTTTTTTACTCAACAATTATCTCTTGCAAATGGTGGGACAGCCAGGGCAAATTACTGAGGAGAGGCTTTGACCAACTCCCACAGAAAGAACCAAGAAATTTCTTGCCAGTGTTTCTAAAAGGCTTCACATGCGTCTTAACAGCACACACAGATTCGGAAAAATCATCATTGGGGACTACTAAGTTGACACCAGGTTCCGGATGAAGCATTTTGGAGGAAATCAGCGTCCTCTCAATGCTCTTTGATAAGTCAACAACTTCTTGCAAGGTTAGTTTCCTGGACTTTAACAACCTCCCTTGAACCTTCTTTGAATAACATATAAACATAAAATGGTCACAAATACAAGTATCGAACTAGGGGCCAAATTCACACTTCGTAGCTAGCACTCTTGGTGCTGATACATATTCCTCAATGTTCTCCTCTGGTTGTTATTTACGCTTGTAGAAGCAATGACGTTCAAGGCTAACCTGAAAATTGTTTGCACAGTCTAGCAATAGCCTCCAGATAAACATTCCACTGATCATCTCCTGATGGTGCCGGTACTAGTGGTAAGCTTTCAAATATTTGTGGGGCAGCAAGACCAATGCTTCCAAACAATAAGCCAAAATTGTGCGCAGGACTGTCCCCATTATGCGCTTTGGCAATCAGATGATTCTCAAATAACATAAACCACTGAATCCATTGAATGAGTGGTTTCCCAGGTTGAGCTAGGAAAGGAGGTGACTGTGTAATTTGCTGTGGTGTGGCCATGAGAAACGGGTAGCTAAAGCGCATTTAAAAAGCACAATGCTCTTAAAAGCTCCCACAGCCAACAATACTTTAAAAAGCAACATAGCAAGAATAAATTGGTGACACAAATAGAGCTTAAAATGTAACTTAGGTGTGATTCAGCGTCCGATCAAATAGGCCGAAACTAGGTTTAAACTGTGAGAAACTGTGAACACAGCAACTGTAGATGCATAAATACACCAACAATGGCCTCTACAATGATTTTTGAGGGAAAACCCCAATTAAAGATACAGAATCAAATCCTTGGCACAGGTGAACTTCTGATCAACAAGGTACGAGTCAATCAAAATAGATTCTGAAAGAAATGTCAATGTTCATCTCCGGTAAATGGATTCTTGACTTTTATTATTCAAAATGAGCAAATGAAACTGATACTGATTCAATCAAATGACGTACTTCAGATGATACCAGGGCACATCCTGAAATACTTTGCAAGAGAGTAGCCCGATCTTGGGTGTAAAAGTCAAACAGTGCAGTTCAGTTATCAACGATAATCCTCCGGTAGCACCTGGAATGGGAGGAATGAACAACGAAGATCGCAGTATGCAGACAAGTTGGTGAGTCGGCAAAATAAATCCCAAGTCATTAGGTAAATGTCCGCAAAGGATGATTGTAGTGGGTTTATTTGATAGATACAAAGACCCACAACATGACACATCCTGCCGGTGTGGATCCCAACCACTCTCTAGGTTGCTGGCTGGAATCCTCCCTGAACATTCATGTCACACGTGTGTCAACTCAAATACCTATAATGCACGTGTACACACATGCATGGCATACATAAAAGCATGATACAATGCGTTTAATACAAGCAGTCCTTCCTCTGAGTTTCCCCAAAGGTCCAGATGTGTAGTGAAAAGTGGGGTCTAATGTTCAATATTTATTCCTGGTGCCCACTTTGAAGTAGAAGAAGGTAATGGAGGTTTCCACTCCCATGAGATGTCTTACATTTCCTATCTCCCTTCCCTGGCCCCAGTTTGTCTTTTGTCACAAAAAACAGTGTCAGACCCTTGGTGAAAGTGCTCAGGCAGAGCCTTTATGATTTGCAGGTTTGATGGGTGACCATTTCCCCCCTCCTTAACTCAGAACATCTAATTCTGCCAAAACCTATCTTTCTTCCCTTAGTTTCACTGTCTGGGCGCGATACACAAAGGTCAACTGCCAGTTACAGCTAGTCATGTGACCCGGGGGCAGGTTGCAGGCACCAAATGGTTAGGAAAAGAAAATGGCAACTTTTTAAAAGTACATCATTATGGGGAGCATAAACATTATGCTCCACTCCCAGACGCAACAGCATAACAGGATGTTTATCCACAGTTTTTTTACTCCTTTCAGTTCATCCATTTTAGTCCATGTTTTCACTTAATATTCGCCCTTTTCCATAGTTTCCACATCATATCCCATTTGCCTCTTAGGAAGCTTTTCATATTTTCACGTGTCCATCAAGACGTTCGTCAAAAAATACGCTCCAAGTGCAACCAAAAGTTCCGAGAAGCATAATTTTATTAAAAGCCCAATGCATTTCGGGCTGCATCACCAGCCCTTCGTCAGGGGTCGCTACAAAATAACCAATAAAAAAGACTATCAGTCATGGGTACTACATCAAATACATGTCGTCTTTCATTTAGTGCGCGTTTAGCATACAACTGAAATAACAGTGCAAACAAATGAGTTGACATCCAATATAAAAGTTATATGAGTTAACTTCTTCTCTGCACACCAGTTCTTTGCATTACTTAACAAATCCCTGCTAACGACCAAATCACGCTAACTTCTCTTTAAACATGCCTTTGCTCGATCACATTTGTATCTTTAAACTCTCACCACCCTCCCAGATAACATCGTAGTTTTAGCCAAATCGTTGCACATCAACAAACGTTATGAAAGATGCCCGTGTGCTGAGCCTTCTAAATAACTGGAAAGATCCGCTTCGTTATACAAACTAACAGGTGTTTGGAAGCACTCCTGTTTAACCTTTAGAGTTTAATTTTTATCGTACCTGCTCATTATGCTTTCTGTGCGCCGCGCGGCAACCGCCGTCAACGGCCGAAGTGATCTCGTGTATCAAGGCCCTTTCTATCTGCCCTCATTTTAAAACTAGCGTGCTCCGCCCCCTGGTGCGTCCTGCTCACTTTGTTAATTACCTGCCTCTGCACTACAGCTCCCAGCATTCAATAGTAAATACCATGACATTCAACATTTAGCAACTTTCTGATGCTATATCTTACAAAATATTTTAACATGCAATATTGTCCATGCTGTAACGTTGTTCGGAACTCAAGATGTGGAGTATGTAACTTAGTTCATTGTATAATTATTTATTTGTCCAGGGTGCAAGATCCAACGGGGGGCATTTTACATCAGTAACAAAAGTGGGTGGTCTGCACACCGATCTTCAAAATTTTATCATGGTTTTTTTCACCTCGTTTGCTTTTTTTGCGTGCAGCCTAGGTAGTGCTTGCCCTAATGCACTCATTTAAAATACATCATTATGGGGAGCATAAACATTATGCTCCACTCCCAGACGCAACAGCATAACAGGATATTTATCCACAGTTTTTTTACTCCTTTCAGTTCATCCATTTTAGTCCATGTTTTCACTTAATATTCGCCCTTTTCCATAGTTTCCACATCATATCCCATTTGCCTCTTAGGAAGCTTTTCATATTTTCACGTGTCCATCCAGACGTTCGTCAAAAAATACGCTCCAAGTGAAACCAAAAGTTCCGAGCAGCATAATTTTATTAAAAGCCCAATGCATTTCGGGCTGCATCACCAGCCCTTCGTCAGGGGTCGCTACAAAATAACCAATAAAAAAGACTATCAGTCATGGGTACTACATCAAATACATGTCGTCTTTCATTTAGTGCGCGTTTAGCATACAACTGAAATAACAGTGCAAACAAATGATGTATTTTAAATGAGTGCATTAGGGCAAGCACTACCTAGGCTGCACGCAAAAAAAGCAAACGAGGTGAAAAAAACGATGATAAAATTTTGAAGATCGGTGTGCAGACCACCCACTTTTGTTACTGATGTAAAATGCCCCCCGTTGGATCTTGCACCCTGGACAAATAAATAATTATACAATGAACTAAGTTACATACTCCACATCTTGAGTTCCGAACAACGTTACAGCATGGACAATATTGCATGTTAAAATATTTTGTAAGATATAGCATCAGAAAGTTGCTAAATGTTGAATGTCATGGTATTTACTATTGAATGCTGGGAGCTGTAGTGCAGAGGCAGGTAATTAACAAAGTGAGCAGGATGCACCAGGGGGCGGAGCACGCTAGTTTTAAAATGAGGGCAGATAGAAAGGGCCTTGATACACGAGATCACTTCGGCCGTTGACGGCGGTTGCCGCGCGGCGCACAGAAAGCATAATGAGCAGGTACGATAAAAATTAAACTCTAAAGGTTAAACAGGAGTGCTTCCAAACACCTGTTAGTTTGTATAACAAAGCGGATCTTTCCAGTTATTTAGAAGGCTCAGCACACGGGCATCTTTCATAACGTTTGTTGATGTGCAACGATTTGGCTAAAACTACGATGTTATCTGGGAGGGTGGTGAGAGTTTAAAGATACAAATGTGATCGAGCAAAGGCATGTTTAAAGAGAAGTTAGCGTGATTTGGTCGTTAGCAGGGATTTGTTAAGTAATGCAAAGAACTGGTGTGTAGAGAAGAAGTTAACTCATATAACTTTTATATTGGATGTCAACTCATTTGTTTGCACTGTTATTTCAGTTGTATGCTAAACGCGCACTAAATGAAAGACGACATGTATTTGATGTAGTACCCATGACTGATAGTCTTTTTTATTGGTTATTTTGTAGCGACCCCTGACGAAGGGCTGGTGATGCAGCCCGAAATGCATTGGGCTTTTAATAAAATTATGCTGCTCGGAACTTTTGGTTGCACTTGGAGCGTATTTTTTGACGAACGTCTGGATGGACACGTGAAAATATGAAAAGCTTCCTAAGAGGCAAATGGGATATGATGTGGAAACTATGGAAAAGGGCGAATATTAAGTGAAAACATGGACTAAAATGGATGAACTGAAAGGAGTAAAAAAACTGTGGATAAATATCCTGTTATGCTGTTGCGTCTGGGAGTGGAGCATAATGTTTATGCTCCCCATAATGATGTATTTTAAATGAGTGCATTAGGGCAAGCACTACCTAGGCTGCACGCAAAAAAAGCAAACGAGGTGAAAAAAACGATGATAACATTTTGAAGATCGGTGTGCAGACCACCCACTTTTGTTACTGATGTAAAATGCCCCCCGTTGGATCTTGCACCCTGGACAAATAAATAATTATACAATGAACTAAGTTACATACTCCACATCTTGAGTTCCGAACAACGTTACAGCATGGACAATATTGCATGTTAAAATATTTTGTAAGATATAGCATCAGAAAGTTGCTAAATTTTGAATGTCATGGTATTTACTATTGAATGCTGGGAGCTGTAGTGCAGAGGCAGGTAATTAACAAAGTGAGCAGGACGCACCAGGGGGCGGAGCACGCTAGTTTTAAAATGAGGGCAGCTAGAAAGGGCCTTGATACACGAGATCACTTCGGCCGTTGACGGCGGTTGCCGCGCGGCGCACAGAAAGCATAATGAGCAGGTACGATAAAAATTAAACTCTAAAGGTTAAACAGGAGTGCTTCCAAACACCTGTTAGTTTGTATAACGAAGCGGATCTTTCCAGTTATTTAGAAGGCTCAGCACACGGGCATCTTTCATAACGTTTGTTGATGTGCAACGATTTGGCTAAAACTACGATGTTATCTGGGAGGGTGGTGAGAGTTTAAAGATACAAATGTGATCGAGCAAAGGCATGTTTAAAGAGAAGTTAGCGTGATTTGGTCGTTAGCAGGGATTTGTTAAGTAATGCAAAGAACTGGTGTGTAGAGAAGAAGTTAACTCATATAACTTTTATATTGGATGTCAACTCATTTGTTTGCACTGTTATTTCAGTTGTATGCTAAACGCGCACTAAATGAAAGACGACATGTATTTGATGTAGTACCCATGACTGATAGTCTTTTTTATTGGTTATTTTGTAGCGACCCCTGACGAAGGGCTGGTGATGCAGCCCGAAATGCATTGGGCTTTTAATAAAATTATGCTGCTCGGAACTTTTGGTTGCACTTGGAGCGTATTTTTTGACGAACGTCTGGATGGACACGTGAAAATATGAAAAGCTTCCTAAGAGGCAAATGGGATATGATGTGGAAACTATGGAAAAGGGCGAATATTAAGTGAAAACATGGACTAAAATGGATGAACTGAAAGGAGTAAAAAAACTGTGGATAAATTTCCTGTTATGCTGTTGCGTCTGGGAGTGGAGCATAATGTTTATGCTCCCCATAATGATGTATTTTAAATGAGTGCATTAGGGCAAGCACTACCTAGGCTGCACGCAAAAAAAGCAAACGAGGTGAAAAAAACGATGATAAAATTTTGAAGATCGGTGTGCAGACCACCCACTTTTGTTACTGATGTAAAATGCCCCCCGTTGGATCTTGCACCCTGGACAAATAAATAATTATACAATGAACTAAGTTACATACTCCACATCTTGAGTTCCGAACAACGTTACAGCATGGACAATATTGCATGTTAAAATATTTTGTAAGATATAGCATCAGAAAGTTGCTAAATGTTGAATGTCATGGTATTTACTATTGAATGCTGGGAGCTGTAGTGCAGAGGCAGGTAATTAACAAAGTGAGCAGGACGCACCAAGGGGCGGAGCACGCTAGTTTTAAAATGAGGGCAGATAGAAAGGGCCTTGATACACGAGATCACTTCGGCCGTTGACGGCGGTTGCCGCGCGGCGCACAGAAAGCATAATGAGCAGGTACGATAAAAATTAAACTCTAAAGGTTAAACAGGAGTGCTTCCAAACACCTGTTAGTTTGTATAACGAAGCGGATCTTTCCAGTTATTTAGAAGGCTCAGCACACGGGCATCTTTCATAACGTTTGTTGATGTGCAACGATTTGGCTAAAACTACGATGTTATCTGGGAGGGTGGTGAGAGTTTAAAGATACAAATGTGATCGAGCAAAGGCATGTTTAAAGAGAAGTTAGCGTGATTTGGTCGTTAGCAGGGATTTGTTAAGTAATGCAAAGAACTGGTGTGTAGAGAAGAAGTTAACTCATATAACTTTTATATTGGATGTCAACTCATTTGTTTGCACTGTTATTTCAGTTGTATGCTAAACGCGCACTAAATGAAAGACGACATGTATTTGATGTAGTACCCATGACTGATAGTCTTTTTTATTGGTTATTTTGTAGCGACCCCTGACGAAGGGCTGGTGATGCAGCCCGAAATGCATTGGGCTTTTAATAAAATTATGCTGCTCGGAACTTTTGGTTGCACTTGGAGCGTATTTTTTGACGAACGTCTGGATGGACACGTGAAAATATGAAAAGCTTCCTAAGAGGCAAATGGGATATGATGTGGAAACTATGGAAAAGGGCGAATATTAAGTGAAAACATGGACTAAAATGGATGAACTGAAAGGAGTAAAAAAACTGTGGATAAATATCCTGTTATGCTGTTGCGTCTGGGAGTGGAGCATAATGTTTATGCTCCCCATAATGATGTATTTTAAATGAGTGCATTAGGGCAAGCACTACCTAGGCTGCACGCAAAAAAAGCAAACGAGGTGAAAAAAACGATGATAAAATGTTGAAAATCGGTGTGCAGACCACCCACTTTTGTTACTGATGTAAAATGCCCCCCGTTGGATCTTGCACCCTGGACAAATAAATAATTATACAATGAACTAAGTTACATACTCCACATCTTGAGTTCCGAACAACGTTACAGCATGGACAATATTGCATGTTAAAATATTTTGTAAGATATAGCATCAGAAAGTTGCTAAATGTTGAATGTCATGGTATTTACTATTGAATGCTGGGAGCTGTAGTGCAGAGGCAGGTAATTAACAAAGTGAGCAGGACGCACCAGGGGGCGGAGCACGCTAGTTTTAAAATGAGGGCAGATAGAAAGGGCCTTGATACACGAGATCACTTCGGCCGTTGACGGCGGTTGCCGCGCGGCGCACAGAAAGCATAATGAGCAGGTACGATAAAAATTAAACTCTAAAGGTTAAACAGGAGTGATTCCAAACACCTGTTAGTTTGTATAACGAAGCGGATCTTTCCAGTTATTTAGAAGGCTCAGCACACGGGCATCTTTCATAACGTTTGTTGATGTGCAACGATTTGGCTAAAACTACGATGTTATCTGGGAGGGTGGTGAGAGTTTAAAGATACAAATGTGATCGAGCAAAGGCATGTTTAAAGAGAAGTTAGCGTGATTTGGTCGTTAGCAGGGATTTGTTAAGTAATGCAAAGAACTGGTGTGTAGAGAAGAAGTTAACTCATATAACTTTTATATTGGATGTCAACTCATTTGTTTGCACTGTTATTTCAGTTGTATGCTAAACGCGCACTAAATGAAAGACGACATGTATTTGATGTAGTACCCATGACTGATAGTCTTTTTTATTGGTTATTTTGTAGCGACCCCTGTGGAAGGGCTGGTGATGCAGCCCGAAATGCATTGGGCTTTTAATAAAATTATGCTGCTCGGAACTTTTGGTTGCACTTGGAGCGTATTTTTTGACGAACGTCTGGATGGACACGTGAAAATATGAAAAGCTTCCTAAGAGGCAAATGGGATATGATGTGGAAACTATGGAAAAGGGCGAATATTAAGTGAAAACATGGACTAAAATGGATGAACTGAAAGGAGTAAAAAAACTGTGGATAAATATCCTGTTATGCTGTTGCGTCTGGGAGTGGAGCATAATGTTTATGCTCCCCATAATGATGTATTTTAAATGAGTGCATTAGGGCAAGCACTACCTAGGCTGCACGCAAAAAAAGCAAACGAGGTGAAAAAAACGATGATAACATTTTGAAGATCGGTGTGCAGACCACCCACTTTTGTTACTGATGTAAAATGCCCCCCGTTGGATCTTGCACCCTGGACAAATAAATAATTATACAATGAACTAAGTTACATGCTCCACATCTTGAGTTCCGAACAACGTTACAGCATGGACAATATTGCATGTTAAAATATTTTGTAAGATATAGCATCAGAAAGTTGCTAAATGTTGAATGTCATGGTATTTACTATTGAATGCTGGGAGCTGTAGTGCAGAGGCAGGTAATTAACAAAGTGAGCAGGACGCACCAGGGGGCGGAGCACGCTAGTTTTAAAATGAGGGCAGATAGAAAGGGCCTTGATACACGAGATCACTTCGGCCGTTGACGGCGGTTGCCGCGCGGCGCACAGAAAGCATAATGAGCAGGTACGATAAAAATTAAACTCTAAAGGTTAAACAGGAGTGCTTCCAAACACCTGTTAGTTTGTATAACGAAGCGGATCTTTCCAGTTATTTAGAAGGCTCAGCACACGGGCATCTTTCATAACGTTTGTTGAGGCCAACGATTTGGCTAAAACTATGATGTTATCTGGGAGGGTGGTGAGAGTTTAATGATACAAATGTGATAGAGCAAAGGCATGTTTAAAGAGAAGTTAGCGTGATTTGGTCGTTAGCAGGGATTTGTTAAGTAATGCAAAGAACTGGCGTGTAGAGAAGAAGTTAACTCATATAACTTTTATATTGGATGTCAACTCATTTGTTTGCACTGTTATTTCAGTTGTATGCTAAACGCGCACTAAATGAAAGACAACATGTATTTGATGTAGTACCCATGACTGATAGTCTTTTTTATTGGTTATTTTGTAGCGACCCCTGACGAAGGGCTGGTGATGCAGCCCGAAATGCATTGGGCTTTTAATAAAATGATGCTGCTCGGAACTTTTGGTTGCACTTGGAGCGTACTTTTTGACGAACGTCTGGATGGACACGTGAAAATATGAAAAGCTTCCTAAGAGGCAAATGGGATATGATGTGGAAACTATGGAAAAGGGCGAATATTAAGTGAAAACAAGGACTAAAATGGATGAACTGAAAGGAGTAAAAAAACTGTGGATAAATATCCTGTTATGCTGTTGCGTCTGGGAGTGGAGCATAATGTTTATGCTCCCCATAATGATGTATTTTAAATGAGTGCATTAGGGCAAGCACTACCTAGGCTGCACGCAAAAAAAGCAAACGAGGTGAAAAAAACGATGATAAAATTTTGAAGATCTGTGTGCAGACCACCCACTTTTGTTACTGATGTAAAATGCCCCCCGTTGGATCTTGCACCCTGGACAAATAAATAATTATACAATGAACTAAGTTACATACTCCACATCTTGAGTTCCTAACAACGTTACAGCATGGACAATATTGCATGTTAAAATATTTTGTAAGATATAGCATCAGAAAGTTGCTAAATGTTGAATGTCATGGTATTTACTATTGAATGCTGGGAGCTGTAGTGCAGAGGCAGGTAATTAACAAAGTGAGCAGGACGCACCAGGGGGCGGAGCACGCTAGTTTTAAAATGAGGGCAGATAGAAAGGGCCTTGATACACGAGATCACTTCGGCCGTTGACGGCGGTTGCCGCGCGGCGCAAAGAAAGCATAATGAGCAGGTACGATAAAAATTAAACTCTAAAGGTTAAACAGGAGTGCTTCCAAACACCTGTTAGTTTGTATAACGAAGCGGATCTTTCCAGTTATTTAGAAGGCTCAGCACACGGGCATCTTTCATAACGTTTGTTGATGTGCAACGATTTGGCTAAAACTACGATGTTATCTGGGAGGGTGGTGAGAGTTTAAAGATACAAATGTGATCGAGCAAAGGCATGTTTAAAGAGAAGTTAGCGTGATTTGGTCGTTAGCAGGGATTTATTAAGTAATGCAAAGAACTGGTGTGTAGAGAAGAAGTTAACTCATATAACTTTTATATTGGATGTCAACTCATTTGTTTGCACTGTTATTTCAGTTGTATGCTAAACACGCACTAAATGAAAGACGACATGTATTTGATATAGTACCCATGACTGATAGTCTTTTTTATTGGTTATTTTGTAGCGACCCCCGACGAAGGGCTGGTGATGCAGCCCGAAATGCATTGGGCTTTTAATAAAATTATGCTGCTCGGAACTTTTGGTTGCACTTGGAGCGTATTTTTTGACGAACGTCTGGATGGACACGTGAGAATAGGAAAAGCTTCCTAAGAGGCAAATGGGATATGATGTGGAAACTATGGAAAAGGGCGAATATTAAGTGAAAACATGGACTAAAATGGATGAACTGAAAGGAGTAAAAAAACTGTGGATAAATATCCTGTTATGCTGTTGCGTCTGGGAGTGGAGCATAATGTTTATGCTCCCCATAATGATGTATTTTAAATGAGTGCATTAGGGCAAGCACTACCTAGGCTGCACGCAAAAAAAGCAAACGAGGTGAAAAAAACGATGATAAAATTTTGAAGATCGGTGTGCAGACCACCCACTTTTGTTACTGATGTAAAATGCCCCCCGTTGGATCTTGCACCCTGGACAAATAAATAATTATACAATGAACTAAGTTACATACTTCACATCTTGAGTTCCGAACAACGTTACAGCATGGACAATATTGCATGTTAAAATATTTTGTAAGATATAGCATCAGAAAGTTGCTAAATGTTGAATGTCATGGTATTTACTATTGAATGCTGGGAGCTGTAGTGCAGAGGCAGGTAATTAACAAAGTGAGCAGGACGCACCAGGGGGCGGAGCACGCTAGTTTTAAAATGAGGGCAGATAGAAAGGGCCTTGATACACGAGATCACTTCGGCCGTTGACGGCGGTTGCCGCGCGGCGCACAGAAAGCATAATGAGCAGGTACGATAAAAATTAAACTCTAAAGGTTAAACAGGAGTGCTTCCAAACACCTGTTAGTTTGTATAACGAAGCGGATCTTTCCAGTTATTTAGAAGGCTCAGCACACGGGCATCTTTCATAACGTTTGTTGATGTGCAACGATTTGGCTAAAACTACGATTTTATCTGGGAGGGTGGTGAGAGTTTAAAGATACAAATGTGATCGAGCAAAGGCATGTTTAAAGAGAAGTTAGCGTGATTTGGTCGTTAGCAGGGATTTGTTAAGTAATGCAAAGAACTGGTGTGTAGAGAAGAAGTTAACTCATATAACTTTTATATTGGATGTCAACTCATTTGTTTGCACTGTTATTTCAGTTGTATGCTAAACGCGCACTAAATGAAAGACGACATGTATTTGATGTAGTACCCATGACTGATAGTCTTTTTTATTGGTTATTTTGTAGCGACCCCTGTGGAAGGGCTGGTGATGCAGCCCGAAATGCATTGGGCTTTTAATAAAATTATGCTGCTCGGAACTTTTGGTTGCACTTGGAGCGTATTTTTTGACGAACGTCTGGATGGACACGTGAAAATATGAAAAGCTTCCTAAGAGGCAAATGGGATATGATGTGGAAACTATGGAAAAGGGCGAATATTAAGTGAAAACATGGACTAAAATGGATGAACTGAAAGGAGTAAAAAAACTGTGGATAAATATCCTGTTATGCTGTTGCGTCTGGGAGTGGAGCATAATGTTGATGCTCCCCATAATGATGTATTTTAAATGAGTGCATTAGGGCAAGCACTACCTAGGCTGCACGCAAAAAAAGCAAACGAGGTGAAAAAAACGATGATAAAATTTTGAAGATCGGTGTGCAGACCACCCACTTTTGTTACTGATGTAAAATGCCCCCGTTGCATCTTGCACCCTGGACAAATAAATAATTATACAATGAACTAAGTTACATACTCCACATCTTGAGTTCCGAACAACGTTACAGCATGGACAATATTGCATGTTAAAATATTTTGTAAGATATAGCATCAGAAAGTTGCTAAATGTTGAATGTCATGGTATTTACTATTGAATGCTGGGAGCTGTAGTGCAGAGGCAGGTAATTAACAAAGTGAGCAGGACGCACCAGGGGGCGGAGCACGCTAGTTTTAAAATGAGGGCAGATAGAAAGGGCCTTGATACACGAGATCACTTCGGCCGTTGACGGCGGTTGCCGCGCGGCGCACAGAAAGCATAATGAGCAGGTACGATAAAAATTAAACTCTAAAGGTTAAACAGGAGTGCTTCCAAACACCTGTTAGTTTGTATAACGAAGCGGATCTTTCCAGTTAATTAGAAGGCTCAGCACACGGGCATCTTTCATAACGTTTGTTGATGTGCAACGATTTGGCTAAAACTACGATGTTATCTGGGAGGGTGGTGAGAGTTTAAAGATACAAATGTGATCGAGCAAAGGCATGTTTAAAGAGAAGTTAGCGTGATTTGGTCGTTAGCAGGGATTTGTTAAGTAATGCAAAGAACTGGTGTGTAGAGAAGAAGTTAACTCATATAACTTTTATATTGGATGTCAACTCATTTGTTTGCACTGTTATTTCAGTTGTATGCTAAACGCGCACTAAATGAAAGACGACATGTATTTGATGTAGTACCCATGACTGATAGTCTTTTTTATTGGTTATTTTGTAGCGACCCCTGACGAAGGGCTGGTGATGCAGCCCGAAATGCATTGGGCTTTTAATAAAATTATGCTGCTCGGAACTTTTGGTTGCACTTGGAGCGTATTTTTTGACGAACGTCTGGATGGACACGTGAAAATATGAAAAGCTTCCTAAGAGGCAAATGGGATATGATGTGGAAACTATGGAAAAGGGCGAATATTAAGTGAAAACATGGACTAAAATGGATGAACTGAAAGGAGTAAAAAAACTGTGGATAAATATCCTGTTATGCTGTTGCGTCTGGGAGTGGAGCATAATGTTTATGCTCCCCATAATGATGTATTTTAAATGAGTGCATTAGGGCAAGCACTACCTAGGCTGCACGCAAAAAAAGCAAACGAGGTGAAAAAAACGATGATAAAATTTTGAAGATCGGTGTGCAGACCACCCACTTTTGTTACTGATGTAAAATGCCCCCCGTTGGATCTTGCACCCTGGACAAATAAATAATTATACAATGAACTAAGTTACATACTCCACATGTTGAGTTCCGAACAACGTTACAGCATGGACAATATTGCATGTTAAAATATTTTGTAAGATATAGCATCAGAAAGTTGCTAAATGTTGAATGTCATGGTATTTACTATTGAATGCTGGGAGCTGTAGTGCAGAGGCAGGTAATTAACAAAGTGAGCAGGACGCACCAGGGGGCGGAGCACGCTAGTTTTAAAATGAGGGCAGATAGAAAGGGCCTTGATACACGAGATCACTTCGGCCAATGACGGCGGTTGCCGCGCGGCGCACAGAAAGCATAATGAGCAGGTACGATAAAAATTAAACTCTAAAGGTTAAACAGGAGTGCTTCCAAACACCTGTTAGTTTGTATAACGAAGCGGATCTTTCCAGTTATTTAGAAGGCTCAGCACACGGGCATCTTTCATAACGTTTGTTGAGGCCAACGATTTGGCTAAAACTACGATGTTATCTGGGAGGGTGGTGAGAGTTTAATGATACAAATGTGATAGAGCAAAGGCATGTTTAAAGAGAAGTTAGCGTGATTTGGTCGTTAGCAGGGATTTGTTAAGTAATGCAAAGAACTGGCGTGTAGAGAAGAAGTTAACTCATATAACTTTTATATTGGATGTCAACTCATTTGTTTGCACTGTTATTTCAGTTGTATGCTAAACGCGCACTAAATGAAAGACAACATGTATTTGATGTAGTACCCATGACTGATAGTCTTTTTTATTGGTTATTTTGTAGCGACCCCTGACGAAGGGCTGGTGATGCAGCCCGAAATGCATTGGGCTTTTAATAAAATGATGCTGCTCGGAACTTTTGGTTGCACTTGGAGCGTACTTTTTGACGAACGTCTGGATGGACACGTGAAAATATGAAAAGCTTCCTAAGAGGCAAATGGGATATGATGTGGAAACTATGGAAAAGGGTGAATATTAAGTGAAAACAAGGACTAAAATGGATGAACTGAAAGGAGTAAAAAAACTGTGGATAAATATCCTGTTATGCTGTTGCGTCTGGGAGTGGAGCATAATGTTTATGCTCCCCATAATGATGTATTTTAAATGAGTGCATTAGGGCAAGCACTACCTAGGCTGCACGCAAAAAAAGCAAACGAGGTGAAAAAAACGATGATAACATTTTGAAGATCTGTGTGCAGACCACCCACTTTTGTTACTGATGTAAAATGCCCCCCGTTGGATCTTGCACCCTGGACAAATAAATAATTATACAATGAACTAAGTTACATACTCCACATCTTGAGTTCCTAACAACGTTACAGCATGGACAATATTGCATGTTAAAATATTTTGTAAGATATAGCATCAGAAAGTTGCTAAATGTTGAATGGCATGGTATTTACTATTGAATGCTGGGAGCTGTAGTGCAGAGGCAGGTAATTAACAAAGTGAGCAGGACGCACCAGGGGGCGGAGCACGCTAGTTTTAAAATGAGGGCAGATAGAAAGGGCCTTGATACACGAGATCACTTCGGCCGTTGACGGCGGTTGCCGCGCGGCGCACAGAAAGCATAATGAGCAGGTACGATAAAAATTAAACTCTAAAGGTTAAACAGGAGTGCTTCCAAACACCTGTTAGTTTGTATAACGAAGCGGATCTTTCCAGTTATTTAGAAGGCTCAGCACACGGGCATCTTTCATAACGTTTGTTGATGTGCAACGATTTGGCTAAAACTACGATGTTATCTGGGAGGGTGGTGAGAGTTTAAAGATACAAATGTGATCGAGCAAAGGCATGTTTAAAGAGAAGTTAGCGTGATTTGGTCGTTAGCAGGGATTTGTTAAGTAATGCAAAGAACTGGTGTGTAGAGAAGAAGTTAACTCATATAACTTTTATATTGGATGTCAACTCATTTGTTTGCACTGTTATTTCAGTTGTATGCTAAACACGCACTAAATGAAAGACGACATGTATTTGATATAGTACCCATGACTGATAGTCTTTTTTATTGGTTATTTTGTAGCGACCCCCGACGAAGGGCTGGTGATGCAGCCCGAAATGCATTGGGCTTTTAATAAAATTATGCTGCTCGGAACTTTTGGTTGCACTTGGAGCGTATTTTTTGACGAACGTCTGGATGGACACGTGAGAATAGGAAAAGCTTCCTAAGAGGCAAATGGGATATGATGTGGAAACTATGGAAAAGGGCGAATATTAAGTGAAAACATGGACTAAAATGGATGAACTGAAAGGAGTAAAAAAACTGTGGATAAATATCCTGTTATGCTGTTGCGTCTGGGAGTGGAGCATAATGTTTATGCTCCCCATAATGATGTATTTTAAATGAGTGCATTAGGGCAAGCACTACCTAGGCTGCACGCAAAAAAAGCAAACGAGGTGAAAAAAACGATGATAAAATTTTGAAGATCGGTGTGCAGACCACCCACTTTTGTTACTGATGTAAAATGCCCCCCGTTGGATCTTGCACCCTGGACAAATAAATAATTATACAATGAACTAAGTTACATACTCCACATCTTGAGTTCCGAACAACGTTACAGCATGGACAATATTGCATGTTAAAATATTTTGTAAGATATAGCATCAGAAAGTTGCTAAATGTTGAATGTCATGGTATTTACTATTGAATGCTGGGAGCTGTAGTGCAGAGGCAGGTAATTAACAAAGTGAGCAGGACGCACCAGGGGGCGGAGCACGCTAGTTTTAAAATGAGGGCAGATAGAAAGGGCCTTGATACACGAGATCACTTCGGCCGTTGACGGCGGTTGCCGCGCGGCGCACAGAAAGCATAATGAGCAGGTACGATAAAAATTAAACTCTAAAGGTTAAACAGGAGTGCTTCCAAACACCTGTTAGTTTGTATAACGAAGCGGATCTTTCCAGTTATTTAGAAGGCTCAGCACACGGGCATCTTTCATAACGTTTGTTGATGTGCAACGATTTGGCTAAAACTACGATTTTATCTGGGAGGGTGGTGAGAGTTTAAAGATACAAATGTGATCGAGCAAAGGCATGTTTAAAGAGAAGTTAGCGTGATTTGGTCGTTAGCAGGGATTTGTTAAGTAATGCAAAGAACTGGTGTGTAGAGAAGAAGTTAACTCATATAACTTTTATATTGGATGTCAACTCATTTGTTTGCACTGTTATTTCAGTTGTATGCTAAACGCGCACTAAATGAAAGACGACATGTATTTGATGTAGTACCCATGACTGATAGTCTTTTTTATTGGTTATTTTGTAGCGACCCCTGACTAAGGGCTGGTGATGCAGCCCGAAATGCATTGGGCTTTTAATAAATTATGCTGCTCGGAACTTTTGGTTGCACTTGGAGCGTATTTTTTGACGAACGTCTTGATGGACACGTGAAAATATGAAAAGCTTCCTAAGAGGCAAATGGGATATGATGTGGAAACTATGGAAAAGGGCGAATATTAAGTGAAAACATGGACTAAAATGGATGAACTGAAAGGAGTAAAAAAACTGTGGATAAATATCCTGTTATGCTGTTGCGTCTGGGAGTGGAGCATAATGTTGATGCTCCCCATAATGATGTATTTTAAATGAGTGCATTAGGGCAAGCACTACCTAGGCTGCACGCAAAAAAAGCAAACGAGGTGAAAAAAACGATGATAAAATTTTGAAGATCGGTGTGCAGACCACCCACTTTTGTTACTGATGTAAAATGCCCCCCGTTGGATCTTGCACCCTGGACAAATAAATAATTATACAATGAACTAAGTTACATACTCCACATCTTGAGTTCCGAACAACGTTACAGCATGGACAATATTGCATGTTAAAATATTTTGTAAGATATAGCATCAGAAAGTTGCTAAATGTTGAATGTCATGGTATTTACTATTGAATGCTGGGAGCTGTAGTGCAGAGGCAGGTAATTAACAAAGTGAGCAGGACGCACCAGGGGGCGGAGCACGCTAGTTTTAAAATGAGGGCAGATAGAAAGGGCCTTGATACACAAGATCACTTCGGCCGTTGACGGCGGTTGCCGCGCGGCGCACAGAAAGCATAATGAGCAGGTACGATAAAAATTAAACTCTAAAGGTTAAACAGGAGTGCTTCCAAACACCTGTTAGTTTGTATAACGAAGCGGATCTTTCCAGTTATTTAGAAGGCTCAGCACACGGGCATCTTTCATAACGTTTGTTGATGTGCAACGATTTGGCTAAAACTACGATGTTATCTGGGAGGGTGGTGAGAGTTTAAAGATACAAATGTGATCGAGCAAAGGCATGTTTAAAGAGAAGTTAGCGTGATTTGGTCGTTAGCAGGGATTTGTTAAGTAATGCAAAGAACTGGTGTGTAGAGAAGAAGTTAACTCATATAACTTTTATATTGGATGTCAACTCATTTGTTTGCACTGTTATTTCAGTTGTATGCTAAACACGCACTAAATGAAAGACGACATGTATTTGATGTAGTACCCATGACTGATAGTCTTTTTTATTGGTTATTTTGTAGCGACCCCTGACGAAGGGCTGGTGATGCAGCCCGAAATGCATTGGGCTTTTAATAAAATTATGCTGCTCGGAACTTTTGGTTGCACTTGGAGCGTATTTTTTGACGAACGTCTGGATGGACACGTGAAAATATGAAAAGCTTCCTAAGAGGCAAATGGGATATGATGTGGAAACTATGGAAAAGGGCGAATATTAAGTGAAAACATGGACTAAAATGGATAAACTGAAAGGAGTAAAAAAACTGTGGATAAATATCCTGTTATGCTGTTGCGTCTGGGAGTGGAGCATAATGTTTATGCTCCCCATAATGATGTATTTTAAATGAGTGCATTAGGGCAAGCACTACCTAGGCTGCACGCAAAAAAAGCAAACGAGGTGAAAAAAACGATGATAAAATTTTGAAGATCGGTGTGCAGACCACCCACTTTTGTTACTGATGTAAAATGCCCCCCGTTGGATCTTGCACCCTGGACAAATAAATAATTATACAATGAACTAAGTTACATACTCCACATCTTGAGTTCCGAACAACGTTACAGCATGGACAATATTGCATGTTAAAATATTTTGTAAGATATAGCATCAGAAAGTTGCTAAATGTTGAATGTCATGGTATTTACTATTGAATGCTGGGAGCTGTAGTGCAGAGGCAGGTAATTAACAAAGTGAGCAGGACGCACCAGGGGGCGGAGCACGCTAGTTTTAAAATGAGGGCAGATAGAAAGGGCCTTGATACACGAGATCACTTCGGCCGTTGACGGCGGTTGCCGCGCGGCGCACAGAAAGCATAATGAGCAGGTACGATAAAAATTAAACTCTAAAGGTTAAACAGGAGTGCTTCCAAACACCTGTTAGTTTGTATAACGAAGCGGATCTTTCCAGTTAATTAGAAGGCTCAGCACACGGGCATCTTTCATAACGTTTGTTGATGTGCAACGATTTGGCTAAAACTACGATGTTATCTGGGAGGGTGGTGAGAGTTTAAAGATACAAATGTGATCGAGCAAAGGCATGTTTAAAGAGAAGTTAGCGTGATTTGGTTGTTAGCAGGGATTTGTTAAGTAATGCAAAGAACTGGTGTGTAGAGAAGAAGTTAACTCATATAACTTTTATATTGGATGTCAACTCATTTGTTTGCACTGTTATTTCAGTTGTATGCTAAACGCGCACTAAATGAAAGACGACATGTATTTGATGTAGTACCCATGACTGATAGTCTTTTTTATTGGTTATTTTGTAGCGACCCCTGACGAAGGGCTGGTGATGCAGCCCGAAATGCATTGGGCTTTTAATAAAATTATGCTGCTCGGAACTTTTGGTTGCACTTGGAGCGTATTTTTTGACGAACGTCTGGATGGACACGTGAAAATATGAAAAGCTTCCTAAGAGGCAAATGGGATATGATGTGGAAACTATGGAAAAGGGCGAATATTAAGTGAAAACATGGACTGAAATGGATGAACTGAAAGGAGTAAAAAAACTGTGGATAAATATCCTGTTATGCTGTTGCGTCTGGGAGTGGAGCATAATGTTTATGCTCCCCATAATGATGTATTTTAAATGAGTGCATTAGGGCAAGCACTACCTAGGCTGCACGCAAAAAAAGCAAACGAGGTGAAAAAAACGATGATAAAATTTTGAAGATCGGTGTGCAGACCACCCACTTTTGTTACTGATGTAAAATGCCCCCCGTTGGATCTTGCACCCTGGACAAATAAATAATTATACAATGAACTAAGTTACATACTCCACATCTTGAGTTCCGAACAACGTTACAGCATGGACAATATTGCATGTTAAAATATTTTGTAAGATATAGCATCAGAAAGTTGCTAAATGTTGAATGTCATGGTATTTACTATTGAATGCTGGGAGCTGTAGTGCAGAGGCAGGTAATTAACAAAGTGAGCAGGACGCACCAGGGGGCGGAGCTCGCTAGTTTTAAAATGAGGGCAGATAGAAAGGGCCTTGATACACGAGATCACTTCGGCCGTTGACGGCGGTTGCCGCGCGGCGCACAGAAAGCATAATGAGCAGGTACGATAAAAATTAAACTCTAAAGGTTAAACAGGAGTGCTTCCAAACACCTGTTAGTTTGTATAACGAAGCGGATCTTTCCAGTTATTTAGAAGGCTCAGCACACGGGCATCTTTCATAACGTTTGTTGATGTGCAACGATTTGGCTAAAACTACGATGTTATCTGGGAGGGTGGTGAGAGTTTAAAGATACAAATGTGATCGAGCAAAGGCATGTTTAAAGAGAAGTTAGCGTGATTTGGTCGTTAGCAGGGATTTGTTAAGTAATGCAAAGAACTGGCGTGTAGAGAAGAAGTTAACTCATATAACTTTTATATTGGATGTCAACTCATTTGTTTGCACTGTTATTTCAGTTGTATGCTAAACGCGCACTAAATGAAAGACGACATGTATTTGATGTAGTACCCATGACTGATAGTCTTTTTTATTGGTTATTTTGTAGCGACCCCTGACGAAGGGCTGGTGATGCAGCCCGAAATGCATTGGGCTTTTAATAAAATGATGCTGCTCGGAACTTTTGGTTGCACTTGGAGCGTACTTTTTGACGAACGTCTGGATGGACACGTGAAAATATGAAAAGCTTCCTAAGAGGCAAATGGGATATGATGTGGAAACTATGGAAAAGGGCGAATATTAAGTGAAAACATGGACTAAAATGGATGAACTGAAAGGAGTAAAAAAACTGTGGATAAATATCCTATTATGCTGTTGCGTCTGGGAGTGGAGCATAATGTTTATGCTCCCCATAATGATGTTTTTTAAATGAGTGCATTAGGGCAAGCACTACCTAGGCTGCACGCAAAAAAAGCAAACAAGGTGAAAAAAACGATGATAAAATTTTGAAGATCTGTGTGCAGACCACCCACTTTTGTTACTGATGTAAAATGCCCCCCGTTGGATCTTGCACCCTGGACAAATAAATAATTATACAATGAACTAAGTTACATACTCCACATCTTGAGTTCCTAACAACGTTACAGCATGGACAATATTGCATGTTGAAATATTTTGTAAGACATAGCATCAGAAAGTTGCTAAATGTTGAATGTCATGGTATTTACTATTGAATGCTGGGAGCTGTAGTGCAGAGGCAGGTAATTAACAAAGTGAGCAGGACGCACCAGGGGGCGGAGCACGCTTGTTTTAAAATGAGGGCAGATAGAATGGGCCTTGATACACGAGATCACTTCGGCCGTTG
Organism: Lissotriton helveticus; assembly: GCF_964261635.1. NCBI lineage: Eukaryota > Metazoa > Chordata > Amphibia > Caudata > Salamandridae > Lissotriton > Lissotriton helveticus. The sequence continues at coordinate 1,582,839,370 of NC_136059.1, read as the reverse complement.
ACGGCGGTTGCCGCGCGGCGCACAGAAAGCATAATGAGCAGGTACGATAAAAATTAAACTCTAAAGGTTAAACAGGAGTGCTTCCAAACACCTGTTAGTTTGTATAACGAAGCGGATCTTTCCAGTTATTTAGAAGGCTCAGCACACGGGCATCTTTCATAACGTTTGTTGATGTGCAACGATTTGGCTAAAACTACGATGTTATCTGGGAGGGTGGTGAGAGTTTAAAGATACAAATGTGATCGAGCAAAGGCATGTTTAAAGAGAAGTTAGCGTGATTTGGTCGTTAGCAGGGATTTGTTAAGTAATGCAAAGAACTGGTGTGTAGAGAAGAAGTTAACTCATATAACTTTTATATTGGATGTCAACTCATTTGTTTGCACTGTTATTTCAGTTGTATGCTAAACACGCACTAAATGAAAGACGACATGTATTTGATGTAGTACCCATGACTGATAGTCTTTTTTATTGGTTATTTTGTAGCGACCCCTGACGAAGGGCTGGTGATGCAGCCCGAAATGCATTGGGCTTTTAATAAAATTATGCTGCTCGGAACTTTTGGTTGCACTTGGAGCGTATTTTTTGACGAACGTCTGGATGGACACGTGAGAATATGAAAAGCTTCCTAAGAGGCAAATGGGATATGATGTGGAAACTATGGAAAAGGGCGAATATTAAGTGAAAACATGGACTAAAATGGATGAACTGAAAGGAGTAAAAAAACTGTGGATAAATATCCTGTTATGCTGTTGCGTCTGGGAGTGGAGCATAATGTTTATGCTCCCCATAATGATGTATTTTAAATGAGTGCATTAGGGCAAGCACTACCTAGGCTGCACGCAAAAAAAGCAAACGAGGTGAAAAAAACGATGATAAAATTTTGAAGATCGGTGTGCAGACCACCCACTTTTGTTACTGATGTAAAATGCCCCCCGTTGGATCTTGCACCCTGGACAAATAAATAATTATACAATGAACTAAGTTACATACTCCACATCTTGAGTTTCGAACAACGTTACAGCATGGACAATATTGCATGTTAAAATATTTTGTAAGATATAGCATCAGAAAGTTGCTAAATGTTGAATGTCATGGTATTTACTATTGAATGCTGGGAGCTGTAGTGCAGAGGCAGGTAATTAACAAAGTGAGCAGGACGCACCAGGGGGCGGAGCACGCTAGTTTTAAAATGAGGGCAGATAGAAAGGGCCTTGATACACGAGATCACTTCGGCCGTTGACGGCGGTTGCCGCGCGGCGCACAGAAAGCATAATGAGCAGGTACGATAAAAATTAAACTCTAAAGGTTAAACAGGAGTGCTTCCAAACACCTGTTAGTTTGTATAACGAAGCGGATCTTTCCAGTTATTTAGAAGGCTCAGCACACGGGCATCTTTCATAACGTTTGTTGATGGGCAACGATTTGGCTAAAACTACGATTTTATCTGGGAGGGTGGTGAGAGTTTAAAGATACAAATGTGATCGAGCAAAGGCATGTTTAAAGAGAAGTTAGCGTGATTTGGTCGTTAGCAGGGATTTGTTAAGTAATGCAAAGAACTGGTGTGTAGAGAAGAAGTTAACTCATATAACTTTTATATTGGATGTCAACTCATTTGTTTGCACTGTTATTTCAGTTGTATGCTAAACGCGCACTAAATGAAAGACGACATGTATTTGATGTAGTACCCATGACTGATAGTCTTTTTTATTGGTTATTTTGTAGAGACCCCTGACTAAGGGCTGGTGATGCAGCCCGAAATGCATTGGGCTTTTAATAAATTATGCTGCTCGGAACTTTTGGTTGCACTTGGAGCGTATTTTTTGACGAACATCTGGATGGACACGTGAGAATATGAAAAGCTTCCTAAGAGGCAAATGGGATATGATGTGGAAACTATGGAAAAGGGCGAATATTAAGTGAAAACATGGACTAAAATGGATGAACTGAAAGGAGTAAAAAAACTGTGGATAAATATCCTGTTATGCTGTTGCGTCTGGGAGTGGAGCATAATGTTTATGCTCCCCATAATGATGTATTTTAAATGAGTGCATTAGGGCAAGCACTACCTAGGCTGCACGCAAAAAAAGCAAACGAGGTGAAAAAACCGATGATAAAATTTTGAAGATCGGTGTGCAGACCACCCACTTTTGTAACTTTTTAAAAGTGGCATTTTCATAATTGTGACTTAAAGTCTGATTTTACCATTAAAGTGGGCTTTAAATTACTATTCTTAAGACACCAAACTCGATATTCCCACCTGCCCAATTGAAAGTTATGACTTAATAAATGTAATAAGTAAACACAATATTATCCTATTAGAGAGGTAGGCTCGCAATAGTGAAAAAGAAATGTAAGAGTTTTTTACTACCAGGACATTTTAAAACCTAAAAGATCATGTCCAGCCTTTTTAATAAACTGCACCCTGCCCTCTGGTTGGTGTAGGGCCCATACTGGGGTTGACCTATATGTTTTTAAAATAAGGGATATTTGTGCCTGGCAAGAGGTTTACCTTGCCAGGTTGAACTGGCAGTTTGAAACTGCCCTCAAAGGCTGCAAAGGCAGGCCTCAGAAGTGTTTTGCCAGGTTATTTAAGTGAGTGGCTCACTAGTTGCATTTAACCTACAGGTCCTTGGTACAGGTGGTTCCACTTTACTAGAGACTCACCAGTAAATGTAATATGCCAATTGAGTATAAGCCAATTTTACCATGTTTAAAGGATATAGCACAAGCACTTCAGCTTTTGGTTAGCAGTAGGAAAGTGTGCAGGGCCCTGAAGCGAGTAAAAATGAACTCAGCAAAAGCAAGAGATTGTAAGGCGAAAAGTTGAGGGAAAGGGATGTCAAGCCCAACAATTTCTCTCTGTCTTTATACAAAATAATGAGAGATTAGTCTAAAAATTAAGCATGACCACTAGAAATCTGCAGTGAATAGAAAGAGTGGTGACACAGGACACTGGTTGAAGGACCAATTGGTTGGGGCAAGAATATGACAACTTTCTAAAAGTGATGCCAAAAACAGGGGCAGCCCTGTAATCATAACCTGGGGCAGATAAACACTGTGAATGTGTTTTAAGGAAATTCCAACAACGTTTTGTTGATATCTGTAGGTTTATTCCAGTATGATAAATATAACCCTCACAGGTGCAATCCAGCTTCAAACTGCTCAGTGGTAGATCATAAAATGCCACAGTCAACCGCTGTACAACACTAAACACATCATGCATTATATAGTGAATATTCCATGGAGTGTCACCTAATACATAGAGAGTGTTCTCAGGAAATTTTCCAGATTAAGAACATAACACATCTTCCCTCCTAAAAAAAACCAAGTAGAAGTAAAATAAAATAAAATAAAATAAAAACTAATCTATGCATTAATATATTTGAAATGTGAAGGAAACAGGTTTTGAGTTCAAAACGTTTTTATTGAGGTTTTATGCAACAAAAGAAATAAACAAGTACAATACAGAAAGAATAATTTGTACATGCGTAAATGATTAATTGATAAGTATGAAATGCAATAATCCAAAAATGAAGAGGAAGGGAAAGGGGAGAAAAAGGGATGGGAGGATGGGGGAATGAAGATATCATAGAATCATAAAAAACATAACATATAGAGTTACCAGTTGGTTGAATATAACAAAGATGGCAAATAAAGAAAAAATTAACCATCAAGAGACATAAAAGCATATTAATCATGTCATTGCAGAACATACGAATCAATAGGCGACCAAAAAGATTGAAATGACTGTGAATTGTGAGTAACGCCTTTAAGAGACAGCTGAGCTCCTCTTCTTGTAAAGGTAATCCAAGACCACCAAGCATGAACTGAAAGAGAAGAAGCGTCTTTCCAGCAAAAAGTAATGGATTTTAAAGCAGCTGTAATTAAAAAATTAAATAACTTTGTCTCTGAATCATTAAGAGGATGGGAGAGGGCAACCATATTAACACAGCATAAGAAATATCATCATGCAAAGGTACAATTTTCAAAATGACATTACAAACATCCAACCAAAATTTCATCCAACCAAAAACATATGACGAAGTGATCCAGAAGTTGACTTGCAGTGCCAACAAACATCAGATGGTATCAATTTTTCATGACTTAATCGAGATGGGGTCCATAAAGCGTTAAATAAAATATAAGCATTAGTCTGATAAAGGGACACCGGAAGCCAACCGGAGATGCTGCTGAGCCATATTGAGGACCATGAGTCATCTGATAGGGAAATGGAAAGTTCAGTGCTCCAAAAAGATGATATTGCACCAACATTGGAGCCCTGGAAAGTAGAATTTTTTTCATAAAAAACAGAGACATCTTTGGAGGATGACGTTACAGCCTTAAGATAAATCAAAAGGTCATTAGTGGTGGAAGAGGGAATACCATTGGGAAAGGAATCTAAAATGGAGTTACATAAAGATTGGTATTTTGAAAAATCAGAAACCGGGATACCAAACTGTAACTGTAGTTGCTCAAAAGGAATAAAGGCATTGTTATAAAAGACATCTTTAAGATATAAAATTCCTTTTGAAATCCATGAGGACCAAAAATTAATGTTTCTGTTTAGTTTAAGTAGAGCACTGTGCCATAAAGACAAGTGGACTGTAGAGAGTAAGGGTAATTCAAAATTAGAGTCTAAGTCATTAAGTATTAATCTAGAAGATTTAATTATAGATGACCCATGAACAACCTTAGAAACAGAGGACATTGACATCAAAGAAAGCAATGTAAAGGGGCGTACAAGTGAGGTTTCAATATCTAACCAAATTGGAGGCTTGACCACATGTGAATTTGAAAACCACAAGGAACTTTGTTTTAAGATAAAAGCTTTAGGTTAAAGGTAAAAGTCTGGAAGGGCAAATCCTACCTGGGACTTGGGGAGTTTTAATTTTCTGTAAGCAATACGAGGAACTTTGTTGGACCAAAGGAATTTAGATAGCAGTTTATCAACATCTTTATAGAATTTGAGAGGAAATTGAGTGGGAATCATAGCCAAAGAGTAAAAGATTTTTGGTGCAATATTCATTTTTACAGTCTCCATTCTACCCCACCAGGTGAGATGAAGGGGAGACCATTTGGACGTTTTGTCTTTGATGTAATCAAGTATAAAATCCGTATTTAGTTTTAATGTAGCAGGCAATGAAGAGGCAAATAGAATACCCAAGTACTTAAGCTTAATGTTTTGCCGAAGAATATCTGCGTTTGGTAGCATATCCGGTGTACAAAAAGCATTTAAAGGAAAAAATTCAGTTTTACTTACATTTAACTTGTAACCTGAAACTACAGAATAATTTGTAATAATGTCTAAGAGGGAGGGAACAGAGGAGAGAGGATTGCTAATAAACAATAACACATCATCTGCATATGCTAAAGTTTTAACAGTGACATCATTTATCGCAACACCTTGAATAGTATCACAGCATCGAACATAATTAGGAAAAGGCTCAATTCCTAATAAAAATACCAGTGGGGAAAGGGGAAAACCCTGCATAGTACCTCTAAAGAGTGGAAATTGAGTAGAAATTTGACCATTAATAAACAAACGAGCAGTAGGGGCAAAATATAAAGCAGAAATCATACGAATGAAATGGGTACCAAAATTAAAAGACAATAAAGTTTTAAATAAAAATTGCCAATGAATTTTGTCAAATGCTTTTTCCGCATCTAAAGCCATCACTCCCGCAGGAGAAGTAAGGTGAGAGCTCTGTTCAATAACGTGTAAAAGCGTTCTGGTATTATTTGCAGAGTATCTATTTTTCATGAAACCAGATTGATTTGGATGAATGATGGAATGAAGGATAGGAGCCAATCTAGTGGCAAGGATTTTAGCATAAAGCTTACAATCCTGGTTTATTGGGGAAATGGGACGATATTTAGAAACCAGGGTAGGGTCCTTATCAGGTTTTGGCAAAACAATGATTAAAGCATCCGTAAAGGAGCCTGAAATAGTACCAGAGGAACCAAAATTGGGAAAAAAGGGCACTTAAATAAGGTAAAAGGTGAGAATCAAATTCTTTATAAAATTCAGCTGGGATACCATCCGGGCCTGGGGATTTATTCTTAGGAAGGGATTTAATAGCAAGTAAGATCTCATCACAAGTAATTGGGGAATCTAAAGTTAATCTATCGGAGGGAGAGATTTGAGGCAAATTACATTTATTTAAAAAGCAATCAATTGAAGAATCATCACAGGTATCAGGTTTACTATATAAGGTAGAGTAAAAAGTTAAAAATTCTTGGACAATATCATTATGGGAAATAGCAACTTGGCCATTAGCACTACGTATCGAGGTTATTTGGGTCTTATCCTTCTTGATTCGTAAATAATTTGCAAGGAGTTTCCCAGACCTGTTGGCATTAAAGCGAAACTTAGCATTGGATTTTGCAAGTTGAATCCCTGCTCTAGTACTAAGTAGAGCATTAAATTCATAACGAAGCTTTTGTACTCTAAATTTGTGTTTAGGGTCATTAGAAGAAATAAATAAACGTTCATATTTGGCAATTTGTTTGTCCAAAAGTTTAACTTTAGAGTTAAATTGCTTGTTTGCATGGGCCATAATAGAAATTGTGGTACCTCTAATGTAAGCCTTAAACGCATCCCATCTATTGACAAGTGAAGTTGAACCTTCAGGGTTAAATAAAAAATAGTCCTGAACAGCTTGTAATAGTTTAGGTTTATGCGTGTCATTAAGTACAACATTTGTGTTCATACGCCACCTATTTTGTTTGGTAAAAGTAGAGGAGACATTTAAAACAAAGGAAATTAAGGCATGGTCCGAGATATCAATATTACCTACAACAGGATTGTCAGCTGATTGGAGTAAAGAAGGCGAAAGCAAAAAATAATCAATCCTTGAATGAGAATTATGGGAATTAGAGAAAAAGGAAACACATTTATCAGTAGGAAAGTGTATTTTCCAAATATCAGCCAACTTGGTGGAGCAAAGGAAAGATTTAAAGGCATAAATAACTTTAGGAGGGTGGAATTTTGCAGAGGAAAACCTATCTAATAACGGATCAATAATCACATTGAAATCCCCCCCAACAATTAAAGGAACTTGTCCCAACTTCAAAACTTCAGTAGTTATAGCAGACCAGAACGAAGGGTCATCAGCCGTAGGGCCATAAATATTAAGCAAATAGAAGGTTGAGTCATACATTTTTACCTTAACTACAATATATCTACCTTCTGTGTCATTAAACTTACTAAGAATCTGACAGTGTAACCTTTTTGCAAAGAAAATCGCAACCCCATTTTTCTTCCCCAACGCAGGCGAGGAAACAATATTATCAACCCATTTTTTCCTCATATATTGTAAAATCTTATCATCAACATGCGTTTCTTGAAGAAAACAAATGTCAGCTTTGCATGCACCCAGGTAGTCCAAGATTTTCGTGTGTTTTACTGGATGCCTCAGGCCCTTGACATTAAGTGAAACAAGTTTAATAGAGTGAGTATTAGCCATTAAGAGTTAGAAAGAAGAGGATAGGAAAAGATACAAAGGAAGAGGAACTGAAAAACAGCCATAGAGAAAAAGTAACTCTACGTAGTGAGTAATAAAAGGAAGGACACAAAAGGGAGAAACACAAAAGAAGGGAAAAAAACCAAACAAGAAACAGAAACATAAATAAGAAGATAGAGACGCACACACGTTCCTCAAGCATGGCCATATAAACCGTTGGATCCCGTGAAGAGAGAGAAGTATAGATGTCAGGAGAAATCAGAGTAGACGTCTTCAAGTAACTGGATCATGAGTGTCCATTGACGGTGAAGCCTGTTGTGCCAGAAAGAGTCTCAAATCTTCAGGATGATGAAAAGATTTAGAAAAGGTGTCTTTCCAGATTCTCATCGTAGATGGATCAAATAGACCATACTTAAAACCAAGGCTTCGCAATTGTGGACGAAAAGAGGAAAATTCCTTGCGAATAGCAACTGTTTCCTTAGCAAAATCTTGATGGATAAAGATTTTACAGCCATCTACTAAGAGGGAGGGAATGTCTCTTGCTGCTTTCCTGATAAGGACCAAATGATGGTGTCGCAGAACCTTAAAAATCATTTGCCTGGGCTTAGTGTGGCGAGGATTCCTGTGTGAGGGAATTCTGTGAGCCTTATCTATTTCAAATTTTTCGGGAAATTTGATATTTAGGAGACCAGGAAGCAAGGACTCTAGATATAATCGGCAATCAGATCCCTCAACCTCTTCAGGAAGATTGAAAATACGAAGATTGTATTGTCTATTACGGTTTTCCAATTCCAGCAGTTGAGTATGCATTGGTACTATTTGACTCACCAAAGGAGTAAAAGCGTCCAATTTATTTTTATTGTCCTGAATTTTGATAGTATTATCAGACACTTTCATGGAGATAGAAGCCATATTTTTGCGCACATTTTTCACTTCAGTGGCAATAGTGACTGTATTCAGACGCAGCGCTTGAATTTCCTCGAAAATCAAAGCAAGGGAAGGTTCAGAAGATTCAACAACCTTAGACTTAGTTGGAGGAGGTGATATCTGCTGTTTCCTTTTATTAGTAGGTACATTTTTATTTTCCTTCTTGAGGTGAAAAAACAACCTTTTGCGTCAGAAAACTGCAAAAAAGTAAAAATCACCCCAAATTTTAATAAATATGTGGGAAAAAGGATGTAAATTCCCCAAAAGTACTGCAAAGGGACTGGTGCAGCAGCTAAACAGGGTCGTGGGTGTGGCCAGGCCAAAGCCAGGCCCTTTCTTTGTGTTCACTCCGACCCCCCCAAGCAGAGCAAGCCAGCAGAAGCTGGAGCAGAGGCAGGGGAGAGGACCGAAGAGCGAGCAGAAGCACTTTCCCTCAAAGAAATCGCCCAGAAATAGAGCAGCCGGTAGGGGACAGTGAAAGAAAACAAGCGCCGCTATAACTTGGCGGGTCCTGACTGAAAATTCGTCGTTTTCCGGCTAATTGGGCTGGGAGACTTACGGAACTCCGGCCGTGGCGGCCATCTTGGTCGACGCGCTAGCGCGACTCCTCAGAAGGAAAAAGTTTTCGAGTGTATTTTTTTGACTTACATTACACAAGAACAATTGTAACTAATGGAAATGCATTACATAATCTTTGTGCCATGTAGGTTTAATTGTGGATCTCACTGAGTCACTTCTCAAACTTGGAGAAGAGTGGAACAATCCAACACAATTAGATAATCGTGAATAACTGCTAGAAGTTTTCACAAGACATGACATGTTCCAAACATCACCAGAATCCAGTTTGTTGGACCTGGCCCTTTTGGCAGGTTCACCCCAAAACGTTTTGCTTTTTCCTAGCCTATTTCTGTAACCATAGTGTTTGTGATTTTAGGCCTCTGCGCACTTTTTCACTGTGGTCCAGTGTAAAGTGTGTGCGCTCTCTGTCTGTGTGGTGAGGGTGACCTGCCCTCCCATAGGAATGCATGGGGAATATGTGTGACCATGGTAGTTCCTGATGTGTGGGGAGTGCAGGGTCGAGTGTGGTATGTGCAAACTCGTGAGATTGAATGCTGCGCAATGATGTATGCGGCATGATTGTGTCTAGTGTGGAAGTGCCACTTCTAGAAGTTGGCATGTTAGTGTAATTTGTGTCTGGCGTGTGATTGGCTGGAGCTGGCTGGTGAGCCTGGCTCCAGGAGTCAGGATGGGTCTGCCCCGGTGGTGAGTGGAGAGATTAGCATGCTGATGTGAGGGAGGGGTACACCTGGGACCTGAATAAGGCTGGTCCTTCCCTTCACAATGTTGGCTCCACCCCCTGTGGTGTGTCTGATGTCCCTAGCCTGGCCAGTGAAAGGGAGTTCCCCATAACCAGTTGTAGCTGGTTCTCACATTGCCTGCACCTTGTAGACAAAGGATTTTGCAGCATAAAAAGGGTGCTGTGACGCCCTGAAGATGTTCTTGTTTTACTAACTTGAAACTACCAGGGGCGTGCTGCTGCTGGGGCCCAGGGGAAGGCTTGCCTCCCTGGGCCTGCCCAGCCCCTGGTTTACTGATGGACTTTCCTTCTTGGACCTATTGCTGTGCTTGCCATGGCCAAGGCTGTTGTAGCCTTCCAGCGCCTAAGGAGCGCTCTGATGTGCTTTTTCAAGGTTGCCCAATGGAGGGAAAGCGTGGGCATCGTGGCGCAGGTGCCTACCCTGCTTTATAGCCAGATTTTGGAGGGAGCCTACCCCTCATGGCGCTTTTTAAAAAATGACCGCGTTAATTGTGCTGAGCGTGGGTGCCACCCCGCTTGTTGGATTGTTTGGGCGCACGGGCGCCCACCCCGCGATATTGCCCGACGAAGGAGCCTGCTCCTGGCCGATGCAGCACGACCAAGAAGTCAGGCACATTGGAGAGGGACATGGACGGGGCACCGGAGGCGTCACTTCCGCCTTCCCCAGCCGGGGGAAGTTGACCCGGAAGTCTGGCAATGGATCCTGTAGGGCTCCCGTTGCGAGGAGGGAGCCCGTGTGCCGCCCGCAGTCCCGCCGAGGCCCAGTGATTGGGGCCGGTGAGGAGTAGCATGGTGCCGGTGGCGGAGGGGGCCGAGGCACATTTTCGGTGCCTGCCCCGCCGCATTAAAGGAGAGCTGTTGCAAGGTAGGACGTCCGGAGTTTGCCGCCCCGCCTAGGCAGAAAGAAATCCCCTGTGTAGAGTCCCGAGGTCAAAGGGGCTATGTGCATGGGGCCACCGAGGCTCAATCCCGGTGAGTGAAGGCTCGAGGTAGGGACAGTGTGGGGGCTTAGGGGCCTTTCTCTGCACTCTCCGATGTAGTGCACAGTCCTAGCGGCCCCACATGGCAGGGGGTACTCCAACGAATGGTGGTTTCTGCCTGGCTTAGGCGCAAGCCTTAGCCAACCAGAAATCCCAGTTCTAACACAGTTCAACCACATTTTTCTTGACAGCAGAAATTACGAAAGGACCCATAAATTTAGATAAGCCTTTTTTTATGAAACCAGGTTTTCTAACTAGAACAGTATCACCTACACACCACACTGTGTGTTTTGTGTTATGTCTATTATCAAATTGAACTTTATACTTATCTTGATAAGACTTTCTGCGTACATCAAGATCAAAAGGTGAAGGTTGGTTAAAGTTGGATGTATCCAATCCCAACCAAACAGGATTTAACTTACAGTGTGGTTTTCTACCTCTACGAACAGAAAATGGGGTCACAGAAGTCACAGAATTTTGCGTTATCCTATGTGCCCACCATGTTTCTCTGAGAGTTACTTTTAGAGACAATTTATTCTGAATTGCTCTTAGCACACAATTTTTGACAATCTTGTTCATACTCTCCACAAGACCATTTGCTTGCGGGGGGTAAAGTGCAGTTTTGTAATGGTTGATAGCTAAGCTAGAGAAAAACGGTTCCATTTCTGAGGACACAAATTGTGTATCATTATCAGTTATGATGATTTTTGATATGCCTTCACTCGAGAACTCTTCACTAAGAAATTCAATAACATTCTTAGTGTTGGCCACTGGAACACACTTAGTCACTACCCACTTAGAAGTGTAATCTATAAGCAAAATCACAAAACGTTCTTCATGAGGAAGTAATTCAAATGGTCCCGCAATGTCTAGTCCTAATTTTGTCCATGGCTCAAGAGGGATCTCTATGGGAGAAATTGGTGCTGTGAAGGTTTTTTTAGATTGTTTGCACACTGCCAACAATCTTTCACAACACTCTCCACCTCATGAACCATACTTGGCCACCAATACCACTCACGAAGTCGAGATTTTGCCTTGTTACGACCCAGATGACCTTCATGTGCCAAATTAATCAATTTTTCTCTTAAACTTGAAGGAGCAATTAAACATTTACCCCTAAATATTTTTCCGTTCAAAATACTCAGTTCATCCTTGACTCCATGATAACAGGACATAGTGGAAGACAACATTTTCTTGTCAGGCCACCCCTTAACTATGAAATCCCTCAAGATGTAAAAATCTGGATCATTCTCATTAGATTCAGTCCACTATTTGTCATCCAATGCTGACTCACAAATCCAATTTACTTTGGATAAATCAGTTCCTGTTACTTCTGACTGTATGGACAATCTCGACATACAATCTGATAAACAATTGTTAGGACCAGGTATGTATTCCACAACGAAATTGTAATTAGACAAACCATCCACCCAACGAGAAATCCTTGGAGAAAGATTGTCTTTCTCCCTAATAGTAAAAATCTTGAGAGAGGCTTATGGTCAGATCTCACTGTGAAAGGTATACCCCATAAGAAAAATGTAAAATGGAGAATTCCCCAAAACACAGCCAACGTTTCCCTTTCTATTACAGAGTATCTTTCCTCTGCACCTCTTAAAGCTTGTGAGGCAAATGCAACAACTTTCAAATCATGATTGTCAAATTGGGAAAGAACAGCTCCTATTCCAGAAATACTAGCATCAGTATATAAAATGGTTTTCTTATGTACATCAAAATTTCCCAAAGTTTGTAACTTTGCAATACAATCTTTAACGTGGCTAAAAGATTTGTCACAATCATCTGACCAATCAAATTGAGTACCCTTTTTTAAAAGTGATCTCAAAGGCAGAGTAATGGAAGCAAAATTCTGTATAAATTTTGAACAGAATTCTGCCAAACCAAGAAAAGAACGAATCTGATCCTTATTACAAGGTTTGGGAGCTTCATATATACTTTTTGCCAACTCCAACTTAGGACTGATACCTTCTCCAGATATGGTATGACCAAGATATGTTACTGACGTGACCCTAAATTGACACTTTTCTTTCTTTATCACAAGACCAGAAGATTCTAACATACTCAAAACTTTCCACACAATTTCATCATGTTCTTCCAAATCCTTCCCATGTATCAATATATCATCCTAAAAAAACAGAACTTTATCTAGACCATTCAACACTTGTTTCATCACTCTTTGAAAATATGCAGCTGCCGATGCAAGCCCAAATGGCATTCTCACAAATTGAAATGCCCCAATAGGTGTAACAAACAAAGTCAAATGCTTTTCCTCTGGATGTAACTTAACCTGGTGGTAAGCGGAGGACAAATCTATTACACAAAAAATGTTAGCATCCTTGATAAGAGCTAAGGTCTCATTTATGTTCGGTAGAGGCTGTCTATCAACCCAAATACATTTGTTTAACCCTCTCAAATCAGCACAAAGACAAATCTACTTTCCTCCATCCTTTGGCACCAAAACTATTGGAGCCAACCACTCTGAGCTTTCGATCTCTTCAATAACACCCCTATCTATGTTTCTTAATTTCACGTTCCAAAGGCTCCATCATCATAATTGGAACTTTTCTGACTTTCGCTACACAAGGTGTGGCTCCATGTTTTAGGATAATTTTATGTTCAAAATTTTTTAGTAACTCAAGATCATCTCTAAATACTTTAGGAAAATTCCCACAAGTATCTTCAAGTAATTTACCCATGTTCATTAACAACACCTTTTGTATGCCATTAGGGTTAAGTGTAATTCCCATGTCTCTCTGGTGTCTCCACCCCAGGTAATTGTCACCTCTCTTTGCCACATATACTTTGCCCACAGTTTCACGGTCATCAAACTGAATATTTTTGATACAGTAACCTAGTACATCAACTTTCACACCACCATACCCCACAGGATTAATGTCTGGAGGTAATAAATCAATGTTCCCACCTCCAAATGTTATATCCCAATTTTTATCGCCAATCATAGTGTAAGGTGATCCTGAATCTGCTAGAACTGATATTTTCTTTCCACCCACCATTATCTCACATTCTGGCATCTCTAAAGGATCTGTATCCACACTTCCATCCTCACGTATACTGGAAACGATCCTTGTTTCTTTAGAAAGATAATTTATAATTTGTTGTTTTGGTGCACGACAAACTCTGGCATAATGGCCTTTTTTATCACAATTCTTGCAAATAGCATACCTTGCAAAGCATCCTGGTCTATTTGTCCAATGTCCTTCACTACCAAATCTGAAGCTTTTAGGATTGCCACTCCTACTATCATTCTGAGGATACTTTTTCTTTTCGTTTACTTTCTCCATTTCATTGTTTACAGTATTGGAATTCTTTTCATTATCCTTTTTACTAAGTTTGTCTGTTCTGGAAACTTCATTAATTGATTGCTCCCGAGAAGTGGAATTCTCTTTACCTGAATCATCTTTACCTATATCATTACGCATCTCTTGTACCCACATATTAGTCTTTTCCATCCCCTCAATAATGGCAACTGCATCTTTTAAATTAGGATTTTTGCGTAATAGTTTCTCTTGTACTTTTGTATTATTTGTACATCTGACAATTTAATCTCTGATAAGAGAATCAGTCAAATGTTCAAATTCATAAGTTCTAGCTAAGGTCCTAAGGGCAGCCACATAACTAGAAATTTTCTCAGATTTGCCCTGAACTCTTGAAAAAAATGTATGTCGTTCTAAAACCACATTCATATGTGAACCAAAATGTTTTTCAAGCATTAAGACTGACATGTCATACAAATTAGCAGGTTCCCCAGCTTCATTTAGAATCTCAATCAAATCTAAACTCTCATAGATGCATCTCCCTTCAATACCTAAGTTGTGTAAAAGGATTGCTTGTTTGCGACATGCAGAGAACTTTTCACCACCAATTGCAATGAGATAAGAGTAAAAAATTTGCTTCCATCTCTTCCATGGCAACACAGGCACACCCTTCTCTGATAAGAAATGTGGGGGGGTCACAAGATGTCGACATTGTAACCACATATAAATAAACAGACTCTACAATAAAATCTCAAAATGTAAGTGTAAGAGCATGAAAATGAATTACATATATTATTAATCAGTCTGTTAAAAAAATACCATAAAATGTGCTTATATCACAGTGTATACACAAAAGTCAATTCCTAGAAATCACAGTAACTCTCTACATGGAGAGATGTATTTGCGAATTTCAGTTCACAGAATGGCTCGTTAAAAATGAAATGTTACTGGGTCTGTTGATAAGTTCCAAAAGATGAATGCATGCCTAGTTCATAGCGTATGAATATGAGTTCTGTTGAGATATTAATAAATATTTTACATTTAGAATGATACCTCAATGTCCCACTCGATCGGTAGTCCTTCAACGTGTGAATCGGAGTTGCACTGCAATAAAAATAAAATTACGAGTGTTACCTCATTGCTGCTCATGATCGGTAAAAGAAGAAAAGTACAAGTAAAATGGCCGCTACGTTGCGTCAATAACATTGTGACGTATTGACGTGCCTAAGTTCTTCCGGGAAGGTTGGCAGTCTAGATGCTTGAAGACGCTCTAGACGTGCGTGACCGTTGAGTTAACGCTATGTCATAATTTCGATGAAGAACAGTGAACCATCCACATACCTTGCACGGAGTTTGGACAAAAGGCTATACACCACGAAATACCTGAAGGTGGTACCGAGCCTTATTTCGCTTAAAACTTCCGTGAATATTGCCTCCCGTCGTCTCCTCAACTTGCTCGACTTGAAGAAATCGGAAGGAATCTTCAAGTATTCACGTGAGTTCTTCTTTAAAAGTTCTGTGTTTAGGGTTGTTTAATCTTCGCTCTGATCGTCTCTTTACCTCGTCGCCAGTGTTTTAAGGAAATTCCAACAACATTTTGTTGATATATGTAGGTTTATTCCAGTATGATAAATACAACCCTCACATGTGCAATCAGCTTCAAACTGCTCAGAGGTAGATCATAAAATGCCACAGTCAACCGCTGTAGAACACTAAACACATCATGCATTACATAGTGACTATTTCATGCAGCATCACCTAATACATAGACAGTGTTCTCAAGAAATGTTCCAGATTAAGAACATAACAGAATGTTACAATGGTTCAGGTTCCCATTTGAAAAACAAAACCTTTACACTGCCTAATGGTTCATAAAGATCCCATTTTTAGCACAATCATGAAATAATTCACTACCCTCAGTACCATTGTAATCAAAAATTATATTTTTCATGAATAAGAAATTCCAATATACAATAATACAAAAGGTGCTCCAAAGGGTACACAAGCATATGTCAACAACAAGGGACAAACTAAAGTGTAAACATGAATAATAATCAAGCAAAAAAGAAAGAATAATATACAAAAGCTGCTTTGTTGGATCACAAATACAAACAACCCCCAATGCTTTCTACTAAAATATATTAGTACGGGTCTTGCTCCCATAAGGTCCAATAAATCTGTGTCTAAATAATAGTTACTTGAGGTAACTATAACTGGTGAAATTCAGTGGTTTTGTATGTTTAAAACATTACGTTGTCACTGAAATTCTCACCTAACTATAACCCTATTTTAGCCTTTGTTTTTTAGTGTGAAAAAAAAGATATATATATATATATATATATATATATATATATATATATATATATTACCTACTGGCGGTCGCCAGTAGGTATATATAGTTAGGATTTTTTCTCTATGGGTTTTTTGAAAATTCTATGTCTAATAACTTTGGCGTTTGTGGACGGAATTGGCTGAAATTTTCAGGAAAATGGCACATTTTGTTTCTGAGCAGCCCCTGAAAATTGGGGGGGGTTTCGTCCAGGGGGGGTCGAGAAAAAAGGGGGGTCCCAAAACGTGTTTTTAACATTGAGTTTTCCATAGGGCGGTTGGCCTCACTTTTAGCCCGAACGGCTGAATGGATTTGCACGAAACTTGGCAAAATTGTAGGGACTGGTAGCCCGATGTGCCTTTTGTAGGTCTCAATATATGTGCTCCAGTGGATTTTGAGAAATTAACGTTTAAAAAAAGATATATATCTGTAACAGCGGACCGGGCAGCGTCCCAGGACGCGTACTTTTCGCGCAACGGAGCTTTGTGAAGCGAAGCTGATTGGTTCTCCGGCGTCTGTCAACATTCCAAACAGTCCGTAGCAGCCGCCATCTTGTCTCTCGGTAGGATCGAGAGACAAGAGGAGGCCAAAGCGAAGGGGCAAATGACCATAAGGGGGAATAGTAGATCCTCGCTGACCCCCTAGGTTTGATGTGGAGGTTTTAAAAGGGCCCCGCGGGGCAAAAAAAATAATAATAATAATAATCGAACGGCTGAATGGATTTGCATGAAACTTGGCAAAATTGTAGGGACTGGTAGCCCGATGTGCCTTTGCTAGGTCTCAATATATGTGCTTCAGTGGATTTTGAGAAATTAACGTTCAAAAAAAGATATATATCTGTAACAGCGCACCGCTTCGCGTACTTTTCGCGTTACGGAGCTTTGCGAAGCGAAGCTGATTGGCTCTCCGGTGTCTGTAAACATTCCAAACAGTACGTAGCGGCCGCCATCTTGTCTCTCGGTAGGATCGAGAGACAAGAGGAGGCCAAAGCGAAGGGGCAAATGACCATAAGGGGGCATAGTAGATCCTCGCTGACCCCCTAGGTTTGATATGGAGGTTTTAAAAGGGCCCCGCGGGGCAAAAAAAATAAATAATAATAATAATCGAACGGCTGAATGGATTTGCACGAAACTTGGTAAAATATTAGGGACTGGTAGCCCGATGTGCCTTTGCTAGGTCTCAATATATGTGCTTCAGTGCATTTTGAGAAATTAACGTTCAAAAACAAGATATATATCTGTAACAGCGCTCCGCTTCGCGGAGATAAAATTATATCTGTATTACCTAGCTGTTGCTAACACCAGTTAGCGACGGCTAGTAGGAGATAGCGACCATCTTGGGCCCCACTTTGCATGTGAGTGATATTTATCACTAATGACATGCAAAGTGGGCATGCCAAGATGTTAGCGACTGGAAACAGTCGCTAACATCGCTATCTCCTATTATCAACTTTTGGAAATATTCGAGATAAGCGCGAATATCCCCAAAAAGTAACAGCTGCCCTGAGCAGTTCTTAGCCATGTTATCCAATGGGAGGTGGATAACATGGCTAAGAGCATTAGCTCGGTAATGCATGAATATCGCTGAGTTTTCAGCGATATTAATGCATTGCGGTCGTTTTTTATCGTATTTGCGATAAACCTTGATAATAGCAAGGTTTATGTGCGATAATTTCTGACGGTAAAAAAATCTTTGCAATGCATCGTTAGGGATAAATATCGCTTAACTTTGGTAATATGCCCCAACGTCTGTTAACGTTCGATTCGAAGGAAATCAGGAAGTGTTGAAAAACATTGTCTGCGCCATCTTGTCTTTTTTCAAATGCCACACTTTTGTCGTGCACGGCAGCCATTTTAGATGCCTTGACCAGACCCACTCTGTGCACGCTGTCGATCCTTAGCATGGCTCCCCACCCTCGCAAGCATCTCACCCAGGCAGTGGTCACCCCCGCTCTCTGTCTTATGCATGGGTAATAAACCTCCCCCCATCTGCGCTGCTCTTCCCTGAGAATCACACCCTGTGCCCGCCCGACACCTCCCTTTCGCCCTATTCACTACCGCACCCTCTGACACTCCTTTTCCTCTGTGTCCGATTGTCCAGGCCGGTCCTAGGCTATCAGCTAGCCCTGCAGATGTAGTTTATGGCCACAGCTGTAAAGAATCACCCCTCTTCAAAGGAGTTATAGTAGATCAAGGCCCACACTCGATGAGATCCGTCACAGCAGAAGCGTTGCTATTATCTGAAAACCATCCTGTATTGTGATTGGGGAGGGGACCGAGCGTGAAGCGGAAGATTCCAGGGATGACTCTTTGTACATCAAAGTTTTTACAATTATGTGTCACATTAAAAATATATAGCACTCCGACAAAGTAGTAAGATTATAAAACTTTAATAATTTATAAATATATACAAGAAAACAAAAATAGTAATAACATATAAACATTTTTAGGGAAAAACAACGAAGTAGCGGTCGGCTGTGCGAATAGTCCCAACGCAGCACAACGTCCAGATTTCCGGCGTGGGGCGTCGCGGGGGGTGGGTCATCAGTAGCAAACTGTTGTGCGAATAGTTCCAAGGCAGCAGAACGCGCCGAAATCTAGATGACACGAAAGTGATGTCTAGTAAGTTGCCACCCAGCAAATAACGGCGTGGGGCGTCGCGGGGGGTGGGTCATCAGTAGCAAAGTGTTGTGCGAATAGTTCCAAGGCAGCAGAACGATGGCACCAAGGTGATGTCCAGTAAGTTGCCGCACTGGTTTTGGTATCCTACAATGCTGCTCCGAATAACGGCGTGGGGCGCCCCGGGGGAGGCGGTGTGAACGGGCCTCTCCAGGTGGAGTGTCATCTGTTGTAGTGGGGCGCCCCTTTACCGTTTCAGTTGCCATTCCGTCCGTTTTTGGTCCACTGTGTCAAAAGCCGCAATTCAGCTGAGTTGCGCCCACTCTTGCGGTGCAGCGATAGGCGGCTGTCACAGGACTCTCAAAATGGCGGCAGGCTCTTTCCTTTTTGGGCCTGGTCCACTGAAATGGCCCTGGGACACCTTGGAAATCGGACGCTTGTCTGCTAGGTCTTGGACCCCATTCTCGAAAGCGTCCCCTCCGCATTGAGAATTCATCAAAAGTTTTGGGGGCCCCGACTCCTGCAGGCTTCTGGTGGGGAGCGGCTGCCATGATTGCTCGCGGAATGACCACGACGGAGCTACGAGATGGTGGTGCTCTCATGCTGACGCCAGCTTCAGTCTGAAACATCCAGAAACAAGGTGGGGCTTTCATCGTTTGGGAAAAAAAAAAAGTTTTCATCCAATGAAAAGTGTTGTTTTTAGGTCATATGATGAAGCCTTCCATCATTAGGAAACCAAAAGTAAAATGAACCAATGAAAAGTTTTATAAACAAGTCACATGACCTGTTATGCGGCATAGGGTGTAAAATGCGGAGAAAATACGTTGGCACGTGAGGCGGCGTCAGTAGCGGACCGATGTGCGAATAGGCCGAAGGCAACACAACGCGCCAAGATCCGGATGGCACCGAGGTGGTGTCCAGCAAGTTGCAGCACTGGTGTGGCCATCCTACAATGCTGAAAGTCGGCGTGGGGCGCCCCGTTGGCCTGTGAGTTTGCGTCAGTAGCGGACCGATGTGCGAATAGGCCGAAGGCAGCACAACGCGCCAAGATCCGGATGGCACCGAGGTGGTGTCTAGTAAGTTGCCGCACTGGTGTGGCCATCCTACAATGCTGAAAGTCGGCGTTGGGCGCCCCGTTGGCCTGTGAGATCGCGTCAGTAGCGGACCGATGTGCGAATGGGGCCAAAGGCAGCGCAACAATATATTCTGAATTGAAGACACCACAAGGCGCTGAGATGCCAAGTTCCAGATGGCACCGAGGTGGTATCTAGCAAGTTGTGGCACTGGTGTGGCCATCCTACAATGCTGAAAGTCGGCGTGGGGCGCCCCGTTGGCCTGTGAGATGGCGTCAGTAGCGGACCGATGTGTGAATGGGGCCGAAGGCAGCGCAACAATATTTTCGGAATAGAAGACACCACTAGGCGCTGAGATGTCAAGATCCGGATGGCACCGAGGTGGTGTGTAGCAAGTTGCCGCACTGGTGTGGCCATCCTACAATGCTGAAAGTCGGCGTGGGGCGCCCCGTTGGCCTGTGAGTTTGCGTCAGTAGCAGACCGATGTGCGAATAGGCCGAAGGCAGCACAACGCGCCAAGATCCGGATGGCACCGAGGT
Organism: Lissotriton helveticus; assembly: GCF_964261635.1. NCBI lineage: Eukaryota > Metazoa > Chordata > Amphibia > Caudata > Salamandridae > Lissotriton > Lissotriton helveticus. Next base: position 1,582,818,833 of record NC_136059.1, on the reverse strand, counting down.
GGTGTCTAGTAAGTTGTCGCACTTCTGTGGCCATCCTATAATGTTGAAAGTCGGCGTGGGGCGCCCCGTTGGCCTGTGAGATGGCGTCAGTAGCGGACCGATGTGCGAAAGGGGCCAAAGGCAGCGCAAAAATATTTTCTGATTTGAAGACACCACAAGGCGCTGAGATGCCAAGATCCGGATGGCACCGAGGTGGTGTCTAGCAAGTTGTGGCACTGGTGTGGCCATCGTACAATGGTAAAAGTCGGCGTGGGGCGCCCTGTTGGCCTGTGAGATGGTGTCAGTAGCGGACTGATGTGCGAATGGGGCCAAAGGCAGCGCAACAATATTTTCTACAATATTTTCGGAGTAGAAGACACCACAAGGCGCTGAGATGCCAATATCCGGATCGCACCGAGGTGATGTCTAAGTTGCGGACCGATGTGCGAATGGGGCCAAAGGCAGCGCAACAATATTTTCTGAAGAGAATACACCACAAGGCGCTGAGATGCCAAGATCCGGATGGCACCGAGGTGATGTCTAAGTTGCGGACCGATGTGCGAATGGGGCCAAAGGCAGCGTAACAATATTTTCTGTATGGAAGATACCACTAGGCGTTGAGATGCCAAGATTCGGATGGCACCGAGGTGATGTCTAGCAAGTTGTGCCACTGGTGTGGCCATCGTACAATGGTAAAAGTCGGCGTGGGGCGCCCTGTTGGCCTGTGAGATGGTGTCAGTAGCGGACTGATGTGCGAATGGGGCCAAAGGCAGCGCAACAATATTTTCTGACTGACACCACAAGGCGCTGAGATGCCAAGATCCGGATGGCACCGAGGTGATGTCTAAGTTGCGGACTGATGTGCGAATGGGGCCAAAGGCAGCGTAACAAGATTTTCTGTATGGAAGATACCACTAGGCGTTGAGATGCCAAGATTCGGATGGCACCGAGGTGATGTCCAGCAAGTTGCTGTACTGGTGTGGTCATCCTACAATGCTGAAACTCGGCGTGGGTCGCCTCATTAGCCTGTGAGATGGCGTCAGTAGCGGACCGATGTGCGAATAGGCCGAAGGCAGCACAACGCGCCAAGATCCGGATGTCACCGTGGTGGTTTCATAGTTGAGAGGCACTTCATCTGCAGTGGGGCGCCGAGATCCGGATGGCACCGAGGTGATGTCTAGCAAGTTGCTGTACTGGTGTGGTCATCCTACAATGCTGAAATGTAGTGGGGCGCCCCTTTACCGTTTCAGTTGCCATTCAGCTGAGTTTCGGCTGCTCTTGATGCTACAGCGACAGGCGGCTGCAAGAGGACTCTCAAAATGGCGGCCTGTTCTTTGGATTTGGGCCTGGTCCACTAAAATGGCCCTGGGACACCTTAGAACTCGGACGCTCGATTTTTTTTTCCTTTCCTGTACATGCAAAAAAAGGTAAATGCCCGGTACGTTACACGCTTCATCTGCCACGATGAACTCTCCAGAGGAACCGAAAAAAAATATAGTTGTGGTAACTATACCATGCATCGTCATATGGAGAGGTGGCACCAATTAATTATAGTGCTGCATAAAAGAGAGATTTGGAGGAGAACCCCTGACCTGCTAGTACATTCATCAAAGAAGTGGCACTGAGAGCTTCAGAGGCAAGGGAAACGGTCCCAAATATTTAGAAGAACTTTGGAAAGATTAAAATGACATGTTTAGATTGTGGCAAATTAATTTCATGTGGACAGATGAGTGTTACTCTAATAAATACAGCATATGAACGTCATCATAGTCGATGGTTGGTAGAGACATTTTGACTATATCCTGGACCTGCCCGTCCTCGCCCAAAATGGCGCCGGAATAAATGGGACTCGTAACTCCTTGTTGTGTACTGGTTGCAGAACCTTGAAATCACGAGATACGTATGCAGTTTTGAAGCACATGGCGGGCGGGGACGAGAATTGATTGAATATTTCGACATCCCTATTGATATTAAGTTCTGATGTGTTATTGATTACTGTACTGTTGAAAGTTCGAATTAACGTCACCCATGGTACTTGCCCGCAAATGTATATCTAGATAATTTTATTGTAACTGGCCCTGTCGTATTTTAATTATAAAATGTACGTCCACCGATTCCGTAACTATTAGACACCTTAGTTCTTGCAACCTAATGGCCCACCCGTTACGTTCCTCTACAGTGTAAATGTCTATTCATCATATACGATTACAGTTTGCTCTGTGGCAGGCCCACGTGGTTATAGGCTCGTGTTTGTATAATGAAATTTTCACAATAAAGGTTTTTAAAAGAAAACATGGTAGTAGTATATACATTGGTAAAGTTTTTAATAATAGTCACTGTTTTAGAATCATTAAAAGGCAAGTGAACTAAAGCAGACCAATTACATGAAGGGTAAAAGGTATAATACGAAGGAACGCAGTAAAGATAAATGGTCAAGGGCTGTTGTGTTTTCTATTCCTGCAACATAAAGTGATCGATAAGAATCTCATATTCAGGCGTATCGGCGACTAAGACAGCGGGTCGACCCTCTTTTGCTCAACGGCTCCGTCATGGGACGAAGAAACGCTCTTTTTCTCGAAAAAAGAATATATTTTACTTGCAGGACAGTTGTAAATTTTCCGGGAAAGTACATTAGCCTGGAACATTATAACATATATTTAAGAAAAAATAATGTTCGGAAGTAATAAAAAGCGTAATTTTTAGGTCATATGACCAAGCCTTTCATCATTAGAATAAGAAAAGTAAAATGAACCAATGAAAAGTTTTATTAACAAGTCACATGACTTGTTATGCTTACGTTACGCGCTGCGCGCCCCGGATGACTTCCGGATGCGCTAACGCGGCGCGTCATATGACGCATTACGCGACAACGCAGGTCCAGAATATAGTCAAAATGTGTCCACCAACCAGCGGTCGGAACACAACCCCTTTCAGCAGGCTAAATAGTTCTGTTAAATGACAACAGAAGGGACAGGCAACAAGAACCATTAGTCAAAGAGGGGAGGGCTAGTTCTTCTCTACCGGGTTACATTGGGGCGCTACCAGAACTGATCGAATTGGTAGTCTACAGTGTTTCTGGATGTTTCAGACTGAAGCTGGGGTTAGCAGCACCATTTCGTAGCTCCGTCGTGGCCATTCCGCAACCAATCATGGCAGCCGTTTTTTATCGTTATTTTGGGCGGGGTGGGTGGCGGAGCCGAGCTGTTTTGCAGCCATCATTGTGTGGAGTTCAGTTCATTTCACTAGTTTTGTATTTGTCATGAGGGGTTGTTCCTAATGTTTCTATTTTAGCGAGGTCAAAAAGAGATCCCATTAGTGGCCTACTGATTTTGCTCGATTCCTTTTCTTTTTTTTTTACACGATTTTTCGTTATCTGCAAAGACTAAACAGAGTATTGCGACTCTGTGTTTGTTTGTAAATAGAGAATGAACCAAAGAGAACCAATTCTAAAACAGTAAATACTTGGATAACAATCAATCAAATGGAGAGAGAAGCAGGCACGACGTATTACAACGGGGGCAAAGGCCTGCGTTAACTACCCTTCACTATGTGCAAAGAGAGAGTACTCCTAATAGAAATGAGGGGGGGGGCACCATTCAAAGCAGATCAGTGTGCATAAACACGAAAATGTTTTCACTTACCACGTACTTGACATTCGACAGCTTATGATATTTGCTATTAAAAAACCATTGAAATTCACTGAAAAAACCATAGGTTATAGACCATATATAGTTAGGAATTAGCATTTACAAAACCTTGAAAATTCACTGAAAAAACCATAGGTTATAGACCATATATAGTTAGGAATTAGCATTTAAAAAACCTTATTTTACTCACACAAAACCATTGAAATTCCATATATAGTTAGTTGCACTAACTATATATCGCGCACCCGCAATCCACTGCTGATGATGTCACATATTACATCATTCATGACATGGTCAGTGACATCACTGATGACATCACTGATGACATCTCAAATGACATCACTGATGACATCACTGATGACATCTCAAATGACATCAATGACCACATCACTGATGATATCATTCATGTGACAATACAATGCATCTCCTCACATTTTAATATAACCTCTGTTTCACCCAGTGTTAAATACAGAGTATAATTTTTGAAACCATTGACACACCAATACTAGTTACTACATACGTACTCACTGATTCCTACGTCTACACACACATTCACTCATTCACCCATACAATCATTCATACATACAATCACTCATCTTTACAACACTATCATATGCACTCATACACCTATACAGACACTTACACTCTGCCACTCATCCATGGAGTTACTCACACACCTAGTCAGTCCTGTAAAGAATCAATCACACTTCCATTTTCTTGTCTATACAGTTAAACATAGAGCACCTTACATTTTCAAACATACACTAACACATACTTACTTTCTTATACAATCATTGATACAAGTACACATTGATCGGCACAGAGTCACACACCTCCCAGCCAGCCACACACACACTCAGTCTCCTATACAAATACTTGGACAATCAATCAATAACCCATAAAGTTAATCATATAGCTACTGATCAACACATGCAGCAGTTTACAGAACAACAGACATAATGATGCACAAATTAAGACAGTTTAGTCACTAACCCATGCACTCAGTGAGACACATTTAATCACTCACTCATACATTCAGTCATGCACCTACTAAATCCTTCGTCCAGACACTTATACATCTACTCATTCTTCAATATGTAAAACATATTTAAACTTTACAGAAACACACAGTCACTGGATGATGTCATCAGTGATCTCATCAGTGATGTCATTTGAGATGTCATCAGTGATGTCATCAGTGATGTCATTTGAGATGTCATCAGTGATGTCATCAGTGATGTCACTGACCATGTCATGAATGATGTAATATGTGACATGATCAGCAGTGGATTGCGGGTGCGCGATATATAGTTAGTGCAACTAACTATATATGGAATTTCAATGGTTTTGTGTGAGTAAAATAAGGTTTTTTAAATGCTAATTCCTAACTATATATGGTCTATAACCTATGGTTTTTTCAGTGAATATATATATATATATCCAAAGCAATCCTTACTCCTAACATGAAGAAGGCACGCACACAAAGACTGCAGGATCAAGGCTTCTTTATTTTAAAGGGCCTCCTACGACCCAGCGACTGAAGAGACGCGTTTCGGCTGACTTCGCAGCCTTTATCAATCTGGTAGGCGCCATCTTATTTCAACTTATATAGTCTGTCCCCATTAACAGACATAGAAAAAATCCTAATTACCCAATGTGACAATGTACAATACATATACACATTAACCATGTAATACAATCAACACAAAAGTGCATATTGAAAATTGCAATAAATGAAAATGATCTTTAAAATGCAAATTGCATTAAGGTATGCTGTATGTCTGCCTAATGCATAAGCAATTCACTATTGATTATACACAATTAAACGATTAGCATGAAAAATGTAACACCATGTCTTCCGATGTTTTGGGAACATCCACTATTATTAAAACATATCCTTTCATATGGCGCTAACCCCCTCAGGTAGCATATTTAAAAAACATATAGACATATAAGCAGTTGCAGCTTGAAATACGTCATACATGGGAGACTTAAATGAACTGCTTCTTTAGCTCTTTTTTTCGGAGCCTGACAACCTATACGACTTTATCAAAACAAGCCTCACAAGCGCTGCAATTTGGTATTGGACTCCTAATTGAAAGTCCCGAGCTGAATTTCCAAGTACACCAAAGCACTGCCCATCAGTATTGTTGTGAAATACTTGACAAACAATAAATGACTCATATAACAAACGCTTAATTGCGTATTTTGTCAGCCTCAGCATAGTTGATTATTATCGGCACGGACTGCACTATATATATATATATATCTTCAAACACACAGTTCACCAGCCACTGCTCCTCTTTGTTGCGCGTGCGTCCCCAGCGCGCGGTGAAATGCTCTGATTAATTGCACAACTCCAGTTTACCAATTCCAAAAACTGTTCCAAAGAGTGCACTCCTGAGCCATAAATCGTATTCAAAGCAAAAATGTTGTCTTTATTTCATCCGTTACAGCGAAAGTTGACATCTTTTGCTGTAACGGATGAAATAAATACAAAATGTTTGCTTTGAATACGATATATGGCTCAGGAGTGCACTCTTTGGAACAGTTTTTGGAATTGGTAAACTGAAGTTGTGCAATATATATATATACTGCACACACACATATTTATATATATATATATATATATATATATATATATATATATATATATATATAGATTGATAGATAGATATATATATAGATATAGATATATACACACACACACACACACACACACACACACATCTATATATGTATATTCACTGAAAAAACCCATGGGTTTCAGGGCTATATAGTTGATTCAGTAGGTATATGAGGTTACTCTCACTGGTACATGTCCAACAAACTAGAAAAAATAAAAGACTGTGTATGTGACAGTTGTATATAAATAAGTATACATAAGACTCAGAGATTGTATGAGTGACTGTATGGATAACTGTGTACTTGTAATAGTGATTGTATAACACAAGCATGAGTTACTATCTATATGAATAAATGAAGTGGTGTTTGTATAAGTGTGTAGCTGACTAAATGTAAGTATGATCCATTATTTGCATAAGTGAGTAGGATGACTGCATAAGTGAATAGGATGTGTGCTGGTGTGTAATGTCGATATTGGTATATAAGTATATTTGATAGTGTTCTAATGATCATTGACAGCATGTATGAGTGAATCTATAGGTAAGTGATTAGATGTGTGTGTAGATCTAGGAATCACTGAGTGGGTTTTTATAAACTTATATTGGTGTGTAAATGAATTCAAATATGGTACTCTGTATTTTACAGTGAGTGATGAAACGTTATACTAGTGTTTAATGAGGTGTATCTGATTGTCATGTGGATGATGTCATCAGTGATGTCATATGAGATGTCATCAGTGATGTCATATGAGATGTCATCAGTGATGTCATCAGTGATGTCACTGACCATGTCATGAATGATGTAATATGTGACATCATGTGACATCATCAGCAGTGGATTGCGGGTGCACGAGTTATAGTTAGGAGAACTAACTATAACGTAGGAATTTCAATGGTTTTGTACGAGTGAAATGTCCAGCTAACTATAACAGCCCTGAAACCTCCGTTTTTTTCAGAGAATTTCTAAGGTTTTTTAAATGCTAATTCCTAACTATAATATGTCTGAAACCTATGGTTTTTCAGTGAATTTCAAAGGTTTTTTAAATGATAATTTTTAAATGTAATAATAGTTATATGTATTTTTGTATACAGGTTTTCTACAGTTTTTTAACTGTTTATTTTTACATATTTTATTTTTTAAATTACATTATATATTTTTATTATAAATGGAAATAAAAATGTTTTTTAAAATATTGAAACTGAAATTTTGTTTTTTGTCAAGGTCACTGGATAAGTACTTGGGTACTGACTGAATGATTAGCGTACTGCAAGGAGAGTGCCTGGGTGAATTTATAAGTGTTTGGGTTTTGACGCAGCGAATTGATTAGTACGTGGTGCTGAATGGGTCACTAGAGGAGTGCAAGGGGAGTGACAGGGTGTTTGCTGGAAGTGTATGGATACTGACTGGGGAATTGAAGGTGTTAAAGACAAGTGTGTAGGTTGTTAGAAGACTGCATACATAGTGGATAGGCGTTTGAAGCAGTCCATGTGCTATGGCCTGGTTCACTGCATGAGTACTTGGGTACTGACTAAATGATTAGAGTACTGCAAGGAGAGTGCCTGGTTGAATTTATAAGTGGTTGGGTTTGGGCATAGTGAATGGATTAGTACATGGGGCTGAATGGGTCACTAGAGGAGTGCAAGGGGAGTGACAGGGTGTTTGCTGGAAGTGTATGGATACTGACTGGGGAATTGAAGGTGTTAAAGACAAGTGTGTAGGTTGTTAGAAGACTGCATACATAGTGGATAGGCGTTTGAAGCAGTCCATGTGCTATGGCCTGGTTCACTGCATGAGTACTTGGGTACTGACTAAATGATTAGAGTACTGCAAGGAGAGTGCCTGGTTGAATTTATAAGTGGTTGGGTTTGGGCATAGTGAATGGATTAGTACATGGGGCTGAATGGGTCACTAGAATAGTGTAAGAAGAGTGACAGGGTGTTTGCTGGAAGTGTATGGATACTGACTGGGGAATTGAAGGTGTGAAAGACAAGTGTGTAGGTGGGTGGAGGACTGCATGCATAGTGAATAGGCGTTTGAAGCAGTCCATGTGCTGAGACCTGGCTCAGTGCATGAATACTTGGGTACCGACTGAATAATTACAGTTCTGCAAGGAGAGTGCCTGGGTGAATTTATAAGTGGTTGGGTTTTGGCGCAGTGCATAGATTAGTACATGGTGCTGAATGGGTCACTTGAGGAGTGCAAGGGGAGTGACAGGATGTTGCTGGTAGTGTATGGATACTGACTGGAGAATTGAAGGTGTGAAAGACAAGTGTGTAGGTGGTTAGAAGACTGCATGCATAGTGGATAGGGATTTGAAGCAGTCCATGTTCTAAAGCCTGGGTCACTGGATGAGAACTTGGGTACTGGCTGAATGATTAGAGTACTATGAGGAGAGTTTCTGGGCAGCCTCTAAATTTCTTCATTTCCCTCGCACCTGGCACAACCACGCCCATTTTTTCTTTAAAAAAAATGCTTTTTTTGCCCCTCAACTTTTTTTGAGCCTGTGCCCCCGGCTGAACATGAGAGGGGAAGAGAAACAAAAGCTGTATTATTAATAACCCGTTAAGGGAAATGTTTGGTCGAAGAGATGGCTCTTCAGTCTCATATCCAACTTTCAGACCGGACCTTCACATGAGGGGCAACTAGAGCTGCTTGACTCAAGTCCCACTCTAGACAGGTCCCTGTTCTTGAGCTGACAACATTTGAGCTCAGCGGCTCACACTAAAATAAACATAACTAGGTCTACTTGTGGATTTGTGTTTGTTGCCTCATGCATAGAGGTGTTATGCAGGAGCCAGTATTTTTCTGTTCAGGAGAGCAAAGAGGACAGATGTCACCGAAACCAGTACAGCAAGAAAAGATGGGCACTCTTTCCTATGGTTGACACATTTTAGTGTTCAAAAACACACATCAGAACATACATTGAGGGGGTAATTGGATGTGAGGGACGACAAGGAAGGGATAGGTTGGTACTAGACGATAAGGGGAAATGTTACAGGGGTACGCTGGGTTTATTTGTAATGCACAAATGTCACTTGCCACCCGGTAACCTTTAAAGTCCACAATAACAAAATAACACATGAATAGTGCTTAGTTCTAGTGCTCCACTACTTTCTAAGTGCATTCATTCTTTGAGTGAGCAATTGGTACATGTCTCTCAGTTGATGTGCCTGCGGCAGATATCTGTATGTAACCTGTAAATCACAAATTTGAATGTCAGATTCAATCAGCATTCCACCCTTCCAAAGCAGACACAATTCCTAGTCTACGGGGCCTCACCAAAATGTTTTGCCCTTGGTCCCAAATAAGCCTCAAATAAGGTGCTTAATGAGGAATGCCTAGGGCTAGGAAGACAAAGTGAATTAGTACGACAGGAAGGTGTCACCATAATAGGACAATGAGCTTGACTCACAATCTACTTATTCAGTCCAGCAGTGGAAGGTAGTACTGGAAGACCGATGTTGGATGTCTGGTAGGGAGTAGTGTCAATAGACAGCATCTAGATTTGGGTAATGCCCAGGGTCTTAACTTTTGCTAATGGGGCAGTGTGGATATATTCAAGCATATATAACTTGCACTCCAGCCTTAGTTTTTATAAGAAATACATAAGTCTTAGCGTAGACTCACTATTTTAGGGCAGGAATCTCCAGACTCTTCCGTAGCTACAGCTACATATGTGAAATGAAAATGATGAGGAGCTACTCATATCAATAGTGTTGTTTTAATGGCCATACCACACAAGACTACATTGGTGGCCACTTGCAGTGTGAAAAGGTTTTGTCAGTTTCAAACACCTTTCATGGATAATACATAACCCAATGCCTCTGGCACCAAAGGCTAGGGTATTAATAATCTGTTTGCCCAATGTCACATGACTAATCACTCACATATCAGCTTTAAATATATTTCACAAATTAAACAATTGTTCTCCAAACATGAACGTATGAGTTCTGAAAATACACACGTTCATATTCAATAAAAACTCTCAGTTTTATTTTACATATATTAGTTCATTCAAGCAAAATAGTCTAATTTAGTAGTCTGGGTTGCACACTGGAGAGCAACCTGCAGGGAGCGGCGAAGCTCCCAGTAGCTCATGAGCTACTTGTTAGAGAAGTCTTGTCTAGGGTGAACCTAACGTGCTTGATTTGGATGTGTTAACCCCTTTGTAAAATCCTCTGTACAAGAACAGTAGGGTGTCAACTGCATTATTGTAAAATCTCATTTCTTTGGTAAATTGTGAAGTGCCTTTAAACAAGTGGCTTGAAGTAAAGTGATGGTGGCCCCCCTGCAAAATGGAATGAGGGGATCCACAAGACTCCCTTATGTCACACATATATTCATTGTTCTTGGGTTGAAGGGTGGTGCCTCTGTAGATCTGGGGCCCATCTCCGCCACACAGGCTGTAGGGGTCTGTGTTACAACCCTGTTATAAACATATGGAAGAAATGTGCAGGTCTTCTGGTCTGTAGTCTTTCTTCCTGATGATAACAAATGACACAACTTATAAATGTGTGTTAAGATGCACTGGACCCTGGTGAATGGATGCATGATGGTACCTTATCTTAATAGTTAGGATCGAATGATGTATACAGATCCATCATTCTCTGTCTTCTTCCCCCTGTCTCCCTCTGTATCCGTCTTGTTCCCACTCTTTCTCCTCGACTCTAATCCCCCTTCACTCTATATTTCTCCATCCCTCTTTCGTATACCGTCGTTTTTTCTAAATACAGTTTTGTCTGTCACTAAACTGCTATCTCTCACTACAAATCTATGTGAACATCTATTTTGCTATTCCCTTTCCTATGTATCTATTATATATTCTCTCTAATGTCTCTCTTCCTTCATTTCCCTCTTCCTTCATTTCCCTCTTCCCATCTCATTGTCTTTCTTGTTTTCGCCCTCACTTTCCCTCTTTCTTTCTTTAATCATTCATCCTTTTTACTCTCTCTTTCTCCCCCTTTTCCCTCTCTCTCTGGTCTTGTATCTCTCTTTCTTTTTTCACACTCTCGCTTTCTCTCCTACCCTTGCTCTCTGTGTTTTACTTTTCATCTTCCACTATTGTTATCTCTTCCTCTCTGCCTATATCGGTTTCCCCTCTTACCTCAGGAAACCATCTTTCCTTCTATCGTCCTCTCTCTGTCAACCTCCTCTATTTTCTTGCTGCTATGTTTCATTTATATACACAAATATTAAAATGTGGCAGGAGTTCCCTGTGTCTTAAACCCTCCCCGGATGCCAACACTGGGACCCAGATTTACAAATATTTTGCGTCGTGAATAAACCACTTGTTTGGCTCAGCCATGTTAAAAATATTTTAGCAGATATGACGCATTTCTGCTGTCTCCATTTCATGCAAAGCAGAGCAGCAGCATTGCTTACTGCTCTCCTTTGCATGAAAAATTAGTAAATATCCCCCCTTATATTTATTTAACGCATATCTTCTACCTGCTGTCTGTCTTTCATACTGGAAACTGTTGCCGAGTCGGAAAATACTTTGTGCAATATGGCGGGTGACACAGATATCTTATATTAAGATTTTTCATCCTTTGCACTTTATTTGTCTCTGTTCTCAACAGGCCATTCTCTTGAGCTCATCAAAAAATTTGCTAATCCATCACGGTTGTACACTGGATGCAGTGACATTTTCATGTAAGGTTTTAAGATAAATGACACTGGTTGCTGCACCAGCAGTGTACGTGAGCGCACAGATTTGATGCGCAGTTTGTAAACAACGTTGTACTCGATGCTGGTAAAACGTGCAGATTTATGCTGTAAGGAACACAATGTACTTCACCAAATGAAAGCTGGTGCAACTAGCTAGCAAACTAGCTAGCAAGGGGCTCCATGTCATGCGTGACACTTTCACCAGTCCTGTCTTTCAGTCAACCGCCTTTCCATCATGTGATGTTTTTAGCGCATTGTTGACAGCAATACCACAAGTCCCAGAATGCAGCTAGCTGTTACCGAAACATTAAGTGAAGTCTAATAGTTCACACGTGACAAGAGACAGCAATTCAAGAAGAGTAAGCTATTTTGGGAACAACATGCCACATAGCGCTTGAACTAAAACATGTTTAGGGTTTGCATAGAACTGGTATAAGTATCAACGTACACACCTGTACCATGATGACGGTGTGCCCTTGCCGAGCAGTGAAATAATTTTGCTACTACACCGTGGGCTGGTGCTTATGTCATAACAAGTAACCCTGAGTGCACTTCGCACTACGCGAGCTACTAGTAGCACCACGCGAACTGCGTAGTACCCTGTTCGCGATATTTGCACAGTGCCGGATGCTTGTCCGCACTGTGCAATCATTGAAAATGGCATCTTGCACAGTGCGAGCTGTCTTTTACTGCCGCTCGAGTAGATTTTATCTTGAGCGGTAGCTTTCTCAACAAGGACTGGTAGTTTCTCATCGCGAGCGGTCGCATGCATATGTGACCACTCGCAATCAGAAATCTGACTTTCCCGTGTTAAGAATCTTGCTGGGAGGTTTATTTTCCACGCTTGTGATCGGCAACTTGATGTTGCTGATCGTGAACGTGGAAAAAGTCTCGACAGGATGTCATTTTGCTTGCTCACGGTCAACAACTTGCGTTGAGGACCACGAGCAAGCAAAAAATGACCGCTGCACTATGCTACGCGTGTTTGCACTGTGCTACGTGCAGTTAGCGTAGTGCGAAGTAGAGCAAGCTTCAGAAACTACGCAAGCGTAGCATAGTGCTTTGCCCAGGGTTAATACCAAGTGCGGCTGGTGATGTACACAGAGGCTGCATCTGTCTTCCAGAATTCTTCAAAAGAAAACAGAGCCTCCGAGATCGGAGCGGAGAGCAATTGCGCAGATGACAGATAGGAATTTTAGTTTGTGAGAGTTCATAATGTATCTCTTACAGCTTCCACTGTGGTTATATACAGTGTTCTGGGGAATCATGAAAAAGTTGTTAGCCTTGTTAAGATACAATCCATTGTTTTTATGCAAACTCTCGCGTCCACTAATCCTCTGCAAAGCCACCTGCCATGCACGTCTGACCTGAACAATAAAACAAAACTCATTTGTCGGGCCTCCTCACATTTGATATTTTTGATTTACCCGGCGACTGCAGGCATGCACTATTTTGTTTCTAGTTTGCAGAAAAATGTCATTGTTCTTTTATGAGAGTTATCCACCGAATTGTATTTACTTAATCATAAAAATAAAAAAGCGCAAGGAGAGCTTCATTTTAATAAGTGCAATACTAGTAAATGTGCAAAGGAGGAAAGGTACACTGAAGCAGAGAACGTTGTCAGTGATATTTATTTACATTAAATGAGTCTGGGGTTTTGCCAACAGCTTTGAATAGCATATCACATTTCAGTGACCCTCGGGAAGATCAAAGAGATGTAAAAGTCACGCCCTAATAAAGAGTTGCTTCCGTACAAAAATAACCAGGCTTGAGAGTTTCCTTTGGTGAATGTGTAAACAGCTTCAAAGTCATGAATCTGACCCTTCAGTCCCACTGGCTCACTCCTTTAATCCCAGTGCACCCGCCGCTCTTCCTCGGGCACGATACCCCAGTTGGGTGACGCTGCATCCCGGGCCAGCCAGTCGAAGTCATCCACCTGACTCCAGTGATTGCGGGAGCGATCGAGGCCGGGGCAAAGGTAGTCCTCGACCATGCCTGGGTAGTTCCAAGTGACTGAGGCAAAGCCCAAGCTGCAGCAGTCCTCGATGATGGTCCGGCATGTGACATATAGGTAGATGCGGGTGTCAGTGCTTTGGTGCACCTGTAGTTGCTGAAAGAGAAAGGTCTATTCGCAGCTGTGGCACTCATCCATAAACACCGAGCTGGAAACTGGCCCACAGAGAACAGTACAACCGTGCAGCCCTCGCATGGGCAAAGTAGCAGGGCTTCCCTCCCTGCAATTGTACCCGGAAGTCCCGCAGATCTGATAACTGCACGTCCCGCCCGCTTAGCTCTTCCCCACTAAATGCCAAGCTCTGGTCCTCGAGGCTGCGGAAGCCACAGGTAGGGTTCCAGTTGAGCAGGAGCGGTCATAGACGGCGACTCTTCAGGTTCACAGGACTTGAATGCGAACCTCTTTTTGGGCTGCAGTTGCTCTCTGCGATCAACCAAAGCCACCTGCAGTCACTGCAGCGCATCCTGCGCCTGCTACACGAATCACGTCGTAAGAAGGCAGGAAGCGCAGGCTGTCATTCACCAGCTTCTAAAGAGCCTGAAGTCGGATCCACCCCAGCATCCTGCAGCTCAGCCTCCACGTCTCCATCCCTGGAACATCTCCTGACTGTAGCAGTTGCTCTAGAGCATCACGCTCAGGCCCGAAGGAAGCTTGAAAGAAGTCCCACTTTTCTTTTCAGTCCGACACTCCTTCACCTACCGTCGCCTCTCCGCCCCAACTGCCGTTCCGGATCACGTCGGATATACATATATATATATATATATATATATATATATATATTCTTGCTACAAAATCCAATCACAATCCTGTGAAATTAGAGAACAGCACTCGCAGGGGGGTATAAAGCCAACGATTCTTTATTTGGCTACCAGCACAGACAAGACGCGTTTCGGCGATGAGCCTTCGTCAATTGCAAATGTAAACGCGCCGCCATTGCATTTAAAACACACAGTGTAATCGTCACAGTGAGTCATGGCATCAACATGAAAAAGGGACTATCCAATGGCTAAAATCGCGCCATCTTGGAAGTCCTTCTTACATACAGAAAACGGAAAAATACATATCATTTTCCTTTTCATTTGTAGTCTAGAGTATGGGTACATTAGGTAAAGTTCATACTTCACTCCATTCGGTATATATATATATCCAACAGTCCCCATACATAAGATATCGCCCTGGATGGGCACATTTTGTCACCAATTGATCTTGCCCTCAGATGGGCTATGCCATGATAAAAACCCATTACTGACATGATTACATACTAAAATTTAAAAAAGGCAGTTCATGAAGCAAAACATTAGTATACTAAGAGGAAAATTTCAGAGGTGAAAAAAGAAAAGAAACTAAGAAAAAGGAACAGGAAAGAAGCACAATACAATTCATATTAACATGTGATGACCAGAGATACAGTGAGTTGAAATATCTGCAGAGTATTAATATCCTAAATGGACTGCTAAATCTTCATGTGTATTGAGTCCCAATGGACTCTTGCTCTGTAGGTCTATAATGTAGCGTGACTCAAGCCGCCGTAATTTCTGTAAGCGGTCTCCACCACGTGGTAGAGGTGGCACACTATCCAGACAAAAGTAGGCCAACAGATCCCTGTTGCGTCCATGCATTTTGTCGAAGTGTCTCGCCACAGGGTAAGATTCATCTAAATTGCTGATGGCACGCATGTGCTCCAGTATACGTAATTTAACGGGATTGATGGTACTACCGACGTATTTTAGTCCACAGGGACATATCAGACAATAGATGGCATAAGGTGTTGTACACGTTAGAAACTTTTTTATGCTTTTAGGGGTTTTTAAACCTGGAATTTCATAGGTAAGGGTCCTTTTGCTGATTTTACAGGCCTTACATCGGCCACATGGAAAGAAACCATTAAGGGGTATCTTGTTGGATACATTGGATTTTACCGTTAGATGACTATGTACTAGATCATCTTTCAGAGCTCTAGCTTTGCGGTAAGTGACCAACGGATTTAATCAGATTAATTACGACCTATTCCCAGAATTCAGAACAGGTCCGAAAAATTCTGAAAAAGAATTGGAATATATTACTAGCGGATAATGTCATCAGGGAGGATTTACCTGCCAATCCGTTGGTCACTTACCGCAAAGCTAGAGCTCTGAAAGATGATCTAGTACATAGTCATCTAACGGTAAAATCCAATGTATCCAACAAGATACCCCTTAATGGTTTCTTTCCATGTGGCCGATGTAAGGCCTGTAAAATCAGCAAAAGGACCCTTACCTATGAAATTCCAGGTTTAAAAACCCCTAAAAGCATTAAAAAGTTTCTAACGTGTACAACACCTTATGCCATCTATTGTCTGATATGTCCCTGTGGACTAAAATACGTCGGGAGTACCATCAATCCCGTTAAATTACGTATACTGGAGCACATGGGTGCCATCAGCAATTTAGATGAATCTTACCCTGTGGCGAGACACTTCGACAAAATGCATGGACGCAACAGGGATCTGTTGGCCTACTTTTGTCTGGATAGTGTGCCACCTCTACCACGTGGTGGAGACCGCTTACAGAAATTACGGCGGCTTGAGTCACGCTACATTATAGACCTACAGAGCAAGAGTCCATTGGGACTCAATACACATGAAGATTTAGCAGTCCATTTAGGATATTAATACTCTGCAGATATTTCAACTCACTGTATCTCTGGTCATCACATGTTAATATGAATTGTATTGTGCTTCTTTCCTGTTCCTTTTTCTTCGTTTCTTTTCTTTTTTCACCTCTGAAATTTTCCTCTTAGTATACTAATGTTTTGCTTCATGGACTGCCTTTTTTAAATTTTAGTATGTAATCATGTCAGTAATGGGTTTTTATCATGGCACAGCCCATCTGAGGGCAAGATCAATTGGTGACAAAATGTGCCCATCCAGGGCGATATCTTATGTATGGGGACTGTTGGATATATATATATACCGAATGGAGTGAAGTATGAACTTTACCTAATGTACCCATACTCTAGACTACAAATGAAAAGGAAAATGATATGTATTTTTCCGTTTTCTGTATGTAAGAAGGACTTCCAAGATGGCGCGATTTTAGCCATTGGATAGTCCCTTTTTCATGTTGATGCCATGACTCACTGTGACGATTACACTGTGTGTTTTAAATGCAATGGCGGCGCGTTTACATTTGCAATTGACGAAGGCTCATCGCCGAAACGCGTCTTGTCTGTGCTGGTAGCCAAATAAAGAATCGTTGGCTTTATACCCCCCTGCGAGTGCTGTTGTCTAATTTCACAGGATTGTGATTGGATTTTGTAGCAAGAATCTATTGGATGGGCACACCCCCACCTGGAAGAGCACCCGCTCGCGAGTGCAGCAGGCTGGTGTATTCTTGGGAGCAATTATATATATATATATATATATATATATACAAATATTTTTAGCTATGCCCCCGGGATTGGGCCCCCATGGGGCTCATTAACCACGAAGCGCGGGAGCCCGCGCTTCATTTTTTTTAAATTTACCTGCAGGATCCGCGCACCCTGCGCAGATTTTGCCGATCTAAAATATATATATATATATTTTGGGGACTTGGGGTTACTTGTGGGACCCCCTGAGCAGGCCTAGGGGGTCAGGGTGTTTCTACCCTGCCCCCTTTTTGCATTGTGCGCATTTCTTTCTTAGGTTTCTTGTGCCTCGGCTGCCAACACTTCCTGGTTTAGAGTGTTGACAGATAATTAGCATACAGCTTGTGATCGGGAGGGTGCGCAGATCCTCCGCGGCCATAGATATATATGTGATTTTACTTTTGATTTTCTCTGCAACTACTGAATGTATTTACAGCATTTAACCAAAAGGCACAAGTGTGAACTAAGGGCTACCTCTTTGCCCAATTTGGTGTAATCCCTTTAAGCAGTTCGGGCTGTAGCTGCGGCTAAAGGTTCCTATGGAAAATTGCATGGGGGAAACACGTTTTGGGACACCCTTTTTTTCTCAGCCCCGCTTGACGAATCACCTAGAGACTTTCAGGATAGGAGCAGACCGGAGCGCCCCACCAGTTTTGAAAATTTTGCGAAGATTCGTCAGCCGACGCCAAAGTGATTCCAAATAGAATGTTGTGGATTTCCTATGGATAATAGGTCCTAACTATAACTACCTACTGGCGACGGCCAGTAGGTAATATAATATATCTATGTATGTATATATATATATTTTACATTTACCCACTCCAAACTCTAAGTTTGATATTCAATGTAACATTTTTTTCTATTTTATGGGAACCCTTCCTTTTAGTGTATCCTTAACCTTCATTTATCACTACCCACCTCAGTCTAAACCCTCAAATTACCAATACCCACCCATTACCACAAAAATTACCCACTTGCCGCCACTCAACCCTAAATTTATATATATGCTCACCTTAAATATACTTACCATTCTTGGGAAAGGCATTAGGTGTCGAAGGTATTGGTTTAAACACTTTTTCCTTGAGTAAGCAGGCTCACTTATGTCAGGGAAACTGCTCACTCATTCTGACACAAAAGCACCTCCAAGTACAATGCGCTGTTAACCTAACAGACTATTAGAAATAATTCTAAATGTAAGGATTCTAGATCCAAGCCCTACCCTGCATTTCTAAACAGCTTCTAAGTATAGACACACAATCTAGACAAACTGACATGTACTACATGCACAGGGCTCCAGATTAAACATCTTTAGCACTCTAAAATAACTATGTCACATTCAAAAGAGAAATGAATGAATTCTTTATAACCTATGTGCCTCATTTACAAGGCCATTGTGCTGTCAGTGTGCCACCTTTTTTTGGACACACCGGAGGGGCTGTGTGCCTGCCCACATTTACAAGGCCATGCAAAGTCACCCTATGTCACTTTTCATGGCCTTGTAAATATGGCCCCCTTTCACGCATTACTCTGCGTTCTATGGTTGTTGCTGTGGGTGTTCCCAAGCAATATCCCCGGAACCTGGCACATTCCCAGACTTACAAAGTTTTGTAAATCTGGGAATGTATCAGAATCCTATGCCTCCCCAGGGGTGGCATAGGAGTGGCGCAACAAGGAGTAATAGTTTTTTTTTCTCCTCGCTTTTTCCTTCACGCTATGCTTGCTGCATTCTGCCCCACACATAGAAAGAGGAAAATGCCATCAATGATTGTTTTTGTGCAGGAATGTGTCCCGTCCTGCACAAAACAATCACCCCCGCAACGCAGGCACCATTGCAACATAACACAAGGGTGCCTGCTCTGGTGCATGGCAGCCAATTGTGCGCCAGCGCAGTGGAAAGCACATTGATGTGTTGTATTGTTGTTAATAAAAAGCATCCCTGTGCTTTTAAAACGATGCTGCTCAGCACAGATAAATGGCTAGCAGCGCCGAGCTGTCTCATTTTTTTGTAAATGAGGCCCTTTATCTCTAACAAAAATCAAACACAAAAGAAATCATTGAACCTACACCTCTGGGACTCAGATAAATGAAATACCTAACCTGTTAAAGACCACTAATGGTTCCAATTCAAGGTCTGGGGAGTCAGTTTAAACCAGGACCACAAACACTTCTTGTCACAAGCACATAAAAGCAAGTGACCATTGAAGTGCATGATTTATAATCAACAAACATAAACATGAATTCCATAAATGCTTTAAATCCAAATTAACTGGATGTGTTGAGCCAGGCCACATATTACCCTAAAATCTTGTTTAAGTGGGGAAGAATATGTCACTTTTTTGTGATGACTATCTAATAAGTTAAAAGGTTGTGTGTCTGATGTCGGTGAAGATCTCAGGTCATTTGATGAACTGCATGACTAACATCTTTGGCATGTATTTTCTACACCATATTTATATTGAAGCAGCCAGGTACTGTAAGTTCATATTCATTCATTCTCTAAATGTCAAATCCAGCCTCTTTCTTCAAGGATGAATTACAGGCACAACTGTGCGACAGTTTCTTCAGGCAAGTGTTATGAATCAAGCAAGTTGGCAGGAAAAGCTGTAAAATTGGAAGTTTAGAATGTAGTGCCACCTGAGGACACCTTGGACAGGGAATGTACATTCATTTCTGTCCCACTGACTCCCTTCTCATAGCTGAACCATTTTCCTTGCTGCATTTGTCAGCCTGGGATCAGAGGTCAACTAGAATATTCTTCACTAATTGAGAAGCCATATTCTATTGAAACTTAGGATGATTGACAAGCACTGTTCGGCAGCTGGGTGCTTATAATGAATACTCAAATATTTGCAGAAGGAAAAGAAAAAGATAAAGAAAGTAAATCTTGGTTAACATTACGATGATATTGGACACAGTGTAGGTGATATAGGCAACATGTATCACTGTATAGCATAGAGACACTCCAAGATGGCGGCCGTGATTTCCATCGAAAGGGAGGAGTCTCTCCTCACCGTGACGCGGTGCATGACAAACCAGGCAATAAAAACGAACCGCGACTAGAGCCGGGTGCTGCCGAGACAACGCCCGGTTCCAGCTTCACTCACGGTACGGGGAAGATTATAGCGGGCGGCATGAACTTAGATATGCGGGCATAAAAGTGGTTGGATAAGTAATCTTAACCTGCGCGGTAATAGATGTACACGAACGCATGCGGGCGTGCCGCGAAAGGGACCCCGAGAGTAGAAATTTCTCGCAGCCAGTTTTGCAATCCCTTAATAGCAGTGACGAGGAGAGATTAACACCTACTTAAATGTGGCAAGAGCTAAATAACATAAAAACAGTGGGAGAACATACACAGAGGTAGTACACATTGTGGCAGAGTTTAACATATGATTAGAGTGAATCAGACAGAGAGCCTTTGCACAAGACTTTTATAAATACAACAAGTTAACAGCATAACTACTTTTATAACTTTTACAGAGACTGACGGGAGCAGCTCGCTGCAAAATTATCCATAACAAGGGATACAGATACTGCCAGAATGGAGGTATAGGTATGCCTTCCACAGCAGGTGATACAGTAAATGTTTTATGACATATGATGAAGGGGATATATATGGGCGCTCAATTCTGAGCACTAGTTTTTGCTATAGAGAAAGTCAGTAAGCCGTCTAACCAACACTGATTAAGAGAGTGCCTTTTTGTGTTTTGAATTTTAATCCCCTAGGAACACCAGTGAATGGGTGCAGGGCGAAGCGACAGACCCAAGCCCAGAAGAAGTTGCCGTAAGTCTTTTTAGTTGGTAAACGAAACATGTCGGCGTTTTAAATACGAGTAAACTCACAGCCAAGAATAAAGTCAAGAGGGCCAGCGAGTTATAACTCAACTCTTAACTTTCACTTAAGTGGGGTGGCATCATCAGTGTCACCCCCCTTCACTTTGTTGGGTTCAGCCTTACTGTGTACCAATCTTGGTGCACAGGCAGGTACTGTTGCCCTAGCACCCTCACCAGTTCTTCTTCTTTCACACTTCACATTTTCTGTATGAGTGGTGTACGCTAATGATGAGAACCTAGGCGGCAGGTGAGTACCTTCCTGCAGAGCCTCCATGGTGTTACTCCCGTGAGGCGACACCATTCTTTTCCGCACTATTATTGTGTTCCAGCCTTTCCTCCTGCTTTCCTCTTACTCTAGTTTGTTAGCAGGGTGGGAAGAGGTATATGGGGGAACAGTGCACTCTCTTTTTAATGAATAATTAGAAAGTGGTGAACCTGTAAAGTAAATAGCTTGAAATGCTGGCTATTGCCCAATCGTGAAATGAATATAGGAGGGTTTGACTAGGTGCAACTGTAGCACCAAAAGGAGCAGGTCCTGTGTTGTTGCGAGAAGCAAATGTGAACCAGAATATCTTCTTATAGCTAAGGTTAAAAGTATGCTAAAACAATGTATAAAACTAATGCACAACTCTATTCAAAATGTGAGTGTGATTAAAGATGTTCTTTGCAAATGAATTAAAATTCTTATATACATTTTTATGAACCTAGAGGTCATCGTAGCTTTATTCAATATTGATTTCACCATCTTGACGTTTTAGATATCTTGGGTTCCTTGAAAGGGCTGACAAGGACGGACGGACATATCTGTGCAATTTGGACAGTGATGGTTTATCCAATTTATTATGTGGCCAAAATGAGACTATCTGAGGAATTATGTTCTATGTGGTTTAGATCAGTGTGATTTGAAGAATGAGCAGGCACCTCATACAGGCCCATATCCCTCGTTAACACCGAAGCCAAGATATTGGCCAAGACCCTGGCCAATAGACTTACGCCATACTTAGCCAAGTTAATCCACCCAGCTCAATCAGGATTGATGCCAGGGAGAAAGACGGCCTTAATCCTGAGACGCCTCCATAACGTCCTGGGACGTAAGCACACAACACAAGAAGAAGCCATTGTGCTGTCCTTGGGCGCGCGCATGGCCCTCGATACTGTCGAATGGGCCTTCCTTTTCGCCGTCCTCATCAAAATGGGGTTTGGTCCTGCGTTTTGTTCCTGGATCAGACTATTATATACCAACCCCCTGGCTCATGTAGTGGATAATGGACATATGTCCGGAGAGTTAAATGTAAACTGTAAATGTAAATTGATACTTGTATAGCGCACTACTCACCCGCAAGGGTCTCAAGGCGCTTGTACGAATACCGCTGTGGAACCCATCCTGGCTTTCCCTGTGAGGTGTCCACTCCTGGGCAACCCAAGGTGGAGGCCAAGCATGCTTAGCATTGTGGGGGCCGTTGTGGAGATTAAGCAAGCTATTGCCCAGAGTTGCAGAGTGGGACTTCATGATTGGAATAGGCACCGAGGCGAGAATGATCAGGTCCGTGGAATTTTGAGCCTAAGACCCGCCGAGGTGGGGAATTGAACCTGGGTCCCGGACTAGACCTCTGCATCAGGGTCTGCAGCTCTAACCATTGAGCCATACTTCTCCACTGACAGAGTTCCCACTGCAACGAGGCACACGACAGGGCTGCCCATTATCGCCGCTGCTCTTCGCCCTTATATTAGAACCCCCGGCAGTCATTCACAGGCTTTGTTCGACTGCTGAATGCGAGGACCGCATATACCTATATGCAAACGAGGTTCTCCTATACAGAAGTTACTACACAAGAACCACTATTTACAAAATTTGGAAAATTGATACCCACATGTGCCTGAGGAAGTGTGGAGTGATCGGTACCTTCTTGCATACCATCTGGGCCTGCCCCGTAATAACATCATACTGGTCATCGGTTATAACCACTATCACAAGAGTAAGCGTAAACACAGTCCCTCCAGAACCCAAATGCTGCCTGTTAAACATCTGGGAAACAACAGACCTCATCACTGCAATGCAGACATGGGCAACATTGGGAATAATGCTGGCTAAGAGGAACATCGCTAAACATTGGGGGGGATCTACCACTCCCACATTTGCGGAATGGTGCAACGATACGGACATAGCCATGGTGGCAGAAACGGTGTATGAACGCAGAGGTTGCCCTAAAACTGGATTCGATTGTGGGGAGGATGGAATACCTTTCGGGGGATATATGTGCTTTACCAACAATGCCGCAAGAAAAAGACATAGTATAATGCGTAGGATATCTCAGTTATAATGGGGCGACATTATAATGATGCAACAAAAGAGCAATACTGTAACATTATTTAAAAAAGGCGATAACTAATGTATAAGACTAAATGTATACAATGCAGTAATGTAAGTTAATGATAACCATGTGCCATATATGATACAATAAAAAGAATTAAAACAACAAAAAAAAGAACGAGCAGGCAGTTCCTCAATGACCACTGACTCCTCCCCAAAAGACTTTAAGTGCATCAAACTTTTTTTAAAGGAGCACCTGCTCCTTATAGGAACACAGGTTGCTTTAAAAATATATTTGGGCATTGTAAGGATATGGGTTCTGCACATCAAAACTGCCCGTATTATTTGCTTTTTGACCACTTGGTATGTTACCCATTTTATTGTGGGTGAGCCTCACAACCAGTGACTCACCTACAATAAATCCATGGTAAATGAACTGCACATGTTTACTGCCAGTGTCTGTCTTTTAACCCGTTGGCCGCGGCCGCGATTTCACGGCAGTGCAGCACATCCTTAAAAATGGGCGGGGCCGCGTCGGCCGTTGGACGTGCGCAGCACTACGAAGGTAGTGCTCGCGACGTCCAACGGCCGACAGCAGCACTTAAGGGGTTAAGATAGGGCAGCTGCAACGCAGAGAAGGTAAAGGGCAGTTTGCTATCTTTTATTCCTACTATTTTCAGAAGTAGACCTTGTGTATTTAAAGTTAAGAAAACTCAGAAACAGTTTATAGTCACAGAACTATTAATGACCTCTTGAAATATATGGCTGCAGGTACAAAGCTGCCTGTGCAGAAAAGTAGGAAACTAGTAAACAGAAGGAGAAAAAAGATAAGGGTTCCTAGGGTAGTGATATTTTTAATGTAGCAAAGAAGACTAAGATCTCCACTCTAAGAGCTGAGAACAATTCTGGAAAAATGGGAGATTATGTCAAAATTGCATGTAATGCTCCAAGATCAAGATTAACATGGGGTAGTGTTTTGATCTGAATAGGTGATCTGTTATAAACTTCTAGTTAGATTCTAATTTGAGCAAGTTAAGTTAGCCTGTCTACTTTTGCTCCTCATTCAACATGTCATAACTTTTGCAGAACTTGTGAAAGCGTATTTTCATCTAAACAATGTGTTTGCTATAAAATCAGGAAATGCAAGTCTACATAAAGCTATGTAATAACCAAATTTCAAGGTTTGACAGTAGCCATGTAAGACAAACATGTAGTCTGAGTTGAAATATTTTAATCATGTTGGTTTTAAACTGAATTTATCTTGAATCATTGAACATTTCCCAAATGTAGGCTAAATGTAAGTGGCCAACCATATATAAACCCCTAGGATTGACCACTGAATTTGAAAGGCCTATATACTAGGTTTTCACAGGAGGTCATGCTGAACTGCTGTAGGATCCACTTTTATGCCATGAGTCGATACACTAATGAGAGGAGTTGCACCCAGCTGATAGTCTGTTTTCCTTCCGAGGGAACACTCACTCTAGGTAGAAGTCTAATAACAAGAGCTGATTCACTGAGAACAGGTGTGCAGTGTGCTGGGCCCCAAGAAACTCTAGAAGCAAGTTATGCCCAAGTTAGCTATTCCATATTTTCCTAGTGTAGCGCATAGGCGTAGCTTTAGGGTGGTAGGCTTCGAGGAATATGCCAATTATGTTAGAACTGTTCAACTTATTTTCACTTCTAGCAATGTGCTTAAGTGCTGTTTTAATTATATCGTGTGTGGTTGTTACTCAGCAACAGGATGAAACTGTTGAAGTAAATCACTTTAACGTAGGTAGTGTCTTTTCTTGGTGCAGTTCTTGGTTGTGCTATTCTAAAGAAAGAAATTGGTTGTGAATAACAACTGAATCCCTGAACATTTTCTGGGACTGTTAGTGATCTAGGAAGCACAGACACCACACCAACAGGTATGCTCAGTGGGTTGTGTGGGGCTACAATAACTTGAAATACTCTGCTCAAGCAATGGTGCACTGAGCTCAGGTGTTGCACCCGTGGTTAGAGAATAGAAATCTTGTAGAGCAGGGCCATAGTCCCAGGTTAAGCAACATGGTGGCTGACATCCACACTAGGATTGTTTGGACCACTAAGTATACATTGAATATGCACACTCAAAAGAACCATCATTACAACTACACTAAGATGTCCATAGTAATCTTAGTTATCTCCTACTGACCAAGCAAGGAAGCACCTATTTACTGTATTTTAGTCAATATTGACTCCTAAAGTGTTAGTCCCCATTTGTGGTTTTCTACGTTTTGAATCTCATGTTTAAAACAGTGGTTCCTTTCATGAAAGGAGTAAATAACAGGGAGGAAGATGTGACCTTGATGCAGGGGGTAATTCTTTTTGTAATAGCGGCACATGCAGCATATGCCTTCAAAACATTTTACTCATGGGTGGAGTTTGAGGATATAGACGCTGCCTCAGGGATGTTCCATGCAAAAAATCAAAAATATCACCTGCACACTTTATGGCACACTAGCATCTGGAATCCCTTTTTAGGGGAACAAAAAATTTGCTTCGCTTGTAACATGCCACACCAACATAGAAATGTTAGATTGGGTCCTCTGAGTAATGCAAGGGTTACATGGCCTATATTGGCTGGATGTCCACCATTTCCACATCTAAGAACCCACCAATTGCTCATAAAGTAGGAATCATAAATTATGCAGTCGCCTCATACAGGAAACTCATAGAGTAAGTGCTACAAAATATGAATGCTCTGGTAGGATCAATAGTGCAGGGACAGATTGCAGTGCAGGCAATGAGCACACAGCCAATAAACGCTATCATGGGAAATATGCCCACAGAGCATAATACAATTGCCTTCTGGATCGCCTGAAAAATCAAGTTTACCCTCAAACAATACCCCAAGACAAACATAGAATACCGACTATGTATCTTCCCCTTGGAATGGTACCACATGAAAAGGACTGCAACCCCTTGACAGACATTCCGTCGCCTACACTGCAGTGCCTATTTAAACAGCTCTGCAGTTGGAGGTGGAAAAATGCCTGTGGGCTGGGTGGGAAGGAGGCAAACGCTGGTGACAAGAGTGTGTTGGTGTTTGCCCTGCAGTGAAAAGTTTGCAAATCTATTTGCATGCATCTACACTAACACGCACAGCACACCTTCATTAGTTTTTTTAACAAATGAATTGAAACACGTGCAAAATGAGCACAAGGCTGAACCGGCCCTTGACCTAGGGATGAAATGAATAGGACATTGTTCTACAGTCGTCTCAATTCATCCCAAGCAACATTTGTGGTGAAGAGTCAGATCTGGCTATATGACAAAGGCTTGCAGCAGTCCCTGTTGAGGGTCATGAATGGGACTTACCAAAAAATATATCTGAAGTTTATACCTCTGTGGGTCATGACACTTTATGTACATGATTTGGTAAACAACATCTCAAACATAAGGGCAGGAGTGAGGGTTTTTCTAAGGAAAAAATAGGTATTGAAGGTAAAAATAAACATTGAGAGAAAGAGAAAAGACAGACTGGATCTCTGGCAGCCAGGGTGGTTCTAATTTGAGGGTCCACAATAAAATTAAAAAGCCAGATCGGTGTCAGTATTCTGTTAGCCAATCGTCCAGTTCTTTTCAGGACTCTGAAATAATAACTGAACAGAAAGATTAAGTTGGACAGCGTACCAAAGATGAGAAGAACATAGCAAGGAGAACGGTGAATCAGAATGAGAGACTGAGGTTAGTGTATAAAGAGAAGAGAACGTTTCAGACCCTAAGACTCAATTTGAAAAGAAGAAGGTGGCAGGACTTACTAAGAAGCAAGCCATACCAGTTAAGAATACCTTTGGGGACTGGGACATGGGCAAGAACACTTCTAGACAGTATAGCAGGAGCAACAATAGTACATCAGACTCTCCAGGAGTTTCAGGTGACAAGTTCAACTGACAAACTCATAAAGATAAACATTACATTGTACAGATAGGGTTTATAACTTGAATACACAAATTGAGGGTATATACCACCCACAGGTTAAACAGTCTTCTGCTGTATTTATCTGATACTCATGACATCATACTAGCAATGGATGACCGGCCCCAGGTCTTTGTTAGGGAAGCCACAAAGGAAAGGAGTTGATCCAGGCGGCCCTATCCTCCAGAGTGCTCAAGGACATCAGGGAAATCTATTGAAAACAGTGGACTGCAAGACAAGCCCCAGTCATATACAGAATCTAGGTAGGGCTTGTTCATCATTTAGAGGTCGCCATGGGTCACAGCTATGACCCCAGGGTTCTCCCTTGCAGCGCCTGGTACTGCATTTGCGACCCCTGAACTCTGAGGTAGCAGAATCAGTGCCAGCACCACAGGGGTAGCTTGTCAATATGTACATCAGTTGGGACTCCTATTGCCTTGATTTTTATAGCAATTGTTTATTACACTAATACTGAGTAGTATAATTATTAGTGCATGTAATAGAAAATGGAGAACAACAAGCTGGAATATGATCCTCCCTGGCAGCAAAGGTAAGTAAAAAACGCTTTTAAATGTATGTTATGTGCAAGCCTGCAGGTGAGAGTGTGCTTTTGTGAGAGTGTGTGTGTATATGTAACTGTGTGTGTGCATGGTTAAGCATGTGTGTGCGTAAATGTAAAGGTCAAATGGTGTGTGATGTCACTTCCGCTACCCCTGACCTTTTGGTGAATTGACGTTCATGAGGTCAGGTGGGATAAACACGCTACTCCACATTAAATCAATTACATTATCAAGGCATTATTGCCGTTTGTAATTCACCAATGAATACTCCTCTTTTCCTGTTTTTGAAACCAGATGGATTATATAAAATAGTTTTATATTGTGGAAATCTGGGCTCACAGATATAGACAGTTAAAATGCTCAGCAAAGGTTTAACAACAAACCTGGTATGGAAACAATATAAAACAGCCCTGGATATTTCCAATGGGTTTTTTAGTCAGCACTAAGGTTGTGTGGAACTCGTGAAGTTCTACTCTGCGAAATTCCGCTGAGTTATCTAAAATCTCCATAAAATTCTGCAGAATTCGGCGTATGGCAGAATGCTGCCTGTCCTAGTTTTTGTCCAGTATTTAGTTCGAGCACCGATGCTATGTCACAACGTGTTGCTTAAGCAGGCCTACAAAGTGAAGTGGTATCTGCACAATTATCATTCAGCGTCATGCAACCCAGCGTATCTGCCTGGGAGGTACTGCAGCAAGGTAGGGCAGATCTAGGCACCCAGGTGCACTGCAAGGTGTTTCATGTGAATTCACATGCTTCCTTGTACTAAAGTATGCAGTCATTACAAGTGTAGGATGGCAAACCAATGTAACATGCGTGCAAACCGCTGCTGACTTGTCCTACCTGCCTGTCACAGAGGTGCCTTGGACCCAAGAGGAGCTGGGGGGGCGGGGGGAGGGGGGGGGACGTCGGTGGGGACATGGTGCGAACATCCACCACACAGGTAGGGGCACTGGGACAGCAGTGCTAGTTCCTCCACATTTACTTTCAGCTGTCTGCAGCTGAAAGTAAATGTGAAAGAATCCAGTGGAGAGTTCACCAGGTCTGCACATATGAGAGCTTCCAGTACAAGACCAGTAGTGGCCATTTTAGCAATAAAGTTAAATCTCACTGGGAATGATTGCCAGTGAAATTTTACTTTACATTTTCATATTTGAGGGTGGTAAAACTGTTAATATTATATTGGACTGTAATGATTTCCTAAAGCAATATTGAGATTTTTTGTTTCTTTGCGGCGATACTATCATTAAAAAACTGGAATTTGGTGACAAAAGCAAAAAGTGCCAAGAGGCGAAATAATCAGCGAGCAGTGCACTAAATGTATCTGGCACTGCCAGATGTACTCCACTTCCCTGTGGCCCCTTCCATTTCATGCAAAGTACCACCTCACCTCTTTTACATGCACCCCCATACCTCATGTCCCCATCATTCACTAAACCACTCCTCACCATGTCTAGTAATCCACATGTGCTGTGGGCATCAAAATACAAGAGGGGACTAGATAACCTCACATGTTGTGGGGTGTTTCTGAGCCCGTATACTGGACCTGGGGTGTTCATATGTTGTGGGGTGTCTCCCAGGTTCTCACATATCTAGGGTGGCTCTTGTGTACTCTCACATCCTAGTCACAAGCAGACAAGCGGCTGGCCCTGGGGCACACCCTGCACCTTGGAGCCAAGGGGCACGGGCATTCTCTGCAGCAAATCCCATGTCCTGCATGGAGCGAACGCAGACAAACCTTTCTCAACCAGCACCTGTCGCAGTTTTCAAATTCAAGCTCTGCAGAGAGACAGCCAATCTGCGCTCATGCTCTCTGCTGCATGCAAAGAGAGAGCTTCAGTCCGGCCTGAGTGGGAACGGATTCAGCCAATGGGAGGAGGAAGCTCGACTCTGCACACCTATCACACTGAGGCTGCTTATATGAGGAGATACCTTGAGGTGTCAGATAGGGAGGAGATGACAATCAGGGGGTGTGTGCCAGTAAAATATAGCACCTGAGTGCGAGCATCTAACTTCCTTCAATTGGAAAGGAATTCAATATTCCTTTAAAAGATTACCCATGAGGTACGAGAATAGCCCTTACTTACTCCCAGCGCCTGTTATGGTGATCTTACAGCCAAATTCTGAGGTGCTATCTTAAATTGATTACATTTACCTCATAGATAATGATTTAAATGTGCACCTAACTAGGGTGGACCTCTAGTGACAATACTGACTTACACAGTTACAAAATTAACTTAAAAAAATCTAAAATATCTCAGCCTTACAGTGGCTTTTCTTGGGTATGAATTATTCAATGAGGGCAAGTGAATGGCACCTGATTATCTTCAGAACTGTACTACCTTCTGACACATTGAAGAAGTGACACTCACTACTGAGATATCTTAACTTCAGGGGGATTGATTTGTCACACTATGATGAGCGAATGAACCCCTATACAAATTTATCGCACCACATTTTCTTCAAAACACTGATATCTTTAGACATGCTAGAGACAAAGGGCCTTATTTATGAAAGCCTTGCGCCACCGGTGCGTCACTTTTTCCCATGTTAAAAGTGACGCACCGGCGGCGCAAGTCCTTCATAAATAAGGCCCAAAAAAGCACCTCAGGTTATACTTATGTAATCTTCAATGAAGGACATACAGTTTCTATAACTTACAAGTCACACTTGTATTTTCCAGTTCAAGCATGTTTTCCTTCTATGGTGAAAATGCTTGCATCTCTATAAACAGCCATTTTGAAAGGGTGCCTTTTGGTGCAGGAAAAACAAATAATTGTAGTTTCTCTTGTTTCTACTGTAGAAGCATTCGCAATGATCTCGCTCTACACCAGAGATGGGTGCAGTGGGCCACTTCGCTAAGTGCTGTTGATATAACGTTTGAATATGATCCGACTCATAGGACACAAGCATTTCTCAAATATGAAGAGAATATACCTCAGACTTCACAAGCATTACTCATTGAGACACATCATAGAATGTCTTATACAAATATCTCTGCACAATCTGCTGTTGGTACTAAACAAAAGGACTCTGCAACCTGCATGGCTGTGCAGAGCGTAGTTGAAAGCACTGAAATCCACCATCAGCACACCCACACCACAATTCTAGTTGATAGCACCGCACAACGTGCAGAAATTCATGCCTTGGTCCCTGCATTGCAGAGGGTGATCCATCTGCTCTCACAAATATAGTGTTGGATTCATCCCTGCGCATGCAAGAATACAATGTAGATTTGATACATTGGCCTCTAGATGGACTCAAAGATTCAAAAGTGAAACCAATTAAAAATGAGTGGCTCTGGGGAACGGCAGCTACTGTAGAAGCCAAGCTTCCTCTAGTCCATTTGGTACACGATGTGGGCCATCAGTGTGACAGAATTCACACCAAAGGAAACTGTGCAGCTGATTTAGCTGCAAAGACTGCAGTGCAGACTGTTAAATTATCAGCCATAATCTGATTTTAGGTGAAGATCAACACAGATATACTAGCAGTGATATTTGGTGACTTTCTTCTTAATTCGTCTACTTCTTAAATCCAGATTACATTTGAGTGGCTTCCATACATGCAATGGGAGACAAAATAATACAAATGGAACTATCTAGATTAGACCTCAGTAAAGCAGCTCATGAGGGGTTAGCATTTGCTCATGCTGGGATGAATACCACAGGAGCAATAATACAGCAACGCTACTAGTGGCCAGGTTTACTTGAACAAGCCAGAAGCTATATAAGACAATGTAAAGTTTGTCAACATATTAAAGCTTTTATTGTTAGAAGACCAGAGCAGACCCCACCTCACTGTTCCATTTGGAATTTTATATTTGGACCATGTAATGCAAATACATTCTGTTAACCAATATAAGTACATTTTGGTGGCAATTGTTTCATGTTCTTGATTCCTGTGGGTTTGGCCACAAACAAATTGCAGGTGTTTGTACGGTCATAGAGGACTTGAGGTATCTCATAGACATGGGAGCAATTCATACCTCTTTTATTTAGACAATGGTGGTGCGTTAACATCAAAAGCTTACAGGGATGTTATGTCAGCTTCAATTCACCAATCCGTTTTGATTAGAGAATAAAGGGTTAATCAAGCAAGCTAATGGTATGCTTAAACAAGCCCTGGTCACCATTGTTCTCAGCAGAGGATGTAGTAGGCACCATCTACAGTAGGGAGTTAAGAGAGAATTAAAAACCTTGCCTAGCAGACGACTGGGAGGACAAGTTCCGTATGAAGTACTCTTTGGAATGCCTATGCATGTACCTGAGCTAGCTAATCATAGGAAGGCGGCAAAAGAAAAAAAATGGACCTCGATCAATGGTTAAATATCTTGCAGATCATCCAAGAGGTCAGAGACACGTTATCTAATTGAGAACATTCTATAGCCACTACTGGTGAAGAAAAGGTATCACCAGCTGCTTTCGTGTAGGTCCCTCAAGTAGATGATTTAGTTCAAGTAAAGATCCATGATAAACAAGCTTTTGGGCCATCCTAGAGACTGCCCAATCCAGTTTGTGAGTAAAAAGTACACAAACTGTAATGCTGCCTCCATTGTCTGCTTGAAAAAACAGACAGGAGTCCATTGGCCACACTAAGACGCACTATGCTACCGATCCTGTACAGAAGACTCTCCTGGAAACCAAGAAGAATTAAGAGTAGACCCTCACAGCCTCTCCATATACAGAATTAAATGCCCTTTGAGAGTGCAGTAATAATTAACAGTTTCAGTCCCGAGCTGATAATATTTGAGCCTACTGTTTGTCCAAATATACCAAACAACAGATTACATGAAGGAATCTGATGCTGCAATTTCTACAGTTGCAAATGTTCCAATCAATGCTGTGGTTTATTATGAACCTCTCGCATGAGTCAATATCAGTGGAGATGATGCCTTTGCAAGAAATAAGAGAAAAAATGATATAGAAGAATTAATCTGAGTTCTGCATGGACTATGTTTCATCTCACTCCTGAATCACTCTATGCAATTGATCTAGTCTTGTCTATCATCGGTTTCCCAAAAGGTATCTAATACAACTGTGGTCCTAGGTTTGGGTTGCTACAAGAATGTTTCTTTTTATCATGTGGCTTATGATGCTGACTGTCATTCTGCTAGTACTGATAAGGAGACGCATGGCGTGACCGCGCCGGTAATGCTATTTTGCTGTTCTTATTATCTTTACTGTTTTTAGCCAACTGTGATGTGGGGTAATTTTTAAACCTCTAAAACTTGTGAATTTGGAAATTGTTCAGGGCTTACCTGACTTTTCTGCTGGCGAGGTTGTAGCTTGCAAAGCAGGACTTGCGGGCAGCTGATTGGCCATTGAGGAATCATTCAGCATCCCGGTTGGATGTGGGCTGGGGAGGGAGCTTGCCACACCTCCATAAGGAGATGCATGGTGCGACCGCACCAGTAATGTTATTTTGCTGTTCTTATTATCAGTACTGTTTTTAGCCAACTGTGGTGTGGGGGGAATTTTTAAAACTGTAAAACTGTTTTGAACTTGGCCTACATTAGGAGATGCATGGCACGACTGCACATCATGTGCACACAGTGGGTGCGCCAGTGGTGCGCCAAAGGCAAGCCCGTCTGCGCAAGTTCACGGCAGGCCTGGGCCAGGGGCCAGTTATTATGCCCTTTTCATCACGTATGCCACGAAAGATCTGATGTCCCTTAATCAAGCGATGCAATCCAATTTGGGCCCTCTTACAAAATCACTAAATGAACTAGGCATTTTGGGGTCCCCTCTAAAAGGGGCCCATGGGTGTGGTAGCCATCTTAGCACTCAACAGACCAATATCGTCACCGTTCTTACTTCTTTAATGAAAGAGGGAGATCAGTCCGGAATTCTGGTGATGTACCTGAATACTCTCTCCTTAGTGAAGCATAAAGATGACATCTTTTACCTCCTGGAGTCTCAGTCCCCAGATATATTGTTATTAATGGAGACTCACGGAGGAATCCATCCCTGATATACTCTTGGCCCTTCCCAATCAGTTCTACATCCTGCAAACTAACAGGACAACAGGGAAGGGGGGGGGGGTGTCACAGCTACAATTAAAAAGAGCTCTGATTTGCTAATCTGGCCCCGTTGGACCTACCCTTTGTGGAAAACTTAGTAAACCACCTGGAGTACTCAACCTTGTCCCACACTTGTGTTTTGCTATATATACCCCAAAATTATATGCAGGGATTTGCTCAGGCCCTTGCTGATTCTATGGCGCCCATAATTATAGATCACACCAACGTTCTTCTTATAGACGATCTAAACTATTGGACGAATGAGGAAAAAGGGGGTCCGCAAGCCAATGACCTCAACGCTGCCCTCAGTGACCTGAACCTCGAACAATTAGTAAACCTTCTGACCCTTATCAAAGGTCTCAGTTTAGACCAGATTTGGACCATGAAAATTCCAGTGGGGAAGCTGAGTATAGCTCCTTGTGGGTGGTCAGACCATCATTTGATTTCTTTCTCAGTGCTCCATATGAAAGGGATTGGTCTTCTTACCGGACCTGCCACTAGTTCTAGAAACTGGGCTCAGGTCAACCTCACAGCCTTCTGCGAGGAACTAGGGAAGTCTCTGCCTATCGCTGAGGAGGACATCAAAGGATATGAATATAAAGTCAGAAGCTGGCTGAGGGTGGTCAGTAATCACCATGCACCAATTCACAGCTCCATCTCATTAAGAGGTCATAAAGCCAATAAATGGTTTTCGGGGGACCGGAAATTGACTAAACTTAATCTTCGACAAGCAGAAAGGAAATGGTGGTCTGAGTACTTGCCAGACCTAAAACAAGATATCTCCTACAACTTAAAACGTACATGTCTGACTTAATGCAAATCAAAGTGAGTTATTTTACGGGTAAAATCCTGAACTCTCCCAATAAAACAAAGGTGATATTCAAGATTGTCACAGACCTCTCCAACCCAGATAGAGTGACTCTCCCGGTCCCACCCTCACAGAGTTTGTGTGTTTATCTCAATGATTTCTTTGTGAGCAAGATTGAGGCTATTAAAAAGAGCATCCCCTCCAGTTCCTCTTACACTAAGTCATCATGCACCTTCTTTTAACTGCGAGGCATAAAAAAGATAAGGAATTTTCATATGAGGGAGGCTCTGATTCAAGTATTCATGAATTTAGTAATGTCCTGAATTGAGTATACTAACTCCCTTTAACTGGGTCTCCCCTACTTTTAGTTGCACAGGCTCCAGCTAATGCAAATTCAGGCCACTCGGCTGATATCCCACTTCCCCAGAGATGATCACATATCCCCTGTGACCAAGGACCTTCACTGGTTGCCAGTGGGGCAGAGTACTAGGTTCAAGGTTTGCTGTACGGTCTTTAAAACCTTATATTTGAGTTGTTCGGTCTTTATAAAGTCTCGGATCACCAAGTACTACCCCACCAGAGAGCTGAGGTCCAGTCACCTACACCACCTGGTCATCCCCACTCATAAAAAACACAGGACTGGAGGGTTTAGGTACTTCTGCATTATTGCCCCGCGAGTATGGAACACTTTACCCTTGGAGCTTAGGACTACACCTAACTATACCAAGATCAGACGTCTTTTGAAGGCATGGCTCTTTAAACAGGCTTACCAGTAATGGTGGATTAGGACACATCAACTACCTAGCGCCAAGAGACCTTCTGGTGAACGTGCACTTTAGAAATTGTCTTTAACATAACATAACATAACATAACTGAATAGACGCTATGGCCCTGAAAGAACTTTACCACAACCTGTGGTTAGAGAACTATAGCCACATCTTTCTTCCCGCAGAGTTTGATGATATCGCTGTGCTGAACACATTACAGCTTATCCTGTGCCTGAGGGTATGGGTCAGGAGAGGGTTCCTTATCGGGTTATGTGATCTACTGAAACAACCCAGCAGACTACCTGCCTGAGATTTTTTAACTAGAAAAAGATCTTAAAAACCCTCTATACCAAAGGTTGACTCAACATAGTTCTCCAATCGACTGAAAATAAACATTGCAGACTCTGATCCAGAATGAAACTGCAGGTGGAGTAGCGTAGAGTGGAGTGGCGTGGAGTAGAGTGAGGTACCGTGTAGTGGCATACAGTGAAATAGCATAGACTGGAGTGGTGTAGTCCGGAGTGGCGTATAGTGGATTGGCGTAGAGAGCAGTGTTGTTGAGTGGGGTGGAGTGGAGTGGAGTGGGGTAGAATATAGTGGTGTACAGTGTAATTGCATGCTGTGGAATGGCGTAGAGTGGAGTGTTGGAATGTAGTGGCGGAATAGCATAGAGTGTAGTGGCATAAAGGGAGTGGGATAAAGTGGAGTGGCATACAGTAGAGTACAGTGCACAGGTGTAGAGTAGTATAACGCTATGTTCACTGGCATACAATATAGTGGCGTTAAGTGGCGTAGCATGGAGTAGAGTAGCATAGACTGGAGTGTCGTTCCGTGTAGAATGTAGTTGTGCAGAGTGTAGTGACGTAGAGTGGAGTAGAGTGGCATTGAATGGATTAGTGTACAATGTAATTGCATATAGTGGATTGCTGCTGAGTGGAGAGGCATATAGGAGTTGCATACACTTGAACAGTGTACAGTGCAGAGGTATACACTGAAGCGGTATACAGTGAAGTGACAGAGTACAATAGCGCAAAGTGTAGGGTCATAGAGTGGATTTGCGTTCAGTGGAACAGCATACATTGGAGGGGTGTACTGTGGAGTGATGTAGATTGGAGTGTTATAGAATGGGGTGCAGTAGAGTGTAATAACATACCATGGAGTGGAGTAGAGTGGAATGGCGCACAGTGAATTAGAGCAGAGTGTAGTGGCATATAGTGGATGGAGGTAGAGTGGAGTGGCGTAGAGTGTAATAGCATAGAGCACAGCTTTTCAAACTTTTCATGTTGGTGACACACTTTTTGGAGATGCATAATTTTGGAACACAGTAAGGCAATGTAGTGAGCGATTTTAGCGAGCGAGCCTGAACCACCTAAGGGGATTCGGGGGGTTCTCACTCACTCTGTCTGTCTCCCTCTCTCTCTCTCTCTCTGTATCCC
Source organism: Lissotriton helveticus (assembly GCF_964261635.1). Classification (NCBI taxonomy): domain Eukaryota; kingdom Metazoa; phylum Chordata; class Amphibia; order Caudata; family Salamandridae; genus Lissotriton; species Lissotriton helveticus. The sequence goes on along the minus strand of NC_136059.1, from coordinate 1,582,781,834 downwards.
AACCCTCCCTCTCCCTCTGTCTCCCTCCCTGCCTCTCCCTCTGTCTCCCTCTGTCTGTCTCTGTCTGTCTCCCTCTGTCTGTCTACCACCCTCTGTCTCTCTCTGTCCGTCTCCCTCTGTCTCCCTCCCTCTGTCACCCTCCTCCCTCTATCTCACTCCCTCTGTCTGTCTCCCTCTGTGTCCCTCTGTCTCCCTCCCTCTGTCTGTCGCCCTCTGTCTGTCGCCCTCTGTCTCCTGCTCTCTGTCTCCCTCTGTTTCTGTCCCTCTGTCCCCCTCCCTCTGTCTTCCTCCCTATATTTTCCTCCCTTGTAGCAGAGATTCCGTTCAGACCTCACAACAACACTGTGTCGAGTTATCCTTGAAGGTTTCAGCACTCACTGTACAGACACAGTTTACCAAGCAAAGCTGATATCAGAGCAATAACATATTATTCTCGAGTAAATCACAACGCTCTACTAGGCTGAAAGCTAAAACAACAATTATGCGTCGTGTGCAGAAGCAGCAAAAGGTAAAATGGCGTTTAAACATTTAATAAGCTCATGCTAACTTAACACAGTATATAGGGAATAAGTATCTATATGACATCCCCCCATGATACGAGCATGGATAAGATAAGATAAGATAAGGGGCACATCCAGAAAGCAGAGTTCAAGAACGATTAGCCAGTTCAAACTCAAAAATCGGTATAAAAAACGTTTTTATCAGTCAATTTAAAAATATTCCAACTTGCCAATTTACTGTTCACTTATACTCAAGTCAATAGGTCTGGGTGGTGAAAAATTTCCGCATAATTTTCAAAGATTGTGTAAAAAATAATGGTATGTCATCAAAAGCATTGAAAGCCTTTAGGACAGGACTGAATATGCAAAATATGCAGCAACAGCCTCCAACAGGAAGTCACTGTCATCATCCGAAAACAGTTCTGCCATCCAATTTAATAGCGGGAAAGAACATACGTGCTCTTCAAGTACCGGAGCCTCTAGCACCATCAGAGGACAACTCGGTGGGTTCTCAATAAAACTGTGTGCCAAGAAATCTTGCTCTGCTGCGAGTATGTTTCAATGACCCATTAGTCCATGCATCGCTGCCAAGGCCATAATCCTTTCGCCAGAACAAACCAACTCGTGAGTAACTATGGGACTCATCAGTCGATTAAAATCCACGTTAGGAGACACCGTCTTGCAGAGACACAAATCAAGGGCCCACTCGAAATTGCAGCTCAGGCAATGAAACACAGGCTGGACACACGTGAAATAGGAAAATCAAAACGATAATCCATATGCTGCGCTTAAGGTGGCAAGCGGCAGCGTACCATAGTAATCAAGCATCCTGTTGCGAAACAGTGCAAGGTGGGGCTGCGCGTCGTGTAACACAGGAAGGGCATACATTTTTAATAAAACTAAATATCACCAGAACGCCTGCAGCCAGCGCCAGCAAAACAGGAAAGCCTCCAAATAAGCTTGAAAATATCGAATGGAAGAAAGCAGGAATGACTCCAAATATCTTTTCAAAGGAAGTCACAAGACCACTGCTAACTATTTTAAAAAAGTGAGCGAGGCCAGAAGTGGAGGACGCGTTAAAGATTGAATGAATCAGCTCGCTGAAATGCAATGGCAAGTCAGTATTTAATAGCGCCTGCACCTCTGTGCGGGTGTTGGCGACGGGAAGGACACATGTTTCATGAGCCAAACTCAGGGCCACTTCTTTTTGAGACAAAAGGGCTCTTATTCTACTCATTCCATTGAACTCTGCCGTCAAGGTTGGAATCCCCAGCCAGATGGAAACATCCGAATTCCCATGCGGATGAGGATACAGAACGTTTCTGCAACACACTACACATTCAGATACAGTGCCCATATAAGCAATACCTCTAATTAACCCACAACAATCTTCATTATTTAAAAGTAAATAACTGCCGTTTGCCAGTAATGTGAAAGTAGGGATGATTGCAGGAACTGGAGTACCTTTCAAAAAACAGGCTAAATTGGGCCGTTCTTGGTTGCAAGAACCATGTAATTGAATATGTCTACACATTAATGAGTGATCTGGTGTCTCTGTGCACTCTTCATCTTTAAGATATACTTCTTTCCCATCTTTGAGGCATCTGTAAGTAAAGGGGAGTGACCAGGCTTCATGTAGAAAAGAACTACCCAGTGTTTCGTATCGGCCTAGCGCAATATATCGCATACAATTTGTAAATTTAAATAAGGCAAATGTTAATGTGATTAAGCCGTGAATAAGCCACGTTGCTGCAGTGGCTTCTGCCACAGAAAACGGTAAAGACTCCAACCTTTCAATGTGTAACATGGAAAAGGATGCATCCCTCATTGAAAGTAAGCGCTGCTTTTCAGTCAAAATAAAAGGGGCAAAGAGGGAGGAGACGTTCATGTAATTCCAAGGCACTTTCCCAGACTTAAGCGTCTGCAGGGTCCACGCAAATTGCATAATTGAACGTAATTGATTTTGACCATGGTACAACACAGATACTTCATCTTGCACAATATCAACATCAGAAGACACAATATTATCTAACGTGTAAATGCGGGAGGAAAGCATGTTAATGCTATTATCTACAACTGCAAGCACTTTTTCTAAATTTGCTTGATCAATAGCTCTAAGGCGTTTAGCCGCTTCAATCTGTGATGTTTTCCAGATTTCATTGTAAATCGCATATATCCATCTCTTCGATCTACCATTAGCCGGGCCTTTTATGAAATCATTTAAATCTACATCATCAGTCAGCTTGGATAGATGCAGTTTAACCGATGCCAATGTAGAGTGTTTGAGCCAATTCTGACTACTGAATAAGTGGTGACAGAATGGTCAGTTTCAAAACGTTGATCGGACCTAACCTGAGTAAAGCCATCAGCTAAACCCAGAAAAGGTCGTTGGCAGGAATCTGCACTTCTGTGCCAAACTAGCCAACCTTTTGGGTTCAAACTGGATATATTAAATGATGAATTTTGCAAAAGAGTTTGTAACTCTCTAATTGAAAAGTCAGTAGTATTTCCCCAACCGGAATATTCTTCTAAATTAGGTAGGGCAGGATAATTTAAGTTTTTTAGAAGTAGCCAATCCAAAGCATGTAGTTTGAAAAATTGTAGAATTTAAAAACAACATATGATTTGGGATGAGACATGCACGGTGCAAAGCCTCAGTGCCTTGTACCTGCCAATTTTTAGAACCCCAAACAGATTCAGGTCAATGGTTTCCTTCCATAACTCGTAGCCTTCTACAGCCAACTTGTCTAGAAAGGACTTCGAGTACAACAACTTAGTATCGGTAAGTCTAACCTTGGACATGGACTTCTCTGTCATTTTAAAATAAAAAGACGCGGGATTTGACTGATTAAAGTTGGTAAATAAGTGTACTTTTTCAAAAAAGTACTCGAACTGCCTTGTAAAGGAGCCGGGCAATAATCCCACTGTGTATAATTTATAGCACTCCTTCTGGAATTAGTTTTATGCAGATAATGGTTGCCAAAATGTTGGAAACAAAATAATTCACCATAATTAGCAGATTCTAAATACAAATCTTCAGCATCAAAGGCAGCATAATATTTCAAATCAGAAAACAATGCCTCTACGGCCTGAATATCCCAATCATCAGAACGTATGTTTTGTTTTACCACATCCCCCATGTTTACCCTGAGCACATTAGGGACATTAACAACCTCAGTAGGGCCATGGATTTGAAATTTAACAGCATCCCACACAATCCCATCAAGGACAGGCCAAGCAGTGATGTTAACAAAAGTCAAGTCTCTCTTCAGTCTGTGTGCTGAATGCAATGAGGAAAGGGGTGCCAAAGTACCATTTAGATGTCGAATGCATGTTCTCTCCTCGACATAGTGTCCATTGACGATTCGAAAAAAATAAAACGCAAAACCAATTGACATAAAAAGGTAAATTGAAAAAAGTACCAGCCAAATATATGTCCAAGGGGGAATCAAAAAGTGTTTTTTAAATAAACTGGCATAAATTGCAAAACGTGAGGGCTTCTTTGAGTTATGCGAAACAGTGTCAAAAGAAAATCTGGATCTCGGGCCAATCGTGTTTGCAAATCAGGCATCGATAAGTCAGTTGGGTAAGTGTAATCAAGTTCATCAACGTTATCACCAGGCAAAGTACTTAATAAAGGACTAGAAATCGTAGGCATCTCGATGGCCACCTCTGGCTCAGGATTAGAGGCAGTGGCCAAAACAGAATTTCTCACAATCGAAGGACAGGAGACCGCCGGTGTCATACTAAGAAGAATCGGCAACTCTGTGTATCTTGACATTGTCAATAGAGATAAACCTGTTTTCTTTACGACCTGGAAGCGGTGGTAAAATGACTGTTCTTGTGCCCTTCACGCCAAGCACAGGAACCGGAGCTCGATAGGAAGGACCAAATTCTTTCTTGTTATCGATCTTCTCTCTAACCAGTTCTCCAACTTGGGGTAGCCAGCCAATTACCGGGATCTGCAACGCATCATCCGATGTGGAGGGCAAATGTTCCTTTGCAAGACTGTCTCTGGTCTTTTGTAGATCCTGTAAAACATTGCAATGTTCATCTGCGTCAAAGGTTGTGTCTTGGGCCACGCAGTCTAGACCGTCAAGGTCCGGGACATACATCTTGATACCAAAGAGCATTTCGTATGGGGTCCGCCCACCCAGAGACCTTCTAGGGAGATTATTAAGAGCACGCTGCACGCCATTGAGATGGGCCAGCCAGTTTCTGCCAGTGCCTATAACTCGAGCTGTCAATGATTGCTTTAAGTCAATGTTCATTCGTTCCACTACACTGTTACCCTCAGGTCTGTATGGAGACGAAAACTTGACTTGGGCCCCCATCGACATCATGGCATCCTTGTACGCCTTAGAGGCGAAAGCCGGACCCTGATCCGAATGGAAGGTACCCCAGGCAAAAATCCCTACAAAGACACGCAAATCTCTTATGACAGTCCGTGAATCAGCGCTACGATGGGGCCAGACCCACACAAAGTGTGTGCATGAATCAACTGCTACTAAGATGTACTTATACGCAGTATCAGAAGAAAAAGGACTGCAGTGATCTAAATAAATGCATCCTAGTGGTTTATTAGATATGTACAACTGTGTCTGTGGCGGACGCGCAGCAGTCAAAGGCTTAATCTGCTGGCAAATGTCACATTGAAAGACATAATCGGGCATCTGTTTGTACAGTCCCCGCCACCAGAAACGTTGTTGTAACTGTGATACAGTGGCCGAAACGCCCGCATGCGCAGACGCCACACCTTCATGTGCCGCTGTGATCAATGTATTCCTGCGGTCCGAGTTGGGAATCAACCGCTCACCAACTCCAGGAAGTTTCACATAAGGAACCTTATCGGGACTTAAGTGGTATGTGTACTTCGAAGGGAACCCGCAGGATATTTACCTCCCTTCTCAGTGGCAGCAACAGCCGCCAAGATATCATCATCAATCTTACTTTTGGACCATGTAACTGCTGCAACGAAATATGCAGATACCGCTGATTTCGGCGCTTCATCATCAAGCGAGTTACCCACAGCGTGAACTCCAACACGCTGATGGCCAAGAGTATGAATTATAAACACAAGTGGCAACCGCTCTTTAAGGTCAGTCCCCCGAACCCAGATCATTTTATGTTTCATTGTGCTACCCTTGGAATCACGAAAGTCATTTTGAATCCAAAAGAACAAGTTTTCATTGTAAGACTGGACACAGTAATAAGAATCACTCACAATAAGAGTAGTCACACTGGGATCAGCATACTCTAATGCAAGCATCAGAGCCCGAAGCTCTGCCAATTGTGCGGTGCAGTCCCCTAGAGTCTGCGTGTGCACCACTTTGGACTTGAACTCATCGTTCACCATGGCACCGACCACAATGGCGCATGCGGAAACATAGGCGTGTTTAGAGCCATGCGCAACCTGCGCCGACCCATCAGTGTAAATGATGCAATGGAAATCCTCCAAAGGTTGCATAGCTAAAGGAGCCGGATGAACGAATTCATAGTGTAGGTACTCCTGCGACCATAAAGAGGCGTCAAAAAGAAACGTGACATCCGGGGACGTCAATGACGCAGCCCATTGTATCCACCGAGGGTGCAAAGCTTTAGAATTCGGTACACTGGCTTTCGTAACTGCCTCCAAGGCAGGACACGGGGTAACAACCAACATGCGTTTTCCCTGTGACAGAGCACGTTCCTTAAGAATCGCCATCTGTACAGCCGTAAAAACTTTCTCCACAGTGGAAAATCGCATTTCAGCCGAAGTGTACAAGTGTGACTTGTAAGCAATAGGTACTGTGTCTCCTTCATTAAAAGTCAGGTAAGTGAAACCCACCGTCCCAGGGATGATTCTTATCACCAGGTTGGTGTGGTTGTCACGAGTCAGTAAGAATTTAGAAGCGAGCAGATCAGCCTGCAAGGATTGCAGAACTGCTGAGTGCTTAGGCAGCCAGCATGATTTGGTAAAAGTTGGTTGTATCAAAGCATACAAAGGCTTGATACGCTGGGCATATTCCGGAATGTAAGTTCTCCCGAAATTAAAAAAACCCAGTAAAGACTGTACTTTTCTCAGAGTTGTCGGAGCGCGCAGTTGTGCGCATTTCTCCAGGAAGTGAGGTATCAAACCTCTACCTTCATTGTTGAGCTCCTAGCCCAGGAACAACACTCTATATTCTGCTATGTGCGATTTTGCAAAATTGAATTTGTAACCCATGTCTGCAAAGCTACAAATTAAGAGATCAACTCGACACAGATGCTCCCAAAGTTCGTCGTCTGTGAGATAAATGTCATCCACATACGAGCATGCATCCGGGTCAACTCTCTCTAAAAGAGAGACTATGCGGGCAGTAAAAATTCCAGGACTATTCTTATAGCCCATAGGTAGACGTCAAAATTGTTTTTACACACCGCCGCATGTAAAGGAGGTCCATTGGGAACTCAGACCATCCAAGTGGTGGGCATAAAAACCGTTGGATATGTCAAGCGTGGTTTAAACCGCTTTCGCACAAGACTATCCACCTGTCAAGACAAACACTACGTCGTCTCTTACCTGGTCTTGATATGCCTTCCTTGAGACGAGTAGTTGATTCGCAGGGACGCAAGGGACCAACTTCCCCAAAGACTAACTCCTTACCTTGAGAAAGTTTAATTCACTACAAGATATTTACCTAGACTATAAGGAGGAGGGCCGGTACTGGACGTAATCTTCTTGCTGAGGACCTGCGAAACAACAAGAACCTTAAGTATACTCAAAACTCACTTTCCTAATTTTTTAGCTAAATTCTCTATCTCTTGTTCACTTTCTAAACGTTCTTCCCTTAGCCTACCTGCATTCAGCTGTTGTTAATCTTTCGTCCAGTATGTCTTTCTTGTCAGATGAGTTGGGTGATTCGTCTGTGTCCTGCGTGGTTGTTCTTTAGTAGCGTGGTCTTGTGAAGTCACTGTAATAATCAAACAGGAGATTCAAAACATATTCTTATGTCCAACAGTGGTTTCTTAAATAAAATGCAAACGTTCTCAAATTATGAAAAAATCTTTTCATTAAATGTACAAAAGCTTTTCTCTCTCTCTCTCTCACTTCTTACTTACTCAGAGTTTTATCTGTGCCTTTAAACTTCCGTGACTTTTCCTACTAAAATAAACAAAACAACTCGAGGAAAGAATCACAGATCAAACGTTCAGAAATTACTTCTTTCTGAAATACTGAAATCACCTTTTGACCGTTCTGTTACCAAATGTTCATAAACCTAAACACCTAAAAGAAATAACCAAGTCCGAGATTCTTCTATAGTCTTTTGATCTTTGCTCCAAAATAGTTTGTGCTGTCTTTCTTGCGAAGGGCGCCTTTAAATAAACAAATTACACTTATCTCTTTTTCTTTGCAGGTTTTCAATGAAGATGAGAAAGTGCAGAGCTGTTGTAGTTTTCGGGGTTGAAGTCTAGTTTCCAGGATCTCTGCTCAGGTTTGTGGCCGTTCTCTCAGCGCCGGGAATCTCCTCAAGACCTTCCTCGGTGCAGACTGAAGGCAAAGCGCCTTCCAGAAGGCTGGGTGCGGTTTAAATACCTGACCGCACCCAGCCGCGCCCCACGTATGCGTGCGCCCAGCCAAAAACGGGCTGAGGCACACGCGAGGGAAACACTGATCAGTCCAAACCAGAAGCGCTCCCGGCAAGAGCCCCAACCCTGAATCAAACTTGAAAGGAAAAAGTCAGGTAGTATTATGTGATCAAATGAAACATAGAACAAATCACTGCAGTGCTAAATCGAAAATACAATCAGAGCTCAGTACTATTCAGAACCTTAGGAGCACTGTAAGCAGCACAAAACGTATACACTCTCAATACAACACCAACACTCTCACACTACAACACCAAGGAGTGCAGGTGCACGGGAAAGGGGTGTTTTTTTTTTAGGCGAATAGCGCCAAAACGGAAAGCATAGCTTCCAGTGGAGGCTTCATAGGGAATCGTGACAGTACTCCCTCCTCAAGATCCCCCCTAAGACTGTAGCTATAGGTCTTGGTTTGGAAGGGTTTTGCATATGAAATGTACTTAAAACTCTTGGAGCATTCTGTAAATGAGCTATCGGTTCCCACGATCTTTCTTCAGGACCGAATCCTTTCCAATCTACTAAGTAGAAAAGTTTGCCTCGAATCCTTTTGGAGTCCAGAACCTTTTTGACTTCAAATTCAGGATGTCCATCAATAAGAATGGCAGATGGAGGTCGAATTAACCGAGTTTGGGGATTAAAAGGCTTGATTAATGAGACATGAAATACAGGATGGATCTGATATTTCTGAGGAAGGAGTAATTTAACACAAACTGGGTTAATTACCTTTTCAATAGGAAACGGACCTATAAACCTGGGGTTAAATTTTTTGTTTCCTCTTAAAGCCAAATATCTTGTACTTAACCAAACCTTGTCTCCAGGATTGTACAAGGGTTGTTCTTTTCTGTGTCTATCTGCTGCTTTCTTTTGGTTTTCCTTAGTCTTGGCCAAAGTATAACGAGCTTCCTCGTGAACAGAAGACAAACCATAAATATAATCATGGATTGCTGGCACAGAATTATGAATCTTAATGTCTTCCGGAAAAGTCTTAGGGTGGAAGCCATAATTACAGAAAAAAGGAGACATTTTGATTGAAGTATGTTCTGAGTTATTGTATGCAAATTCCAAAGTGCTTAAGAGATCAGATTAATCTTCAGAAACTGAGGTTAACATGCAACGAAGGAATTGTTCTATGGTTTGGTTAGTACGTTCGGTTAAACCATCAGTTTGGGGGTGGTAACTAGATGATAAGCGAATATCCATTTGAAGAAGAGAACTCAAACTCTTCCACACATGAGATATGAATTGAGACCCCCTGTCAGAAATCACTACATATGGAATTCCATGTAATCTGATGACATGCTTAATCAATAAGTTTGCCAATTCCATAGAGGTAGGAAGTTTTTTCAATGGAATGAAATGAGCCATTCGAGAAAACTGGTCTACGACTGTGAGAATTGTGGTGAACCCTTCTTGCGTTAAAGGAAGCTCAACAATAAAATCTAGAGATATGGAATGCCAGGGGTGAGGTGGGACAGGAAGAGGCGTTAATAAACCACTAGGAGACTGATGGAAGGCCTTATTTTGGATGCAAACACTACAAGTAGATACATACATTTGAACATCTGTAAACATTGTGGGCCACCAAAAATGTCTCTTGATTAATTTGTAGGTTTTGGCCACACCTGGATGAGCTGAGAGGGGGGTGTCATGAAAAAGGTGGATAATGGTGTCCTGAAGAGCTTTTGTTGGAACCATGACTAGATTATGTACATAAAGAAGCTCCTCTCTCTCCTGAAGACATGGGTGTTCCTTTTTCCATTCTTCAAAGCTTTTTTTTTTAAGTTCCGTCTTTATGTCAGCTGTAATGTCTTTGACAGATAAACACGCTTGAAAACAAGTAGTAGGTAAGACAGGATGAACCTCAGTTTGTAGTTCTAAACCACTATCTCCAATACGAGACAATGCATCAGCCTTTAGGTTTTCCTTTCCAGGACGGTAAGTAATTACAAAATTGTAGTCATTAAAGAAAAGAGACCATCTTAATTGTCTGGCTGATAAGGCTTTCACCTTTTGTAAAGCCTGCAAATTTCTATGATCAGTATAAATCGTAATTGGGTGACGTGCCCCTAACAAGTAGTGACGCCATTCCTCGAAAACTGCTTTTAACGCCAATAGTTCTTTATCAGCAATTGCGTAATTTAATTCCGCCGGGGACAGCTTTCTGGAGTAATAAGCAATGGGATGCATTTGACCAGTTTCCAAACTCCGTTGTGACAGAATTCCACCTAAGGCAAACTGAGATGAATCCGCTTCAACTATGAATGGTTGTTTGGGATCAGGATGACTCAAAATGGGGGCTGATGTAAACTTTTCTTTTAAGTCACAAAAGGCTTTGTCGGCGGATTCCGTCCAATCAAATTTTACTCCTTTTCGAAGTAATTTAGTAATGGGGGTTATTGTCTGGGAGAAATTCTGGATAAAACGACGATAAAAATTTGCAAACCCTAGAAAGCTTTGTATTTGTTTCACAGAAGAGGGTCTGGGCCAAGAGCTTACAGCTTCTACTTTTTTAGGGTCCATTTCGATTCCTGATGGACTAATAATGTATTCTAAAAAATCCACTTTGGATACATGGAAAATACTTTTTTCTAATTTCACATATAAAGAATTAGAAAGTAGTTTTTGAAGAATGGCGCGAACTTGTTGTACATGTTCTTCTTCCGAATGTGAGTAAATCAAGATGTCATCAATATAGACCACACAACAAACATCAATGAATTCGTGTAATACTTCATTTATAAAAAATTGGAAAGCTGCTGGAGCATTACAGAGTCCAAAAGGCATGACTTGATATTCGAAGAGTCCAAATTTGGTACGAAACGCCGTTTTCCACTCATCACCATTTCGGACTCTGACAAGATGGTATGCTCCGCGCAAATCCAATTTAGTATAAATGGTTGCTTTCTTTACTTGGTCTAACAGTGTCGGAATAAGAGGCAAGGGATATCTGTTTTTAATAGTTACATTGTTCAGGGCTCTGTAATCTATGCACGTTCTCAATTCCCCTCCTTTTTTCGGAATGAAAAAAAGAGAAGATGATACAGGAGATTTTGAATGCCTGATAAAGCCATTAGCAAGGTATTCGTCCAGATATTCTCTTAAATGTTCATTCTCTTTTTCAGTCAAGGCATAGATTCTGCTACAAGGCAAAGTTGCCCCAGGCACCAGATCTATCCTGCAATCAAAATCCCTATGGGGAGGAAGAGTGTTAGCCCTTTTCTTATCGAAAACGTCATGTAAGTCTGAATATACAGTCGGTACCCCTTCAAGGAGCAGAATACTGGAAGAATCTGCAAAAAAGTCAAAACCTTGTATTGAGTCTTCTGACCTGTCCAACAAGAGACATTGGCTCTTGCAATGGTGTGATTTAAAAGTCAAAGTTCGTGCTTGCCAATCTATAATTGGATTGTGTAAAACAAGCCAAGGGATTCCCAAAATTAGTTTGAATTGAGGGGCGTCAATTATATCAAACTGAATTGTCTCTCTGTGAATAGGCGAGCTGTCCATTTGTAACACCTCTGTTTGCTTATTTATAAGTCCTGAAGTTAATTCCTTACCATCTACTGCCCTCACTGTTTCTGGGTGAATCTTTTGAATAGAGGTAAACCCTAACCTTTTTAAGAAATTTGTATCAATGAAATTCCCTGTGGCTCCAGAATCAATTATTGCTTCAACCTTAAAAGAATCTTCTGGTTTAACCAAACTTTGTAACTCCACAATTATACTGAAGTGTCGACACCCCTTGGGTGGGACAGTAGAGGCCGAACTAGAACAAACACTCGACAAACTGACCTCCTCTTTTATCGAGCATTCTAGTTTTCCGCCCCTTCAACTGTTAAAGCCACTTCTAAGGACTTGGGTTTCCCCTTGTTAGGTTTTGAAGGACATTCCTTCTCGAAATGTCCAGCCTTCCCACAATATAAACATTGATTCAATTTCCGTCTTTTTTCTTTTTCCTCTCTGGATAGAGGTCCCCGAATAGAACCTATTTGCATGGGTTCTACCTGATCCAATTTTGGGTTTGTTTCACGAGGGGTCGAACCCCTTTCCTTTTGAAATAAAATTTTGTGATCCAATTTTCCTCTTTCCCCTTTCCGTTCAGATAGTCTATGATTCAATTTTACTACAAGGTCTATAAATTCACTGATCTCCTCTGGGGGTTCCAAGATTTGGGTAACCATGTCTTTAAGCTCGTCTCTTAAGCCGCGATAAAACAAAGACACCCTCTTTTCAGCAGGCCAATCAGCTTCCAGAACCAGGCGATTAAAGACTGAAATATAATGAAGCAAATCCGATGAACCCTGCTTTAGATTCAAGAGTTCACTGTCTGCAGATTGAACAAAAACGTGCTTAGCAAATATGTTCTTTAAAGATCGTTCAAAAGCTCTAAAATTATATAAAACTGGATCGTCTCTCTCTACCAAAGAGACGGACCATAGAGCTGCGTCCGCCCCTAAATAGGATAGCATAAAGGCCACCTTAGAAGAGTCATCTGGAAAAGCTGTGATTTTAGCTAAAAAATGTAACTGATTAAGAAAGATGGTGAACTTGTTAGGGTCCCCATAAAACCTCTCCGGTTGGGCTAAAGGTGTTGGAACTGGTGTTACCACATGGATTTGAGTGGGAGCGTCCGAAGAGGAAGCTCCTCCCTGAAAAATAGCTGGTTTAAGATCTGGCTTCTGCTGTTGATGAACAGAAGTTTGAAGAGAAGCCATGTCTCTTCGCAAGGCTTCATTTTCCTGTTTTAACTCGTTTAAAATGGCTGCAATGTCTTGTAGGGATACTTGGTCCATTGCGTCCAGGCGAATTTATTCAACGTGGGCTTTGCCTTCTGTCAAGACAAACACTACGTCGTCTCTTACCTGGTCTTGATATGCCTTCCTTGAGATGAGTAGTTGATTCGCAGGGACGCAAGGGACCAACTTCCCCAAAGACTAACTCCTTACCTTGAGAAAGTTTAATTCACTACAAGATATTTAGCTAGACTATAGGGAGGAGGGCCGGTACTGGACGTAATGTTCTTGCTGACGACCTGCGAAACAACAAGAACCTTAAGTATACTCAAAACTCACTTTCCTAGTTTTTTAGCTAAATTCTCTATCTCTTGTTCACTTTCTAAACGTTCTTCCCTTAGCCTACCTGCATTCAGCTGTTGTTAATCTTTCGTCCAGTATGTCTTTCTTGTCAGATGAGTTGGGTGATTCGTCTGTGTCCTGCGTGGTTGTTCTTTAGTAGCGTGGTCTTGTGAAGTCACTGTAATAATCAAACAGTAGATTCAAAACATATTCTTATGTCCAACAGTGGTTTCTTAAATAAAATGCAAACGTTCTCAAATTATGAAAGAATCTTTTCATTAAATATACAAAACTTTTTTCTCTCTCTCTCACTTCTTACTTACTCAGAGTTTTATCTGTGCCTTTAAACTTCCGTGACTTTTCCTACTAAAATAAGCAAAACAACTCGAGGAAAGAATCACAGATCAAACGTTCAGAAATTACTTCTTTCTGAAATACTGAAATCACCTTTTGACCATTCTGTTACCAAATGTTCATAAACCTAAACACCTAAAAGAAATAACCAAGTCCGAGATTCTTCTATAGTCTTTTGATCTTTGCTCCAAAATAGTTCCTGCTGTCTTTCTTGCGAAGGGCGCCTTTAAATAAACAAATTACACTTATCTCTTTTTCTTTGCAGGTTTTCAATGAAGATGAGAAAGTGCAGAGCTGTTGTAGTTTTCGGGGTTGAAGTCTAATTTGCCAGGATCTCTGCTCAGGTTTGTGGCCGTTCTCTCAGCACCGGGAATCTCCTCACGACCTTCCTCTGTGCAGACTGAAGGCAAAGCGCCTTCCAAAAGGCTGGGTGCGGTTTAAATACCTGTCCGCACCCAGCCGCGCCCCAGGTATGCGTGCGCCCAGCCAAAAACGGGCTGAGGCACACGCGAGGGAAACACTGATCAGTCCAAACCAGAAGCGCTCCCGGCAAGAGCCCCAACCCTGAATAAAACTTGAAAGGAAAAAGTCTGGTAGTATTATGTGATCAAATGAAACATAGAACAAATCACTGCAGTGCTAAATCGAAAATACAATCAGAGCTCAGTACTATTCAGAACCTTAGGAGCACTGTAAGCAGCACAAAACGTATACACTCTCAATACAACACCAACACTCTCACAATACAACACCAAGGAGTGCAGGTGCACGGGAAAGGGGTGTTTTTTTTTTAGGCGAATAGCGCCAAAACGGAAAGCATAGCTTCCAGTGGAGGCTTCATAGGGAATCGTGACACCACCAAGGCAGAGCCGTGAGTATTCTGTACTGCACAGGTACGGCAATGCGAGTTTAAATGCCGGTAATCCAATACCAAACAATATGAACCGTCTGGCTTGGTCACAGTGAAAAGAGGGTTATTCATCGGTGACACACACGTTTCAATCACTCCTTGATATTCCAATTGTTCAAGGATTTCCGCAACGGAAGCCTTAGCTTCACGTCGAATGGGATATTGAGGTTGAGGCTGAGGCTGAGACCGCAAAGGAATCTCGTGGTGTCGGGAAAATTTATCCCAACCACAGTGTGTACGGTACAGAGCCGGCGCTAGAGCCTTAGCCCACTCTTCTGCAAAATTCAGCGCATGCTCCTTCGAGACTCTGTGCGCGAAACTGGGGAGGATCACCTCCTCCCCTCGCAGAGCTGCGAGAACAAAAGGTGGGGGCCAGTCAGCCTCCAAAAGCAAAATGTCATACGTAGACAAAAGATTTTCCCAAAACACCCCTTTTATGGTACGTTGTATGTCACCTCCGATTAACAGGACAATTTCATAAAGTCTGTCAGGGGGAGCAACTCTAGTATCAGCCGTTTCTATTACAACATAACTGTCAGTCGCTGTCACCTTCAGTAGTGGACGGAGGACCTCCCGTATTATGGTAATCTCCGTCGCGCTGTCCAGCAAGGTCAGAGCCCATGTCAGATTCCGAAGCCGCGTTCTCACTATCTGTGGCATATCTCGCTGTTAAAGCGGCGACTTTCTTATTTTGAAACTGGGGTCTTTTCGGTGTTGTGCCGTCCTGCTTTCCTGCACCGTCTTTCGGGCGGGGCTGGTCACGTCCTTGCTGGATACCCCGACCCCTTCCGCCTCCTCCACCACCGGTCGACGAGGCCGATGACTCCTGAAAAGAACGAGGAGAGCGTTGATCAGAAACCTGAAAACGATCAGGTGATTTAATCTTCGCGCGATCGCGCAAGTCATAAACACGTTCTGTGGGCGCAGGCACTGGAGACGCAGGATGAGACTCCTGTTTCTATTGCTGTTGCTTTCCCTGTTTTTGTTTTTTAGGCCAATTTTGTTTTTTGGTCTTGGGCTGAACGTCAGTTTCAGACTTCTGCCCTTGGGGTTGCGTTTTCTCTTTAGTCAAAAAAGGTTTGAGACCCCTACTATTGCGGCCTACGGTTTTATAAGCCGCCACAATAATCCTCGCTAACTGTCGGGGTTTCTCGGCATCGGGAAGCGCACCCAAAGCATTAGCCACCTGAAAGTTCACTGCATCCCCCTTGACATTAGCAAGAATGAGATCGCAAACCACATCAAAGGAGCCACACAGGCGCATACCCAATTCAACCGCAGCCTCAGGTCCGTGCTCATCCTGAACACGCTTAAGGACCGTTGGCAGGACAGCCATGCACGGAGTGCCGTAACACCTCGCATAGACCGCCGCAAAAGTTCTACCCCAGGTCTCACAGTCACCGATTTCAGGGGCCAAGCCTTTCGGCAAACTAATCGTCAGAATCCTGTGTTTCTCACCAGGAGGCGTGTTAGGAAATACTGCCTCAAGCTGGTCAAACTTCTCGGCAAGCCAGAAAGGAAAGTCATCCTTATCCTGGGGACGCCTGCCCATCACAACATTGACAGTCACGGGACTGAGCTTCATACCGCCCTGTCCTGATTGAGGCGCCGCAGCACCCGGGGCCCCGCCCGGGAGATTGCAGGTTATGTATTGCACTATCGCTCGAATAAAGCTAATAGAGACTACATGTAGCCTCCGTAGCTCAGCAACGGTACAATTGCTGTGCTGCGGATGAGGAGTAAATCCAGCCAAAACAGGCCAATTTGCGCCTGGAATGGACAAAGGACCTAACCTCGGAGCGGTTAAAGAATTGGGGAGGGCGCCACCAAACCAAACGCGATGCTGCCAAGTATCAATAGGTACCTCCTGTGCCCTATACGGAGTATATTCATTTGTCACAGGGGCGGGAGTGTATGTATGGAACACACCTGAAGTCGCGTCCACAGCTGGAAATGTCACCCACGAATAAAAGATTTCGTAAGGGTAAGCTGTTTCCGCACTCACCACCATTATCACGGCCATGCCATCCACTGGGACATTGTAATTTTGCAAATGATTGCGCACCACTATGCGACTATGCTGCGGAATGTCCACGGCAGCGGCCATGACGATACAGAAAGGTAAAAGAGCAAAGCAAACTTTGTAGCACAACTGGGCAGTAATTCAAGGAAACCGTTTAGAAAGATTCAAACTTGAAAAGACCTATTACACAAACAGGTAGGTTTTTTCCGACACCACCGTTTTCCGGAAACGACAGTGAAGGTGTTAAGGAATGAATGATATACTACTCAAGTGTCATGATATAAGACCACCAACGTATGGGAGCCATGTAGCAGGGATTCCGTTCTCCTACAGAACTGTCCATAGAGACTTGGAACCTCAGTGAATTAGGGTGTGCCAAAACTCACCTTAGTACCCAAAATCCCCTTACCGAGCTAGCTACAGTGTCTCATTGGTCATCACAAACTCCCAATGTTTAGACAAACCAGAACATGAACTTAGAATACCTCAGGTCACGTGGAACACATGAACACTCTTTCGTTATACAATCATTTCAAACCAGAACGTGGAGTAAATGAGGACGTGTGCACATTTGAAATATTTATTTACTAATGCAGTGTTCTCAAACGCAGTATCTTAGATAATACAAGCAAACATATTATAAGAAGCAAAGTTATCAGCATAGTTACTAGTCCATAGAATGCAAAAGGTGACAACATGCTAAAATGCTGAAATGAATAGGGGTTAACAACACCTCATTCTCACCCTCCCTATCTAGTATATGATATTATATCTAAGAAGGTCTCTTTTGGGTTTTAGCAGGGCGGCCCCATACCTCAAGATCCTAGTGGTAATGGATCACATCATCTTCCACCAGCTCTTTGCATGCGAAGCACCATCAAGTGTGTTTCGTGTGCTCTCTGTGGCGCAATATCAATCGTGCCTAAAGCCAGAACTTGGCCGCTTTATTATTATTAGAAAAGTTCAATCACTAGTTTTTGATGGTCCTACTAGAGTCTTGCGAGATTGTAAACTATTTTGGAGGAAGAATTTACACTTTCCTTTATTAAAGTACTTATGCCTTATAGTCCCCTTTAGTAGGGTGTGGGAAGAAAGTGGACTCCCAAATTATATTTTTTCACACTATAACTACAGTGCACAGCAGGGTGTAAGGAGATACTGGGATCTCACTAACATCGCTCCACAGCCTAACAACTGTGTATAGTTGACTATGCGGGAAGACTGGCCTCTCCAGTGAGAACTTGCATGAAGGTAACCAGTGTGTAAATTAGGATATAAAGAGACTCTGCTTCTCACCTTTTCCCAGGCTCATAGTATGCATAGTAGGGTGGGAAAAGTACACACCTCACATGTAAGACCTTAGAATTGCATAGAATGTATAAAAAGGTCTGACCTCTCCACAGAGACCTCTCTCCAGGGAAATACCCATATATATTAGGTGTGGGATTCGATTTGACTGTCCAATCACAGCTCTCCCTAGGATGACACACATGTACATTAGTGTCAAGAGAAACATAATCGTCTACAATTAACACTTATTTCCAAGAAAGGGCATCTGGACTGAAACCTCTCCCTACAGCAACAGCAATATGCAGTACTGGCTGGGAACAGAGTGAGCTGTGAACTAGCATAACCTACCAGGATGAGAGTTGTCTGTAGAAGGGTTTGAGAAAAATGTATCTCTCTGCTCATACTTCTTCCTTTAGTGACAGGTATGCATAATATACTGTGAGGAGGAAGTGTCACAACTCTATTGCATGAGAAGGCTTCTCAGTACAGTGTGGGGATAGACTGGCCCCTCTCCTGTAACCTGTGTTTCGGATGATGTGTTTGCAAATTAGGCTGTGAAAATGAGCTTACTTCTCTAGTGACAATTCTCTCCAGGATGACTATTGTACAAGTTAGGTGTGGAGATAAATCTACCTCTTTGAGAAGTTTGTCTTGCATAACAACTATAGAGACTACAATGTGTAAACACACTGCTCTGTCAGTTGAGACATCTCCCCAGAGTAATATATGCACATAGTATGCTGTGGGTAGCAGGACACTGAATAGAATCTCCTCTCTGCTGACTTGTCTTGGATGATTAGTGTGGATAGTTGAGCATGGGGACTCTCTCACCTCTCTCTCAGACCTCTCACTGCGAGGACAATGAGGCATAGTAGGGTGTACACAGGGACAGACTTCTCTGTTGAAACTTCTCTGTAGAGTCGCAAGCATATATAGTAACATGTTCAAAAGAACTGCCTCTTCACCAGCTGATATCAGTGCATAGTAGAATATGAGGGTGTGCTAGCCTCTCTGCCAACACCTCTCTCTTGTATGAGAGGTTTGTATACTACACTGAGAACACGGTCTCTAGTTAGACCTCACTGTTGCATGAAAAGTCACCGCAGTTGGGTATTCAAATAATTGCCTTCTCCATTAACAATTCTTTGTAGCATAAAATATGTGCATAATACTGTATATATATATATATATATATATATATATATATTCGGTGCATAGTCGTCCAAACCTCAGCCTGCTCAGCCGAGCAGAAGGAAGAAGCGAGACCCGGATATTTGGTGTGTGATTATTTTATTTCAATGCCCAACACCAGTCAGCCATGACGCGTTTCGGCTACCAAAAGCCTTGATCACATGACACGGTCATGGGGGCTGGCCACCTATTTTTAAAGTGCAAAGGTGCCTGTTACGTACTAGAGGTAGTAAAAATACTACATTTATCATTGCATAAGTGAAAATAGCGTAATACTTTGTTTAAAGATACATGAATGTTCTAAAGTTTTCTTGTGTTTATATAATACATTATAAACACCACATTACGCTAAAAACCACAATCAAAATACATGTCTTGCGCAAATGCAGGAGTTCATATTATCAGTAAATACAGAATAAACATAGTAAAATATAAATAATACCAATGTTTAAAACAATTAAATATTACTGTTCTGTACTGATAGTTTATAAAATACCAAATAATCACGGTATGTACTAATGCTGAACCAATCAACACTTGAGGATAGCAGCAAATGCATAAATGCAGACCATGTAATGTGAGTAATACATATCATGGATGTCAACCGCGAGGGTACTCAGGCCCAAGTGGGCTACTACTGCTCCTAGTGCAAAATATACAATCTTGATGTGCAAAGATGCTAGATGTGCAAAATACGCAACAGTAAAATCAATGTGCTACCTATAGATAAAATGTGTGTACAAAAACTACGTGAAAAAAGATAAAATACCTCATGTTTCATAAGGTTATATACAAAGTGTGGAGGACCATGGTAGTTCTATAGAGATTTGGAAAACAGCTTCAGAACTATAGGCTTAAGAACAAACAGTTTCAGTTTTGGATGGTGACATTTACAGGTATGTGTGGCAGTCCTCACTAGCATTTAGCCCGTTTGGCATCTTGGTGTCTAGCATCATGATGTACCTGGTTTCTAGTTTACGCAACAGTGATTCTCTGTCACCACCTCTCCTCTGAGGGGGAACACAGTCTATTGCAAAGTAAACTAGTCCAGTAAGGTTTTTGCCATGTACTCTCTCAAAATGCCTGGCTACTGGGTAAGTAGGGTCGGCATTGCTGATTGCTCTTAAATGCTGCAGTATTCTTTTATGCACTTGTGGTCTGGTGCTCCCTACATACCTTAAGCCGCAGGGACATTCTAAAACATACACTGCATATTCTGACCTGAAATTGAGTTTCTCTTTAATCTTAATGGGTTTGGGGGAAAGCGGTGATCTATACTCAGTTCTGCTAACCCCATTCTTGCAGGCTTTGCAGGAGGCGCACCTCAAAAAGCCCCTGCTTCCACCCAGCCACGAGCCCGTGACTATTTCAGGGCTGCTTGAGACCAAACTGTCCTGCATTGACCTAGCTTTCCTGTATGTAATGCTAAGTGATTTGGTGACCAACTTGCCCACTATCGGGTCGCTAGTTATTAATGACCAATTACTTTTTACTATCTTGCGGATTGTTTTGTGTTGATTACTGTAGCCAATGATTAGTCGTGTTTCATTAGCAGTGGTTGCTTTGGTAATTTTAACACAATTTTCCGCAGGACTCAGGAGTAGCAATCTATCCTGCCTGTTGGCTCTGCTGATGGCTTCATCAATAGTAGCCATGTTGTAACCTCTGGCTAGGAATCTGATCTTACTGTCGTTTTGGGCCTGGAGGCAACCAGATTCATCACTGCAGATTCTCCTGATGCGAAGCATTTCCCCGTAGGGGATGCTTTTAATCAGATGGGTTGGGTGGTGGGTGGTGGCTGGTGGTGTGCAACACCGTATTTCCAGCTGTAGGCTTTCTGTAAAGCCTGGTCTGTAGTTATATATATATATTACCTACTGGCGGTCGCCAGTAGGTATATATAGTTAGGATTTTTTCCCTATGGGATTTTTGAAAATTCTATGTCTAATAACTTTGGCGTTTGTGGACGGAATTGGCTGAAATTTTCTGGAAAATGGAACATTTTGTTTCTGAGCAGCCACTGGAAATTTGGGGGGAGTTGGTCCAGGGGGGGCCGAGAAAAAAGGGGGGTCCCAAAACATGTTTTTAACATTGAGTTTTCCATAGGGCGGTTAGCCTCACTTTTAGCCCGAACGGCTGAATGGATTTGCACGAAACTTGGCAAAATTGTAGGGACTGGTAGCCCGATGTGCCTTTTGTAGGTCTCAATATATGTGCTGCAGTGGATTTTGAGAAAATAACGTTCAAAAAAAGATATATATCTGTAAGCGCGGACCAGGCAGCGCCCCGGTACGCGTACTTGACGCGTAACGGAACTTCGTAGCGAAGTTGATTGGCTCTCCGGTGTCTGTCAACATTCTAAACAGTCCGGAGCGGCCGCCATCTTGTCTCTCGGTAGGATCGAGAGACAAGAGGAGGCAAAAGCGAAGGGGCAAATGACCTTAAGGGGGCATAGTAGATACTCCCTGACCCCCTAGGTTTGATGTGGAGGCTTTAAAGGGGCCCCGCTAAGCAAAAAAAAAAAAAATTTTTTTTGTTTTTTTTCGTGGTTAGCGCCCGGTACGCGAACCGGGAAGCGTACTGGGGAGCGTATCACAATAAAAAATGAATGATAGACTTTTCAAATGCTGTATGTTAATTGATTGTTGGTTTTGTTGATTATTTTTTTTTTTTTTTAAACTTTTTTTATTGTGTTTCATAATTTATTAAACTTTCTAACATTTCATTGTCAGAAATTTCATAATCATGGAATATAGATTGTAGTCTCTGAGGTTGTAAAATGTCCTCATTTGCAAGGAGGTTATCTACTGCTTGTACACATTGCAGTAGTTCTTGGTCCCATGTTTCATCCATAAATTCAATCTCATTTGGATCAATGATTTCTGTGTTGGACTCTGGAAGGACAATTTCAAATGAAATGTTTTGTTCACTTTCCATTTTTCCTGAAATTTGCATAAAAAAAATATATATTAGTAGAGGTAGGGCACTGTTGGGATTAATTTTAGATAGGCAGTTTTTATCAGAGAATTTATCTTTGGGCAGTGTATAGTATCAGAGTGGAAGTAGGAATATAAAAAAGTGTATCTAAATTTATAAGTACTACAGAGGGATAGTATATAACTAACAGAAAAAGTTTGCCATATTAACTTAAAGTGCACAATATACTTCAGTTTTAAAAATAACAACTTACCTTTAAAAAGAAGTTGAAGTTATTAATGAAAATCCAAATGAAATGTACACCAGGAAGTAGTAGTCAAAATGGCTGTGTTTCCTTCTCTTCCTTTATATATATTCGGGTACATAACCAATCAAATGTCAGGTAAAACAAGTAGAAAATGAAAGTAACATTTTAATTGGTTGTCAATTCCAACACTTCAGATGTGTTTTGTGAAGTAATTTACCTCACGGTATTTAGAGAGGTCTACAGGCTAAATGGCTAAATGGAATTCCAATCAAATTTGTGAAAATGGTAGGGATTGGTATGTAGTATGAGCTAATCTATATTTGGTGAAATTGTCTCAAGTGGCTTTTGTGTGAACTACTTTCCCACCTTTTTTGATGGTGCGCTTCCCAGGAAGCGACCCGGTACGCGAACCGGTGAGCGCCCTGGTACGCGAACCTTAAGCGTAACGGGAGTCCACCATTTTGTGTTTCGGTCGAATTATGATACAAGATGGAGGGCAAATAATGTTCAGAATAGGTAGAAGGGGGCACGGTAGACTTATCTTGACCCCCTAGGTTTTGTGAGGGTGGCTGAGGAGGCCCATATGTGCGAAAAAAAAACATTTTTTAAAAAAATTTCGCGAGGTTAGCTCCCGGTACGCGTACCGGGTAGCGCACCAGGGAGTGTACTTTGTTGAAAATTAGTGAAAAAAGTTAGAGTAAAATAATAATTGTGAGTAATTAGATGTAGGGTAGCTCTGAGAAGAGCTTTTGGGTTTATAGTACATTTTGGTACTTATAAGTAGGTACCAATGCACATTTTTAAATTCAGAGTGAAAACTCTGTTGCCCTCATCTGAGAAGTGAACTCCATCTCCTCTGTAGATATCTTGCATGTAATAACGCAAGTTATTGTTGTACAGGGAGCCCATTCCATGGTCTCTCATGTAAGCTGAAACAGATTTGTTTACATGCTTCCTCGACTTCTCAATTTGTGGACAAAATTGGTTTGACCACCTCCATTTCTGTCTTTGGCATATATTTGAATATACCAAGGCAGTCTGAGGAAAAAGTGCCATTAATTGCTCAAAGGTGTCCTTTAAAAGCATTTCCAGACCTACACCAGTCAAAGTGCCCAAGTCATTACCTCCACAGTGCACAATTAACAGGTCAGGTTTTGGCAAATGCATAAAGGTTTTCACCAATGGTATCAATTGGTGACATTTTAATCCTCTGTGGCCAAACCACTTAATTTCCACATCTTGTAAATTGAGGTTAGGTAAATTCCTGCTTTCAACGTACCTTTGAGCCCAGTGAATATAACTATGACCAACAATCCAGACAGAAAACATGGTGAGAGAAGGTTCTCCTGCAGTCAGATGAAGTGTGGCAATGAAATGGCAGTTGAAAAAATGTGAGTTTGAAATGAAAAAAACTGTGGAGTTTCTGTGTTCATGAAGTAGTAACAGTGATTGGTGGATTTTAATTGATGAAAACAGAAAGTTAGGGTGTACAGATGTGTTGTTTGAAAGATGTATTTTGAGTGGTCAATAAAAAATCATTAAATGAAAGAAAGCACTGGATATGCAGGTGCACTGAGAGTTCAGAGTTCAATTGCAACATTGTTGTGTGAATTTGCAAACACCAGAGTTTCTCCAAGAGGTGGTTGCTATGGAAAATAGGCAGAAAGGGCAGAGGGGGAAGGGTTTTCATTTGAAAAAAAGTGAGGGAAGAGTTTTGATTGGGTGACATGAGAAATATGTGTGAAGAATTACACCATTTCTGTGCTTTTGATAGCTGCAGACTCTGGAGTGCATACCTTTTGCTCTGCTGAAGACAAATTGGTGTGTTTCTTAGACTGTTTTCAAACTCAAAGTATTTGCTAAGGTGAGAAAATATTTCTTTACTTTAGATAGAGAATAGTGTGCTTTAAGGAGAAAATTATGATTTATGTGGCGCAATTTGCTTGTAAATATGCTCTCACATGTGCATGGAAAATTTTGATTTTGAATGTTTTTGTTATATAGCCATGTTAAAAGTGACGCAACCATGCTGGAAAGCCAATCAAAAAATGATTTCATGTGTTTTAATGACATTTTAAGTCATTTTCTGATGTGCAGTGTTTAGAAATTATGATTTGAAAATCGTTTTTGTGGAAAAGGAATTGTTTTTAAATTCATGACAAGGATATAATGGTGTATGGTTCTTTATAAGGCAATTGACTGTCCTTGATGTTATTTTTCTCATTTTAGTGTAAGACCTTTCTCTGTGGCGCAAATTGCTTGTAAATATGCTCTTACATGTGCATGAAAATTTTAATTATCAATGTTTGTGTTACATAGCCATGATAAAAGTGAACCAACCATGCAGGAAAGCCAATAAAAAAACGCTTTCATGTGTTTCAATGACATTTTAAGTCATTTTCTCATGTGCAGTTTTTTGAAATTATGATTTGAAAATCGTTTTTGGGAAAAAGGAATTGTTTTTAAATTCATGAAAGGACATAATGGTGTATGGTTCTTTATAAGGCAATTGACTGTCCCTGATGTTATTTTTCCCATTTTAATGTCAGACCTTTCTTTGTGGCGCAAATTGCTTGTAAATATGCTCCCACCTGTACATTGAAAATTTTGATTTTGAATGTTTATGTTACATAGCCATGTTAAAAGTGACCCTACCATGCAGGAAAGCCAATCAAAAAACGCTTTTATGTGTCTTAAGGACAATTTAAGTAATTTTCCCATGTGTAGTGTTTTGAAGTTATGATTTGAAAATCGTTTTTGAGGTAAAGGAATGTTGTTAAAATTTATGTTCGCCATATGCCCCCAAATTTCTTTTTCAGGGTTGCAGCAGGGTGTTCTTGAGACACCCCTGCACTTTTGGAATAAATTCCTAATTTGTGATGAGCAAATTGTTAATCGCAAATTGCACCTTCATTTATATGAGCCTCCTAGCCCATGGAAATGAATGGGTAATTTGCAATTAGCAATTTTCTCAAACAAATTTGGAATGGTAAAGAATCGCTATTTATTCCTTAAAATTCGCTTTTTTGGAAATGCAAAATAGTTATATGATACATATGGCGGTTGATGTCTAACAAGATAAGAAGCTTATGGATACATTTATGATGACTGGTGCAATGAAGTAGAAATCACTTACTTCATTGGTAGGCCTTTACAATAAATTATCTCCTCTGTATTCTTCATCAAGCATAACTTTAATCTGCAATCCTGAGTAGGCCTCACCTTAAACAAACCTCTGGATAGGCCACATCTTATTGTCATCCTGATTTAATCATTTATAATGCTAGGGACAGATTTATGATAGGTGTATACCTCTTTTGTGCCACTTAGAAAACATTGTCCATGGGGAAATGACTTAAAATGTCATTAAGACACATGAATGTTTTTTTTTAAAACGTTTGCAATTTTTTTGGGTCACTTTCAACATGGCTATGTGTCTGAAACAGTCAAAATCTAAATTTGCAATGCACTGGTGGGAGCATATTTACAAGGAATGTGCTTCATGGGGAAAGGTCTTATAATGTAATATGGGAAAAATGACATTAGAGATACTGAAATGCCTTATAGAGAAGCATACACCATTATGTCCTTGTCATAAATTTGCAAACCATTACTTTTCCCCAAAAACGATTTTCAAATTATATTTAGAAAACAGTGCACATGTGGAAATTACTTAAAATGTCAATAATTCAAAATTTGTGATTCCTTAAATGCAATGTATCAAAAAAAAATATGTAAAAAATGATATTAAGGATTTGGAAACTACCACCAACTTCTAGTTTGTGGTAATTTGCGAATTCTTTTCAAAAAGCATTTTTTTTTAAAAAAAAAAAAAGGTCCCATATGACGCCCATACATGCCATTAGGGCATGTAGGTGTGCCATGTGCTCCCAAATTTCTTTTTCAGGGGTGCAGCAGGGTGTTCTTGAGATACCCCTGCACGCTTGAAAAAAATCCTATTTTGTGATGAGCTAATTGCTAATCACAACTTGCAACATTAATTCCTATGAGCCTCCTAGCCTATGGAAATGAATGGGTAATTTGCAATTAGCAATTTGCTCATTGCAAATTAGGAATAGTAAAGAATCGCTATTTATTCCTTAAAATTTGCTATTTATAATATGTAAAATATTTTGATGATACATATGGCAGTTCATCTGTAACAAGATAAGAAGCTTAGGGATAGATTTATGATGAGTGGCGCATCCCCAGGGATGTGACAGTCATCCTGCGCCACTGTTCCGCCACCCATGGTGTGCTGCATTTACAATGCGGCGCAGCATGGGGCAAAAAAGGCACAGATGCGTGACGCATCTGTGCCGTAAAGGTGGCGCATTGCTGGAGTTGTATCGTAAGTGCGGTGCAGCTCCAGCAAGGATCAGGGGTGCCCCATCTATACAATGCTGCGTCAAGACCTATGCCAGCTTCAAGCAGGCGCAGGGTTTTGAAGCAGCTTTCTCCTATCTGATTGTAAATGCGGCACACCATGGGTGGTAAAGCAGTGGTGCACATTAACTGGTGCATGCCTGGGGATGTGCCATTTAATATAAATCTGCACTTTAACATTTGAGTATGTGCAGGGGACACAGAGTCGTTGAGGCTTATCCAAGGTTAAGAACAGATGAGTCCTGTTCAGTGAAAAATTAGACATAGGCTTCACCTGCTCAGCATCGCTGGACATGGCTAAATAATAGCTGCAAAATGTTACTCTTGTTAAATAATTTTACTATTATAATCTGTGAGATTTGTCTCTTACTCTGCAACATCTCATTGTTGTTGTCTTTCTTTAAAGATAAAGACAACCTCAACATGAGCGACAATCTGCAATCAGTTGATTTTGACCTCATCATTGAACTTGTAATTGAAACATCAGTGGATGTTGATCCATTGGATGATTTAAATCCTGAGGATGAAGAAGAGCGTGATGAGGATGCAGATTTGTCCGAATTATATGATATAGGATGGGAAGCTGACCTGCTTGAGCCTTTGGAATTATAAACATTTATTTTTAAAATTTATAATCAATAAAAAGTAAAAAGGTAAACCGTTTAATTTAAAAATAAAGACACCTTCAAAAACAGGTTATGTGTAGTGTCTTCAATAAAATATTAAAATATGCTCATAAAATTAGATCAGATTCACATATAAAATAGCATAGGTAACATAAATATAAATCTCATTTCTTTTCTGCTATTTCTGTATTGTAAATTTGCAAGGACTAAAAAATCTTCTATTTAAAATGTCAAGTAGTGTGTTATGTTTTTGATCACTATTACTGATTTACTGTTTGATAATAATGTTTAATAACATTTTTATTATATTTTTCCTCAGATTCAACTATGCCTACAAAAATAAGAGAGATGAAGGCTGCAAAACGTCAAAGACAGCAGGAGAAAAAAAAAATGCAGCAGTCCTCTAACAAAAAGATTTCTCAAGCCATGAAGAAAGCACCGGGTAAGAGCTCTAAATATTTCATAAGAAATATTTCTAATAAAAAAAATATTAGTACAGAAAATGTTTCAATCCATAACATGACAAGTAAATCAAATGGAAAGAAAAGGACAAATGAAAATGTTACTGCTAGAGCAAGAGATAAATCTGTGCATGATAGTAGAAGGAAACAACAGTTTACGGAGATTCGTAAACGAATGTTCCGTAACAGGATAATTGGCAATTTGTTAAAAAATATTAAGAAAGGTCAACAGAAATTAGTTTTTTATAGGAGAAAAAAAAAAGTTGAGAAAGTTATTGATCAGGCTTTTGAAATTAAACGTAAGTTATTTATTTTGATAATCAATAGAATTAGGAAGCTAAACAAGGCAATTTTTGATTTCAAAAGAAATAGTAGATGGAAGAGAATAGTTAATCGTAGTAATTTTTGTGAAGTTTTTTCTGGAGAAT
The DNA here is from genome assembly GCF_964261635.1 of Lissotriton helveticus. Taxonomy (NCBI): domain Eukaryota; kingdom Metazoa; phylum Chordata; class Amphibia; order Caudata; family Salamandridae; genus Lissotriton; species Lissotriton helveticus. The sequence continues at coordinate 1,582,753,804 of NC_136059.1, read as the reverse complement.
GGATACATAGTTCAAGCTGTGAGGCATTTTTTAATGAAGAGAGTTATTTCCAGGATAATGATTTGGTGCATGCAGTTGACATCAGTGGTCGTGCTTATGAAGTGAAAGATGGTTGTCCAGTTGAAAAAGAAAAACTTGTGACAACAGAGGCAGAAGAGTTGTTAGGTAATGAGGTTTTAGGAAGACGTGCTAAGGGTCCTGTGTACACCTGGAAGTGTAGTAGTATTTGCAGTGTGCGACAGGATTCCATCAATTTGCTTTGTGATTTTGTACGGACATTTAACAAGAAAAGTTTGAAGCAGAAAATAAGGTTGTTGCAAGAATTAGATCCTTGCAGAGTGAGAGAAGTGACAGGTTTGCATGGTCATTCACTGGCTTGTCTTTCCAGGAGAGTATGCCAGAGTGTTTTTCATCATTTCAGGATGCTAGCAGTGCATCATAACAAAGTGAGGAAGTTAGTTAGACTGTTGTATTATGCTAAGAGTCCAGCAATTATGCTGAAACAATTATGGGCTGCTCTTTTGCATGGTTCTGAAATAGATGTGAAGAATATATGTGAAGAAATTGAGTTTTGTTACTTTGGAAGTAAAGAGGAGAATGTTGAAATTGAGCAAGAAGTAGAGGGTCATTTGGAAGATAGTGTACAGGTTTCCAGTACAGATAATTTCCAGAGGGAAATTGCGACGTTTGACATGAAATCAAGTGAGAGGCCTAATTTCACTTGTGTGTGTTGTAGACGCACTTATTATAAGAATCAGACTAAGTTAGTGGATTTATATGCAAAAAGTGAAAGGGAAAATAATAGTGAATGGAAGGATTTTGCAACATACTTGATGGTAGAAAATTGTTTTGATTTGGGATTGGATCAACGTGTGTGTACTTATTGTTGTAACAAATTAAAACAAAACCAGATGCCTGCTAGAGCAGTTCATAATAATCTGGAATTGGTTGAGATTCCTTCTGAATTGAAGGACTTAAATACTTATGAATCTATTTTGATTCAAAGTATCCATCCCTTTCAGGCTATTGTAAGAATGGAGCCAAAGACAGGGAAATTGCCTCCATCAGATTTACAGAGAGGATTAAAGGGAAGAGTTGTTTATTTGCCTCTAGATTTCAAGAAAAACATTAACACAATTGGAGTAGAAAAAGTGGAAGAGGAACCTCTGGTTATCTTAGTTAATGGGGTTCCGACAAAGAATAAGAAAATATGGCAAGATTTAGTAGATGTTAGGAAAGTTAAAAAGGCAACATTGTATTTGAAAAAAAATAATAAATACTATAAGAATGTATATGTTGCAGAAGAGGAAGTAAGTGAGGAAGAGGATAGCGATTTGTGTGCTGGTCAAATTGAGAAAGTAGAACCCTCTACTAGTGAGGAAATATATGAACATTATAGTGTTCATCCTTTGCATTCAAAGGAAGTCATGGGGAATGCTATTGAGTTGTTTCAAATGAAACAAGCCAAAGGGAGTCCCATTAGTGTTTGGGAGGAAAGTTTGGAAGCTCGGTGTTTCCCACAGCTTTTTCCAACAGGTCAGGGAGGAAGATATGATGAGCGACCTCATCAAATTCCTGCTTCTGAATACCGGACTTTGCGATTGTATGCAGGAGATGCTAGGTTTCGACAATGCATTCCTTATTTGTTTCATCTCCTGTTTGAAAGCGATCTGTCTGGACTGTCATATGCAGTGAACCACATCTTGAAAAGTGGTATACACATGCAAAACATCTCGGCAAGTGATTTTATGGATAAAGTGAATGTCCAAGATAGTATTTTGGATTCTCACCTGATTAATCTCATGGCGTGTCAGCGTGGTACTAATGAGTACTGGTACCGTCGTCATGGTGATTTAAAATGTATGCTGAGGAACTTAGGTACTCCCACATGGTTCCTCACTCTGAGCTGTGCCGAGTATGGCTGGGAAGACTTACTTGAATTTCTACGAGAGGCAAATGCTAACGTAGAAAACATCGAATTCAAGACACCCGGAGAACTGTGCTCTTTGGATCCAGTCAATGTATGTAGGTACTTCAATCATAGATTTGAAGCTATGATGTCTTTCATCATGAATAAGAAGAATCCACCTCTTGGAGAGGTGTTGGATTTCTTCTGGAGAAAGGAGTACCAAGCAAGAGGTGCTCCTCATATACATATGTTGCTGTGGATCAAGGATGCACCTAAATTTGGAACGGATCCAGAAGACTCAGTGATGAGTTTCATCCAACAGTATTCTACGTGTGCTGTTCCAAACGCAAAGGAGAAGAAAAGCCTAAGAGAAAAAGTTCTGCGTTTCCAAAGCCATCGATGTGGAAAGTACTGCCGTCGTAAATTCCGAAAGAAAGACAAGTTCTACACCAAATGTCGTTTCGGCTTTCCACGACCGGTGATTTCTAAAGGAAGAGTAAACAGTTTGATGTCTTCGCTGCGACATAATGTGATGAAGAAATCACCTAAAAACACTTACAATTTGAAGAGGAACGAAGAGTCCAAGTACATCAACGACTACAACCCGGTGATTTTGTCCATGTGGAATGCTAACATGGATATACAGTTTGTGGCTGATAACTGTATGGCTGTGGCTCGGTATGTGACGTCTTACATCACCAAAAAAGAGAAGACAGAATTGAAGGATATGTGGGAGGACATTTCCCATGAAAAGAGCCTCAGCAAGAAGTTGTACAGTTTCAGTCTGAAGATGTTGTCGCATCGAGAAATCGGAGCGTACGAATGTTCTGACCGGTTGTCTTCAGCAAGTCTCTATGCCAAGTCCAGGAGTATCGTTTGGGCGAGTCTTGGTCTTGCTGCAACGCGTAATCGAGTTCTCAAACCTGTGCGGGAAATTGAGTATTTGGCGGAAAAGGAGCCAAACAGTACCGACATTTTGAAGACAAACATGTTGGATACATATTATCCAAATCGAAGCAGTCACCTAGAGAATGTTTGTCTGTATGAGGTTCTGCAAAATTACATGTTCAAGAGGAACATCAAAGAAGATACTGAGAAAGGAGTGTATGCTGTAATAGGAAGTGAGGGATGTCTGGTCAAGCAAAGAAAATGCCACTTGATAAACCATCGAAAATTGAGTGGCGAATCTCCTGAAAAAAAGGAGTTTTTCTATTTAGCACTTTTGCAACTTTTCAAGCCTTGGCGTGCAGAAGAGGAACTGCTTGGAGATTTCCTCTGTTATGAAGACTCTTTCAATGCCGCCAAGGAGACCATAGAATGTCCTGCTTTTCCCAAATATGTAGAAATGTTGAATGCGGAAATTGAGCAGGAAGCAACGATTGCAGCCGAGATTGCCAGAGACAGTTCTCAGGACAGTCAGAGTTCTGCTTCATTGAGTCAGGATCCACTAGGAGGACCTCTTATTGAAAATGAAGCTGCCACTGCTATGAATGAGGTGGAAAGAGCCATGGCACATGCTCAAGAGGATGCGGTTAACTTAGAAGAGTTGGAAAGGCAACTCAACGTTGAGCAGAGGAAAATATATGACGAAGTTACCATGCAAATTGATCATGGATTAAGTCATGATAAGAAAGAGTGCTCATGTACGTCGTTGAAGCCTGTCCGACTGTACGTGAGTGGAGAAGCGGGAACTGGAAAAAGTTTCCTCATTAAAGCAATTTCATGCTATTTGCAGGAAAGGACAGAGTCATCGCTGTCTTGTGTTGTCACTGCTCCAACTGGACTGGCAGCACATAATATTAAAGGGATTACTTTACATTGTTTACTGATGCTGCCAGTGGAGCATGACAACAAATTAGAATATCACAAGCTATCTGGAGATGCTTGTTTTGAAGTTTCAAGAATCTTGAGGAAAATGAAACTTCTTATCATTGACGAAGTAAGCATGGTTTCCAATGTCATGCTTGCCTTTGTGCATTTGAGGATGCAAGAAGTTCTCAAAACAGAGTATGATGTGTTATTTGGTGGCAAACACATCATTGTTTTCGGAGATCTTCTGCAGCTGACACCAGTGAAAGGGCAACCTGTGTTCAAAATGCTCACGCATGAAGATACCAGGAAGTGCCTAGGCAGCATTGGCAACGTCAATATATGGTTAAACTTCAATTATGCTGAACTGCATGAAAATATGCGTCAGGCAAAGGATGAAGTTTACAAGACTATTCTACAAGATGTTAGAATTGGAAAAGTGACCGAGCATGGGAAAGAAGCTTTACATGCACGATTACTGTCAAATTTATATCCAGAACAAGATGTTGTGCCTGAGAATATTTTTCAGAAAATTACTGATAAGAAATCTGGAATATGTTTGATGCCAACTCTTGCAGAATGTGCCAAATTTAACAACAAAATGTTGCATTTAGAAAAGCAAGAGATTGTGAAAGTGGAAGCTATTGATAGAGTAGAGCATATGGGATCAACAATTATTTTGTCTGAGAATCTGAAAACAAAATTGGATTCATTAGAGAAGAGTATATCTAAAACTGCAGGTTTTGAAAAGACTCTGAATGTGTGCTTGAACTGCCGTATAATTTTAAGAAGGAATTTACATGTTGAAAGAGGTCTGGTAAATGGATCAATGGGTAATGTTGTTGATTTTGTGAAATACAGAAATAGAGATGGAATTGAATTTTTAAAAATTAAATTTGATGGCATTGAGGAAGTACAGCTAATTGCTCGTTGTTCTGCTAGATTTTTGCTTGTAAAAGACTTATATGTTCGCCGTAAGCAGTTCCCTGTTTGCTTGGCATATGCGGTGACAATTCATAAATCGCAAGGTTTAAGTGTAGACACTGCATTGGTGAATATTGGCAGTTCTGTGTTCAAGGAGGGTATGGCATATGTGGCATTGTCACGAGTTAGAACTTTATCGGGATTGTACTTGATTGAGTGTGATGTCAGAAACATTTGTGCAGATCTAGATTGTGTTAAGGAATACAATAGGTTAAGAAGAGAGTATGCGCCACATTTGCCTCAGTTTCCTTTGTTTGAGAAACGTCTGGTAGGCCGGAAACGAAGAAATGAGAACAATACTGGGGAGGTTGTAGCAAAAAGACAAAAAGTGAATGAACCTAAAATTACAAGCAGAAACAAAGAGGATTCTGTTGAAGATGTTGTTGGTTTTCAGTTTGAAAACAGTTCTGGTGTCAACTGCTATGCTAATGTAGTAATTAATGTTTTGTTTTCTCTAAAAAATGTAAAAGAAGAGATTGTGGTCAATTCTGATCAAAGATTTTGCAGTTTGTTAAATTCTGTGTTAGAGAAATGTACCACTGATAGAAGAAACATAGAAAGTGTGTCTGAAATTAGAAATCTGTTAGATAGATGTTCAGGCCAAACACAATTCTCTCAAAATATTCAGCAAGATTGTCAGGAGTTTTTAATGTATATGCTTGATGTATTACATGCTGAAGGTGTAGATGTAGATCAGCTGTTTGGGCTTTCTTATCAATGGCAGCATGACTGCGAGAACTGTATGGTATCAAGTACTACTAGTGTAGACTCAGAAAGATTTATATATTTAACTTTGCCAGACAGTAAATCAGTCTCCTTTAATAAGCTAGTAAAAGCTGCTAATCACAACATGGAGTGTAGCCAATGTAAATCTGAAATGATGTCCACATTATTTATACGAACATATGGCCAGTACGTCATTTTAATGTTCCAACGATGTAGGCCTGATGGAACAAAATTGACAACTTTAATAAAAAAATTTGTAGCTTCGCAGTTGTCAATATCAGGAAGGACTTTTGTAACTACAGCAATTATATATCATGACGGCCCTTCAATATCATCAGGACATTACACAGCTTATTTAAAGTCTAGAAATGGCTGGTCATTCTGCAATGATTCTGTTTTAATTTTCAAAAAAAAATTGCCGTATGACCTTAAAAACTCTTACCTGGTGTTTTTAAAACCAAAATTTTAGGAAAATAATCTCGGGATATGATCTGTGGAATTTCAAGAAGTTCTAATGGCTCCTACACAATTTGGCCTTGAGGATAAGTGTAGTTCAGAGACATAACTTCTAATCATAGGATTGGACATCATGGAGATGTATGTGCACTTTAAATGAGTTCAGAAAAACTGTTTCTTTTCATAAGCTAATTGAAGCAGCCAATCAAAACATGGAGTAGAGGGAATGTAAGTCTGCAATGCTGTCTACTGTTTTACATTGCTTTGTGATTAAAAGTGATGTAGAGAATTAAATAATTGTAGTACTCATAGAGGTAGTGTAAGTCTGCTTCATATTAAGCAGTATCAGTGTCATAGGAAATGTAGAACATGACTGAGCAAGAAGGGGAAGATATTACTATTCCAGGATTGTGAAAATGATCTTCAACATTTTAATTCTGAAAGTTGCGGAAATGCCAAATGATGGGATTGGCTTACAAGAAATCCAAGAGTTATAAATATCTCTGACTAGATTTGGCCTTGTGGAAAATAGTGGTAGAGAGCAAGAAGTCATTTATTGCATGTAACGTGTTTTTAAAAACGATGGAGGTTTTCTTTCAGAAAGTGGCGGGCTGAAAGTAATAACAGCACAAAAGAGTGTAAGCTGTTCATAGGACATCCTTGGACGTCATGGAAAGTAAGTTAACTTTAAGGAGTTCTGAATTTTAATTTCTGATGTTGTATGGGTTTTTTAAACACAATCATTTTGATTGTGTTTTTTTTTCCCCGCTGTTACATGATGAATACCTTCAAGTCACTGTTTTTAGTGAATTTTGATACATTCTGAGAACAGCAAAAATAAACCATTTAACATGTATAATTAATTCTGTACTGTTTGCATTTATGATGTATATGTAGAACTGTGTAGGAGGCATGGAGAAGGTGAGTTTTCTGTAAGTGTTAAATTTATTGTATGCAGTGCTGCACTTCTACGTATTTTTTCATATGCTGGACTACATCTGCACAATGAGATACCTAAGCAAAGGAAACACAAGTGATGTGATTGTGAAATGAGCAAAATAAATTGCACATATTTCAATTACATCACCTGTGTTTCCTATCATTACGAATCACATTGTGCAGATCAAGTTTAGGTCTGTCCAGGGAAACATAGGAGGTTTCTACTTTGTTGAAGAGTGCAGTGGACATGACTCACTTCATTAGTAGACTTTCACAGATATTATCTCCTCTGTACACTTCAACAAGTGTAAATCTCATCTTGAACTCTGAGTAGGCCTCACCTCAAACAAATCTCTGGATAGGAGACATGTTATTGGCATACTGAAGCGACACTTTTCTGAAACAAGAGCAATGCAAAAGATGCACCATGTTTTAAGATAGGCCTCACTTCATCTGCATCAAGATACTGTTAGTTTAAAATGTATATCTTTAGGATTGTGTAGAGGACCTGGAGAAGCAGAAGCTTCTGTCAGTGTCAAAGTTGTTGAAAAACTATTTGTCCTTCAATATTTTCCCTTGTCTTTTGTAATTTTTAAATACATATTTTAATTTTTTTCAAATGTTGGTTCTCTCTTTCACAGATTGAAAGTATAGAAATAAAATGTGATTAATTTAACGGCAATTACAAGGTAAATAGTTGTACTCTTTTCGTTACATTTCTATCACATTCACCTACTATTAGATCCACTGCTTCACTTCTTTAATCCTCAGTTTCCTGCCTTTGCTACTTTCCTCATTCCTTTCTCTATTACCTATTTACTCAACTCCTTCCACTCTTTTTCTCAGTCCCTCTGTTCTCATAGTTCCTCAGTCTTGTTCACTCACTCCATCTCTATTACTCTTAGTGTCTGTGAATTACTTTCCCAACTTTTTTTTTTTTGGACCGCTTCCCGGGAAGTTGCCCGGTTCGCAAACCAGCAGCGTTATGGCAGTCCACCATTTTGTGTTTCGGTCGAATCAAGATACAAGATGGAGGGCAAATAATGTTCAGAATGGGTAGAAGGGGGCACGGTAGATGTATCTTGACCCCCTTGGTTTTCTGAGGGTGGCTGAGGAGGACCATAGTTCTTCACTCTTGTTCACTCTCTCTGTTTCTATTAATGTCACTGTTTATGACTGATCAAAAAAATGTTTTTTAAAAAAGAACAGTAACTATAAGGGAAGGAAATAGACAGTTATGTTAAAAGAAAGACAGCTATAGGGAGTAAACTAAGGATACTGTTACCCACAATCCACTGCTGTTGATGTTACTGACCATGTCATGAATGATGTAATATGTGACATCATCAGCAGTGGATTGTAGGTAACAGTATCCTTAGTTTACTCCCTAGAGCTGTCTTTCTTTTAACATAACTGTCTGTTTGCTTACCTTATACTTACTGTTCTTTTTTTTAAAAAATATTTTTTTTGGTTAGCTTCCGGTACGCGTACCGGGTAGCGCTCCGGGAGCGAACTAAGAGAAATAGAGGTTGGCAGAGTTCCAAATATTCTACCAATTTTTTTATAATGGGGAGTTAGTTCTGAAAAGAACTTTTTTTTTTATGTTTTTGTTGTTTTATATTTTTTTTTGTATTTTTTGAACATTTTTTTACTTTTTTTGTATTTTCTGAACGTTTTTAAAATTTTTTTGGTTTTTTTGGGGGGGGGGAAACAAAAACGATCCATTATAAAGGGCTCAACAGGAGCAAAAAAAAAAAAAAAGAATTTATTTTTTGGTGCGTCTCGTACAAACATTAATATGATTTTGAATTGCTCGCAAAATCAAAGTGATGCTACTTTCTCTGTAGCAGATGAAAGTGCCACATTCCACGCACACTTGCTTTACGTGCCCAAACAACATTTGGATGTTTGCAATCGTCTCCCTCGCCTCTGGTCCCGACACCTCTGGAACCACCGATCTTCTTGCCATTGGGAGGGGATTTTGTTGTTCGTCACGTAGCTGGGCAGCACTATAATTATTTGGGTGCCACCTACTCATATGCCGATGCATAGTATGATTGCCATAACTGTATTTTTTATCAGTGCCCCTAGACAATCTATCACCGCATATGCGGCAAAACACGTAACGTGCATTGACTTTCTTTTGCCCCTCAGGAATTCTGTAGAATTGCCAGATATAATTCTCCTTTCTGTTGTACCTCCTGGGCTCCTCTGGCAGAAACTCATGCTGTTCCTCCTCTTCCTCCTCTTCCTGTTCTTCCTCTTCTTGCAAAATTACTTCTGCAGGTGGTCCTCTCTTTCTTGGATTTGGTGGAGGTGGTGGGCTAGCACCAGCTGAAGCTACTAATGAAGCCATCACAAAGTATCAATAAAGGGTCTTTCTCTCACCAAGATGAAAGTCAGAGTGATGAAAGAAGGAGGGGTTTTCATCATTTGGGAAAAACAAAAGTTCTAAACCAATGAAAAGTGTCCATTTTAGATCACATGACCTTGTATTACATCATTAGGAAACCAAAAGTGAAATGAACCAATGAAAAGTGTTATTACCGAGTCACATGACCTGCTATGTTTACGTTACGCGGTCGGCGCCGCGCCGCGGATCGCTTCCAGTTCGCGTACCGCTACGCTTCCGGGTACGCGAACGTAGCACGTAATATGACGTATTACGCGAGAACGCGAAACGTCATGCTGACGCGAAGCGTCGCGATGTTGTTTTGTAACGCGAGAGGTGCGCAAAAGGAACGTTTACCAGTTCGCGTACCGGGTCGCGCCTCCGGATTGAGCTAACGGGAAGCTAACCGGTACGCGTACTGGGAGCGAAACAAAAAAAAATAAAAAAAAAATTGTATAAAAAACATGTAAAAAATATTTTTCTTTTTAAAGAATAATACATTGTAAAGGTTTTGATATTAGCTATTAAAAAACCAATGAAATTCACTGAAAAAACCATAGGTTATACACCATATATAGTTAGGAATTAGCATTTAAAAAACCTTATTTTACTCACACAAAACCAATGAAATTCCATATATAGTTAGTTGTACTAACTATATATCACGCACCCGCAATCCACTGCTGATGATGTCACATATTACATCATTCATGACATGGTCAGTGACATCACTGATGACATCACTGATGACATCTCAAATGACATCACTGATGACATCACTGATGACATCTCAAATGACATCACTGATGACATCACTGATGACAACATCCAGTGACTGTATTTTTCTGTAAAGTTAAAATATGTCTTACATATTTATGAATGAGTCGATGTATAAGTGTCTGGACGAAGGATTTAGTAGGTGCATGACTGAATGTATGAGTGAGTGATTAAATGTGTCTCACTGAGTGCATGGGTTAGTGACTAAACTGTCTTAATTTGTGCATCATTATGTCTGTTGTTCTGTAAACTGCTGCATGTGTTGATCAGTAGCTATATGAGTAACTATATAGGTTATTGATTGGTTGCACAAGCATTTGTATGGGAGACTGAGTGTGTGTGTGGGTGGCTGGGAAGTGTATGACTCTGTGCATAGATGTATGGATTCAAAAGTGCATGTTGGAAATAGCTGTATGGGCGGTTGACTGTGTGCATGACTGTATTGGTGAGTGAATAGATATCTCAGTGCTACATGTCAAATTAAGTACATATGTAAAATACAGTACATGTGAGAGTTGACATATATAAATAACTGTGCATAAGAGCCAGTGAATGTGTGAGTGGCTGTATGGATCATTGTGAACTTGTATCCAGGATTGTATAAGTGAGTAAATATGTTTTAGTATATGTTTGAATAAGTAAGGTGTGTTTAACTGTATAGTTAAGGAAACGGAGGTGTGATTGATTGTTTGCATGACTGTCTAGGTGTGTGTGTAACTTCATGGATGAGTGACAATCTGTGAGTCTGTGTTTACACTGAGTGTATCTAAGGTTATATTACAGTCTGAAGAGGTTCATCGTATTATCACATGAATGATTTCATCAGTGATGTCATCAGTGATGTCATTTGAGATGTCATCAGTGATGTCATCAGTGATGTCACTGACCATGTCATGAATGATGTAATATGTGACATCATCAGCAGTGGATTGCGGGTGCGTGATATATAGTTAGTACAACTAACTATATATGGAATTTCATTGGTTTTGTGTGAGTAAAATAAGGTTTTTTAAATGCTAATTCCTAACTATATATGGTGTATAACCTATGGTTTTTTCAGTGAATATATATATATATTCACTGAAAAAACCTTAGGTTTCACACCAGTTATAGTTAGGTGGAAATTTTACTCGCATAAAACCATTGAAATTCCCACGTTATAGTTAGTTGGACTCACTATAACTTGCGCGTGCAATGCACTGCTGATGACGTCACATATTACATCACTCATGACATGGTCAGTGACATCACTCATGACATCACTGATGACATCTCAAATGACATCACTGATGACAACATCCTTGTGACAAAGTGGCAGACCTCCTATCAGCATAAAATAACCTTTCACACACACATTCAAAAATAGAAACTAACATGTTCTTAAAAAAGGAGAAACCAATACCAATTACAACAACTTATTAGGTCATTCCAACATCTACATACACATCCACTCATTCACCAACAGTACTATATAGTCACTCATGCATGTACTTACTCATCATATGTACTCATACACCTATACATCCTGTTACACACTAATACTCATCCATATAGTTACTCACACACAAATTCACACATGCAAATAAACTATCAAAAAACCATTTACTTGATTATACTGCTATATACACACCACTACACATACTTCTACAGAAACGGAAACATATTTACTCTCTTAAACAATCAATTATTAAAACACATACTCACTAACCCACCCATACACACAATCATCCACCCATACAGTCTTGCACACATGCTGTCTTCAAAATACATACAAATAGTGAGTCACTCATTCATGCATCTGTGCTCTAAGTAATATCCCCCACCGAACCATACAGACACTGATACTGATACTCAAAAAACAACTAATAACCCATATACACACTCCTGTAGCTACTCACCAACCCATGCAGCCACTTATACACAAAGTGAGACACAGATACATATATTTAAATATTTAAACATTACTCGCTAATATATGTATTCACTAAGATACATTTAATAAGTCAGTTAACCAATCAATTTTACACAAAAAAAACATCCATTTAGACATTTATTTACCCATTTATTCTTCCATCAACCTTTAGATTGAAAGATACACATTCACTGGATGATGTCATCAGTGATGTCATTTGAGATGTCATCAGTGATGTCATGAGTGATGTCACTAACCATGTCATAGACTCTTCATAAACTTTATTGAGATTGTATAAACCTATCAAGGTTTCTTCAAGCTGTGCACGTAGGCAGCTACCTCTATTCTAGAGGTGGCTATCCATTTATGTTTATACTTTACGCTGTATGGAACAGACAGCGATACCAACGTAGCACGCAACAAACTGTTTAAATCGACACGAATTTAAGAACACACTAGCTGTGCGAGTCCTAACCTTTTGAATTAAGTCTTGAAGAAGCCAGGATTTCAGATTTCATTTATATATATAAATTCACTGAAAAAAACAAAGGTTACAGGGATGGTATGTTTAGGAAATGGAACCTTTCTCAGACTGCTGTGTGTAAGTCTCGAAGAAACCGGGATTTCAGATTTCATATATACATGTTGGTGATTTAGTGGATGTGTCAGTATGGTCGAGTAACTGAGTATGTGAAAGGCAGCATACGTGAGTTCGGGGTATATGAGTGACTGTGTGTGTGAGTGACTGAATGTGAGAGTGGCTATATGGATGAGTGCATGCTTCTATCAGTGACTGTACAGGTGAGTGAGAATTTGTTACTATTTGTATGAGTAAGTAAGTGGGTGGGGATGTAACTGTTTGGGTGAGTAAGTGACTGTATGACTGACTTTATTGATGAGTGTCTGGGTGTGTGAGTAGTTCTTTGGGTGACTCACTCAGTCTGTGAAGGCCTGTATGGTTGTATGAGTGGATATGTCAATGGCTGTATTAGTGAGTAAGTGGATCTATGAGTGGCATAGCCTCCCCAGGCCACTTTCAGCCACAGGGACCCCTTTCCCCTAGGTTTGGCCATTTTCTACATGCATTTTTATGGGATGGGGTCCCAGCGGCCCCCCTCCTGGGATATATGTGGACCCGGGGTCCCCATCCCCCATGGAAAGGCCATTTCTTTTTTTAATTCTTTGAATGGAGTGCTGCCCCCCCTACCCAGGCTTCTTTCGGTCTTGGGGTACCCTTCCACAGGGGCCCGACCATTCCTTTTTTTTATGGGCGTGTGGCCCCATTCACAGGTCGATTTCAAACCCGGGGACCCCCTCCCCTGTTTTATGGCCATCTGTTTGCAGAAAGTGGGGCGCATAAAGACCCCATGGTCCGGCAGTCTCCTGCTTCCTGTGGGAGCCGGCATGGCTTTTGACCCCCAGGTAGCTGCTGACATGCAGCTCCCTGGGGTAAAACGCACAGTGCTCCACTTTGAACAAATGAGAGCAAAATGCTCTCACTTTTTCAAAGTGGAGCACTTGTTTGCTATGGGATGGCGGGAGCAGTGCTCCTTCCAGCCCATAGCAAACTGCAATGTCATGGGTGGGCACCCCGGGACATTGCTGGATCTGGCCCTGGGGGGGGTGGCAGACCCAGTGCCATTTATGGCTTTACAAGGGGGTCAAGCGGCCTCCCTCCAACAGTATTGAAGTCCAAGGGAGGTGAAGGTTCCTGGGGCTGTGTGGGAGGCTGGAGTCCTCCCATACTCTATTTTATCATGTAGCCTCGGGGAGGTGGTGGGCCGCAAGGCACTGTGTGGGAGGCTGGAGCCCCCCACGCATCTTTACATTGTAGCCCCAGAGAGGTAGCAGTCCCTAGGGCTGAGAGGGCCGTGAGGCCCCCACATTAAACAAGATTAGCGATGGGGAGGTGACAGTTCTGGGTCTGCATGGGAGGGTCAGGAGCCTCCCACACCTTTATTTAAAAAATCAAGCCCCAGGGAGGTGACAGTCTGCAGGGCTGTGGGGGGCCCACGTGGCCCCTGCAATTAATTAACTCAGCCCTGGGCTGTGGAGGTCCATGCGGGATGCCATATGTATTCAAATTATTGCCCTCAGGACCTGGCCCACCCGGGTACTGATTAAATGAGGTACAAGAGGCCGCACTTCATTTTAAAAAAAAAGTTTTGCCCGGATTCGCAGATCCAACATGAATCCTGCCGAATTATTTAAAAAAAATGATTTTTTGGGCATGGATCCCCTGAGAAGGCCTAAGGGGTCAGGGTGTTTCTACCCTGCCCCCTTTTCTTAATTTTTGTATCTTTTTTAACCTTTTTCCTTGTGACTAGGTTCAGCCAAGTCACAAGATAGCTGACAACACTTCCTGGTTGGATCTGTTGGCGGCCAATCATATTGAAGGCTCGAGATCGGGAGGGTTTGTGGATCCTCCACGGACACATTTGTATATCTGAAAATTGTGTAAATTTCTCAGAAACTACTGAACGGATTTACACCATTTAACAAATAGAGTGCTTTCTGAACCAAGAGCTACCTTTTTGCCAAATTTTTGTAATTCTGTTCAACAGTTCGAGCTGTAGCTGTGTCTAAAGTTTACAATGGATATTAACATGGAGAAAAAGCGTTTGGGACCCCCCTTTTTCTCGGCCCCCACTTGACGTTTCACCCCAAAACTATCAACACAATAGCTGTAGTGAGAGGGCCATTAGTTTTGAAAATTTCGCGAAGATTTGTCAAACGGCGCTAAAGATGTTGGCAAAAGAAAAAACGCCTTTTGAATAGAAGCAAGGTCCTATTTATAACTACCTACTGGCGAAACCCCGAAACCAGTCTTAGGATGCTTGTTTCCAGTCCAGGGAGGACCTAGCCTGGGAGTGCGGGTGGGACTGTTCCCATTGGGCACAGGGTCAAGACTGATTTGCATATGGCAGGGTTCGAACTGGAATGGCATGGCGGGCAAAAAAACGATGGATTTAGGCCCAGATCTCTGTACTGGGATGAATGTATGACATTGTTCTGCATTCTGTCGATCAATTGTTGTTTTTGCATTAGCCAAACTTTCTCAGCAGTTGCCTCATAACAAAGGCAACACAGATACACTCAAGTGCATTAAGCTTTTTATTTCTCGACCAAAGCACATAAACTAAAGAGTGACATAGTACGTGAGCTAATAATTAACGCATGGCGCGGGCACTCTTTGTCGTAGAAATCTAAGGTATAACTGGCAAATATCAGTGTGTTTTTTTGTTTTTAAACAATAGCTGTTGTGTTATTTCAAAACTTAACTATAATGCTACTTTATCCTTTTTTTGGTGAGGGTAATACGAGCATATTTTTACATAATGTAAGATCCTATTACCACACTTAACTGTAAAGTCACCGTAATCTTTGTTGTTTCTAGTGAATTTCTAGTTTTTTTAATGCAAATTACGATCCTTTTACCATACCTACCTATAATGTCCCCCTCGAAGCACAGCTATTGGTCGTGTGTGGCAATGGTTTACAGCCCCAAATCTGACGGGTATGTCCAACTGTGGATCTTGTGCTCGTTGTACCATAGGACTCAAGCTATGCCTCATTGATGAGACCTAAATAGGTTAAAATCAGTCTGGGGTTTCTTGTTGTCCCTTCCCGAGTGGGTCTTGCCTGGCATTTCTGGACGCTGTTGCCATGATCGCCATGGTTGGTAGTGATTTGCAAAAGGTCCAGATTGGCATTGTGGGTGAAAAACAATGGATTGGAATGCTACCCAAGCAATTGGCAGTGGCTGAGAATAATTCAAGCATTCTATCCATCACTTTTTTTGTTTTTGCAGTTTACACCCGAACTTCGAAGGTAAGGCCCAGACGTGGGTCCCATGCTCAGTGTGCCATAGGACTCAAGCTATACTTTACTGTTGAAACCTAAGTAGGTCTAAACTTGTCTGGGGTTCCTTTTGGTCCCTTCTGGAGGGAGCCTTGCCCTGCAGTTTGGGATGGGCTATTTCCATGAGGATCAATGTTGTTACTGATTTGCATAAGGCAGGCCTTAGTCCAGAGTGGTCTAGTGGGTGAAAAACAATGGGTTGGAATTGTCCCCCATTCAATTGCCGGTACCTGACAATTAATTCAGTCATTTCATCATCACTTTATTGTTGTTGAAATTGGACAAGCAGGGACAAAGAAAAATAGTGTGGGTCCCAAAAGTTTGATTTTTCATTTTGATTCCCATAGGAGGGTTAATTCTCTGATATCAAACAATATGAACTGAACAAAACTGTGCAGAGAGTTAGAATTTATTCAAGGATTTTATGTTTTTCGGTTTAGTTTAAATCCATGCAGAAGCTTTGAAGGGATTAGAGTTTAAAGGGAGGCTGATTTGGCCATGAAGGTTTTAAAGAGAAGAAAAATGTGAGTAATCTTAAGAGTTGTGGAACTACAGATATCCTTGATTCTTATCATAAAAAAAATCAACAGAACCAATTGGCCATGGGAGCTTTTAATTTGGTCATTGTTGATGCCATCAATAATTTAATTTTTGTTGTGACCATTAGTGTCAGCAATGATGTCATTTGACATGTCATGATGGTGTAAAATGTGAGGTCATAAGAAGTGTGTGACAGGGGTGCAAGCTATAGCTTAGCTCACTTAACAGTAGCCGACACATTTTTGTGTTTTTCAGGTACTGTTTTGTATACACAACTGTACTTTAACTCTCGAGAATGGGAAGCACTGAAAGCATGCAACCCTTTAGACCTCACTTCATCACCTGTTGTATGTTGAGCACTATTCCCCATCACTGAGCCGGTGACCGATGTCCATGCTGAGTGAGCAAACATCAACCTACCAAACTCAGGGGTGGAGGTATAAAGCTTTCACTTTATAACTTGATAACAATAGAACTTAACATGACCGTCTATGATCTGATCTTGAAGAGGCTGTAGGAGTTTTTGTAGGCCACTGTAGATACTACACCATGAGAGAGCAGAAAGCATTGCCTGCCAGTCCTCTGTGTTTTCCTCTTTCCAGATCAGAATGCCTAGGCTTGGTGGATATCGCACATTATTGTACCTCATGGTATGAGTGATAATTATTATCACAGAACAATAGTTGACCTTTGGCCTTCTGCACCTCCGCCAGCATGAACCTCTCAAACACCTGATATGACATTTTACTCCCATTTTCCTCTGTATGTCTCCAGGTTGATACCACGCTCAGACCCGCCCAAAGCCAAGCACATCCAAGACCACAGTTTTCATGCATGTTGTTTCGTGTAATGGTGAACACAGAAGGGGGTCAGCCAGCAAACCCATGTGTTCGAAGAGGATAATCCCGTCATATAACATGGATGCCAAGTGATCACATTCAAGAGGCATTCATATTAGAAGAAAGGATTCTCCTTCCAATGCATTGGGGGTTGCATGCTTGAACATTGTATTTTATTTTATTAATTAGTGGTGTAATCTTTTTACATACTGCCTCACATGTTGCAGTCAAGATGGAACAACAAACTACCTTGGTGAATGTGGTGGTGGAAGAAGCAACACAAATGAGGAGGTGGGGCGCCACACTGCCTTTGGCCTCCATCGTGACTCCTCTTTTTAGGTCGCAGCCTACCTGACAGCGCAGATGTCTGCTTTTGCTAAAGATATGTTTGGGACTTTCAGAAAGTTGACCTAGGAATGCCCGGTGGAAGCAACCCGGTGGAAGGAGGGCTTTGGCATGTCTGCGGCTCTAGGCTTGCCGGGGTTGCGTGGCGAAGGTTGAGTGGAGGCACCTGGCATTAGCCCTTTTTCATGCTGCCCTCTAAAAATGCTGGGAGAATTCAAGTCAGCACATGAACTATTATTTGTCGATAGTGGCAGAAGGCTGATTGTGTGCCAAGGCTGATCGAGGAACAGAGGTAAGTAAGGAACTCAAAGATAGAAAAGGTGTAATTGTTTCACCAACTGAGGCTATGTTTGTTTATTTTTAAACATCAGCGGTAAAATTAAGTTATCATAATTTAAAGTCAAGAGTGGAGCTGTCCTCCCCAGTAATTACGGGAGCCGGGGAAGTACCACCCTACCATGCCTCACCATTGTGGCTCTGTGCCCCGAGAGGGTCCAAAGAAAAAGAGAAGCTAATAAAAATGGCACCGGCCAAAGTAAGAGCCCGCAAAAACTTAAAAACTGGAAAAAAGTCTGAGAAGAACCTATCAGATATCGGACAAGGCAGTGGAACAGGCAACCCAAAATCGGCGTTAAGTGAGCCAGCTAGAAGGAAGAAGCAAACTGCAAGAAAGTCCAATCCTTATTACTGACACCCAAATCTGCGAAGCCAAAAGTAACAAGGGGCGGCTCATCAGTATCGAATTCGATCAAAGAGTTTTTGGGAAGACACTTTAAGGGGAAGGATGTAACTAGTATGGAGGCAAGTGTCGTGGCAGATACAAACTCTGAGGCTAGGAGAGATGAGATCTTAACCTCCTTGAATCAGTCTATACTTAATTTATCTGGGGTCCCGCTGAATCCACGATTGTCTTCTTCACCAAGAATGTTTCAGCGGTCACTTGATTG
Organism: Lissotriton helveticus; assembly: GCF_964261635.1. NCBI lineage: Eukaryota > Metazoa > Chordata > Amphibia > Caudata > Salamandridae > Lissotriton > Lissotriton helveticus. Next base: position 1,582,735,368 of record NC_136059.1, on the reverse strand, counting down.
TGAAATCGAGGACGAAGGTGAAGATATACCCACAAGTAGTAAAGAAATAGGCTCAACAAACTTAAATGGAACTATGTCACAATCTAAGGAGAATGTGGATTGCTCTTTTGGTTTAGGGAATGACCAATTGCACTCACCACTGCTTGGGCTTGAGGTTACAGGAACCTCGAGTACTTCCATGCTTGAGGTTATGTGGATCCTTCAAAAAACCCTGCAGGGTCTGCTAGAGGTTTCTGTAATAAACAACGATCTTTTAAAAACCCAAGGGGAGCAGTCCACAGCAATTTGGGGTGAGTTGTCCCAAATTAGAGGGTTAATGCCGGCTCTAGTTAGACCGATTGGTGGAGATCAGGAGGGTGGTAGGTAGTAAAGAGGAGAAGGAGGATGCGGTAAGAGTCACAATGTCAAAGAAAGAGGAACCATCAGTATATATATAAAGGCAACCAATGTTTGTGAATAAATGCGGTAAAATTAGATATTATACGAGTAGATTCCAGAGAAGGGAGGTTGCTCGGCCAAAAAGATGTCTATCAAAATATCCAGTCAGGAAGTTGAGAAGAGTGGAAGGAGAAAAGATGGAATTAGTAGGTAAAGAGAGGGGAAAATACAAAGACTAAAGGAGAACAAGGTAAAGTCCACGGGGGTACAGGAAGAACATTGGAAAAGTTTAGAAAGATTAAAGATCATAAAAGTGTACTGGTACCTATAATAAGGGAGATGGAGGCAAAGAGGGGAAAAGTTCAAAAAGGGGAACAATGAAACAAGTAAGCTCAGGAGACTTAGGAATGCCTAGGTGCAACAAGACCACGGTTGAAAATGAGAAGGGAGATCATTTGTTAATGAGATGGGAAGCCAACTTAAAGGGGGATACCTATGATTCTATTCAAGCAGGTACTCAAGATCTATGGGTTTTCCTAAAACCTGATAATGATGGTAAAGGTGGAAAAATGTTAGAAAACTAAACCCATTAAATCAATCTCAACTCTTATTCACTATGGCAAAATGTGCAAGTTTAAGGAGCATTGGCACAAAGGACCTTAAAGAAGCAGGGTTTGTTACAAGCAGTACAGGGGGTGAAGTGACTAAGGTCCTCTTTTATTCTGCCTGGGTGAAAGATGCAGTGGAAAAAGCTACAAATGAGCTACAAAAGGAGGGGATTAGATTGGTAAGAAAGGAGGAAATACAGGGACAGTACTTCCTTACGAACCATGCTGGTATAGGGTTACGACAGATAAGGCTAATCAACTCGAATTTTTATAACAAGGAGGATATTGCAATTACTGTAACTGATTATGAATTTGCAGGGTATGAAGAAGATGTATTTGCCGTAAATAGGTATAAAGCGCTAGCATCCCCAGATTTTAGGGAGTATGATGAAGAGGCATTTTTTAGTGAAATCGACTAGGAGCATGGGTCGTCACACAGTCTATCAATCCTATCATGGAATATAAATGGTTACAAGAAAATATCGGCACAGAACGAGTTCGATAAAATTATAAAGAGTAACGATATCTTGTGCCTACAGGAGACATGGCTGTGTGACGATACCCTAGAATCCTTAGTTACAGAAGGATTCGCTCAAAACTCCAAAGCAGCAAAGAAAAATAATCTGGGGAGGCCATCAGGGGGTCAACTTACGCTGGTCTCCTCACAGATAGTTAGGAAAATTGAAAAGTTAAATTTACTTTGTGAGTGGGCGTTGGGCTGCAGAATCCTACCGCAGAAGGTAGACCCCCGCTATGAGGGAATATGCATCATAAATGTATATATGCAGAAGGGAAAGGATCATGAATATAGGGGAACTTGGGAAAACTAAAAGACGGTTTAGAGTCCATTAGCGTTAAGCATGAGAAGGACATAGTATTGGTAGTAGGTGATTTTAACCATAGACTAGATCCCCAAAGGATGGATAGTTGGCATAAAGAATTCTTAGAATCCCACAATATCGAAGTAGCAATCTTTCCTAGGGGGGAGATCACATCAGGACGAGACGTTCACTCAGTTAATGGGGTCTCTGGGCATGGTATGTGCAAATGGGAGACTTCAGCCAGACCGGCCAGCGGGACGGACCTTTGTGAGAGGCCAGCAACTTTGTCCAATAGACTACGTGTTTTGCCAGGCTTAGTGTTTTGATTTAATAAAACATTTTGAGGTGATGAAAACGACAGGCAGTGACCACTTCCCCTTGAGGGTAGAATTACAAATACTGAAAAGTGAAAATAGAGAGAGGGCTCTACAGGTCCACGTGGACTATCCAAAATGGCTAACAACCTGTATATCGGCTGAACATATAGAAAAGTTAATGTTAATCCAGCAGTCGATCCCAACTGAAGAAATTCAACTTAAAGTAGGAATTCCTTGGTTCGAACTAACCATAGGTAAGCTGGTGGACTCCCTAAAGAAGGTATTCAAGACAAAAAAGACAGGATTGGGTAGCCATGCTGTTAATAAAAACAGGAAGCCCTGGTTTGACGAAGAGTGCAGGGCAGTCAAGGCACAGATAAGACAGAAAGAGAGAAGACTAAGGGCCATGTTTAAGGTAGACTTATACCAGGCACTTCCGCAACTAAGGTTAAAGTATAAAACATTAATTCGGAACAAAAAAAGGATGTATAAAGATAAGTGTTGGGCAACTATGCTGGAGGTAATTGAAACCAAAGATATGAGAGGGTTCTGGAAAATAGTCCAAGAATGTTTGGGTAGGAAAACAGGACCCTTGGTTTGTATGGTCCCCGCAGATGACTAGGTAGGCTACTTGGGAGAAATTTATGGAAAATGGCAGACACAAGAACAGCCAAGAACCCAAGATTGGCCACAAGTAAGAGATGATATAAAGGAATACTTTACCCTAAGATATATAATTGAAATTATAGCTAGTCTGAAGCTTACCCGTTCTGCAGGCCCAGATAACCTCCCGGCAGTGATAATTAAAACGAGACCAGAATGGTGGGCGGAGCTCTTTGCTAAGATGTTCCTAGTAATCTTGGAAACAGGAATTGTACCAGAAAGCTGGAAGGGCGCAATTATAAGGCCAATACATAAAAAGGGTGATCACAAAATTCTAAAAAATTATAGGCTGATAAACCTCTTAGATATAGGGGAAAAAGTCTTTGCAAAAATCATTTTGAATGTCTTTAAAGACTGGGCAGAAGAAAACCAGATCATCCCCCCGGAACAGGGAGGGTTTAAAGCTGGCCACTCCACAATTGATCATTGCTTTGCCCTTTGGGCCATAGCATGGAAGTCGATGGAAACGCGGGGAAGGTTATTTTGTTGTTTTGAAGACTTCCGTGCAGCCTTTGACCTGGTGGATAGAGAGCTGTTGTGGGAGGTCTTAATTAGTTATGGAATTCCAAATGATCTACTACGGCTGATACAAATGCTCCACACTAAAAATTGGGCCCAGATAATCTTAGACATAGATGGCGGTTTATCTGGGAAAATAAAAATTGGAAATGGGCTACGGCAGGGATGTGTTTTGGCCCCCCTGCTGTTTTCCTTGTCCTTAGCAGACCTGCCATTGATCTTGGGTAATGCCATTGGGGCAAGCCCGAAATTAAATGGCAAGCAGATCATATGCTTACTTTATGCAGACGATCTGGTTATTATGGCCCAGACTGAGGTTGGCCTGCAAAGGAAATTGAATTTATTTAATGACTATTGTTCCAGGAAAAAACTTGGGATAAATATGGATAAGACCAAAACCCTGAGCTTTGGCCGTAAGAAAACTGGGTTCTCTTGGAGGAAGGGGTCAAAGAAAGTGGAATCGGTTACTGAGTATAGATACTTGGGGCTATGGTTCGACAAAAGTTTGAAATGGAATACCCACCTCGAGGCGTCAAAAGTAAGAACCTCTGCTTCGATCAGTGGCCTGACATTGTTTAATAAGGCCTATGGTGCAATGACCGACAGACCAGTGCTAAAAACATATGCGGCTATTGTACCCCCGCAATTTTTGTATGGCGCTGCACTGTTATTTCTAAGTGGCAAGGAAAACTGGGATGTCGAGGAAGATAAAAACTTTAAAAAGTTATTTACTCTCCCCTTGTCAGCAATGGTTCAGGCCGTAAGACTGGAACTCGGTTTGACTTCATGGGGTATTCAAGTCGGTATGGCCCTATTACGCTTCTGGCAACGCCTAGAAGTAGGCGTAAACACCAAAATATCTCAATGGTGTAAGAATGAAATACAGAATAGTGAACTAAAATGGGCAAGGGAGATCAGGGGGATTATAACAAAGCTATGTAATAAGATGGGAGTTAATATACGCCCCACTGTCCAGGTGGTTAATATCGATAAGAAGACACTCAGGGTGTTGGGGAAGGAAATATCCAATGCACAGGATCAAAACTACCTTGCAAATAAAATCTCGATTCGTTTTAAGGCTGCTGCATGGAAAAATGATCAATGCTTCCCTAATATTGATAAGTTACCGAATTGTCAATTACGAAAGGAAGTTTTGAGGGTAAGAATTGGGGTAAACCTTTGTTATATGAACAATCTGGTAAAGCGTGCAATGATAAACAATACAGGTGGCTGCACTTGCTCCTTGGGTACCCAATGTGATCTGCCGCATATTTTATTTGATTGCCTAAAGTTCCTGGTCTTATGTATTATGCTTTTAAAACCAATATTCATGAAATATGAGATTAAAACAAGGACCCAGGCTGTGACACTAATGACCAAAATGGCCTATTTAGATATTGCCGTCGCCATGGGGACATTTATTCAAAAAGTGAAGGCAGTTTTATACCTTTTTAATTAATTTTAGCTAGTTTTCCCGGAATGTAGGTAATAGTGGGTTTTTAGATTGAACTTGTTTTTAGGATGTATTTATGCGTGTCAATGAAATGGTTTTTTAGATGAATTTTTATTAATGATATGTATTGTTTGTGGACCAATGGTCCGAATAAACGTGAAATAAACTGAACTGACCTAGGAATGCATTCCGCCCAGTGCTTGCTATTGGCTTTGTGGTTTGTAGCTCATGTTTTCTTGCTTTCCATTTGCTGGCTTTATTTAAATTACAATGTCCAGGTCCAATTCATGTTCATCACAATAGGGCCGCTCCCAATAAGGTGTCACTAGTGCTATTGTTAATCAATTTGTGAGTGCAGGCTCTCACAAAAAGTGAAGGACTGGTCTCACACACCACCTGGTCTCATGCTTCATCATTGACCAGTCCTCGCCCTCTAAAAACTTGGTTTGATAGAGGGCGGGCCTACACCTGACGACAGGGATGCACTTCTAAACTAAATGGGGGCCCGTACAAAAAAAGTAGTGAGGTTAAAAAGCCAGTATAGATGTCAAATAAATTTTTCATATTGCTGACATCTATATGATAATTAAGAAAGGGTGATCGGTGTGTTGGGGATATTATTGTCCACCCACCGATGTCAATGGGGTCGACATGTTTCTGCCAAATGGCACAGTAGGGTCCGTGGCATTCATCCGGACCTTAGTGAAACAACTGCGGGTTCCACTCTTACCAGACTGTGGTGAGAGGGTTTCCACTGAGTGGGGTGATATGGATCACACTCTACCATGATATGGCATGTATCTAAAGTCTGAAAGAAAAACACAGTCATTGAGAAATGTACAGTGTAACATAGGACTAGGACACACAAAGTATAACGATATACAGTCAGCCAGTGAGTGGCTATGAGTGCAGCAGTTGTGACAATCATCTGTGCACCGTAGAGTAATGGAGAAGTTGTCTCCTAATTGCTTACCCTATAGTTGGGATACCGTGCCCCATAGGAGGGTGAGGGCAGGAGACCCAATAGGTCAAACGTGATACGTGACGAGATCTCCGTCTCTGCGCCTATATCTGTGCTCCTCCGCTCCTCGATGGAGATCCTTGGTGTATGTGGCTTACTGTATATCGTTATACTTTGTGTGTCCTAGTCAGGCTTCAGATACAGGCCATTTCACAGTGGAGTGTATATAGATGCCAGTAATATTAAAAATGTATTTGACATCTATAATGGCTTTTTAACCTCACAAATTTTTTTGTACGGGCCCCCACTTAGTTTAGAAGTACATCCCTGTCGTCAGGTGTATGCCCGCCCGCTATCAAACCAAGTTGTACAGGGCGAGGACTGTTCAATGATGAAGCATGACACCAAGTGGTGTGTGAGACCAGTCCTTCACTTTTTGTGAGATGCCAGCACTCACAAATTGATTTACACTAGCACTAGCGACACCTTACTGAGAGCTGCCCTATTGTGATGAACAGTTTCTGTTGGAGGCTGCCGGCTCCTAGTACCCCGTGCCTCTGGTTCCCTCATCCCAGATTCTATCTAGGTTTTGTGGTCACACAGATTCAATTCATGCCTCCCCTTGACTAAACTATATTTACAGTATTCTTCCCCAAACTCGTTTTCTGTAAACAGGCCTTTAAATCTTGTTCTAATCTTGTTAAGTTTGCTGGGAATTCAAAGACCAGAGACAAATGTCAGGCGCTGTCTTTTCCTTCAGAGAGCTGTCATCCGAAAGTGCTTGTTTACCTTTCTTCCTCTGACTTCAAAGTGAAAGGATTTATACGACAATTTTGCTGGATACTGGGAGTAGCTAGGAAAGAGTTTTTCTAGCACAGGACAACATTTAATGAACTGTGTAAGCATTTCAGAATAATCAGAATAACACATTGTCTGCTATTTCTGAAGTGTGATGGAAAAAATACTTTAATAAGACCAAAACAAATCATTAGGTGATGACATTTCTACACATTTTCTTCCGAGCACAGTATAGTTGTATTTGTAAAAGTGTCTGGGGCAGATTTACAAGAAACTGACGCATCTCTGCGTTATAGCAGAGATGCGTCAGTTTCCATGGGCCATGCAGATAAACCCTTGCGCCACCATGGATTTGTCACATTTACAATGCGACGCACCAGGGCAAAAGGATTGACAGATGCATCACGCATCTGTTGGCGCAAAGGTCACGCATAGCTGGAGTCGTGTTGCAAGCACAACGCAACTCCAGCAATGCCCAGGAAGGCCTATACCTATTGTGCTGTGTCACTACTTACTCGTGCTTCAAGCAGGCGTAAGGGTTTGACGCAGTGGCGTCGTAGAAGTGGCGCAGGTAAATCTTGTAGATTTCACTGCATAACTTTTACGAGGCTTTCCTGCATCGGAACATCCGCCCTGCATACATTATACCTGACGCAGGTATGATGTGGCGCAGGGATTTACAATGTGATGCATCTCCCTCGATGCGTCATACTGTAAATATGTTGCAACGTGGCGCATTGTTTACACCGCTGCTGCATCACAAAAGGTACGCAACTGCGGCATAAAAGTGTCACAAACACCTTGTAAATCTGCCCATATGTCTGTGCAAATGCAATGCTCATTTCAATTTAAAATGTGTTGTGTGTAATTGTAGTGTGCTACCAAACCATGCATACTTCACTCTACCCCTCTCCACTCTACTATGCACCACTCTACTTTACACCACACCTGTACACTCTGCACCACTGCACTCTACTCCACACCACTGCATTCTGCTCTGCACCACCCCACTTTAAACCATGCCACGCCACTGCACCCTGCACCACTCCTCACCATGCCACTGTATTCTAGGCATCTTCACCCTATAACTCTCTACACTGTACCACTCTACTCTATACCAATAAACTCTTCGCCACTCTACTCTACACCACTCCACTCTTCACCACTGCACTCTACACCACTCCAGTCTATGCCATGCCAATCGACACTGCACAATTCCACTCTACACCACTGTAATCTACATCACTCTTCACCCCTGCACTCTACAGCACTGAACTCCATATCAATACACTCTAAGCCAACACGGTTTAATCTGTACACTTAACATTAAGCCCCTGCTCTCTACACCAATCCACTGTCTGACACTCTAATCTACTCTGCACCTTTGCACACTATGCCACTGCCCTCTACACCACTTTACTCTATGTCATTACACTCTTTGCCACTCTATGCAACTGTGATCTACCCTCCACCACTGAACTCTATGCCACTTCACTCTACTCTGAAACAATCTGCTCTACACCACTGCACTCTATAACAATCTAATCCATTCTGCACCACTTTGCTCTCTGGCACTGCACTCTATGCCAATCTACTCTTAACCACTGAACTCTGCGCCACTGCACTCTACACAATTGTACTTTATGTCACTGCAATCTATGCCACTGCACTATACTCTGCATTACTGTAGTCTACGCTACTGCTCTCTATGCCACTCTACTCCTATTTGAACCACTCCGCTCCATGTCACTGCAATCTACGCTAATCTAGTCTTAAGCACTGCACTGTGCACCACTGCACTCTACACAACTGTACTTTATGTCACTGCAATCTACTCCGCTGCACTATACTCTGCACCACTGAAATCTCCACCACTGAACTCTATGCCTCTCTACTCTGCACTACTCCACTCTCTGCTGCTCCACTCTACGTCACTGCGCTGTATAGTGCTGCACTCAACGGCACTATACTCTACTCTGCACCACTCGGTGCTACTCTACTCTGCATCACTCTAAGCCAATGCACTCTATGCCACTTGACTCTACTCTGCGTCACTGAGCTCTCCATCACTCTACTCTACACCACTGCACTCTTTGCCACTGCACTCTACACCAATCCAGTCCAGGCCACATGAATCTATGCTGCACAGCTCCACTCAACACCACTGCACTCTACGTCACTCTGCAACACTGCACTCTACACCACTGAATCCCATGCCAATACACTCTAAGCCAGTGCACTTTACTCTACAACACTCAACTCTAAGCCTTTGCACTCTACACCAATCCATTGTACCCACTCTAAACTACTCTGCACCACTTTACTCTATTCCATTACGCTCTGTGACACTCTATGCAACTGCACTCTTCCCTGCACCTCTCTCTGAAACAATATGCTCCACACCACTCCACTCTACACCACTCTACTCCACTCTGCACCATTTCACTCTATGTCACTGCACTCTATGCCAAACTGCTCTTAACCACTGCATTCTGTACCACCGCACTCTACACAACTGCACTTTGTCACTGCAATCTATGCCACTGCCCTATACTCTGCCTCACTGTAGTCTTCACTACTGCTGTCTATACCACTCCACTCTACACCATTGCACTCTGGCACTCTACTCTGCAGCACTGCGCTCCCCACCACTGAACTCTACACCACTCTACTCTGCACCACTTGACTTTATGATGCTTCATTTCTTGTCACTGAACTCTACGGTGCTGCAGTCTATGGCACAATACTCTACTTTGCACCACTCTGTGATACTCTACTCTACACCACTCTACACCACTCTACACCACTGCACACTATGCCACTTGACTCTACTCTGCATCTACTCTGCATCACTGTCCTCTCCATCACTCAACTCTATGTCATTCCACTCTGCACCAATATATGCCCCTCTCCACCACTGCACTCTCCACCACTGTGCTCTGTGACAGTGCATTCTGTGCCACTGCACTCTGTGTCAGTCTACTCTGATTAACTCTACCCTGCACCACTCCACTCTGCGCCACTTCACTCTGCGCCACTCCACTCTGCACCACTCCACTCTACCACGCAATCTTCAAATCTGAATTCTACAACACTACATTGTACGCCTCTGATTTCAATGCCACTGCTCTCAATGTCACTGTACTCAATTCCACTACACTCTAAGGAACTATACTCTGCAACGCTCTATGCCAATGTACTCTACACCAGTTCACGGTACTCTACGCCATTCCACTGTGCACCACTCTACGCAATTCCATACTATGCCACTCCAATACACGACACTCACTGCCACTCCACTCTACAACACTCTACTCCACTCTATGACACTCCATGCCACTCTCCTTTTCGGCAATAACATTTAGACATGCTGAAGAGCAGCCATGCTGGTGTACAACATGGCTCAAACATTTTGGCAAAGCCTAAAAACTCTTGCATAAGCGAGACCTATTGGCTTTGCCAATGCTTGTTTGGGTACTTGGATTCTGTAGACAGGAGCCACTGTAGTGGCTCAGGTGACAATCAATAATGGAAATGCAAAGGTAAAAATGCAAGCCTCAGGAAAATATTGTGAATTTATTCTAAAAGCACTGACTGAAGGAGGCTCATCCAAACAAGCTAAGATCAGAATGGGTTTGACAGACCCATTTTTCGATGCATTTTTGTGCAGTTCTTGTTTATTCAATTGACATGAGCTCTAGCATAAAGTTACAGCGATCTAGATCCAAACATAAAATAGCTCTTAAAATCTTGATATTTGCACAACACGAGGAAGGTTGACTGGTGTTGAATCTGTGCTTTGGTATTAGAGAAAATTATCTTACACTCTGATGTAAGAAGCTAAAGGGTCAGCAATATTGCTAGCATCTGGTGTGATCATCAAGTTAATAGTTTGAGTTCCAGTAGGGCCACAATAAAATGTGATCCTTCTGATCTTTCAGCTCTCTGTAGGGCTTATTTACAAGAGGCCTGCACCACAAGAGCGTCACTTTTTTTGACTCCCCAGTGGCACAGGCAACACAAGTCCACCTTGCGTTGTCTTACACTTTGTCAATTAGCCATTCCATGGGCATTGCGGTGGGTGTTCGTTCCCACGCAACACCCATGGATTTTCATGCTGGCCCAGAAAGTCAAAATCAAGTAAACTTGAGATAGCGCCCAAAACGTATGCCTCTCCAGAGCTGGCGTAACGAGGAAAAATGCTTTCCTCCAGGGCCGGACTGACCGTAGCGGGCACCGGGCAATCCCCCGGTGTGCCGCATGGGTGGGGGCCGGTTTGGGGCCCCTGGAGGCCGATTTTGTTACTTCGCTGTTTTTGCAGCTTAGCTGCAAAATCTGCCCTGTTACAAAATCGGCCAAAAACCGGCCCTGGCAAAGAGCTCGGCGGCACCCCCAACCCCCGGGGTGGGGGGGCCGCCGAGCACTTTGCCAGGGCCGGTTTTGGTTCCCTGTCCGGCCCTGCTTTCCTTTTTCCAAATGTGCTATATGTATTCTACAGCACCCCTAGAACAGGGAAAACAACTCCATGGGTTATTTTTTGAGCAGGAAGGTGTCCCTTCCTGCACACAAACATTCCTGCCAATAACGCAGACACCCTTTCACAATGGTTCAAGGGTGCCTGCGTTGGCGCTAGGCACCAAATTGTGTGCGCCGCCTGAAATGATAGAATGCACCTTATCTTGTAAATAGGGTGCATTCCTGCCATTCCAATTTTTCGTAGGGCACAGGAAAAAAAAGTCTTACGGCTCTGCCCTACGCCATTTTTTTGTAAATGAGGCCCTAAATTCTCCAGAGAACAGCACTTGGAAAATACAAAATGGCAGTAGCAATTCCTATATGTAAAATGTTCTTTACCACAAGATCTGTACTTATTTATCACACCCCTTCAAATCAACTGATATGTATTTTCTTTAAAAAATACACAGAAAGCCAGTCCTTGCAACCAAGGAGGTTTGGCCTCCCTGAATGTAAACTTTTGTGCCATCCACGATGGGCACAGAGCTCCTGACAAACATCTGTGGGGTGAGATAGCTTGGGAACACTGCAATACAGCATCAGTACACAGGATTACGAGCAATTCCTGGCGCAGACAAACGACTGAAAAGCAATAATATAGGCTGCAACTCGGCAGATAAACCTCCCAATACAGCACAACATTAGTACATCGGTGGTAAGATTTATTATTTCTCCCAGAAACATTTATGTGCCTCAACATCAGTTTCATAAATTCTTCTCTAAGAGCTTTTACTTTTCATTTCTCGTTCTATCTATGTAGAAGCCTCTGGACAAATAGCAGAGATAGGAAGATGTCGATATGGCCTGTGATCGCACTTTGGTACATTTCAACGGCCCTAAAGCAACCTGTGATAAAAGCCATACAATGGCAAAGCAGAGACATTCGGTCAAATTGCAAGAGGGACGTATTCATGCCAAATGCCCGATCTTTGCGAAAGGGGCTCTTTATAAAAATGAAGACCATGTAGAATAATAAATATATTTTGCAGTTGTTTAATGTGGATGTGCTGAAAAACTAGTATTGAGACATATGTTGGACATCGCTGGGTTAAAGGAAGCTAGACCAGGCGAAATTCTTGTTACGCCGACGTAATCTCACGGAAATTACAGCATTTTGCATTACGGTTGTAACGCAAAAATCCCCAAAATTGAGCAATAATGCAACGTTGTGTAATTTCAAGTATGGTCGAGTAAAAACCTTATTGCAGGGGCACAGGAATGATAAAAACGAACAGAACATAAGCGACTGTTGTTCTTGGCACTTGTGTTTTTTTAATCTACTTTTAGCCTGGACTGTATACTCATGTCAAAATGTAAGTGAGGGCAGATTCCATGCTAAAATCTGGCACTAAAAATGTAGGGGCATATTATCAAGGACGGCGATACAATTATCATAGGTTTAGCGGCAGAAAACTGCCGCTAAAGCGGAGATAATAGGCTTGATAATATGCCTTTGAGAATTCCAATAGAAGCCCAGAACATCACACCAGAATATGGACTTCTTTTGGAATTCTCAAGGGCATATTATCAAGCCCATTATCGTCGCTGTAGTGGCAGTGTTCTGCCGCTAAACCGGCGATCATTTTTAACGCTGTTCTTGAGAACATGCCCCTTATTTCGGGTAATTTTGAGGGAATCTTGAATATTTATGCAAAAGGAAATTACGCAAGTCCTTTAACACAATTTTCTAGAGACAACACTGCAACTGTGACAAGTGATTAACTAACCTCAAACATAAATAAACTCTAATGCATTCATGACATTTTGTTACATGCAAAATATTAGGGTGGATTTTTTCAAAAAGAATTATGTGCTATCTTTGTTCAAGGTACAGACACAGGACCAAACACTTATAGCTCAACAGTTTATAAATGTTTAAAGAAAGAATGATGACACTCACATAAACTTTTTGGTAAATGGCATTGTGTAGTACTCGGGGTTACTGTCAATATTATGTCATGTTGTGATGCGGGATTCTACCCGAGTCAGTTGATCCGTGGTTGAGGGAAGAGCAGTGCTTCAGTTTTGATGTCCGTGAATAAAGGTTTCCTCACATTACAACCGAGGTGGTGCAGTCACTTCAACCAGGCGCGGTGCGTCCATTGGGGCGTAGGGGCGTAGCCCCACTAAGCGCCATGGACCCACCGCGCCGTCGCGTCGTCACTGAAATAAAAATATAAAATGATCGCGCTACCCGCCGGCCGGGAATCCGGGAGACACCCGACTTTCCCGGAGTGCGCAGGTGGGGGGGGGGTGACTGGGCCTGCTGCAGCTTGAGTGACAGTCCACTCAGCTGCAGCAGTAGTGCGCAAGTGAATGTTTGGGCAGAAACTAGCCCGAGCATGCGCAGATAGGTTTCTTGCTGAAGTCCCCCTTAGAGAGAGGACCAGGGGGCGGGCGGCAGCCCCGGGGTTCTAAAGGGCGACTGGGCGAGGAGTCATGGTGCCCCCCTAGCCAATCCTGGCGCTGCATGCAGCGCCAAGATTGGCTGGTCCAGTGGTCCACGTGCAGGCCAATCACTGTGCGACTTCGCGCCATCCGCTCCCGTAACATACATTAGGTACATATGTCACACTGTGTGTTTGTGGGGAGGGGAAGGGGTGTTCGCTTCTGCCTCCCAAGCAGCATCAGACGCTGCCCTCTTCAGTGACTATCAGCGCATTACAAAATGAGCTCGCATGGGAGAAAGCGGGGATTCCCCATTTTGGTGTGAAGTTGTAAAAATGTATACATGACTTTGGTGTGAATATGTACCATCAAAACTGCAGGGCCACACCAAAGGGGAGAGGATGTGGTCTGACGGTTAGCGGCCGACTTTGGTGCTGTGAAACCAGGTTAGCGATTCTTATCATGCCATAAAAATGTATACATGACTTTGGTGTTAAATAAATAGATGTTTTAAAAAACAAATAACAATGATGTTCCGACTAAGGTGTGAAATTGGTGTCGAATAAATACATGTTTTAAAAACAATTAATATTAATCATGTATCATTTGTGTGGGAGTACAAGGTTCGAGACTGGTATTGAACACTGACAAGCTGTGTGCAAGTTATATGGTCATAAAAATACACGAATGATGGATGGATGCAGGGTGGGTGCATTAATGATTGTTGGGTGAATGCATCAATGATGTATGGATGGATGCATGGATGCATGCATGATGGGTGGATGCATGATGGGTGGATGGATGCATGAATGATGGATGCAGGATGGATGCAGGATGGATGGGTGGGTGGATGGATGGATGGGTGGATGCATGAATGATGTATGGATGCAGGATGGATGGGTGGACGCATGAATGATGTATGGATGGATGCATGGATGCATGCATGATGGATGGATGGATGGATGCATGAATGATGGATGCAGGATGGATGGGTGGGTGGGTGGATGGATGGGTGGATGCATGAATAAATGATGTATGGATGCAGGATGGATGGGTGGATGCATGAATGAATGATGTATGGATGCAGGATGGATGGGTGGGTGGATGGATGGGTGGATGCATTAAGGAATTATGTATGGATGCCGGATGGATGGGTGGATGCATGAATGAATGATGTATGGATGCAGGATGGATGGGTGGGTGGATGGAAGGGTGGATGCATGAATGAATGATGTATGGATGCAGGATGGATGGGTGGATGCATGAATGATGTATGGATGGATGCATGGATGCATGCATGATGGGTGGATGGATGCATGAATGATGGATGCAGGATGGATGGGTGGGTGGATGGATGGATGGGTGGATGCATGAATGAATGATGTATGGATGCAGGATGGATGGGTGGATGCATGAATGAATGATGTATGGATGCAGGATGGATGGGTGGATGCATGAATGAATGATGTATGGATGCAGGATGGATGGGTGGGTGGATGGATGAATGAATGATGTATGGATGCAGGATGGACGGGTGGGTGGATGGATGGGTGGATGCATGAATGAATGATGTATGGATGCAGGATGGATGGGTGGGTGGATGGATGGGTGGATGCATGAATGATGGATGCAGGATGGATGCAGGATGGATTGGTGGGTGGGTGGATGGATGGGTGGATGCATGAATGATGTATGGATGCAGGATGGATGGGTGGGTGGATGGATGGGTGGATGCATGAATGAATGATGTATGGATGCAGGATGGATGGGTGGGTGGATGGATGGGTGGATGCATGAATGAATGCTGTATGGATGCAGGATGGATGGGTGGGTGGATGCATGAATGAATGATGTATGGATTCAGAATGGATGGGTGGATGCATGAATGATGTATGCATGGATGCATGCATGATGGGCGACTGGGCGAGGAGTCATGGTGCCCCCTAGCCAATCCTGGCGGTGCATGCAGCGCCAGGATTGGCTGGTCCAGTGGTCCACGTGCAGGCCAATCACTGTGCGACTACGCGCCATCCGCTCCCGTAACATACATTAGGTACATATGTCACACTGTGTGTTTGTGGGGAGGGGAAGGGGTGTTCGCTTCTGCCTCCCAAGCAGCATCAGACGCTGCCCTCTTCAGTGACTATCAGCGCATTACAAAATGAGCTCGCATGGGAGAAAGCGGGGATTCCCATTTTGGTGTGAAGTTGTAAAAACGTATACATGTCTTTGGTGTGAATATGTACCATCAAAACTGCAGGGCCACACCAAAGGGGAGAGGATGTGGTCTGACGGTTAGCGGACGACTTTGGTGCTGTGAAACCAGGTTCGCGATTCTTATCATGCCATAAAAATGTATACATGACTTTGGTGTTAAATAAATAGATGTTTTAAAAAACAAATAACAATGATGTTCCGACTAAGGTGTGAAATTGGTGTCGAATAAATACATGTTTTAAAAACAATTAATATTAATCATGTATCCTTTGTGTGGGAGTACAAGGTTCGAGACTGGTATTGAACACTGACAAGCTGTGTGCAAGTTATATGGTCATAAAAATACATGAATGATGGATGGATGCAGGGTGGGTGCATTAATGATTGTTGGGTGGATGCATCAATGATGTATGGATGGATGCATGGATGCATGCATGATGGGTGGATGCATGATGGGTGGATGGATGCATGAATGATGGATGCAGGATGGATGGGTGGGTGCATGGATGGATGGGTGGATGCATGAATGATGTATGGATGCAGGATGGATGGGTGGACGCATGAATGATGTATGGATGGATGCATGGATGCATGCATGATGGATGGATGGATGCATGAATGATGGATGCAGGATGGATGGGTGGGTGGGTGGATGGATGGGTGGATGCATGAATAAATCAGGTATGGATGCAGGATGGATGGGTGGATGCATGAATGAATAATGTATGGATGCAGGATGGATGGGTTTGTGGATGGATGGGTGGATGCATGAATGAATGATGTATGGATGCCGGATGGATGGGTGGATGCATGAATGAATGATGTATGGATGCAGGATGGATGGGTGGGTGGATGGATGGGTGGATGCATGAATGAATGATGTATGGATGCAGGATGGATGGGTGGATGCATGAATGATGTATGGATGGATGCATGGATGCATGCATGATGGGTGGATGGATGCATGAATAATGGATGCAGGATGGATGGGTGGGTGGATGGATGAATGATGTATGGATGCAGGATGGATGGGTGGATGCATGAATGAATGATGTATGGATGCAGGATGGATGGGTGGGTGGATGGATGGGTGGGTGCATGAATGAATGATGTATGGATGCCGGATGGATGGGTGGATGCATGAATGAATGATGTATGGATGCAGGATGGATGGGTGGGTGGATGGATGGGTGGATGCATGAATGAATGATGTATGGATGCAGGATGGATGGGTGGATGCATGAATGATGTATGGATGGATGCATGGATGCATGCATGATGGGTGGATGGATGCATGAATAATGGATGCAGGATGGATGGGTGGGTGGATGGATGAATGATGTATGGATGCAGGATGGATGGGTGGATGCATGAATGAATGATGTATGGATGCAGGATGGATGGGTGGGTGGATGGATGGGTGGGTGCATGAATGAATGATGTATGGATGCAGGATGGACGGGTGGGTGGATGGATGGGTGGATGCATGAATGAATGATGTATGGATGCAGGATGGATGGGTGGGTGGATGGATGGGTGGATGCATGAATGATGGATGCAGGATGGATGCAGGATGGATGGGTGGGTGGGTGGATGGATGGGTGGATGCATGAATGATGTATGGATGCAGGATGGATGGGTGGGTGGATGGATGGGTGGATGCATGAATGAATGATATATGGATGCAGGATGGATGGGTGGGTGGATGGATGGGTGGATGCATGAATGAATGATGTATGGATGCAGGATGGATGGGTGGATGCATGAATGATGTATGCATGGATGCATGCATGATGGGTGGATGCATGATGGGTGGATGGATGCATGAATGATGGATGCAGGATGGATGGGTGGGTGGATGGATGGATGGGTGGATGCATGAATGAATGATGTATGGATGCAGGATGGATTGGTGGATGCATGAATGAATGATGTATGGATGCAGGATGGATGGGTGGACGCATGAATGATGCATGGATGGATGCATGGATACATGCATGATGGGTGGATGCATGATGGATGGGTGGATGCATGAATGAATGATGTATGGATGCAGGATGGGTGGGTGGATGGATGGGTGGATGCATGAATGATGTATGGATGGATGCAAGGTGGTTCGGGCTCGCTCGCTGCGCTCGCTCACTACGGTGCAATATGCAAATTAGTTTAAGGCTCACCACTTTCAAATGTCACCAGCCGCCCCTGACTTCAACACATTGCAGTCTCTGGGACAGGTTAATTTTATAGTACATAAACTAGTACTCCAGTCGTTCTTGTTACTTTCTACAAAATGTAACTTACAAACACATGATTGGAGATCTCCACCCTGCCCATTATTTCTAAACAGAGATCTCTGCCACAGAGGTGACATCTTCGCACAAATAGGTGTACATTTCTGGAATCAATATTGGAGGGACCAAGAAAAGTGGTGAGAACATGGTGACTAATAACTACAAAATGGATGGGGTTAAGGGAAAATTAAAGAGAGATCTATTGAAAAGCATGCTAATACAAACCTACCCACCCGTAAAAGTGTAAAACCATTGCAATTCTAAAACTATACTTCTAAATTTACTACAGCCTTAGTAGTGTCAAATGAGGCATAAAGGTTCTCCAGCCCAGCATTGGAGTAAGTTAAGCACCACACAAGTCCAACCACGAGTACTGCAAGACACTTCCATAGAAAACAATAGAGCCAGGGAATTAAACTAACAGCCCATAGGAATTCATGATAAATTAATTAAATGTATTTTAAATTTCTAAAATATATTTAAATAATGTATAACAACGAAGTATAACTTAATTTTTTTATTTAACAATACCTATTTACAAACATGAATTACAATGATGTAACTTATTTTTTAAAATATAAAAATTATTTAAATTCATTTTACATTCATATTTTACTTTAAAATGTACATATTTTTATTTTGTTTTAAATAAGCTTTATTGAATTTCTTTTTTCTTTTCTATTGTGAGATTATGATGATTATCTCGACCACCAGGTGGAAAGTTACTAATAGTAAACTTGTTAATTTAGACATAGAACACTCCATTCCCTCACCGGGGGAGATGAAGACATTTAAGTCTACACATATGTGTAATTCTCCTCCCAGAAATCATGAGCAAAAAAATTAACAATTACACTGAGGTGTAGGAGTAGATTTCCATATGAGTAAATTACACATGCAGATTTACCTTGTGAATCAGGCCCTCTGTGAGGTAGTTAATGCAATGGTGCATTACAGAGCTGTGCAAAAGCGTCAACAGTCTCAGCTATTTGAGATACATATTGAAATGCAAGGAAGTCATAGCAGATGCCAGTGGCACCTGAAAGTGGTTGGATTTCGACTCCAACATATGCCAAGGGTGTCATTTTGGTTACTGTAAAATTATATTTGTGTAGTGTGCTGCTGACAGTTATCTGGTAAACTAGCTCTGAACCTCATCCAAATCCCTGAGGTCATGGTATTTTCTTTCTTTACCTAACACATTTTTACATTTGATTTTCTTGTATACGCCAATTAATCTCACAATGAATGTGTCCTACTTGTACCCTTCCACACACAATGTACAACAGCAATACATTGTGCACACTTTTAAATACTTTTCTTCTATATATGAACACTCAGCACATGTTCTAATTCAAATTTGAACATTGATATATTCACATAAGAAAGGGCTTGAATGGATCAATATTTCAGATATGGAATATAGTGGGCGTGCGCGGAATAATAGAGTCCAAGGGATAGAAAATTATTTTTACTTAAGTTCTTTATTTTTATATTCAGTATCAAAAAAGAGCTTTAAATTTCAGCCAACGCATTTCAATCTCTACTGGAGAACTTCATCAGGGCTTAAGGGTATAAAGGCACCAATCGGTGCAAAGCCTGAAGCTATCTGGATCCTCTCAGTTGAGAAAAGTATCTAGGATACCGGATGTGACGTCTTGCTCAGTTCGAAGGTGTTTTGCATCCTAAATGTCGACCACTGGGATTCCGCTATGAAAAAATGGAAAGGCGCGAGCAGGATGTCACGGCACCAAGGACATAAACGTAGATCCTGTAAAGGTTTGTGTCGAATCGTAATCCATAAGGAAATTGAAATGATTGTCAGTTCACGCCACTCACGATACAATGCCAGAGAATCATTCCATCCACGAGGTCGGCCCTCCGACCTCGTGGATGGAATGAGCAGGCCTATCACAGCCTTGGGAACTTCTCCCCTTATAATATTGTAGTTCATCTTAAGGACCGTTTATTATTCCTTTCCGGTTCTACATTTTGATATTGCAGACCTTATGGATATTGGTGTTTTTTTGTGCCACTAAGCAAGCAACTGATTCTCTGCCATCGTATCGCGAGTGGCGTGAAATGACTATCATTTTAATTTCCGTCTGGATTACGATTCGACACAGGCCTTTACAGGATCTACTTGGTGCCGTGACATCCTGCTCGCGCCTTTCCATTTTTTCATAGCGGAATCCCAGTTGTTGACATCTAGATACTTTTCTCAGCTGAGAGGATCCAGATAGCTTCAGGCTTCGCACCAATTGGTGCCTTTATACCCTTAAGGCCTGATGAAGTTCTCCGATGGAGAACGAAACGTGTTGGCTGGAATTTAAAGCTCTTTTTTGATACTGAATATAAAAATAAAGGAGCTTAAGTAAAAATAATTTTCTATCTCTTGGACTCCGCGCACGCCCACTATATTGCAATTTGGAGGTTCTGGAGCACAGTGGAATCAATGGACGGTTGATGCCAGGGCTGGTTGCGTTGGAAGATCTTGGATATTGGAACTGGCATGAGGTGCAGAAATCTTTAGTCAACCGTCTTTTCTCTGTATTAATCCAATATTTCAGATATATGAATATTCACTAAAATATTTGAAGAATGTTTAATAGTAGCGGATAGGTATTTTTCGAACACAATTGGGAAGGTCCTTCCAACTACAAGGGACATATCACCTCATTTATTGATTAATTATTTTGTAAAGTGAGACCCAAATTGTTTGGACTGCAAATAAGTGGAACACATATTCTTGTTCCTTTTATCATTTTCTAAAAATATAATTCCAGCAAAAGACTGTACATAAAAATTGTGATGGAACGTTGGCTTCAAAAAGCAAAGAACTGAAAAAGACTTAAACTGGTGGATAAAGCTACAAATATGAGTGTTTGGCAATTTGAGGGATATACCCACATATACTATTTATTTTGCATGGTCCTAGTTCAGGAAAAAAGAATAGGTTAAGTGTAGAGTGAAAAGAATTTCCATCCAATACATCAGGGGGAATCTCAAAGAGACATCAATAATGGTCCCTGTCTCTATGTGAGAACAACTAAATTATTAGACGGTTATGGTACAATGAAAGGTATATGTTTAAAGAGCAGAAGGACATAGAGGAAAGATACATTTTTTAAGATATCAACTCTGCCTGGTGTGCATGGTGAATATATTTGTGATCTACAACAGAGTCTCAAAAGAAGTAGTGATGTTGATCATCCAAGTAGAAGAAAGCATTTTGGAAACTCATA
Organism: Lissotriton helveticus; assembly: GCF_964261635.1. Classification (NCBI taxonomy): domain Eukaryota; kingdom Metazoa; phylum Chordata; class Amphibia; order Caudata; family Salamandridae; genus Lissotriton; species Lissotriton helveticus. The sequence continues at coordinate 1,582,714,194 of NC_136059.1, read as the reverse complement.
AGAAGGAAAGTTTCCAGTCATTCCTGATCAAAGAACACACAATTAAACATGCAACCTCTAATGACTGCTACTAAATAATGCATACAAACAAGGAAGACATTAGACCTCCTCTTCTTATAAAATGTGGTCAATGCTTAGTTGGAGTAAATGTCAAATGGAAAGGCTAGATGTTTCTTAAAGGCATCAAAAAAAGAGAACAACACAACATTCTACTGTGGGACAATCAGTAGAATCTATTTTTTCAATTCAATTCAATTCAATTCATCTTTATTTCGGCACACATTGAGCCATAAAAGATACATGAAGTAACAATACATGATAAAATCATTTTCATAATCACTTGCAATAAAAGACTATACACAATGTAAAATGCAAAAGAAGATGGGATAGGGGAATTATATAATAAGATAAACTATTGATTACATGATTTGTAACATATACAAAAGAGATGTTAAGGTCAAGATGTCATGTATACTACAATAGACCAGTTTTACAGTTTACAACCATTCCTTTTACGAGTAAAGTTTATAGAAAGTAAAAATCTACTAATCCAAAAAACAATCGTTCTCCTAGTATCAGATTTAACAATTCTAGAGCCTCCTTGCAAGTTCTTACACCAAGAAGGTTACATAGAGGCTTATTCCATTTTCTCATTGCTGACGCATAAGGGGAACAGAAGAAGAAAATATGTTGATCGTCTTCCTTAGAATTGTCCTGGCACATAGTACAAACATCGCTTGGCATTGTAGCGTTTTGCTCTACATTACCCTCCCTGACCCATCCGGTCAAAGTTAAGTTGTGCATAAGGTTGCCTATACCTAAATTTGATAAATAAGCTTTTGGCTAAGGGTGGTTGGATCTCGTCAAGAAAGGTCTCGAAGCAAGGACTATCCTTGAAGGTCAAAAAATTATTAGTTAATGTTCCACCCTTATGCTCATTTGCAAGGGTATGTGCAATTTAGCCCCAAAAATGAGCCTTAAGTACTTTTTTAGCGTTTTGGGGTAAATTTTCCAGTGTATCCCAATATTCAGGCAGACCAATTTTCTTAAACCAGAGACGAACATGCTTAAGCCAGGGATTAGCGTTTAGCACGTCCAGATTCATTAATTCAGTTAGCCTGTTCCTATAGTCTATAAGTTCTGGTATAGACCAGAGCCTCACCCAAAATGTTTGGGGCCGTAGGATGGTAAAATGATCTGTACGTTTCACATTCAAATCCATCATCAATGGAACTAAAGGGGAGCCATTCGGCATCTTCACAAGGTTTCTCAAGAATTTATTTTCATTAATTGCAAATGCATTCTTGGACATTGGCCCCCAAATTTCTGCCCCATACAATGCTGCAGATTGGGCCTTGAATTTGAATATTTCCAACGCTGGTGTTACAGCTTTACTAATGCTTTTGCCATGCTTTTTTATAATTGGAACTGTATTCTGTGTAAACATCAATTTTCTCTTCTCTACTTGTGTTTTCCATGTAAATTTAGAATCAATGGAGACCCCCAAGTAAATAAAAATCTAGACTGATTCTAGTTTTTGGCCATTGAGTACCAAGTTCGCCATTTGGGATTTATGGGGATTTAGGGCCATATATTTCGTTTTTTTTAACATTTATCTCCAACCCTTTTTTTATCGCAATACTGTTTGAATGAGTCTAGAAGTGCCTGGAGACCTCTGGGAGTTTGCGAAATCAATATTGTGTCGTGCGCAAATAGCAACGCTGGAACCTTCTCACCATTCAGTCTGGAGGAATCATTAGTACAGCCTAACAGGTGTGCGGGGATATCATTCACGTACAGGGAGAATAACGTTGGGGCCAACACACAACCCTGTCGAACCCCACGTTCAATTGGTATATTCTGTGTAAGTTCCCCGTTTAACCCCCATCGTACCTTTGCATAGTTCTTAGCATGCAGCTTTATTATCTGATCAAGCAAGGAGGACGGTAACCCTTGCGCATGCAGAGAATCCCAAAGGAGATCTCGTGGGACCAGGTGGAACGCTGCTCTAAGATCTACGAAAGCAACATAAAGGTGACCCTTCGTTATGTGCATGTATTTCCAATCGAGACAGCAAAGTCTAAAGACCTGATCCACCGTACTGACACTATTTCTAAACCCTGCCTGGAACTTGGTAAGTATCAAATTGGCCTCCATCCATATGTTCACTCTGGCTAAAATATGTCTAGAGTAAATTTTCTGTAATATGTCCATTAAGCTAATTGGACGATAATTGGATGGATCAGACCATTCTCCCTTTTTAAAAATTAAAACAATCTCCACACCCCTCCAACTATCTGGAAAATCGACTCCAGATGCCAATATATTACATAAATAATTGATATAAGGTGCCCAAATGCTTAGCTTGTGTTTGTACAAATCGCCAGGAATTTTGTCAAGGCCTGGTGCTTTGCCATTTTTAACAGTATTGATAGCTGATTCTGTTTTCTCTAAGCTAAATTCAAGTTTAGCTTCGGAAGGAATAAGCCACGGGGCGTCCTCCCTGGCAGCAACAAGGTCGGGTTTTTTAAATAACTCAGTAAAATGGGTAAACCAGGTAAGTTCATCTAAATATACATCTTTTGCTACTTTTCCTACAAGGTTCCCATTTGCCATCAATCTCCAAAAGGCAACATTGTCCTTTGTCTTAGCAGCTACCAACAGATCAGCCCAACTAGCTTCTTCCCAGGCTCTTCTTTCAGCCTTCTGGATTTGCTTGTAATCTTTTCTCACCTGCCTGATCTCGACCAAAGTTTTTGTTTTTACTGCCATTAGAAGGGCGGTTTTTGCTTGTCTACACATTTTGCCATACCATGGCTTACTATGGGATACATTGGTTAGCTTTTGGTGAGCTTTTTTAGGCATTTTAGTGACTAGCGTTTTTAATAATACAAAAAATTCATTATGTGTATCCATAAACCTAACAGGGTTTATAGCCTCCAAAGGAACAGTTACATAAGGGGAAAACATATTAGCAAAAAGTAGGTAGATTTCCGCTAGGGTTTCACCATGCTCCAATATATGAGACCACCTTAGAGCACGCCTATTGTTACTTACTAAATTTTCCTCACACCTTTACAGTTTGACTATCTATGGAGCTGCCAATGTCAACCCCATTGAACAAACTGGAGTCAAATAATAGGTCCAATGGATAGTGATTACTCTAGGACCTATCCTTGACCTCCATATCAACCATATATTGCCAGATGTCCAAAGAAACAATTATGAAGAGAAGGTTACTTTTCTAATTATTTCTCACGAAAGTAGGTCTTTTTGCTACGTCTGCAGGAAGACGGCCATTACATGCCCTTAAGCCGTGTTCCGCACACAGCTTCGTTATTTGGACAGCCAAGACTGAACAGTATACAGGATCTACAGTGTCTAGCGAAGGGATATTATTCGCTCTGTCCTCCTCTTCAAATACATCCTCTAGGCCTAGGATTGGCTCGTAACTACAATTCAAGTCCCCGGCTATTAATACTGATTGTTTATACACCATTCTATTAAGAAAAGAATCCAACTCCCCCAGAGTCAATGACTCTTTTGATAATGCAGAGGGTTGGTTATAGACATTAAATATAACACCTTCCCATCATGTGTGCTGACCTTGAGGGCCAGAATATCCATAGAGTTGGCATCAATTACTTCAATGTTTATTTTCAGAGTAACACTTACCCAAATAATAAGGCCCCCTGAGGGTCCGCCTCTTGCGGATGGTATTGCATTAATTCCAAAAGTCTTGTAACCTACTCTGTGGGGACTATTAAGTGACCAAGTTTCTTGAAAAAAGCAGAGTGCGCTTGTCTCTATGTAGTTAGACCACTCTGGATCACTCACGTTTTTCCCAAGCCCAGCAATATTCCAAGATATTATTTTCATGTTTTGTGCTGGGCTATTGCAATTGTTGGGTCGGCCATGGTTTTATAAATAATCCCTCCCAGCCATGGGATCTGTACATATATTACCAGGTAGGCCCATCTCAACTGGAAGGTTTAAACACACGCCTACACTATTATCACATGGCACCATTACTATGCTTAAATCTAAATCCTCCATATTTGTTCGCCTCTACCGGTAGTTAGCGTCAGTGGACACAATATCTCTCTGTACGCAATCTGCCCACGACCTAACCCCACCGGAATCGACATATGAATGTCCGTGCTCTCCCAAAGGACCACGGGGAATAATATTGCCTTGATCATAGTTTCCCACTATGGCCCCTTCAACTTTAGTTTCATATTTGATCTTAGAATTTTGCAAGCATGGGCCCCTATGACTGCCAGTTGAATGAATGAATGAATTCTTTATTCGGTTTTACACAATAGAAAACCATAAAAGTAACATTAAAATACAGATACATTTTCAAAGCATTATGCACACCATTATCCATAAATTCATTGGGGGGGGGAAAGAGAATCATCAATGTCCGTTGAGAGGGCTTCTAAAAAATTTCTTCTATACCGAAAGAGCTCATCACAAATTTTTTCTGTGTTTAAAAATACATTTCAAAAAGTTTACAATATGATTAGAAACACATTCAGAATCCAAAAACTGTAATCTCAGCATTGCTGGGCGACAACTACTTATGCCCCACGATTTTAGCAACGGTATCAACCAAATCTTACGATGGCCATGATAAAACTTACAAAACAGGACAGTATGTATAGTTGACTGCTCTGAAATTCCATCGCAAGGGCAATATGAAAGAATAGGATCCCAAGTATTTTCCACTGGGAAAGCAACTAGTCGATGAAAAATATTTAGCCTAAATCTCGTTAAAAGAAGCCGCTCTAATACTTTAAAATCATTTGTTAAGTATGGCTGGATTAACAGGGTAGTCTGGACCGCTATTGCATGTTGAACAGAGGCCTTCGTTGCCTCGCTTCTAATCTGTAGTTCTTCTAAGTGGCCCAATGCCCTGAATTTCAAGTCTTTCTTCGAGATTGCGCCAATTGACTCAGGTCTTTCATAATAGGATCCTAGCCCTAGATCGAACAAAAAGTTTCTCACGTACAAAAGCCATTTATTTTTGAGTGAGTGATCTAGTAACATGCAGTCTGTCATGATTTGCTTCGTTAACTGATTTTTTTCAGATAGCCAATTTGTCTCCATAATAAAAGCGGTTGGATTTTTGCCAGGTCCACCAAATAAGGAATCCCCAGCTCCGTGTGACATGCAAACGTAGAGACACTTTTAGGCTCCGCTAATAGGAATCTTAAGAATATGTTCTCTACCACTTGCAAGGTGCCGATGTTTGCATGCCCCCACACACCCGCCCCGTACAAGGCTATTGCCAGACATTTTGCATGATATATTTTTAACAGTTCTACTGGGGGCCTTTTACCTAGTTTCTGGGAAAAATTTATGAGTGCTACAATAGCTCTCATGAGGAGGTGTTTTCTTGCCTCAACTGCGGCTTTCCAGTTCAGTTTATCATCAATTAAAATACCTAAATAGGGATACTGGGCCGTAGTTTCTAATTTTTCTTTGCCAAGAAATATATCTTTGACCCCTTTTTTTCCCGCGCCCGCTATCATTACATATATGTTTATGTGTAATTCTAAACTCCCCATGAAGTCTGCATACCTATCCAAGGCCTTCTGCAGTTCGCGAGGAGTACGCGCCAGTATCACGGTGTCGTCCGCGTAAAGCAGAGCTGGAATTGGACGCTTGTTTACTTGTGGTAGGTCCTGGTCCCCCCTCAACATTGCCACCTCCAAGTCGTTTGTATATAGTGAAAACAGGAAGGGGGCCAGGACACAACCTTGGCAAACACCTCGTTCTACACCAAAAGATGCGGACAATTCACCTTTTACGCCAAATCGTACTCTCGCTGAGGCTTTGGAATATAATTCCCTTAAAAAATCTACAAGAGGAGCATCAACACCCATATGTAACAGGACAGACCAGAGCTTTGCGTGGGAGACGCAATCAAAAGCGGCAGACAAATCCACGTAAACCAGGTTTAACCTGCCCTGCTTTGCATGCAAGTATTTACCCAGCAACATTGATAGGTTCAGGTCTTGCTCTGTAGTACCAAAGCCCTCCCTGAACCCAAATTGAAGGTCGGAGAGGATCCCGCCATCGTCCGCCCACTGCTGGAGTCGCTCGAGCACCACTCTACCCGCAACTTTGCCCAACGAGTCTAGCAGTGATATAGGGCGATAGCAGGATACCTCCTGACGATCCCCCTTTTTATATATGGGAACCATGATGGATTTTTTCCAGGAGTCCAGCAGCCCATTTTCGGTGGCTGCCTTAAACACCCTGGTAAATATTGAACAGGGTGTTAGAATACCCATGGCCCTCATATTCCATCCCACCTCTTGTACGGTGGGTAGCCCTGGTCCAGTTCCCTCCACAGTCAAATTGCTCCTCCGGCATATAAAAATATGAAAGTGGTCTTGTTGCTATAGCACTCCCATTGTTTTGGGGACCCCACGAGCAGATGTAATTCACCGTTCGTGGATCCTCAAAATTCACAATCACACAATCCCCATAGGAAGTTTTCCTACTATACCCCACCCAAGGTACCCTACGTACCATTAGAATTTTACTCATTACGTTTGGTGGTAAAGGGCGGTTGGTATTGAGCCAGCAGAATTTCCAACATACTGGAAAAATGCAGTGGTCACCCCACTATTAAAGAAAGCCGGGGCAGACATAAACAACCCTGCGAACTACCGACCTATTTCACAGTTACCAAAAGTCCTGGAAAAACTGGTAAACAAACAGTTGTCAAATTACCTGGAAACGAATAACCTGCTGGACGTTTCACAGACAGGCTTTAGTCACAGGTAATCATCAGGCTGCACATCAACAATACATTGAAACCAATGGTTGTGAAAGCAACAATGCAAATCAAGACATTAACCCCTTCCGTTCGGTGGGCGTGTACGCACAACGGCCGGGGGCAGTCTGAATCACGCCCACGAATTGAATGTCCAGCACCTCTATCCGCCATTAATAGGAAGGTGAGGAATTACGGCAATGTGTTGTTCTTTATAGCTCAAATAATGTATGTATGGTTTTAACATGCTCACATTAGGAAGTCAGTGGACTCACCAGTGTTGGAAACAGGAGCGCTAGGACGCCTCAGGGTAGCTATTGCGCTATACAAATGTTCTTTTCATTTCATTTCATTCAGGAGAGGAAATGTGATTGGAAATTGAGGTTTTGCTTATGTGGAAGATTTTGTGTCACATTTGGATATTGATTGGGCCATATCTTATGAATAATGGGTTGAGAATAGTGTAGCCTGTATGCCACACGATGAGTTCCATTTTATTCAGCTTACCAATGAAGATGCTTTGTACAATTCTTTCCTGGTGTTTCTATTTCTAAGGGTGTGTCCCTAAGAGATTTTACTCGAAACCATCTTTATTTTCCCCATAGAGAAAAGCAGGGCCCAGTTAAAGAAAAGTAAAAGTACAAGAGAATATTCACACTTCCACCTGAACTTGCTTTCACGTTTTATTTTAATTTGCCAACATTTAAAGACGTTTTTCCGGAAAGGGTCACCAGATAAAGTGTACTTCTGGCAATTTCATGTGATACTTTCTGTGGCCTCTTAGTTAAATTGTCTTTAATTCCACAGGAACATAGAATTACTGTGGAGGTGGATGATATGAGATGAAATTATTTATTAAACTGTATTACAGCATCCAAGCCACAGCTGTTCCACAGAGCAAGTGCAACTCCAAAGACGCTCAGGCTTAGCTTTCAGCTTTCCATTTTCTAATAGGATTTCACCACAAGTTGAACAAAAATGCCATATGTCTTCCTTCTGTCAAATGAACAAAGACAAATAAGGTCAAAGAAACACTATGTACAAAATTATCATATCAAAATGGATATGGTCAGGTAATTGCCTAGTCCCCTCCCCCAAAACATCCCATTCTTCTAAAACACTTGCTCCCCCTTTTGGGTCCCGAATCCTTCCATTCTCCCCCGAGGCATCAATGCACATCAACACACTGTCTTGGGTCAAGTGTGATAAAAACCCTAGCCATGTTTTATTCAAAACATAACAAACAGATCCAAATTTCATATTTACAATACGCAGAAAAGACCCATCCATCAATCCACTACATCAGTACACCAAATTTCAGTTACATTAATATGTACAGTATTTTCGGATGGCTAACCTTAACATGTTATCTAATACATAGCCATTCCTGTCATAAACTAAATGATCTACATTATTCCTTTCCTGCGTATCCCGAAATGAGCCTACGGGCACGGTCATGACTGTCCAAGAATGTGCTAGGTCCCACCCTCCTACCGGAGTAACTTTGTGCAGGAGGCCCAGTTTCCCAGAAACCCCGGGCACCCCCTACGCCCTCAAATATTATCTGCAAGGGCCTATGCTGTTATGCCAAGTTTTTGAGCCCATGCACTTCTGCAGGGGTTGGCCCAAAAAGCCAACCAGAAGCCGAATTTCCCCTCCCACTGCACCATTCTAGCCTACCGGCTGTAACTGCCCCCTGGAGTATGAGAGACCATTGTCCCCCCCAGACAATGGTGATGCCTACTAAGGACCGTAAAAATTACCCACCAAGCATGACATTCCCGCCACAGGCCAGCATAGTTGACCGACTATCTGGCCCCCACTTCACACCATAAGGTCATGCCCTGCTCCTTGCCCCCTCCAACCAGGCTAGCAAATTTTATAGCAAAAGTTTGTTACCAATTTTTGCGGGATGAACACCGTCCTGTAGAAAAAAAATGTCACCCCTGATACACCCTTGCAAAATAGTCTGCAGTTTTGGGGATCTAAACATTTTATTACTCTGCTTAATGATTCTCTTCACTGAGTAGTTAAATGCCCATACCGACTCATCCTCCGCCATTGGGATCTGGGGATGATGTGGGACCAAGGCAACACTGCCTGTGGGCATATGCGGACAGTACCCAGTAAGACTCATGAAGGCTCTCCCCTCTGTCTGGGTTTTGGGGGTGTGCCCATGCCAGAATGGTGTCAAGCTTGGATGGTAGGGCCGCCACATGGCCACTTCCTACCTGGTGCCCTAAGTACACCATAGACCCCTGCCCTATCTGGCACTTATTAACCTTGATATATGTATATTTTTTTATCTTACAGAGTTTTATATAGCACAAAAGTGACCCGAATCAGGTATCAGAGCGCTTTGCATAGTACCAGTTCGATTACATGAGGACACATGAATTTTTATTAGGCACGGTAAGATTAACTGATTTGCCCAGAATCACAGGATGTTCAGCGTCATTGCCGAGACTCGAACCCAGTTCCCCTTGATTCGAGGTCGACCACCCTAGCCGTTAGGCGAACTCCTCTCCCCATGATAGTGAGGCCATCCTTCTGCAGGACCTTCAACACTTCCCAGAGGTGCTACAAGTGGTACTCTCAACTGGATCTGAACACTGCAATGTCCTCCATGTAGGGGGCACTAAAATCCTCCAATCCAGCCAGGCCCTGTTTGACCAACCTCTGAATGGTGGCTGGGGTGTTCTTCAACCCAAAGGGCATAACATGGAATCTGGTAGTACCCCTTTGGCATTAAGAACACATACCTCTCCTTGGCCCCATCAGTCAAGACAATCTGCTAGTACCCAGATGTTAAGTAAAATGTACTGAGAAACTTGGCAGCTACTAGACGATCTATGGGCATATCAGCTCTGGGGATGGGATGCGCATCAGTCTTAGTGTCAACATTGAGCCCAGGATAGTCCACACAGAACCACAGTTCTGCAGTGACACTGGGTGCAGCAACTTTGGGCACCAAGAACACTGGGCAGGGCCAAGGACTACTGGAGGGCTCAATCACCCCCAGAGCTAACATCGTGGACACCTGCTCCTTGGTGCTAGCCTTCACTCTGTCTGTCAACCAGTAAAGTTTGCCGTTCACAGGTGGGCTTTTCCCAATGTCAATATAATGCGCGCACCCATGAGTGACTCCTTGGGTGAGCGAGAACAGGGTGGCAAACTACCCCAACATCTGGCAGCGGCCACCCTGATGCCCCTGGGTCAGTGTATGGGACAGGACCACACATTCTACTGACCCATCCTGCTCCTTGACAGACAGGAGGTCGGGGGAAGGTTCACTCTCATCTTCCATCGCATCATCAGTAGCCAAGAACATGGTTAACTCAGACTTCTCAAAATGGGGTTTGAGTCAGTTCATGTGCAGGGCCCTCAAGGGGTTCCAAGGAGTCCTCAAGTCCACTAGGTGGGTGACATCACTATTGTGCTCCTTCTTCTCCACTAGACCACTTGATTTGTAGAGTATAGTGTTCTATTGGCTCCATCAATCACGCTTCCTGACCTGAAATTCACCCAGAGTGGTATTCTGGTCATACCAGCGTTTCAATCCTCATGACTTGCTTCCATGTTCACCAGAGCGAGTTTCCTGAAGCGGACTATCTGCTTTCATGAGGCCAGCATGTAGCTATATCCATCCGGGGGGGTGGGGTTTCTTGGGAGCTTCCTAAAACCAAACCCCTTCTGCTGTACCTCCCTGTAGGGGAAAATAAGCCATTGCATGAGGATGTCCCACTTATGGCTCATGGGTTCTGACAGACCCCCAATCATTTATTTGAGGGTATGGTTGAATCTCTCAACCAACCCAACACTGTGGGTTGTAAGGCGTGGTGGATTTATAGTTTATGACAGGGAACGGTTGAAGGGGAGCCATACACTTTCCCCCACTCTTGCCAGGCAAGTTTGACAAGAACGGCAAAATGTATCAGACTGCCTTCGCATTTGGGGCCAGTAAAAGTGGGTGAAAAGCCTGTCAAAGGTGATGCCCTGCCCTAAATGTCCTGCCAAAGCCATGTCATGAGCCAAACTCAGTAGGAAGGTTCTGAAGCACAGGGGTTCCAACAGCCCATGACCTGCCCCAGGCTCAGCAACCTTAGAATCCCTATAGAGAGGACCCTTCTCCCAATAAATCTGATGTGACGTGGCCCCTTTGTCCTAGGTTGCTTGATCCCGGTCCAGGGAAGACTTGGCTTGGCAGTTCGGGCTGGACTGTTCCCACGAGGCACAGGGTCAAGGCTGATTTGCATATGGCCATGTCTGAACTGGGTTGGTGTGGCGTGCAAAAAAACTATGGATTTAGGCCCAGATCTCTGTACTGGGGTGTATGTATGACATTGTTCTGCATTCTGTCCATCAACTGTGTTTTTGCTTCCTAGTCCTCAGCCTGCTGCCTAAGACCCCCAAGAGTAGGAGATGCCTTCTGTTCCACACAGAACTCTTGTCTGGTGGGGCCCCCTTCTTGCTGCCAATGGATTTGCTCAGGCATGTCTCCCAGTTCAGTTACCTCTTTCCCTGTAGGTACTGGGGCGTCCCCCTTAGCTTAAGCATTCTCCTGGTCAGTGGGAATTTCAGGAGTGGGTTTCCCATGTCTCTGCCCTTCCTCTTCCTAGCAGAAACCTTGGCCACTGTATCAGGCTCCTGGTCCCTCTTGATTAGCCTTGACTGCCATGGACCTTGTGGCCATAGAGGCCCACTCAGGCAATGCCAAAATCTTCACGTGCGACCTGAGCTCTACTTCCTTCCAAGCAGAATGCTCCTGGTTGAGCCCCAGCAGACAATCTTCAGGTATGGTGGGGCTCACAGCTACTCACAAGGAATCTGACGTCCCCCGTCGGAGGGGACCTGAGCCAGTTTATAGAAGCACTCACTGTTGTCAACTGCTACAACTTGGTGAGGTGCCTCAGGGACTACTTGCTCTTCAAACACCAGGTGACACCTAAAAGTAGTCACAGTGGCTCCCGTGTCTCTCAGAGTCTCTCGACCCACTGTCCATTGATGGTCACCCATTGACTGTACCTTTTAGTGTTATCAGGAATTAGGTTTCTCTGGACCATCTCATTGTCCCCTAGTGAGACATGGGTCATCTAAACTGGATCCCCACACCCTCCTGGGACCAACTCCTCCCTAAGTGCTACACTAGCCATCACCTGGACTGCCCACCTGTGCGGGGCTGTGCCCACTTAGGACCCTTGGCGGGGTCCCTTCTCATATGACCCTCCTAATAACAAGCGTAACATTTCATGGCCCTCTCGCGCCAGGCTTCCATGACGATTTCCATGGTTTCATATCACCTGGGTACTAGCAATCTCTATCCTGGTAAATAGTTTTGGGCCTTTTAAAGAACTCCTGCTGTTTAGCCTTATCCTCCACACTCTTCTGATGGGTACCCTGCCCACCCTTGGCAGAGTTTCCCATTTACAACTTCTTTTTGACACTGGTGCTGAGTCAGTCGTCTGCCTCTATAGCAAGCTGTCTGGTGTCAGTAAGTTGGTTGTTAATCAGGTGTTGGCACAGCTCTGGAAAACAATAAATAGAGAAGTGCTCCCATGCAATCAAATTGCAGAGCGCTGATAATCTGTTACCTCACCACCCTTTACCTAACCACCCAGCGCTATGCAGTAGAACGCAACATACTTAACCCAAGTCTGTCAACCAATTTTAGTATTCTCCCTAAACTTTACTTTGTAACTCTCTGGGGTGACACCATACCTCCTAACCAGGGCTTCCTTCATTTCAGGAAACGTGATCTCATCCTCCCTGTGTGAGGCCAGCAATGTGTTCCTCCTCTCCATAGTGTAGGAGTTCCATTGACCAGCCCCCCAATCTCTCTCAGGGACTCTGTGCACCCTTAAAGCTACCTCATAGCCCCTAAATTACTGGCCAATGTCATCCCCAATGCCTATTCCTACGGAAACTTTGTTGAACATTCACAAAGGGTAAGAGGTCCCAAGGTGGTCTATTCTCCTTTGCGAATCAGTTTCCCCCTAACCTGGGAGTTGATAACAGATCAGTGGTTTGTGACTGAAATTATTGTTGAAAAGAAGTCCCTTAACACGTCTCTTCCAAACTGCAATTCGGTATATTTTTGGATTCGGAAAAAGTTTTCAAAATCACAAATGTGATTTGTACATCACAAAAAGTGATTCAGTAGTCATAAACCTGCCAATTCAGTCAATCACTTTGTACGTCACACCTCATGTTTTTAGATTTAGAGAAGGTCTGTGCTTTTTAATCATGGAAGGGGAAATATGTAGTTGTATTCACAAAGCTATTACTTCATAGTTGCTTACACTTAAAGCTTCATTGACTGTCTTAAAAATTACAATAAACCCATATAACTTTAAAGGTCTTCATTATTACAAATGTTCGTGTGATAGAGCAGGGTGTTGAGAAGAGTTCAAAAGCATGAGAAGGGGTGCTTTCTGTAAATTCTTCCCTTCTTTTATGTATATTCAAATGGCACTTAAACTCCACTTAGCCTACCTAGAACTTTCGAGGCGGCATGACATTTGTTGTTTAGATGCTTGGCATTAGCATGTTATGATTTATCTTCTGAAATCTAGTATGCCGGATTTGGTGATCCTTTTGTCATGTGTGCCACTTGGTTAATAGTAGGTGATGATCACCTCATCTACAATAATTTGAAACTGCAACATATCTGGGCCTGAACTGTACATCAGGAGTACTGGTGGTGGTTTGACATGCTGCATTCAGTAAGTCTGGTGCAGATCAGGATGGTGGGTCTTATTACACCAAAATATTGTTTTTTCCTCACGACAGATGCACTCTGACCTTTCGTGCCAGTGCTCATGAGAGTGCAAGACAGAGATTGAAGTGGTATTGGTTTTAATTGATGATCTCACTTGAAGAGTATTTTATTAGCGGTATTGTAGGGTGACCTAATGAGCTGCAGTGCGCCTGCTGTTAATGGACAGTTAGAAAAATGTTTGCACTAGATACTCTCTGCATATTACTCTGATCTATATTTTAGAAGCATTTTTTAAAAGTGGCATTCCATCTCATACTGCGTGTAATGCCGTAGATATTCACAGTGGTTTCTGGCACAAGCTGGCACCTCGTAACCCTTTACCCTCATAAGTCCCTATTCTCCACTGAATCAACCAGAATTCAATTCTCTGGCTCTCTGGTGACACATACATATACCTGCAGTGATCACATTAACCAATAGAGATTTCACAGCCTGACAAACATTGGTATTGCATTGGTTTCGCCTATGTGATTACAAGTAAGCTGTTTTGTGTTGTAAGTTTTAGCTTAGTGATCAGTTGTGCAATATAATTTACGGAAACCTTAATGTTTCCCAGGCTATTGCATTTTTATTTTCTTTAGCACAGTCAATAGGTTGAGAGCTGTGTTCCTGCTTTACACACTTTTCTAGGAGTCACAATGTCAACTGGCCTTGTCTTGTTGATTTACAGGAGCCCACGATATATTGCCTTTCTCCATAAAAAAGTAATAAAATGAGAAGCCAGGATAGAAGAGGAGGCGTGATGTAAGTCTTTTTAAGTTTATATTAAAAACAATAGCGCTGTGCAGGCAAAACCTAAAAAGCGCATTTCTAATTGATTAGTTTAACCTACATTGTCTATTCATTTAAGATGTGTGTCATTTTGTATGCAGTTACTTGAAGGTGAAAGACCAATAAAATAGTTACAGAATATTCTGTTGTTTTTAGCCATGCTTTTGGTTTCATCTCGACCCTCACTCACCCCGCCCCACCCCCACTGTACTCTTTATTTTTTTTTTTTTAGCTTTATTCGATTTTGAGTTAAAAATCATAAAAGCATACAGTAAAAAACAAACATTAAAAACTTACATACATTAAAAAAAAAAACATTTGTCCAAGCTATGGGAATAAATTCCCTAGATTCCTGTTAGAGTTCATTGTTTTCCATATTTGTGGGCAATGACCATTGTTACGGGATATTAAAAAGCGGAAAGGCCCCTGCCACTTGATGGCCCAATGCTTCTACCCCTTGTGTAGATTGTCTCTGCCTCTAGTCTTGGTCGAGGGGTGACTGCCATGCTTGGATAGAAATCGTGTAGGTCCCAGATGGATATAGGGCAGTCACCTTCTCGGGGATGCAAAGTTTGGAGGTAGGGTACGATTAGTCTGCTTCTAAATCTTATTAGAACCAGATCGCCAGCAATGTCTTTTTGTAGGGGGCCTAACCAACCCACCCTCCTAACGGCAGTGATTGTCCCATCAAGGTCTGGAGGCAAGGGCCTGTTTTTAGTAAGCCAAAACGTGACTTTGTTCAATAGGTCTTGTTCCCTTTCAGGTTTTCCATGTTTGATTGGGGGAAATCCCACAAGGACACACACAAAAGGAGCGGCCTCCGGAGGTAACTGAATGTGGGTTGTTTTAAAAGGTTTTACTCTAGTGGGAATTTCTTTTGATAATCCAGATTTAGGGTACACTTTGGGGGCAACAGGGGGTAGTGAGTTAGTGACTAGAGAATTAGCTTGTTCATTACTGTTTTCTACAAGTGGCGTTGGGACTTCGGTTGTACTAAGTGAGTGGGAACAATTAGGTATTGCAATTTTCTCAATGGGAGATAAGTTAGCCCTGATACTTTTCACAATTCCCAGGAGCCTGTCTTCTAGAGTGATCAATTTTTCAAGCAACGGGGAAATAATTGATCTAACCAGTTGTTCGATCTGAGACAGAAAAATCAGGTTAGCAGGAGGTACTGGTTGGTCTAGTATTTCCTCCGAAGTTGGGGGGGAATTATCTGTGGTCAACAGAGGAGTAGAGCACAACTTTTGTATTTTGGGTTCGTTCCCTATTGGATTAACCCCAACCCGCTTCCTTTTACTAAGTAGGAGCTGGGGAGGTACTATATTTTGCCTAAGTGCATTTTTAGGTGATGGGAGGTGTTCCTGTGGGCTGTCGATTGTAATTGATGTGCTGGTTCTTTTAGCGGGGCTAGGTAGAGGGATTTTTCGATCATTTCTATCTTCTACAGTAGCATATCTTGTGTTACAAAGAGAATTTAGCTCGTCCAGTAGTGAAAAGTTTGGCGCTGTGCTAATAGTTTGTTCAGGAGAATGCCTAGTGAGTATGCTATCTGAGATCTCACGAGATCCATTCGTGCTGGCAATGGACGGAGGTAACCTTATTTGGTCTTGTGACCCAAAACATAAGCCTCTTTGGCTAATAGGGGTCTTGGTACCCCCCTTGCGAATCATGACAGAGTTTGCTGGTATAGGGATTGTATAAGACATCAAAACAATCTGGTGGTATTCGGTGTTTTCCGACCAATGTGAGAAGGGATCAATATGTCGTTACCTCAGTGATGTGATGTGACAAGGTCAAGGGGGGTGGCCCGTCCCGTCCTCCTCTGGCCTCTGAGGGCCGTAGAGGGTCCGCCCTTTGCCCGGGCTTCGCCCGGCATCCGCGCGTGTCCGCGACGCGGAGGGAGCGTCCTCAATTTAAGCGCCTCCGGGCGCGCAAATCCTCGGGATGCGTGGGCGGAGCAGGAAGTTGACCCAGGGCTTGCTGGGAGCTGTAGTTCCCCCAACTGCGGCCGAGATGGTGGAACAACGGCGGCAGGTGGAACAAGCAGCGTCAGAGCCCCAGCAGCCCTAGCAGCAGGTAAGGGAAAGTGTGTCCGCCTACTCCCCTCCTCAGCCCGATATGGATTGCAGACAGGTCCCCGCTCCTTGGTGGGAGCTTCCTCAATTTAAGCGCCTCCGGGCGCGCTAGTCCTCGGGATGCGTGGGCGGAGCAGGAAGTTGACCCAGGGCTTGCTGGGAGCTGTAGTTCCCCCAACTGCGGCCGAGATGGTGGAACAACGGCGGCAGGGGGAACAAGCAGCGTCAGAGCCCCAGCAGCCCTAGCAGCAGGTAAGGGAAAGTGTGTTCGCCTACTCCCCTCCTCAGCCCGATATGGATTGCAGACAGGTCCACTGTACTCAAGATCACAGTTCCCACGTTTTTAATATACTTGTGACCATTGGTGCAAGGTAAACTACAAAGCCTAAGGGTGAAAATATTGGCAGAACAAACCCAAACTGCCATGAAACAGCACCAACAAAAAATCTTTGTGATCCTGCCACAGTGACTGCCAAATCATATCGATCAACCAGCACCACTCAGGGCACCAACAAAGCACACACACAAAACACATTGGCGAAAAACGCACACAAATGACAGCAGACATTTCCTTTTTCAGATCCTGCTGTTCCTATCTCTTGTTAATACGAACAGCCTGTTATTTGATGTTCACGTAAATCGCTCCCTCGTTTCCAATTCCTGTGTTGATTTAACAGGGATATGCTCTGCTCTCAAAAACAACTGGGTTAATATTTCCACTGGGTGGCCAACCATATTATTCTTAAATATGAAAATAATACATATTTCAACACTCTGTAAATTATGCGCACACGCGTTCACAGCTTGTCTGCATAATAACCATTAAAAATCGCATCAAAAGAATGCCAGTTCAGCGCATTCCTTGTATTAAATAATCTATATTCTGAAGGTTTGACATTTCTGTACGCCTCAGTGATGATCAAAGATTGCAAAGAACAGAAAAGATTGAGATTCCTGCCTTCTGGGTGGTTATGTTGGGGGAATTTCTTGATGTTCATGATAATATCTGGTATCAAGAGAATAGAGTAAAAGATAACTTCCAGGCAAACTAGCTGTGCAGTATGCTAATGTGGTACATTAATAGCACTTTTTCAAATAACCTCTATTGAATAACCTGAGCCATCCCTAGTCTAAATTAAAAATGGCATTGAAAAGATAGCAAAAATAGATGTAAGGTCTCATGCATTTGACTGCAAAAGTGGATCTCTCTTCTCAGAACGCCTCTGTAATTTTATTCTTAAAACTGGAACAAAGTGAGCAACCGGTCAAAAAGTCGGAAGTCCCTTCTTTTCCCCTTTTATGGTCAAACACTTGCTACAGAACTAAATGCAGGATATTTGGTGAAGCAGATACCTATCTTCTACCAACACTTTCAGAGTATATTTGGATTGAAGCAATTGCATTTGAAACATGGGATGATGTACCAGTGACAGTCTAGAGCAGTGTTTACCAAACCTTTTAGAACCAGGACCCAATTCTTAATACGACAAACGTTCACAACCCACCTAGCTTTAATGGGTATGAGGGGGGCGATTTTTAAATGTAAGTATAGCATCATGTCGTAGCACACTATCATTAACAGACAGCACATTTTCCATTGAAATGGCCGCTATATTTGCACAGACATAAGGTTTATACTGGTAAAACTATATTGTACACAGATTATGTGTGAAAATCGGGTTTCTGTGAATATTTATAATGTGTACATCAACAAGTATTTAATCATAACATTTCTAAATTTCAAAATAATGTGCTTCGTTTTTGCTTTCCTAACAGCTGAATGTGTACAGTTTATGTACATGTGTTTACGTTTTGTTGTGTTACAAAAAATTACATCCTACAACCTTTGCTTTCACACTCCCTGTACACCAGCAATAATTAATTTTAAGTTTTCTTTCTCTGACTGCAAAGTGAGAGGAGTTTGGAAACACAAATCCCCTAGTTATAAAAGACAGTAATTTCCCAGAAGACATAGCCTGACATTTTACCTCTGTCTTTGAAGCAAGGGAAATGTGACAAGATAAGACATTTTTATTTATTGCTTTACCTCCAGGACCTACCAAAAATCAGCACACCACCTATCAGTGGGTTGGGAACTACAGTTTGGGAGGTGTTGGACTAATACTTAAACTCTAGATGAGACCAGACTTACAGAAAGCAATGTAGGGTAATGAGAACATGTAAATGCATCGGAAATCTGCCCAGATTTTAAAAAGCAGCTGCATGGCTTCTTGAGTGATGCTAAGTGCTGCAGCATGATGCAGAGCACTGCATAGATATGACAGCATTGATCAACTTTTACACAGAAAAGGACATTTGCATCAAAAGTTGATGCACGCTCAGCGCCACAATTCTTTTTGCAGTGTTGTATGAAATAACTGAAACTGCATGACACTGCATGCTGAATTAATATTCCTGCCAGTTAGCATCACATGCAAACGTAGCCATCAATGTTAATCTGTGCCTTCTAAAATGACACAATGTAGCACGAAACAGTGTCAGGGCAATTTGTGTTCAAAAGTGCACAAAATAAATGACACCTTGCAGTATGGAGAGGTCAGTGGACAACAGTAGACACTAGCAGAAGAACAAGGTTTTACATCTCTCATGAAGGTAAGATGATGGATACATTTATTCTACTACGTAGGAAGATTGTTAAAATGACGGGAGGAGGGAGATTGAAAAAGATCGACCACTGAGGTGAGCCTTACAAAACCTTGGAATATGGAGAGATGTAAGTCAGAGGAATTAAGTGTCCTGTTTGGAGAATATCTATGAATTCGATTGGAGATAAAATTCAGCACAATTCTATTGATTACTCCGTAGACTATGCAAAGGGGGTCATTAGGATGGTGGGCGGATTGCCCCCGCCAAGCTGGCGGTAGCCACCGCCTGCCTGGCGGGTGCAATCCGCCCACCATCCTCAGCTAAATGCCCCCCCGCCATATTAGTATGGCGGGGGGGACCGCGGCGGATGGAAAGACCGTCCGCCGCTTTTCCGCCCCGGTCGCATTGCGACCGGTGCGGAAAAGGTTTAATATGGTGGCAGTGTCTATCAGACACTGCCAGCCATATTACAATGGGCCAGAACAGATGCCTCGCCGCCACGGAAAGCCATGCAGTCTTCACTTCGGCGGAAAGCCATGCGGTCTTCACTTCGGCGGAAAGCCATGCGGTCTTCACCTCGCCTTCACTTTGGGGGCCCGCAGGTGAAGGCGAGGTGGGGGGTGCACATGGGAGCTACCTGTGGTACCCCCCAGCACTTGCATATACAATGCAGTAGGCACCGTGCGGTGCCTGCCACTTTGTGTATACAAATGCATACATGCATTTATAGCATTGTGGCGGGCGATGCTGAGAGTACCGTCCGCCACAATGTTATAAATGCAGGATGCGCCCGCCACTGGGACCCCCGCCCGTATCGCGGGCGGTCCCGAATTCAGATAGGATGGCGGGCGGACTAAGTCCGCCCGTCATCCTAATGACCCCCAAAGTGTTTTAAAGATAATTTGATGTTGGGTGGGAGGCCGATGTAGGGACTGCTGTATTTCTGTGGCTGGAATAAAATGAGGAGTACCCATTCTTATGCAGGCGGCTTAATTCGGAATGGATTCTAGCAGATGGTATAGGTGTAGGCTTGTGTGTGTATTGCAAAGTATTGCAGTGTAAGGGTTTACATCTGTAAATCCAACATTACACTATCCAGATCAATGGCAAAACCAAACAAATTTGAATCTCAATTTATCCCCATGTTTTCCAAAAGAATCCAATCATAATCATCCCCGCCACTCAATAAAAGGGTTCGGAGAGGCTTAATTTACTAAGATGAGGCAAAAGTCTGAAGTTGAAATGCAAATAGTTAGTGGTGTAAATAGTAAGTCTATTAATTTTTACGATACCAGCAGCAGCAGTGGTAAGAAAACAACATTTTCACCTTACATAAATTAAAATCAGACAACTATGTCAGGAGTTCCACTTAAACTACCCAGTCTGAATAAAGTGAGAAATACATTAATTTCCAACAGCAAACATATGCTCTCTGAGGTACCAACAAAGAGAGAGCTTTGGTCAAGAGCAGACTCTTTACACCTTCCGAGTGAGGCAGTAGTAATGATTGGATGTTTTTGAACCTCTGGTCTGTTTTCCTCCTCCAAATGGAAAGGTGGCAACTGTGGGCCAGACTTACAACCGATTTGTGACTCACAAATCGGTCGCAAACCAATTTGCAAATTTGGAAAAGGACTGTACGCTATGTACCAAACTAATTTGCAAACTGAAAATAGTGTTGTGACCAATTTACGAGTCACCAAATTTTGCAACCACATATTTTGAGTCGGTATTGGGAAATCACTAATATCGACTTGCAAACTGGAGGTAGAAAAGAGTCGTAAATACTCGCCATTTGGGTCGTTTGCACATGCAATTTACCACCGATTTAAACCAGGTGGTAAATTCCTGCAAACTATAAATACAGATCCAGAATGTATTAGGACTGAGCACAATAGCTGCCCTGTACCCGATAGCAAGGAGGAAGCACATACTGGCTGCTCATCAGAGGATGAGATGGATACAAGAAAGGATTTTCGTAGCCTTGCTGACCCTAGTCCAACAAACAGAAGAGGAAATCTATGACCAATATAGGCTAAGTAGCACTGTCATTCTAGATACCATATCCCTTTAAATGCCACATTGGAAAAGCTGTACTCAGCACAGCCCTTCCATCCCCACCCATGTGCCGGTGCTATGCCTGTTACACCTGTTAGCCAGTGGAAATTACCAGGATGTGATAGCTGTTGCAGGAGGGATGTCTCAAAGTGACCTTTTAAGTTTCTTCAGGAGATTCCTAGGTGCCATGCTTATCTACATCCCACCACATATACCTACCCAGGAATGCACAGGAAATGCAAAGTAAACAACTGCAATTTAACTAGATTGCCAATCTCCCCCATGTCACAGGGTTTATTTATGGGATACATGTGCCCATATGTCCACCATCCCATATTGAATATCTATTTGGAACCGGAAACATACCCATTCCCTTAACATCCAAGTGGCATGCAACGCCCAAAACATTATCACTGATATGGTGTCACAATAGCTAGGAAGCACCCATGACTCCTACATGTTTAAGCACAGCGGAACATACAGACAACTGAAAAGAGGGGAGTTTGATGGCTGATATCAATTAGATACTGGGAATATACGCCATACATATTTGTTATTACCCAAACCACACAAAATGTATGTCACGTGACATAAATGTATGTTTTTCATGTGACAGTATGTAACCCCTACGGGGGAACATCCATTACGACACGGTTGTTACACCGTGCTACTATTACAACGCGGGCAATACAACGCAAGTCGTTACCACGACTTGCGCTGGAGGGCGCTCTAGGCTAAGGAATAGTTGATTTACTATTCCAACACCTTCCCCACTGTACGTAGGCTGGTATTGGAATATTAAATTTTACTATTCCTAAGTCCAGCACCCTACAGCGCAAGTCGTGGTAACGACTTGCGTTGTAAAACCCGAGTTGTAATGGTAGTGCGGTGTAACAACCGCGTTGTATTGACATACAACCGCCCTACGTCCCTGGATTCTAACACCCTACCTCTCCCCCATCCCCCAGAATGAGAGGATATATAACACTGCACATTGTCGCACCAGGAGTTTAATTGAGCAGATATTTGGCCTCCTGAAATCACAGATTAAATGCCTGCCTAAGAGTGGGGGTGCCCTACAATATGCACCAGACATTGCTTGCAAGATGGTAGCAAAGTGTGCTATACTACACAACATTGCCTGCAGGAGAGGTCTACACATGGAGTTGTTAGAATCCGATTCTGAGCATGAGCAACTCGGCCCACCAGTTCATTATCCAACAGAGGAAAACAGAGCAGTGGTGGACAGGAGACGCAGGGAGAACATACTCATTACTTTCTAAGGTCATTCACGATTACTTCAACAAATTGAAAGAAAATGATTGCACAATAGCTTGAATAATCAAAGTTATGTCAGGTTTTCACTACTGCTTCAAAATAATCTATCAGTTGGTTACATCACCAACCTAAATATAACAAAATATACAGGCACACCCTGATCGGTACCCCTCAAATGTCACTGTGACTACTTCCGGATTGGGACATGTCACCATGTTAAGGTGCCAAAGTGCGGCTCCTACTGCAGCACAGCACTCATGCATCTGTAGCAGTGATGCTGCTGACACTCGACAATTCCTCACTGTCAGGTTGCCCTTCAACCACACCACTTGCAACTTGTGCTTTCTGTATGGCTTCCACTGCCGGAGTAATCTGGCCCTGGCCCATTGCTACATTCTCACTGAAGTGCCCTAGTTCCACCTGCAGTGTCACAGTGCGCTTTGATGAGACTGAGGTGGCATGTGCAAGCCTGCCAATGGTACTTGTTAAGGCACCCATTCACACAGCACTGCTCCTCTCTCAACATCTCTGGTTGTTGGTGTCCTCAGCCACATGTGTGCTTAGTTTAGCTATGACATCAGTTAGTCTGTCCACTTTAGCGGTCACTGTATTGAAGCCCACTGATTTTGCATGCTGAATATTATGCAATTTACTATTTAATCATTTCATTTGTTTCTGCTCCAGGCACTGAATATGCAGCATGGCTGCCCTCAAGACCACAAAACATCGCTTGCTCTTTGGCATTTGTCTAAGACCCAGCAGGGGACTGTAAATGAGGTATATCATGGCCCCTATGAGCATGCCCTGCAGTACACTGGGGTTAGGGCCTGACAACTTGCTACTGGATTGTAGTGGTGGCTGGATGGCATCCTCATCCTCAAATGATGGTGGTTGTGGGGAAAACAATGCAACTCTGAGTGGCTATGAGGTGGTGTGGGCAGGTTCTCCCCAATCCTCCTCCAATTGGACCTGTTCTTCTCCCTCACCAGTTGGGGATTCCATTTCTTCCTCAGGTGTATTTATTTGAAAAATGGACATGCTATTAATTTCCTTCATGGGGAACCCATGTGTCTTTAGTTGGACAATATGATGCAATACATATCTGACACTGACTACACTGTGTAATTATTTGACTACAAGTCTCATGATACACCATGAGAGGTACTTTATCTAGGTAATGGACTGATGCTGTTCTGCCTGTATCAGTTCTATATTTGCATGCATGTAGTATACATTTATATGGAAGTACACTTACATTGCAATGGTGCTGATGCTGTAGTCTCACTGCTGCCAAAAGCAACTACTGCTCTAGCTCTAGGGTAGTTTCCACCAGTGCCTCCAGGGTCAAGGGTAGGGTTACAGTGAGGGACCACCTCCTGTGGCCCGGGACTCACTCAAGCATGTTGCCACCCATTTTTGGTGCGAGATCGGAGGTCCTACCACCTCTTCCTTCTTTCTTCCGCCGAGCTTGGTGCCACGCCTACAGTATTTATCTTCTGCTGCATGTCCTTCCTGATTTTATGTTTCTGGGTCTCAGGCACAGTCATGGATGCATGACCAAACAGCTGCTCATGGCAGTGGTGTAACGATGGTTGAGGGGCCCCCCTGCCACACACACGGAGGGGCCCACTCAATACTTAACCCCCTGCAGTTCTGGGGCCCCCACGCACCTGTGTTACGCCCCTAGTTTATGGCTGTTGCAGCACTTCT
This sequence comes from Lissotriton helveticus, assembly GCF_964261635.1. Lineage (NCBI taxonomy): Eukaryota > Metazoa > Chordata > Amphibia > Caudata > Salamandridae > Lissotriton > Lissotriton helveticus. Next base: position 1,582,690,124 of record NC_136059.1, on the reverse strand, counting down.
CAGTTTGTAGTTCCAGTGATTTTTTGGAGAACTTCAGTTTTTGCTTCCTGACCCCTGGCTCCTTCTCTACCTATTGGCTGGCCATTTCTCTGGCATTTCTTTTGGTTTTTTGGCTCGTAAGATGTCTTGGATTGTGCAGCAGTTCTCCCCTCCTCACTCTGCCTGCTCTCCTGGCTTGTCCTGAGCAGCACTTCCTGTTGTTGGGGTTATGGACCTGACCCAAGAAGAACAAGCATTTTTAAAGAGCAGTTGCAATTTGCGACAAAATAGGTCATTGCAAATTGCAATTACCTATTTAGCGAAGCAACTTGTTACCGAGTTGCAAAATCCTGCAAACATGCAAGCCATTTTACGATTTCCTATTTGAGAATCGCTAGAAATTCACAATTAAAAATGTCCAAATTGGTTCTTCCGTACATCTGATAATGTGTCTTTATTTTAAGGATTTGCTCTTGCATAATCTGAACTACACAAAATTGGAAAATGAAAAGCCTCTATACTTGTGAAAACCTTTAAAAGCAAGGAGTGGGGGGGCTGATTCACTAAGACTTTGCTGTGATATCTCTTGCACCACCCCTGACTCAGTTATGAACTTAAAAAATATGCCAGATCTAGTCATATGTACTCCCAGCATACTCCTCCAATTGGCAGATGCACACATTTTAAACAAGAGATATACAGGCACATGCATCAAGGTAGGATTTTGCGAGTCCTTAATTGCGATAATTAAGGAATCGCAAATAAGGACTCGCAAAAGCCTATAATCGCTGTAAAAAAAGCGATTCCTACACATTTCTTATTTGCAACTTGCAAATTGCGAATCGCAAATAAGGAATGGCTTCCCGTTCATGAATGAATGGGAAATTGCATGCTCAATTTGCAAGTCTCAATAGGTCATCGCAAATTTTGCATGCAATTTTAGGGATTTCGCATGCAATTTCAGGGTGCAGGGGTGTCAAAAGGACACCCTGTTGCACGCCTGAAATTGAATTGTGCACATATGTTGCGCAAACACACACACACACGTGTGCGCAACATGAAACCTTGAAAAATTTACAAAAGTGCATTATTCAAAGTTTTTGCAAATTACCATGAAATTCAACTTCATGGTAATTGCGCCCCCTATTAGCGAAATCGCTAATTTTTTTACTTTAATGCATTGCATTTAAGGAATCTCAATTTGCGATTCCTTAAATGCTGAAGCAATTTAAGTAATCGCAATTTAGAGATTACTTAAATTGCGATTTTTGCATTTGGGATGATGCATCTTAAATGCAAAATACCGGTAACAAAGGGGCAGATTCTGAGAACCTGCCCGTTTGCGACCGTTTTTTCTTTTGATGCATGTGCCCAATAGAAACCTATACAAGCCTGAGTCACTCTGATGTTTTCTTTGGTCCATGTTTGTGAGAAATGTATCATGGATGTCACTCACGCTGCCCAAAATGTACTTTCATATTCTAACTTTGATATAGCTGTATCCTTGCTTTGAGGATAATTTCCAAAATTCTGGAGAACCGCACTACGGGTTCTGACAAATGACTTATCCTTCCTAGCGCCAAAACATCATTGTGGCTGCGAGGCTGACATTACAGTTCTCCAGGCCCCTGTAGAGGATGATTTTAATACCTAATACCTAATACTAGCACACTGCAATCAGTTTTTGGTATATTTTCTTGTGGTGGGAATGGGCTTGGCTTCATGCTGCTCTTTTCCTTCAAAATGACGTTATTTCCGTTCTCGACGTTTCTACCTCCAATCAGCAGGCAATGGGGGGTCGCGCTTCGCGCTATTTACCATATTTTACTGATGAGCTCGACACTGCTGAACGCAGCCTGCCACCCCTTTTTTATCCACCTCTTATCCTGCAGGCCTGTCTGTGTGAGGCAGATAACCCGATGCTCCGCAGAGTCACTCAGGCTGCCGGACGTGCAGGGACAGCAGGTGTTTATTATGAAACGTACAGCAATAATTTGCACCAAAAGAAGATGGAAATGACTCACCGAGAGCGAGTAAATTGTTGCGCGCATTCAAGATCAGGATGAGTAAGAAGCAGCTCCGTCTTGTGAGGAGGAATAGGGGGGAGCAGAGAATGGTATATGGAATTCCAGGACGGTAGCAACAATTAAACGCACGTAACAAATAGATTTAGTATTGCACTTTCACAAGCTCCGTTGCCCGTGATGTTTTTCCTTCTAATTTCTTTGTTGAATTGTTTCTTGTTTCTCTTTTCTGCTGTCTCAGTTATTTGATTCACATAATTTCACAGTCACGATTATGAAAGGTGTGGCATGCCGGATGTATCGATTATAGACTCCAATCATTGAGATGGGAATTCTGCACTAGTAAGTAGGCATCTGCTAAGGTTGTCCTTTTAAACTTAAGCAACAAGAAGTCGTGGGGCAAATTGCTTTTTGTATGATAGAAAATCATCAAAGGGCACGATTCACAGAACGACAAACGAAATAAGTCAAGTGGTTCCAACAGATTTGTTTCAGTATGGGAATTAACCAGATGCCACTCAAACATGGAACTGTTCGTTTCCTCTATGTTATTATTATTATTTTCTTGCTTTCATTGCACTATAATGCTACTAGTGGTTCAAAGTGCAGGGCTGCTAAAGCCTATAAAAGATGAATACGAAATACTTCAGCCAATCGAGGTCCTCAAATGCTTGCCTCATCCAATTACTGCAGGAAAAGACTGGTCACATTCGTGTAAAATAAGAAATTGACAATTTTGTTACATATAGACTGAAAAGTAGGGCACAGAGAAAACCTTCGCAGGTGCAGTCCAGTGAAACTGGAAACTTCAGCTCCTTACAGGCAGCGAATTTTCGGTGTTTGGACATAATATTGATTTCAATTTATCGGGAGACAAAAATATTGAAAATTAAGGGGTATATTTACAAGAACTGGTGATAACTACCGCAAGAGTAGCGTAACGCAACTTTCAACATCGCAGTCCATCGCGGGAAAATAAACTTGTGTCAACGTGGAATTCACAACACGGCGATAGCATGCCATAATTTGCCGAAACCGCAGACAATGTCCGCGATACAACCACCACTATGGAGACCGAAACACAAACTACAACACCAAAAAACCTGCAATGGGCCCAAGCGCGATGAGGAAACCTGAGATAAGGCGCCAGGCCTGCAACACACACCTGACAGGCGGGAAAAATCACCATAAAAGTAGAAAAAACACCCAACCACAAACTGACCAACACCCTAGCACCATGGGGGCTGCCGGAGCAGGCACAGAGGACGAGTGCAACCCCACAAGCATCCCGGACAACCAGCCCGGGACCTCAGGGACAGGGAAGGGCAAGGACAAGAAGACGAGGAAGATGTAGTTCAGTCCGCAGGCAAACAGGATCATAGTCACGGAGGTGATGGGACACCATCAACAACTGTTCGTCACCTCCAACGTGTCATTAGGCACAAAAATGGTATATGGTGGGTGGTCAAGGTGAATGACATCAAGGAGCACAAGAGGACAATGGACGAGGTTAAGAGGCGATGGAATGACATCAAGCGGCGGACCAAGGAGAAACTCTCTGCCAACCGGAAGGCAGCAACGCAGACTGGAGGTGGGGCCCAGCGCCACTGATTGAGCTGGATGACATGGAGGAGCTGGTGTCGACAGTCACCAGTGTGGAAACTGTGGTCGGAGTCGGGGGATTGGACACTACTTGACAGGACACAACACAACTGCAACAGAGTGAGTGACCACCAGCTACTGTGGGGATGAGAGGAGATGGGCACAATGGCACGCATGCACAATCAAGTACAGCACAGTGCATAACCACAATGACTCAGGATCCCCGCCCAGATCCACAGACTGTCACAATGTTCAATGCCATGCTGTCTGAATGTCAACATGTACCATGAGACTACATACATGTGGACACTTCGTAATACACCATCTCCCCTTCACATTGCAGGGGCACCATCAACACCTCCTACAGAGCAGTCCCAGCGACTCTTCATTGATGACAGGAGGCCAACACCACCAACTGCACCCAAGCCATCCAAGACATCATGGACCTCATCAGCAACTCACCTCCAGGATCAGGGCAGGCCAGCAGCATCAAGGAGATCCCACCCACTACCCAAACCACCCAGCTGGAGGTGCCCACAGCCCCGGCACCCCCCAAGATCCCAGGAAAAACACATGGCCTTCCAACACCGTGTGCTGAAGGGCCAGAGGGACACCACAGAGCAGGTGCAGTTGGGCTTTGGCAGCATGGCAGCTAAACATGACGCTATCCTTGGGAGTGTATCCCCGCTCCATGGTCTCCAACAAGCCCTGACTGACATCGCTGGAGTCATGACGCGGAGAGAAGAACACCTGTCTGCTCAGAGTGGCTCCATTGATACCAGCCGTGAGCTGACACACATGCGGAGGCTCATGTAGGACAGGGTGTGGATGGAGGTGGAAAGGATGGCAGCCACCGCTGCACATCAGTGGAATGCAGCAGGAACTACCATGCCCTGCAGATCCTCATCATAGCATTGCTGCCACAAGGCGTGGTGATATTAAATGCTGCTGCCCCCACACCATCCTCATCCCCGCCCCCTGGTGTGGCTATGCCTTCCTGTGTGTCAGGCCTAACCACTCCAGCACCTGAGGTGTCTGTGCCACACAGTGTGGCAGACAATTCACCTCTGCCACCTGAGGTGTAAGTGCGACACAGTGTGGCAGAAAGACCACCTCTGGCACCTGAGGTGTCTGTGTGACACAGTGTGGCAGACAATCCACCTCCGGCACTTGAGGCGTCAGTGCCACACAGTGTGGCAGAAAGACCACCTCCAGCACCTGATGTGACAGTGCCACAGTGTGGCAGAAAGACCACCTCTGGCACCACCTGAGGTGTCATTGCCACACAGTACTGCAGCCGGTACAGCAACACCCCCAGGTGGGGCAGGGCACATATCCGGAGACGAAGACATGGATGGGCTTGTGATCAGAAGGGCTCAGTAGCATTAATTTCCGCCACCTGGCCTGTTCCTAGTTGATCCCGCACGTGGCCTCATGACCTTCCACTGACCCCCGATTCACTCTGATGCACTCATCTTGGACAGCGACATGGACCGCCACATTCTGTTTGATGACAAATGACACAACGACCAGTTTGCAGACTGCACCCCTCCTCTTCTGCAGTACTTGTCTACCACGGATGGACTCTGGATGGCCCTTCACTGGCAAAGACAGTGTGGTGTATTCAGCATTGCCCTCTACCGCTCCAGCTGCGGAAAAGCACTGTATGTGCAATAAACATCCAGTGACACACTGCTGTGTCGTTTTTCCTCAATCATGTATGTATGTGTGGATGAATGTAGGGACAGTGATTTCCCTTGTGTCAATGATGCACATCCTGTGGGATGGCAGCTAATTAAGTAATAAGTCATTAAAAATAAATTTTATTTGTTAATTAATTATGTACTTTATTTCAAATATGTAAGATATGGAATAGTTATGTTTTTAGTTATATTTAAGGTGTGAGCTGCTAAGTAGGGTGTACAGGGTGGAAAGTTAATTAATAATTAAAAAACAATCATTTATTAATTGATAATTTTTTATTGAATAGTAATTATGTAAATGTATTCATTGTTTTTAGTTTTTTAAATATATATCATTTTATGTTAATTAATATTTCTTAATTGAGAGTTTAATATTTTTCTACATTCACGGGGTTACTCATATATGCAATGTGTTTGATGTGAAATATTTGCCCAACTTTCCCTAAACTTGCTTAGACTGCAGTAGGAATAGTAAAATTAACCTATTCACAGTTCAACACATTCCATTCTATTGAGAAGAGATATATTTCACACCTCCGAAATCCAATATTTCCCTACTGTTGCAGAGACTGGAGAGGTAAAAGTACATTTTACCCCTCCAAAGTCTAACACTGTCCACATTGTTACACTGTTTGGAGTGGGACTATTTTTATCCTGTTTGGACTGCAAATAGTAAATGTTACCCTACCAAAGTCCAACACTTTCCATACTGCTGCACTGACTCGAGTAGGAATAGAAAACTAACTTGTCCGAATTTCAACACATTCCCTATTATTGCACGGACTGGAGTTGAAATAATAAATCTAACTCCTTCAAAGTCCAACAATTTCCCTACTGTTGCTTAAGCACATATTGTTACTTGTACCTGGACGCCCATATTTAACAATATTGGTTATGACATATGTGCAAACACACACAAAAACTGGAGGGTCTTATAAATAAGTACTTTTTTATCAGCACTGTATTGATTTTATGGTTGTGTTTAATGATATTGGTATATATGTTTTAACATGAGATTATTTATACTTTTATTATTTCATGTTTAGCTAACTGTTCACCATTTCTGAATCAGTACCATAAAGTCTGTTTTCTATTTTCATGTCCTTACCTTGTGGCACCTTGCACTTTAAGACAATGTAAAAAAAATATTTAAAAAATAGTTCAAATAGGAAACCTCTTCCCGGCTAGCGCGTCATGTGATCAAGACCCTTGTGTCAATAAATAATTTTTTCCAGCATTCAACTGCGGTCCGTGCTCCATTCTTCATGATCGACTGAGGGTTAAATGGAGTGTTGCTGATAAATATATATATATATATATAAATATATATATATATATATATATATATATATTACCTACCGGCGATTGCCAGTATGTATATATAGTTAGGATTGTTTTCCATAGGGAAATCGCAACATTCTATTGTGAATAACTTTGGCGCCAGTTGAGGAATCTTCCTGAAATTTTCTTTAACTTTGCCTCGCGGCGCTCCGGTCCTTTCTTGAAAGTTTGGGGGGGATTCCTCAAGCGGGGGCCGAGATAAAAGGGGTGTCCCAAAACATGTTTTCCCCATGCTAATTTCTATAGGGCGGTTGGACTCACTTTTAGCCCGAACGGTTGAATGGTTTTCCACCAAACTTGGCAAAATTGTAGGGACTGGTAGCCCAATGTGCCTTTGCTATGTCTCAAGATATGTGCTCCAGTGGTTTTTACGAAAATTAACTTTGAAAAAATATATATTGGGCTACATTGGGCTATATATATGTTAGAGCCCAAATGTAGCCCAATGTAGCCCAATGTAGCCCAAAGATGGCCACCAGAGACAAAAAAAAACAAATGTAGCCCAAATATCAGCCAGATGTAGCCCCACTATAGCCCAATGACAGAATGTCCCAGAGTTTTCTAAAGAACAACTAGAGCGCTAACAGTCTTACTTATGACAAAAGTATGGCACACCTGAAGTCATCTTGATTGGAATAAAGTGTTAACACTTAAAACATTTAATTTGCAAAGGAACAAAATAAGGGGGTTCATTTTGCCATAGAAATTATGATTAGTGCTGAAGAAAGAAAAATTAGGGCACATTTTGAGTGACTTCTCAAATCCTCTTATATTTCATTAAAAAAATTCTGATATTCAGTCTCCCAAGATGGCCACCAGAGACAAAAGAGCCTGTGCTTAAAAACTCTGTTAGCAAAGCAGTCATTTCAGATTTAAAAAACGTTTTAATATATAAAAACGTTATCCGCTAATAGAATTAGCATTTAAAAAACCTTGCGAATTCAATGAAAAAACCATAGGTTTCAGGCCATATATAGTTAGGAATTAGCATTTAAAAAACCTTGCGAATTCAGTGAAAAAACCATAGGTTTCAGGCCTTATATAGTTAGGAATTAGCATTTAAAAAGCCTTTGAAATTCACTGAAAAAACCATAGGTTTCAGGCCTTATATAGTTAGGAATTAGAATTTAAAAAAACCTTGCAAATTCACTGAAAAAACCATAGGTTTCAGGCTTTATATAGTTAGGAATTAGCATTTAAAAAACCTTTGAAATTCACTGAAAAAACCATAGGTGTCAGGCCTTATATAGTTAGGAATTAGCATTTAAAAAACCTTGCAAATTCACTGAAAAAACCATAGGTTTCAGGCCTTATATAGTTAGGAATTAGCATTTAAAAAACCTTTGAAATTCACTGAAAAAACCATAGGTTTCAGGAGTTATATAGTTAGGAATTAGCTTTTAAAAAACCTTTGAAATTCACTCAAAAAACTATAAGTTTTAGTAGTGTTATAGTTAGCTGGACATTTTACTCATACAAAACCATTGAAATTGCTCCTATATAGTTAGTTGTACTAACTATATTTCGTGCACCCGCAATCCACTGCTGATGATGTCACATATTAGATCATTCATGACATGGTCAGTGACATCACTGATGACATCTCAAATGACATCACTGATGACATCACTGATGACATCATCCACGTGACAATCACATACACCTTTTCATACACTATTACAATTTTTCATCACTCTTTGTAAAATACAGAGTATCATATTTAAATCCATTGTCACAGCAATACAAGTATCTAAAAATCCACTCAGTGATTCATAGATGTATACACACATCTAATCACTTACCTATGGATTCACTCATACATGCTGTCAATGAACAATAGAACACTATCAAAAATACTTATACATCTATATCGACATTAAACAACAGCACGCATCCTATTCACATATGAAGTCATCCTACTCACTTATGCAAACAATGGATCATACTTACATATTTACTTAGCAAAACACACCACTTCTTCTATTCATTTAGATAGTAAGTCATACTTAGTGAATTATAAAATCATTATTACAAGTATACAGTTATCCATACAGTCACTCACACAATCATTGTGTCTTATGTATACTTATTTATATACAACAACTGACACATACACTGCCTTTTATTTTTCTAGTTTGTTGGACCTGTACCATTGAGAAATATATTTGCTCATCACCACACCCATAAAGATATTCACTCACCCAAACAACTGTTAGAACATGTAGTTTTAACTACTGAATCCACTATTCACACATCTTTGGACAGTCACACCCCCCCCCCACCGAACCACACACACTTTCACACTCCCATACAAATACTCAGTTAGCTAATCAATAACTAATATAGACTTTCACAAAGCTAGTAACCAACTGTAGAATCAGTTTACACAACAACTGACAAAGTGATACAGATATTCACACAGTTAAGTCACTATCCACTATATTTAGTGAGACATTATAAATTGGTCAAGTAAACAGTCAATTACACTGCTACTAAATCCTCCATCCAAATATTTATTTATATATATCCACTTATTCTTCAATGTAAATTGCTATATATATAATGCATATTTAAATAACGAAGCAAACCACATTCACTGGATGATGTCATCAGTGATGTCATCAGTGATGTCATTTGAGATGTCATCAGTGATGTCAATGACCATGTCATGAATGATCTAATATGTGACATCATCAGCAGTGGATTGCGGGTGCGTGAAATATAGTTAGTACAACTAACTATATAGGAGCAATTTCAATGGTTTTGTATGAGTAAAATGTCCAGCTAACTATAACACCACTACAACTTATAGTTTTTTGAGTGAATTTCAAAGGTTTTTTAAAAGCTAATTCCTAACTATATAACTCCTGAAACCTATGGTTTTTTCAGTGAATATATATATATATATATTCACTGAAAAAAACATACGTTTCAAAGGTTTTTTAAAAGCGAATTCCTAACTATATAACTCCTGAAACCTATGGTTTTTTCAGAGAATATATATCCACAGACTGTCACAATGTTCAATGCCATGCTGTCTGAATGTCAACATGTACCATGAGACTACATACATGTGGACACTTCGTAATACACCATCTCCCCTTCACATTGCAGGGGCACCATCAACACCTCCTACAGAGCAGTCTCAGTGACTCTTCATTGATGACAGGAGGCCAACACCACCAACTGCACCCAAGCCATCCAAGACATCATGGACCTCATCAGCAACTCACCTCCAGGATCAGGGCAGGCCAGCAGCATCAAGGAGATCCCACCCACTACCCAAACCACCCAGCTGGAGGTGCCCACAGCCCCGGCACCCCCCAAGATCCCAGGAAAAACACATGGCCTTCCAACACCGTGTGCTGAAGGGCCAGAGGGACACCACAGAGCAGGTGCAGTTGGGCTTTGGCAACATGGCAGCTAAACATGACGCTATCCCTGGGAGTGTATCCCCGCTCCATGGTCTCCAACAAGCCCTGACTGACATCGCTGGAGTCATGACGCGGAGAGAAGAACACCTGTCTGCTCAGAGTGGCTCCATTGATACCAGCCGTGAGCTGACACACATGCGGAGGCTCATGTAGGACAGGGTGTGGATGGAGGTGGAAAGGATGGCAGCCACCGCTGCACATCAGTGGAATGCAGCAGGAACTACCATGCCCTGCAGATCCTCATCATAGCATTGCTGCCACAAGGCGTGGTGATATTAAATGCTGCTGCCCCCACACCATCCTCATCCCCGCCCCCTGGTGTGGCTATGCCTTCCTGTGTGTCAGGCCTAACCACTCCAGCACCTGAGGTGTCTGTGCCACACAGTGTGGCAGACAATTCACCTCTGCCACCTGAGGTGTAAGTGCGACACAGTGTGGCAGAAAGACCACCTCTGGCACCTGAGGTGTCTGTGTGACACAGTGTGGCAGACAATCCACCTCCGGCACTTGAGGCGTCAGTGCCACACAGTGTGGCAGAAAGACCACCTCCAGCACCTGATGTGACAGTGCCACAGTGTGGCAGAAAGACCACCTCTGGCACCAAATGAGGTGTCATTGCCACACAGTACTGCAGCCGGTACAGCAACACCCCCAGGTGGGGCAGGGCACATATCCGGAGACGAAGACATGGATGGGCTTGTGATCAGAAGGGCTCAGTAGCATTAATTTCCGCCACCTGGCCTGTTCCTAGTTGATCCCGCACGTGACCTCATGACCTTCCACTGACCCCCGATTCACTCTGATGCACTCATCTTGGACAGCGACATTTATTTATTTATTTATTTATTAGTTTATATAGCGCTAGAATCACTCCGTAAGGAGTATCTCTGCGCTTCATGCCCAATAAAATTAGTAACTACACAGTGGAATGGAATTAGATTTCGTTTTTAAACAGAATAGTTTTTAGTTGTTTTCGGAAGGTTAAATGCTCTTTGCATAGCCTTAAGGCCAGCGGAAGCTTGTTCCACATCTTGGGGCCCATAGTTGACAGGGCTCTTCCTCCATGTCTAACTTTTTTGATATGCGGCACCACAAGAAGAAAGTTGTTGCTTGATCTAAGGGACCGTAAAGGGACATATGGTCTAAATTTCCTTTCCAGGTAGGCGGGTCCTAGTCCGTTCAAGCATTTGTGGATTAGGCAGCATATCTTGAATTTAGCCCTTTGTCTAACATTAAGCCAATGCAGTTGCTCCAGGAGGGGTTTGGATGCAGTTCTTGGGGGGGCATTCAGAACCAGGCGAGCCGCCGTGTTCTGCACAACCTGCAATTTATCCAATAGCCCTTCATTGACTGAAAGTAGCAACCCATTACAGTAATCAATCCGGCTCAGGATAAGTGCCTGAACCAGGATCTTTCTTGTAGAGTTGGGTAAGAGTGGAAAAATTTTCCTGAGTAAGCCAATGGTGTGGAAGCATATCCCTGAAATGTATGTGACATGTTGTTTTAAGGACAGGTCGTGATCAAGTCGAATTCCAAGATTCTTCACGACCTGTTTGGGTTCAGGGACTGCTCCCAGCTCTGTTGGCCACCAATCAGGAGTCCAAAGCATCTTAGCTTCCCCAAATAGCATGATCTCCGTCTTGCTGACGTTACATTGGAGGTAGTTGTTCGACATCCAATTGGCCACTTCCTCCATGCCAGACGAAAAGGAGTTCCTAACCTCAGCGGAAAGAGTTCTAAAGGGAAACAGGAGCTGTGTGTCATCTGCGTAAGACACGGGAACAAACCCGTGTCTACGCAGCACTCCTGCCAGGGGTGCCACATAGATATTGAAGAGCGTCGGGCTCAGGCATGAGCCCTGTGGCACCCCCTTAGAGATCCCGGTTTCCGCTGAGCGAAATGCCCCCATGGTGACTGTCTGGGTGCGATCTGTTAGGAAACTCCTTAGCCAATCTAGGGCTTTGTTCTTTAGGCCAGCGTTCGACAACCGTTGAGTCAGGATGGAATGTGACACGGTGTCGAACGCTGCCGATAGATCTAACAGTACAAGTATGACAGAGAAACCCTTGTCCTGGTAGGCGTGGAGGTCATCGGTGACAGACAGCAAGGTGGATTCGGTGCTATATCTGGGGCGGAATCCTGATTGGGATTCATCAAGGGCTTGCACTTGTTCAATATGGCTGGACAAGTGTTTGTTAACATGCTTTTCTATAACTTTCCCCAGGAAAGGTAGCAGGGAGATGGGCCTTAGATTACTCAAGTCCGACCAAGGTATGGTGGTATTTTTCCTGGTTGGTCTGACGAGTGCTCGCTTCCATTCCTTGGGGACTGTGCCTAAAGTGAGTGATAGATTAACTAGTTCTGTAACCAGGGGGCTTAAATGTTCTTCCAAAATAGGCATGAGTTTAGCAGGAATAACATCCTCTGGGCTTCCACTCTTAACTCGTTTTAAAAGGGCAGAGGTTTCTAGACATAAAATAGGGGGAAAGCTGTCCAGGGATTGCGTGTCCCCGATAGGATTCATGGAATCTGAGTGAAGTGTCTCCTTGAGGGGTCGGGATTGATTGGTGCATAAGATCTTATCGTAGATTTTGTCAATTTTGTTGGTAAAAAAACAGGAAACTTCGTTACACAGTTTTTGAGATGCTATATCCGGGGCTTCACATGCTGACGGTTTAGCCAACGTCTGCACTATCTGAAAGAGGACTCTAGGTGAGTTCCCAGCCTCCTGTATTTGGGTAGCAATGTGTGCTTTCCGTGCACCCCTTATTGCTTTATGATACGAAGATAGGCTAGCCCAATATCTTTCTCTATCTTCAAGGAGATGGGAAGTTCGCCACTTTTTCTCCAGTTTTCTGGCTCCTTGTTTAAGAGTTCGTAAATGGGCAGAGAACCAGACTGCATGCTTTTGTACTGGCCTAAGTTTAAAACACTTTAAAGGGGCAATTTTATCAATAGTTGTCTTTATTTCGTCTCCGAATTTCTTGAGAGCAGCCTCAATATCATCCGAAGGCCGAAAGACGGGAGAGGTAAAATTTTCTGAAAAAGTGGACATATTAACTTTGTGCCACTGTCTACGAGTGCACGGCAGGTTTCTGGAATATGCTAAACTAGGTTCTCGACGAGGTGTGGTAAATTCAACGATAAAATGATCAGTCCAACTGACCTGAGTAGCAGGTGGGCATAATGTCGCCTGAACATTGGAGAAGACTAGGTCTAAAGTGTGGCCAGCCTGGTGAGTAGGGCCACTGTTTTTCATCAATAAACCTAGACTAGATAAGTCTGTTATTAGTGACTGGGCATCACCACAATCCATTTTCTCACAGTGGACATTAAAGTCTCCAACTAATGTAAACTCATCGTTATCAGACATGGACCGCCACATTCTGTTTGATGACAAATGACACAACGACCAGTTTGCAGACTGCACCCCTCCTCTTCTGCAGTACTTGTCTACCACGGATGGACTCTGGATGGCCCTTCACTGGCAAAGACAGTGTGGTGTATTCAGCATTGCCCTCTACCGCTCCAGCTGCGGAAAAGCACTGTATGTGCAATAAACATCCAGTGACACACTGCTGTGTCGTCTTTCCTCAATCATGTATGTATGTGTGGATGAATGTAGGGACAGTGATTTCCCTTGTGTCAATGATGCACATCCTGTGGGATGGCAGCTAATTAAGTAATAAGTCATTAAAAATAAATTTTATTTGTTAATTAATTATGTAATTTATTTCAAATATGTAAGATATGGAATAGTTATGTTTTTAGTTATATTTAAGGTGTGAGCTGCTAAGTAGGGTGTACAGGGTGGGAAGTTAATTAATAATTAAAAAACAATCATTTATTAATTGATAATTTTTTATTGAATAGTAATTATGTAAATGTATTCATTGTTTTTAGTTTTTTAAATATATATCATTTTATGTTAATTAATATTTCTTAATTGAGAGTTTAATATTTTTCTACATTCACGGGGTTACTCATATATGCAATGTGTTTGATGTGAAATATTTGCCCAACTTTCCCTAAACTTGCTTAGACTGCAGTAGGAATAGTAAAATTAACCTATTCACAGTTCAACACTTTCCATTCTATTGAGAAGAGATATATTTCACACCTCCGAAATCCAATATTTCCCTACTGTTGCAGAGACTGGAGAGGTAAAAGTACATTTTACCCCTCCAAAGTCTAACACTGTCCACATTGTTACACTGTTTGGAGTGGGACTATTTTTATCCTGTTTGGACTGCAAATAGTAAATGTTACCCTACCAAAGTCCAACACTTTCCATACTGCTGCACTGACTCGAGTAGGAATAGAAAACTAACTTGTCCGAATTTCAACACATTCCCTATTATTGCACGGACTGGAGTAGAAATAATAAATCTAACTCCTTCAAAGTCCAACAATTTCCCTACTGTTGCTTAAGCACATATTGTTACTTGTACCTGGACGCCCATATTTAACAATATTGGTTATGACATATGTGCAAACACACACAAAAACTGGAGGGTCTTATACATAAGTACTTTTTTATCAGCACTGTATTGATTTTATGGTTGTGTTTAATGATATTGGTATATATGTTTTAACATGAGATTATTTATACTTTTATTATTTCATGTTTAGCTAACTGTTCACCATTTCTGAATCAGTACCATAAAGTCTGTTTTCTATTTTCATGTCCTTACCTTATGGCACCTTGCACTTTAAGACAATGTAAACAAAATATTTAAAAAATAGTTCAAATAGGAAACCTCTTCCCGGCTAGCGCGTCATGTGATCAAGACCCTTGTGTCAATAAATAATTTTTTCCAGCATTCAACTGCGGTCCGTGCTCCATTCTTCATGATCGACTGAGGGTTAAATGGAGTGTTGCTGATAAATATATATATATATATATAAATATATATATATATATATATATATTACCTACCGGTGATTGCCAGTATGTATATATAGTTAGGATTGTTTTCCATAGGGAAATCGCAACATTCTATTGTGAATAACTTTGGCGCCGGTTGAGAAATCTTCCTGAAATTTTCTTTAACTTTGCCTCGCGGCGCTCCGGTCCTTTCTTGAAAGTTTGGGGGGGATTCCTCAAGCGGGGGCCGAGATAAAAGGGGGGTCCCAAAACATGTTTTCCCCATGCTAATTTCTATAGGGCGGTTGGACTCACTTTTAGCCCGAACGGTTGAATGGTTTTCCACCAAACTTGGCAAAATTGTAGGGACTGGTAGCCCAATGTGCCTTTGCTATGTCTCAAGATATGTGCTCCAGTGGTTTTT
The DNA here is from genome assembly GCF_964261635.1 of Lissotriton helveticus. Taxonomy (NCBI): domain Eukaryota; kingdom Metazoa; phylum Chordata; class Amphibia; order Caudata; family Salamandridae; genus Lissotriton; species Lissotriton helveticus. The sequence continues at coordinate 1,582,674,750 of NC_136059.1, read as the reverse complement.
ACGAAAATTAACTTTGAAAAAATATATATTGGGCTACATTGGGCTATATATATGTTAGAGCCCAAATGTAGCCCAATGTAGCCCAATGTAGCCCAATGTAGCCCAAAGATGGCCACCAGAGACAAAAAAAAACAAATGTAGCCCAAATATCAGCCAGATGTAGCCCAACTATAGCCCAATGACAGAATGTCCCAGAGTGTTCTAAAGAACAACTACAGCGCTAACAGTCTTACTTATGACAAAAGTATGGCACACCTGAAGTCATCTTGATTGGAATAAAGTGTTACCACTTAAAACATTTAATTTGCAAAGGAACAAAATGAGGGGGTTCATTTTGCCATAGAAATTATGATTAGTGCTGAAGAAAGAAAAATTAGGGCACATTTTGAGTGACTTCTCAAATCCTCTTATATTTCATTAAAAAAATTCTGATATGCAGTCTCCCAAGATGGCCACCAGAGACAAAAGAGCCTGTGCTTAAAAACTCTGTTAGCAAAGCAGGCATTTGAGATTTAAAAAAACGTTTTAATATATAAAAACGTTATCCGCTAATAGAATTAGCATTTAAAAAACCTTGCGAATTCAATGAAAAAACCATTGGTTTCAGGCCTTATATAGTAAAGAATTAGCATTTAAAAAACCTTGCGAATTCACTGAAAAAACCATAGGTTTCAGGCCTTATATAGTTAGGAATTAGCATTTAAAAAACCTTTGAAATTCACTGAAAAAAACATAGGTTTCAGGCCTTATATAGTTAGGAATTAGCATTTAAAAAACCCTTGCAAATTCACTGAAAAAAACATAGGTTTCAGGCCTTATATAGTTAGGAATTAGCATTTAAAAAATCTTTGAAATTCACTGAAAAAACCATAGGTTTCAGGCCTTATATAGTTAGGAATTAGCATTTAAAAAACCTTGCAAATTCACTGAAAAAACCATAGGTTTCAGGCCTTATATAGTTAGGAATTAGCATTTAAAAAACCTTTGAAATTCACTGAAAAAACCATAGGTTTCAGGAGTTATATAGTTAGGAATTAGCTTTTAAAAAACCTTTGAAATTCACTCAAAATACTATAAGTTTTAGTGGTGTTATAGTTAGCTTGACATTTTACTCATACAAAACCATTGAAATTGCTCCTATATAGTTAGTTGTACTAACTATATTTCGCGCACCCGCAATCCACTGCTGATGATGTCACATATTAGATCATTCATGACATGGTCAGTGACATCACTGATGACATCTCAAATGACATCACTGATGACATCACTGATGACATCATCCACGTGACAATCACATACACCTTTTCATACACTATTACAATTTTTCATCACTCTTTGTAAAATACAGAGTATCATATTTAAATCCATTGTCACAGCAATACAAGTATCTAAAAATCCACTCAGTGATTCATAGATGTATACACACATCTAATCACTTACCTATGGATTCACTCATACATGCTGTCAATGAAAAATAGAACACTATCAAAAATACTTATACATCTATATCGACATTAAACAACAGCACGCATCCTATTCACATATGAAGTCATCCTACTCACTTATGCAAACAATGGATCATACTTACATATTTACTTAGCAAAACACTTATACAAACACCACTTCTTCTATTCATTTAGATAGTAAGTCATACTTAGTGAATTATAAAATCATTATTACAAGTATACAGTTATCCATACAGTCACTCAAACAATCATTGTGTCTTATGTATACTTATTTATATACACCAACTGACACATACACTGCCTTTTATTTTTCTAGTTTGTTGGACCTGTACCATTGAGAAATATATTTGCTCATCACCACACCCATAAAGATATTCACTCACCCAAACAACTGTTAGAACATGTAGTTTTAACTTCATATATCTACTGAATCAACTATTCACACATCTTTGGACAGTCACACCCCCCCCACCGAACCACACACACTTTCACGCTCCCATACAAATACTCAGTTAGCTAATCAATAACTAATATAGACTTTCACATAGCTAGTAACCAACTGTAGAATCAGTTTACACAACAACTGACAAAGTGATACAGATATTCACACAGTTTAGTCACTATCCACTATATTTAGTGAGACATTATAAATTGGTCAAGTAAACAGTCAATTACACTGCTACTAAATCCTCCATCCAAATATTTATTTATATATATCCACTTATTCTTCAATGCAAATTGCTATATATATAATGCATATTTAAATAACGAAGCAAACCACATTCACTGGATGATGTCATCAGTGATGTCATCAGTGATGTCATTTGAGATGTCATCAGTGATGTCAATGACCATGTCATGAATGATCTAATATGTGACATCATCAGCAGTGGATTGCGGGTGCGTGAAATATAGTTAGTACAACTAACTATATAGGAGCAATTTCAATGGTTTTGTATGAGTAAAATGTCCAGCTAACTATAACACCACTACAACTTATAGTTTTTTGAGTGAATTTCAAAGGTTTTTTAAAAGCTAATTCCTAACTATATAACTCCTGAAAACTATGGTTTTTTCAGTGAATATATATATATATATATATTCACTGAAAAAAACATACGTTTCAAAGGTTTTTTAAAAGCTAATTCCTAACTATATAACTCCTGAAACCTATGGTTTTTTCAGAGAATATATATATATATATATATATATTCACTGAAAAAACCATAGGTTTCAGGAGTTATATAGTTAGGAATTAGCTTTTAAAAAACCTTTGAAATTCACTCAAAAAACTATAAGTTGTAGTGGTGTTATAGTTAGCTGGACATTTTACTCATACAAAACCATTGAAATTGCTCCTATATAGTTAGTTGTACTAACTATATTTCACGCACCCGCAATCCACTGCTGATGATGTCACATATTAGATCATTCATGACATGGTCATTGACATCACTGATGACATCTCAAATGACATCACTGATGACATCACTGATGACATCATCCAGTGAATGTGGTTTGCTTCGTTATTTAAATATGCATTATATATATAGCAATTTGCATTGAAGAATAAGTGGATATATATAAATAAATATTTGGATGGAGGATTTATTAGCAGTGTAATTGACTGTTTACTTGACCAATTTATAATGTCTCACTAAATATAGTGGATAGTGACTAAACTGTGTGAATATCTGTATCACTTTGTCAGTTGTTGTGTAAACTGATTCTACAGTTGGTTACTAGCTATGTGAAAGTCTATATTAGTTATTGATTAGCTAACTGAGTATTTGTATGGGAGTGTGAAAGTGTGTGTGGTTCGGTGGGGGGGGTGTGACTGTCCAAAGATGTGTGAATAGTGGATTCAGTAGTTAAAACTACATGTTCTAACAGTTGTTTGGGTGAGTGAATATCTTTATGGGTGTGGTGATGAGCAAATATATTTCTCAATGGTACAGGTCCAACAAACTAGAAAAATAAAAGGCAGTGTATGTGTCAGTTGTTGTATATAAATAAGTATACATAAGACACAATGATTGTGTGAGTGACTGTATGGATAACTGTATACTTGTAATAATGATTTTATAATTCACTAAGTATGACTTACTATCTAAATGAATAGAAGAAGTGGTGTGTTTTGCTAAGTAAATATGTAAGTATGATCCATTGTTTGCATAAGTGAGTAGGATGACTTCATATGTGAATAGGATGCGTGCTGTTGTTTAATGTCGATATAGATGTATAAGTATTTTTGATAGTGTTCTATTGTTCATTGACAGCATGTATGAGTGAATCCATAGGTAAGTGATTAGATGTGTGTATACATCTATGAATCACTGAGTGGATTTTTAGATACTTGTATTGCTGTGACAATGGATTTAAATATGATACTCTGTATTTTACAAAGAGTGATGAAAAATTGTAATAGTGTATGAAAAGGTGCATGTGATTGTCACGTGGATGATGTCATCAGTGATGTCATCAGTGATGTCATTTGAGATGTCATCAGTGATGTCACTGACCATGTCATGAATGATCTAATATGTGACATCATCAGCAGTGGATTGCGGGTGCACGAAATATAGTTAGTACAACTAACTATATAGGAGCAATTTCAATGGTTTTGTATGAGTAAAATGTCCAGCTAACTATAACACTACTAAAACTTATAGTTTTTTGAGTGAATTTCAAAGGTTTTTTAAAAGCTAATTCCTAACTATATAACTCCTGAAACCTATGGTTTTTTCAGTGAATTTCAAAGGTTTTTTAAATGCTAATTCCTAACCATATAAGGCCTGAAACCTATGGTTTTTTCAGTGAATTTGCAAGGTTTTTTAAATGCTAATTCCTAACTATATAAGGCCTGACACCTATGGTTTTTTCAGTGAATTTCAAAGGTTTTTTAAATGCTAATTCCTAACTATATAAAGCCTGAAACCTATGGTTTTTTCAGTGAATTTGCAAGGTTTTTTTAAATTCTAATTCCTAACTATATAAGGCCTGAAACCTATGGTTTTTTTCAGTGAATTTCAAAGGCTTTTTAAATGCTAATTCCTAACTATATAAGGCCTGAAACCTATGGTTTTTTCACTGAATTCGCAAGGTTTTTTAAATGCTAATTCCTAACTATATATGGCCTGAAACCTATGGTTTTTTCATTGAATTCACAAGGTTTTTTAAATGCTAATTCTATTAGCGGATAACGTTTTTATATATTAAAACGTTTTTTAAATCTGAAATGACTGCTTTGCTAACAGAGTTTTTAAGCACAGGCTCTTTTGTCTCTGGTGGCCATCTTGGGAGACTGCATGTCAGAATTTTTTTAATGAAATATAAGAGGATTTGAGAAGTCACTCAAAATGTGCCCTAATTTTTCTTTCTTCAGCACTAATCATAATTTCTATGGCAAAATGAACCCCCTCATTTTGTTCCTTTGCAAATTAAATGTTTTAAGTGTTAACACTTTATTCCAATCAAGATGACTTCAGGTGTGCCATACTTTTGTCATAAGTAAGACTGTTAGCGCTCTAGTTGTTCTTTAGAAAACTCTGGGACATTCTGTCATTGGGCTATAGTGGGGCTACATCTGGCTGATATTTGGGCTACATTTGTTTTTTTTTGTCTCTGGTGGCCATCTTTGGGCTACATTGGGCTACATTGGGCTACATTTGGGCTCTAACATATATATAGCCCAATGTAGCCCAATATATATTTTTCAAAGTTAATTTTCGTAAAAACCACTGGAGCACATATCTTGAGACATAGCAAAGGCACATCGGGCTACCAGTCCCTACAATTTTGCCATGTTTGGTGGAAAACCATTCAGCCGTTCGGGCTAAAAGTGAGTCCAACCGCCCTATGGAAATTAACATGGGGAAAACACGTTTTGGGACCCCCCCTTTTTATCTCGGCCCCCGCTTGACGAATCCCCACCAAACTTTCAGGGAAGGACCGGAGCGCGCGAGGCAAAGTTAAGAAAAATTTCAGGAAGATTCCTCAACCGGCGCCAAAGTTATTCCCAATAGAATGTTGCGATTTCCCTATGGAAAACAATGCTAACTATATATACCTACTGGCTATCGCCATTAGGTAATATATATATATATATATATATATATATATTGACACCAACCAAACTTCACCATCAAAGAAGGCACTGACTCCGTGTATCTTAGTTCAAGGGTTTTTATTTCTTACATCAGCTTCTGCTCAGACGCGTTTCGGCGGCTACTCCCGCCTTGCTCACTAACATCTGACCCTTGCAAGTTGCGCTATATATACACATGTTACATACTCACATGAGTCATAATTAACATCACTAATTGGCATTGGTTTGTTACCATGGTGACTTGGGTTACACCCACATGTATACGTGACCAATCACATGAATTCAACATTTATAGCGAAAGCATCAATTACCAAATGTCACATTATTTTATACGTTTTCTAAACATTACCATCATGTTTTAGAATTGCTCGGGTTTCGAACGCATCATAATACTTTAAATACCACACTTAGTTATTTTGTATCGTTTGTATTGGTGAGCCCTGTGTTGTATAAATTGCATTATCCACATGTTAAAGTGTTAGCCATTACACCCTACGTAATCTTATTACGTTTACGTCATTGCTGTTCGGGCGTATATGTGAAAAGGGTGTGTCACTCTCAAGGCCGGGATTGGTTTACAAAGTGAGTTTCTACAAAAAGGCTCGGTTTCACCGGTAATCGGTTTGCTGGCCTAGTGGTAGAGTCAGAACATGTTACTGTGTTAACAGTCCCTCCTCGTGTAGCCGGTAAGTGAAGAGTGTGTTTGTCAGCGTTCACTTCCTATTTTTGAGACACACACCCGCTTACAACACATATGGAAGTTAAATACCGCGCAAGTGCGCAACAAGTCTCTTTGTGTTGAATGCAAACCCTCATATGATGTGGGTAAATCATTGTTACAGTATACGGGGACTGTGTATAATCATATAGTGATTGGTGTGGTTTTTTGGTATAGACTCCATGTGACTGATCGTGAATATTTATTTACAGTGATGGCGCAATCTGGGTCGTTGTTATAAGGTACTTGGGTAAAGTAGAGGTAGGCTGCTCTAAATGTGCACACTTAGGGCTTCGTCTGCGTTCAGCCCTGAGGGGATCTTGGAATTCAGTAAGATAATGTATCTGGATTCCAGGAGGCGTAACGCAAGCTTGCGGTTACCGCCCCTTACATTCCTTGGGATGCTGTCTATGACAAAATATGTCAAACCTTTGGCGTCTCCTCCATGTGTCTCATGGATATGTCTTGCTACTGGGTAGGCTGGGTCCTTATTTGTGATAGCCCTCAGGTGTTGCAAAATTCTTACATGCACTGGGTGGATAGTCGACCCTACATATTGTTTACCACATACACATGCAAGGACGTAAACGGCATATTCCGTTTTGCATGTTTAGTGTTCTCTGATGGAATAGGGCTGCTTACGGAAGGGTACAGTAATGCTCGTTGTGTTTTTCCCGTGAGTGCAGGCTTTGCATTTTGTACATTTTTTAAAACCTTTTTGTGACTGAAACCAGTTTTTCTGTTTTTGTATCGCTGGAGCATTGTGAACCAATTGTTGACGCATAGATTTGGCTTTCCTGAATGATACTAGTGGTTTATCACCCATTATCTTGCCTATGGTTGCGTCATTACGGATCAATGGCCAGTGCCTTCTAAGTATTTTTCGAAGGTTAGCGTGGTGGCGATTGAAACCCGTAATTAACCTGGGGGGTTGCCTTTCCTGTGCTCGGGCTCCAGACTCTGTCACATCTGGGAATAGTAACTCCTGTCTGTTTTTAGCGCTGCATTTTACTTCCGCTGTTTTGCATGTTTTGTCAGTGTATCCCCTGTGTTTTAATCTCGTAAAGAGATTAGTTTTTGCTTCTGATAACCCTTTATTAGTGCTGCAGTTGCGTGTCATCCTGAGGCATTCTGCGTATGGGATAGACTGTTTGAGTGGTGTCGGGTGGAAACTATTGGCGTGGAGGATTGCGTTGCCCGCAGTTGGCTTCCTATAGGTGCGTGTTTGTATTTTGTCATTCTCTACAAATAGTTCTACATCCAAAAATTGTATGCTCTCCCTGTTTGCATTGCAAGTAAACTTGAGATTCAACGAGTTTTCATTTAGCTGTTCTGTAAAACTTTTTGCACTCTCCTCACTGCCCTCCCACAAAATAAAAATGTCGTCAATAAAGCGCTTGTAAATAACAACATTTTGGTTCATTGTTTCTCCATACAGCGTCATAAGCACCTGCTCCTCCCACCAGCCCATATGCAGATTCGCATAGCTGGGGGAGAAGCAAGTGCCCATCGCTGAACCTTGGATTTGTTTATAAAACAGTCTATCAAATATAAAGGTGTTGTTTGTAAGGCACCACTCAGCCATCTCCAGCAGCATTTTGGTATGTTCATATTGGTTGATAGGTCTTTTTCCCAAGAAATGTTTTATGGCATTCAGACCGTCCTTATGCCTAATGCTCGTGTATAGGGCCTGGACATCTAGTGTCAAGAATATATAGTTCTCTTTCCACTTGATATCATAGATCTTTCTCAGGAAGTCTCCTGTGTCCTTTATATATGCTGGTAGTTTTTTGACCTCGGGTTGAAGAAAATGATCGATGAACACACTTGTATTTTCGAAAAGGCTCCCTATTGCCGAAATTATTGGTCTTTCAGGTGGCACTTTGTCATTTTTGTGTATCTTGGGGATTAGATACATTTGCGCTGTAACAGGATAATCAGTTTTTAGAAATTCAAATTCATTTTTGCTAAGTAGGCCTTTTCCTCTCCATTTATACAGCTCGTTGTGGTATCTTTCTTGAATGCCTACCAGGTAAGTGGGACTAATTCTCGTATAACATTCCCTGTCTTGTAGTTGACTCAGTGCCTCGGTGTTATACATTTCAAGCGGCCAGAGAACTATGTTTCCCCCTTTGTCGGACCATCTCACAACGATGTCCGACCTGGCTTTTATTTTCTCCATTAGTGCATTATATCTTCTAGTGTGATCTTCATTTTGTTTGTATCGTTGTTTTGTGCTCACAATGGAAAGTTCTTTTAGGTCTTTTATCACATACTCTGTGAACAAGTCCAGCCCATCTTTCGGCATTATTGGCACAAATATTGATTTAGGTTTGAAACCTGTTTTCACTGTTTGCCAAATATTAATGTCTGAACTTAGGGCAGCCCCACTCGGTGTGATCTCTTCGTTTGCATTTTCATTTTCCATTTCCAGGTCTATGAAGTCTTGTAGTGCTTCCATGTGTTCTACATTCAGCATTTCGGTTGTGTCATTGTTGGCCATTAGGTCAGTGGTGCTTGTTTTGGTGTTGTAGAAATATTTTAGCAGTTTTAGTTTTCTCACATATAAAAACAAATCAATCCTCGTTTGAGTATAATCAAAGTTCGTGTTACTGCAGAAAGTCAAACCTAAAGATAAGATTTCCAATTCCTCTTTCGATAACTCCATGTTTGTTAGATTTATGACTGTGTTATCTTTGTGTGTATCCATCATCGGTGTCTGTTGTATCTGTGATGTTGTTTTTTCTTTTGTTTTTCTTCCTTTTGTGCTTGTTGTCCCCCATCTCCTGTCTTTTCTTCTCCTGCTTTTTGTTTTTGTTTTTGGGTCTGATTGCTCTTGCCTGACCCTTCTCCTTGATTTAACGTACTTCTTGGACGCAATGTTCTGAGGCGCTGTAGGCGTAAAAAAGCAAATTCCTGTGCCGGAGTTGGTGCTGGTCCAAGCATTTCTGCAACTTGGTTACTTTCATTGTCTGTGTCATATTCGGAGCTTATCTCATTTTCACTCTGTTCAGTAGCCCCGGGTTGATTACTCTGTGTTTTTTGTAGGGGTTGTTGTCTTATCTGGTCAAATTTTCTCGCGAAAGTATATATCCTTCCGTTTAAATAATCATTTCTGTCCCTCTGAAATTTAATGGCTTTTCTTTCTTTGATTTCCGCCTCATGTTTATCTAATCTTGTTTGGATTTCTTTCATTTTCTCTGCAATTTCTTCCTTATTTTCTTTCAAGTCTAGTTCTTTTAGTATCTCCTCAATCCGTGTGATCATTTTCGCTCTGTCGCTTGCTGCAAATTGGATCAGTATTTTCAACATATTTTCTGACGATTTTGCACTGTTTTCTGCCCACATTTGCAGCATTTCAGGGTCGGGGTCTTCATAAGTGGGTGCTACTAGTACTCTTAGACCTCTGGGAATTCTATTTACATCCAGGTACCTGGATAATGATTTTACTTCCCACCACTTTGCGACTTCTTTTTTGCGTAGTTTCTCCAACTCATTTAAAAGTACTTTAGTTTCATCTTTTTCTTTGGGTTGGGTTTGAGCACTTTGTTTGGTCTTATTGCCTTTCCCCGTGTCTGTATCAGTAAATATGTCTTTTGCAGCCTCCTCTCTTCCCTTTTCCCATTCAGCAGCCATGCTGATTGATTTGCAATAAATTTGACGCTTGTACAGATACACAGCCCGTGTGGTTTTGAGTTTCTTCCACACTTGGGCTCACTCTCCCATTAGATCATTCCCTTGCGCCCGTCCCCGTTAATCGCATCGAGTCACGGCTTACCAGAAATCCCCGACTGCTCTCCAGCGATCGTCGATCTCCAGGTTGCCGGTCTCAGATGTTTTCACAGGTTCCTCGGGACTCTTCGCATTTCGATCCTTAGGGGGGCACTGTGTGTCTTTTTCTCCAAAAGTTTCACCACAGAATTGTCCTTTGCGACTCAGTGCTGCCAGAACGAGGAGGGTCAGCATTTGGGCTTCCAGGACTCCAGCCCTTTGTATTGACACCAACCAAACTTCACCATCAAAGAAGGCGCTGACTCCGTGTATCTTAGTTCAAGGGTTTTTATTTCTTACATCAGCTTCTGCTCAGACGCGTTTCGGCGGCTACTCCCGCCTTGCTCACTAACATCTGACCCTTGCAAGTTGCGCTATATATACACATGTTACATACTCACATGAGTCATAATTAACATCACTAATTGGCATTGGTTTGTTACCATGGTGACTTGGGTTACACCCACATGTACACGTAACCAATCACATGAATTCAACATTTATAGCGAAAGCATCAATTACCAAATGTCACATTAATTTATACGTTTTCTAAACATTACCATCATGTTTTAGAATTGCTCGGGTTTCGAACGCATCATAATACTTTAAATACCACACTTAGTTATTTTGTATCGTTTGCATTGGTGAGCCCTGTGTTGTATAAATTGCATTATCCACATGTTAAAGTGTTAGCCATTACACCCTACGTAATCTTATTACGTTTACGTCATTGCTGTTCGGGCGTATCTGTGAAAAGGGTGTGTCACTCTCAAGGCCGGGATTGGTTTACAAAGTGAGTTTCTACAAAAAGGCTCGGTTTCACCGGTAATCGGTTTGCTGGCCTAGTGGTAGAGTCAGAACATGTTACTGTGTTAACAGTCCCTCCTCGTGTAGCCGGTAAGTGAAGAGTGCGTTCACTTCCTATTTTTGAGACACACACCCGCTTACAACACATATGGAAGTTATATATATATATAATTTCTAGGGCAAAATGAAACCCCTCATTTTGTTCCTTTTCAAATTAAATGTATTAAGTGTTACCACTTTATTCCAATCAAGATGACTTCAGGTGTGTCATACTTTTGTCATAAGTAAGACTGTTAGCGTTCTAGTTGTTCTTTAGAACACTCTGGGACATTCTGTCATTGGGCTATAGTTGGGCTATATCTGGCTCATATTTGGGCTACATTTGTGCTCTTTTGTGTCTGGTGGCCATCTTGGGAGACTGCATATCAGAATTTTTTTAATGAAATATAAGAGGATTTGAGAAGTCACTCAAAATGTGCCCTAATTTTTCTTTCTTCAGCACTAATCATAATTTCTATGACAAAATGAACCCCCTCATTTTGTTCCTTTGCAAATTAAATGTTTTAAGTGTTAACACTTTATTCCAATCAAGATGACTTCAGGTGTGCCATACTTTTGTCATAAGTAAGACTGTTAGCGCTCTAGTTGTTCTTTAGAACACTCTGGGGCATTCTGTCATTGGGCTATAGTTGGGCTACATCTGGCTGATAATTGGGCTACATTTGTTTTTTTTGTCTCTGGTGGCCATCTTTGGGCTACATTGGGCTACATTGGGCTACATTGGGCTACATTTGGGCTCTAACATATATATAGCCCAATGTAGCCCAATATATATTTTTCAAAGTTAATTTTCGTAAAAACCACTGGAGCACATATCTTGAGACATAGCAAAAGCACATCGGGCTACCAGTCCCTACAATTTTGCCAAGTTTGGTGGAAAACCATTCAGCCGTTCGGGCTAAAAGTGAGTCCAACCGCCCTATGGAAATTAACATCGGGAAAACACGTTTTGGGACCCCCCTTTTATCTCGGCCCCCGCTTGACGAATCCCCCCCAAACTTTCAGGGAAGGACCGGAGCGCAACGAGGCACAGTTAAGGAAAATTTCAGGAAGATTCCTCAACCGGCGCCAAAGTTATTCCCAATAGAATGTTGCGATTTCCCTATGGAAAACAATGCTAACTATATATACCTACTGGCTATCGCCAGTAGGTAATATATATATATATATGTATATATATATATATATATATATATATATATATATATATATATATATATGTATATATAAAATTTCTATGGCAAAATGAAACCCCTCATTTTGTTCCTTTTCAAATTAAATGTATTAAATGTTACCACTTTATTCCAATCAAGATGACTTCAGGTGTGTCATACTTTTGTCATAAGTACGACTGTTAGTGTTCTAGTTGTTCTTTAGAACACTCTGGGACATTCTGTCATTGGGCTATAGTTGGGCTACATCTGGCTGATATTTGGGCTACATTTGGGCTCTTTTGTGTCTGGTGGCCATCTTGGGAGACTGCATATCAGAATTTTTTTAATGAAATATAAGAGGATTTGAGAAGTCACTCAAAATGTGCCCTAATGTTTCTTTCTTCAGCACTAATCATAATTTCTATGACAAAATGAACCCCCTCATTTTGTTCCTTTGCAAATTAAATGTTTTAAGTGTTAACACTTTATTCCAATCAAGATGACTTCAGGTGTGCCATACCTTTGTCATAAGTAAGACTGTGAGCGCTCTAGTTGTTCTTTAGAACACTCTGGGGCATTCTGTCATTGGGCTATAGTTGGGCTACATCTGGCTGATAATTGGGCTACATTTGTTTTTTTTGTCTCTGGTGGCCATCTTTGGGCTTCATTGGGCTACATTGGGCTACATTTGGGCTCTAACATATATATAGCCCAATGTAGCCCAATATATATTTTTCAAAGTTAATTTTCGTAAAAACCACTGGAGCACATATCTTGAGACATAGCAAAAGCACATCGGGCTACCAGTCCCTACAATTTTGCCAAGTTTGGTGGAAAACCATTCAGCCGTTTGGGCTAAAAGTGAGTCCAACCGCCCTATGGAAATTAACATCGGGAAAACATGTTTTGGGACCCCCTTTTTATCTCGGCCCCCGCTTGACGAATCCCCCCCAAACTTTCAGGGAAGGACCGGAGCGCCGCGAGGCAAAGGTAAGGAAAATTTCAGGAAGATTCCTCAACCGGCGCCAAAGTTATTCTCAATAGAATTTCCCTATGGAAAACAATCCTAACTATATATACCTACTGGCTATCGCCAGTAGGATATATATATATATATATATGTATATATGAAACGAAGAATCCCAACCGCCACTGGTAGCGGTTTCAGCAGGCGCAGACCTCCTCTCCAATAAACGATGTTTTCGAGTTTAAAACAACAAACAAGCCATCACACTAATCCAAGTGCCAGCAGTGCATGTTTATTTAGCAAAAGTGCAAGAGCAAGTGCCCTCCCTGACGCGTTTCTCTCCGCGAACGGAGCTTGATCACATGAAAATGAAAATTTCAGGAAGATTCCTCAACCGGCTCCAAAGTTATTCTCAATAGAATGTTGCGATTTCCCTATGGAAAACAATCCTAACTATATATACCTACTGGCTATCGCCAGTAGGATATATATATATACATATATATATACAGATGAAACGCTGCCAAATGGCGGGTCATACTTGATGATGAGGAGCCGCTACTTCACCGGCCTCTCCGTCCCTGAAGCGACTGAATGTACGGGGCTGGGAGAGAGGGGAGATAGACAATACACCTCAGCCCAGAAATGTGGAGCAGTCCCTGCCTGGGAACATCGCTGGTCGGAGCTACAATGAGAGGTACAGCGAGCCGACCAAACGGAGCCACAGCCAGCATGAGGAAAAACATTGCATGCTGGGGGACGTAGTCCTAATTCATGGACAACCAGTGACTCCGTGCCTTGTATTCCAGGCATCCAGGCCTACTTCAGGTAAATGGAGGCACTAATTAAGACTATTAAGGAACTGCTTACACCAGTGGCAACTTTTTTACTGAAGGAGCATTTGAGAAAGGATAACTCCGAAACGCGTCATGCTTGATGTAAAATAAATGGAAAGGTGGAACCCCTTCTTACCTCGTGTGCCACCTCTTAATCTGCTTCGCAAGTTGGGGATTAGTCATGGAAATCTATGTGCGTGTGTGGCAACACGTAAAGGAAGGCACCTCCCACAAGTGTTCCAGGAGTCGTTATGGATTTGCGCAGACTCCCGGACCGCCTCACACGTCAGTGGCATCAGATGAAACGCTGCCAAATGGCGGGTCATACTTGATGATGAGGAGCCGCTACTTCACCGGCCTCTCCGTCCCTGAAGCGACTGAATGTACGGGGCTGGGAGAGAGGGGAGATAGACAATACACCTCAGCCCAGAAATGTGGAGCAGTCCCTGCCTGGGAACATCGCTGGTCGGAGCTACAATGATAGGTACAGCGAGCCGACCAAACGGAGCCACAGCCAGCATGAGGAAAAACATTGCATGCTGGGGGACGTAGTCCTAATTCATGGACAACCAGTGACTCTGTGCCTTGTATTCCGGGCATCCAGGCCTACTTCAGGTAAATGGAGGCACTAATTAAGACTATTAAGGAACTGCTTACACCAGTGGCAACTTTTTTACTGAAGGAGCATTTGAGAAAGGATAACTCCGAAACGCGTCATGCTTGATGTAAAATAAATGGAAAGGTGGAACCCCTTCTTACCTCGTGTGCCGCCTCTTAATCTGCTTCGCAAGTTGGGGATTAGTCGTGGAAATCTATGTGCGTGTGTGGCAACACGTAAAGGAAGGCACCTCCCACAAGTGTTCCAGGAGTCGTTATGGATTTGCGCAGACTCCCGGACCGCCTCACACGTCAGTGGCATCAGATGAAACGCTGCCAAATGGCGGGTCATACTTGATGATGAGGAGCCGCTACTTCACCGGCCTCTCCGTCCCTGAAGCGACTGAATGTACGGGGCTGGGAGAGAGGGGAGATAGACAATACACCTCAGCCCAGAAATGTGGAGCAGTCCCTGCCTGGGAACATCGCTGGTCGGAGCTACAATGAGAGGTACAGCGAGCCGACCAAACGGAGCCACAGCCAGCATGAGGAAAAACATTGCATGCTGGGGGACGTAGTCCTAATTCATGGACAACCAGTGACTCCGTGCCTTGTATTCCGGGCATCCAGGCCTACTTCAGGTAAATGGAGGCACTAATTAAGACTATTAAGGAACTGCTTACACCAGTGGCAACTTTTTTACTGAAGGAGCATTTGAGAAAGGATAACTCCGAAACGCGTCATGCTTGATGTAAAATAAATGGAAAGGTGGAACCCCTTCTTTCCTCGTGTGCCACCTCTTAATCTGCTTCGCAAGTTGGGGATTAGTCGTGGAAATCTATGTGCGTGTGTGGCAACACGTAAAGGAAGGCACCTCCCACAAGTGTTCCAGGAGTCGTTATGGATTTGCGCAGACTCCCGGACCGCCTCACACGTCAGTGGCATCAGATGAAACGCTGCCAAATGGCGGGTCATACTTGATGATGAGGAGCCGCTACTTCACCGGCCTCTCCGTCCCTGAAGCGACTGAATGTACGGGGCTGGGAGAGAGGGGAGATAGACAATACACCTCAGCCCAGAAATGTGGAGCAGTCCCTGCCTGGGAACATCGCTGGTCGGAGCTACAATGAGAAGTACAGCGAGCCGACCAAACGGAGCCACAGCCAGCATGAGGAAAAACATTGCATGCTGGGGGACGTAGTCATAATTCATGGACAACCAGTGACTCCGTGCCTTGTATTCCGGGCATCCAGGCCTACTTCAGGTAAATGGAGGCACTAATTAAGACTATTAAGGAACTGCTTACACCAGTGGCAACTTTTTTACTGAAGGAGCATTTGAGAAAGGATAACTCCGAAACGCGTCATGCTTGATGTAAAATAAATGGAAAGGTGGAACCCCTTCTTACCTCGTGTGCCGCCTCTTAATCTGCTTCGCAAGTTGGGGATTAGTCGTGGAAATCTATGTGCGTGTGTGGCAACACGTAAAGGAAGGCACCTCCCACAAGTGTTCCAGGAGTCGTTATGGATTTGCGCAGACTCCCGGACCGCCTCACACGTCAGTGGCATCAGATGAAACGCTGCCAAATGGCGGGTCATGCTTGATGATGAGGAGCCGCTACTTCACCGGCATCTCCGTCCCTGAAGCGACTGAATGTACGGGGCTGGGAGAGAGGGGACATAGACAATACACCTCAGCCCAGAAATGTGGAGCAGTCCCTGCCTGGGAACATCGCTGGTCGGAGCTACAATGAGAGGTACAGCGAGCCGACCAAACGGAGCCACAGCCAGCATGAGGAAAAACATTGCATGCTGGGGGACGTAGTCCTAATTCATGGACAACCAGTGACTCCGTGCCTTGTATTCCGGGCATCCAGGCCTACTTCAGGTAAATGGAGGCACTAATTAAGACTATTAAGGAACTGCTTACACCAGTGGCAACTTTTTTACTGAAGGAGCATTTGAGAAAGGATAACTCCGAAACGCGTCATGCTTGATGTAAAATAAATGGAAAGGTGGAACCCCTTCTTACCTCGTGTGCCGCCTCTTAATCTGCTTCGCAAGTTGGGGATTAGTCGTGGAAATCTATGTGCGTGTGTGGCAACACGTAAAGGAAGGCACCTCCCACAAGTGTTCCAGGAGTCGTTATGGATTTGCGCAGACTCCCGGACCGCCTCACACGTCAGTGGCATCAGATGAAACGCTGCCAAATGGCGGGTCATACTTGATGATGAGGAGCCGCTACTTCACCGGCCTCTCCGTCCCTGAAGCGACTGAATGTACGGGGCTGGGAGAGAGGGGAGATAGACAATACACCTCAGCCCAGAAATGTGGAGCAGTCCCTGCCTGGGAACATCGCTGGTCGGAGCTACAATGAGAAGTACAGCGAGCCGACCAAACGGAGCCACAGCCAGCATGAGGAAAAACATTGCATGCTGGGGGACGTAGTCCTAATTCATGGACAACCAGTGACTCCGTGCCTTGTATTCCGGGCATCCAGGCCTACTTCAGGTAAATGGAGGCACTAATTAAGACTATTAAGGAACTGCTTACACCAGTGGCAACTTTTTTACTGAAGGAGCATTTGAGAAAGGATAACTCCGAAACGTGTCATGCTTGATGTAAAATAAATGGAAAGGTGGAACCCCTTCTTACCTCGTGTGCCGCCTCTTAATCTGCTTCGCAAGTTGGGGATTAGTCGTGGAAATATATATATATATATATATATATATATATATATATATATATATATATATATATATATATATATATATATATATATATATACATATATATATATATAAATAAGTATATTACCTACTGGCGGTCACCAGTAGGTAGTTATAGTTAGAACCTAGTTTCCATAGGAAATGCATTTTTTGATTTGCTAATAACTTTGACGAATCTTTCTGAAATTCTCCAAAAAAAGTCTATCTAGGTCAGCTCCTATCGTGAAAGTTTGTGGGTGATTCGTCAAACGGGTGCTGAGAAAAAAGGGGGGTCCCAAAATCCATTTTCCCAGGGTTAATTTCTATAGGAAATTTTACGATGAGCTACAGCCCAAACAGAATTACCCCAAATTTGGCAGAAAGGTAGAGCTTGGTTCAGAAAGTGACCTTTTTTTTAAATGGTGTACAGCCGGTCAGTAGTTTTTGAGAAATTAAAAAAATAAGAGTAAAAAAATCAATTTCCCATAGGAAACTTTGTGTAAGGCTACAGCCGAAACAACTCGACATAATTACCCCAAATTTGTCAGAAAGTGCTTGGGTCAGAAAACAAACTTTATAAAAATGGTGTAGATCCGTTCAGTAGTCGCTGAGAAACTAGACAAATAAAAGTTTTGATATCTGGGCGAAGCCTAAGTCGTGTGCGCGAGCTTCATTGTGATTGGCTGCTAACACTCCAAACCAGGAAGCGAGTCACCCGAAAATGGAGAAGCAAAGGTATAAAACAAGAAAATGGGGCAGGGTAGAAAAACTCTGCCCCAGTAGGTCTGCTCAGGTGGTCCCAGAAGCACCCCTAGGGCCCAAAAATCATTAAACAAATACATAAAAAATCAGCAAAAATGTGCGCTGGGGTCGCAGGTTCTCGCGTTTTATTGTAATGAGGCCCTTGGGAGGGCTAGGTTCCGGGGGCATTTCTTAAAAAATAATAGCAGGGGCTCGCAGTTTTTGCGGGGTCTGCTGGGCTCGGCAAAAAATTCTCATTTTTGATTATCTACTATATTGAAAGTTTGGGGGTGAATGGTGTAGGAGGGGCTGAGAAAAAAAGGGTCCTCAAAAGTGTTTTCGCCATGCAAGTTCCATAGAAAACTTTAGAGAAGACTACAGGTGAAACAGCTGAACAGAATTACTCCACATTTGGCAGGGAGAAAGGTGATGGTCCAGAATGCACGCTTTTGTATAAATTGTGTAAGTATGTTCAGTAGTTTTTTAGAAATATCAAATTGTACAGATATTGATATTTGAGGGTTCTGAGATTTGATTAGCTGACGGGATACAGGCACCAGCTTGCAGCTTATTGGCTGTGAATGGCTGAAACCAGGAAGTGTTGGCAGCCATTTTGTGATTCACTCTGTCAGCTCGCATCTCTGTGTAGAAGCCATTGTTTCCTCAGTTTTACCTGTGCGAGGCAACACTGGCATCTGTGTGAGATATGCCTTTCATGCTGCCTCTCCTCACATCACCTGGTCGCAGTTTAGAAGCCCGTCCGTCGGCTTGGAGCTCTGTGATTCAGTCTGTTGGTACGATCCCCTACACTATCCAAAGACTACGTAAATACCACTACATTGTCTAAACTCTAAAACACTACCCTCAGCAGTACCCCCTACACAACATAAACACCACAGCACTACCCTAAACCCTAAAATAGTACCGCCAGCACAACCCCCACACTACCCAAACACCACTGCATTGTCGTAAACCCTAAAACACTACCGCTAGCAGGACCCCCTACACTACACAAACACCACTGCAGTACCCTAAATCCTAAAACACTTTCCCCAGCATGACCCTTACAGTACCGAAACACCACTGCACTACCCTAAACTTTAAAACACTATCCCCAGCACCACCCTGTACACTACACAAACACTACTGCACTAACCTAAACCCTGAAACCCTAGTTTCAGCGCGACTCCCTACACTACCCAAACACCACTGTTCTACCCTAAACCCTAAAAGACTACCTCAGCACGACCCCCTACAGTACACAAACACCACTCCAGTACCGTAAACACTAAAACACTACTCCGAGGATAACCCTGTACACTACACATACACCACTGCACTACACTAAAGCCTAAAACACTACTCCCAGCATTACCCCTTACACTACCCAAACACCACTGCACTGCTGTACACCCTAATACATCGCTCCCAGCATGACCCCTATACTTCCCAAACACCACTGCACTGCCGTAAACCCTTAAACCCTACTCCCAGCCTGACCCCCTACACCACAAAAACACCACTGCACTATCCCAAACCCAAAAACAGTACTCCCAGCATGACCCCTTACACTACTCAAACATTAGTGCATTGTTGTAAATTCTAAAACACTACCTCCAGCAGATTCTTACGCGACCCAAACACCACTGCACTACCTTGAATTCTAAAACACAACATCCAGCATGAACCCCCTACAGTACACAAACACTACTTTACTACCCTAAAGCATAAAACAGTACCAGTCCGTGGGCTTGCAGCTGTGTGTCTGCAAGCCTTTGTGTCCCTAGCTGTACATGTGCGAGTGAGTCCGTTAGGTGATAAGTGTGTCTCTGCTAGCAGGGCCGTTGGCTCGTTGGTGTCCCTTTGCGAGTTAGACCCGAGCTCCCCCTTCCAGATCACGACCGGCCGGGGGTACCGATGAATAGAGCAGTGCCTCACTTCCTGAGTAAATGCCAGGTGAGGGGAGGAGTGCACCCGCATAAAGATGGGATTGTGTCCAATACTCCTGTGACAGTCAAACAATTTTGGACTCACAGGTGAATGTAGGTTGTATCGAACCAACCACTCTTATTGAGACTCTATCTGTTTTTTACTCGAAGCACATTACTTGCAGTAGCGATTCTATTTCTAGGTCCTGATGAAAGCCTTGATCGGAGTGGATCTATAGGCTGAAACATGTAGACCTGTCATATTTTTGACTTTTTGCAGTTATTTGTTGGAAACTGCACACGCACTGTTTTACTCTTGACACCAGGATACCGCCTATTAAAATGGTTCTTTGTCCTGGTAGCCAATTTTAATAAATTACTTGTCTCACACACACTTGTCACATACACTGCAACCATCACCATTAGAAATATTTTTAAGCTCCACATCTTGGGATCATAGTAGATTCCACCTTACACTACTCCTAAAACATCTGTGAGCTCCCTTCTATCGTTGAGAAGGTTGTTGCCCTTAGTTGCACTAGGGATTGCAACTAAGAGGACATCCCGGATAATGAAGCATGCCACCTCGGAGGGTGATGGGATTCTATCCTCTTTAAGAGGACTCCTTTGATCAAATCAGACTAGTTTGTTGTTGCTGAAGCTCAGTTTTAATAGACCAATGGTATTTCTTATGTTATTAAAGGACACCACCAAATAACAGTAGTGAGAACGAGAAAGAGTCACACAGCACTCAAGTAACAACCAAAAACGTTATTGTATTTATTTTTTCAAAGTTTATTTTTCCGTTAACGTACATATAGAGGAGAAACGAAATTTAATAAAATCAACACAAAATAACAAGGTCGAAGACTCCTGTCGGGACCATGAATGACGACAACACAGCCTGGAAAATAAAGCACAAAATAAGGATGTGTGTAATGAGCATATAAAAGGAGTGAGACACAGAGAAATAAAGAAGGAAAACAATCCAAAGAGAGAAAAAGAGAGGGAGGAAAAGAACGGAGTGAGAAAGGGAGAAGAGAGAGAGTAAGAGAGATAGAAGGAAAGGAAGGAAGAGTGTGAGAGAGAGAGTGAAGAGAGGGAAGTGAGAGAGAGAGAGAGAGGGAGAGACACTGCCACCCCTGAGCATCCATGACCAAATAATGAACTGCTGCCACCGGAGTATCTACCAGTGGGCACTCCACGTGCCTGTGAAAGCTCAAGGGCCCAGTCCTGCCACCATAGCTTGATGTACAGTAGATCTCACACATGTCTCTGAGTCCTGAGTCAATTCAATTCAATTCAAAATACTTTATTCGGCCTTACACATAAAACCATAAAAGTTACACAGCACAATAAAGCAGTTTAAAAATACAATTCATGTCAATACAAAAGAATAGTTACTCCAATAAAATACAGTAGGATATATGTATATACGTCTAAAACAAGCTAAAAAGGGGAAACAGGCAAGCATTATCCAAAGGTACATTGACATGGAGGGATATGTTGTGCCAAATGGGGTCTATCAGATCTCCATACATGTTCTAGATCTCAATGCAGACTTCAAAAAACCTACTACAAATGGTATGCATCCGGTTTCAACAGTTGTAGATAAAATAGGGCAGGTCGGACCTGGGTTTAATTCAGCTTCTTTAAAAGTGGTATTAAAAAATATTTGCGAGGAACTTTGTAAAAATTACAAAAAAACATAAAGTGCAGCAGATCTTGAGGTGACACTCCGTCGCAGCCACAGGATGGTAACACCTGTCCTCTACAGCTCCCCTTTGGTGCAGCTAAAAGTAAGTGAAAATTATCGAGACGAAACCTGACCAATAAAAACCGCTTGTGGGACGACAAAGGCCACAGCAGGTACGGTTCCGTAGAGGGAGTGGTTTTGAGCATCACAAATTTACGGACGCTATTTTTTCTCAGTTAAACATAAACTCTATCAAGCTTTTTTAATGTCATAAAAGTTATCTTAACAAAACCTACGTCCTCAGCAGTGATAAGGTCGGTTTTAAAAAAAGGTCCGTCCGTCAGGGGCACCATCTCATGGCCCACTTTAAAGGGATACTGCTTCTTCGGACGGATCCCGACCTGCATGATGTAAAATTTTAAAATATTAATTGCTAGGTCACGGTCTTCCATGAAGGTCCGAAAGGTGTCAAGCAGGGTCTGCAGGCCCCTTGCTATCCTGGTGATGAGGAACGCTTCGTTCGCATATAGCAGGACAGGCAGACCTCGATGACCCACATAAGGAAAATTGACCACTGTTTTAACCAGGGTCTTGTGTAGGTCGTTGATATATAAAATAAATAAAAATGGGGCCAAAATGCATCCCTGCCGAACGCCCCTCTCAATATTAAATCCCTTGAAACACGGAGATCCTCGGCATATCTGATGTTAGCCTTGGTGTCCCTATGCAGATGCTCAAGGAAGCCAACTAAATTGTCCTCCACCCCCATGGCCCTCATGGATTACCACAATTTCCCCCGATTAAAACAGTCAAAGGCGGAGGAAAGATCCATGAAGGCCATGTAGATCGTACCTTGCGGGTAATTGTGTACTTCCCAGGATTAAGTATTAATTAATAGATGGGCTAACGTAGAATGCCCTGGGCGAAACCCATATTGGATGTCAGCAACAATTGCATTCTCTTCCGCCCAGGAGGCTAATAATTTCAGAATTACCCCACCTACAACCTTGACCACGGAATCAAGAAGGGAGATCGGTCTATAGCACAAAGTGCTATTACGATCGCCCTTCTTGAAAACCGGTACAATGGTTGAGGTGCCACAGGACTCTGGGCAACCGGCCCTGACCACCAAATTGAGCATGGCCACCAGGACTGGGGCCCAAAAAAGTGGTTTGATTTAAAAAGGTCAGGGGGAATATCATCCGGACTTGGAGGCTTATTGCACGGTAGCCCTAAGATACCCACCTCCACTTCTTTTTGTTCGAACATTACAGGAACAAGAGTATTAGCCCTAGCTTGGGGTTGTTGGGATATCGTCTTGCTTTTAAAAATAGATTTAAAATGTGCCACTCATTCATCCTCGGTTATATTTGTGCCTGTTTCACCGTTCCTAACATTCTCAAATAGGGGACGATTTATAATGCCCCAAAACCTAGAGCTACTTGCTAGGGTACTGGGCTCCAATAGTTCTCTCCAGGTTTCCTCCTTCAATTCACCCTTCCTGAGGGCCAATGCCCGCTTATATATGAGATGGTGGCCACTGATCCCTCGTGGTAGTTTTTAAGGCTTTCTTTAAGAGTCTCGCACCCTTAGAACATCAGGCGTCAAACCACCTGGGTTCAGAAGGCAGTGTTCTATGAGAAGGGGCACTTAACAGTGACTCTACTTTAGAGTTGATACCATCAAAGGCCTTAAGAACACCCCCGGGTCCGAGTGCCGGGAGACCCGCAGGATGTTATCTCAGATGCGCATACAACTTCCTCCTCGCCATAGAATGGGTCCGGGGAAAGGTAAGACCACTTTAGGCGGCGCCTTTCATCCATGGTTCTCATCTTGCCTGGCACTAACACCCTAGCTTGACTTGTCAACAGGCCCCTCCCAAATGTGCACAGATGGGGTTATGATCGCTAAATACACTGTCCATAATTGTAAACCCTCGTAGGTTTCTCTGCAAACCAGCTGAGATTAAAATATGATCAATGAAAGAGCCCATGTACCGACCTTTAAACAAGGATACAGGCTGTTTGCCTTGCGGAGCAGAAAAGGCCATTGACGGAAGCAGATCAAATACATTAAGCAAATTATTAAGGGCATCCCCCTGAGCAGAATGCTCAAAGTGAAAGCCCCGCATCCTTCACACCCCAGCTCTCTCATACAAATTGTTTATGGATCATCACAAGGGTGAATGTTAAAGTCCCCCGTCACAATAAGGCTGTTAGCAACAGAACCACAGGACTGCCTTATAAAGCTGCTCAGCTGAGCAATCTTGCACTACACCTGAGTGGACAGGACATGAGTCATCAATGGTGGGGACCACATCAGCTTCTGGTGCCGGTAACCCTTTGCAACGCAAGTCAGCACCACATGGTGGTAGGCTGCTGACAGCCATACAACTTAGGGTGCGACTAACCCTGTGCAACTCAAGTCCGCGCCACATGGTGGTAGGCCCCTGATGGCCACATCAGCTTCGGGTGGCACTAACCCTGTGCAACTTAGATGCATCGTCCGGGAAGGCCGTACTGGTGACATTGTCTGTTGCCTAGTGGACTGCGTCATTTGCAATCGCGACTCAATCTGCATTGTGAGCCCTACTCTCCGCAGTGTGGGCTGGAGGCAGTGGTGAGGAAGGGCCACAGCCACGTGTTGTTGACTTGAGCAACGTCTGTTGCCTACTGGACTGCATCATCTGCAGTCGCAACTCTATCTCAATTTTGAGCCTTGCTGTCCGCAGTGTATATCGAAGGCAGTAGTTTGTACAGACATAAGTCTGCGGTGATGTGCCGCTGGGGGACTGTGTGGCGGATGCCAGTGATCGGCTGAGGAGGCTGGTGGTCACGTCAGCGGCCTTGTGGCAGGGTGAAGAGTGCCACCCTGGCAGACGCTTTGGCCTTCCCACAAGTGAACCACTCTCATAGCTCCGGCCTATTTATTCACACTCCTACACTGAAGTGGCAAACATCAGACCAGCCCACCGCTGTTACGCTTCTGCTTACAGGGGGGACGACACAGCTACATGACTGAGATATTCCCTAGTGTTTGATGTAACATGGTTGGTTCCAGTGTCCACACCACTACAAGTACCAGTAGTATTTGTGCACATGGAGAGGTTTGTGTTTTGCATACTGAGATGTGTCCAGCACATCACCGCTACACTTTGCATTGTGTGCATTGTTATTTATGGGTGAATTGCTTCCTTCACATAAAGTTTGTACACACCTGTCCCTATATTCAGCTATTGTGTGGCTGAGGGGCCATGCTGTTTTCTGAAAGTTCGCTGTCTTGTTCTGCACTGCCTTGGTGGTAGAAGGGGGTCCTGGGGGTGGTGGTGGGTGTTGTGGGGTTCTTGGGTGTTGGAGCTTCTTGATCAGTAGGTCTATGACATGTGTTGGTCTTCAGATGTGTCTTTGAGCTGGGCTCCCTTTCATACTGTATGTAGTTGCTTAATATTTTAAAAACAAGAAGACATTATTTAGTTTAAATATTAAATAAAAAAATTACAAAAAGTTTTTTGGGGATATTAAAGTTACAAAATATATATATATATTTTTTCAAAATTACTGAGAAAAACATAGTTTTTTTTAACTTTATAATTAGAAATTAGTCAAGTCAATTTGCTTTATTCGAGGTAAACTCATAAAAGCATATACAATCTTCAATAAAACCATTAAAAAACATTTATGTTAAAAGTAGGACCTAAAACAGATAAAATACATCAATTTCATTGCGAGATAAGAATTTACAGATAAAATGCAGACACTCTTGCAATACATCATTTACAAAGTTAAAGAGATAGCTAACTTAAAAGAAACAGTCAACTGCCTAAAAACTTCTGTCTAATAGTCCATGACCAACCAAGATATTTGGCGGTGGCTATTACTATAGGCAGTAAAGTGCTAGTGCGTATAATTCTTAGAGCTACCACACTACTAGTCATACCTAAGTTCCTGCACATTGGGGTAAGCCAGATGCACTTGGCTCTGCATAGATCGTACAAGCAAATAAAAAATGGCCAATTGTTTCATTATGTGCTCCACAAGAGGGGCAATTACTAATTGATGGACCACCCCACCTGCCTGTCAGAGATCTAAGGGGAAGGGCACCCGCTCTGGTTTGGAAGAACAACTTCCTATCCCTGTGGCTAGTTATAGCGTCCCAGTAGAGTTCTAGGCTGGGATTGGGCTTTGCTTCTAGGAATCTTCCAGCCATGGTCTCTGTACTAGTATCGCTCCAATTTCGAGCGGGCACCTTTTCCCAATAGATTTCTTTAAGGACTTTCTTTGGTGGGAATGAGGCTACCTCTGGGTTTTCCCATAACATGCGAAGACCAAGATCACCCAGCATTTTTCTAAGTTCATTCAGCCATCCCATTTTGTGGAACACATCTGCTTTAATAATGTCCAAAAAACCCTCAGCATAGTGTAAAGGTTCAGGTGTAGTCCAGAGTCTACGCCAGTAGAAGATTGGACGCAACCTGGCCAAATCAACAACAGCCTTCCTGCCCAGATCATACCTAAGCGGCAGCAAGGGAGTACTTTTAGGGAGGCCAGTAATGAGTCGGAAAAACGTATTTTCCGAAATTTGTAATGGCTGAAGCTTCTCATAGCTCCACAACTCAGCACCATAAAGTGCTGATCCGAGGGCTTTGGCCTCATACACCTGAAGTCCTGGTTTTATTGGTTTTGTCAGCGATTTTCTATGCTCAGAGCCAAGGGCACCAGCTAATTGTTTGTGCCTCATTGCTGCAATATCTATGTGTTGGGACCATCTTAAATCGTTTGATACATGTATTCCCAGGTACGTGAAGGCATTAACTACCTCTAAATGACGACCATTCATGACAATGTGAGATCTACAGCCACGGTGAGGATTAAAAACCATGAGCTTAGTTTTAGCCACATTAACTTCTAAGCCATGCTCCCCACAAAACTGGTCGAAGATAGATAAAGCGTGCTGTAGACCACTCGGAGTCTTAGATAAAATCAGAGTGTCGTCTGCAAACATTAAAATCGGTATCTTGGTGCCAGCCAATGAAGGGGCGTCCACATTTGCAGACAACATGCGGGCAACAACACCATTGATGTACAACGTAAACAGCGTGGGAGCCATCGAGCAACCTTGACGAACTCCCCGCTCGACCGGGAAGTCTGTGGTAACCATACCCTGCCCTCCCCACTGGAGCTTCGCAAAATTTGCTTCATGGAGCCTCATTAGCATTGTCAGAAGTTCTTCTGGTAGGCCCAAGTTCTTCAGTACCTGCCACAGCTTAGACCTTGGGACTAGGTCAAAGGCAGCCCGCAAATGGACGAAAGCCGTATAAAGGCTGCCCTTGCCCAGTAACACAGTCTTCCACTGCAATAAGATGAAACAGAAGACCTGGTCCATTGCGCTGGTAGATATTCGGAATCCTGCCTGGAATGGTGACCGAGCATTATTCTCATCGGCCCAATCCAGGAGCCTTTCGACAACCACCCTACCAACCACCTTTTGGATGGTGTCTATTAGGCTTTTGGGCCTATAGTTTCCCGGTTGGGATCGGTCCTCTTTCTTAAAAACGGGGATTATAACTGCGCCTTGCCAAGACGCTGGTATATTTGCGCCCTGGGCAACTGCATTGACAAGAAGAAGCATGTACTTGCTCCAGTGCTCTTTATCATTGATAAAGAGATCTGCCGGCACCCCGTCTAATCCCGGAGCTCTACCACTAGACACTGAACTCAGAGCCATCATAACTTCACTGCTACTAAATGTGTTATCTTTGTAATAGGCAGGCCTATAGCCGACCATCAGGTTATCAGACTGTGTGTCGGCGTACTGGGGCTTAAAATAATTGACCCAGTCCTCCTGGGATACGTTGTTATTGTGAGGCTCAGATACACCCCCCCTACCCCATTTTACAATGTTCCAGATCAGCCTAGAGTCTTTTTTATCACTAGCCTCCTTTAACTCTTGCCAGTGGAGCTCGTCCCACAATTTCTCAGCATTTGCTACAGTTTTCTTGTACTCTATTCTGGCGAGGCGAATAGTCCCCAATTGCCTCCCCTTAATCGCTGCACCTAAGGCTAGTCTGGCGTGCCTGCACTCAGTGTTGTACCACTTAGCCGGCTTAAGGGTTGTCACACTGCCTCTCTTTGCAGGTTTCAGGAAATGATCCCTAATGCCTGAGAAGAGGTTTTCGTGGATTTTAGTTACTTTATCAGTACCTGGGTCAGGTGGATTCGCTTGCTCAAGAGCTATTACTGCTTCATCAACCTCACCGTTAATACTGTCCATGACCTGCTGGTTAGTCTTAACATTTACCCACTTTAACCGGCGCTTATCATTAGTAGGGACAGTCAAAGGGGCGTTATCCACCTCACGTGTCAGGACCACGCTGGTTGAAGTCCACCATTTGTGTTCAATACACAGCGGATTGTGGTCACTTTCAATTCTAGATTTTACCTCCATATCAACCACTTGTCTCCAGGGCTTCAAACTGCATAGGACATAATCGATTCTGCTCCTATGACGCCCATTGTCAAAGGTATTTTCCCCTGCCTTATCACTCTTGGTCCTCCCTTTTAATGCCCTTAGACTACTTCCATAGCATATTGCGTTTAAAGAGATGACATCTTCGGTCCAACGTGTAATAGGTTTCAAAGGTAATTTGGGGACACCCCATTGCCTGTCCTCCTCGTCTCCAGCAAAATCATCATAAATGGCCAAAGGTTCGAAGGTTCGGTTTAGATCACCCGCTATCACGATGTCGTTATCTAGTGAGTGGGTTTCGAGGAGGGAGCCCAAAGCCGCACAAACTTCTGACCTCCCACTCCTGTTACCCCTGGCATAAACATTATAGATATCGAGCCAACCAGTAGAACCCAGGTCGACTCTAATAAGTTGAATATCTTTGCTTCTGGTGTTGACCACTTTGACAGTGAGTGATAAGCTCTGCCGAACCCAAATGGTAAGGCCACCCATGGGTCGCCCCTTAAGACCCTTTGATGCTGGAACATAGTAGTTCAAGTAACCCTCGGCAAAAGAAGGTTCGCACAGCCACGTCTCCAGAAAAATGCACACATCAAAGATGTTTACAAAACTTATCCAATCCTGGGATTCCTGTCTGGAACGTAACCCGGCTATATTCCATGAGACTACCTTGCCCACGCCAGCCCCAGTATCCTCGATTATTCTGTTAGAAATAGCTACAGAGGGGGTAGTGAGCGGCCCCTGTTCAGCTTCACACGAAGAGCCTGAATTCGGGTCAGTTATGAAAATCTCCCCACAGTTCAGACCTAACTTTCGGTTAAAATTGGGAGGATAGTCAACACCCAACACTATCCCGCCAGCTGTCTCTAATACCCCCGTGGTTTCCTCTCCATTCATGATCACCCAGTTGCCCTCATTTGCTGTAGATGAATCTATTGAATGTCAATCATTACTGTCCAATCCGGAACAATTTCTCTCACATGCTCTGCCCTTAGCATGAAGGGTTTGCTCCTGAAACTGGGGGCACGATTTTCTTAGCTGGATCAGAGATTGCGCAGGGGCGCTGGTTCTGTATTCTAAGGCAAAGAGATTTTCAGCAAGAGATGCTGATTTCAGGGTTAACTCTATAGAGTTGTATTTATAGTTTGGGGGGCTAATCCTTTTTACCTCCAGAATGTCTTCCCTAATCACTGAGCGGCAGCCTCTAACGTGCCGCAGCCAGTGAATGGCTTTATTTGTTAGGGAGTCTGGATACTCTATATTAACATATGCCAGTTTAGGAACATTAGTCATGTATATTTTGTTATGGGAGTAATCGTTATTAACAAAACTAGACCTTTTTTTCCCCAGGGTACTAACACCTGGTACTTTCACCTTCTCTAATGCTCTGGAAATTGTTTTTGATCCTCCTGGCATGGTACCAGACTTCTGACGAGTTTCAGAGACATTCCCTATTACTCTAGAGCTATGTAATATTGGCCCTTCTTTGGTGCCTTTCAGAGTACAACGACCAATCTTACTAAGGTCAGCAGCATGCGGCATGATTAAATCGATACGCTTGCCCCTTACCGGGATTTGATGTACCTTGCATTTTAAGGGGAAGGAATTTTGTGAATTTGTTGTCACATTTGATGGAGTTTTTCTTCCTCCCTCGGGCTCGCCCCTGACCAGAGTAGTTAAATTTATTATTAATGACTTTAGTGAATCTATTTCATCACGAAGAAGAATAACAAGGTTTGTTAAGGTATAAACTTCTTCAGAGACTACATTACCCCTACTGGTGTTGGTATTGGGCACAGCATCCAAACTTACTACCTGTTGTATCACAGGGGCTGTACATACCCTTCAGCACCTGCCCCTAGCAACATTTGAGGGGCAGGGGGCTCATTGTGAATATCAGCCAGTACTGTATACCTGTTGTGACATGGTATCGGTGAAACAGTATCAGGTGGCAAGTAATCACATATGGCATTAGTGGGTGCATCCTGACCCACGTAACAGTGAGCCTCACTCGATATAATGTCTTTATTGTTACCAGTCCTAGATTTTCTTTTTTCCCGAAACATTGCTGGAATTGTATGGGAATCAGTAGTATCATCTGGCAATCTTAGTGTGTCACCACCCTTATCGCTCATAGTCTCCCCGCTACTATAGCCTTGATCAGCCACAAGGATTTCCCTACAGTCTTCAACAAGATCATTGATTCATTCCATTACACAATTTACAGCTGTGAAGCTAGCCACTTTTCTGAGTTTCTTTCCCTTCCGTTGTATAGGGGGTTTGCCATCCCCCCCTTTTTTTGCGGATCACCATAGCACCAATATAAAAACTACTTTGCTTAATACAGTACAACAGTTGATAATAACTACAGTCAACCCAGTGTAGTAAAGTCTGGATTGCACTCAGTCCTCAGGTATGGTGCAAGGCCAGTCGTAGGTCTAAAGTAGCAGATGTTATGGATACGGCCCAGCTCTGCCTCATACTACCCCGGACGGCCACAGACGGCCCTCCCTTTGCCCGGGCTTAGCCTGGCGCGCTCCCGCGACGCGGGCGATGGTGGTGTAATTTATGTGCCTCCTGGCGCTCCTTCGTAGTAGGCGGCTTCCGGCTGCGCTGGTCACTGGGACCCGTAGTCCCCTCAGCCCTGGCTCTCCTCCACACGGTGGCCACAGAGATCTCTGGAGGTGCGGCGGCAGGAGGGAAGCGGCAACAGAGTTACGGGTCTTTCGAATCCAGAAGAGGAGGCAAGGACAAGTTCAGGAGCCCCCGCAGGTACGCTGGTGATAATGCAACATGCAAAATGGTCCCCCGCTCCACCGACGATGGGGGTGTAATTTATGCACCTCCTGGCGCTCCTTCGTAGTAGGCGGCTTCCGGCCGCGCTGGTCACTGGGACCCGTAGTCACCTCAGCCCTGGCTCTCCTCCACATGGCGGCCACACAGATCTCTGGAGGTGCGGCGGCGGAAGGGAAGCAGCAACAAAGTCGCGGGTCTGTCGAATCCAGAAGGGGAGGCACGGACAAGTTCAGGAGCCCCCGCAGGTACGCTGGTGATAATGCAACATGCAAAATGTCACTGACCATGTCATGAATGTTGTAATATGTGACATCATCAGCAGTGCATTGCGGGGGCACAAGTTATAGTTAGCTGAACTAATTATAACAGGGAAATTTCTATACTTTTCTACGAGTGAAATGTCCAACTAACCATAAAATGCCTCAAAACTATGTTTTTTTCAGTGAAAAAAATAAATAAATATATATATATATCTCCACAAAAGTGCCTCTGATCACAAAGACGCCACTCCGTGAATGAACAGGTAACCAACCTACTTTATTGAGGAACTGTACAATGCGTCTGTTTCCATCAAAGTCCCGACGCATTTCGAAGCACGTGCTTCTTCTTCATGGGGACGGCACAACATTGAAGAACAGCGCGCTGCATCCATATTTATCCAATAAACATGCGCTCCCAAGTGAGTGCTTGCTGGTAGATGCAGTTTACTTTCTCTCCTTCGGTGGAGTCCATGCCTCAAATCTCAAGTTTGCATGCCATTATACATTTTCACAGCCCTCCAGTGAGCTACAGGCCCATTGTCCAGTTCCAATCCACGGTTCACTCACGCTGCATATCGGTTGTCTAAATGGCAATCCCCGCAGCCCCGCTATCACATTTCCAGCGGGTGGTTAATCTTATGCAGTTGAGGCTAACCTCGTCAACTTCACCACAAAAGTGCCTCTGATCACGAAGACACCACTCCGTGAATGAACAGGTAACCAACCTACTTTATTGAGGAACTGCACAACACAATGCGTCAGTTTCCATCAAAGTCCCGACGCGTTTCGAAGCACTTGCTTCTTCTTGATGGGGATGGCACAATATTGAGGAACAGCGCGCTGCATCCATATTTATCCAATGCACATGCGCTCCCAAGTGAGTGCTTGCTGGTAGATGCAGTTTACTTTCTCTCCTTCGGTGGAGTCCATGCCTCAAATCTCAAGTTTGCATGCCATTATACATTTTCACAGCCCTCCAGTGAGCTACAGGCCCATTGTCCAGTTCCAATCCACGGTTCACTCACGCTGCATATCGGTTGTCTAAATGGCAATCCCCGCAGCCCCGCTATCACATTTCCAGCGGGCGGTTAATCTTCCGCAGTTGAGGCTAACCGCGTCAACATCACCACAAATGTGCCTCTGATCACGAAGACGCCACTCCGTGAATGAACAGTTAATCAACCTACTTTATTGAGGAACTGCACAATACGTCTGTTTCGATCAAAGTCCCGACGCGTTTCAAAGCACTTGCTTCTTCTTCATGGGGACGGTATAACATTGAGGAACAGTGCGCTGCACCCATATTTATCCAATGCGCATGCGCTCCCAAGTGAGTGCATGCTGGTAGATGCAGTTTACTTTCTCTCCTTCGGTGGAGTCCGTACCTCAAATCTCAAGTTTGCATGCCATTATACATTTTTACAGCCCTCCGGTGGGCTACAGGCCCATTGTCTAGTTCCAATCCACGGTTCACTCACGCTGCATATCGGTTGTCTAAATGGGAATCCCCGCAGCCCCGCTATCACATTTCCAGTGGGCGGTTCATCTTCCGCAGTTGAGGCTAACCGCGTCAACATCACCACAAATGTGCCTCTGATCACGAAGACGCCACTCCGTGAATGAACAGGTAACCAACCTACATTATTTAGGAACTGCACAATGCGTCTGTTTCCATCAAAGTGCCGACGCGTTTCGAAGCACTTGCTTCGAACATATGAAAGTCTATATTAGTTATTGATTAGTTAACTGAGTATTTGTATGGAAGTGTGAAAGTGTGTGTGGTTCGGTGGGGGGGGTGTGACTGTCCAAAGATGTGTGAATAGTTTATTTAGTAGATATATGAAGTTAAAATTACATGTTCTAACAGTTGTTTGGGTGAGTGAATATCTTTATGCTAAGTAAATATGTAAGTATGATCGATTGTTTGCATAAGTGAGTAGGATGACTTCATATGTGAATAGGATGCGTGCTGTTGTTTAATGTCGATATAGATGTATAAGTATTTTTGATAGTGTTCTATTGTTCATTGACAGCATGTATGAGTGAATCTATAGGTAAGTGATTAGATGTGTGTATACATCTATGAATCACTGAGTGGATTTTTAGATACTTGTATTGCTGTGACAATGGATTTAAATATGATACTCTGTATTTTACAAAGAGTGATGAAAAATTGTAATAGTGTATGAAAAGGTGTATGTGATTGTCACGTGGATGATGTCTTCAGTGATGTCATCAGTGATGTCATTTGAGATGTCATCAGTGATGTCACTGACCATGTCATGAATGATCTAATATGTGACATCATCAGCAGTGGATTGCGGGTGCGCGAAATATAGTTAGTACAACTAACTATATAGGAACAATTTCAATGGTTTTGTATGAGTAAAATGTCCAGCTAACTATAACACCACTAAAACCTATAGTTTTTTGAGTGAATTTCAAAGGTTTTTTAAAAGATAATTCCTAACAATATAACTCCTGAAACCTATGGTTTTTTCAGTGAATTTCAAAGGTTTTTTAAATGCTAATTCCTAACTATATAAGGCCTGAAACCTATGGTTTTTTCAGTGAATTTGCAAGGTTTTTTAAATGCTAATTCCTAACTATATAAGGCCTGAAACCTATGGTTTTTTCAGTGAATTTCAAAGGTTTTTTAAATGCTAAATCCTAACTATATAAGGCCTGAAACCTATGGTTTTTTCAGTGAATTTGCAAGGTTTTTTTAAATGCTCTTTCCTAACTATATAAGGCCTGAAACCTATGGTTTTTTCAGTGAATTTCAAATGTTTTTTAAATGCTAATTCCTAACTATATAAGGGCTGAAACCTATGGTTTTTTCATTGAATTTGCAAGGTTTTTTAAATGCTAATTCCTAACTATATAAGGCCTGAAACCTATGGTTTTTTCATTGAATTCGCAAGGTTTTTTAAATGCTAATTCTATTAGCGGATAACGTTTTTATATATTAAAACCTTTTTTGAATCTCAAATGCCTGCTTTGCTAACAGAGTTTTTAAGCACAGGCTCTTTTGTCTCTGGTGGCCATCTTGGGAGACTGCATATCAGAAATTTTTTAATGAAATATAAGAGGATTTGAGAAGTCACTCAAAATGTGCCCTAATTTTTCTTTCTTCAGCACTAATCATAATTTCTATGGCAAAATGAACCCCCTCATTTTGTTCCTTTCCAAATTAAATGTTTTAAGTGTTAACACTTTATTCCAATCAAGATGACTTCAGGTGTGCCATACTTTTGTCATAAGTAAGACTGTTAGCGCTCTAGTTGTTCTTTAGAACACTCTGGGACATTCTGTCATTGGGCTATAGTTGGGCTACATCTGGCTGATATTTGGGCTACATTTTTTTTTGTCTCTGGTGGGCATCTTTGGGCTACATTGGACTACATTGGGCTACATTGGGCAACATTTGGGCTCTAACATATATATATAGCCCAATGTAGCCCAATATATATTTTTTCAAAGTTAATTTTCGTAAAAACCACTGGAGCACATATCTTGAGACATAGCAAAGGCACATCGGGCTACCAGTCCCTACAATTTTGCCAAGTTTGGTGGAAAACCATTCAGCCGTTCGGGCTAAAAGTGAGTCCAACCGCCCTATGGAAATTAACATGGGGAAAACACATTTTGGGACCCCCCTTTTATCTCGGCCCCCGCTTGACGATCCCCCCCAAACTTTCAGGGAAGGACCGGAGCGCCACGAGGCAACGTTAAGGAAAATTTCAGGAAGATTCCTCAACCGGCGCCAAAGTTATTCCCAATAGAATGTTGAGATTTCCCTATGGAAAACAATCCTAACTATATATACCTACTGGCTATCGCCAGTAGGTAATATATATATATATATATTTATATTTATATATATATATATATATATATATATATATATATATATATATATATATATATATATATATATATATATATATATATATATATATATACTTGAAGATGAAGGATCACAAGAAAACAACAGCCCGCCAGGGCAAAAATCTGGATCCCAAAGGATACAATGAGTCACAAAGAAATAAAATATCCAAGAAAGAAGTGACTCAAACAGATATATTCACCAAAGAACAAAAATATATTTCCACTACAACGTTTCAGCTTCCGCCTTCCTCAGGTAGTTTCAAGATGGTAAGCTCAGTGGCTGCACAGATGACACAGCTGAGTTTTCAAAAAGCATCATGAGTGAAGATTCCATTTGGAATGTGGAATCAATGCAGTCCTGAGAGTTCTTGAGATATGCAGTAATCAGGATGTATTGTCAGTAATGTTCAGTCCATCTGGATGCAATGATTTTAAACGGTACATCCAGAAGTTTTCCCTGGAGTCCAGTAGTTCTTCCTTTGAGACATGTTCCACGGGGAAAATCTTCAAATCTGATAGTGAATGATCCACAAGGTTAAAATGATTGGCTACAGGCTGGTCAATTTTCTTATTAATTATTGCTGATTTGTGGTTCCTGAATCGTGTGCGGAGGTCATTCATTGTTTGGCCTACATATTGTTTTTTACAGCTTTGCCGTTGGCACTGAATCACATAAATAATGCATGTTGAGCGACATGTAAGATGCTGCCTTATTGCATAGGTCCTTCTGGTAACATAACTAATAACTGATGATGTTTGTAAAAGGTATTCACACGTGATGCACCTTTTAGAGTCACAGCAATGAACCCCTGCATTTGTTACAGCTTGCTTGAGTTCAGCTCTCACAATAAGAGATCGTAAATTTGGAGCTCTGCGGTAAGCAATGACTGGCGGTTTTGGAAAAACTTTTTGCAATTTTTCACAAGTGGACAGTAAGGGAAATGTTTTTTGCATTATATTTCTGTAGTTGGGAGCTGATGGATGATAGTCAACTACAAATGGAGTTCTGTCACTTTTGTTTCTGGCGTTGGTATTCCAAATAAGTGCTTCTCTGGGTAACTGCAAAGACTTGTTTGGAATACCAACGCCAGAAACAAAAGTGACAGAACTCCATTTGTAGTTGACTATCATCCATCAGCTCCCAACTACAGAAATATAATGCAAAAAACATTTCCCTTACTGTCCACTTGTGAAAAATTGCAAAAAGTTTTTCCAAAACCGCCAGTCATTGCTTACCGCAGAGCTCCAAATTTACGATCTCTTATTGTGAGAGCTGAACTCAAGCAAGCTGTAACAAATGCAGGGGTTCATTGCTGTGACTCTAAAAGGTGCATCACGTGTGAATACCTTTTACAAACATCATCAGTTATTAGTTATGTTACCAGAAGGACCTATGCAATAAGGCAGCATCTTACATGTCGCTCAACATGCATTATTTATATGATTCAGTGCCAACGGCAAAGCTGTAAAAAACAATATGTAGGCCAAACAATGAATGACCTCCGCACACGATTCAGGAACCACAAATCAGCAATAATTAATAAGAAAATTGACCAGCCTGTAGCCAATCATTTTAACCTTGTGGATCATTCACTATCAGATTTGAAGATTTTCCCCGTGGAACATGTCTCAAAGGAAGAACTACTGGACTCCAGGGAAAACTTCTGGATGTACCGTTTAAAATCATTGCATCCAGATGGACTGAACATTACTGACAATACATCCTGATTACTGCATATCTCAAGAACTCTCAGGACTGCATTGATTCCACATTCCAAATGGAATCTTCACTCATGATGCTTTTTGAAAACTCAGCTGTGTCATCTGTGCAGCCACTGAGCTTACCATCTTGAAACTACCTGAGGAAGGCGGAAGCTGAAACGTTGTAGTGGAAATATATTTTTGTTCTTTGGTGAATATATCTGTTTGAGTCACTTCTTTCTTGGATATATATATATATATATATATATATATATATATATATATATATATATATATATATATATATATATATATATATATATATATATATATATATATATATATATATATATATATATTACCTACTGGCGGTCGCCAGTAGGTATATATAGTTAGGATTTTTTCTCTATGGGATTTTTGAAAATTCTATGTCTAATAACTTTGGCGTTTGTGGACGGAATTGGCTGAAATTTTCAGGAAAATATCACAGTTTGTTTCTGAGCAGCCCTTGAAAATTTGGGGGGGGTTCGTCAAGGGGGGGCCGAGAAAAAAGGGGGGTCCCAAAACGTGTTTTAACATTGAGTTTTCCATAGGGCGGTTGGCCTCACTTTTAGCCCGAACGGCTGAATAGATTTGCACGAAACTTGGCAAAATTGTAGGGACTGGTAGCCCGATGTGCCTTTGCTAGGTCTCAATATATGTGCTTCGGTGGATTTTGAGAAATTAACGTTCAAAAAAAGATATATATCTGTAACAGCGGACCGGGCAGCGCTCCGGTTCGCGGACTTTACGCGGTACGGAGCTTTGTGAAGCGAAGCTGATTGGTTCTCCGGCGTCTGTGAACATTCCAAACAGTGCGTAGCGGCCGCCATCTTGTCTCTCGGTAGGATCGAGAGACAAGAGGAGGCCAAAGCGAAGGGGCAAATGACCATAAGGGGGCATAGTAGATCCTCGCTGACCCCCTAGGTTTGATGTGGAGGTTTTAAAAGGGCCCCGCGGGGCAAAAAAAAATAATAATAATAATAATCGAACGGCTGAATGGATTTGCACGAAACTTGGTAAAATATTAGGGACTGGTAGCCCGATGTGCCTTTGCTAGGTCTCAATATATGTGCTCCAGTGGATTTTGAGAAATTAACGTTCAAAAAAAGATATATATCTGTAACAGCGCTCCGCTTCGCGTAACGGAGGTTTGCGAAGCTGATTGGTTCTCCGGCGTCTGTAAACATTGCAAACAGTCCGTAGCGGCCGCCATCTTGTCTCTCGGTAGGATCGAGAGACAAGAGGAGGCCAAAGCGAAGGGGCAAATGACCATAAGGGGGCATAGTAGATCCTCCTTGACCTCTTAGGTTTGATGTGGAGGTTTTAAAAGGGCCCCGCGGGGCAAAAAAAATAATAATAATAATAATCGAACGGCTGAATGGATTTGCACGAAACTTGGCAAAATTGTAGGGACTGGTAGCTCGATGTGCCTTTGCTAGGTCTCAATATATGTGCTTCAGTGGATTTTGAGAAATTAACGTTCAAAAACAAGATATATATCTGTAACAGCGCTCCGCTTCACGGAGATAAAATTATATCTGTATTACCTAGCTGTTGCTAACACCAGTTAGCGATGGCTAGTAGGAGATAGCGACCATCTTGGGCCCCACTTTGCATGTGAGTGATATTTATCACTAATGACATGCAAAGTGGGCATGCCAAGATGTTAGCGACTGGAAACAGTCGCTAAAATCGCTATCTCCTATTACCAACTTTTGGAAATATTCGCGATAAGCGTGAATATCTCCAAAAGCTACCACCTGCCCTGAGCAGTTTTTAGCCATGTTATCCAATGGGAGGTGGATAACATGGCTAAGAGCATTAGCTCGGTAATGCATGAATATCGCTGAGTTTTCAGCGATATTAATGCATTGCGGTCGTTTTTTATCGTATTTGCGATAAACCTTGATAATAGCAAGGTTTATCTGCGATAATTTCTGAAGATGCTTAGCGGTAAAAAATTCGTTGCTAAGCATCGTTAGGGATAAATATCGCTTAACTTTGGTAATATGCCCCAACGTCTGTTAACGATCGATTCGAAGGAAATCAGGAAGTGTTGAAAAACATTGTCTGCGCCATCTTGCCTTTTTTCAAATGCCACACTTTTGTCGTGCACGGCAGTCATTTTAGATGCCTTGACCAGACCCACTCTCCGCACGCTGTCGATCCTTAGCATGGCTCCCCACCCTCGCAAGCATCTCCCCCAGGCAGTGGTCACCCCCGCTCTCTGTCTTATGCATGGGTAATAAACCACCCCCCATCTGCACTGCTCTTCACTGAGAATCACACCCTGTGCCCGCCCGACACCTCCCTTTCGCCCTATTCACTACCGCACCCTCTGACACTCCTTTTCCTCTGTGTCCGATTGTCCAGGCCGGTCCTAGGGTATCAGCTAGCCCTGCAGATGTAGTTTATGGCCCCAGCTGTAAAGAATCACCCCTCTTCAAAGGAGTTATAGTAGATCAAGGCCCACACTCGATGAGATCCGTCACAGCAGACGCGTTCCTATTATCTGAAAACCATCCTGTATTGTGATTGGGGAGGGGACCGAGCCTGAAGCGGAAGATTCCTCCAGGGATGACTCTTTGTACATCAAAGTTTTTACAATTATGTGTCACATTAAAAATATATAGCACTCCAACAAAGTAGTAAGATTATAAAACTTTAATAACTTATAAATATATACAAGAAAACAAAAACAGTAATAACATATAAACATTTTTAGGGAAAAACAACGAAGTAGCGGTCGGCTGTGCGAATAGTCCCAACGCAGCACAACGTCCAGATTTCACTGATTTCGGCATCCGGCGTGGGGCGTCGCGGAGGGTGGGTCATCAGTAGCAAACTGTTGTGCGAATAGTTCCAAGGCAGCAGAACGATGGCACCAAGGTGATGTCCAGTAAGTTGCCGCACTGGTTTTGGTATCCTACAATGCTGCTCCGAATAACGGCGTGGGGCGCCCCGGGGGAGGCGGCGTGAACGGGCCTCTCCAGGTGGAGTCTCGTCTGTTGTAGTGGGGCGCCCCTTTACCGTTTCAGTTGCCATTCCGTCCGCTTTTGGTCCACTGTGTCAAAAGCCGCAATTCAGCTGAGTTGCGCCCACTCTTGCGGTGCAGCGATAGTCGGCTGTCACAGGACTCTCAAAATGGCGGCAGGCTGTTTCCTTTTTGGGCCTGGTCCACTGAAATGGCCCTGGGACACCTTGGAAATCGGACGCTTGTCTGCTAGGTCTTGGACCCCATTCTCGAAAGCGTCCCCTCCGCCTTGAGGATTCATCAAAAGTTTTGGGGGCCCCCGACTCCTGCAGGCTTCTGGTGGGGAGCGGCTGCCATGATTGCTCGCGGAATGACTACGACGGAGCCACGAGATGGTGGTGCTTTCATGGTGACGCCAGCTTCAGTCTGAAACATCCAGAAACAAGGTGGGGCTTTCATCGTTTGGGGAAAAAAAAAAGTTTTCATCCAATGAAAAGTGTTGTTTTTAGGTCATATGATCAAGCCTTCCATCATTAGGAAACCAAAAGTAAAATGAACCAATGAAAAGTTTTATAAACAAGTCACATGACCTGTTATGCGGCATAGGGTATAAAATGCGGAGAAAATACGTTGGCACGTGAGGCGGCGTCAGTAGCGGACCGATGTGCGAATAGGCCGAAGGCAACACAACGCGCCAAGATCCGGATGGCACCGAGGTGGTCTCCAGCAAGTTGCAGCACTGGTGTGGCCATCCTACAATGCTGAAAGTCGGCGTGGGGCGCCCAGTTGGCCTGTGAGTTCGCGTCAGTAGCGGACCGATGTGCGAATAGGCCGAAGGCAGCACAACGCGCCAAGATCCGGATGGCACCGAGGTGGTGTCCAGCAAGTTGTCGCACTGGTGTGGCCATCCTACAATGCTGAAAGTCGGCGTGGGGCGCCCCGTTGGCCTGTGAGATGGCGTCAGTAGCGGACCGATGTGCGAATGGGGCCAAAGGCAGCGCAACAATATTTTCTGAATAGAAGACACCACAAGGCGCTGAGATGCCAAGATCCGGATGGCACCGAGGTGGTGTCTAGCAAGTTGTGGCACTGGTGTGGCCATCCTACAATGGTAAAAGTCGGCGTGGGGCGCCCTGTTGGCCTGTGAGATGGTGTCAGTAGCGGACCGATGTGCGAATGGGGCCAAAGACAGCGCAACAATATTTTCTGTATGGAAGATACCACTAGGCGTTGAGATGCGAAGATCCGGATGGCACCGAGGTGATGTCTAGCAAGTTGCTGTACTGGTGTGGTCATCCTACAATGCTGAAACTCGGCGTGGGGCGCCCCATTAGCCTGTGAGATGGCGTCAGTAGCGGACCGATGTGTGAATAGGCCGGAACCAGCACAAGGCGCCAAGATCCGGATGGCACCGTGGTGGTTTCATAGTTGAGAGGCACTTCATCTGCAGTGGGGCGCCGAGATCCGGATGGCACCGAGGTGATGTCTAGCAAGTTGCTGTACTGGTGTGGCCATCCTACAATGCTGAAAGTCGGCGTGGGGCGCCCCATTAGCCTGTGAGATGGCGTCAGTAGCGGACCGATGTGCGAATGGGGCCAAAGGCAGCGCAACAATATTTTCTGACTAGAAGACACCACAAGGCGCTGAGATGCCAAGATCCGGATGGCACCGAGGTGGTGTCTAGCAAGTTGCCGCACTGGTGTGGCCATCCTACAATGTTGAAAGTCGGCGTGGGGCGCCCCGTTGGCCTGTGAGATGGCGTCAGTAGCGGACCGATGTGCGAATGGGGCCAAAGGCAGCGCAACAATATTTTCTGAATAGAAGACACCACAAGGCGCTGAGATGCCAAGATCCGGATGGCACCGAGGTGGTGTCTAGTAAGGTGCACTGGTGTGGCTATCCTACAATGCTCAAAGTCGGCGTGGGGCGCCCTGTTGGCCTGTGAGATGGTGTCAGTAGCGGACCGATGTGCGAATGGGGCCAAAGGCAGCGCAACAATATTTTCTGTATGGAAGAAACCACTAGGCGTTGAGATGCGAAGATCCGGATGGCACCGAGGTGATGTCTAGCAAGTTGCTGTACTGGTGTGGTCATCCTACAATGCTGAAACTCGGCGTGGGGCGCCCCATTAGCCTGTGAGATGGCGTCAGTAGCGGACCGATGTGCGAATGGGGCCAAAGGCAGCGCAACAATATTTTCTGAAGAGAAGACACCAAAAGGCGCTGAGATTCCAAGATCCGGATGGCACCGAGGTGGTGTCTAGCAAGCTATGCAGCTGAGTTGCGTGCGCACTTGCGGCGAATAGGTCGAAGGCAGCACAACAATGTTTTCTGAATAGAAGACACCACAAGGCGCTGAGATTCGGTTACCACCGAGGTGATGTCTAGCAAGTTGCCGCACTGGTGTGGCCATCCTACAATACTGCTCCGAATAACGGCGTGGGGTGCCCGAAGGGGGGGGGGGAGGCGGCGTGAACGGGCCTTCCTAGGTGGAGGCTCGTCTGCTGTAGTGGGGCGCCCCTTTACCGTTTCAGTTGCCATTCAGCTGAGTTTCGGCTGCTCTTGATGCTACAGCGACAGGCGGCTGCAACAGGACTCTCAAAATGGCGGCTTGTTCTTTGGATTTGGGCCTGGTCTACTAAAATGGCCCTGGGACACTTTAGAACTCGGACGCTCAATTTTTTTTTTTCCTTTCCTGTACATGCAAAAAAAGGTAAATGCCCGGTACGTTACACGCTTCATCTGCCACGATGTACTCTCCAGAGGAACCGAAAAAAAATATAGTTATGGTAACTATACCATGCATCGTCATATGGAGAGGTGGCACCAATTAATTATAGTGCTGCATAAAAGAGAGATTTGGAGGAGAACCCCCGACCTGCCAGTACATTCATCAAAGAAGTGGCACTGACAGCATCAGAGGCAAGGGAAATGGTCCCAAATATTTAGAACTTTGGAAAGATTAAAATGACATGTTTAGATTGTGGCAAATTAATTTCATGTGGACAGATGAGTGTTACTCTAATAAATACAGCATATGAACATCATCATAGTCGATGGTTGGTAGAGACATTTTGACTATATCCTGGACCTGCCCGTCCTCGCCCAAAATGGCGCCGGAATAAATGGGACTCGTAACTCCTTGTTGTGTACTGGTTGCAGAACCTTGAAATCACGAGATACATATGCAGTTTTGAAGCATATGGCGGGCGGGGACGAGAATTGATTGAATATTTCGACATCCCTATTGATATTAAGTTCTGATGTGTTATTGATTACTGTACTATTGAAAGTTCGAATTAACGTCACCCATGGTACTTGCCCGCAAATGTATATCTAGATAATTTTATTGTAACTGGCCCTGTCGTATTTTAATTATAAAATGTACGTCCACCGATTCCGCAACTGTTAGACACCTTAGTTCTTGCAACCTAATGGCCCGCCCGTTACGTTCCTCTACAGTGTAAATGTCTACTCATCATATACGATTACAGTTTGCTCCGTGGCCGGCCCACGTGGTTATAGGCTCGTATTTGTATAATGAAATTTTCACAATAAAGGTTTTTAAAAGAAAACATGGTAGTAGTATATACATTGGTAAAGTTTTTAATAATAGTCACTGTTTTAGAATCATTAAAAGGCAAGTGAAATAAAGCAGACCAATTACATGAAGGGTAAAAGGTATAATACGCAGGAACGCAGTAAAGCTAAATGGTCAAGGGCTGTTGTGTTTTCTACTCCTGCAACATAAAGTGATCGATAAGAATCTCATATTCAGGCGTATCGGCGACTAAGACAGCAGGTCGACCCTCTTTTGCTCAACGGCTCCGTCATGGGACGAAGAAACGCTCTTTTTCTCGAAAAAAGAATATATTTTACTTGCAGGACAGTTGTAAATTTTCCGGGAAAGTACATTAGCCTGGAACATTATAACATATATTTAAGAAAAAATAATGTTCGGAAGTAATAAAAAGCGTAATTTTTAGGTCATATGACCAAGCCTTTCATCATTAGAATAAGAAAAGTAAAATGAACCAATGAAAAGTTTTATTAACAAGTCACATGACTTGTTATGCTTACAGTACGTGCTGCGCGTCACGCCCCGGATGACTTCCGGATGCGCTAACGCGGCGCGTCATATGACGCATTACGCGACAACGCAGGTCCAGAATATAGTCAAAATGTCTCCACCAACCAGCGGTCGGAACACAACCCCTTTCAGCAGGCTAAATAGTTCTGTTAAATGACAACAGAAGGGACAGGCAACAAGAACCATCAGTCAAAGAGGGGAGGGCTAGTTCTTCTCTACCGGGTTACATTGGGGCGCTACCGGAACTGATCGAATTGGTAGTCTACAGTGTTTCTGGATGTTTCAGACTGAAGCTGGGGTTAGCATGAGAGCACCACCATTTCGTAGCTCCGTCGTGGCCATTCCGCAACCAATCATGGCAGCCGCTCTTTATCGTTATTTTGGGCGGGGTGGGTGGCGGAGCCGAGCTGTTTTGCAGCCATCATTGTGTGGAGTTCAGTTCATCTCACTAGTTTTGTATTTGTCATGAGGGGTTGTTCCTAATGTTTCTATTTTAGCGATGTCAAAAGGAGATCCCATTAGTGGCCTACTGATTTTGCTTGATTCCTTTTCTTTTTTTTTACACGATTTTTTGTTATCTGCAAAGACTAAACAGAGTATTGCGACTCTGTGTCTGTTTGTAAATAGAGAATGAACCAAAGAGAACCAATTCTAAAACAGTAAATGCTTGGATAACAATCAATCAAATG
This sequence comes from Lissotriton helveticus, assembly GCF_964261635.1. Taxonomy (NCBI): domain Eukaryota; kingdom Metazoa; phylum Chordata; class Amphibia; order Caudata; family Salamandridae; genus Lissotriton; species Lissotriton helveticus. The sequence continues at coordinate 1,582,630,284 of NC_136059.1, read as the reverse complement.
GAGAGAGAAGCAGGCACGACGTATTACAACGGGGGCAAAGGCCTGCGTTAACTACCTTTCACTATCTGCAAAGAGAGAGTACTCCTAATAGAAATGAGGGGGGGGGGCACCATTCAAAGCAGATCAGTGTGCATAAACACGAAAATGTTTTCACTTACCACGTACTTGACATTCGACAGCTTATGATATTTGCTATTAAAAAAACATTGAAATTCACTGAAAAAACCATAGGTTATAGACCATATATAGTTAGGAATTAGCATTTACAAAACCTTGAAAATTTACTGAAAAAACCATAGGTTATAGACCATATATAGTTAGGAATTAGCATTTAAAAAACCTTATTTTACTCACACAAAACCATTGAAATTCCATATATAGTTAGTTGCACTAACTATATATCGCGCACCCGCAATCCACTGCTGATGATGTCACATATTACATCATTCATGACATGGTCAGTGACATCACTGATGACATCACTGATGACATCTCAAATGACATCACTGATGACATCACTGATGACATCTCATTTGACATCAATGACCACATCACTGATGATATCATTCATGTGACAATACAATGCATCTCCTCACATTTTAATATAACCTCTGTTTCACCCAGTGTTAAATACAGAGTATAATTTTTGAAACCATTGACACACCAATACTAGTTACTACATACGCACTCACTGATTCCTACGTCTACACACACATTCACTCATTCACCCATACAATCATTCATACATACAATCACTCATCTTTACAACACTATCATATGCACTCATACACCTATACAGACACTCACACTCTGCCACTCATCCATGGAGTTACTCACACACCTAGTCAGTCCTGTAAAGAATCAATCACACTTCCATTTTCTTGTCTATACAGTTAAACATAGAGCACCTTACATTTTCAAACATATACTAACACATACTTACTTTCTTATACAATCATTGATACAAGTACACATTGATCTGCACAGAGTCACACACCTCCCAGCCAGCCACACACACACTCAGTCTCCCATACAAATACTTGGACAATCAATCAATAACCCATATAGTTAATCATATAGCTACTGATCAACACATGCAGCAGTTTACAGAACAACAGACATAATGATGCACAAATTAAGACAGTTTAGTCACTAACCCATGCACTCAGTGAGACACATTTAATCACTCACTCATACATTCAGTCACGCACCTACTAAATCCTTCGTCCAGACACTTATACATCTACTCATTCTTCAATATGTAAAACATATTTAAACTTTACAGAAACACACAGTCACTGGATGATGTCATCAGTGATGTCATCAGTGATGTCATTTGAGATGTCATCAGTGATGTCATCAGTGATGTCACTGACCATGTCATGAATGATGTAATATGTGACATCATCAGCAGTGGATTGCGTGTGCGCGATATATAGTTAGTGCAACTAACTATATATGGAATTTCAATGGTTTTGTGTGAGTAAAATAAGGTTTTTTAAATGCTAATTCCTAACTATATATGGTCTATAACCTATGGTTTTTTCAGTGAATTTTCAAGGTTTTGTAAATGCTAATTCCTAACTATATATGGTCTATAACCTATGGTTTTTTCAGTGAATATATATATATATATTACCTACTGGCGGTCGCCAGTAGGTATATATAGTTAGGATTTTTTCTCTATGGGATGTTTGAAAATTCTATGTCTAATAACTTTGGCGTTTGTGGACGGAATTGGCTGAAATTTTCAGGAAAATGGAACATTTTGTTTCTGAGCAGCCCCTGAAACTTTGGGGGGGTTTCGTCAAGGGGGGGCCGAGAAAAAAGGGGGGTCCCAAAACGTGTTTTTAACATTGAGTTTTCCATAGGGCGGTTGGCCTCACTTTTAGCCCGAACGGCTGAATGGATTTGCACGAAACTTGGCAAAATTGTAGGGACTGGTAGCCCGATGTGCCTTTGCTAGGTCTCAATATATGTGCTCCAGTAGATTTTGAGAAATTAATGTTAAAAAAAAGATATATATCTGTAACAGCGGACCAGGCAGCGCTCCAGTTCGCGTACTTTTCGCGTTACGGAGCTTTGTGAAGCGAAGCTGATTGGTTCTCCGGCGTCTGTAAACATTCCAAACAGTCCGTAGCGGCCGCCATCTTGTCTCTCGGTAGGATCGAGAGACAAGAGGAGGCCAAAGCGAAGGGGCAAATGACCATAAGGGGGCATAGTAGATCCTCCCTGACCTCTTAGGTTTGATGTACCATTTTGCCAAGTTTGGTGTAATTCCGTTCAGCCATTCAGGCTGTAGACGTATCTAAATGTCCTATGGAAAATTGCATGGGGAAAACACATTTGAAAGTGTTGAAATTTAGAACCAATTAAAATGTTACTTTGGTTTTGTATTTGTGTGTGATGAAAGTTAATTGGTTATGTATATATCTAAAATGAGAGGAAACCACAGCCATTTTGTGATACTACTGTCTGAGGTACATTTGTGAGGAATTTTTGGTGCTCAATTTCTGGTGTTTGGTTTACACAGTACTAACACTTCTCCTACTTTTAAAAAGGTGAGTTGTTAATTTGTAAGGGGAACTATGTTGTACACTTTAAGATAATTTGAAAAATGTTTTCTGTTATTTATTTACAGTCCTTCTGTTATACTAAATACTTGATAAAGTTAGTTTTATATTATGTATTACTAAAAACGATAAATGAAAGTGATTATTTTTTTCTGCAATTTACAGCAAGCAATTTCAAAATAAAATGGCTCACAATGAAGAGACCGTGGCAATTTCTTTTGAATTATCCACTACATTTAGTGAAATTGACAGCACCAATAATGAAATATTCTCACAAGGAGGAGATGACTTGAATGATTTTTTTGATCAATCTCTTGATGGCGAATTTATCGAATGTTTGGAGACCATAGAGTTACAAGAATCATCATTGCAGACTTTTCATGAGGAGATTCCAGATGAGATGATTGAAGAGGAAATTCCTGATGAGGACATGTTACTAGTTCTTTCAAATTTTGAAAATTCAGAAGAATAAATTTATATTTAGAAATACAAAAATTGTTTGAGACATTATTCATTTTTAATTTATGAGGTTGTAGCGAAGTGATTGTAGTATAAAATGAGACTTATAGTATAGAGTGGAACATTTTTATGTTACATGGTAAGTTTACTCATATTTACTTCCCTTCTTCCACTATATTATCTCCAATGTGTATTTGACATCTCTTCTTCATCTCCGGCCTCCTTTCTCTCACTGTCTGTCTCTGATGCATCTTATCGCTGCCATTTTGTGTAATTACAGAAGAGAGTAAAATAAAATAGTTTGGAACAAGAAAAGGGGGCAAAGTAGAGTACCCCTCACCCCCTAGGCCTTCTCAGGTGGTCCCAAAAGGATCAGTTTCTGCTTTCCTGAGAGATTATGGTATGAGTTCCATATACCACAATAACTTGCATTACAACATGCAAGATATCTATCTCCTATTACCAACTTTTGGAGATATTCGCGCTAAGCGCGAATATCTCCAAAAACTAACACCTGCCCTGAGCAGTTCTTAGCCATGTTATCCAATGGGAGGTGGATAACATGGCTAAGAGCATTAGCTCGGTAATGCATGAATATCGCTGACTTTTTAGCGATATTCATGCATTGCGGCCGTTTTTTATCGCATTTGCGATAAACCTTGATAATAGCAAGGTTTATCTTCGATAATTTCTGACGATGCTTAGCGGTAAAAAAATTTGTTGCTAAGCATCGTTAGCGATAAATATCGCTTAACTTTGGCAATATGCACCAACGTCTGTTAACGTTCGATTCGAAGGAAAAGAGGAAGTGTTGAAAAACATTGTCTGCGCCATCTTGCCTTTTTTGAAATGCCACACTTTTGTTGTGCACGGCAGCCATTTTAGATGCCTTGACCAGACCCACTCTCTGCACGCTGTCGATTCGTAGCATGGCTCCCCACCCTCGCAAGCATCTTCCCCAGGCACTGCTCACCCCCGCTCTCTGTCTTATGCATGGGCAATAAACCTCCCCCCATCAGCGCTGCTCTTCCCTGAGAATCACACTCTGTGCCCGCCCGACACCTCCCTTTCGCCCTATTCACTACCGCACCCTCTGACACTCCTCTTCTTCTGTGTCCGATTGTCCAGGCCGGTCCTAGGCTATCAGCTAGCCCTGCAGATGTAGTTTATGGCCCCAGCTGTAAAGAATCACCCCTCTTCAAAGGAGTTATAGTAGATCAAGGCCCACACCCGATGAGATCCGTCACACCACACGTGTTCATATTATCTGAAAACCATCCTGTATTGTGATTGGGGAGGGGACCGAGCCTGAAGCGGAAGATTCCAGGGATGACTCTTTGTACATCAAAGTTTTTACAATTATGTGTCACATTAAAAATATATAGCACTCCAACAAAGTAGTAGGAATATAAAACTTTAATAACTTATAAATATATACAACAAAACAAAAACAGTAAAAACATTTAAACAATGAAGAGACCGTGGCAATTTCTTTTGAATTATCCACTACATTTAATGAAATTGACAGCACCAATAATGAAATATTCTCACAAGGAGGAGATGACTTGAATGATTTTTTTGATCAATCTCTTGATGGCGAATTTATCGAATGTTTGGAGACCATAGAGTTACAAGAATCATCATTGCAGACTTTTCATGAGGAGATTCCTGATGAGATGATTGAAGAGGAAATTCCTGATGAGGACATGTTACTAGTTCTTTCAAATTATGAAAATTCAGAAGATGTTGCCTGGGGGTGGGTCGTCAGTAGCAGTCTGTTGTGCAAATAGTTCCAAGGCAGCAGAACGCGCTGAAATCTAGATGGCACGAAGGTGATGTCTAGTAAGTTGCCGCCCGGCAAATAACGGCGTGGGGTGCCGCGGGGGGGGGGGAGGCAGTCCAAAGTTCCGTTAAAAGGGCAAAGGAAAGGATCGGTGGTTTGAACCATCAGTCAAAAAGGGGAGGGGGTGCAACAATTTTTCCTACCGGATCACACTGTGCTTTCACCGGAACTGAGGTCTGCAGGATTCTAGTCATTCAAACTGAGGCTGGCGCCAGCATGGGAGCGCCGACGTCCCGCGGCCACAGTTTCGTCACTCCACGGGCGATCATGGCAGTCATTCCCCATCGGGGGTGTCTGCGGGGGTCGGGGACTCCCGCGGCTCCTCTAGAATCTTCAAGGTCGTGGAGGACTACGGTGGTGGAGTCAACCAGTGACCGGGCCATTTCTTTATGCTGGGCCCGCTCTTGCCAGGTCGACCGCCATTTTGAGAGTTCGGTAGCTACTGGCGATCGCGGGGTCAAATGAGCGGACGGGCTCCACCCTGCCGGGCGAGACGTTGCAGCATCGCCACAGTGGAAGAACCCTTTTCCGGGCGCCTGGAGCGCTGAGGGTGCAGGTGGGAAGCCTCCACCTGGGGAGGCGGGAGAGGCCTGTTCGCACCGTCTCTCCCTCCCAGTGCACCCCACGGCATCTCGCTTGAGATTTGTTATGGCCGGACCAGGCGATGAGGACGAGAGGGGGGGGGGTCGGAGGCATGTGCAAGAAATCCCCCCCCCAGGGTTGTTGCAGCAATTATTCAAGAAAGAAGAAATGTCCCGTCCGTCTTTGGGCCGGACCTCCGGTGGATGGCGGCCGGACGCCCTTTGCTCTGGCCCCATGAACGGGTTCCTTGGCTCATCGGCTGCAGCCGGATCCCGTCGGCCCCAGCCCCCGGCCGTTGGTGGCCGGACCGGGAGAGAGTGTGGAGGGACAACCTGCAACTCTCAAGGGCCACCGCGGCCGGACTGGGAGAGAGAGGGGAGGGTCGAGGACACGGACATTCCCCCCCCCTAAAACTCTCCAGTGTTGTCAATCCCCCTGGCCGGGTCCCGCTGGCCTCGGCCTCTCCTCCGGCTACACCCTACGTGATGATCTCCTAGCCGAGGCGTGGCAGCAGGACCCGCCTTATATGTGTTGCTTCCAGCTGGGCGTAGCCGAAAACCTGTTGCCCTTTGGAAGTTTCTAGAATGGGGCGGATGTCTGCTGACTTCTATCTTTCCCAGTTTGCCGTTATTTGGCCGTGGCAGGCGGTGGGACAGACACGTTTTGGGGCAGTGAGGGGCGATGTTTTCAGGTTTCTTATTACGGGCTTACTTCTAACGTTTCTTGTTTCTAGGACAATAATAGGTTTTATCATTACGTATTGTTATCGTTTCTTTGTTTGTTATTTAATAAAAAGTTCATCAGTGGCCTACTGATTTTCGTTTTCCTATTCTTTTCTTTCCAGGTTGTTTCATGCTAAAGTTTCTGTTAACAGGATACAGTGATCACTTCGTTATTATTGCATATGTCCTTTTCACTAGGGGTGCTCTCTTGTCGGGCCAGATGACCTATCTCTAGTAAATGGTCCGGGTGAAACAGGTGCATCAATCAGTGGGGAGTAGATAGGCATGACAGATTACAACGGGGGAGAAAGGTCCGCATTACGTACCCTTTCACTACTTGCAAAGATTTTCCTACGTTTATTTGCAAACAGGGAATACCTCCAAAAAGAACTAATTCCCAAACAGTCAATGTTCGGACAATCAATCAATCAATGAGGAATGAAATAGGTACGACGTGTTAAAGGCTTGCGTTACCTACCCTTCACTATCTGCAAAGGGAGAGAGAATATTCCTATTCTTCCTCGTTTGCAGGCAGAGAAGATCCTTAAGAGAACCAACTTCGAACAATTCAATGCTCGATTCAAACAATCAACAAGGGGTACTGTGAACACAAATGAACGCCGCTTATGTACATACACATTGCTATTTTCAACAGGTTGTTCCTAATGTTTCTATTTTAGCGAGGTCAAAAAGAGATCCCATTAGTGGCCTACTGATTTTGCTCGATTCCTTTTGTTTTTTTACACGATTTTTCGCTATCTGCAAAGACTAAACAGAGTATTGTGACTCTGTGCTTGTTTGTAAATAGAGAATGAACCAAAGAGAACAATCAATCAAATGGAGAGAGAAGCAGGCACGACGGATTACAACAGGGGCAAAGGCCTGCGTTAACTACCCTTCACTATCTGCAAAGAGAGAGTACTCCTAATACAAATGAGGGGTGGGGGGCAGCATTCAAAGCAGATCAGTGTGCATAAACACGAAAATGTTTTTACTTACCACGTACTTGACATTCGACAGCTTATGATATTTGCTATTAAAAAACCATTGAAATTCACTGAAAAAACCATAGGTTATAGACCATATATAGTTAGGAATTAGCATTTACAAAACCTTGAAAATTCACTGAAAAAACCATAGGTTATAGACCATATATAGTTAGGAATTAGCATTTACAAAACCTTGAAAATTCACTGAAAAAACCATAGGTTATAGACCATATATCGTTAGGAATTAGCATTTAAAAAACCTTATTTTACTCACACAAAACCATTGAAATTCCATATATAGTTAGTTGCACTAACTATATATCGCGCACCCGCAATCCACTGCTGATGATGTCACATATTACATCATTCATGACATGGTCAGTGACATCACTGATGACATCACTGATGACATCTCAAATGACATCACTGATGACATCACTGATGACATCTCATTTGACATCAATGACCACATCACTGATGATATCATTCATGTGACAATACAATGCATCTCCTCACATTTTAATATAACCTCTGTTTCACCCAGTGTTAAATACAGAGTATAATTTTTGAAACCATTGACACACCAATACTAGTTACTACATACGCACTCACTGATTCCTACGTCTACACACACATTCACTCATTCACCCATACAATCATTCATACATACAATCACTCATCTTTACAACACTATCATATGCACTCATACACCTATACAGACACTCACACTCTGCCACTCATCCATGGAGTTACTCACACACCTAGTCAGTCCTGTAAAGAATCAATCACACTTCCATTTTCTTGTCTATACAGTTAAACATAGAGCACCTTACATTTTCAAACATATACTAACACATACTTACTTTCTTATACAATCATTGATACAAGTACACATTGATCTGCACAGAGTCACACACCTCCCAGCCAGCCACACACACACTCAGTCTCCCATACAAATACTTGGACAATCAATCAATAACCCATATAGTTAATCATATAGCTACTGATCAACACATGCAGCAGTTTACAGAACAACAGACATAATGATGCACAAATTAAGACAGTTTAGTCACTAACCCATGCACTCAGTGAGACACATTTAATCACTCACTCATACATTCAGTCACGCACCTACTAAATCCTTCATCCAGACACTTATACATCTACTCATTCTTCAATATGTAAAACATATTTAAACTTTACAGAAACACACAGTCACTGGATGATGTCATCAGTGATGTCATCAGTGATGTCATTTGAGATGTGATCAGTGATGTCATCAGTGATGTCACTGACCATGTCATGAATGATGTAATATGTGACATCATCAGCAGTGGATTGCGGGTGCGCGATATATAGTTAGTGCAACTAACTATATATGGAATTTCAATGGTTTTGTGTGAGTAAAATAAGGTTTTTTAAATGCTAATTCCTAACGATATATGGTCTATAACCTATGGTTTTTTCAGTGAATTTTCAAGGTTTTGTAAATGCTAATTCCTAACTATATATGGTCTATAACCTATGGTTTTTTCAGTGAATTTTCAAGGTTTTGTAAATGCTAATTCCTAACTATATATGGTCTATAACCTATGGTTTTTTCAGTGAATTTCAATGGTTTTTTAATAGCAAATATCATAAGCTGTCGAATGTCAAGTACGTGGTAAGTAAAAACATTTTCGTGTTTATGCACACTGATCTGCTTTGAATGCTGCCCCCCACCCCTCATTTGTATTAGGAGTACTCTCTCTTTGCAGATAGTGAAGGGTAGTTAACGCAGGCCTTTGCCCCTGTTGTAATCCGTCGTGCCTGCTTCTCTCTCCATTTGATTGATTGTTCTCTTTGGTTCATTCTCTATTTACAAACAAGCACAGAGTCACAATACTCTGTTTAGTCTTTGCAGATAGCGAAAAATAGTGTAAAAAAACAAAAGGAATCGAGCAAAATCAGTAGGCCACTAATGGGATCTCTTTTTGACCTCGCTAAAATAGAAACATTAGGAACAACCTGTTGAAAATAGCAATGTGTATGTACATAAGCGGCGTTCATTTGTGTTCACAGTACCCCTTGTTGATTGTTTGAATCGAGCATTGAATTGTTCGAAGTTGGTTCTCTTAAGGATCTTCTCTGCCTGCAAACGAGGAAGAATAGGAATATTCTCTCTCCCTTTGCAGATAGTGAAGGGTAGGTAACGCAAGCCTTTAACACGTCGTACCTATTTCATTCCTCATTGATTGATTGATTGTCCGAACATTGACTGTTTGGGAATTAGTTCTTTTTGGAGGTATTCCCTGTTTGCAAATAAACGTAGGAAAATCTTTGCAAGTAGTGAAAGGGTACGTAATGCGGACCTTTCTCCCCCGTTGTAATCTGTCATGCCTATCTACTCCCCACTGATTGATGCACCTGTTTCACCCGGACCATTTACTAGAGATAGGTCATCTGGCCCGACAAGAGAGCACCCCTAGTGAAAAGGACATATGCAATAATAACGAAGTGATCACTGTATCCTGTTAACAGAAACATTAGCATGAAACAACCTGGAAAGAAAAGAATAGGAAAACGAAAATCAGTAGGCCACTGATGAACTTTTTATTAAATAACAAACAAAGAAACGATAACAATACGTAATGATAAAACCTATTATTGTCCTAGAAACAAGAAACGTTAGAAGTAAGCCCGTAATAAGAAACCTGAAAACATCGCCCCTCACTGCCCCAAAACGTGTCTGTCCCACCGCCTGCCACGGCCAAATAACGGCAAACTGGGAAAGATAGAAGTCAGCAGACATCCGCCCCATTCTAGAAACTTCCAAAGGGCAACAGGTTTTCGGCTACGCCCAGCCGGAAGCAACACATATAAGGCGGGTCCTGCTGCCACGCCTCGGCTAGGAGATCATCACGTAGGGTGTAGCCGGAGGAGAGGCTGAGGCCAGCGGGACCCGGCCAGGGGGATTGACAACACTGGAGAGTTTTAGGGGGGGGGAATGTCCGTGTCCTCGACCCTCCCCTCTCTCTCCCAGTCCGGCCGCGGTGGCCCTTGAGAGTTGCAGGTTGTCCCTCCACACTCTCTCCCGGTCCGGCCACCAACGGCCGGGGGCTGGGGCCGACGGGATCCGGCTGCAGCCGATGAGCCAAGGAACCCGTTCATGGGGCCAGAGCAAAGGGCGTCCGGCCGCCATCCACCGGAGGTCCGGCCCAAAGACGGACGGGACATTTCTTCTTTCTTGAATAATTGCTGCAACAACCCTGGGGGGGGGGATTTCTTGCACATGCCTCCGACCCCCCCCCCCTCTCGTCCTCATCGCCTGGTCCGGCCATAACAAATCCCAAGCGAGATGCCGTGGGGTGCACTGGGAGGGAGAGACGGTGCGAACAGGCCTCTCCCGCCTCCCCAGGTGGAGGCTTCCCACCTGCACCCTCAGCGCTCCAGGCGCCCGGAAAAGGGTTCTTCCACTGTGGCGATGCTGCAACGTCTCGCCCGGCAGGGTGGAGCCCGTCCGCTTATTTGACCCCGCGATCGCCAGTAGCTACCGAACTCTCAAAATGGCGGTCGACCTGGCAAGAGCGGGCCCAGCATAAAGAAATGGCCCGGTCACTGGTTGACTCCACCACCGTAGTCCTCCATGACCTTGAAGATTCTAGAGGAGCCGCGGGAGTCCCCGACCCCCGCAGACACCCCCGATGGGGAATGACTGCCATGATCGCCCGTGGAGTGACGAAACTGTGGCCGCGGGACGTCGGCGCTCTCATGCTGGCGCCAGCCTCAGTTTGAATGACTAGAATCCTGCAGACCTCAGTTCCGGTGAAAGCACAGTGTGATCCGGTAGGAAAAATTGTTGCACCCCCTCCCCTTTTTGACTGATGGTTCAAACCACCGATCCTTTCCTTTGCCCTTTTAACGGAACTTTGGACTGCCTCCCCCCCCCCGCGGCGCCCCACGCCGTTATTTGCTGGGCGGCAACTTACTAGACATCACCTTCGTGCCATCTAGATTTCAGCGCGTTCTGCTGCCTTGGAACTATTTGCACAACAGACTGCTACTGACGACCCACCCCCAGGCAACATCTTCTGAATTTTCATAATTTGAAAGAACTAGTAACATGTCCTCATCAGGAATTTCCTCTTCAATCATCTCATCAGGAATCTCCTCATGAAAAGTCTGCAATGATGATTCTTGTAACTCTATGGTCTCCAAACATTCGATAAATTCGCCATCAAGAGATTGATCAAAAAAATCATTCAAGTCATCTCCTCCTTGTGAGAATATTTCATTATTGGTGCTGTCAATTTCATTAAATGTAGTGGATAATTCAAAAGAAATTGCCACGGTCTCTTCATTGTTTAAATGTTTTTACTGTTTTTGTTTTGTTGTATATATTTATAAGTTATTAAAGTTTTATATTCCTACTACTTTGTTGGAGTGCTATATATTTTTAATGTGACACATAATTGTAAAAACTTTGATGTACAAAGAGTCATCCCTGGAATCTTCCGCTTCAGGCTCGGTCCCCTCCCCAATCACAATACAGGATGGTTTTCAGATAATATGAACACGTGTGGTGTGACGGATCTCATCGGGTGTGGGCCTTGATCTACTATAACTCCTTTGAAGAGGGGTGATTCTTTACAGCTGGGGCCATAAACTACATCTGCAGGGCTAGCTGATAGCCTAGGACCGGCCTGGACAATCGGACACAGAAGAAGAGGAGTGTCAGAGGGTGCGGTAGTGAATAGGGCGAAAGGGAGGTGTCGGGCGGGCACAGAGTGTGATTCTCAGGGAAGAGCAGCGCAGATGGGGGGAGGTTTATTGCCCATGCATAAGACAGAGAGCGGGGGTGAGCAGTGCCTGGGGAAGATGCTTGCGAGGGTGGGGAGCCATGCTACGAATCGACAGCGTGCAGAGAGTGGGTCTGGTCAAGGCATCTAAAATGGCTGCCGTGCACAACAAAAGTGTGGCATTTCAAAAAAGGCAAGATGGCGCAGACAATGTTTTTCAACACTTCCTCATTTCCTTCGAATCGAACGTTAACAGACGTTGGTGCATATTGCCAAAGTTAAGCGATATTTATCGCTAACGATGCTTAGCAACAAATTTTTTTACCGCTAAGCATCGTCAGAAATTATCGAAGATAAACCTTGCTATTATCAAGGTTTATCGCAAATGCGATAAAAAACGGCCGCAATGCATGAATATCGCTAAAAAGTCAGCGATATTCATGCATTACCGAGCTAATGCTCTTAGCCATGTTATCCACCTCCCATTGGATAACATGGCTAAGAACTGCTCAGGGCAGGTGTTAGTTTTTGGAGATATTCGCGCTTAGCGCGAATATCTCCAAAAGTTGGTAATAGGAGATAGATATCTTGCATGTTGTAATGCAAGTTATTGTGGTATATGGAACTCATACCATAATCTCTCAGGAAAGCAGAAACTGATCCTTTTGGGACCACCTGAGAAGGCCTAGGGGGTGAGGGGTACTCTACTTTGCCCCCTTTTCACGTTCCAAACTATTTTATTTTACTCTCTTCTGTAATTACACAAAATGGCAGCGATAAGATGCATCAGAGACAGACAGTGAGAGAAAGGAGGCCGGAGATGAAGAAGAGATGTCAAATACACATTGGAGATAATATAGTGGAAGAAGGGAAGTAAATATGAGTAAACTTACCATGTAACATAAAAATGTTCCACTCTATACTATAAGTCTCATTTTATACTACAATCACTTCGCTACAACCTCATAAATTAAAAATGAATAATGTCTCAAACAATTTTTGTATTTCTAAATATAAATTTATTCTTCTGAATTTTCAAAATTTGAAAGAACTAGTAACATGTCCTCATCAGGAATTTCCTCTTCAATCATCTCATCTGGAATCTCCTCATGAAAAGTCTGCAATGATGATTCTTGTAACTCTATGGTCTCCAAACATTCGATAAATTCGCCATCAAGAGATTGATCAAAAAATTCATTCAAGTCATCTCCTCCTTGTGAGAATATTTCATTATTGGTGCTGTCAATTTCAATAAATGTAGTGGATAATTCAAAAGAAATTGCCACGGTCTCTTCATTGTGAGCCATTTTATTTTGAAATTGCTTGCTGTAAATTGCAGAAAAAAATAATCACTTTCATTTATCGTTTTTAGTAATACATAATATAAAACTAACTTTATCAAGTATTTAGTATAACAGAAGGACTGTAAATAAATAACAGAAAACATTTTTCAAATTATCTTAAAGTGTACAACATAGTTCCCCTTACAAATTAACAACTCACCTTTTTAAAAGTAGGAGAAGTGTTAGTACTGTGTAAACCAAACACCAGAAATTGAGCACCAAAAATTCCTCACAAATGTACCTCAGACAGTAGTATCACAAAATGGCTGTGGTTTCCTCTCATTTTAGATATATACATAACCAATTAACTTTCATCACACACAAATACAAAACCAAAGTAACATTTTAATTGGTTCTAAATTTCAACACTTTCAAATGTGTTTTCCCCATGCAATTTTCCATAGGACATTTAGATACGTCTACAGCCTGAATGGCTGAACGGAATTACACCAAACTTGGCAAAATGGTACATCAAACCTAAGAGGTCAGGGAGGATCTACTATGCCCCCTTATGGTCATTTGCCCCTTCGCTTTGGCCTCCTCTTGTCTCTCGATCCTACCGAGAGACAAGATGGCGGCCGCTACGGACTGTTTGGAATGTTTACAGACGCCGGAGAACCAATCAGCTTCGCTTCACAAAGCTCCGTAACGCGAAAAGTACGCGAACTGGAGCGCTGCCTGGTCCGCTGTTACAGATATATATCTTTTTTTTAACGTTAATTTCTCAAAATCCACTGGAGCACATATATTGAGACCTAGCAAAGGCACATCGGGCTACCAGTCCCTACAATTTTGCCAAGTTTCGTGCAAATCCATTCAGCCGTTCGGGCTAAAAGTGAGGCCAACCGCCCTATGGAAAACTCAATGTTAAAAACACGTTTTGGGACCCCCCTTTTTTCTCGGCCCCCCCTTGACGAAACCCCCCCAAAGTTTCAGGGGCTGCTCAGAAACAAAATGTTCCATTTTCCTGAAAATTTCAGCCAATTCCGTCCACAAACGCCAAAGTTATTAGACATAGAATTTTCAAAAATCCCATAGAGAAAAAATCCTAACTATATATACCTACTGGCGACCGCCAGTAGGTAATATATATATATATATTCACTGAAAAAACCATAGGTTATAGACCATATATAGTTAGGAATTAGCATTTACAAAACCTTGAAAATTCACTGAAAAAACCATAGGTTATAGACCATATATAGTTAGGAATTAGCATTTAAAAAACCTTATTTTACTCACACAAAACCATTGAAATTCCATATATAGTTAGTTGCACTAACTATATATCGCGCACCCGCAATCCACTGCTGATGATGTCACATATTACATCATTCATGACATGGTCAGTGACATCACTGATGACATCACTGATCACATCTCAAATGACATCACTGATGACATCACTGATGACATCATCCAGTGACTGTGTGTTTCTGTAAAGTTTAAATATGTTTTACATATTGAAGAATGAGTAGATGTATAAGTGTCTGGATGAAGGATTTAGTAGGTGCGTGACTGAATGTATGAGTGAGTGATTAAATGTGTCTCACTGAGTGCATGGGTTTTTGACTAAACTGTCTTAATTTGTGCATCATTATGTCTGTTGTTCTGTAAACTGCTGCATGTGTTGATCAGTAGCTATATGATTAACTATATGGGTTATTGATTGATTGTCCAAGTATTTGTATGGGAGACTGAGTGTGTGTGTGGCTGGCTGGGAGGTGTGTGACTCTGTGCAGATCAATGTGTACTTGTATCAATGATTGTATAAGAAAGTAAGTATGTGTTAGTATATGTTTGAAAATGTAAGGTGCTCTATGTTTAACTGTATAGACAAGAAAATGGAAGTGTGATTGATTCTTTACAGGACTGACTAGGTGTGTGAGTAACTCCATGGATGAGTGGCAGAGTGTGAGTGTCTGTATAGGTGTATGAGTGCATATGATAGTGTTGTAAAGATGAGTGATTGTATGTATGAATGATTGTATGGGTGAATGAGTGAATGTGTGTGTAGACGTAGGAATCAGTGAGTGCGTATGTAGTAACTAGTATTGGTGTGTCAATGGTTTCAAAAATTATACTCTGTATTTAACACTGGGTGAAACAGAGGTTATATTAAAATGTGAGGAGATGCATTGTATTGTCACATGAATGATATCATCAGTGATGTGGTCATTGATGTCAAATGAGATGTCATCAGTGATGTCATCAGTGATGTCATTTGAGATGTCATCAGTGATGTCATCAGTGATGTCACTGACCATGTCATGAATGATGTAATATGTGACATCATCAGCAGTGGATTGCGGGTGCGCGATATATAGTTAGTGCAACTAACTATATATGGAATTTCAATGGTTTTGTGTGAGTAAAATAAGGTTTTTTAAATGCTAATTCCTAACGATATATGGTCTATAACCTATGGTTTTTTCAGTGAATTTTCAAGGTTTTGTAAATGCTAATTCCTAACTATATATGGTCTATAACCTATGGTTTTTTCAGTGAATTTTCAAGGTTTTGTAAATGCTAATTCCTAACTATATATGGTCTATAACCTATGGTTTTTTCAGTGAATTACCTACTGGCGGTCGCCAGTAGGTATATATAGTTAGGATTTTTTCCCTATGGGATTTTTGAAAATTCTATGTCTAATAACTTTGGCGTTTGTGGACGGAATTGGCTGAAATTTTCAGGAAAATGGCACATTTTGTTTCTGAGCAGCCCCTGAAAATTTTGGGGGGGTTCGTCAAGGGGGGGCCGAGAAAAAAGGGGGGTCCCAAAACGCGTTTTTCCCATGTTAATTTCCGTAGGGCGGTTGGCCTCACTTTTAGCCCGAACGGCTGAATGGATTTGCACGAAACTTGGCAAAATTGTAGGGACTGGTAGCCCGATGTGCCTTTTGTAGGTCTCAATATATGTGCTCCAGTGGATTTTGAGAAATTAACGTTTAAAAAAAGATATATATCTGTAACAGCGGACTGGGCAGCGGCCCAGAACGCGTACTTTTCGCGCAACGGAGCTTTGTGAAGCGAAGCTGATTGGTTCTCCGGCGTCTGTCAACATTCCAAACAGTCCGTAGCGGCCGCCATCTTGTCTCTCGGTAGGATCGAGAGACAAGAGGAGGTCAAAACAAAGGGGGAAATAACTATAAGGGGGCATAGTAGATCCTCGCTGACCCCCTAGGTTTGATGTGGAGGTTTTAAAAGGGCCCCGCGGGGCAAAAAAAAATAATAATAATAATAATCGAACGGCTGAATGGATTTGCACGAAACTTGGCAAAATATTAGGGACTGGTAGCCCGATGTGCCTTTGCTAGGTCTCAATATATGTGCTCCAGTGGATTTTGAGAAATTAACGTTCAAAAAAAGATATATATCTGTAACAGCGCTCCGCTTCGCGTAACGGAGGTTTGCGAAGCTGATTGGTCATTCTGTCACTGGGCTATAGTTGGGCTACATCTGGCTGATATTTGGGCTACATTTGTTTTTTTGTGTGTCTGGCGGCCATCTTTGGGCTACATTGGGCTACATTGGGCTACATTTGGGCTCCAACATATATATAGGCCAATGTAGCCCAATATATATTTTTCAAAGTTAATTTTCGTAAAAACCACTGGAGCATATATCTTGAGACATAGCAAAGGCACATCGGGCTACCAGTCCCTACAATTTTGCCAAGTTTCGTGGAAATCCATTCAGCCGTTCGAGCTAAAAGTGAGTCCAACCGCCCTATGGAAATGAAGGAAATGAATGGGTAATTTGTAATTAGCAAATAGCTCATCGCAAACTAGGAATGGTAAAGAATCGCTATTTATTCCTTAAAGTTCGCTATTTAGGAAATGCAAAAAACTTTGATGATACATATGGCGGTTCATCTCTAACAAGATAAGAAGCATAGGGATACATTTATGATGACTGGCGCATCACCAGGGATGTGTTAGTCATTCTGTGCCGCTGTTCCGTCACCTATGGTGTGCTGCATTTACAATGCGGCGCATCATGGGGCAAAAACAGCACAGATGCGTGATGTATCTGTGCCGTAAAGGTGGCGCATTGCTGGAGTTGTATCGCAAGTGTGATGAAGCTCCAGCAAGGGTCGGGGGTGCCCCTGTCGCAGGGTTTCTGTTCTCACACAGAACTGTGGACAGAGGATTGGAACCTCGGCGAATTAGGGTGTCCCAAAACTCACGTTAGTAATCAAAAACTCCTTAGCAAGCTAGGTACAGTGTCACATTGGATATAACAAACTCTCAATGTTTAGACAATCCAGAATATGAACTTATAGTACCTCAGGATACGTGGAACTCATGAACAGTCGGTCGTTATATATTTCTTAGAAACCAGAACATGGAGTTAAGAAGAACACATGTGTATTTGAAATGTTTATTTACTAATGCCGTCTTCACAGGCGTAGTATCTTAGATAATACAAGTACACATATTATCAGTAGCAAAATTACCAGCATAGTTACTAGTACATAAAAAGCGAATGGTGATAGTATGTTAACATGCTGTAAATGAATAAGAGTTAGCAACACTTATAAGCAGCCGCGGGCCGTGGAGGGAGTTACGGTGGGGCAGGGAGGCGGGGAGGGGGAGGGGCAAGGTAGAGAGGGCTCCACCCTGCTTCTCCCCCTCCCCGCCTCCCTGCCTCACCGTAACTCCCTCCACGGCCCGCGGCTGCTTATATCTCACCCTCCCTAATACACATATTATATTATTTGCTAAGAAGGTCACTTTGTGT
Organism: Lissotriton helveticus; assembly: GCF_964261635.1. NCBI lineage: Eukaryota > Metazoa > Chordata > Amphibia > Caudata > Salamandridae > Lissotriton > Lissotriton helveticus. The sequence continues at coordinate 1,582,612,250 of NC_136059.1, read as the reverse complement.
TGGTTTAGGGCGTGCCCATACTTTAGTGTCTTAGATTTGAAGGAATCACATCAGCATACACCAGCTCTCTCTTCATGTGAGCCGCATCAACTGTTGTGTATGTGTGTTCGGCAAAGCAATATAAAACCCGCCTCATGCCCAGAATTGGCAGAAGTTGCACTTATGTTATGAGTATGAAGTCGTGGAGATCAGACCTCATAACAATTCTGTATCGTGTTGTTCTTGAAACTTCAGCACTCGCTGTACAGATATAGTTTAACAAGCAAAGCAGATAGTAGAGCAATAACATATTATTCTCATGTAAACCACGATGAACTACTAGGTTGAAAGCTAAAGCAACAACTAAGTGTCGTGTGCAGAAGTTGCAAAAAAGGAAAAATGGCGTTTAAACCGGTAATGAGCCCATGCTAACTTAACACGGTGTAAAGATATCCAGGACCTAGATGACACCTCCCCATGATCCGGAAACGAACTGAATAAGATAATAGAAGTGCCATCTCATGAGAGCAGATTGCAAGTTTATATGTGGACGGTCCGCAAGGTAAAGCATTAAAAACTAGGAAAATTTAATGCTAAAGAAAAATAAAACAGCCAAGTACTTTATCGAGTCTTAAGCCAATAGGCAAGGTAAATAATAAAAACTTGACAAATAAGTCAATGAATTGTCAATGAAATGCTAGTACTCAGCATATCAAACATGAAAAAGGTCTATGACATAACTGTGTATGCAAAATAAGCTGCAACAGCCTCCAATAGGAAGTCACCGTCTTCATCCGAAAACAGTTCAGCCATCCAATTTAAAAGCGGAAAAGAACATACGTGCTCTCCCAGCACCGGATCCTCTATCACCATCAGAGGACAGCTCGGTGGGTTTTCAAGAAAGCTCTGTTCCAAGAAAGACTGTGCTGCCGCCAGTAAATTCCAGGGACCAAGTAGTCCATGCATCAATGCCACAGCCATAATCCTTTCGCCAGGACAAACCAACTCGTGAGTAATGATAGGAGTCATCAGCTGATTAAAGTCGACGTCAGGAGAAACCGGTCCGCAGAGACACAAATCAATGGCCCAATCGAAATCACAGGTCAGGCAGTGAAATACAGGCTGGACACAGGTGAAGTAGGAGAATCGAAAAGATAATCCATATGCCGTGCTTAATATCGCCAACGGCATTGTGCCATAATATTCTAGCATGCGATTGCGGAACAGTGTCAGCAGCTGCAGGGTGGGAGGTTGCATAGGAGGGACATCCATATTTAAAAATGTAAAAAAGCACAAGAGCGTCCGCTGGTAATGCAAGTAAAAATGCCAATCCACGAACCAGAGTGGAGAAAATAGAATGAAAGGAAGCAGGGATGAGTCCAAAGATTTTCTCAAATGAAGTCACGAGACCACTGGTAACAACTTTAAAAAAGTGCGCCAGGGACTTTGCGGAGGATGCGTTAAAGATAGTCGGAACCATCTTGCTGAATTTGAAAGGCAAATCTGAATTGAAAAGTGTGTGCACCTCTGTACGGGTGTTCGCTATGTGAAGCACGAAAGTTTCACGGGCCGAACTCAAGGCCACCTCTCTCTGAGACAAAAGAGCTCTTATTCTTGCCATGCCGTTGAAATCTGTCCCAAGGTTGGTATTTGTGGCCAGATTGAAAACTCCCTATGTTCATGTGTGGGAGGAAATAGAACATTTCTGCAGCAAATAACCCGTTCACTTACTGTTACGATAAAAGGAATACTTTTAATTAACTCAGAACAATCTTCATTATTGAGCATCAAATAACTACCATTTTCCAACAACTTGAACGTGGGGATGATAGCAGGAACTGGCGTGCCTTGCAACACGCAAGCCATATTTGGTCGGTGTTTGTTGCATGAACCGTGTAACTGTATGTGCCTACACATTAGTGAATGATCTGGCGTCTCAGTGCATTCCTCTCCATTCAGATAAACTTCTTGATCATCTTTGAAACATCTGTATGTGTATGGAAGCGACCAGACCTCATGAAGAAAAGCACTACCTAAAGGTTCATAACGACCTATTGGTATATATTTCATACAATTTGAAAACTTATATAAAGCAAAAGGCAGCGTTATTAAACCGTGGATAAGGCACGTTGCCAAAAAACCCGCAATCCTCTGCTGATGATGTCACTGAGCATGTCATGAATGATGTAATATGTGACATCATCAGCAGTGGATTACGGGTAATAGTATCTCTAGTTTACTCCCCTATAGCTGTCTTTCTTTTAACATAAGTGTCTGTTTCCTTCCCTTATACTTACTGTTTTTGGTTCGCTTCCGGTTCGCGTACCGGGGAGCGAACTGGGAAGCGAACTAAGAGAAATAGAGGTTGGCACAGTACCAAATATTGTACCAATTTTTTAATAACGGGGAGGTAGTTCTGAAAAGAACTTTTTTTTTTTTTTTTCAGAACATTTTTTTACTTTTTTTGAATTTTTCTGAACAGTTTTATATTTTTTTGGGTTTTTCTTGGAGGGGGCAATGAAAACGATTCATTGTAAAGGGCTCAACAGGAGCAACAAAACAAAAAAAAGAAGTATTTATTATTTTGGGCGTTTCGTACAAACTTGCATATGATAGTCAATAGCTCTGTTGATCAGAGTGATGCTTTTTTCTCCGTAGGAAATGAATCCATCGCAAAATACGCAGATGTGTTTTACATCACCAAATCTCATTTGTATATTTGGCACCATCTCCCTGCCCTCTGGTCCCGTTACTTCCGGTACAACAGATCTTCTGGCCATAATAGGGAGATTATCTAGGTCGTTCCGAAACTGTGCAGCACTGTAGTTGTTAGGATGCCACCTAGTCATATGGCGATGCATTGTGTAGTTTCCGAAACTGTATTTTTTGTCGGTCCCTCTGGACAGTCTATCTTGACATATAAGGCAAGTTACGTATCTTGCATTTACTTTTTTCTGACCTTTGGGAATTTTAAAAAATTGCCAAATGAACTTTTCTTTCCGGTGAGACGTCCTGGGCTGCTCAGGCAAAAACTGCCTCTCTTCGTGCTCGTCCTCCTGTTCCTCTTCTTCCTCTCCTTGTTGAATTATAACTTGAGCAGGTGGTCCACTCTTCCTTGGATGTGGTGGAGGTGGTGGGGAAGCACCAGCTGAAGCTACTAAAGAAGCCATTGCTCAGTGATCACAAAGGGTCTTTCTCTCACAATGATGAAAGTCAGAGTGAGGAAAGAAGGAGGGATTTTCATCATTTGGGAAAAACAAGAGTTCTCAACCAATCAAAAGTGTTCATTTTAGATTATATGACCTAGTCTTACATCATTAGGAAACCAAAAGTGAAATGAACCAATGAAAAGTGTTATTACCAAGTCACAAGACTTGCTGTGTTTACGTTAAGCGCTTTGCAGGGCCTCCCGGTTTGCTTCCAGAAACCTGCGCTTTGCGACTCGCTTCGCGTACCAGTTCGCTAACGTTGTACGTCATATGACGTATCACGCGACAACGTGAAACGTCATGCGGACGGGAGGCGTCACGATGTTGTTTTCTAACGCGGCACTTGCGGTAAAGAAACGTTTACCGGCTCGCGGTCTATTTCGCGGCATCAAGGTCAGCTAACGGGAAGCTTCCCGATTCGCGAAGCGGGAACGAAGAAAAAAAAATATTTTAAAAAAAAATTATTCATAAACATATAAAATATATTTTTGGATTTAAAGAAGAATACATTTTACAGCTACAGATATTAGCTGTTAAAAAACCAATGAAATTCACAGAAAAAACCATAGGTTATAGACCATATATAGTTAGGAATTAGCATTTACAAAACCTTGAAAATTCACTGAAAAAACCATAGGTTATAGACCATATATAGTTAGGAATTAGCATTTAGAAAACCTTATTTTACTCACACAAAACCATTGAAATTCCATATATAGTTAGTTGCACTAACTATATATCGCGCACCCGCAATCCACTGCTGATGATGTCACATATTACATCATTCATGACATGGTCAGTGACATCACTGATGACATCACTGATGACATCTCAAATGACATCACTGATGACATCACTGATGACATCTCAAATGACATCACTGATGACATCATGACACACCAATACCAGTTACTACATAAGCACTCACTGATTCCTACGTCTACACACACATTCACTCATTCACCCATACAATCACTCATACATACAGTCACTTATTATTACAACACTATCATATGCACTCATACACCTATGCAGACAGTCACACACTGCCACTCATCCATGGAGTTACTCACACACCAAGCCAGTCCTGTAAAGAATCAATCACACTTCCATTTCTTCATCTATACAGTTAAACACAGAACACCATACTTCAGTGACATCACTGATGACATCACTAATGACATCTGAAATGACATCACTGATGACATCTCAAATGACATCACTGATGACATCATGACACACCAATACCAGTTACTACATACACACTCACTGATTCGTACGTCTACACACACATTCACTCATTCACCCATACAATTACTCATACATACAGTCACTTATTATTAGAACACTATCATATGCACTCATACACCTAGTCAGTCCTGTGAAGAATCAATCACACTTCGATTTCCTCATCTATAGTTAAACACAGAACACCATACTTTTCACACATATACTAACACATACTTACTCTCTTATACAATCACTGATACAAGTACACATTGATATGCACAGAGTCACACACCTCCCAGCCAGCCACACACACACTCAGTCTTCCATACATCCAGTCATTCTTCAATATGTAAAACGTATTTAAACTTTACAAAAACACACAGACACTAGATGATGTCATCAGTGATGTCATTTGAGATGTCATCAGTGATGTCATCAGTGATGTCACTGACCATGTCATGAATGATGTAATATGTGACATCATCAGCAGTGGATTGCGGGTGCGCGATATATAGTTAGTGCAACTAACTATATATGGAATTTCAATGGTTTTGTGTGAGTAAAATAAGGTTTTCTAAATGCTAATTCCTAACTATATATGGTCTATAACCTATGGTTTTTTCAGTGAATATATATATAATTAGAAACAGTGATCCAGCTTACCCATTGGCCAGACATTTTGGAGAATTGCATAATGCAATAATGCAGATCCTGAAGACCTGAAATGATGACTCTGTCCCTCCACAGAAAAGAAGTGGTGACAGGGAGAAACCCTCAGATGTTTGGAAACGTAGTATATTCTTAACCTTGATTCCAAATTTCCGAAAGGGTTGAATGCTACAGAGGAATTACATACATGCTTGTAGGTCCATAACAACCGTCCCACTATAAACCCTCACATTATAATTCACTCAGGATAGATAGGTTTTTACACTCATTTCACGCCAAGAAGTTTATTAGCACTCAGCACTCTTGAATTTTGCACTAGCACAAGTGACTTCGGGGCAGATGTATCAAGACTCCATTTTGCGATTCCTAAATAGCGATTTTTAAGGAATCGCTATTTAGAAATAGCAAAATGGAATGTATGAAAAAATCGCTATTATTTTGCGATTCCTTAATCTTCCTTATTTGCGAATTTGCATTTTGCGAATTCGCAAATAAGGAATAATTTCCCATGCATTCCTATGGGCCAGGAGGCCCATAGGAATGATTGTGAAGTAATTCTCAAATTGCGAATTCGCAATTTGCTAATCGCAATTTGAGAATTATTTCAAGGGTGCAGAGGTGTCTGTAAGACACCCTGCTGCACCCCTGAAATGTACATGTGTGTACATATGATGCACATACATGCCCTATGGGCATGCGTGTGCATCACATGCCACCATCAAAAATGCCAAATTGTGCATTTTTAAAGACTTCACAAATTACCATTAACTACAAGTTGGTGGTAATTTGCGAATTCTTAAACAAAAATCGCATTTCAAAAATGCTACATACATAGCATTTAAGGAATCGCAAAATTGCGATTCCTTAAATGCTATGGCAAAATAAGGAATCGCAAATTTTTGCTATTACTTATTTTGCGAATTTTTGATGCATGCCAAAACATGCAAAAGGGCCTTTTGCAATTCGCAATGGCCAAAATTCTGCAAATTTCGGCCTTTGCGAGTTGGAAAAGGCTTGATACATCTGCCCCTTTATCTCATAAGGTTTACATGTCAATTGTTTATATCATGTTGTACTGTATCTTGTATATTTATTGATTGTAGAGTCACAAATATATAAGCTGGTAAAATTACATAAGCACATATTGTTACTTGTACCTTGACGCCCATTTTTAACAATATTGGTTATGACATATGTGCAATCACACACAAAAATTGGAGGGTCTTATAGTACTTTTTTATTAGCACTGTATTGATTTTATGGTTGTGTTTAATGATATTGGTGTATACGTTTTAACATGAGATTATTTATACTATTATTATTTCATGTTTAGCTAACTATTCACCATTTCTGAATCAGTACCATAAAGTCTGTTTTCTATTTTCATGTCCTTACCTTATGGCACCTTGCACTTTAAGACAAATGCAAAAAAATATGGAAAAAATGGTTCAAATAGGAAACCTCTTCCCGGCTAGCGCGTCATGTGATCAAGACCCTTGTGTCAATAAAGAATTTATTTCAGCATTCAACTGCGATCCGTGCTCCATTCTTCACGATCGACTGAGGTTTAAATGGAGTGTTGCTGATATATATATATATATATATATATATATATATATATATATATATATATATATATATATATATGCAAAAGAAACCTCCTTTCCAAGAAAGAAGCGGGAGCCTCAGAGGGGATTAACGAAGCAACACACTTTAATCTTCAAGCAAATGGCGAATGCATTTCGGCCTGGATTGGCCTTCATCAGCGCCTGCAGTGTGTGTAAAAGGAAGTCCCAAAAGTCCTGCAATGAAATACACCCCACCGCACACTGATAGGTGCAAATTATTGGCTCCGCCCCTCACAGGTGAAGTTTTCAGCCGGTCCGGGGAAGTCCACGGACTACATGACCCAGGATGCACTCGTTGTTCCCAGGTAAGTGTGGCTGAGGGACGTTGCTGAAAATGTCCAGAATAGCCAAGGCGGGGGTTGGTGCAGGAAAGGGCACGCACAAGAAGTTTGAAGGTGCTGCCTCGCGTCCCCAACCTCGCAAACCGGAGACCAAAGGCAAAGTTGCAGGAACGGGAAAACAGTGTAACCCGCTCGGCGGAGGAAAAATGCCTCATTATGCCGGCATCAATTCAAATGGACATCCGATGGGCTTGGAGATTTTCACTACCGTGAAGAAAAAGAAAACAGCCAAGACTGGGTCCAGATTCTCCAAGCCACAAGTAGCGAGGGGGCTCCTGAGACGCGCTTCTGGCACACGCGTTGAATTGGATGCAAAAGAAACCTCCTTTCCAAGAAAGAAGCGGGAGCCTCAGAGGGGATTAACGAAGCAACACACTTTAATCTTCAAGCAAATGGCGAATGCATTTCGGCCTGGATTGGCCTTCATCAGCGCCTGCAGTGTGTGTAAAAGGAAGTCCCAAAAGTCCTGCAATGAAATACACCCCACCGCACACTGATAGGTGCAAATTATTGGCTCCGCCCCTCACAGGTGAAGTTTTCAGCCGGTCCGGGGAAGTCCACGGACTACATGACCCAGGATGCACTCTTTGTTCCCAGGTAAGTGTGGCTGAGGGACGTTGCTGAAAATGTCCAGAATAGCCAAGGCGGGGGTTGGTGCAGGAAAGGGCACGCACAAGAAGTTTGAAGGTGCTGCCTCGCGTCCCCAACCTCGCAAACCGGAGACCAAAGGCAAAGTTGCAGGAACGGGAAAACTTCTATTTTCATGTCCTTACCTTATGGCACCTTGCACTTTAAGACAAATGCAAAAAAATATGGAAAAAATGGTTCAAATAGGAAACCTCTTCCCGGCTAGCGCGTCATGTGATCAAGACCCTTGTGTCAATAAAGAATTTATTCCAGCATTCAACTGTGATCCGTGCTCCATTCTTCACGATCGACTGAGGTTTAAATGGAGTGTTGCTGATATATATATATATATATATATATATACATATTCCAAAGCTATGCAGGAGCACCCAATTTTGAAGGCGGCCTCAGGGAGCACTGGATAATCACGTTGTGGCGTGACAGCATGCTGGCAGGTGACTTGATTGGATTATGTATCGGCCGTCCCGGTTGTGGGGATTCAGCCTGCTGCTCTGAGACAGAACCGAGGTTGACACCACATGATGACAACCATGGACACGAAACGTGCTGGGGCTCTGCAGGGGTGCCCCATCACACTCCGTCTTCAGCTGAAAAGCAGGGCAGGCAGACAACACAGATGTACTTTCACACCCACTGTGGTTTTATTTTTTTCATTTCCTCAAGCAAAAGCCCCTTTCCTTGAACAGAGGACTACAGATCCCAGAAACGCCGCCCTGATTGCACACGCCCAGGGGGCGGGGACTCATCATTTATGGGGCAGCTTCAGTGCTCAATGAACTTTGCCACTGACGCAGAGAGCCTGGGCTCTCGAAACGCGTTTGGCAGCATTCCTGTGAGGACACGAGTGTTTAAACCTGCCAGCAAGCTGAGGAAGCAAGGATTTGGATCCATTTAGTGTGTGGCTGATCCCCGAATGGGTTCCTGCAACAGCTTTGAATATATATATATATATATATTCACTGAAAAAACCATAGGTTATAGACCATATATAGTTAGGAATTAGCATTTACAAAACCTTGAAAATTCACTGAAAAAACCATAGGTTATAGACCATATATAGTTAGGAATTAGCATTTAAAAAACCTTATTTTACTCACACAAAACCATTGAAATCCCATATATAGTTAGTTGCACTAACTATATATCGCGCACCCGCAATCCACTGCTGATGATGTCACATATTACATCATTCATGACATGGTCAGTGACATCACTGATGACATCACTGATGACATCACTGATGACATCACTGATGACATCATCCAGTGACTGTGTGTTTCTGTAAAGTTTAAATATGTTAGATATATTGAAGAATGAGTGGAGGTATAAGTGTCTCGATGAAGGATTTAGTAGGTGCGCGACTGACTGTATGAGTGAGTGAATAAATGTGTCGTACTAAATGCATGGGTTAGTGACTAAACTGTCTGAATGTTTGCTTCAGTATGTCTGTTGTGATGTAAACTGCTGCATGTGTGGATCATTAGCTATACGAGAGGCTACATATGTTATTGATTGGTTGCCCAAGTATTTGTATGGGAGATTGAGTTTGTGTGGGGGTGGCTGGGAGGTGTGTGACTCTGTGCATAGATGTGTGAGCAGTTGATTCACTAGGTGTATGAGTTCAAGAGTGCATGTGGAAACAGCTACATGGGCGGTTGACTGTGTGCATGAGTGTATTGATGAGTGAATGGATATGTCAATGCTACATGTCATACTAAGTACATATGTAAAACACAGTACATGTGAGAGTTGGCATATATAAATAACTGTGCATGAGAGCCACTGAATGTGTGAGTGGCTGTATGGATCATTGTGAACTTGTATCAGGGATTGTATAAGAGAGTAAATATGTGTTAGTATATGTTTGAATAAGTTAGGTGTGTATAACTGTATAGTTGAGGAAATAGAGGTGTGATTGATTCTTTGCATGACTGACTAGGTGTGTGAGTAACTCCATGGATGAGTAACAGTGTGTGAGTGTCTGTATACACTGAGTGTATCTAAGGTTTTATTAGAGTCTGAAGAGGTTTATCGTATTAGCACAAGAATGATGTCAAATGAGATGTCATCAGTGATGTCATCAGTGATGTCATTTGAGATGTCATCAGTGATGTCATCAGTGATGTCACTGACCATGTCATGAATGATGTAATATGTGACATCATCAGCAGTGGATTGCGGGTGCGCGATATATAGTTAGTGCAACTAACTATATATGGAATTTCAATGGTTTTGTGTGAGTAAAATAAGGTTTTTTAAATGCTAATTCCTAACTATATATGGTCTATAACCTATGGTTTTTTCAGTGAATTTTCAAGGTTTTGTAAATGCTAATTCCTAACTATATATGGTCTATAACCTATGGTTTTTTCAGTGAATTTCATTGGTTTTTTAAAAGCTAATATCTGTAGCTGTAAAATGTATTCTTCTTTAAATCCAAAAATATATTTTATATGTTTATTAATAATTTTTTTTTTAAATATTTTTTTTTCTTCCCTCCCGCTTCGCGAATCGGGAAGCTTCCCGTTAGCTGACCTTGATGCCGCGAAATAGTCCGCAAACCGGTAAACGTTCCTTTAACGCAACTGCCGCGTTAGAAAAGATCGTGACGCCTCGCGTCCGCATGACGTTTCACGTTGTCGCGTGATACGTCATATGACGTGCTACGTTAGCGAACTGGTACGCGAAGCGAGGCGCGAAGCGCAGGTTCCCAGAAGCAAACCGGGAGGCGGCGCAAAGCGCGTAACGTAAACACAGCAGGTCATGTGACTTGGTAATAACACTTTTCATTGGTTCATTTCACTTTTGGTTTCCTAATGATGTAACACTAGGTCATGTAATATAAAATTAACACTTTTCATTGGTTGAGAACTATTGTTTTTCCCAAATGATGAAAACCCCTCCTTCTTTCCTCACTCTGACTTTCATCTTTGTGAGAGAAAGACCCTTTGTTACCAGTGAGCAATGGCTTCTTTAGTAGCTTCAGCTGGTGCTTCCCCACCACCTCCACCACCTCCAAGGAAGAGAGGACCACCTGCTGAAGTTATCATTCAGCAAGAGGAGGAAGAAGAGGAAGAAGAGGAAGAGGAGGAAGAGCAGGAAGAGAGGCAGTTTTTGCCTGAGGAGCCCAGGAGGTCTCACCGGAAAGAAAACTTCATTTGGCAATTTTTTTAATTTCCCAAAGGCGAGAAAAAAGTAAATGCAAGATACGTAACTTGCCTTATATGTCAAGATAGACTGTCCAGAGGGACCGAGAAGAAATACAGTTACGGAAACTACACAATGCATCGCCATATGACTAGGTGGCATCCTAACAACTACAGTGCTGCACAGTTTCGTAACAAACTAGATAATCCCCCTATTATGGCCAGAAGATCTGTTGTACCCGAAGTGACGGGACCAGAGGGCAGGGAGATGGTGCCAAATATACAACTGAGATTTGGGGAAGTAAAACAAGTCTGCGTACTTTGCAATGGATTCATTTGCTACAGAGAAAGTAGCATCACTCTGATCAACAGAGCTATTGACTATCATCTTCCAATTTGTCTGAAACGCCGCAAACAATAAATTCTTTTTTTTTTGTTGCTCCTGTTGAGCCCTTTACAATGAATCGTTTTCGTTTCCCCCCCCCAAAAAAACCAAAAAAAATATAAAACCGTTCAGAAAAATTCAAAAAAAGTAAAAAAATGTTCAGAAAAAAATAAAAAAAAATATAAAACAACAAAAACAATAAAAAAAAAGTTATTTTCAGAACTACCTCCCCGTTATTAAAAAATTGGTAGAATATTTGGAACTCTGCCAACCTCTATTTCTCTTAGTTCGCTTCCCAGTTCGCTCGCCGGTACGCGAACCGGGAGCGAACCCCCAAATTTTTTTTTTAAAAAAGAACAGTAAGTATAAGGGAAGGAAACAGACAGTTATGTTAAAAGAAAGACAGCTATAGGGGAGTAAACTAGAGATACTATTACCCGTAATCCACTGCTGATGATGTCACATATTACATCATTCATGACATGGTCAGTGACATCATCAGCAGAGGATTGCGGGTAACAGTATCCCTAGTTTACTCCCTATAGCTGTCTTTCTTTTAACATAACTGTCTGTTTCCTTCCCTTATACTTACTGTTCTTTTTAAAAAAAAAATTTGAGATCAGTCAGAAACAGTGAAAGTAATAGAGACAGAGTGAGTGACCAAGAGTGAAGAAGTATGAGAAGAGAGGGACTAAGAAAAATAGTGAAGGAGTAGAGTAATTAAGTAATAGACAAAGGAATGAGCGAAGTAGCAAAGGTAGGAAAGTGATTCTTAAAGAAATAAAGCAGTGGAACTAATAGAAGTTAAATGTGATAGAAATATAACAAAAAGAGTACAAAACATTTACCTTATAATTGTCGTTAAGTTACTCATTTGTTCTTTTTATACTAAAAAATCTGTGAAAGAGAGAACAAACATTTGAAAAATATTAAAACATGTTTTTAATAAATTAGAAAAAACAAGGGAAAAGATTGAAGGACAAATAGTTTTTCAAGAACTTTGACACTTACAGAAGCCTCTGCTTCTCCATGCCCCTACACAGTCCTAAAAATATACATTTTAAACTAATAGTATCTTGATGCAGATGAAGTGAGTCCTATCTTGCAACATTGTGCATCTTTTCCATGACTGCTGCATCGGTTTCATGTGGCATTGTTTTTTTACAGCATGACACATCTGCCTAGATTCATCATTTTATAATTTTGTCGCCTCATACCAGACCTTTTCAACCGCGACTGCGTCACAAAAGTGACGCACAGTGGCGCAAAAGAGGCATACACCTATCATAAATCTGTCCCTAACATGTTAAATAATTGATTCAGGATGACAATAAGGTGTGGCCTATCCAGAGGTTTGTTTAAGGTGAGGCCTACTCAGGGTTGCAGATCAAATTTACACTTATTGAAGAATACAGAGAAGAAAATACATGTGCAGGCCTACCAACCAAGTGTGTCATGTCGACTGCACTCTTGGACAAATGTTAGACCTCCTCTGTCTCCAGGAACATGCCTAAACCTCATCTACACAATGTGATGTGTAATGTTAACAAACACAGGTAATATAATTGAAAAACGTGCAATTTTTTTTCCTCATTCCACAATCATATCACCTGTGTTTCCTTTGCTTAGGTATCTCATTGTGGAAATGTAGTCTATCATATGAAAGACTACGTAGAATATGAGCACTGTATGCAACAACTTTGACACTTACAGAAGCCTCACCTTCTCCATGCCTCCTACACAGTTCTACATGTACATCATAAATGCAAACAGAACAGAATTAATTATACATATTAAATGGTTTATTTTAGCTGTTCTCAGAATGTATCAAATTTCACTAAAAACAGTGACTTGAAGGTATTCATCATATAACAGCGGGGAAAAAAACCACAATCAAAATGATTGTGTTTAAAAAACCCATACAACATAACAAATCAGAATTCAGAACTCCTTAAAGTTAACTTACTTTCCATGACGGCGAAGGATGTCCTATGAACAGCTTACACTCTGTTGTGCTGTTATTACTTTCAACCCGCCACTTTCTGAAAGAAAACCTCCATTGTTTTCAAAAACATGTTACATACAATAAATGACTTCTCGCTCTCTACCACACGTTTCCACAAGGCCAAATCGTGTCTGAGCCATTTATAACTCTTAGAATTCTTGTAAGCCAATCCCGTCATGTTGTATTTCCGCAACTTTCACAATTAAAATGTTCAAGATCATTTTCACAATCCTGGACTAGTAATATCTTCCCCTTCTTGCTCACTCATGTTCGACATTTCCTATGACACTGATACTGCTTACTATGAAGCAGACTTACACTACCTTTATGACTACTACAATTATTTAATTCTCTAAATCACTTTTAATCACAAAGCAATGTAAAACAGTAGACAGCATTACAGACTTACATTCCCTCTGCTCCATGTTTTGATTGGCTGCTTCAATTAGCTTATAAAAAGAAACAGTTTTTCTGAACTCATTCAAAGTGCACGTATTTCTCCATGACGTCCAGTGTTATGGTAAGAAGTTATGTCTCTGTACTACACTTATCCTCAAGGCCAAATCGTGTAGGAGCCATTAGAACTTCTTGAAATTCCTCAGACCACATCCCGAGATTCTTTCCCTAAAATTTTGGTTTTAAAAACACCAGGTAAGAGTTTTTAAGGTCATACGGCAATTTTTTTTTGAAAATTAAAACAGAATCATTGCAGAATGACCAGCCATTTCTAGACTTTAAATAAGCTGTGTAATGTCCTGATGTTATTGAAGGACCGTCATGATATATAATTGCTACAGTTACAAAAGTCCTTCCTGATATTGACAACTGTGAAGCCATAAAATGTTTTATTAAAGTTGTCAATTTTCTTCCATCAGGCCTACATCGTTGGAACATTAAAATGACATACTGGCCATATGTTCGTATAAATAATGTGGACATCATTTCAGATTTACATTGGCTACACTCCATGTTGTGATCAGCTCCTTTTACTAGCTTATTAAAAGAGACTGATTTACTGTCTGGCAAAGTTAAATATATAAATCTTTCTGAGTCTACACTAGTAGTACTTGATACCCCACAGTTCTCGCAGTCATGCTGCCATTGATAAGAAAGCCCAAACAGGTGATCTACATCTACACCTTCATCATGCAATATATCAAGCATATACATTAAAAACTCCTGACAATCTTGCTGACTATTTTGAGAGAATTGTGTTTGGCCTGAACATCTGTCTAACAGATTTCGAATTTCAGACACACTTTCTATGTTTGTTCTATCAGTGCTACATTTCTCTAACACAGAATGTAACAAACTGCAAAATCTTTGATCAGAATTGACCACAATCTCTTCTTTTACATTTTCTAGAGAAAACAAAACATTAACCACTACATTAGCATAGCAGTTGACACCAGAACTGTTTTCAAATTGAAAACCAACAACATCTTCAACAGAATCCTTTTTGTTTCTGCTTATAATTTCAGGTTCATCGACTTTTCGTCTTTTTGCTACAACCTCCCCAATATTGGTCACATTTCTTCGTTTCCGGCCTACCACACGTTTCTCAAACAAAGGATACTGAGGCAAATGTGGCGCATACTCTCTTCTTAACCTATTGTGTTCCTTAACACAATCTAGATCGGCACAAATGTTTGTGGCATCACACTCAATCAAGTACAATCCCGATAAAGTTCTAACTCGTGACAATGCCACATATGCCATACCCTCCTTGAACACAGAACTGCCAATATTCACCAATGCACTGTCTACACTTAAACCTTGCGATTTATGGATTGTCACCGCATATGCCAAGCAAACAGGAAACTGCTTACGACAAACATATAAGTCTTTTACAAGCAAAAATCTAGCAGAACAACGACCAATTAGCTGTACTTCCTCAATGCCATCAAATTTAATTTTTAAAAATTCAATTCCATCTCTATTTCTGTATTTCACAAAATCAACAACATTACCCATTGATCCATTTACCAGACCTCTTTCAACATGTAAATTCCTTCTTAAAATTATACGGCAGTTCAAGCACACATTCAGAGTCTTTTCAAAACCTGCAGTTTTAGATCTACTCTTCTCTAATGAATCCAATTTTGTTTTCAGATTCTCAGACAAAATAATTGTTGATCCCATATGCTCTACTCTGTCAATAGCTTCCAGTTTCACAATCTCTTGCTTTTCTAAATGCAACATTTTGTTGTTGAATTTGGCACATTCTGCAAGAGTTGGCATCAAACATATTCCAGATTTCTTCTCAGTAATTTGCAGAAAAATATTCTCAGGCACAACATCTTGGTCTGGATATAAATTTGTCAGTAATCGTATATGTAAAGCTTCTTTCCCATGCTCGGTCACTTTTCCAATTCTAACATCTTGTAGAATAGTCTTGTAAACTTCATCCTTCGCCTGACGCATATTTTCATGCAGTTGAGCATAATTGAAGTTTAACCATATATTGACGTTGCCAATGCTCCCTAGGCACTTCCTGGTATCTTCATGCGTGAGCACTTTGAACACAGGTTGCCCTTTCACTGGTGTCAGCTGCAGAAGATCTCCGAAAACAATGATGTGTTTGCCACCAAATAACACATCATACTCTGTTTTGAGAACTTCTTGCATTCTCAAATGCACAAAGGCAAGCATGACATTGGAAACCATGCTTACTTCGTCAATGATAAGAAGTTTCATTTTCCTCAAGACTCTTGAAACTTCAAAACAAGCATCTCCCGATAGCTTGTGATATTGTAATTTGTTGTCATGCTCCACTGGCAGCATCAGTAAACGATGTAAAGTAATCCCTTTAATGTTATGTGCTGCCAGTCCAGTTGGAGCGGTGACAACACAAGACATCGATGACTCTGTCCTTTCCTGCAAATAACATGAAATTGCTTTAATAAGGAAACTTTTTCCAGTTCCCGCTTCTCCACTCACGTACAGTCGAACAGGCTTCAACGACGTACATGAGCACTCTTTCTTGTCATGACTTAATCCATGATCAATTTGCATGGTAACTTCGTCATATATTTTCCTCTGCTCAACGTTGAGTTGTCTTTCCAACTCTTCTAAGTTAACCGCATCCTCCTGAGCATGTGCCATTGCTCTTTCCACTTCATTCATAGCAGTGGCAGCTTCATTTTCGATAACAGGTCCTCCTAGTGGATCCTGACTCAATAAAGCAGAACTCTGACTGTCCTGAGAACTGTCTCTGGCAATCTCCGCTGCAATCGTTGCTTCCTGTTCAATTTCCACATTCAACATTTCTACATATTTGGGAAAAGCAGGACATTCTATGGTCTCCTTGGCAGCCTTGAAAGAGTCTTCATAACAGAGGAAATCTCCAAGCAGTTCCTCTTCTGCACGCCAAGGCTTAAAAAGTTGCAAAAGTGCTAAATAGAAAAACTCCTTTTTTTCAGGAGATTCGCCACTCAATTTTCGATGGTTTATCAAGTGGCATTTTCTTTGCTTCACCAGACATCCCTCACTTCCTATTACAGCATACACTCCTTTCTCAGTATCTTCTTTGATGTTCCTCTTGAATATGTAATTTTGCAGAACCTCATACAGACAAACATTCTCGAGGTGACTGCTTCGATTTGGATAATATGTATCCAACATGTTGCTCTTCAAAATGTCGGTACTGTTTGGCTCCTTTTCCGCCAAATACTCAATTTCCCGCACAGGTTTGAGAACTCGATTACGCGTTGCAGCAAGACCAAGACTCGCCCAAACGATACTCCTGGACTTGGCATAGAGACTTGCTGAAGACAACCGGTCAGAACATTCGTAAGCTCCGATTTCTCGATGCGACAACATCTTCAGACTGAAACTGTACAACTTCTTGCTGAGGCTCTTTTCATGGGAAATGTCCTCCCACATATCCTTCAATTCTGTCTTCTCTTTTTTGGTGATGTAAGATGTCACATACCGAGCCACAGCCATACAGTTATCAGCCACAAACTGTATATCCATGTTAGCATTCCACATGGACAAAATCACCGGGTTGTAGTCGTTGATGTACTTAGACTCTTCGTTCCTCTTCAAATTGTATGTGTTTTTAGGTGATTTCTTCATCACATTATGTCGCAGCGAAGACATCAAACTGTTCACTCTTCCTTTAGAAATCACCGGTCGTGGAAAGCCGAAACGACATTTGGTGTAGAACTTGTCTTTGTTTCGGAATTTACGACGACAGTACTTTCCACATCGATGGCTTTGGTAACGTAGAACTTTTTCTCTTAGGCTTTTTTTCTCCTTTGCGTTTGGAACAGCACACGTAGAATACTGTTCTATGAAACTCATCACTGAGTCTTCTGGATCCGTTCCAAATTTAGGTGCATCCTTGATCCACAGCAACATATGTATATGAGGAGCGCCTCTTGCTTGGTACTCCTTTCTCCAGAAGAAATCCAACACCTCTCCAAGAGGTGGATTCTTCTTATTCATGATGAAAGACATCATACCTTCAAATCTATGATTAAAGTACCTACATACATTGACTGGATCCAAAGAGCACAGTTCTCCGGGTGTCTTGAATTCGATGTTTTCTACGTTAGCATTTGCCTCTCGTAGAAATTCAAGTAAGTCTTCCCAGCCATACTCAGCACAGCTCAGAGTGAGGAACCATGTGGGAGTTCCTAAGTTCCTCAGCATACATTTTAAATCACCATGACGACGGTACCAGTACTCATTAGTACCACGCTGACACGCCATGAGATTAATCAGGTGAGAATCCAAAATACTATCTTGGACATTGACTTTATCCATAAAGTCACTTGCCGAGATGTTTTGCATGTGTATACCACTTTTCAAGATGTGGTTCACTGCATATGACAGTCCAGACAGATCGCTTTCAAACAGGAGATGAAACAAATAAGGAATGCATTGTCGAAACCTAGCATCTCCTGCATACAATCGCAAAGTCCGGTATTCAGAAGCAGGAATTTGATGAGGTCGCTCATCATATCTTCCTCCCTGACCTGTTGGAAAAAGCTGTGGGAAACACCGAGCTTCCAAACTTTCCTCCCAAACACTAATGGGACTCCCTTTGGCTTGTTTCATTTGAAACAACTCAATAGCATTCCCCATGACTTCCTTAGAATGCAAAGGATGAACACTATAATGTTCATATATTTCTTCACTAGTACAGGGTTCTACTTTCTCAATTTGACCACCACACAAATCGCTATCCTCTTCCTCACTTACTTCCTCTTCTGCAACATATACATTTTTATAGTATTTATTATTTTTTTTCAAATACAATGTTGCCCTTTTGACTTTCCTAACATCTACTAAATCTTGCCATATTTTCTTATTCTTTGTCGGAACCCCATTAACTAAGATAACCAGAGGTTCCTCTTCCACTTTTTCTACTCCAATTGTGTTAATGTTTTTCTTGAAATCTAGAGGCAAATAAACAACTCTTCCCTTTAATCCTCTCTGTAAATCTGATGGAGGCAATTTCCCTGTCTTTGGCTCCATTCTTACAATAGCCTGAAAGGGATGGATACTTTGAATCAAAATAGATTCATAAGTATTTAAATCCTTCAATTCAGAAGGAATCTCAACCAATTCCAGATTATTATGAACTGCTCTAGCAGGCATCTGGTTTTGATTTAATTTGTTACAACAATAAGTACACACACGTTGATCCAATCCCAAATCAAAACAATTTTCTACCATCAAGTATGTTGTAAAATCCTTCCATTCACTATTATTTTCCCTTTCACTTTTTGCATATAAATCCACTAACTTAGTCTGATTCTTATAATAAGTGCGTCGACAACACACACAACTGAAATTTGGCCTCTCACTTGATTTCACCTCAAACGTCGCAATTTCCCTCTGGAAATTATCTGTACTGGAAACCTGTACACTATCTTCCACATTACTCTCTCCTTCTTGGTCAATTTCAACATTCTCCTCTTTACTTCCAAAGTAACAAAACTCAATTTCTTCACATATATTCTTCACATCTATTTCAGAACCATGCAAAAGAGCAGCGCATAATTGTTTAAGCATAATTGCTGGACTCTTAGCATAATACAACATTCTAACTAATTTCCTCACTTTATTATGATGCACTGCTAGCATCCTGAAATGATGAAAAACACTCTGGCATACTCTCCTGGAAAGACAAGCCAGTGAATGACCATGCAAACCTATCACTTCTCTCACTCTGCAAGGATCTAATTCTTGCAACAACTTCATTTTCTGCTTCAAACTTTTCTTATTAAATGACCGTATAAAATCACAAAGCAAATTGATGGAATCCTGTCGTACACTGCAAATACTACTACACTTCCAGGTGTACACAGGACCCTTAGGACGTCTCCCTAAAACCTCATTACCTAACACCTCTTCTATCTCTGTTGTCACAAGTTTTTATTTTTCAACTGGACAACCATCTTTCACTTCATAAGCTCGACCACTGGTGTCAACTGCCTGCACCAAATCATTATCCTGGAAATAACTCTCCTCATTAAAAAATGCCTCAGAGCTTGAACTATGCATCCATTCTCCAGAAAAAACTTCACAAAAATTACTACGATTAACTATTCTCTTCCATCTACTATTTCTTTTGAAATCATAAATTGCCTTGTTTAGCTTCCTAATTCTATTGATTGTCAAAATAAATAACTTACGTTTAATTTCAAATGCCTGATCAATAACTTTCTCAACTATTTTTTTTCTCTTATAAAAAACCACTTTCTGTTGACCTTTCTTAATATTTTTTAACAAATTGCCAATTATCCTGTTGCGGAACATTCGTTTACGAATGTCCCTAAACTGTTGTTTCCTTCTACTTTCATGCATAGAGTTATCTCTTACTCTAGCAGTAACATTTTTCATTGGCCTTTCCTTTCCGTTTGAATTGCTTCTCTTTTTCTGGACTGAAACATTTTCTGTAGTAATATTTTTTTTACCACAGATATTTCTTATGAATGTTTTTGTACTCTTACCCGGTGCTTTCTTGGTGACTTGACAAATCTTTTTGTTAGAGGACTGCTGCTTTTTTTCATTCAGCTGCTGTCTTTGACGTTTTGCAGCCTTTCTCACTCTTTCTTTGGTTGGCATGCTGAAATCTTGAAATGATCTGCAGTTGAATCTGTGGTAAAATATAATAAAAATTGTTATTAACCACTATTACCCAACAGTAAATCAATAACAGTCATCAAAAACTTAACACATTACTTAACATTTTTACATAGAAGATTTTTTTGTGCATGGCAAATTTAGAATACAGAAATAGCAGGAAAGAAATGGAATTTATATTCATTTTACCTGTGCTGTTTTATATGTGAATCTGATCTAATTTTATGAGCATATTTTAATATTTTATTGAAGACACTACACATAACCTGTTTTTGAAGGTGTCTTTATTTTTAAATTAAACGGTTTACATTTTTACTTTTTATTTATTATAAATTTATAAAATAAATGTTTATAGTTCCATAGGCTCAAGCACGTCAGCTTCCCATCCTATGTCATACAATTCTGACAAATCTGCATCCTCATCACGTTCTTCTTCATCCTCAGGATTTAAATCATCCAAAGGATCAACATCCACTGATGTTTCAATTACGAGTTCAATGATGAGGTCGAAATCAATTAATTGCTGATTGTCGCTCATGTTGATGTTTTCTTTATCTTTAAAGAAAGATAACAACAATGAGATGTTGCAGAGTAAGAGACAAATCTCAGAGATTATAATAGTAAAATTGTTTAACAAGATTAACATTTTGCAGCTATTATTTAACCATGTCCAGTGATGCCGAGGAGGCAGCCGCGGGCTGTGGAGGAAGTTAAGGTGGGGCAGGGAGGCGGGAAGGGGGAGGGGCAGGGTGGAGCGACCTAAAAACTGGCATATGGATAATTGCAGATAAGTACACAGTTTAATTATTCAAACGAATTTCGTAGCGCACACTGCATCGCAAAATGCAATGCTGTGCGCGCTACGAATTTCGTTTGAATAATTAAATTGTGTACTTACCTGCAATTATCCATATGCCAGTTTTTAGGTCCCTCCACCCTGCCCCTCCCCCTCCCCGCCTCCCTGCCCCACCGTAACTCCCTCCACGGCCCGCGGCTGTGAGGAGGTGAAGCCTATGTCCAATTTTTCAGTGAACAGGACTCATCTCTTCTTAACCTTGGATAAACCTCACTGACTCTGTGTCCCCTGCACATAATTAATAATAAAAGGGGCAGATTTATGTTAACTAGCACATCCCCAGGGATGCACCAGTTAACGTGCACCGCTGCTCTGCCACCCATGGTGTGCCGCATTTACAATCAGATAGGACAAAGCTGCGTCAAAACCCTGCGCCTGCTTGAAGCAGGCATAGATCTTGACGCAGGTAGACTGAAAGCTAAAGCAACAACTAAGTGTCGTGTGCAGAAGTTGCAAAAAAGGAAAAATGGCGTTTAAACCGGTAATGAGCCCATGCTAACTTAACACAGTGTAAAGATATACAGGATCTACATCAGTTTGGGGTTCACGAACCTGGCAGGTACAAGGCACTGAGGCTTTGCACCGTGCATGTCTCATCCCAAATCATATGTTGTTTGTGAATGAAACAATTTCCCAGACCAAATGCTTTGGATTGGCTACTTCTAAAAAATTAAACACCCCTACTATCCCAGAGTTAGAGGAATATGATGGTTGGAGTCATTTTACTCGGTTGTCCATTAGTGATTTACAGGCCCTACTCCGTAATTCTTCCTTTAACATTTCCAGTATAAATCCAAAAGGTTGGCTGCTTTGGCAACGTGCCTTATCCACGGTTTAATAACGCTGCCTTTTGCTTTATATAAGTTTTCAAATTGTATGAAATATATACCAATAGGTCGTTATGAACCTTTAGGTAGTGGTTTTCTTCATGAGATCTGGTCGCTTCCATACACATACAGATGTTTCAAAGATGATCAAGAAGTTTATCTGAATGGAGAGGAATGCACTGAGACGCCAGATCATTCACTAATGTGTACGCACATACAGTTACACGGTTCATGCAACAAAGACCGACCAAATATGGCTTGCGTGTTGCAAGGCACGCCATTCCTGCTATCATCCCCACGTTCAAGTTGTTGGAAAATGGTAGTTATTTGATGCTCAATAATGAAGATTGTTCTGGGTTAATTAAAAGTATTCCTTTTATCGTAACAGTAAGTGAACGGGTTATTTGCTGCAGAAATGTTCTATTTCCTCCCACACATGAACATAGGGAGTTTTCAATCTGGCCACAAATACCAACCTTGGGAGCAGATTTCAACGGCATGGCAAGAATAAGGGCTCTTTTGCCTCAGAGAGAGGTGGCCTTGAGTTCGGCCCGTGAAACTTTCGTGCTTCACATAGCGAACACCCGTACAGAGGTGCAGGCCCTTTTAAATACTGATTCGCCTTTGCATTTCAGCGAGATGGTTCGGACTATCTTTAACGCGTCCTCCACAAAGGCCCTGGCGCATTTTTTTAAAGTTGTTAGCAGTGGTCTCGTGACTTCATTTGAGAAAATCTTTGGAGTCATCCCTGCTTTCTTTCATTCTATTTTTTCCACTTTGTTTGGTGGATTCCCAGTTTTACTTGCATTAGCACCGGACGCTCTTGTGCTTTTTTACATTTTTAAATATGGATGTCCCTCCTGTGCAAGGTCCCGCCCTGCAGCTGCTAACGCTGTTCCGCAATCGCATGCTTGAATATTATGGCACAATGCCGTTGGCGATATTAAGCACGGCATATGGATTATCTTTTCGATTCTCCTACTTCACCTGTGTCCAGCCTGTATTTCACTGCCTGACCTGTGATTTCGATTGGGCCATTAATTTGTGTCTCTGCGGACCGGTTTCTCCTGACGTCGACTTTAATCAGCTGATGAGTCCTATCATTGCTCACGAGTTGGTTTGTCCTGGCGAAAGGATTATGGCTGTGGCATTGATGCATGGACTAATTGGTCCCTGGAATTTACTGGCGGCAACACAGTCTTTCTTGGAACAGAGCTTTCTTGAAAACCCACCGAGCTGTCCTCTGATGGTGATAGAGGATCCGGTGCTGGGAGAGCACGTATGTTCTTTTCCGCTTTTAAATTGGATGGCTGAACTCTTTTCGGATGAAGACGGTGACTTCCTATTGGAGGCTGTTGCAGCTTATTTTGCATACACAATTATCTCATAGACCTTTTTCATGTTTGATATGCTGAGTACTAGCATTTTATTGACAATTCATTGACTTATTTGTCAAGTTTTTATTATTTAGCTTGCCTATTGGCTTAAGCCTCGATAAACTAGTTGACTGTTTTATTTTTTCTTAGCATTAAATTTTGCTAGTTTTTAATGTTTTACCTTGCGGACCGTGCACATATAAAGTTGCAATCTGCTCTCATGAGATGGCACTTCTATTACCTTATTTTGTTCGTTTCCGGATCATGGAGAGGTGTCATGTAGATCCTGGATATCTTTACACCGTGTTAAGTTAACATGGGCTCATTACCAGTTTAAACGCCATTTTTCCTTTTTTGCAACTTCTGCACACGACACTTAGTTGTTGCTATAGCTTTCAACCTAGTAGTTCATCATGGTTTACATGACAATAATATGTTATTGCTCTACTATCTGCTTTGCTTCTTAAACTATATCTGTACAGCGAGTGCTGAAGTTTCAAGAACAACACGATACAGAATTGTTATGAGGTCTGATCTCCACGACTTCATAGTCATAACATAAGTGCAGCTTCTGCCAATTCTGGGCATGAGGCGGGATTTATATTGCTCTACCGAACACACACATACACAACACTTGATGCGGTTCACATGAAGAGAGAGCTGGTGTATGCTGATGTGATTCCTTCAAATCTAGGACACTAAAGTATAGGCACGCCCTAAACTAACCCAAAGAGACCTTCTTAGCAAATAATATAATATGTGTATTAGGCAGGGTGAGATATAAGTGTTGCTAACTCTTATTCATTTACAGCATGTTAACATACTGTCACCATTCGCTTTTTATGTACTAGTAACTATGCTGGTAATTTTGCTACTGATAATTGTGGTAGCGTTCTAGTGTTCCTGCACAGAAACAGGATTTGGGGAAACAGAAAGCGGAAGGCGGCCATATTGTTTGCTTGGCGCCGACCGTTGAGCAACAGCTTAGCCCCGGCGCTCCGGAATAAAGATAACTAAAAAACATTTAAAGACGTACGTTCTCACATTATTACAATGGCGACGAAGATGTGTACTTGTATTATCTAAGATACTACGCCTGAGAAGACGGCATTAGTAAATAAACATTTCAAATACACATGTGTTCTTCTTAACTCCATGTTCTGGTTTGTAATGAATATATAACGACCGAGTGTTCATGAGTTCCACGTATCCTGAGGTACTGTAAGTTCATATTCTGGATTGTCTAAACATTGAGAGTTTGTTATATCCAATGTGACACTGTAGCTAGCTTGCTAAGGGGTTTTTCGGTACTAAGGTGAGTTTTGGGGCACCCTAATTCGCCGAGGTTCCACTCCTCTGTGCACAGTTCTGTGTGAGAACAGAAACCCTGCGACAGGGGCACCCCTGAGCCTTGCTGGAGCTTCATCACACTTGCGGTACAACTCCAGCAATGCGCCACCTTTACGGCACAGATGCGTCACGCATCTATGCTGTTTTTACCCCATGATGCGCCGCATTGTAAATGCAGCACACCATGGGTGGCGGAACAGCGGCACAGGATGACTGCAGCCGCGGGCCGTGGAGGAAGTTACGGTGGGGCAGGGAGGCGGGAAGGGGGAGGGGCAGGGTGGAGGGACCTAAAAACTGGCATATGGATAATTGCAGGTAAGTACACAATTTAATTATTCAAACGAATTTCGTAGCGCGCACTGCATCGCAAAATGGGATGCTGTGCGCGCTACGAATTTCGTTTGAATAATTAAATTGTGTACTTACCTGCAATTATCCATATGCCAGTTTTTAGGTCCCTCCACCCTGCCCCTCCCCCTCCCCACCTCCCTGCCCCACCGTAACTCCCTCCACGGCCCGCGATTGGATGACTGGCACATCCCTGATGATACGCCAGTCATCATAAATCTATCCCTAAGCTTCTTATCTTGTTAGAGATGAACCGCCATATGTATCATCAAAGTTTTTTACATTTCCTAAATAGCGAACTTCAAGGAATATATAGCGATTCTTTACCATTCCTAGTTTGCGATGAGCTATTTGCTAATTACAAATTACCCATTCATTTCCATGGAGCAGGAGGCCCATAGGAATGAACGTGCAATTTGCGATTAGCAATTAGCTCATCGCAAATTACGAATTTTTTCGAGGGTGCAGGGGTGTCTCAAGAACACCTTGCTGCACCCCTGAAAAAGAAATTTGGGGGCATATGGCGCACATAAATTTTGAAAACATTCCTTTACCTCAAAAACGATTTTCAACTCATAATTTGAAAACACTGCCCACGGGGAAATGACTTAAAATGTCCTCAAGACACATGAAAATGTTTTTTTAAAGCCTTTGCAACTTTTTTGGGTCACTTTTAACATGGCTAAGTAACTCAAACAGTCAAAATCTAAATTTACCATGCACAGGTGGGAGCATATTTACAAGGAATTTGCTCCACGGAGAAAGGTCTTTTAATTTAATATTGCAAAAATAACATCAGAGACACTGAAATGCCTTATAAAGAAGCATACACCATTATGTCCTTGTCATAAATTTTAAAAGCATTCATTTTCCCCAAAAACGATTTTCAAGTCATAATTTAAAAACACTCCACATGGGGAAATGACTTAAAATGTCCTTAAGACACATGAAAGCATTTTTTGATTGCCTTTGCAGCATGTTTCGGTCACCTTTAACATGCCTATGTAACGCAAACATTCAAAATCTAAATTTGCCATGCACAGGTGGGAGCATATTTACAAGCAATTTGCTCTACAGGGAAACGTCTTACATTAAAATGGGAAAAATAACATCAGAGACACTCAATTGCCTTATAAAGAAGCATACACCATTATGTCCTTGTCATAAGTATTAAAACCATTCCTTTTCCTCAAAAACGATTTACAAATCATAATTTGAAAACACTCCACAGCTCCTATGCACATAAAAACCCTGTCAGTACTAATACTTCACATTTTCTCCAATTACAATTTCTCAAAGAAACAAAATCTATTTGTAAAACACTTGAGACAAAGCAACATTTGAAAAACACAACTTTCTTCATAATTTTCTCCTTAAAGCACACTATTTTCTATCTAAATTAAAGAAATCTTTTCTCACCTTAGCAAATACTTTGAGTTTCAAAACAGTCTCAGAAACACACCAATTTGTCTTCAGCAGAGCAAAAGGTATGCACTCCAGAGTCTGCAGCTATCAAAAGCACAGACATGCTGTAATTCTTCACACATATCTCTCATGTCACCCAATCAAAACTCTTCCCTCACTTTTTTTCAAATCAAAACCCTTCCCCCCTCTGCCCTCTCTGCTTTTTTCCATAGCAACCACCTCTTGCAAGACCTCTGGTGTTTGCAAGTTCACACAACAATGTTGCAATTGAACTCTGAACTCTCAGTGCACCTGCATATCCAGTGCATTCTTCCATTTAATGATTTTTTCTTCGCCACTCAAAATACATCTTTCAACAAACTCATCCATGCACCCTAACTTTCTGTTTTCAGCAATCAAAATCCACCAATCACTGTTACTGCTTCATTAACACAGAAACTCCACAGTTTTTTTCATTTTAAACTCTTATTTTTTCAACTGCCATTTCATTGCCACACTTCATCTGACTGCAGCAGAACCTTCTCTCGCCATGTTTTCTGCCTGGATTGTTGGACATAGTTACATCTATTGGGCTCAGAGGTACGCTGAAAACAGGAATTTACCTAACCTCAATTTACAAGATGTGGAAATTAAGTGGTTTGGCCGCAGAGGATTAAAATGTCACCAATTGATACCATTGGTGAAAACCTTTATGCATTTGCCAAAACCTGACCTGTTAATTGTGCACTGTGGAGGTAATGACTTGGGCACTTTGACTGGGGTAGGTCTGGAAATGCTTTTAAAAGGACACCTTTGAGCAATTGATGGCACTTTTTCCTCAGACTGCCTTGGTATATTCAAATATATTCCAAAGACAGAAATGGAGGTGGTCGAACCAATTTTGTCCACAAATTGAGAAGTCGAGGAAGCATGTAAACAAATCTGTTTCAGCTTACATGAGAGACCATGGAATGGGCTCCTTGTACAACAATAACTTGCGTTACTACATGCAAGATATCTACAGAGGAGATGGAGTTCACTTCTCAGATGAGGGCAACAGAATTTTCATTCTGAATTTAAGACTGTGCATTGGTACCTACTTATAAGTACCTAAATGTACCATAAACCCAAAAGCTCTTCTCAGAGCTACCCTACATCTGATCACTCACAATTATTATTTTACTCTAACTTTTTTCACTAATTTTCAAGAAAGTACGCTCCCCCGGGCGCTCCCCACGCAAAAGAACTAAAAAAACGATATATTTTTTTTTTGCCCTGCGAGGCCCTTTTAAAGCTTCCACATCAAACCTAGGGGGTCAGGGAGGATCTACTATGCCCCCTTATGGTCATTTGCCCCTTCGCTTTGGCCTCCTTTTGTCTCTCGATCCTACCGAGAGACAAGATGGCGGCCGCTACGGACTGTTTGGAATGTTTACAGACGCCGGAGAACCAATCAGCTTCGCTTCACAAAGCTCTGTAACGCGAAAAGTCCGCGAACCGGAGCGCTGCTACAGA
The DNA here is from genome assembly GCF_964261635.1 of Lissotriton helveticus. Lineage (NCBI taxonomy): Eukaryota > Metazoa > Chordata > Amphibia > Caudata > Salamandridae > Lissotriton > Lissotriton helveticus. The sequence goes on along the minus strand of NC_136059.1, from coordinate 1,582,584,233 downwards.
TATATATCTTTTTTTGAACGTTCATTTCTCAAAATCCACTGGAGCACATATATTGAGACCTAGCAAAGGCACATCGGGCTACCAGTACCTACAATTTCCCCAAGTTTCGTGCAAATCCATTCAGCCGTTCGATTATTATTATTTTTATTTTTTTTTTGCCCCGCGGGGCCCTTTTAAAACCTCCACATCAAATCTAGGGGGTCAGGGAGGATCTACTATGCCCCCTTATGGTCATTTGCCCCTTCGCTTTGGCCTCCTCTTGTCTCTCGATCCTACCGAGAGACAAGATGGCGGCCGCTACGGACTGTTTGGAATGTTTACAGACGCCGGAGAACCAATCAGCTTCGCTTCACAAAGCTCCGTAACGCGAAAAGTCCGCGAACCGGAGCGCTGCCCGGTCCGCTGTTACAGATATATATCTTTTTTTGAACGTTAATTTCTCAAAATCCACTGGAGCACATATATTGAGACCTACAAAAGGCACATCGGGCTACCAGTCCCTACAATTTTGCCAAGTTTCGTGCAAATCCATTCAGCCGTTCGGGCTAAAAGTGAGGCCAACCGCCCAATGGAAAACTCAATGTTAAAAACACGTTTTGGGACCCCCCTTTTTTCTCGGCCCCCCCTTGACGAAACCCCCCCAAATTTTCAGGGGCTGCTCAGAAACAAAATGTTCCATTTTCCTGAAAATTTCAGCCAATTCCGTCCACAAACGCCAAAGTTATTAGACATAGAATTTTCAAAAATCCCATAGAGAAAAAATCCTAACTATATATACCTACTGGCGACCGCCAGTAGGTAATATATATATATATATATATATATATATATATATATATATATATATATATATATATCGAACACAGTCCCGTCCGATATCCACGCGGACTTAGCAGGCGCAAACCTCTCTCCCCAAGTATCAAATCCAGGATTTTAGCAAATCGCCATCACACCAAAATCTCGTCCGCAGTGGTAAGTTTTATTCTGCAATCATGGAGCGAATGCTCTCCTCAACGTGTTTCGCTCCGCAAGCGGTCACTTATATATATTACTGAAAGAACACAGAGGTTTTAGGGACGTTATAGTTAGGAACTAACATTTCTTTAAAACATAGAAATTCACTGAAAAAAACACAGGTTTCAGGGACATTATAGTTAGGCTGATATTTCACTCATATAAAACCAGAGAAATGTGGCTGTTATAGTTAGCTGAGCTAACTATAACTTGTGCCCCCGCAATGCACTGCTGATGACATCACAGATTGCATCACTCATGACATGGCCAGTGATATCTCTGATGACACTGATGAATTTCTCTTTTTTTTTACGAGTGAAATGGTAGCATACTATAACGTCCCTGTAACCTTTGGTTTTTTCACTGAATATCAAAGGTTTTTTTATTCTATTTCCTAACTATAACAGCCCTGTAATCTTTGTTTTTTTCAGTGAATATATATATTATATATATATATATATATATATATATATATATATATATATATATATATATATATATATATTATATATATATATTTATATAAACACACACACATATATGTGTGTTTATAGAAGTACATATTTATATATAATATTATATATAAATGGAAATTATTACATTTACATTATATTTATATATTAAAATATTTAACATTTACTACTTTTAACTCTGTATTAAAAAATAGATATTTTTGTATACTCATAGGATTTTAGTGCCAATCCTATTTTCTTTCCAATATGTTTGTTCTTACCATTATAATTGTAGAAGCACAGTACTGTGGTAAACAATATTTTTTACGTAATAATTTTGTATATATTGTTTACCATGAAAGTATGTCAGTGATACAAATATTTCCTCACAGGGTGCAGTTGTTCCATTTGCATCATGCACAACTCCATAGACTGCCCAGCACATGAAGGGAGGGACATCTGGACTGTCCTCAAGCATTCACATCTGCCACTAGCATATTAGAAATTCTTTCAGTCAAACAGTTTTTTCCATCCCTCATCCCTAAACATGATATGGACCAATTGCAACATTTGACATAATATTCAGCACTAATCCGCACTTTGAAATGGTTACACTGGGTAAACCGCATTTACTTGAGCATACATGTGGCTTACATGTCTGTGTCTAGAAGAGATAGTTTCACCCAAACTGTGACATCTGCATTTCTTTCCTATCTTCAAGAACTTACAACGGAATGAAATGTGCATGTAGTCCATCAGGCAATGCATGAGATTCAAAAGTTGCTATAGGTTTTCATTTGTCCATAGGCAACTCTTGTCTTTTGGTCAGAATGAGCAAACTTACCTTTTGTCTACACACTATTTTATTGGGTCACTCTAGGATGGGTGGGCATTCCTTTTCAATGGAAGTTTTTGAAATTCTAAATTTATGCAATGTGCAGCTTCACCAATTTTTTTCAACTTCTCAGGTTGCACAAATCTTGCAGCATTTAAAAGGATAAAAAGGGCATTTTCAGCTGCCACTTCTGGGGCCCTGAGCATCAGAGGATAGATTGGCACTACCCCATTCAAGGTCGCCACCACTGGCACTTCCCATACTTCACCCCTGGTTTTTGCACTGTCCCCTACAGAGCACATCCCTGTTCCCTCTAAGCAAATGTTGCTTTGTTTATTTTATTTAAGAAGCTTATAGAGGGCGCAGCTACCCGAAAGGGTCTCCCAGCGATATCAGTAGACAGTAGCATATCACAGCAAGAGGAATATCTAAGAAGGCGGGGTTTAATTAGGGCTGCTAAAGAGTATTGTTTTTAAGTTCTTACTGAACTGACGCAGTGAATTACAGAATCTGAAAGCAATCGGCAGGGAATTCCAGAGTTTAGGGCCCGGTACAGAAAAGGAGCGCACCTTAAGACGAGCTCTGAGAACTTGGGCACCGAAAACAGTGCAAGATTGGCTAATCTTAGCGTTCGGCTGGGTAGATATTGAGACACAAGGGCTTGGATATAGGAAGGAGCAAGACCGTGTCTAGTACAAAACATAGAATACAAAGCCTTGAAATTAATCCGTTTGTGAACCCTCAGCCAAAGCAGTCTCTGAAGCAAGGGAGAAACTTAAGAAAATCTCAGCAGCCAAAAGAGAAGGCGGGCAGCTGTGTTTTGGATGGTCTGCAAGTGACGAATTAAGGCTTTGTCAGCACCCAGATACAGAACATTCCCATAATTCAACCTGAATTTAACCAGAGCTTGCAGCACTGTTCTCTGTGAGCTTAGAGGGATCAGCCAGAGTATTTTCTTAAGCCATTTCAGAATGGAAAAACAGGAGGTTGTAAGCTTAGAGATCTGTGGTATCAAGGAGAGGTTTTTATCGATAATGAAACTGAGAATCTTGACTTTATCCACCGGTATGGGCAAAGGCCCCAACATGGCAGGCCAATTGCTGACTTCCTGGAGATCAGGGTTGTTTCCCAGGATCAGGATTTCGGTTTTATCGCCATTGAGTTTAAGGATGTTTCTGTTCATCCAGCGTGCACCATTGGCCAAGCCTTCGCCTGAAAGGTGAGGGATCTTTGTTTCGAGCAACAGATAGTGAAAAAATAATCTGAGAATAATCCACATACAAGAACAATTAATAGACCAGATTCTTCAATCGCATCCATCAAGAGGTGTAGGTAGTTGTTAAACAATAAAGAGCTCAAAATGGACCCTTGCGGAACCCCGAGGTTAATGTTAAAGTAGTAGAAGTGCTGTTAGCTGACAAGACCAGAAAAGTTTGATCCTTCAGAAAGGAGGATAACCACTTCAAAGCAGTGTGGGCAAAGCCTAAAGCCTCCAGTCTCCAAGAGAATGGAGTGTGAGACCGTATCGAAGGCCACTCTTTAATATAAGAGGATAAGGGCGGCTGTCCCACCAGAATCGGGGTTCTTGCCTCCGAAAATCTGTGACTCCGAGTAGTGCGGATTCAGTGCTGAAACCCGCCCTAAACCCAGACTGGGATGGGTGCAGCACATTGGAAGTGGTCATGAAGGAAGTGAGGTGAGTATTAGCATGTTTTTCCAAAATCTTGGAAAAAACTGAGAGAAGCAAAATTGGCCTGAAGTTAGACAAGCACTGAGGGCAAAGGTCCTGCTGCTAGAGCAGAGGGAGTACCAATACATGTTTCCAGTTCTGAGGTACCACACCTGTGACCAAGGAGAAGTTAAGAGGTCCAACACTACCATGAGGGCTGTCTCCTCAAGTAATCTGAGTTTAGATGATAGGAGGGGGTCGAGACTTAATGGTATCCAATAAGGTTTGCAATTGTGCAAGGTGCAAAAGAAGCCACGCATTAGCTCTCAAGGATGTGTCCGATGTCACTATGTGCTGACCGGCCCCAAGATGAGGGACTGATGGATCAGGTGGTTGTACAACAGGAAAAGGAGTCATAAGCATAGAAACATTAGCTTCTAATTGCAGGTGAATTGTCTCAACCTTGTTCAGAAAAAACAAGGCAAGTTCGCCACACTGTTGATGGGAAAAGGAGGGGAGCGGTCTAAATGAGCTAGCTGTAGACAGCTCCTTTACTACTTAAAAAAAAAATTGACAGTTATGAGCATTAGAAATAAATTCAGTATAATAAGCTGCCTGTGCAGCTTTGCAGGAGGTATGATATTTTTTCAAGGCCAAAGAAAACGGGCAGGGCAGATGCACAGCTGGTTCTGATAGTTTGGTAAATTTCTCAAATTTGTAGGTGCTACATAAGTTGCGTCGAGTGTCCTGCGGCGTCTGTAACAATGATATTCAAGTGTGGGACCAGTAGGACACTGGTTCCATCCTTATGTGCACACCATCACTCCTCACAGAAAACTGAGGATTCGTTGTCTGTTGTATTTATCCAAGTATTTGATGTTGTTTATTCAATCAACACTTTGCAAAAACATATTCCACGTTTAGCATTCGATAATGAGTCTTTTTTTTTTTTCAACATTTTCAACGTGTGACAAAGTCCTTCAATCAAATCCAATGCATTTCGGGCCAATAGTTGTGCCCTTCATCAGGGAACAGACACTATAAAAATGAAACAATAACAAACTGTCAATAAGTCTCCTATCTGAACTGGGGTGTGGAGGGGTGTGTGGGAATCTCATCACGATAAGTCGTGGAAATGGTGTGTGGGTAGTTAGGGTATCACCTTAAATAACCTCAATGCCCGTGTGTTAAACAAAAAGTTATGTGAAATTTCTCACATGTCACGTTTGCCGGGTAAACAAAGTTGCTCCTATAGTTCAGGGATCTGAAAAGAGAAAAGCTTGTAAGGAAACGTTTTAAAAGCGGTTGCAGCTTTACTCCCATATCTAGGTCGATATTGCCGAGAAACTAACCTGAAGGTTCATCATAATATCAGTCCGATCTGTCTCGGTTCGTGAACGCCGGTCGGGACGTGTCCGCCATAGACCGCGTTTGATAAGTTTGCTTAGTTCCGATCACGTGACGATTGAAACTGAAGATAGACTAATTTTCGGGTTTATGGTCGACCGAGAAAGTAGACGTGTTAATAATGTGATTCAGGTTATGGTCTAGTGATAATTTCGCTACATGCTAATGCCAGGTAGACATAAATGTTTATCGAAAAAATGGATTTGGAAAATTGAAAAAGTAAAAATAAGGTAGTGCGGACGGTCAAACCCAATAGGGTTAGCGTTAGTCGCCTATGTATTAGATGGGTGAGCTGGTGGATGAGTAGTGCTGTGGGGTATTTGGGAGAGTATGGGACTGATGCATAGGAGATACATATTTACAAATTTACAAACAAAACGTCAAAAGAGACATAACATGATAATGTGAAATCTCACAGGAGTTACTAGTTCGACTTTAGAGCAGTATTAAAGGTAACAAGAAAGTTTGATTCTGTCGTTTAAGCTAAACGGCTTGTGGGTTGAGAGTTTTTGTATCCAGGCGTTTTCTCTTTGGAGTAGAAATTTGGTGTTGTCTCTGCCTTCAATTTTCAGGATGGTTTCCAGTATGGTGAATTTCATTTGAGAAATGTTATGTTGTTCTTCGATGAAGTGGGTTGCCACTGAAGATTTCATATTTTTAAGACGTATGTTTGATTTATGTTCGGTAAGTCTAGTTTTGATTTTGCGCTCCGTTTTTCCAATGTATAGTTTGCCGCATGGGCATTTAAGGGCATATATGACATTACTGGAGTCACATGTAGCATTGACCCTAAGTTTAAGTTTGTGTCCTTTCATAGGATGGTTAATTTTATTTCCCTTAATTATGCTTTTGCATTTTCCACAGTTTAAGCAAGCTTTGGTGCCAGTGAATATGATGGTTGTGGCCGGTTTGTGTTGGAGAAGTTCTCCTAAGTTACGTCCTCTGGTAAAGGCAAATAATGGGAGTTCGGAAAAGATCTGGTTGAAATATGGTTCAAGATTTAACAATAGCCAGTGTTGAAGTATGATCTTTTTGAATTTGGCAGTTTGCTGATTATCGAATGCTAAACGTGGAATATGTTTTTGCAAAGTGTTGATTGAATAAACAACATCAAATACTTGGATAAATACAACAGACAACGAATCCTCAGTTTTGTGTGAGGAGTGATGGTGTGCACATAAGGATGGAACCAGTGTCCTACTGGTCCCACACTTGAATATCATTTTTTCAAGGCCGACACATATACAGCCTTGGCCGCAGGTACATAGTGCTGTCTCCAAACCCTTTACAAAGATTTACAAGCTGTGTTTTCTAAGTAAAGGCTGTCATTAAACCAGAGTGCTGGAGTGCACACTTTACCCTATGATTTATATGATCGAGGCAGAATTGAATCTGTGGCACTTTTGAGCCAATTGTGTACAATATTTTGGTCAGTATCTGATCTAGAAGGTTAAAACAGTAATGGTATGAAGGAGAAGTGTGTTTAATTCCATCATGTCCAATTTAGCCCAGTGCCTGTTAGTAGTGTGTTGGGTCGACCAAATAGCTGAAGAAAAAGGAACTGTAATATTGAAAGGTACTGCAAAGTGGTTGGTCCAACAGAGTTGGCTCTGAAGGTCAACAGAGAGGAATGGGAGGTTGGGGAAAATAGGGTCCAAAAGATGGCCCGCAATGTGGGTGGCTGCAGAATTCGGAAGAGAAAGATTAAGAGATCTCATGTCCTCCATGAGGGCTGCCGACCGCTTATCTTTGGGATCCTCAAGGTGTAAATTGATGTCGCTGAGCAAAGTAAAATTTGCTACCAGTAAAATAAGTGGCGCCAAATAATCTGGTGATAAATAAGGGCACCTAAGTGAGTACATTTTGGTGAGACCGATTGAGAAAAATGAAGCGCCTCATAATTAGGGATTTGAAGGTCTTTTTTATTATTGCATCTGTGGTCCTTTTTTATAAATAATGATGATGCCGCCACCTATTCTGTGAGGTCTGTTAATCCCTGTAAGAGCAAATTTAGCAGGGAGGGACGAAATGATATCCGGTAAGGAGCCCTTGTGAAGCCATGTTTCGGTTAGAAAGATTATGACAGGGCCCATGCCACAAATAAAATTAAATAAATGAGTCTGCTTTTTAGGGAGGGAGCAACAGTTTAAATTAAAGTACCTAAGCAGTTTATGTGGGGGTGGATGAGCTAAGCCCTTAGCCTTAGGCTGAGAGGCCGCCTCCTGGTGAGGAGAGGCTGGTATCACCTGAAGATGACAAGGAGGCCATTCAAGCTGACTGCATACACATGGGCCTTGGTAAGCCTCTGGAGAACAAATCTAAAGAGAAGCATTAACTTTGGGCCTTAAGTATAATAATCAAAATTACAACCTACATGCGTTTTACCACCCACCGGGAGATAACGCAAAGTTCACATAGCATCTTATGGAGATCATAACTGCTAACTCTAACCCAGATGCCAACAACATATTCCTAGGTGACTTTAACCTCCACTGGGACGACGGCAATGATAATATGGTCAATTCGATCAAAGACTTCCTCAAGGAGCTAAACCTCTCGCAAATATGCACCCAGCCCACTCACTCACAAGGAGCGACTTTAGACTGGATAATTTCTAGAAACAAAGAAATCTCAATCACCGCTATAGACCCGTGTGATTGGTCTGATCATCACGCCATAACATTCGTGATACCGACAATGAAAAAGGGCAGGAACACGCAACCTCGCAAGGTCAAAAAACTGATACGAGATACAAAAGAAGCTAATATTGAACGATTGGTTGAAAGATGTGAGAAAGACCTGAAGCCACGCAACAACGAGCAGAATGTAAAGGAGCTGACTGATCATTACATAACCTCAATCGGTAATATAGTCAATGACACCTTACCTCAAAAACTGAAAAGTGTCTCGGAAAAGCCCAAAAATCCTTGGTTTAATGAGGCTTTGAACGAGGACAGGCGAAAACTGAGAATGGCAGAAAGGAAATGGAGACAACATCCCTCCTCCCCCGAACTGAAGGCCCTCAGAAAAACAAGAAAACAATATAATCTAAAGATAACTAGCGCCAAAAAAGAATTTATAAGGGCTGAACTGGACAATGCCATAAACAGACCTCGAAAACTCTTCGAGATCCTAAAACAACAGTCAAACAAATTAACCAAAACGGCCCAAGAGAACCCAAAGAATCCCATAAGTTGTGAGAAATTCTCCTCATTTTTCATGGATAAAACTAAACTGCTAGAAGCTGAGCTCACAAATGCAGCGGCTAACCTCACGACCCATCCCGTTACCAAAAATAAGGCGAACGCGACAACGGAAGATCCCCCAACAAAAAATAAGGCAAGTTGGGATACATTCGAACTATACAACCAGGAAAAGATCGCCAAAACTCTTGCGGAACTTAGACCCAACAACCACTACCAAGACCCGCTACCGGCAAAATGTGTAAGAGAAATCAGCCACACTCTAGTTCCAATCTGGACCGAGATAATAAATGCCTCACTATCACAAGGGACCCTCCCTGACTGCCTAAAAACGGGGCAGGTAGTTCCCATCATCAAAAAACCGACAGCGGATGCAACTGACCCAAATAATTATCGACCAGTGACCAACATCCCTTTACTGGCCAAACTTATTGAGAAATGCGTGCAAGGCCAACTGAGTCAACACATCGATAAATTCTCACTATTAGATGACTGCCAGTCAGGTTTCAGAACCGGACACAGTACTGAAACTGCGATATTACATATTGTGGATGACGCCTTACAAGCCCTTGACCAAAATCATGCATGCCTACTGATTCTACTAGACTTGTCATCAGCATTTGACACGGTAAATCATGAGATACTGATGACCAGACTACATGACAGGATGGGTTTATCAGGAAATGTTCTGAAGTGGTTTAACTCCTTCCTGCAGAACAGGACTCAGCTATTCCTGGTCAACCAAGCAATCTCCTCCCCATGCCCTAACACAATAGGGGTCCCTCAAGGTTCAACGCTATCCCCAGATCTCTTCAACTTATATGTGGAACCTCTCACAGAGATTCTTCGGAATTCACAGATCTCCTACCACATGTATGCAGACGACACGCAAATATATATGAAGATTGCCTGCAGTGATGACATTGACCTTATGAATGAAACTCTAAAGAAAGCGTTGCATTGGCTAACAGCCAACCATCTGAAACTTAATGCCAACAAAACAGAATTCCTGTTAATCTCACCGACAAGGAGTCAACCAGAGGTAAAGGAATGGGCTAAAATGGTGACTGCGCTTAACTGCACTCCGACCCTTGTTAATTCAGCCAAATCTCTAGGAATTACACTAGACGAGAACCTAGACATGAAAGAACATATCAATGCAATGGCCAAGAGCGCCCGTTTCCATTTGAACTATCTAAGGAAACTGAAACCCTTTATCTCAGAAGCAGATCTAAAACTTGCTATCCAATCGCTAGTTATCTCAAGGATCGAATATGGCTGCACTACGTTAGCTGGCCTACCAAAAACATCCACTGCTCCGCTAAAAGCCTGTCTCAACGCAGCGGCAAGACTTATCACGGGAACGAGGAAATTCGATCACATATCTCCCCACCTGAAGGCACTAAACTGGTTACCCTACGATGCTAGAATTAAAATGAAGATGGCCTATCACACACAAAGCGGTCCACTACAACACGCCGAGATATCTAGCCAAGAAAATCAAGCTATCGGGAGGTAACAGATCAACGAGAAGCGCTAAAGAGTTGCTACTACGGCCGGCCTTCTTCCAGAAAAAAAAGACCTATGACCGAGCTTTTTCGGGAGCCGCCCCCAGAGTCTGGAATTCACTCCCACCCTACATCAGGAAGATTCATAATATTGCAGCATTTAAAAGGGAACTGAAAAGCCATATGATGAGTAAATACCCTACATAGAGATGACCACAGACCAGTGGCACAAACTTTTTACGCCAAAGAGGACGGGAGCCATCATAAACAATTGGAAGACCAATAAGACAAATGTCTAACCACTCTAGCTATGACTATCCACTCAAGCCTCGGCTGTACACCCTATCACTACCTCATATTTAGGTGTTATCTGCACTATGTCTCACACCAAAGATACTACCCCTACCTTGTCATGTGAATATTTATGATCGTTACAACTAGCCATACCCATTCTACTCTTTGGTAATTACTCTGACATTGCTCTGATAATAATTTACAATCCTACCTCATCGAACTTGACTGTACGACTATGACACAACCTAAACCATATGCACCACTTATCGCTAAGTGATCAGGCGTTAGGAATATATTTATTTAATCACCCTAGATAGCATATTGCCTCCTACCTTCCATATTTGTTTTTGCTGTTTTAATTGCTACTATAATGTCAATTTATTAACCTTCTATGTCAGTTTGTAACCACCCTAGATAGTATATCGCCTTCTACCTCCATATATGTTTGCTGCTATAATTGCTTATATAATGACAATCTGTAATCTCATATGTAAAGCGCTCTGATACCCACGGGTCTTGTCCGCGCTATATAAAACACTATAAATAAATAAAATAAATAAATAAATAAGTTGTGGAGGGCCAGTGAGGTGTAGGCTAAGGGGGCTGGTGAAGCAGGATCAGGGTGTCTGGTCCCTGGCCTTGACGGGCTTGCCTTAGGTGCGCCTTCGGCACTGCACGTGTCCGCTGCATGCCCGCATGAGCATTGGTTTTAGTAGGCAGCCAAGAAAACAGCTAGAATGCTGCCTGCACCCCCGGAAATGTCAGACCAGAAATGGAAGGGTGTGACTTCTGCTCTCCGCACAATCAGCACTAACGCTGCAGCGGACTTGAGCAGGAGGCAAAGAGAAGTTGCTAGAAAGTGAACAAAACCACAACAGTATTCACAATCAAGTTAAAAAAGCTGCTGTCCCCAGTGTTTGTTCAAGTCCTCAAACCCCTTCCACTGTCCACATAACCCAATGATGTTCCATCCTTGTCACATGTCAATTTACTTTGATGCTGCTACCAGCTAACAAGGGCTCTATGACAAATAGGACACCCTTTCCATTTTTGCTTCACTGTGGACCTTTAAATAGGTGTGCTGGGTGCAAATAGGGACAGTGCACCGATTTATGAAGATTGCATCTCCCCAAGGCAGGCGAAACTTGCACTGCCCTAGGGGGCAGCAGTTTCATTGAAATAAGGAAGCATCTGCTTCAAAGCCACTTCTTGTTTCTTTTGTGCAAGCAGCAACCCGCCTGCACTTTAGAGAGGGATAAGAGAATCCCATTGCAGGCAGGTGCAGTGAGTCACTGCAGGTAGGTGCAGTGAGTCACTGCACCTACCTGCAGGGAAATGTATGTGGATCCATGGGACCCCTTTTTGCCTTTCATGAGGGCGAACAGTGCGTCACCTTTTTGTGCCACATTTTCAATGCACCTCCTGAGGGGCATGTTTGCCTCTGTGCCAGTGTTTATAATGTGGGGTGGCCACAGAGGCAAAGTGAGTCATTGTTTGCATGAGGTCATGCCCCCAATCAAATCAAGGAATGCCCTCTGAAGATAGAGCTGTCACTACATTTGCACCACCACTCATTATTTCAGATATTGCCATGCAGGCCTTTGTTGCTGCTTCTGTAATACCAAAGTGCCCTGAGGAGGGACAAAGCAGGCACCCCACCTATTGAACCCCTGTGGCACTTTCTGTAGTATGGACTCAGATTAATAACAAGTCTGAAATTCGACTATTGGCCAGAGAGGGCGGTTGTGTATCAATGAAGGTTTTACTTTGACTTACTACAAGTATTTGTTTTTTGGAGTGTTCACTGTTTAAACTGATTACAACCCAGCTATCTGTCTGATACCAGGAGGCAACTACCACAATAAGGATCCTGCTGGTTTTACTCTGATCTGTCATCCACATATTTCACAAATATGATTTCAAAGCTGCAGAGGAGACACTGTGAGAGACCTTTCCATTTGTAAAATGTTTAAGAAGCCTTGGGGGGAGCAGGCAGTGCTTCACCGCCTGCTCCCACCCCCTGTTATTTTCATAAACTGGAAACCTTTTAGCAGCACTTGTTCCTTTAAGGAACATGGACTGAATTAAAAAAAATGTTTTCTGTTTAGGAAACCAAGTTCAGGGACGGAGGTCTTTTATACTTTGGAGGCCTTCCTTCCTTGCACTGGCAGACAATCACAGTGGGGTTGCACCCTGCCAAACTAATATTTTTAGTTTAGTGACCCCTGTGAATGTACAATATGCCACCTAACCTATTAGTACATAGGTCTCATTGCAGATTACATTCCCATTCACAAACCAGTTAGTGTGCAAATTGCTCATCCCTGGTTTGCGAATGGGATTGATAAATCTGGCCCATGTCTCCAAAGCCCATATTTATACACTTTTCAACTGCTCACTGAGGTGCTCCACAAAACCCAGACCAATCTGGAATGGGATTGCATTAACGGCCAGATTCACCATGTGCAGTGTACTAAATATCATTTGGAAGTGAGTCAAGTATTAGTTCTGCTATCAATGAAAAAAACTGTTTTCTTCTAAGTAAGTTGCAACTAATGCCTCAAAGTTAGCCAACACATGAATCACTAGTGTCTGTAATATGTTTTGAGGGCTCTGCAATGCAAAATACACAATTTATACTGATAGAACCACCAGGTGTTGGCAGTGCTACATTCCTCTTTGTCCAAGAGGCCAGGACAATTTACTAGGACCCACAGGTTGCATCAAAATTACTGAAGCAGTACAGTGCACCAAGCTTGTTTACAAGGTCTTTAGCTTGCAGAATAAATTGTGAAGGTGCCTTGTGAACAGATTTAAAGCTTTGATAATCCAAGAAGAAGCGTAGATCCTTCTGCCCTTCCCGAGGGTACTACGACCACTACAGTGTTCCATGAACTACAGAAAGTATCTTAGGTGCGGTACCTTCATCTATTTATTTATTTATTTTATTTTTTATAACACTGCTTTACTTATGAGATAGGTGATATTGTGCTTTACACCATAACACGTTCTTCTTTAAATGCAATATTTAGCTCAGTTAAACTGAAGGATGGTGAAAGAAGGGAGAGAAGGAACAAATTCCTGGGGGAAAAATGTAAGAAAACAGGGAAAATACATTTGTGCTTGTAATTTCATTGCATATTCACTGTATATTGTAGAAGGTATTATATCTACACAGGAAATAGAGTTGACGATGCTGAGTGTTTGGTAGACAGACAGAGGATGAACAGAACGTTTTTTATTTCTTTGCTAAACAGAAAAATATTTTTCATAACCCTTAGTGCCAGGAAGAAAATGCAATGGCATTGGATTTGCTCGTAAAAATTTGACTTTGCCACATAAAAGTTGAAGGGGTATATTATCAAGGGGTTTATCTCCGCTTTTTTGGCTTTAAAAGCCAAGAAATCGGAGATAAAATGATCTCCCTATTACCAAGCTGTCGCTAACACCAGTTAGTGACAGCTAATAGGAGATAGCAACCATCTTGGGCCCCGCTTTGCATGTCAGTGATATTTATCACTAATGACATGCAAAGTGGGCGTGCCACATCGCTATCTCCTATTACCAACTTTTGGAGATATTCGCGCTAAGCGCGAATATCTCCAAAAGCTAACACCTGCCCTGAGCAGTTCTTCACCATGTTATCCAATGGGAGGTGGATAACATGGCTAAGAGCATTTGCTCGATAATGCATGAATATCGCTGACTTTTCAGCGATATTCATGCATTGCGGCCGTTTTTTATCGCATTTGCGATAAACCTTGCTAATAGCAAGGTTTATCTGCGATAAAAATCGCCGATGTGCGGCGATAATTTTTGTCTCTAAACAAGTTAGAGACAAAAATGATCGCTAGTTGTTGTTAATATGCCCCCCAGTTCCTTGTTTCAAATGCCAGGTCATCTTTTCTCTTCACCTGTTCCCTTCATTTGAGCCATTCAAGGAAGATGTAAGGTATGGTGGATGTTTGAATTGAAGTACTTTGAAGATGAGAAGGACAATATAAAGTTAATTTCAGCTTTGATCAGGAGCCTGTGGAGACCCACAGCCAACAATGTGCTTCTTGTTTGAAGTTGTTGAGGGTTTCACAGGACAAAAAATGTGAGCATTTATCCTCTCAAATAGAACTTCAACCAATGACAATGGTACCAAGTCTTTGTGGCCCTTTTTGCCTTCTTGCTGGATAAGTAAAAAAAGGCAAATTCAGCAAAACATCTCCTTCTACACTAGTTATTGACTTTTTGAACAGGGTATGTAGCCATCCTCTTGATTCCATCACATACAAGTCCCATGCTGCTGTTTTCCCAGAGGACATCCAGCCTATTGCTGGCACCAGAGGGTTCTCTTTAAAGCCGCCCATTTCCCTATATTTTAAGCTAAGCTAGCACTTTATGGATTCAATCCATTCAGGACACCAGAAATTAAAAACTGCTGCTGCTCCAGAAGGGTCCCAAATCAGCTTTCCAGACACCAGTAGAGTTCTTACTGCTTCCCTTTCTCTGGAACATTCATTTCTGAGCTTTGCACTGGTACACCTGTGTATTCAACATTGAACTGTTAGCTAGAGAATGCTGGTTTGTGGGGCTACTCATCACAATACTCCTTTACCTCTGATTAATCTAGGTCGGCAACCTTTGACTGTGTCAAAACTGCATCCACCATCTGTAACTCCACCAAGTAATTCCATAGCTGGCAAGATATGCCTAGTATGTTCCAGAGTCCCTCCACTACTTTCTCAATACAATCTTGTATCTCCAGGTGCACCTGTGCCAGAGGTTAGGTATAGGATTTAGTGAGAAATATTATTTCCATACACACATGCACCAATCTTTCCCCAGTCAAAGTCATTCTGGATCAGAATCCAAATGACCAGTGGCTTTCTGCACATTCACACACACAGAGTATATGTAATAATGGATGTTATGGAGCATCTTTGGGAGAATCCCAAAGGACAGACTCTCCCACATTCAAATACACCTTAGCCTCTTCCCAGGAACACTGCAGTTTGACTCCAGTTTAGAAGAGCAGATTCTATACCTAGGATAATTAAGGTAGAGTATTGTCCAAGCAGTCTCTCTTGATGTGGCCCTTCCTGTGCAAAACAATCACCCTTCTTAGAAGAGAGTGAGCTCCATCCTCCTATACCCAATAACAGGATCCATTACTTAAGAACTACAGTCCTAATCCAGATCCCTGATAATTACCATTGTCGTTATCCTATGGCTTGTGAGTAGCATGTGGGAATTGTATCCTTGCATGTCTTTGTCGACTTTTGATCTTAGTACATGGCCTATTCTGTTGGCTGCTCAATTAACTAAAATTGATTCAAGCTTTAGGTTAGCTAGGCAGGTAGTGATCTGTAAATAAGATGGTTGCCTTGAAATACTTTTTGAGTTACAAGAACAACTTTCTGTATTGTGATGTTCTTAACTCATACCATAACCCTCGCCCTTTTCACATGTGAAAACCTGATTTAGAATCCATACCCAGCCATCCTCTGTATTAACAACATTCCTAAATGAATTAACCACATGTGTGGGTTTAGAAAACTTTGACCACTGACATTTACTCATAGGAATATGGGAATATAGAGAATTGGGCAGAGATCACCAAGTGATAATGTACAGTGAAAAGTAAAAAAGTTAATTTAACTTGAAAAAAGTTATCAAAATATTGATATATTAAGTATTAATGATATGTATGTGTATTAATTGTAGAAGAAAAGAGAAAATGCTACAGCACTATTAACTTGGTCAGACCGCCGACTGCTATTATGGCAGTCAGGAGACTGCCCCACATGCAGTCAGAAGTCCAACCGCCAAATGAAGATTTGACACCCATGCTGGCAGTCAGGAAAGTACCCTTTTACACTGCAGCATGTATTGCAGCCCATTAAAAGGACAGCAGCACAAGCTTCAATGTAAGGGGCACTTTTTGCACATCTATGCACCGTTTGCCAGGCACCATGTGGTGTCTGGCACATGGTGCATGGATGTGTGGGGGCAATACCTGTGCCCCCAGGTCCATTTTTCAGTGGCCCAAGGAGAACAGTGGCCCTGCTTGGGCCCCCCAAAGTCCCTTTCTGGCTGCCTTTTCATGGCGGTCGGACTGCATGAAAAAGCAGTCGGGAAGGGACATCAGAATCCCTACGGTGGTGCCTGCGCAGGTACCGCCCTGTGGTAGGGAGACTATTTCAACTGCCACCCCAACAGGCTCTTGGATCTTGTCAGGGGCTGCAATCTACCCCAAACATCTGCGGTCCAATTGCCTGCATTGAAATGCGGCGGTCGGAATGATAGCCTGTCTGTCAGGCAGACTGCTACCGACGGCCTTAGGGTGGCAGTCCGTCAGACATTGTAATGAGGCTCTTAATTCTGAATTAAATTATTAATACATGTTGTTTTAGTAAATTTACTATAAATGGCTTGTTTGAAGTTAAAAATAAAAAAAACTGCTACATACAATGATGTGTATTATGTAATGACTGTTAAACATTATATATAGATTTAATTAAAAGTAATTTAATTATATTTTAATAAAACAATTATTTTACTGTAACTCAATATGGTTATTAAGTATTTCCTAACTGAATAATAAATATGCACTATTAGTAGAGTTGTTTAAGAATAAATATTGTATTTATATTCTTAACAATTTGAAATAATACAATCTAATTTAACATAATATCCAATGGGGTTTTATTTTAAGTGCCTAGCTTCATTTTTTTGTATTCAAGAGCATTGCTATATCAAAGATTGGCCATGTGTTGTACTACACTTACTGCTTTCTTTGATAGTAGTAACTTACATGGGTAAACTTGGCTCCATTCCCTTTTCCATGGGGATGGAGATGTCAACTTCTACGTTTTCCAGTAACTTTATACTCGGATTGTGTGATAAAAGTAGTAAAGTTACTGAATAGTGTAAGACTAAATAACAGGTAAATTACCCACAAGTGTAAGTTATCTTTGAGAATAGAACTGAAAATGTGTGCTTCTGAAAAAACTAAGAAATCATCAACAAACGTTCAGAAAAGCCAAACCTAGACCTTTCTTTTGGAAAATGTTCCCAAGAGGCCTGTGATGCACCATACAAAAAATAAGTGCCTCAAGTAAACCACAAAATGTATTAATGGAAGGCACTGAACAATGGCATACCATAATTCCTCTACATGTAGGAAAGCTGACAACAGTTATACACAACATACCCTCTTTTTTTTTAAGAGAGCACTCATAATGAAATGGTAAAACCACTTAAGTGGTACTACTTCAACACACAGTAACTGCATTTCCTCACACTCAAGACAGCTTTACTAACCACAATCCACAGTCTCATGAATATGAGGGTAAAGTACTACAAATCCCTATGCATATTTACAAACAAAGCTATAATTTTGGAAAGGGAATAAGGAATTTTGTAACTTCCTGTTCCAACATAATTCCTGAAAATAATTTGTTGTCCTGGTGGTTGGATTGTGAAGAATCTTTACTTTATTTACCATATATAATTTAAAAAAAGTAAAAAACAAGCTATTAGATTTTAAATACTCGTATCCTTGATGAGCCTTCATTATGGTAATTGTCTGCATGTGTGGGTTTTCCCCATTCCCAATGCAAGTAGCAGGAATAGCCATAATTTAGTTACGAATGAATTAGTCATTATTTGATCAATACCTTTTTTGTATCAAGTACAACATGCAACATGGAGTCACATCTGAGGAATTAAAGTAGCATGAACATTAATGCAAGTTTAGAACTTTAGAGTTGTAGCCACGAAGAACCCATACACTTGTATATGTCAAAATATCACCTCAACAGCACGCCATGGATGGATGAATCAGAGGTGGTGTTTAACCTCAGTTTAATTAGGTGAAATGTTATCAAGATAATGCACCTTACAGCTTGTCCGAATGCAATCAAGTAAGGACAGACTCAATAATTGAGTTCTAAGGAAGGACTAGAAATTTGAAATGGCTGTTTACACAATTCAAAAGGAGGGGTGCAGAAATCATAAATGAAAATGCATAGGGATATCGCCAAGAAGACAATCAACAAGGTAATACCGAATAAAGTACAACATTCTGAATAATTTTAGTGAGCAGTGTTAAAACTAGGGGTCTCTTGTTGGCAGTGGTATGCACCCTCTCTGAGTAGGGACCCTTCCATCTAATAAGGGTAAGGGAGTTACACACCCAAGATAACCCCTGCTCACCCCCTTGGTAGTTTGGTACAAGCAGTCAGGCCTATTTCAAAGGCAATGTGTACAACATGTTTACATAACACACACAGTAACACAGTGAAAACACTACAAATGGACCCCACACCAGTTTAGAAAAATAACCAATCTTTGTCTTAACTGAACAAGACCAAAACGACAACAAACCAACATATAGAACTCAAAATATCACTTTTTAAATGATTAAGCAATTCTGTGCATAGACCTTCATGGGTGCATTGATTTTAGCACCAAGTACCTTTGATGCTTCAAAATTCAAGGTGAAAAACAGCTGCAGAGGAGGGAGGCGTCAGAAAACACAGCGATGCATGATTCTGAAGTCCCAGGGCAATGGAGGAGTCAGTCCTGCTGCATGTAGGAGAAGCGATGTGTCGAAATACGAAAGCAGTTCCTTTCTGTGGGTAATGCATTGGAAACTTTGACGCACATGTGCAATGCCTGGAAACTCCAGACGTGCTTGGTCTCGATGCTGCAGTGGTAAAATGGTGCTGCGTCAATTCTTCCAGCCGCGGACTGTAGCTGCGTCAAATCTTTCAGCTGCACAGCAGGGCCTGCATCAAAGTCAGAGTGACGGTCTCATACTTTCGGTATTCACAAAGGGCATTTATTATGCATAAATGTCCTTTGTGAATACCGAAAGTCAAAAATGCCACATTTTTCCAGGACACTTGCCCTGACACATGAAAGAGGAAGATGATTTAGGGGGTACTACACCACCCAAAAAGGGATTTATATTCCATGAAGACACTGAAACAGGAGGCTATCCTTGTTGCTATTTAAAAGTCACACAAGTTTGGAAAGCACAACCTTAATTAAGTTCATAGAGGACGGAACACGTTGGCTGGGCTGACTAGAAAATGTCACGTATTGAAAAATCAATCAAATTTGGATACGGAATGCATTCTAAAGGCTCCTGACAAATTTTTTGTTCATCATTGTTGTAATCGTTAACATTGGATTGCCTGAATAAGGGCCGGAAACAAAACAATATAGTGGAAGCACCTTTTTTAATTGTTGTGTTGTAAATTGAATATGAATTTACCTTGCAAAAATGAAAGACTAGAGGCATTTGGCAAAACAGAAACCGTTTGTTTATTTAACTGCAGTGGCCGGGAGAACAGGCAACAGAGTCAGGGTCTGGAGACTGTCTCAAAGCACATTGGTGGCGGCTTTCATGGTATACATTACATGAAGCATAATAAAACAATTTATGCATTCCTATACAGAAATAAATCTGGGCCTAGTCAAGGAGCCATAAATCTGGTTGTTTGATGAGAAGCATAGGTTGGATTCGACCTTGTGTGGACCAGTCGGTACATGGGGAGCATGTGATCATTCACTGCACGTAGTGTGCATGCTCTATTCCAATTGGCTATGTGTTCCTAACTTAGTGTGGCATCTATCTCCCCGGCAAAACATGTTTTAATGGGGCCAATCTCCTGGGACCATTATGGTGCTGCTGCCTATCTGTGTGATCAAACTGGGTTTTCCTGATTGCGTGTTTGTTTCAGGGTTATGTGTCCCTCCTCCACCTGTTATCTGTCAATCAGCTTCAGGCCTAGATTGCAGGGCCTGCCTGACAACAAATTTCTAACTTGCGTTTGGGGGTGGAGGTCATATTATCTGAATTCAACAACGGAAATGCAAGTTCGTATATCATAGTGTACATGAACATCATATATTTCAATGATGACAACAGCTGTTGAAACACCCTGTATGTTTATAGAGCAATGGATTTCCTTAGCAGATAATATACACTAGGAATAGCTTTAATCAATTGTTATGGGGCACATTTTGAGTCACCCCTTAGCTGGAGATGGAACTACTGGGACTGGAGTTATAGATTCCAAGCAGAAATTACAGAGTCCATTGTCACTTACAGTTCCTGAATTCTGGGTCCTTTTCTGCCTGCACTCTTTATGACTCTGGATAAGTATCTTTGGGCCAGAGTTAGAGACTGACAGATAGAATAATCCGTTACAGCAAACTGGAATGACATGGTGAGCAAAAAAAATGTGGATTTAGGCCCAGATCTCTGTACTGGGGTGAATGTATGACATTGTTCTGCATTCTGTCCATCAATTGTTCTTTTTTGAATTTGTCACCCCGAGTGGGACGGGTATGCCCAGACATGGGTCCTGTGCTCCTTATGCCACTGGAGTCAAGCTATCCTGACTGATGAGGGTTGAAAGCCCGAAACCGGTCTTAGGATGCTTGTTTCCAGCCCAGGGAGGACCTGGTCTGGCAGTTCGGGCTGGACTGTTCCCATTGGGCGCAGCGTCAAGACTAATTTGCATATGGCTGGGTCCAAACTGGCATGGCGAGCATAAAAAGAATGGATTTAGCCTAGATGTATGTACTGGGGTGAATGTATGTCATTGTTCCGCATTATGTCCATCAATTGTTCTTTTTGCTATAGAATAATCAATCACAAAAGTGGCAGATGTCCAATCCACTGATTTACAAGTGCCTTACTGCCTATGGTATATTGAATATAAAGGATGGAATATCTGTCATGTTTCGACGAAGTATCCCATCCACCAAACTGTATATACGGTCTTTATTTAGCTTAGCCTTCCATTTACAGTAGCCCTGCGGAAAATATGTGAGATGAAGATGTCATGAAAGCTTTGCAATGATCAACTATCAAATAAAAAAATATTTTGAATGACATTGTATGTTTGAAATATCAATATTCATCCACATCCTCTCTATGGTCGGTAAATACCTACTAACATTAAATAGAAATCATAGCAGAGTGCGTTTTTTTTCATTTGAGGGTATTCAAAACTTGGGTTTAAATTCTTAAAATCCAAGTGTGACTCATCACTACAGCCATTATTATATTTTTATGGATATTGCATGTCTCATAATACTTCAATTTAGCTTTTTAAGGGACACACTATTTCGATTTTTATGATGCTCATACTCTTTCAAAATATGGCGCTTATAAACTGAAAATAAGCACTCAAAACTATTTTATGTCAATTATTGCCAGAAAAATCATGTATTACTCTGCATAGGTCAAGCATTTATTTTATTAAACTTACTAGCGTATATATATAAAAAAAAGAAATAGCGCAGGCCGTACTTAACGGTAGATGATAATGTTGTACCCACAGAAAATCGGAGGGTTCCCGACAAACCAACACTCAATTTCCCTACCTCACTTAAATGCAGGAAATTCATTTTGTTTCTGACAGCAGAGCCTCAACAGGCCATGCCAAATAAAAAGTCTTCCTGGGTGGCCAGTGGCAAGAGAACTATCAAGCCCAACTTATGGTTGTCTTTGTAAAACAGTTTTTTCTGGTCAGGGCTGCCAGTCAGGACATGGTAGCCACTGGAATGAAGAAAAGCATAGTGCCCGTCAAGAGCTAGAAAAAAAGAACCCAGTGCATTACAGCGATTGATGTGTTGCTGAAAAGCAACAAAACATAACAATTAGTATAATGTTTAATAACCCGCTATGAATTGGCAAGCAACCAGCAATTTGCAGTTTGAACAGAAGTGCTCCCTTTAAGTCAGCAGAAGTGCTTTTGGTAAATATTCCCTACCTATTTGGTGAGGAACTGTAAATTGGGCAGGTTGGCTACAGCACTGCTCAAGGAGGCAGAGTCTCTTCCACCCAGATGTTTGGTAACCTACCCCCCAGGGCCTAAGGAAGGCCATTAGAGTCCCAAAGATCAATAAAATAGTGTAGAGTGTTGTTGCTCAAATATGAATTTTACTTGAAAAAACAAAAGAAAAGAGGTGTTTGGCAAAACAGGAACAGTTGGTTTAATTAAACGCTTCAGCCGGGAGTACACTTACAGTAGCGGGTCTGAGGGCTATCACAAAGTGCAATCAATCTGAGCAAGGTTTTATACATTTCTTTGGGTATCTTAAAGTGTTTCCGGCGATCCTTTTTTGGTAAAGAAAGTGGGCCTTGTCTTTGGAATCATAAATAAGTCCCCTGATAACAAATGCAGGTGGCCTCTGCCTTGCATGGACCCAATTGAGGCCAGTGGGTAATGTGTCTAGACGTCCAGCATGAGGGGCTCATGATCACTGTGTGTACTGTGCATGCTGTGTCCTGATTGGCTATGTGTTCCTAACTTTATGTGGCACCTGACTTTATGGTGTTTTTGGGAATGCGTGCACTCATTCGACCAAGTGTGCTTTATTGGGGCCAATCTCCCTTGACCATCGTGGTGTCACTGCACCTATCTGTGAGATTCCTGTTGGTGTGTTTGTCTGTGGCTACGTGCCACCCCACCTGTGACCTGTCATTCAGTAACCTCAGGCCTAGGTCTCAGAGTCTGCCCTGACCAAATATTTCTGAGTTGAGTTTGACGGAAAGTTCATGACGGGTGAATTCAATAATAGTGATGCAATTTCGTTCTCACATTTGAATATATCATTAACATTGGCATAGACTTTTTAAATATTAACAGTGTTATAGGATATAAAATTAAAGCGTGGGAAAATGAAATATGAATACATCCAAATCGTGACAACACCAAGAGTACAAAGACAAAAACTGTGAATATACACATGCACAACAAGTTAACAGCAGTAGGGCCACAGGCAGTGAAAGTCTATATATTGTAAAAATCCCACAAACTGAAATTGAATAGTATAATAAATATTGGATAAATGATCATCAGATCAATGAATAATGCATCGGTATTACAAGAGAAACATAGCTGAAGTCAGAGAACTTTATACACAGCTTTGATGGGAGCATCCTTATAAAGTGCTGAGTCCAGGAGAATCCTAGGAGATTTTGTTAATTTAGTCACTGAGATGTTAACATTAGCAAACTCTATAATTTGGTATTTGGCTTCAAGATGGTGAACGGCACTGGAAATATGACATTCATAAGTTTGTATAGGAATAGCACTAATATGCAAACTCTGAGACCTTTCAAGGGCTTATGGTGTTCTCCTAGTCCAGGTAGCATTCATATTTTTAGGCCTGGGCAACACTTTTATTACACTAGATAAATCAGAGAAAGTTTGGTACTATCACATTACACTTTTGACACAATATTAATGAAAATTACCAGGATTATCCCCATTCCTACAATTAGGAGTAATTTGGCACAAAACATACTGCTGCAGGAGCAAAGGAACAACAAACTTAGCAAGCGTAAGGGCCTGCTGTTGTTATGTTTTGTTGTATCCAGCACTATTTTCATATTGCAAAATACACCCTTATTTCCAAAATGGGCCAGCCATTTTAATGCTAGGATGCATTTTGTACTAGAAAAATAGCACTAAATGCTGGGTTATGCTCCTCACATAATTTTGCATAGTTTTACATAATTGAGCTGTAATATGCCACAGCAAATCACACAAGTTATGACAATTCCTGCTGTCCCAATGTGGTATTCTGTAACCTTCTTTTATTTTTTTGACAATGTGGCCTTTTTTTTCACTACTGCATGCTTTTTTGTTGGGGCTGCATGGGGTGCCCAATCCTATGCTGCCTAGCTGGCTCCCCACCTGGCCAATACTGCTTCTGGGTTCAGCACAGGATGTAGAATCTCATTTCTCCAGCCCGTGTACTCACAGGCAGGCAGCGGTTAAGGTGGTGTGTACCCCTCTTCCTCAAACATGGACGCAGTGAGCGGGCCGCACAACAGATGGGAGTGCAGCAGTGCTCAGCTTTTTTTCTGGTTCCTGAGGAAATGGGGTCCATTGGGACAGTGTGTTCTTGTATCAGGCTCCGGGGTTTGGGTTCCACAGGGCCAAGGATTTTTGGGAGAAGTCTGAATCCAATGACTCCTACGGATCATATTACATAAGGTGCCCCAAGGACGTAAGGGGAATAGGTGCACGCTTTCTGTGGCCTCAGGATGCTTTGGTATTACAGAAGGGGCCCCCAATTCTTGCACAGGGGAATTCACCCATTATGGACACAGGCACAGTTGCAAGAGGACCATCAGGAGGGTCAATTAATGTGCGGCACAAAGAGGTGGCACACAGGCAGTGCGCCTCCCCAAAGATGACCCCTTCAAGAGGGAAAGTGCATCATATGGACCCTCCCCAGATATCCCCTCAGAAGACAGACGAGTGAAGTTACTCACTGCACCCACTTGCAGGAGGATGTCTTCAACTCTTTGAAGTGCATACAGGGTGCCGGCTGCACTGTGAAAGACCCGGCTGATTCAAACACCTGCTCTGCCTTTCAGATATTATTTCTAAAGATAGTGGTTTCTAGACAAGGGTTAATGTAAGTAAACAATAAATACAGACCCAATCAGTACTATATTTTACAGCTGTCTAGCCGGGCAGGGTGTTTTTAATATGCAGTTCCTTAAATATTTACAAAATAAAGCAAGAAACAATTAAAGTGGGACACAAGTCTGTATCCAACTTAGTGGGAGGGACTTACAACATGAACACAGAAAGGCTCAGGCAGAGTAAATTGTTTGTATTGGGCACATTTTGATATGACAAACAAATTGTAGTGGAGACACCATTACAAAAAATGAGTATTAAATAAAGAAGTGTATATGGCGCACAACAAGTCGACAGAGTTTCGATCCTTACTAAAGATATAGGATCAGCATCAGGACATTATCAATGGAATGCCTGTGTACATTTTGCCTGTAATAACTAGAACAGAACCATAGGAGGGAAGTAAGGGATGAAAAAAAGACACATTACAAAGTTAGCTCAGGCAGAACATAGTTTTAAAACAACTTGGGTGCTGGTGAGGGCAGACTCTATGTCGAAACGGCATAAAGGGATCGCTCAAGAGTAAAACTGTACCAGAAAAGTAAACTGGATGCATAAACATTGTTAACCAAGGCTCCGCAGGACCAAGAGCCCTGTTAGTGATTACGAGAATTACGCAACGATGGCCATTATTACCAGCAAAGTAAAGGGACATCAATGGGGGCCTTTTTTGCCCCTAACTTGGCCATACTCTATATGGACTCACTTAAGACCAAATGCATTCTATCTCCAATAATCCTTTCCACACTGCTGTTTTAGTGTGGAAAATATACATTGATGATATTATTATGATCTGGCAAGGCTCAGAGACCACTGTGAAACAATTCCTTCATTGGCTAAACAATAACTGCGAGGGGCTCAAATTCACGCTGTCACACATCAAGACCATGATCCGATGTCTTGACCACAACATCCAATACAAGGAAGGCATGCTAATCACAAGCCTGTTCAGTAAACCCACTGAGTGTAACACGCTCCTGAGGTACGACAGCAACCACCTACATGCCGTTAGAGACTCATTACCCAACTCACAGTTCCTACGTATTTGAAGGAATTGTACTCTGAAAGAGGATTACTTTCGCAAAGCCAAATACACCTATTTATTTAATGCTCATTTTGTGTAATGGTGTCTCCACTATAATTTGTTTGTCACATCAAAATGTGCCCCAAACAAACAATTTACTCTGCATGGGCCTTTCTGCTTTCATATTGTATGTCCTTCCTACTAAGTTGGATACAGGCTTGTGCCTCACTTTAAATGTTTCTTGCTTTTTTTGGTATACCTTTAAGCAACTGCATATTAAAAAACCCTGTCCTGCTGGACAGCTGTATAACATAGTACTGATTGGGTCTGTATTTATTGTTTAATCACGTTAACCCTTGCCTAGGGACCACTTTAGAAATATTTGATTACCCAACGTCCCTGACCAATTGTATTTAGGTTTCACTTGTCTGTTATAACCTGCCTTTCAGAAAATGGCATGCTCCTAGAGCAGTAGCGCGTTCACGGCTGCCCTGGGTACAGAGTCATTCGGAGCACCGCCCCGGGACGCACCTGGTGCACCTTTGTAAAGATATAAAGATATGTCGTGGCGCAGACCAAGACCTGCTCTCTGTTGTCCTTACCTAAAGCATACCAATTGCAAAATTATTAATTACAATAATTATCTTGATTACTTTCTACTAAACCTTCCTCGATGCCTTTTATCATTACGTCTACTGCAGCTCTTACATAGCAGTAGATTCAGGAAAAAACAGAATTATAAACCACTTTAGATTATCTCTAATAATGATGAACTCTTTTGTAATTACTCTTGCCCTGCTATGTCACATTGATAGACCTCTGAATATGTTTCCTTAATGAAAAATATTAATTAATAGGCCTGCAACCTCTCTGTGCTGCTTTTGCACCAGTTGAAATTAGATAGATGAGCTGCGTGTTTCTTTAAGTTTTCCGGTGGAGAATCGTTAGCGTCCCAAAGGAAATCATGCCTTAAGTCACTAAAATAACATATTCCACTTGCATTTCTTCTCCTGTCTGTGCTCCTCTGTCTGCCTGCCCCTCATTTCCAGCAGTTATGCTGTATGATTTAATGCAGATAAAAAAGGGCAATTTTCTCGTGCTGCAGAAGAAGCTTGGATAAGAATTCCTCTACATTTTTATGAACTGCATTAAATGCCATTCTTGATTGCTTTATTTTCCTTTTGCATTTGCTAAGGATGAATAACACAAGGGAGACTATACCGCAATGTATAATGGGCATTATGTGGCGGCGACGGGTAATGACAGCTCTGCCGCAGTCGGTGAAACTAAATACAACTGAGCATTTTTCCCCATCTGGCTAAAATGAAGTTCTAATATAAGTTTGCCACTTGCCATAGGCGCACCAGTGTTAACATGTATTGAAGTGTTTACTGTTAGGTATGGCATTTGAATTTTAATTTGTTCGTAACATTAAAACATTATAGGTTTTAGTTAGATGGAATAAAGCAATACAAGAGATGTATTTATTTTTTTAAACGTTTGCACTCTTAATGATGACCTTCTTGTTTTATTTTTTTATTTTCTTTGACAAACAAGAGGGCAGATTTACAACAACTGGCGCATCCCTGCAGATCAGCAGGGATGCAACAGGTATTTTCCACGACGTTAGGAACCCCTTGCGCCACCACGGATGCGCCACATTTATAATGCGGGGCACCGTGGCGCAAGGAGAGACAGATGCGTGATGCATCTGTCAGTTTATAGGTGGTGCAGTGCTGGAGTCGTGTCGCAAGCGCAACGCAACTCCAGCACTGCTCAGGGGCGGCCCATAGTGCTGCATCACTTCTTACGCCTGCTTCAAGCAGGCGTAAGGTTTTGACACTGCGTGGATATAAAAGGGATTTCACTGCGTCACTTTTACGGGTCTTCCTTTCGACTTAACGCCCACCCTGCATACATTATACCTGATGCAGGTATAATGTAACATAGGGCTTTATAACATGACACATCTCACTAGATGCATCACATTGTAAATCTGTTGCATGGTGGCGCATTGTTTACGGCACCGCTGTGTCACAGAAGTGACACAACAGTGCGGTAAAAATGTCACAAGGGGCTTGTAAATCTGCCCCGTGGTTGGCAATGTAACAGTTTTTCAGTAAGATGCGCTTAGGCATCAGTCTTTCAATGGAGTCACTCAGGGGCAATACATTATCAGAAAAGGACAGAAAACAGCAGTTTTATTAGAGAAAGGGGAATGCTCCAACTGTAAAATGCAATATCACCTGTAGTACTGAACATCTTTGCACCATTCCACACCAGGGTAAAGAATGGATCCCTGTGGGTTGATATTTAATTGTTTTAAAATAGTCATTAGATTTTAATAGTACAAGCAACCTAAAGAGTATAATTGTGCATTATATGTACTTAAAAAGATGCAGAGAATGAGTAGGCAGAAAGGGGCACATGCATGAAGCTAATAACCGGTCGCAAATGTGCAGATTCGCAGAACTCCCAGTAATTAGCCTTTTGGGATACATCAAGACCAACGCCATTAGCAACATAGGTAATCGCAACATTTGTGATTACCTATTTTGCGAATGCAGTTAGGGAATTCCAATTTGCGACTCAATAAATGCAATGAAAGAAGCATTTTCAGAATGCGTCTTCGTATTAAGGAATCGCAAAATACCATCAACTTCAAGCTGATGGTCATTTGCAATTCCTTAGAAAATGCACAAAATTGCATTTTTGTAAGTGCCATATGGTGCACACACAAGCAAGATGTGCAAACATGCCAATTTTTGGGGTGCATTAGGGTGGCTTAGCACCCTTGAAATTGCATGCGCAATTTGCGATTACCTTTTTGGTAACCACAAATTGCAAATGGTTTCCCATTCATTCTTAAGGGCCTCTAGGATTAAATGTTAAGGCATTCCCTATTAGCAAATCGCAATTTGCAATTCACTAATAGGGAATGTGTAGGACTCGCTATTTTTTAGGCAAAACTTACACGCATAGGCCATTGCGATTGCTTAATAGCGATTCCTTAATAATCGCTATTAAGGAATCACAATTGCTTACTTTGATGCATGTGCCCCAAAATGCGGAGGCAGAAAGGTGCAGAGCATGTGTAGAAAAAGCAGGGGCTAGAGAAAGAGGTGTGGGTAAGCAACTAGATTTAGTGATTATTCTTTGCACACCTTTATTGAAATAACATAACACAGAGTCTGCAAAGGAAAGGTTTCAGAGAAAAGGTTCCAAGGTTCAATCTGCACACGAGCTGGGCTCTATCTTAACTCCTAATCAGCCTATATAAAAGGGTCAAGAGGGCTATCTAGAAAATATCACAATATCCGTCAAAACCTAAAGAGGCATAAATTAAACAAAGGAACATCCCAGAGTCCCCTATATTTGGTGAGTTTTGGTGACTTGGGTTTGATTAGAAGTCCCATTTAACAATAAGAGTTCATTTCTAACCTGTCCCAAACGTTGGAGTCAATATAAACAGATAAAAAAGGGGTCGTGGTAGAATGGCACCGAGTCACAAAAAGAAAACAATTATATCAATAGGAAAGAAAAGTGTGACAGTACTCCCTGGCAAGGGAACTGAAGGGCAACCAGGCAATCCAAGTATTGCTTGTTACCCCTTGATTCACTTGAACCAGATACAATTACCTACTAAGTGATTTGCAAAGAACCTCCTTTTAAATTTTGTATTTCATATGTAACCAAGTTGAACGCTTGGTGTTCACTCTTGGGAAATTGTTGGAATAGAATGCATAGTTTTAGGTAGAAAAGGGATAATAAGAAAAAATGGCAAGGCCCTTTCAGTATAATATATTTAAGTAAAGAAATAAGTCATTTGAGCCCCATTTCAAGTTGCCTTCACTAATATCCCAGTGGATGGAGGAATTGGGGAAGGGGCCTAGATGCAGGAACCTGCAGGTGATCTAATTTTTCTGGACCCCGAATTAACCCCGTCTGCAAATACCAGGTCCACTTTTACAGGGCGCATGATTGTGGCTGATTAGAGAGGCAGGTGCTAATGTTAGAGGCATAGACCAACCCCCTTACAATAGTGGTGTTAAACCTTATGGGTATTAAATAACAGCACTCTAATCTACCAGGATCAAATTCGAGAAAAGCATACACTTATTAAATATCACTTATAGTGAATAACAATACTCAAGGTATGGATTTTACAGAGGCTTTACACATTTTTCCTCATATTTATCAAATTTGAAAAACAATTTCAAATAAGTATGTTACAATGTGAAGAAGTACATTATTATTAAATAACTAAGCCAGACAATGCCATAGGATATTACATTAATCATCATCATCCTCATAACTTTATTCGATTATTTGTATAAACATGAAGTCAGGCATATTAGGTTCAAAAAACATATTTAAAACAACATGGTATTAAGGTGCCTTACAATTGATCTAAAAGGCGATCCCACAGTGAAGCAAATATCATTTGTCCTTAGTGTTTGTAAAAAAATGCAAAACATGTTTACATTTTCTAAAGTTTTATTTCTTCAGTAAATGTATAATATTTCGCTTAGTATATTGATTAAAAAAAAGTAAAATGGAGAAGAGTTTCCTCTGAGATTTCATTAGATGGACACACACACAGACCATTCCACTGCCATGTTGACCTAAAGGAATGAGATAAGGTGACATATTGTACTGATTATAAACCTTAATAAGAGGAATTTTTCTCAAAAACTGTTGACTAGTGATAGGTATGGTTGAAGGACAAATACAATTTATACAAATGCATATCCTCTGATTATAACTGTAAGAAGTTCAACTGACTTCCTGAACTCCGTATTTCTTAGAAAATTGGTGTTCTTAATTCAGAATGTATCTATCTTCCAAACACAGGAAGGATTAACAAACAGTGATTCCCTCACGAGCTATATCTAAACTTTTCTTGCATATGACAACCAGGGGATCCTCATACTCTTGTCACAATTGAGACGATCTTGAATCACCTCAGCGCTAACATGTAATTTTAAGTTGATTTTTGGTAACTTGTGTTGATAACAGTGCTGCTTGCTTACGGATTAGTAGTTTTGCACTCAAAATATGACCTAAATGGTCCACTTGGGTAACATAATACACCTGAAAAGTATGTTGACTACATACTTTAAAGGCACTGCCACTCGTGTTCAAAACACTGGTGCTGGCATTCGGAATGTTTGCTATACCAATTTTTATCAGCTCCTTGTTGCATACTCTGTACATGGGTTGTGTACTATTTCACCACCAGTTGTGATGTTGGGAGAGAGTACCATGTGATGTGTGGTAAAAGTACCGACCCAGGGTGCGGTAATTCGAGGAGGAATCTGTTAAAAAAAATCCTTCGGATTTCCATTTTGAAAGTAGTGGTTGATGTGTTCATCCAAGTCTCCAGTGGTAGAGAGTTCACATTTTGGGATCTGAGCTGGAGAAAGCACGGCTTGGGTCGGTGATTCTAATTGAACTCTAAAAGACATGCTTTTAAATATGTATGTCTAACTAAGTCTAGTCCTGGCTCTAACTACACAATTCATAAAATAATTGACAGGGCCTATCAATGGAAAGAGATCCTCTAATGCATGGGTACTCACAAACTTTCTCTCGGGGGCCAAATTTACAGTGTGGTTTGGGGCTGAAGGCTGCACCGGTGGGGCGTGGTCAGAGGGGGAGGGGGTGGGGCTAAAGCAAACAAAAACTGTGACCATGAGGTTGAACACATGCCCCTGCAGCGGACGCCTTCTTCACTGAGCCACCAGACCCAGCATACACACATCTTTCTTTCTCTCCCTCCGTCTCTCCCTCTCTCCCTCTCTCTCCCTCTGTCTCCCCCTCCCTCCCGCTGTGTCTAACTCCCTGTCTCCCACTCTCCCTCTCTCTCCCTCTGTGTCTCTCTCCCTCCCTCTGTGTCTCCCTCCCTCCCTCTGTGTCTCCCTCCCTCCCGGTGTGTCTCCCTCCCTGTCTCCCACTCTCCCTCTCTCTCCCTCTCTCTCCCTCTGTGTCTTCCTCCCTCCCTCTATGTCTCCCTCCCTCCCTCTGTTTCTCTCTCCCTCCCTCCCTCCCTCTATGTCTCCCTCCTGTCCTCCCTCTGTGTCTCCCTCCCTCCGTGTCTCCCTCCCTACCTCTGTGTCTCCCTCCCTCTGTGTCTCCCTCCCTCCCTCTGTGTCTACCTCCCTGTCTTCCACTCTCTGTTTCCCTCCCTCCCTCTGTGTCTACCTCCCTCCCTCTGTGTCTCCCTCCCTCCCTCTGTGTCTCCCTCCCTGTCTTCCACTCTCTGTATCCCTCCCTCTGTGTCTCCCTCCCTGTCTTCCACTCTCTGTTTCCCTCCCTCCCTCTGTGTCTCCCTCCCTCCCTCCATCTGTGTCTCCCTCCCTCCCTTCGTTTGTGTCTCCCTCCCTCCCTCTGTGTCTCCCTCCCTCCCCCTGTGTCTCCCTCCCTCCCTCTGTCTCCCTCCCTCCCTCTGTGTCTCTCTCCCTCCCTCCCTCTGTGTCTCCCTCCCTCTGTGTCTCTCTCCCTCCCTCTGTGTCTCCCTCCCTCCTTCCGTGTCTCCCTCCCTGTCTCCCACTCTCTGTTTCCCTCCCTCCCTCTGTGTCTCCCTCCTGCCCTCTCTGTGTCTCCCTTCTCCCTCCCTCTGTGTCTCCCTCCCTCCCTCTGTGTCTCTCTCCCTCCCTCTCTGTCCTCTCGCCTGTGTGTGTGTGTCAGCCCTCATCTCGGGCTGAGACAGCTTCCCCGGCCGCGTGCACACAGCCGCACCAAGTACTTCATGGGTCTTTAAAAGACCATTTACATGTTAATGAGGCTTTGTTGAATTTCACCTCTTAGGCCCCTGCAGCTCCCCTCTGACAATCCCTGGAATCCCCCGGGCCCCACAGAGCAGAGTCTGAGTCTGCGCTGCTGCGGCTGTATTTGAGAACACTATTTAATTTATTTATTTTTAAACATAGTTGTCTGCGGGCCGCCCAGGAAGGCTTGCCGGGCCGCCACCGGCCCGCGGGCCGTATTATGAGTACCCCTGCTCTAATGTTTCTCTCAAGTACCTGCTAACAAATAACTTTAGAGAGGCAAAATCCATTATAAAATGGCAC
Source organism: Lissotriton helveticus (assembly GCF_964261635.1). Taxonomy (NCBI): domain Eukaryota; kingdom Metazoa; phylum Chordata; class Amphibia; order Caudata; family Salamandridae; genus Lissotriton; species Lissotriton helveticus. Next base: position 1,582,551,298 of record NC_136059.1, on the reverse strand, counting down.
AGTATTACAATGAAATGAAATTGGGCATTTATAAAGTGCGCGGATACTCACAAAGAGTTTCCCGGCACAATAAGTCTAACAACCACTGTTACCTATTTTTTATATTAAGTTTGTGTAAAATAAAATTACATTATGCTAACAGTAGCATCCTCAAAGTCCTTATGAATGTTACAGGGCAGTGAGAATAGCACTTCAGACTCTGTTAGACCCCTGATTCATTAGGCAGAGCTGCAGTCCACTGCCTCTTCAAGAGGGGCAGGTAATAGCAGAACTTTTTTTTCAGCCCTAGAGTATGTTTGCTACTTTTTCAGGGGATACAGTCAATCTTCTTTCCTCTGGTTAAGTACTTTGTGCTGTTGCAAAGTGCTCCTGTACTTTAACCCCTTCGACGCTCATGACGAGCTCAGCTCGTCATCAGGTGTACCTCTGGTACACTCATGACAAGGTGAGCTCGTCATGTAAAGTGGGTTTTTGAATTTTCCAGCGCACAGCGGGAAAATGCACCGCATGGATGCGGTTAAAGATGAACATGTAGACCTTGCATATAGGGTAAACTATATCCAGGAGCAGTGGCAGCTGTTTTGCAATCAATTTGCCACTCAGAGGCAGATTTATCATAAAGTCATGCAATGCAACGCAGCAAGACAGCTAGCTGTGCTGTGCTGTGTGGCAGTGGGAGAGCAGGAATGTGCTACATCTACCAAGATATGATGCATTCCTGCTCTCTCACTGTACTGACCAAAAGAGTGCTGCCTAGTGCCAACACAGGCACCCTTGCACTGTGGTGCAAGGGTGCTTGCGTTACAGGCAGGGTTGTTTTGTGCAGGAAGGGAGATCATCCTGCCCAAAAAACAATCCTTTGATGCATTTTCCTCTTTCCTTATGTGCTGCAGATTGAGCACATATAAAAAAGCGGAAATAACGAGGACAAATAACAATATTTCTCCTCTTTACACCTTGAGTGGGAAGGCGTACCATTTTGAAACATTGCCAGATTTACAAGTCTTTTGTAAATCTGGGAATGCACCAACATCCATGGGTGAATACATGGGAATGCCCATGCTCCACCCATGAAATGCCTTCAGAATGCCTACACAATGCAATGCAACAAAGATAAGGCATTTATTCGTGCTACCTTGTGCTCCGCTGAATTTACCAATCCATGCAGAGCCGTCCAAGGTGGATTTCCGTTGTTTAGTATATCTCACTTAAGCCCTTGCATTGCCTTGCGTCACCTTGCATGATGCAAGGTAAGTCCAAGGTCTTTGTAAATCTGGCCCTCAGTCTTTCTGACATGTGTCACATTTTGAAGGGATCCAATTGACACCAAGTGAATCTCCAGTTAATACATTCAAACTCCCGGAAGCCATTATACTATAAAATGCATTGACTCTGTTCCCAAGGTGATGGCAAGCATCCCATAATATCCTCTGTTTATGTGTACTGTTCCATGGCATTTATTCATTGGATCAGTCATTGTTGCAGAGATTCAGCTGTCCTAGCCATAGCTGGCCATATGATGTAGAGGATGGGCAACAGCTCACCTACACTGTTATTTGACAAGTCCGTGCCCCTGAACAAAGTCTTTTTGAAGGTGGAATTCTCACACACCACAGTCTTATATGTTAGATCCACCTTCATTCAGAGAGTGTGATCACATAAAGGTATTCCTTTGGTGTTTATATGAAGTAAAAACCAGAAATGTAACATATTGCGGGAAATGGCTGGGACAAGGAAGGAGAGATAAAGGAGAACAGTACAGGCTTAACGATGGAGAAGGGAAGGAAGGGGACTCGGTTATTTTTATGGGCTACACCTATCCCTATGTAGCAGCCTACAAACTGGGACTTTAGACATAAAAGAGGCAGATACTCAAACTGGAGTAAACAGGGTTTGGCATACAGATGCACTCCTCTCGGATGTATGACGTTACAACGCATGCTATTACAACGTATGCCTTTACGACGCAAGTTTTACAACGACTTGCGTTGGGGGGCGCTGGATAGTGAACAGTTTAATTTACTATTCCAACTCCAGTCCCCGTGGATAGTAGAGAAGGTGTTGGATAGTAAATTAAAACTATTCCCTATCCTAGAGCGCCCCCAGCGCAAGTCGTTGTGAAATTTGCGTTGTAATGGTTGCGTCGTAAAGGTACTTCGTTGTAACAGTTGCGTTGTAAAGGATGTTTCCCCTCCTCTCATACATCTCTCAAAGACAGAGGGTAAGAGGGAGCCAAGACATAAGACAATTGATATGTATGCACCACAAGGAAGCAGTAGCAATCTCCCTTACTTGAGGTTGAGGTAAAAAGTAGCTGTCAGCGAAAATATAATGGTGGGGAAAATTGTATTATTTGTTTTTAATTGGTAATTTAGTAATTTACTAAGTTTGTGAATGTTAAAAAATGGCAGCTTTAGAAACTCTTTGCAGTAGTGTGAAAATATTCCTACTACTTTGGTGGGCTGTAAGAGTAAGCAGACAACCTGCGACCATAAGATTGAGTATCTTGACCACATATTCCAACTATCCCCCCACCATGTGCCCTGATCTATTAGCACCCGTCCCTCTGCAGCAAAGACCCTATGTCAGAACCCTGCTTCATTTCAAGAGTACCAGCACTCCCATTTCAATTCTCTTGTCCCCATCCTCCATACCCTTTATGCCATTCCCAGTTGCAAAATGTACTGACCCTTAGTGGGTGGGACATTCTATGACTGGAAATCAGCCAATGAGTCTTATGGGAAGAAGGGCAAAAGGAAAAAAAATTCCACTGTTGCAAGGACCCTGCTCATACACAGAACTGTGCACAGAGACCTAGGACGTCAGTGAATTGTGGTGTACCAGAAACTCACCTCCGTACCTAGAAAACCCCCAACCAGTTAGCATCAGTGTCACATTAGCTTTTCGCCCTATAGCAAAGTAACCAATGATTAGACAACCTAGAACATGTGACTTAGGACCATCTCAGGAAAGGTGGAAGTGAGAACACTCTTTTGTTATACTCTCATACCAGTCCACAACAGGAGTAAATAAGAGACACATAAGGTGAAAATATTTATTTTAACAACGTGATCTCATATGCAGTACTTTAGCCAACATAAGCAGACATATGGTTAAAAATAATATGGTCAGCATGGTTACAATTCCATAAAATACAAAAGGAGAAATCATATTACACTGATGGTGAAAACAGGTCCTATAGCGCCTAGTTTTAACACCCTCCCTATATAGGAACTATATATTATAAACTATAGAAGGTTTCTTAGGCTTGTGTGGGGGACCCCATTACCTTTCCGCTCAGTAAGAGTAAATTACAACTGGATCAGCATAGGCTCTCTGCATCCCTGGAAACGGAAATCTTCTAAGTGTCTGAAATCATGGCTAGTGTGTGATAATAAAGATGCCAGAATCTTACTTGGCTCACAGCTGCCAAAATGTTGTGTCTAGAAAACATTACCCGAACATGTTGAAAAACAACTAACATGTTTTGATAACCTTGACGGCTTTAGCACTCACTGTGCAGACAACCCTTTTTTCATGTGTAGACCTTCGTGAAGGCTAACTTACAAAAACAGCTATGCAGTGTGCAAAAGCAGCAAAAGGTAAAATGGCGTTTAAACTTCTAAGAAGCCAGGCTAACAAAACATGCACGCAAAGCAGGCCCTAGGCCATACTACACCCTCCCTTGATCAGGGAATGCACAATAAAGGGGGCAAGATTCATAGAACGCAGAGTTCAAGTTCGAATGAGACAGAACCAAGTTCAGGAATTTTGTCAAACTTAATAATTGGGAATACAAATCAGAATTAAAAAAGAAACCAAGTCAGTGACAACCATCACATTGTGTCAAAAAAGACCTAAAAAAAACAAAAAACATTAAGGCAGTACAGGGGGAGAAAACTAAATTGTCAAGAGCTCAGTACATGTCTATGAAGCAGAAAAATTCACACTTCAATCCAACAGTGTATAGGCACTATACATTGCAACCGCCTCCAATAGGAAGTTGTTGTCATCATCCATGAACATTCTGATTCTTGTTCCAGCGTAGAGTTAGACTCTACGGCAGGAGAAGCGTGGCTCAGTGGTTAGGGGCGGCAGACCCGGAAGCTGAGATCGGCTGTGGACCAGGGTTCGATTCCCCGCCTCAGCGGGACTCGGGCTCAAAAATTCCACGGACTCGACAATTCTCGCTCCGGTGCCTACTCGACTCACGGGGTCAAACTCTGCAACTCTGGGCAATAGCTTGCTTAATCTCCACTACGGCCCCTCGCGGCGGGATGACTGGCTTTCACCTTGTGGATACCCTGCCAGGGTATCTCACAGGGGAATACCAGGACGGGTTCCCTAAGCAAGCGCCTTGATGCCTTCGGGTGATACGTGCACTATATAAGTCGCAATACATACATACGCTGGAACAAGAATCAGAATGGTTGGCGCAGGGATACAGTTTAAATAATGTCTCCCTGCAATCAGACCCTGTAAAAAACTGTTCCTAGTGTAGTTGACAGGCAGGCCCTTAGAAAATATTGATTGGCCGCTTGTTTTTTTGTATATAAAATATTAGGACTGGTGCCCCATGAATAGAATATTTGGAGGCATCTCCCACTCACTCTTCCTTTGTGTATATGGTGTATATATGAATGTTTTTCATTTTTGATTTGTGTATATTATATGTCTGTATTGATGGTGTACAATGTTTTTTGATAACAGTATCTTGCCTTCGCACATATTGAATTAAAAAATACATGCACATAAGTAAAAAAGGATTATAATGAAAATGCTGCCCACTTAGGATTATTGGCTAGGTGTGGTGTCAATACATTGAAATAACTAACCTGGCCATTTCGTTTGTTTATTTAGTTAGAGTGGTCTAGGCCAGGCAGTAACTAGACCCAAGCCTGTTTTGGTTACACAGAAAGTCATTGGCAGCATTCCAAATGTTCCAATTGCCTAGAACCCCATGAGCCGCTGTGCAGGCCATAATCCCGAAACTAGAACAATCTATTTCATGAGCAACTAAGGGACTCATTAGTAGAATAAAATCCAGGTCAGGAGACACCGTGTTGCAGAGACATAAATCCAGGGCCATTCAAATCCAAGGCAATGGAAAACAGGCTGCACGCAAGTGAAGAATGAGAACCGGAAAGATAAACCATACGCCACACTCAAAGTCGCCAGAGGCAGCAATTGATAGTATTCTAGCATCCATTTAAGAAGCTGGAGCAGCCGGGGAAGATTGTCATGGGGCACAGACTGTGCATCCATTTTGGAGTAAACAAATTAACAGCATTAAGCCCGCTCCTAAAGCGAGAATGAATGGGAAAACACCAAAGAAACTCGAAAAAATCGAATGAAAAAATACAGGGATCACACCAAATAAAGTTTGGAATGAGGTCACAAGGCCAGAACTTACTACTTTAAAAAAGTGTTCCAGGCCCATGGTCGACGAGGCATTAAAGATTGTGTGAATCAAAGCACCGAAATGCAGGGGCAGGTCTGTGTTTAATAAGGCATTCACCTCAGTATAAGTATTTGCAACGTGAAGGACACATGTCTCACACGCAGATGTAAGGGGGACTTCCTTCTCAGACAAAAGAGCTCTTATTTGACACATCTTGTTGAACTCTGCTTTCAAGGTCGGGATAGAAGGCCAGATGGAAACATCGAGACTCTCATGTGGAGGAGGAAACAAAACATTCTTACAGCAAACCACACACTGGGAAACTGTAACGATATAAGGAATACCAGCAAGCATACCACAGCAATCATTATTATTTAATAACAAATAATTACAGTTTGCGAGCAATGTGAAAGTTGGTGTAATAGCCGGTGTGGGGGTGCCTTTCAAAACACACACAAGATTTGGTCCTGTACATTGCAAGAACCGTGCAGTTGAAGATTTCTACAGACTAATAAAGGATCTGGTGTGGGTGTGCAATCTTCACCTTTCAAATAAACTTCCTTTCTTTCCCTCATGCACCGATATGTGAATGGGAGATTCCAAACTTCATGAAGATAAGCACTACCTAAAGGTTCAAATCTACCTATGGCATAGTGGTTCATGCAGGACTCAAATTTAAACAGGGGGAAAGGTAGAGTTATCAACCCATGGATGAGCCAAACTGCAGAATTCGACTCGGCCACTGAAAAGGTAACGGTTCCAGTTTTTCAATAAACAGCAGTGAAAACGTGGCATCCTTCATAGACATAAATTGTTGTATAACAGTCAAATTAAAAGGCAAAAATAACAAACTGGTGTTCATGTAATCCTAAGGCACCTTGCCATTTTCCAATATTTCAAGAGTCCAAGCAAACTGCATAACAGAACGCAATTGAATCTGCCCATGGTACAGTACTGCAACGTCTTCTTGCACAATATCAACAACAATATTATCCAATGTGTAAATGCGGGAGGAAAGGGTGTTAATGCTATTATCTACAACGGCAAGCACTTTTTTCTAAATTGGCTTGATCTATAGCTCTAAACCTTGAAGCAGCTTCAATCTGGGACAGTTTCCAAACTTCGTTGTAAGCAGCATATATCCATCTCTTTGATCTGCCTGCTGCAGGACCTTTAACGAAATCATTTAAGTCAACGGAGTCAGTGAGTTTGGACAAGTGTAACTTAACTGATGCCAAGGTTGAATGTCTGAGCCAACTCTGGCATCATTTTCCTACAGACTAGGTGGTTTCTGAATGTTGAGTCTATAAAAGGGGATCTACTCTAACCTCTGTATATTCAGGGGTCAGACCCAGAAAACGGTGCTGGCAGGAATCTGCACTTTGTTGCCAAAGCAACCAGCCTTCGGGATTAATGCTGGAGACATTAAAAGAGGAATTTTTCAACAGGGCTTGTAAATCACTTAGGGAAGTACTGGTGTAATTATTCCAATGTGGAAATTCACCCAAATCTGGAAATAAAGGAGCATTTAATTTTTCAGAAGTAGCCAATCCAAAGCAGGTGGTGTGTGAAATAGTAGCATTCAGAAACAACATATGGTTTGGGATGAGACATGCGCAATGCAAAAGCCTCAGTGCCTTGCACTTGCCAACTTTTAGAACCCCAAACAGATTTAAGATCAATGGTATCTTTCCACAGTTCATAGCCCCCAACAGCCAACTGGTCAATAAAGGACTTTCAATACAGTAATTTAGTGTGGGCAAGTCTAACCTTGGAAGAGGACTTCTCAGTCAACTTAAAATAAAATGCATTAGGGTTGGATTGATTCAAATCTGAAAAATAAAAACACTTTTTCAAAAGCGTTTTTGAGCTGCCTTCCACTGGTGCGAGACAATGTACCCACTGTGTGTAGTTAACCACATTTCTAAATGAATTTGTTTTATGCAGAAAGTGATTGTCAAAATGCTGGTAACAGTACAAATCACCATAGTTTGCAGACTCTAAATATAAATCTTCAACATCAAAGGCAGCATAATATTTCAAATCAGAAAACAAAGCCTCTATGGCCTGGACGTCCCAATCATCAGAGCGAATATTTTGTTTGACCACATCCCCCATAGAAACACGGAGTACATTGGGAACAATAATAACCTCTGTGGGACCATGAATCTGGAACTTTACAGCATCCCATACAATCCCATCTAAAACGGGACAAGCAGTTATATTCACAAATGTGGGGGGCGAAAGTTCCATCAATTAATCTAATTGAAGCTCTCTCTTGAACATAATGTCCATTAATAAAATGAAAAAAATACACCACAAGTCCGATGGACATGAATCAAAAAGTTGCAAAAAGTAGCAGCCAAATGTAAGTCCAAGGGGGAATCAAAATTTTTTTTTAAACCAGGTAGCAAAAATTGAAACTTTTAAATGGGACGAGCTAGAGTCAAAGGAAAAACGGGATTGACTAGCCACACGGGTCTCCAAATCAGGCATAGACAAGTCAGTGGGGTAAGTATATTCAGTATCATTAAGAGGGCCACCAGAAGTTGAATTCAATAAAGGATTTGCAACTGTATGCATTTCAGTGACAACATCAGACCTGATGGCAGGATCCGGGACTTAAACAGAGTGTTGCAACATTGCTGGACACGAAACGGTAGGAGTCATACTATGAAGAATCGGCCACCCTGTGTAGTTTGACATTGTCAATGGAGATGTACCACAATAGGATGTACCTGTCTCATAGTATGAACGCCTTATACGATATGCAGACATCTAGTAATGGCATCCTCTCCAGATATAATACTTAGCACTGGCTTTTACTACACAGGGCACAGTACAAAAGGAGGAAGAGGATGGTGGCAGGAGCCCCAAGGTCAGGTAGGAGATCTGGGCAGGCCAAGCACAGCAATAAGTGTGTAACATAGGCCTGGAGCAAGATCACCACAATGTCAATTACCCTCTGCAAGGCCACAAACACCATTGATATCATATCGCCAACACTAGAAACAAATGAAAAGGAAAAAGTATATCCTCACAGCAAGGGCCATAAGGTCCACAAGTGATATGGAGGGTCATCAAGGAGTGCAGTTGAAGGCATTGTTGATCCTGGGTAAATAAATAGTGGCCTAGATAGGCCCATAAAAGAGGAATTCATTTTACCCTCTGAAGGGCACAAGCCAGTGGCCACTCACATGGAGGCTACGACAGAGTCAGTGACAGCACTATGAAAATGCCTTCATGATGAATCTGTTACATATAGACAAAGGCCAAGACAACTCTTTGGTAGGGGTTATGGATTGTGGAGGTTAGTTGACCACTATCAATGCCATAAGTGTCTTGTCCCATCGCACCATCAACCTATGAGTTGAAGTGGGGCACTTGAATGGTGACTTAGTAAAGGGCTTGGCACTAGCCACCTCTGCATTGAAGGGGCTGTGACAGCTTGTGTTACAAATAAGGAGCAAACACAGTTTGCTGGAGTTGAGAAGGCCTCCAGCCTCAGTGGTGGGCCTGTGAATGAAATGGCACATAGACTTCAGACATGATGTGGGAGTAGAGAGAGAGAAGGACGTGGTCTGGAGCAGAGAGGGACACTTTAAGCAGAGGTTGAAAGAGTGTGAGAGTAAAAATCGAAAGCTTCAGAATACTTGCAGTAATTTTATTGTGTGTGTCATCATTACTAATCATCAAAGATTTCTAGCCAGGACTGTTGTTTATTTTATCCTGATGTGTGGGTGGATAATGAGGGAAATGGGGTCTTCACCATTAGATCATCATTATCTGTGTCTATGGATACTCCTATCCTTGTTGCAATGTTATGCAAAATAGAGCAACATACATTTTCTTGTATCTCTCACCCTTGGTGACAGCAGAAGCAGATGTGGTCAGAAGCTGGTCTTCAATACAAGAAGAGTGCCCTTTGAGAAATTGAATTTGCCACCGCAACAATACCCAGGTAATTACCAGACACCAGCAGGTGTAAAAAGCACAAGACCTGTCATGAGTAAATATTTTCAGATATCACTTGGTATTTCTGGCAAATACTGTGGCAGGGCTCATCAATAAACTCTAACATAACTTGACTGCTCAGCCTTTATTTCCCATAAATGTCCTCTACGTTTCATTTAAAACAATGTGCAACAGTTCTTATATCGTTTCTCTTTTTTCCTCTCTCTTGTTTGTGTGGCCCCAAAATACTAATTTGCTTACCATTGCATAGAGGGAAGCCATAATAAAAGAGTGCATTCCTTTCTGGAGTAACTTTTATACTGTGTATTTGGCCACTAAAGGCTGATTTAATTTTTTGCTGATGACACCTTCCTGCACAAAAACAATTTTCAGAGGCATTTTCCTCATCCTATGTGTGCTGCAGAATGCAGCACATTTAGAAAGAAGAATAAACGAGGAGAAATAAAGTTATTTCTCCTTGTTACACCTGCCCTGGGGAGACGTGGCATTTTGACACAATCCCAGGTCTACCACTAATGGTAAATCTGAAAATGCGCCAAAATCAATGGGTTGATGAATGGGAACACCCACCCTCCACCCATGGTATGCCTCCGTCAGGCAGAGTAACGTAAGGCAGCAGTCTGCCATGCCATACATTACTCCAGATTTATCAAGCCATGCAGGGCCACTCAAGGTGGCCTTTCAAAGCTTGATCAACTTGACTTTAATATTGCGCCACACTTGCACCCCTTGCATGGCATAGCGCAAGGGTGATGAAAAGCTGTGACAAATATGGGCCATGATATCTACACTGAGGACGCACTCAAAGGCTACACTTATTTATAATTCTATCCATGCAAAGATGGTGAGTAGGTTGCATGTGTGAAGGCACCCATTTCCACCCGCTCTGCCACTGCCCATATGCATGCAGACCACAACCTAAGACATTGCACACAACTGACCCTATTTGGACAAACTGCGCCCAACACCGAATTCACTATGCACCCAAAGGATGTTCAAGAACCTGATGCTTATTGGAGTGCTATAAGCCCTTGTCACGTTTATGAGTTTATGACTCATATCTAGTAGTTGCTTATTGGCAATTTTGAAAACGTGTAAGTCTCACAACGGGTAGGAAATCGCTATATCAATACCTGTACAATACCATAAAAAAACAAGACAATATAATACATTGAGCCGTTATAAAGTTCAAAATAGGAATGCCTTTTATCATAAGTCCTAGAAAGATGACTCTAACCCACAGCCATTGCTGTGCTAAAAGAAGTAGAAAACATTGTGAACAGGAATCTAAGGACATACACAGTTAAACCATCCTCATTTGTTCTATTGCCCTGGACCATGTTCAGTGGCAATGAATAATTCTGTCAGTTCAAACTCTTCCTTCATGGTTCTCAAGGCATAACATACTATCACTTAATTTCCTGCATTCTGTCGTGTTCGTTAACATCTGCATGCTTTTAGATGAACTCTTTTGCAGTGTCCATCTTAGGCTTGCCTAGTCACCCCTGAAGGAATTAATGATCTTGTGTGCATCATTTAAAATGCAAGACTGTCACCTGAGAAGTTCCAACTTATAGGGCAGAGGGGTGACTTGTAGGTCTGTTTCATCACATTTATTTTTATTTTATTTGGTATTTATTCCTTCATTCCTTCCAAAGAGACTATCTTTTCCATAAACATTACCAGGCCAAAGTTTAATGGATGCACATCTCTCAGCCCTATGATTGAAGATCATCACTCTCGCCTGAGGAGTACTAGCTCACAGTAGAGAGCAGTGGTATTATTGCCAGGGGACTTCAAATCCTGTTAAATTTCTTTTGGAAGACCTTTGCTTAAATAATAGATTCTATTTCAAAATGTCATTTCAGTGAGAAATATATTGTTGATTTCAAGCTTACAGACAGGTACTTCACTTTCACTAGTCAAAGGAAAAAGGCTTAAACATTGCCTGGCTGATTTTTCTGTACATTGGCCCCCGGATAGATATGCCTCTTAAATTCAAAATGCACTTTTAATTGAAGCCCCTTTATCTTCAAAATCAGGTATTGCAATTTTCCTTTAGAAAGCACACTAAGTCCATGTTGTATGATCTACTAAGCAAGGCAAAATTGACAATTTTTCAAAGTATGCGAGCGATGCTTTTATAATACACGGGAGCCTGCAATCTCTGTATTAAAACATGACTCTAATTTCCCATTTACAGGAGACTTGTGACATCTCTAATCACTGTGATAAAGAAATGGCATAGTTGCTCAATGTAATAAGTTATTACAGTTGAGTTCTGATGTCATAATGCCAGATGCTAAAGTGAGTAGCCAAGGTGAAAGGCGGGTAACAGAGCATAATTTCCGCTGCAGATTATACAATCAAAAGAATAAATGGCTGTTCCTTTTTCTGGTTTGGAACACTGATCAGAAGAAAGAAGATATTTATGACAACACAAATGCTATTGGTTATTACACGAAATATAGACTCACTCTGCATGTTTCCACACATTCTGGTCCACGGCATGTTTTTGTCTGACCTGCAATAAACTGATTCGAATATCTTTTTAGCTGAACATTACTAACTGATTTTTGGTGTGTTTTATTGTGCATTACAGATTCTATTTATATTCTTCATATCTGCAAACATACTATCTCCTTCAGATGAAAAAGCACAGCACCAAGTATTTAAGTGGTTTTTGGGAAGGGTAATAGTGTGACAGTGTAAGAGGAATAAAGTATCCCCTGCCTTACATTAAAATGGTATTGAGAAGTCACACTGGAGTTCAATTACATTATAAAGGAACTTAGCCTTTGACCTCATTCCTCTATTTGGTTACAAACCTACTTGTTGTCTGGTAATATTTTTATAAGGTACTGCGGGGTACTTTATCCTATATATTGTGAATACAATTGTCTGTATCAAGTAAGTGTGGCACTGGTGGCTCACGACAATTTCACTATGTGCATCGCCAACTCTCTTAAATAGCATGAAGGGCATGTTCACTAATCTAGCCTAGTGCTTGGGAAGACGCATAAAAAAATAAGCAAAAGACCAAGCCGAGGCTTCGTTAGACCTATCCTGTTAATCACCTAAAAGGTGATATGTTGAAAATATTTCTTGACTTCTTAAAATGAAAAAAAATATTTACTTTGACATTCCTGTGTTCCATTAAAAATCTGCATCGAGTGACATGTCTTTAAATTTGTTTCTAAAAAAGAGATATCTATGGGGCTGATTTCGACTGCGGTGGTCTTCCGACCGTCGCACTCGCAGTGGCGGTCCACCGTTTGCCGGATTACAACTTTGAAAGTCGTACCAGAGGTGGACTGCCACCTGCGCCAGGGAACCACAGCTCCCTGGAAGTAGCGCGGCAGAGGCCCAATGTAACATGCTGAGCAGGACTGGCGCAGTCCGGCTGAGCATATTATGAGTTCCTTCACCTCCAGCCTTTTCATGGCGGGAGCCCACGATGAATAGGCTGGCATTGGTGGAACAAAGAGGGCCCTATAGGGCCGCCATGCCTCCCGCCATGGGGAAGCATTCAGGGGGCAAAACATGTGCCCCCCTGTCTGCTTGCATCCCCAGTTCCAGTATGGCATGGACATCACCCATTACCGTTCCCATTGTGGTGCCTATTTTTCTGGCACCGCCATGGGAATCGCAAAAGACCATCCACTTGCACGAGAAAAATTCGGAATCAGGCGGGGGCGGTCTTTGCATGGCTTTGGCCAGCCGCGCAGGTTGAGAGCTGGCGCAAAAGTGCTAAAGTCGTGAGCAGGACCTAAGACTAGAGGTCTTGGGAAGATACCTGTAAGAATTTGTCTTGCACCAGACTTTTGGCATATGCTTGATGAATGGTATATAATATTGTATATGTAGCATATTTCATTCGAGACAACTATACAAGAATGCAGTTTTTTTTTATAGGGAAAAGACCTGTCTGATTTACTTGCTTGTCAACCCAAATTTTGCTTTTAACAACAATGAGGTACCCTAGCATGTAGTTGTTGCCCCAAGATTACACAATATGGCCTAATAAAGATGCTGAACTTTCAGACATGTCTTTATGGCAATACCATCTATAAATCAGTTGCAGGAGTTCAGAAGTTACCTCTTCCCTTTTTTTGGTGTACAGCAAAAGACAATGGGTGTAATTTTTAAAGTCCCTTGAGCAGACAGTGCATTCCTTTTTATGATGCTCCTGCAAAGCAGAGTTCAGACTCATATCTCCCAGGACCAAGCAAATCCACCTTGCATGGCATTCCAAGGCCTCATAGATATGTTGTAAGGCAACACAGCACAGGTCATTGCATTGCCTTACACTGTAACAAGGAGGCCATGAATATGCATTGCGGTGGGTGTTCCCACACAACACCCATGGGTTGTGACGCATACCCAGATTTACAAGGATGCAAACTTGGGAATGCGTCAAGACTGTGTGCCACCAAAGTGCAGGCATAACAAGGAGAAATATGTTTAGTTCTATTCGTATTTTCCTATTTCTATGTGTGTTGCATTCTGCAGGACACATAGAAAGAGGAAAACATCTCCATGGATTGTTTTTGTGCAGGAAGGTGTCCCTTTCTCTACAAAAACAATCCTGCCAGCAGCTCAGACACCCTTGTACCATTGTACAGGGTGCCTACATTGGTGCTAGGCACCATATTGTGCGCTGGCTGAAAAGACAGGAATGCACCATTCCCATAAATACAGTGCAATCCTGCCCTTTTGCTTTGGTTTAGGGAAGCACAGGAAAAAAACACTTGATGTCCAATGTGCGTTCTTGTGCTACAGGAGCTACGCTAGAAGACTAGCAAAATGCACATATGTAATACAAGTCTTCTTGTCACGAAATAAACTATATTCCTTGGTTAAACCATCTATGTTTCAATCACAAATTAATATTTTCAAGTAGCCACTAACCATCTCAGGACAAAACAAATATTACGAACATTAGTTAGGATCCACCTCAGTGACATAGCAAGCATATCTTGGGCCCTGGTACAAGGAAATGAATGCACTGCACTAAAAGGAGGAAACAGGTTACATTGCATGGCGTCCTAAGGACATTGTCCTCTAGCTCCCACATAGCACTGCAATATAGGAACACTACAGAATCACAATGCAGGTATAGTGACCACACAAAAGGCACAATGTAATTGGGAACTAGCCCACTATGCTTCTCGGTACCCCAGGATACAAAGGACTGCTTTTTCAGACGAGAACACCACCATGGTCTGTCTTTTTTTTTGCTGTAAATATTGATCCATATAACTGTATTTTGAAATAATTTACTTTGAGATTACTGAGCCAGCACTTTCTGGGTGATCGTGTGACTAGAAGACACTTCAACAACTGCGACTGTCTCATATTCAGCAACACACACACAATAGGCATTCAATGAAGAAGAAACTTATAAAATTAAGACCTATTTGCTTTGGATGTAGTGTAATGCTGTATCGTTTTGTAATAAATACATAATAGAAGTAGTTTTGACGAGTTTTGCTCATGCAACCGGTTTTGAAAGTTCATTCTTTATTAATGGTTTTCTACAGTTTGATGGCTCCATTATAAGAAAGCCATTTATGAAAAAGAAAAATGTTATTCAATTTTAGGTTGAATTCACCAGACATGGTTTTGAAAGACATATTCTGGGCTTAGCAGAAACATACATGGGTTTGGACCCCACCTATTGCCTACCATTAGGTGGCTTTTCCATCACTTACTTTTGCCTGGTTTTTCCTAGAATTCCATCTTGTCAAGCTTGTGTTTGTCCCTCTGATGAAGCATACCCTCTTTACTATCTCTTTTGATTGGCTGGCCTCTAAGCTTCCACTACTTGCTTTTTAAGTACTACTTTTTCTTATTGGGTAAGCACTCCACAAGACTGAATGTGCTTTCCATGTTTCTCTCTCTTGTACTCCTCCCCTCCCACTCTCTGCGTTGCTCTCTTTTGCCCATGTGATTTGTCTCTCCTTCCCCACATTGCAGTTGCTCTTATGTCCTCCCCATATTGCTTTCTTACCCATGTGCTTCTCCTCTGCTCACTTAATGCTGCTCTCTCCCCCATTGCTTCTTCTCACCACCCTCGCTGTCTATTTTGCATCCATTTCCTTACACTCAGTTTTGCTTCCCCTGACCTGTGCCCTCCTTCTCTGTTGCAGTTATTTCTCCTCCCCATGCCGCTCCAACTTGGATCAGCATATTAAAAGAAAAAAGTGGCCACGCCATTTTGTAGACAAGCAAGCGTGGGGCACGCAACTAAAAAAAAAAGGCCATGTCATAGGCTTTTTTTTTTAAATATTTAGATATGCTACAAAACACAGAGGGTGCTGAACAGCAGGGCTAAAAACCATTGACAAAGACGTTAGGTCTCAAAGGAAAGACGTATTGACTTTGCTGATCTTTGCTTTCTACTTTTCAGAGGGGTTTCACCCTTTGTTTTAAGGGGCTCCTTCATTTATCTCCCTCACCTACCCATCCCTTACTTTAATACCTATACTCCTTGCACCCTCCAGCTTTATACCTTTGTCTTCTTTTACTACATCCTCATTCCCCTTTACTTTTCCCCAACCTATACACCCTCCTCCTGTTATTATCCCTCTTTACTTACGTATATTATTTTACATCCCCTTTCCATTCGTTAATACTCATAAAGCATAAAACCTTTCAAAGAACGCAAAGCAACGCAGCCAGACAACTTGCTGTATTTAGCAATATATGGCACACTCCTGCTCTCTTCCTACACTGGTGCACAATCTGCTGCATAACGCCAATGTATTCATCATTGCGCCATGGTGCAAGAGTGCCTTCACTGTTGGCATGATTGTTTTCGTGCAGGATGGAACACAAAAACAATCTTCTACCCTACCTCTTTATTAATTTTACTTTTACTAATCTCTCCTACCACTTGTATGTTTCCCTATTCTTTGCCATGTCTCCCTGCTACTTTCCCCTTTGACTTCACCTTCCTTTTATTTAATGCCTATAGGGCTTGCACCCTCCTGCTTTACTCCTTTTTACTTTTCCTACTACTCCCACCCAAACTATAATGTACCCATCCTATACCCTCTTCCCATTACCTTTCCTCTTTTACCGTTTTCTATTTTTTACCTTAACTTTTCCTTTCTTTAGTACTATACATATGCTACCCTTCTGCTTCACTCCTTCTTAATCTTACTTTTATTCATTCCCTGAACCTGTTCTATGTTTCTCCATTCTTTACCATTCCTCTCTGCTATTTTTTCTTCATTTACTTCCACTTCTTTTTCCTAATACCATTTGACAATTAATACTTTCCCCCTACCCATTCTGTTTCCCCATCCTATACTCTCCCCCTTGCTTCTTTTCCCCTTTTATCTCCTCTTCCTTTTCTTTAAACACATACAGGCTCCACCCTCCTTCTTTACTCCTTTTTTAAATGTTACTTTGAGGACTTCCACCACCCATCTACATTTCCCCCATTCTATACACCCGCCCCTCTCACCTTCTTACATTTCTCTTGGTGGCATATGTCTTTTCCACGTAAACAGAGGGGCTATTTACGAGAATGTCATGAAGTACAGTGCTGCAGGTCACCTTGCTGCGCAGCATGACAGGGAAAGGGCAGGAATACATTGTATGTAAGGCAATACAATGCATTCCAGCCTTCTCCCTCCGTTGGTGCCCTTTTGGCAGCCTAGCCCCAATGCAGACAACCTTGCACCAAGTTGCCAGGGTGCCTGCTTTGCATGCAGGACTGTTTTTGTGCTGGAAGGGACAACTTCCTACACCAAAACAATCCTGAAAGACAGTTAGAAAGAGGAAGTAACAAGGAGAAATAAAGATATTTCTCCTCGAAGTCATTACGCCTCACCTGAAAAGGCTTTTGTTTTTTGGCACATTCCTGGGTCTACCAGTTCAGGTAAATCTAAGAATGCATCAAAAACCCATTTAGATGAATGGGAACACACACGCAACGCCCATGGAACACCTTCCCAATGCAGAGTAAGGCAACACAGCGATTTGCACTGCGTTGCCTTACTCCAGATTTAAGAAGCCACTCAGGGCCACACAAAGTGGTCTTACTTGGCTTCATAAATCACATGTAAGGTTTGCATCGCCATTGCACCACGTTGCATAGTGCAGGAGGGACAAAATCTGGCTCATAAATAGGCCCCATATTATTTACCAGAAAAAGTATTTCCTCATTTGGGCATTTCTCTTCTAACATGTAGCTCCTTCAGCCTGATTTTGTTGGGCTGTCTTTCATGTTGGAGAACTGTCAAAATGATTGCATACCATAGTGCAAGGTGGCTCAGAAAAAAGCAGCAGCACAAGCAGCTTAAATCATTGAGTCCTATCATATAGCCATTCATAACCCAATATTTTATGATTAATCAAGGTGTCTTAATTACTTGGAAAAACAAGCAAACCAATCTCTTTAATACTGTAAAGAAAATTGTTTTTAAATTTAAGAATCACATTTATATCTTGCCAGGAGCATACAATCTGTTGTGCATTTATATTTAATCCAGCATAAACAAGTACAAACCAAATCATAATAAAGTGGCTAATTGTGCTGTGTGCAACCAAGTCAGTTACATACAAATATGAATAATCTAAAAGACGTTATAAAAGAGCTAGAACAAACAAAGCTAAATAATTTCACTTAATGTGTTTAACTTTGTCATCTAGTCAAACACACTATAGAGCGCGCGACGCGCCGAACCAAGATGGCCGTACCCTAAGGAGCTCCGCGCTGACGAGCAGCGCTCGCTCTTGAAGGGCTCATTTCTACGCAGCGTTTTGGCTCCTAAACGGTGGATTCTGCAGTCGGAAGCACCCTCCAACACATTGGTATGCTTTCCGCGTCCACCATGATGCCGTTCTGTTGATTTTGGACCGAAATGTTTCTCACTCGGTCACGGCCGCCATTTTGTTTTTTCCCTGCTTTCTTTCTGCAGCGTTTTTTTCCTTCTTCCTGCTGCTTTACTGCCTTTTGCCTGCATTTTCTTCTGGACTCATTGCCCTAGCAATGCAACACATGTTGCCCTACCTGATAAACCCCTTATATCCTTCTTTTTTTTCACTGAATTTATTTTTTCACCACAGTCTTCAAACTGCGTCATGGCTCCTCAACTCTGCTAATACGCTCTCCAGATGCCGCTGTACGCTTGCTGGTCCACAATAGGGGTATTTTTCGCTTTTTGTTGCTGGGCCTTATTTGCTTTGCTCTCTTTGGTTCCTTAAATCGCCGGCTGCCACTTTAGTGATTTGTTTGCTTTCTACTCACCTGCTGGTGATTTCTTCACGATCCTCTGCTGCAGCTACCCTTTGTTCTAGCTGGTGTTTTACGTCTTTGTACCAGAAAGGAGCCTCCGCATACTTCTAAGGTCCATGGCAATTCCTCTATTTCTCGCAAAGATGCTGCAGCTACTGCTATGCGCCTTAAGAAGGATCCTCCGTCTCCTTCTAAGTCCCCACTCCCTGTTACGCTGGAGGACATTATGGAGGAGTTGCGCCTCATACGCCCCTTTATGACGGATACTACTACAACTCTCCAGAGGCTCGATGATAAATGGTCCAGTCTGGATTTGAGACTAACTGACGTGGAACAAAAAGTCAGTGATGCCCAGGACGTTTTATCCAAGGTTGCCAGTCTTACCAAGGAAATTGACCTGCTCAAAAGAACCTCCGTGGATTTGGAAAATCGCAATCACTGTAATAATTTACGCATTTATGGTATTTTGGATGTTTCAGAGGGGTCAGACACTATCCAGTTCCTGAAGACTCAGGTCCTCCCCATTACTGGCCACCCTAAGCACCTTGATGTCAATATTCAACTGGCGCATCACCTTGGACCAAAGAACTCCTCTTCTACTGCAAAACCCAGGGGCATTATTGCTTATTTCCTTCTTTACTCCGACCTCATGGCTATCCTTCATTCTGCTAAACAGCATAACCAGTTGCTTTGGTCTGGACATAAAGTTTTTATCACACAGGATGTCTCTAAACCAACTGCAGCTCGGCGTAAGGAGTTTTTGGATTTGCGGCCTGCACTTCGATCGATGAATGCCCGATATGGACTCATCCACCCCTGTTTCTTCAAAGTTACTTATAAAGAAAGAACTTTCAGCTTTGATGACCCGGCTGACCTTCGTAAATTCATTCACACTCATAAAGAAGAATCCATGGAATTCAGCAAACCTTAAATTTGTTGTTTTCATGTTTGTTTGTTAATGTTGTTCAACACTTAATTCCTTGTTGTGGTGTTGTCTTCATCTCTCTCTTGTTTTTTCTCGTTTTATAGGTCCCTCCTTTGTTGTCCTTGTTGAACAACTCCATTTTTTTGTGCTGCTCCGATTTTTGTATTGTGCCGTTTGTTACGCTGCCCCTCCATCCTACCGGTTGGTAAGTTCCCTTCTCTTGCCTTAAATGGTTACTCATGGTCTTCATAACCTCCCTGTTTTTCTTCCATCAACATTGTTTTTTTGTTGTAACCATACATTTCTTCTTCTCTCCTGCTCGTGCTGTTGTCTTGTTCTCGTTGCTCCCCTCCCACTTCATTGTCCTTTCTTTCCGTGTTTTTATGGCTAAAGTCTTCTGGCTTTCTGTCATCTTCTCTCTCTTATTCCATCTCTCGGGAGCTAATTTCTCCCACTCTTCTCTTTCCTCCCCCTACCCCTGTCCTTTCCTCTTCCCTTTTCCCTTCTCTCTCTTCTCCTTTGATTCTCTTATTCTCTTTGTTCTTCTTTCCAATTTCCTCCTCTTCTCTCTTCCTGGCAGTACTCTTTTAACTCACCCTTCTTTTTTTATCTGCTTTTTTCTTGCTATTCTCTACTGTGGTACTGCATTGTTTCTTTGTTTTCTATTTGCTTTCATCTTTTTGGTGGCTTCTATACGCTTTCACTCA
Organism: Lissotriton helveticus; assembly: GCF_964261635.1. NCBI lineage: Eukaryota > Metazoa > Chordata > Amphibia > Caudata > Salamandridae > Lissotriton > Lissotriton helveticus. The sequence goes on along the minus strand of NC_136059.1, from coordinate 1,582,531,040 downwards.
TACCATCAAACTACAATGTATTTTTTTCTTCCTTGCTATCTATTTTGACTTTTTTTCATTCCATTTCCTTCTTTCCCAACTGGTATATGCTTTTTCTTTTTTCTTCTCTTTTCCTCCTATAATGAAAGGTTTTCGATTTATTTCTTGGAATGTTAAGTGTCTCCGAAACCCTATTAAAAAAACAACGTATTTTGTCTCATCTTGCTCGCCTGAAATGTCAAATAGCTTTATTGCAAGAAACGCATCTTTCTCTACAGGATTTACCCTTGTTGCGCAAACAATGGGTCGGAGACGTTTATTGTTCTACGGCTGTTAACAACAAGAATGGTGTTGTTATTCTATTTCACAAATCCTTGTCTGTTCAAATACAAAAGGAAATTTCTGATTCTAATGGTAGATGGTTGTTTTTGGTTAGTATTGTTAATAATGTTCATCTTTCCCTTTGCAATGTATATGGCCCTAATGGCGTAGACCTCGCCTTTAGGAATGAGTTTTCTTCCCTTCTCTCTTCTAATGTGAGTGATGATCTTATTGTTGGGGGGACTGTAACCAATTAATGGACCCTTTTTTGGACCGCAAGTCCCAAGCACGATATGTCCCCAATAAAATGCAAAAGTCATTCCACAAGTCCATTTCCTCTAGAGGCCTAATTGATTCATGGAGAATTTTCTTTTTTTTCTCCAGTGCATGCTTCCCATTCCCGAATTGACTACATTTTTCTTTCCCACCACGCTTTTCAATTTATGACTAATTCCGAAATAGGTTCTATCCTCATCTCAGATCACGCACCCGTCATTTTAGATATGGACTATCCTTCCCCACTCCCTGCATCTCGCCAATGGCGTTTCAACAATTCCCTACTGCTTGATCCCAATTTCACTGCACATTTTACACAATTCATGGATGAATTTTTTTATAACAATTTAGATTCAACTTCTGATTTTCACTTTATATGGGATGCTTTTAAGGCTGCTGCCCGTGGTTGTGTTATAGATTTTGTATCCCGTAAGAAGAGAAAGGCCCTCACTCAGGCATCTCAGTTCCTCAAACAAATTAAAGACCTCGAACATCTCTACTTCACTTCCAATTCCCCTGATTCCCTGTCCTCCCTTATTAAGGCTAAGATAAAATTTAACAAGCATTCTTTGGATTCTGCCTCTAACCAGCTTCTCAAATTTAACGCCAAAATGTATGGGGGACGCAACAAGGCTGGTAAATCGCTTGCGAATTACCTTAAAATCAAGAAGCAAAAGTCTAAGATTGTCGTTATTAAGGACTCTCAGGGCTCTCCCCAATCCTTGGATGCTAAGATGCTCGATTGTTTTGTTCAATATTACTCCTCCCTTTACACACCAGAGTCCAATCCCTCTCCCGAACAAATAGACACCTTCTTTCATTCTATCCCTAAATCCCCTGATACCCGGGTTGATCTTTCTTCTCTTGACGTCCCTATTTCCGAAAAAGACATTCTCACCGCGCTTGCCCTTCTTCCCAAGGACAAAACCCTGGGTCCGGACGGATTTACTGTGCGATTTTTCCTTCACTTTAAGGCAGTTTTGGTTCCACATTTGCTCCATTTAATTAAACACTTCCTTGTTACAGGAGAATCCAGAGGTTCTTTTACACAGGCTATGCTCCGTCTTCTTCCCAAAAAGGACAAAGACCCCTCCCTGTGCAAAAATTATAGACCTATGTCTCTTATAAATACCGATTGCAAAATGTATGCAACAATTTTGGCTATTCGCTTAAATTCAGTTATTCCTGATCTGGTTAATGTCTATCAATCTGGGTTTGTTAAAGGTAGATCTATAACCAATAACTCAAGGACTCTTCTCAATATTATTCACCTAGCTGCCAAAATGGACTCCCCTATTGCTGTGATTACTTTGGATGCTGAGAAAGCTTTTAATCGAGTCAATTGGGAATTTATGTTTGGAGCACCTTGTTGGCATGGTTTTAGCCCCACCGTTCTCAGATATATTCAATTACTTTATTCTGACCCTAAAACTTCCATCTGGGTCAATGGTACTCAATCAGATTACTTCTCTCTTCTTAGAGGAACCAGACAGGGCTGCCCTCTCTCCCCTCTTCTTTTCATTTTGGCTTTAGAACCTTTCTTAGAAAAAATTAAACGATCCCCCTCTTACTCTGGTTTTCTTTACAAGGATGTTGATATCAAATTTAGTGCCTACGCCGATGATATTTACTTTATATTTCAAACCCAATTGCTGCTCTCCCTGCATTCTTCTCCCTACTTAATGATTATTTTTTTTTTTTTTTTTTTTTAAGACCAACGGTCCCAAACTTTATTTAGTTTCACAGATAAGATAAACAGCAGTCACACAGTGTCATAACAATAAACCACTACTACAAGCGGTACTCGGCTATCAGTACATAATGACATGCCAATGGAATGCGAGTGAAAATAAACAGTAGCTAGTGGTAATGCATTAGTTCACAAGTAGCGGTGCTAGTAAATGTCTCGTGCCGCAGCGCATGTGGCTCATGGCACTGCGCTAGGACCAGGGTGCTGAAAGAAATCCAACAGTCATTGCATTAAGTTATGTTCCCTGTTCAGGACAGTAGCGAGCTAGAGCAGGATCGTATCCCCCGCCGTTACATGGATCGCTGGGCTTCCGCTGCCTGTACATGAAAACACCCAGGTGCCATTGTATGATACGGAAACAGGGAGGGGGGGGGTCGAGCATCAGCGCGTGTACAAAATCAACAGTCTCTGCGTTAACCAAAAGGTATAACTGGGAATTAAAAGAGGAGGGGGAGGGAGAAACATTTCAACAACTGCTGGACTAGTGTTCGTGCATGTGGTAGTGTGTCTTGAATCCTGGCTGTGTGTGGTGTACCCTGTGTGGGCTGTGCAGGGGCGGGGGTGATCGAGGATGTGGTGTCGCCGCGGTCGCCGGGCGGGGGGCGGGGAGGGGAGGGAGGGGGCAGCGGAGGGGGGGGGGGAAGGGGAGCGGCGGGGAGCGGCAGGGGACATCGTCCGTTGTGGAAGATCTCGGTAGGCGGGGCTGGCGGCAGGGGGGAAAGGGGGGGAGGGGGGGGGGGCGCCAGTGGGGGGGGAGGACACGGCAGCGGAGGGGGGGGGGGCAAAGTCCGTGTTCTATATGGACAGCAAGCAACAGGGCCCCTTCTAGTCCGCGTCAGGTTGGCATTCTATACCGGCCCGGGTGCATGCCCTGTGGTACGCGATCAGGGCAGCGTCCCAGTCTTGGGCGATCGGGTATGTCCGTAGGCCAGCGGTCTCCTCTCTGTGTAGGGACACGCTCTCCGCACTTGCCCAGTTGCTAAAAGAGCGGCGCCAGTCTGCAGGGCGCGGTGGGTTGGCGTTTTTCCACCATCTCGTAATGAGGCGTTTAGCCGTAATGAGGCCTAAGTCCCAAAAGCGTGCCCGCAGCTTGGTTTGCTTGGTTCTCCTGTAGAGCCCCAGTAGGCATACTTCCCACGTCTTGGGGAGGGTTTCGCCCGAGGCCGCCGTCAGCGTGTCAGTGACCGCTGACCAGTACGAGGCGAGGTGGGCGCAGTTCCAGAGTGCGTGCAGGAAATCTGAGTCTAGGAGGCCGCATCTGGGACATGCCGATGAAGTGAGTCCGAAATAGCGATTCAGTTTGTCAGGAGACAAATATGCTCGATGAATGATATAATATTGGATGGTTTTAAATCGCGCGTTGCGGGGAACATTTCTAGCGCCCGCTAATATTGCGGTCCATTGTTTGTCCGTCCAGTCGGAGCCCCGGTCGGTCGCCCACTTCCCCCTCAGCCTTTGGGAGGAGAATTGAGTGAGGGTGTGCAGTGCCTGCGCTAGCCAGTGCACTATATGAGACCCATCGCCCATCACGTGTAGGTACTGGATGAGAAGATGAGTGGGCGGTTCCTGGCCCATGTCACCCCATGCCTTCGTCAGTTCATGTAGGAGTCCGGCGTGTGCCAGGAATTGACCCACTGGTAGCCCAGTGTCTGTGGACAGGGTCCCGAAGGGCAGCAGCACTCCGTCGCTATATAGGCCGCTCAGGTCGTCCAGGTCTGCCGCCGTCCAGCAGCGTAGCGCAGTCGAGGACAGTATGCTAGTGCCCAAGGGAGTTCCCAGTAGAGGTAGGTTCGGGGCGTAGGGCACTGTACCTTTGGTAAGTTTGAGGGCCCGCACAAAGCACCGCTTCGCGATCGCCACATGGACTTGGGCGGGGTGTCGCTCCTGCGTTAGGGGGTGGAAGAGTGTGAGCACCTGCACGGGGGACAGAGTGGTATCAGTCGTGGCCGTGTCTATCAGGTTCTTGCCGCTCAGCCAGTAAGCGACCCATTGCAGCTGGGCCGCCAAGTAATACAGCTCTTGGTTGGGGACGGCCAAGCCTCCAGCGTCCGTGGCTGCATATAGAGTCTTTAACGCTACCCGGGGTCTCCCTTTGTTCCAAATAAGGCGCCTGGTGAGGGTTTCCAGCTCTCTGAATATGCGCGCTGGCACATACACTGGCAGGTTAGCATAATAATAGAGGAGCCGGGGGAGCATAATCATTTTGGTCAGTGCCACTCTGGCCGGCACATTCAGTGGGAGGGAGTTCCAGAACGTGACCTGGGCCGTGAGCGAGGATATAGCCCTCACCAGGTTACCCTCCAGGAGATCCACGGGGTCTCGATATATCAAGATCCCGAGGTACCTGAATACCGTCGGGTGCCATCGGAGCGTCTCCCCCATCATGCGCACTTCACATTGCGGCATCTCGCTACTGAATGCGAAGGTCCCCGATTTGGCCCAGTTAACATGGAGCCCCGACATATCTCCAAAGGTGCGGAAGATGCCCGCGATCGCCTCAGGTATGCATGTGAGATCTCTGACATACAGTAGGAGATCATCGGCATAGAGAGACACCGAGTGCATGCCGTCCGCTAGTGGGATGCCCCATGCGGCGCCGGAGGCGCGGAGCAGCTCCGCTAATGGCTCCATCGCCAGGGCGAATATCATAGGGGAGAGGGGGCAGCCCTGTCTGGTACCCCGCCCAATGCGGATCCTGTCGGAAAACAACCGCCCAGTCCGGACACGCACTTCAGGCGCCTGATAGAGGAGCCCCACCATCTGGATATAGGCGTCGCCTAGTTCGTATTTCTCGAGGACTCGGAGGAGATACGGCCATTCCACCGAGTCAAACGCTTTTTCCAGATCGAGCACGATGCACCCTGAACGCGGCCAGGCAGGGGTCGCATATCGTTGGATCTTAAAAAACCGGCGTAGGTTGTAGGACGTGCTCCGGGTGGGCACAAAGCCATTTTGATCAGCGTGCACCAGCGTGGGGACCAACGGTGCAAGTCTCCGGGCGAGGGTCGCGGCCAATATTTTGTAATCGGTGTTGAGGAGTGCCAATGGTCGGTACGAGCCAAGGTCTGTCGCCTCCCTACCTGGTTTCAGCAGAGAGACCACGTTAGCTTCGTTTAGGGACGCCGGGAGCTCAGCATCTTCCAATGCCGCCTTATACATTCTCAACAGTTCAGGTATCAGCACCAGTGAGTAGGCTTTATAGAACTCCGCCGGGAGCCCGTCAGGGCCCGGCGCTTTGCTATTGGAAAGGGAGAAAATCACGTCTCATAATTCCTCACCGGTAATTGCAGCACCTAGCTCCGCTTGGTGGGCAGCAGTAGCTGTCGGGAGCCGTAGAGTCGCTAGTTAGTCCTCGATCTCCACCACGGTGGCCCGCAGCCGTGTGCTATACAGGGACTTGTAATGTGACGTGAACGCCTCGTGGATCTGTGTCTGGGTGTAGACCTCGACGCCTTGTGTCGTACGGATCGACAGGACCGGCGCAGACCGCGTGTCCTGCCGTATCAGCCATGACAGCAGTCTGCCAGGTTTGTCTCCCGCGTTGTGAGTGCGTGCGGAGTGGGCCGCAAAGTTAATGTTCTTTAGGCGCTCCATCAACGCAGCGTGATCCGCCCTGGCCGAGATCAGCTGGGAATCATCGCCTCCCGTCGCCTCCCGTTCTTTATCCAGTAGCGCCTCCTCCGCCCTTATCAGATCCCTCTCCACCTGACCTCGTAGGTCCGCCTGCACGCTAAGGCAGCCTTCCCGGGTGACTGCCTTGAAGGCGTCCCACTCAATTCTCGGGGAGGAGGCCGAGTCGGTGTTGTCTTCAAAATATTGTAAGATTCTCCTGGACATCTCCTCCCGGAATGGCGGGTCGAGTAGGAGGTCCGGCTGCAAGCGCCATGTGGGTATTGGCGGACGTGGGCGCCGCCATCCATAGACCAGTGTGTGCGGGTTATGGTCCGAGTGCGTCCGTCCCAGATAGTCAGCGTCAGTCACGGAGGAAAGCAGGTCGCGAGACAGCAGGTATCGGTCCAACCTAACATGCAGAGAATGGGCTCCCGAGTAATAGGAATACACCCGGGCGGTGGGATTCCTGACTCGCCAGGCATCGTGCAGATTCCATTGCGTCGCCCAATCGGTCAGGGCCTTGGATGTCGCTTGCGCAGGGGCGATTGCTGCTGGGGGGGACGAGCGGTCAAGGGAGACATCTAGTACGCAGTTGTAATCCCCACCCACCATCAAGGGTACGTCTGGCCAGGGCGCAATTACTGCCGACAAGCGCATGCAGAATTTCCCCTGTTCCACATTGGGTGCGTATATGGAGGCTATGACAATTTGCTGCCCGTCTAGTCTGCCCTGTATGAAGACATAGCGTCCCTCGGTGTCGATGTTGCTGTGTGTTAGTGCGAATGGAACCCCAGGTCTGACCCAGATCAGGGTCCCCCGCGCAAACGCTGAAAAGGTCGTGGCGTATATCTGCCCCCTCCACCGGCGGCGAAGTGCGGCCACCTCAGCAGCGACCAGGTGTGTCTCCTGTAGTAGTGCAATCTGGACCTGATGTCGCCTAAGGTATGAGTACACCTGGTATCTACGTGAGGGTGTGTGCATGCCCCTGACATTCCAGGTACAGAATTTAACCGTAGTCATCATAGCATGCATCGCGCCCAAGCACCCGGCCCCCCCCCAACCCCCAGCCCACCCCACCCGCACACACACAGCGGCCGCGGACAGTAGCCAATGTTACCCCACGCCCACTCCCACAGTCCCAGGGATGCACGTAGCAGCATTGCAATGTCCACACTAGTCTCAAAAGGAAGAACTTTAACAGAAACATAATACCAAAAGGGCAACGGCAAAACGAGTCGCCGCCCAGATGCTCTATCGAGCTTAATCAATCCGTGAGTTCAATGGGGGGATGCCAAAGTTCAGCACGTGAGTACTGCAAGTCAGTTCAAGTCGCCAAGGGAGCTGTGGCGGCTCCCCACCACGGGCGGTGTGACTAGGGGCACCAAATGTCAGTGGCAGTGTCCGCAGACAGGTCAGGGTTCCCAATGTCGCTGGTCTCGGACAGTCCACCCCTGGGGGGGATCCCATCTGCTACCTCCTCAGGGGGGGTCACTCACCTCTAGGGGCCCGTCCACCCCGCCAGATGCTTGCTCCCAGTGACGTACCAACGGGACCGCTCCTGCCCCTCTCTCGGTGTCACGGCGGACTGGGCCGGGCCGGTAGGCAGGGGGATCAGGAGTGGAGCTCAGATCATGGAGATGGGGCTGCATGTAGCCGCCGTGGGTCTCGGAAGTGTTGTTGTGGACCTCCGGACAGGTCAGCTTAGAAATCGACCAAACCGTCCCAGGATGCCAATCGCAATGCCCAGGCCTGGGCTAGGTTGAGGAGGGTCATTTATGCTATCAGATCCGATGTTTGGGGTGTGACAACCGGTAAGCCCTCAGTGGTCGGATCATCTGGCAGTCCGTATATGAAGTCGTCGTCCTCGCTCCCGCGTGATCTTGGGCTTGCGTTGGAGATCAGGATGGGCGATTGTGATCCACTAATCTCAGCCGTTCTCCGGATGGCCTCCCGATGTTCTATCAGTATTTGCTCTGGGGTAGGTCCGATTTCTGCGTCTGTGGTCGGCGACCCGGGCCTCGAGGCGTGCCGTTGTCTCCGCCTGCGGGTACCTCGATTTCGGCGCTGCTCCTTCGGCGCAGGCACGTAGTTCGCATCCACTTCCGAATCCAGCCAGGCCGCCGCCGCCTCCGGAGTGTCGAAGAAGTGGGTTTTGTCCTGCGCCATCACTCTGAGACGTGCCGGGAACAGCAAGGAGTACTTGAGAGCCAGGCGCCTGAGCCGTTGTTTCACCTCGAGGAACGATTGACGCCGGCGTTGGACCTGAATGGTGTAATCAGGGAAGAACATCACCTTGGCGTTGTCCACCTGTATGTCCGACAGTTTCCGCGTTTCGCGGAGAATGGCGTCCCGGTCACGGTAGTTCAGCACCCGCATGAGCATTGGCCTCGGGTTGGAGCCTTCTGGGGGTGGACGGGACGGCACTCTGTGCGCTCTTTCCACCACAAAATGTGGTGACAGTGTGCCTTCAGGCAGGAGCTCTCTGAGCCAGGTCTCCATATGTTCCGCCGTCTCCCTCCGTTCCCACCGTTCCGGAAGGCCCACTATGCGTACATTCTTTCTTCTGGCCCGTCCTTCAGCATCCTCCGCTCTGTCCTCGAGGAACTCCACCCGGTTGAGTAGGTCACGGACGTGCTTATCTGTTTGCGTCAGCTTGGGAGTGGTCTCTGCCATCGATTGCTCCAAGGCTGTGGTGCGGTCGGATAGTTTCTTGTGGTCCACTCGAAGGAGCGTTAAGTCCACAGCCACTTTATCGATCCTGTTCTCCAGCGACGTACGGGTTAGTTGCATGGATTCCTCCAGACGTTCCATGGCCGCCAGCATTGTGTCCAGTTTGGAGGCGGTTTGGTCAGCGTCTGTGTTCTTCACCATCTTTCCTTTGCTCAGTGTCCCACCGGTGCCGGTCTTTGCTCTGGTCCCCCCTGACATGTGGGTGGTCGTCACGGGGAGGCAGCCGGTCAGGCAGGCTTTCTCGGTGAACACTGTTGGGGCCTGTGCGTACTAGCCTCTCCTGGCCAGGTCGTCAGCTCAGCCCGTGCCGGGCGGTGCTCGGGATCCTGGGTGCCACCCGACGTTGCGTGGGGCACCGTGGAGCTCAGTGCCGGATTGGCCGAGGTGGAGAACGCGGGGGTGTACTGGGCGCTCACCCGCGTGGGCCTGGGCAGGTCCCCTGGTGTAAGGCCAATTGTGAGATGGGCTGTCTCGACGCGGCCACGGTCCATGTGCCGCGCGGGCCGGGCTCTTCAGTATTGGATGGGTCCAACGTTGTCCAGCGGTTGTATCTGAACAGCGGGTGGGTTCTGGTGTCCAGGAGGTGGGGCCACCCAGCTACCGTCGTCGATCACTCAGGCCCAGGGACGATGTCGACGGTGCGGGCCTCCAAGCAGTGGAGTGCGGTTGTCCTCCAGCTCCCGCCAGGTTCGGCGGGAAGCCCCCAGCGCCGGCAGGCAGGGCGGGTCAGCAGTGCAGGGCGCCGCGGGTCAGTGTGGCGTGCCAGCTCGCAGCCTCTGGGATCCCCGCGCCGTGGGTGCACCGGGGGTACCGGGCGCTGTGGTAATGTCTCGTCCCCCTCGCTGGGCCTGTGACAAGGCGGCGGGCGAGTGTGAGGGGCCAGGGGGCAAAGCGGGTCTGTGCTCACTGTGACCTGCTGGGAGCCAGGGGTAACGCCGACCAAATGGACCCCCAGGCGTCCGAGTGTCCCCCTCTCCGGTGCTCACTGGGCCTGGCTGGATGCCTCCAGGGTCGGTCGGCAGGGCGGGTTGATTACGCCGCCGTCGTGGGCCAGGGTCGGATGCCTTGCAGTTGAATCTGGGGCCCCTGCACGGCCGGAGCGCTGGTGGGCGGCCGGCGTCGCGGCGTGATCTCCTTCCCCTCCGGATCGCGCCGGGGAGTGCCCTCGTGTTGCGGCCTACCTCGTTGGGCCGGATCCCCGGTCCTGGGTAGTTGGGGCCGCCGACCGGAAGTGAGCCCTGGGCGGGCAGATGCAGCGACAACTGACGGTCGGAGGGGCCGGTACTCCGATCCTCTTGAAATTTCTAGGGATGGCTGGGCAGGACCCCGGGTGCACTCGGTCCGAGTTTGGGCCAGAATGCACAGGAATTGGAGGAGAAATCGCCCGTGGAAGGGGAGCTTCGCTCGGAGCTCTACCCGGGCACGTCTGCTTACATCGCGCTCTTGGCCACGCCCCCCTCCCTACTTAATGATTATTCTTCGGTCTCTGGATATAAACTAAATATTGATAAATCTGAGGTCCTCCCTCTTAATAAGTTATGCCTCCCCCATATGTTTGAGGGCTTAGGATTTGAATGGAACTCCAAATTTGTCAAATGTTTGGGTATTTTATATGCTAATACCATTAGAGAGACCATCAAAATTAATCATTCCGATATCCTTAAAAAACTTTCTTCTCTCATAGACCATTGGTCCCCTCTTTTTCTTTCGTGGTGGGGTCATCTGTCAACTACTAAAATGATGTTGCTTCCTATTGTTAATTTTTCTCTTTCTATGCTTCCTGTCTCTCTTTCCCACTACTTTTTAAAATCCATTAATCGCCTTTTTCCAAAATTTCTATGGAATAATCGTAAAGCCAGAGTCTCGCTTTTCCGTCTTCAACAGCCTAAAAGCCTGGGCGGTGTCAATTTTCCTAATATCTCACGTTTCCACTCTGCCTTTACCCTTAAACAGATCTGGCCCTTTCTTACTGATTAGTCCTCTCCTCCCTTAACGGCCTGGAGTACTCTAGAATTAGCCCAACTTTCTCCCTTCTCTCTCCTTACAGCAACCTGGCTATCCCAGCCTCCTGTGCAATTTATATCCCCCATTTTCAAGCATTCCAAAGCCCTAACACTTTTACTTTTTCGTTCTTTTTCTTCCCCTTCTGATATTCACTTGTGTACTCCGATTTGGTACAATAAATCTCTCAAGATCAACAATAGAGCGCTTTTTTGGAAGGAAAGGATTGATAAAGGCATTATTACTTATGATCATTTACTCCCCAATGCTTCCTTACGATCCTTCCAGGATCTATGTGACTCCTTTGGTTTAACCAATAAACACTCTTCTCACCTTAAACTGCTTCTTCCTACCCTGTCCTCCACTATTTTACAGGATTTTCGATCTCCCTCTGGAACACCCCTCCCCTTCTCTCCGCCAGATTTTACTAGTCCATCTAGAGCCTCTGCTATCTACAGACTACTCTCCCCTTCTCCCAATGATAGGCAAAAGTCCACTTTGGAACTTGTGTGGTAACTGGACCTTGGCCAAACCTTTTCCCCACAAATATGGGATACCATCTGGTCTAAAATACATTCAGTCTCTCGCTCAGCCAGTACCACACAGACTTTTTATTTTTTCTATAATAGGCTTTACTATACTCCATCTGATTTGTGCAAATTTAAACTATTAGATTCTAAAAAATGTTGGTCGTGTTCATGCGACAATCGTGATCTATTACATATGTTTTTCCATTACCCTAGGGTTAAACTACTCTGGTCCCGTACAATGTTCCCTCTAATTTTTTTCCTCTGTGTGCGGCAGTGTAGGGTCTCTGTGCGCTTCAGACGTGGCTATGTGCGCCAGGAACCACACCGCGCGTGTGTACAGCACCAAATATCACTACAAACGTTTGCTTAAAACCCTAGTAGCCCAGCTCTGTTGAGAAAAGATATTTTATTCCTCTCTCTGCTGTAACATTTCCTATACATGGCTTTACACAGTATGATTCTGTGTAATGTGTATGCGATGTAAAGTTCTTAACACCTTACACTGGTATGAGTGGCGCTATTAAACAAAATAAGTATGAAAGAGAGAGGGGTTTTGGAGACTTGAGGGTCACTGTTAAAGGTTGGTAATGAGAGTATCCGTGGCTGAGGTGGTCATTGGGGCGCCAACAAACACAGTCACAGCAGGCCCACCAGCACTAAAGCCGGCCCTGTTCAAATGGCACGAATAATTACAGTGAAATTATGAAAACATCCCACATTGCAATTTGAAACCTTGGCAGCTATGTTGCTGCATTTCTTTTCTTAATACGGTTGGGCTGCGGGGTGATTGTGTGCATTTGTTAAGGTTTTCGTGTGAATTGCAGCTCATGATGGGTGCTGCGATTAACATGAAAACTTTAACAAATGCACAGGGACATCCTAGGATTTTGAGTGCCAGGGCCAAACTTATTTCCAGGGCCCCTGATTTGAATAGCTTTGGATTTATGATCCAATTTCAGCTTTTATTATGACCTTTTCGGCCAGGTCACCAACACTGCAGAGGCACACTGGTCCAAATTCTAAATGTGCTTCCATGTAATATTCAGAGATAGTTGGATGTAAGTAAGTAAGTAAGTAAACTGAGCTTATAAAGCGCATGGTTATACTGACCAGTGTGTCCCCGCCCTGTAGTACCAGCCTAGCACAGCCTCCCTTGCCATCATATATCCCTTTCCCCCGGACAATCCTCTCTGGCCTACCCCCTAGGGAATAAGTAGGTTTTCAACTCTTTGCGAAAAGCCAGCTCGGAGGTTTCCAACTGAAGCGTCAGAGGTAATCTGTTCCATTGTTGTGCTGTCAGAAAGCGAAACAAGAGCCCTCCCATTCTCGCTCTTCTGATCTTAGGGTCCTTAACCTGTCCCAACCCGCTAGATCTCAATTGCCGGGTCGGATTGTATAGGGTTAGCAGGTTCTGGCGATAACGGGGCCCTTTCCCCTGTGTGATCAGATGACTCAAACATAGGGCTTTGAACTGCACCCGTTCTTTCACTGGCAGCCAGTGTAGCGTCTGCAGAGCTTTCTTAGAGGGAGCTCTCTTTGGCAGCATCCACATCCAGACAAGCTGCCCCATTCTGTATGCACTGAAGCCTCTGGATGCACCTCACATTTGCTCCCAAATAGAGGGCATTACCATAGTCCAGCCTCGAAGTTACCAATGCATGGACTAAGGATTTTCTAGCTATTGATCCAGAGTCTTCCTGAGGCCCTGCAAGATGCCAAAACAGGTGCCTGCAACTCGTCTAGTGTGGTACTCGAACGAGGTTTTAGAGTTAATCCATAACCCCTCGTTCCTGACTTGTTCACTGGGTGAGGGTAGAGGGCCAAGCGTCTGAGGCCACCATGCCGAAGTCCATACTGACGGTGCCTTCCCAACAATCAGCACCTCGGTTTTATCACCGTTCAATCTGAGACAGTTGCTAGCCATCCTGACCGCCAGTTCTTGTAAACAAGATGTGAAATTACTGGCTGCACTCTCAGCTGGCTGTGCCAAAGCCACAACCAGCTGAGTGTCGTCTGAATATGCCACAACTTCCACCCCATATTTATCGGTAATCTCTGCCACTGGCGCTATATAAAGATTAAAAAGGGTCGGGCTAAGGCTGGACCCTTGAGGGACCCCTTGCTTCAGGCTTGTAGCTTTTGACCTTTATGGTCCCTGTGCTACTTGGAAACTACGATCATGAAGAAAGGATTCCAGCCATTCCACCGCCTTACCAGCCACTCCTTCCCTATTCAGACACTGCAGCAAAGTGTGATGCGCTACAGTGTCAAATCCGGCACTTAAGTCAAGTAAAATTAGTGCCGCCGTTTGACCCTCATCTACGTGTCTACGTAGAGTCTCCGTGGAGAAGAGTGGAGCTGACTCCGTCAAGTGGAATGCATGGAAGCTAGCTGCATGGGATGGAGCAGCTTATGAGTGTCAATATGGGCTGTCAGTTGTTGATTAACAGCCTTCTCCGCAATCTTGGCGAAGTAGGGAAAAAGCGAGATGGGGTGCAGGTTGTTTAACTGCTCCATACTGATGTTCGGCTTTCTTTTCAAAGTGAGCACCACTGCCTCCTTCTATGTTTTTGGCACCCTACCTGAGCTATAAGAGAGTTCTAACAAGTGTCTGATATATGGCTCCAAAGTCTCAGTGCTACCCCTTAAAACTTTAGCCGGCGCAGTGTCTTTAGGCAAGCCAGATTTAATACTAGTCGCTATCTTGCTCAGCGTGTCCCAAGCCGGGTCCCTATAGGCCACCAGACAGTCTGTGTATTTAAAATTGTAACATAGCCTGAAGGAAAAGGAGAGGAGACTAGTGAGAAATAGGATTTAGTGGCAGGGAAAGGGGGAGAGAGGAACAAAGTAGAAAAAAAGTCAGGGCGCAAAGATGAGAAATGGGGAAGGGGTAATGAAGAAATTGGTAAGAGAGGGACAGAAAGAAAGACAGCCAGATGCTTTGGAGAACTGGGAGGGAGAACGGAGAATGGAAAACTGGTAAGAGAGAAAGCAAAGAACAGGCAGTGAGAGGGAAATGGAGACAAGAATGGGATGGGGAGAAGGAAAGTGGGTAAACGTGGAGTGGGATTGATATGAGGAAGAAGAAAAAGAAGAGAAGGAGACGGCGAGAGCAGCTGGGGAGTGGAAGAAAAAAGGACAAAAGATATGTCAGAGAAGACAGCAAGTGTGGTATGGCAATGCTTCAGAAGTAGCGTCTCTGCATATCGACGTTGGGGTGTTCTATAAGGAGCCTTTTTCGCCATCTTGTTGTTTCTAAATGCTTGCTCTATGTAACCGTGCTCACCTGAATAAACTAAGAAGGGTGGAAGGTTGGTTAGGTTACATTGGGTATCAGAGCGCTTTACATGAGCACCAGTTTTGTTACAGGACACATTTTTGTTAGGCATGGGGAGATGAAGTGATTTGCCCATCATCGTTGTTTAGACTCGAACCCGGTTCCCCAGCTTCGAAGTCGACCGCTCTAGCCATAAGGCTACATCCTCTCCGCCCTAGCAGTCTAAAGGCAGTTTGACCAAGATATCTTCACTTGAACATTTTACTAATTTTTATGACATCAAAAGCTCAATCGAAACAGCAAGAAAAGGCACAAGGTTAAGAGAAATTCTATATAAGGGTCATAGAAATTCATTCATATGGGAGCACTCCCAGGGAAAAAAGATTATACTATCTCCCTGCAGATCACCAAGGGCCTGATCTACTAATCAATTCTCGTAAGCAACTACATTTTATTACCGACTCTGATTGGATCATACTCTCAAAAGCCCAGTAATAAGACACACTTGTGATAAAAAGCTGTCTATCGTGCTCCACACACACACAAACATTACAGAGTTATTTCACCAACGTTGGTCCCGGTTTGCAAGGTATGGTATATGCTTTGCTAAAATAAATTCTTGAAACATGAGCCAAGATACACAAATATTACGAGTGGGCTTTTATGTAAATTACAGGAGACAGAACACCAGGGGCATATTTACAATTACTGGCTCATACCTGCATATCAGCAAGGATGCGCCAGTAATTGTGCGCCGCAGCTCCACCACCCTGGATGCGCCGCATTTACAATGCGGCGCACATTGGGGCAAAACAGCACAGATGCGTCACGCATCTGTTCTGTAAAAGCGGCGCATTGCTGGAGTTGCGCCGAAAGCGTGACACAGCTCCAGCAATGCTCTCGGGGGGCCCTATCTTGTGAATGCTGTGTCAATACTTACGCCTGCTTCAAGCAGTGGCAGGGTTTTGACGCAGCATGGGGCCCAAAGTGACTGAGTGAAATCTTGTAGATTTTACTCAGCCACTTTTAGGAGGCGTTCCTGCGCCGGAATCCCCCCCCTGCGCAGAAACGCCTCCTTCTGGTGCAGGGCTTTAGAACATGACGCATCTCCCAGATGTGTCATGTTGTAAATACCCCACACCATGGCGCATCTTTTGCGCCGCCGCTGAGTCTCATGTGACGAAACAGCGGTGTAAAACAGGCGCAAGGGGCTTGTAAATCTGCCCCCAAGTTGTTTTCCCATTCTTTCACAACAGGTTGCTCAACAGGCGGTGGGAGGAGCAGAAACAATTAACACGTGGAACTGAGTGTACTAGGCAAATGTATTACTGTCAATGGAACTCGAGGCAAATCGGACTATCAGCATTAATAATAAAATGTAACTTGGACCTCTTCCCAGCCCTTTATTGTTAACAAATAACATTTCAACAAGTGCATGGTGAGAAAATTGTAAACAAAAGGATGCAGCTTGTTGGTTACCTGTGCAAATTATTAACTAGATTTCTTCTCTGGGAAGCATGATGCACAAGATTAATACAGGCACACTGATCTGTGGCCCATTAATTGGTGCTTATCACCTGTCCATGATATCTGAGAGAAAATCCAAGAGCCAAACTGGGTAAGAAACCAGCACCGATAGGCTGGTCTTTGATGGCATGCTGCCCTGTAAGCCCATATGTGCATGATGTTACTTGTGCCATATATCTGGATGCAATGACAGAAACGGAGAAATACGAGTAAGGTGGCACACTACGCTAAGCACAGAAAGGTATAAATCACCCCTCAGCTGCGCTCTATTAAGTAGAGAAATGCAGCAACTCTACAAACACAGCGTGTGCTTTTCACGTCGTGTTTGAAGAGTTGCTGCATTTCTTTTCTTAACAGAGCTGGGCTGCGGGGTGATTCTGAGGCTTTGTTAAAGTTTTCAGGTTAATTACAGTCCCAGACGGGCGCTGTGATTAACCAGCTCTTCTCAGGAACTTGGAGATTTCTTCAAGCAAGGGCCCAAAACAAATTCCTTCCCCTCTCCTTGGCAGCAAAGCAAAAGCAGGTCAGTCCAGCAGACCACCAGCAGGACAGGCTTCCTCCTTCAGTTTCAGCTTTCTCCTAGGCAGAGGTTCCTTCTTGATTCCAGGATGATCTAATTTTCTGTAGTTTGGTGTCCTGTACTTATACCCCAAAACGTATTTGTTCCCTTTGTGCAGGAGTGCTCTGAGCCCGGTCTGAACCAGTTATGGGTGTTCCTTGAGCACTTTGTTTTCCTGGCATCTCCTTTCCTTTCAGAGAGGGGGGCAGGGTTGTCAGCCACCCAGCAAGAGATGGAGCCAGCATTGTGGAAGGCAGGCATAGCCCTATTCAGGCCCATGTGCTACCCCCTCCCACCACTCTAGATGCAGATGGAGCTATTTAGCCCAGGGATGACCCACTCAGCCTCTGGGAGCCAACCAGCCCCTGCCACTCACAAACCACACAGTCAATTCACAAACAGTCCAAGGCACACAGAAAGGTCAGACAAGAGAACAGCAACTTTCTAAAAGTGCTGTTCTCAAACACGGGATTTAAAAATCACCTTTCCTAAAAGACGTGTTATTAAATTCTGAGTTCAGGGATACCAGACTTTTATGTCCTACCTTGCTCCTATGGGAAGATATGCTGGTTGCCACTGTAGCCAGCATTCTCTCTGATAGCCCATCGGCAAGGTAGCCTTACAATAGTGAAAAATGAAAATGGCTGTCAATCACTACCAGAGCATGTCACCTGCACTAGTACATGCTCTACCTTTCACATACACTGCACCCTGCCCAAGTGGGTACCTTGGGCCTCCATAGGGGTGACCAATGTGTACAGAAAGGGAAGGGTTAGGCCTGGTCAGTGTGGAAACTGACCAGGAGGACATGGCAGTTCACAGACTGCACACAGGCACTGCGTTGGCTGGCCTGAGACACCATTTGAGGGCTACTCATGTGGGTGGCACAATCAGTGCTGCAGGCCCACTAGTAGCATTTGGATCACCAGCCCTGGCACACTCAGTGCACTTTACTAGGGACTTCTTGGTGATACAAATTTGCCAATCATGGATAACCAAATACAATCACAATTTACACAGGGATAACTTGCACTTTGGCACTGATCAGCAGTGGCAAAGTGCCCAAAGCATCTATACCAGCAAAAATGAAATCCAGCACAGCATCAAAAATACAGGAGGTAGAGGCAATGATAGGGGGAAACCACATCAAAGATGCCTGGTCTAACACTTGTCCCATAGAGGTTTGGAAGGTGCTCCAGAAGCTAAGATGAGAGCATATTTTCTGTAAATTCACATTATCTTATTTATGTGATAATGAAGTCTGACATTCTCAGTAAACATGTACATCCAACAAGGGCAGTGTTCTACTGCAACTTCCCAAAGTGTTCTAAAGAACAACTAAGGCACTAACAGCCTTACTATTGACAAAATTATGGCACACATGAAGCCATCCTGATTGGAATAAACTGCTAACACTTAAAACATTTATTTTAAAAAGGAACAAAATAAGTGGGTTTATTTTGTCATATAAATTATGGTTAGTGCTGTAGAAAGTAAAATTAGGACATGTTTTAAGTGATATCTCACATATCTTCCTGTTATATTTCAACAGGAGCAGCCTGTCAGTTGATTGCTTTGTGTTCTACTGCTGCTTCCCAGAGTGTTCTAAAGAACAACTAGAGCGCTAACAGCCTTACTAATGACAAAAGTATGGCACACCTGAAGCCATCTTGATTAGAATAAACTGGTAACACTTAAAACATTTATTTTAAAAACGAATAACATGAGGGGGTTCATTTTGTCTTAGAAATTATGGTTAGTGATGCAGAAAGAAAAATTAGGGCATGTTTTAAGAGAGATCTCAAATCCTCTTCTATTTAATTTGAAAGTTCTGACATGCAGACTGAACAATCACTTTCAATACCAGCAGGAGACTTCCAGCTAACTCCCTGGTGAGCACTACCTCCTACACTACTCAAACACAACTGCGCTACCCTAAACCCTAAAACACTAGCCCAGCACGAGCCCCTACACTACACAAACACCACTGCACTACCCTAAACCCTAAAACACTACCCCCTACAGTAGACAAACACCACTGCGCTTCCCTTAACCCTAAAACACTACCCGCAGCATGACCCCCCATACTACCCAAACACCACAAACCCTAAATCTACCCCCAGCATGACCCCCTACAGTACCCAAACACCACTGCGCTACACTAAACCCTAAAACACTACCCCCTACATTACACAAACACCACTGCACTACTCTTAACCCTAAAACACTACCCCCAGCACAACCCCCTACACTACACAAACACCACTGAACTACCCTAAACCCTAAAACACTACCCCCTACTCTACACAATTACCACTGCACTACCCTAAACCCTAAAACACTACCCCCAGCATGACCCCTACACTTCACAAACACCACTGTACTACCCTAAACCCTAAAACACTACCCCCAGCACAAACCCACACACACTATACAAACATCACTGCACAACCCTACACTCTTAATCTACCCCAGCACCACCCCCTACACTATCCAAACACCACTGCACTACCCTAAACCCTAAAACACTAACCCAGCACTACCCCCTACCCTACACAAACACCACTGCACCACCCTAAACTCAGAATCTACCCCCACCATGACCCTCTACATTACACAAACACCACGGCACTACCCTAAACACTAAATCTACCCCAGCACGACCCCCTACACTACCCAAACACCACTGTGCTACCCTAAACCCTAAAAAGCTACCCCATACACTACACAAACACCACTGCACTACCCTAACCCCTAAGAGACTAATCCCAATATGACTCCCTACACTACACAAACACCACTGCACTACCCTAAACACTAATTCTACCCCCAGCACGACTGCCTACAATACCCATTCACGACTCCACTACCCTAAACCCTAAAACAGTACCCCAGCATGACCCCCTACACTACCCAAACATCATTGCACTACCCTAAGCCTTAAATATACCCCAGCATGACCCCCTACACTACCCAAACGCCACTGCACTACCCTAAAACACTACCCCAGAAGGACCCCTTACACTACAAAAACACCACTGCAATACCCTAAATCTACCACCAGCACGACCCCCTACACTACACAAACACCACTGCACTACCCTAAACCCTAAAACACTACCCCAGCACAACTCCCTAAACTACACAAACAACACTGTACTAACCTAAACCCTAAAACACTACCCCCAGCATGACCCCCTCCCCTACCAAAACACCACTGCACTACCCTAAACCCTAAAACACTACCCCCAGCACAACTCCCTAAACTACACAAACAACACTGTACTAAGCTAAACCCTAAAACACTACCCCAGCACGAACCCGCAAACACCACACAAACACCACTGCACTACCTAAACCCTAAATCTACCCCAGCACAACCCCCTACACTACCCAAACACCACTGTACTACCCTAAACCCTAAAATGCTACCCCCAGCACAAACCCGCAAACACTACACAAACACCACTGCACTATGCTAAACCCTAAAACACTACCCCCAGCACGACCCCCTACACTACACAAACACCAGTGCACTACCCTAAACCCTGAATCTACACCCAGCACAACCCCTACTATACCCATTCATTACTGTACTACCTTAAACCCTAAAACACTACCCATGCACGACCCCCTACAATACCCAAACACCATTGCATTATCCTAAACCTTAAATCGAACCCAGCACAACCCCTTACACTACTCAAACACTACTCTACTACCCTAAATGAATACCTCAGCACGACCCCCTACACTACACAAACACCACTGTACTACTCTAAGCTCTAAATCTACCCCCAGCACGACCCCCTACACTACATAAAAACCACTGCACTACCCCGAACACTAAATCTTCCCCCGAGCACAACTCCCTACACTACACAAACACCATTGCACTACCCTAAACCCTAAAACACAATCCCCAGCCCAACCCCTACATTACACAAACACCACTGCAGTTTCCAAAACCCTAAAACACTACCCCCAGCATGAGCCCCTACACTACCCAAACACCACTGCACTACCCTAAACCCTAAAACACTACCCCCAGCACAACCCCATACACTACACAAACACCACTGCACTACTAAACCCTCAGTCTAGCCCCAGCACAACCACCTACACTACCCAAACACCACTGTGCTACCCTAAACCCTAAAACACTACCCCAGCACAACCCCACACACTACCCAAACACCATTGCACTACCCTAAACCCCAAAACACTACCCCCGGCACGACACCCTACACTACCCAAACACTACTACACTACCATGAACCTTAAAACACTACCCCCGGCACGACCCCCTACACTACCCAAATACAACTGCGCTAACCTAAACCCTAAAACACTACCCCCGGCACAACCCCTACACTACCCAAACTCCACTGCCCTGTTGTGTGTTTTAAGTTGAGGAATTAATTCCTCTTCAATCTTGAGGGTCCATGGGGGAAACTAGCCCACTAGGTACCTCCAGTATGTGCCAGGGAGCTGCGTTGCAGAGAGGTGTTCTGAGGCCACGCCCCTTTTTACACCTCTCGGCAATGCAGCTCTGTGGCGCTTAATGGAGGGAGCTGGTGGGCTACTTGCACCCCAGGGACCCTCAGTATTCAAGGGAAGTTAATCCCCCAACTTAAAACATGCCATGGGGCACGTTTGCACAGTGGGGAAGGGAGGGGGCGGGGCCTGAGTTCACATGAGTGCAAACACACCCTGTGGCGCGGTTTAAGTTGGGGAATTAATTCCTTGTCAATCCTGAGGGCCCTGGAGGCCAATTAGCCCACCAGGTACCTCCAGTAAGTGCCACGGAGCAGCGTGGCAAAGTGTTGTAAAAAGGGGCATGGCCTCTGAACACCTCTCTGCAATGCAGCGTCTTGGCCTTTCAATACTAAGGGTCCCTGAGGGCCAAATAGCCCAACAGGTATCTACAGTATGCGCCAGGGAGCTGTGTTGCAGACAGTTGTTCAGAGGCCACGCCCCTTTTTAGACCTCTCTGCAATGCAGCTCTGTGGCGCTTACTGGAGGTACCTAGTGGACTAGTTTGACCAAAGGGACCCTTAGGATTGAAGGGGACTTAATCTCTCAACTTAGAACGGTGACAGGTTGTGTTTACACAATGGTGAAGTGAGGGGACGAGGCACTGACGTGATGTGTGCAAACACGCCCTCTGGCGCATTTTAGGTTGGGGAAAAAATTCCACTTCAAATCTGAGGGAAGGTGGGGGCCAAGTAGCCCACAAGGTGCTCCCAGGAAGCGCCACTGGGCTGCGTTGCAGAGAGGTGGTGCAGGCCGTGCCCCTTTTTACATCTCTCTGCTACGCAGCACTGTGGTGCTTACTGGATGTACTATGAATTCCGATTTACTTACCTGTTATCAGGAGAGACCTCAGTGCTGCATCTTTGAGCCCAGTACTGATCCTGAAAAGTAATTCTAACTATACTTACCAGTAACTTGAATTTCCTTCCAAAGGCTAACATTGACTAGTTTCACTGTGGAGTTTTCGAACTTTAAAACATTCACCTAAAATCATCCGAACAACGAATTCCGATTTACTCACCTGTTATCAGGAGAGAACCCAGTGCTGCATCTTTTAGCCCATCACTGAACCTGAAAAGTAATTCTAACTGTACTTACCAGTAACTTGTATTTCCTTCCATAGGAATCCATTGTCTGGTTTTCACCAGAAAAGTTTTTAAGTGTTGATTTTTACAAACTACAAATATTCCTTATAAATCGCCTGTATGACTTAAACGCATTCTTTTAACTGTTTACAGGAGCTGCATGAGTGCTGGATCCAGGATCCACCACTGAGTAAGGAAAAGTAACGATAACACTACTTACCCGCTAAGTGAATTTCCTCCCATAGGATAACATTGGTAATTCTATGTGAAAAAGTTTCTGTCAACTTTTTAAATACAATAATATTCCTTAAAAATCACTACTGCAACCAAAGCGCTTTTACTCAACTGTTTACAGGAGATGTCCAAGGACTTCATTTAGGCTCCAGTCCTGTGGTTAGAAAAGTAATCCATAAAGTAACTAATTGCATTTAACTAGAAATTCCCATTGAGCTCAATGTTGTATTGTAATTGAAATTGTGTTGCCCATTGCAACAACTATAAGTACTATACTTAAAAGTCTATTGCCTATTTCCAAAGTTTTTAAACTAAAGTAATTCATTCTGAGAAGGTGTATTTTGTAATGTAATGTATAATGTAATTATAATGTAATTTAAAAAATAAAATATCTAAAAGATAAATAGTGTAAAAAAATGTGTAAATCAGTGTCAACAAAAATAAATATAACAATTCATAAATTTAAAATTAGTCATTTACAAAACCTTTGAACTTCACTGAAAAAACCATAGTTTTCAGAAATGTTATAGTTAGGAATTAGCATTAAAAACCTTTGAAATTCACTGAAAAAAACCATAGATTTGAGGCCTGATATAGTTAGGATTTAGCATTTAAAAAACATTGAAATTCACTAAGAAAACTATAGGTTTTAGGGGTATTATAGTTAGGAATTGGCATTTAAAAAAACCTTTGAAATTCAGCGAAAAAAACATAGGTTTTAGGGGTGTTATAGTTAGCTGGACATTTCACTCATGCAAAACCATTGAAGTTCCTCCGATATAATTAGTTGTGCTAACTATAACTCACGCGCCCACAATCTACTGCTGATGATGTCACATATTACATCATTCATGACATGGTCAGTGACATCACTGATGACATCAGTGATGTCATCAGTGATGTTACTGACCATGTCATGAGTGATGTAATATGTGACGGTATCAGCAGTGCATTGCGGGGGCGCAAGTTATAGTTAGCAGAACTAACTATAACAGAGGAATTTCTATGGTTTTGTACGAGTGAAATGTCCAGCTAACTGTAACACCCCTGAAACCTATGGTTTTTTTCAGTACATTTCTAAGACTTTTTTAAATACTAATTTCTAACTATAACGTGCCTAAAACCTATGTTTTTTCATTGAATTTCAAAGGTGTTTTAAAAGCTAATTTCTAACTATAACATGCCTGAAACCTATGGTTTTTAAAGTGAATTTCAAAGGTTTTTTAAATGCTAGTTTCTACATATGCCTACAGAGGTAGGACATGTGATGAAAGAAGAAACAACGCACAGAAAGAAGAAAAAGAAAGACAAAGAAAAGTGCAGGAAGAAGCAAGAAATGTGTAGAAAGAACCAACAGAGGAGCAGAAAGAGGCCTTGTTGCAAATTCATCCTGTACCCACAATTTTTCAGACGGGTACTGGTGGTAACTGACGCTGACTAATGAGGCCTAGAGCCAGTGCTATGCTAAAAGATACTTAGAATACAGTCAAAACACCTACATACACTAGGGAACACAATGCGTTGAGATACCCCCGTGATTACCATGACCTCCTCTGTAAGGCCCTAGTACATAATAGGGCAGAGGGATTAAAACTACCTCTTTAAACGTGCTATGGGCGCGTTTGCAAAATCGACCTAAAAAAAGACCCCACCCATTTTAATTATTCTGTTTGGAACAGTTGATAAGAGACATCTCTTCTTCCAGAGCTGGTTTTGCAACTTTTTGGGTGTTTTTAAAAAATTGCATTGGAGAAATGGCATCTGGTTCACAAGCTCCTCATCATTCTTCAGATGAAGATATCTTGGAGGAAGATCTACCCAAGCAGAGGCCTGAATCAGTGGTATGGATATTTTTCACCTTTCCTGCTGAAGAAAAAAAGGTCAACGCAAGAAAAGTCACATGCTTGCTGTGTGACAGGTTCCTGTCGCGAAGCAGTGACAAGAAACACTCCTATGGAACAGAGACTATGTATAAACATCTGCAGACCATTCATCCAAAGAATCTGGCACGAGAAGAAATGAGCCGTGCATCAAAAAATCCACCACCAGGCACTGCTAGAAACTCAGGAGTGTCCACTTCATCACCACCAGTATACATTCACCCAGAATTTGCTTATCTTCAGCAGCACTGCACTAAGTGCAAAACCATCATCTGTTATGGTGAAAGTCAGTGGACGCTGTTTGTGCAGCTCAACGGAACCACAAATGCACATTTTTATTATTTTTTTGTTTTTGGAAGATGTTGAATTCCAAAAGCTAACTGTTTACTTAGTTCATTTTTTGTTTAATTTTTAAAAAACACCCAAAAAAGTACAAAATTGTTAAAAAGCTACAATAAATAGAAAACAAAATACAGAAGAAAAAGAAAAGTTCAGAACTACCTTATCTGGTTTAAAAAAAAAACTAAAATTGCATGGTAATGTCTGAAATTCTGGTTGAATGTATGTGTAGAGCATGATTGACTGAAAGAATGCATTTGT
Organism: Lissotriton helveticus; assembly: GCF_964261635.1. Lineage (NCBI taxonomy): Eukaryota > Metazoa > Chordata > Amphibia > Caudata > Salamandridae > Lissotriton > Lissotriton helveticus. The sequence goes on along the minus strand of NC_136059.1, from coordinate 1,582,506,143 downwards.
ACTGTATGGTGAATTTATAGGGGCAGATCTATGAGGAAGTGCTGCAGCGTGACACTGCAAGCCCTTTAGCTGCACTGCACTGTGGCATTTCTGAAGCACAGGGATGTGACATATTTACATGAATGTGTCGTAATTCTGTGCTCCCTCTGCACTAGCACACAAACTGCAGCCATGCAGTGATGCAGGCACCCTTGCACCATGGTGCAAGGATATCTGTGTTGTGGGGAGATTATGTTTGTGCAGGAAGGGACTACTTCCTGTACAAAAACAATCACTAAAGGAAATTTTCCTCCTTCAATGTGTGCTGTGGAATGCAGCATGCATTGAAAGAGGAAAAAATGAGGAAAAATGAAAACATTTTTCCTTGTTGTGCCTCACTACACCACCTCTAGGGTGGAGCACCATTCACACATATCTACAGATTTACACTTTCTTGTAAGTCTTGAGATGTGCTATTCCAAGGGTATTGTGTGGGAACAGACCCAGCAAGACCCACGGAACGCACCTTCAACGCAAAGTGCTGCGTTTGAATGGGTCGTATTTTCAAGGAGAGGAAAAGCCACGCAGGGTGGCTTTTCCTCTCCTTGTAAATATGGAGGAGTCCCCAGCCCCATCACTGCATTACAAAAAGTGATGTACTGGTGGCGCAGGGGACTTGTAAAGCTGCCCCATAAGTGCTTAGGTATTGGCAGAGTGATACAATAAGAACATAGTGCTGGATGGCTGATTGACGAACTGCATGAGACTGACGGGAGGTATCCTAGGCAGCATGAGTACTACTTCAGTATTTAGTGGAGTGTACCAATAGTATGTATCTGCTTAGAGGTTTGTAGGGATTGTGCACAGAATATTGTACGTGTACTTGTGTTGGTGCTAAGGTCATTCTATAAGAACATCACTAGTAATTAGAATGATCACAGTGCTGCAAACAGTTCTCAGTTAATTTGTAAGTGTTTAGGTATTGTCTCAATGCCTGAGTCATTCTGCAAGTGCATAGACAGTGACTGGGTTCCTAGAGTTCTTTTAGTTGACAGCAGGATAAGTTTATAAGTGCTTCTGTTTCAGAAGAGTGATTAGATAAAGACATGCTACAGTCAGGAAGATTGTAGGAGTAGACACAGACTCACGGTGTGATTCCAAACAAGCATGACTATTACCTGGACTTTTGCAGGACTGACTCAGTAGTCTGCAAGGGGTTAAGGGCCACATACATTGTGCACAATTGACTTACCACTGCTTTTCTCAATGCCTGAGTCAGTCTGCAAGTGCATAGACGGTGACTGGGTTCCTAGAGTGCTAGTAGTTGACTGCAGGATACATTTATAAGCACTTATGTTTCAGCAGAGTCATTAGATAAGGACATGCTTCTGTCAGGATGATTGTAGGAGTGGACAGAGCCATAGAAGAGGTCCGCAGAGCTGCTTTAGAGACAGAGAACCAGGTCAGCTGAGCCGTTGTAGAGCCAGAGACTCAGGTCAGCAGAGCTGCTGTAGAGCCAGATAACCAGGTCAGCAGAGCTGCTCTAGAACCAGAGGCACGGGTCAGCAGAGCTGCTCTAGAGCCAGAGACCCAGGTCTGCAGAGCTGCTCTAGAGGCCAAGAACCAGGTCGGCAGAGCTTCTGTAGAGCCAGAGAAACCAGGTCAGTAGAGCTGCTTTGGAGCCAGAGAACCAGGTCAGCAGAACTGCTTTAGAGCCAGAGAACCAGATCAGAAGAGCTCTTTAGAGGGAAAGAACCAGGTCAGCAGTGCTGTTTTGGAGCCAGAGAACCAGGTCAGCAGAGCTGCTCTAGAGCCAGAGAACCAGGTCAGCAGAGCTGCTTTAGAGCCATAGACTCAGGTCAGCAGAGCTGCTTTAGAGCCAGAGAACCAGGTCAACAGAGCTGCTCTAGGGGGAGAGAACCAGGTCAGCTGAGGTGCTCTACAGCAGAGAAACTAGGTCAGCAGAGCTTCTTTAGAGGGAGAGAACCAGGTATGCAGAGCTGCTTTAGAGCCAGAGAACAAAGTCAGCAGAGTTGCTCTAGAGTCAGAGAACCAGGTCAGCAGAGCTGCTTTAGAGCCATAGAACCAGGTTAGCCGAGCCTCTCTAGAAGCAGATAACCAGGTCAGCAGAGCTGATTTAGAGGGAGAGAAACAGGTCAGCAGAGCTGCTTTAGAGCCAGAGAACCAGGTCAGCAGAGGTGCTCTAGAGCCAGAGACCAGGTCAGCAGAGTTGCTTTAGAGCCAGAGAACCAGGTCAGAAGAGCTGCTCTAAAGCCAGAGAACCAGGTCAGCAGAGCTGATTTAGAGGGAGAGAAACCGGTCAGCAGAGCTGCTTTAGAGCCAGAGAACCAGGTCAGCAGAGGTGCTCTAGAGCCAGAGACCAGGTCAGCAGAGTTGCTTTAGAGCCAGAGAACCAGGTCCGCAGAGCTGCTCTAGAGCCTAAGAACTAGGTCAGCAGAGCTACTGTAGAGCCAGAGAAATCAGGTCAAGAGAGCTACTTTAGAGCGAGAGAACCAGGCCAGCAGAGCTGCTTTAGAGGGAGAGAACAAGGTCAGCAGAGCTGCTTTAGAGCCAAGGGACAAGGTCAGCAGAGCTGCTCTACAGCCAGAGAACCAGGTCAGCAGAACTTATTTAGAGCCATAGAACCGGGTCAGCAGAGCTGCTTTAGAGCCAGAGAACCATGTCAGCAAAGCTGCTCTAGAGCCTAAGAACTAGGTAAGCAGAGCTGCTCCAGAGCCAGAGAACCAGGTCAGCAGAGCTGCTGTAGAGCCAGAGAAACCAGGTCAGCAGAGCTGCTTTAGAGGGAAAGAACCAGGTCAGCAGAGCTGCTTTAGAGCCAGAGAACCAGGCCAGCAGAGCTGCTTTAGAGCCATAGAACCAGGTCAGCAGTGCTGATTTAGAGACTGAGAACCAGGTCAGCAGAGCTGTTCTAGAGCAAGAGAACCAAGTCAGCAGAACTGCTTTAGAGCCATAGTAGCAGGTCAGCAGAGCTCCTTTAGAGCCAGAGAACCAGGTCTGCAGAGCTTCTCTATAGCCTAAGAATCAAGTCAGCAGAGCTGCTGTAGAGACAGGAAAACCAGGTCAGTAGAGCTGCTTTAGAGCCAGAGAACCAGGTTGCAGAGCTACTCTAGAGGGAGAGAATCAGGTCAGCAGAGCTGCTCTAGAGCCAGAGAACCATGTCAGCAGAACTGCTTTAGAGCCATAGAACCGGGTCAGCAGAGCTGCTTTAGAGCCAGAGAACCAGGCCAGCAGAGCTGTTGTAGAGCCAGATAACCAGATCAGCAGAGCTGCTCTATAGCCTTAGAACTAGGTCAGTATAGCTGCTTTAGAGCCAGAGAACAGGTCAGCAGACCGGCTGTAGAGCCAGAGAAACCAGGTCAGCAGAGCGGCTTTAGAGGGAGAGAACCTGGTCAGCAGAGCTGCTTTAGTGCCAGAGAACCAAGTCAGCAGAGCTGCTCTAGCTGACACTGACTGACTGACACTGACTGACTGACACTGACTGATTGACACTGACTGATTGACACTGACTGACACTGATTGACTGACACTGACTGACTGACCCTTATTGACTGACACTGACTGACTGACACTGACTGACTGACTAAACGAGGGCGAGACCTATTGCATTTTTAATGCTTCTTTACTTTGGTTCCATCAAGAGGGCATTCAGATGTGTCACACATTTGCCATACATTCTGAATGTTAGCACTCTAGTTGCTCATTAGATAACTATAGTAAAGCTACTGCTCACCAGGGAATTCTGCTGCTGGTATTCAAAGTGCATGTTTCAGTCTGCATGTTACACTTTTTAATGAAAGAGGATTTGAGAAGTCACAATGTGTCCTAATTTTCTTTCTAAAGCACTAATCATAATTTCTATGGCAAAATGAAGCCCCTCATTTTGTTTCTTTGCAAATTAAATGTTTTAAGTGTTACCACTTTATTCCAATCAAGATGGCTTCAGGTGTTCCATACTTTTGTCATAAGTAAGACTGTTAGCGCTCTAGTTGTTTTTAAGAACACTCTGGGACATTCTGTCATTGGGCTATACTTGGGCTATGTCTGGGTGATATTTGTGCTACATTTGGGCTCTTTTGTCTCTGGCGGCCATCTTGTGAGACTTATTTGTAATGAAGTTTCCTAATTTCCTCATTTACTACAGTCTCCTCTGTAGGAAACTACTTTCAGTGTGTTACACTCTAGTTGCTCATTAGATCACTGTAGTAAAGCTACTGCTCACCAGGGAAGTCTGCTGCTGGTATTGAAAGTACATGTTTCAGTCTGTATCTCAGAATTTGTTTTAATTAAATTGAAGAGGATTTGAGAAGTCACTCAAAATGTACCCTATTTTTTCTTTCTGAAGCACGAATCATACTTTGTATGGCAACATGAATCCCTCATTGTGTTCCTTTTTAAATTAAATGTTTTAAGAGTTACCTCTTTATTCAAATCAAGATGGCTTTAGGTGTGCTATACTTTTGTCATAAGTAAGGCTGTTAGCCCTCCAGGTGGTCTTTAGAAAACTCTGGGAAGCTGCAGTAGAACACAAAGGAATAAACTGACAGTCTCTGCCCTTGTTGGAGGTACATGGTTTATTGAGAATGTCAGACTTCATTCTCACATGACTGAGAAAGATAATGTGAATTTACAGAAAATATGCTCTCAGTTTAGCTTATAGATCACCTTCCAAACCTCTGTAGGAAAAGCATGAGAAAAAAGTTTTCTCTCAAACATGATTCATGATATCCCAGCAGAAGGCTTTTTCACATGGCTAATTCACCTTAGAACACACCACAATTCCTAAAATGAGTATGGTACCATCAACAATTGATGTATAATGTAACTAAAGTATTAAAATCTTCTTTTAACTGCAATGCTTTTTAATTAGGTGCTATCATGTATATTGGTCCCAAGATGCCTGCCAACACTTCTTGGATGAAGTGCTCACAGCCAATCAGATCTCATGATGAGGTGTGTTGTTAGGCTCTGCCCAGATATATATGTATGTTTTCCTTTAATACCTACAATACTACTGAACAGAATAACACCATTTAACAAAAAGGAACGAATGTGAACAAAGGACTACCTCTTTGCCAAATTTGGTGTAATTCCCTTCAGCAGTTCGGGCTGTAGCTGCGATTAAAGGTTACTATGGACAAAACGTTTTGGGACCCCCCTTTTTTCTCTGCCCCCGCTTGCCGAATCACCCCGAGACTTTCAGAATAGGAGCAGACGTTTGCGGAAATTTGTCAACCGCCGCCAAAGTTATTCCAAATAGAATGTTGCAGATTTCCTATGGAAAATAGGTCCTAACTCTAACAACCTACTGACGATAGGTAGTATATATCTATATATATATATATATATATATATATATATATATATATATATATATATATATATATATATATATGTATATATATATATATCCAAACCAAAACAGTTGCCTGCTGTAAGAAGGCCCACACAGATAAGTCGGTTCACGCCTTTATTCTGTTGGTAGGAACACAGTCACCAAACATCCACTGTGCCTCGCACTAATAGTCTGACTCGTATTCCTTACAGTGAGGCACCGCACCATGCTCTCATAGTGTTCATTAAATAAATCCCAAGTGGCTTGCGATGACAAACAGCGATGAATGGACTGCCGATACATCCTCCCAGCGGCATACCTGTCCTCACGTCGCAGCGTCGGTTGGCGCTGCAGCCAGTCTGCCCCCAAGCACAGCAGGGCCTTCTCGCGACTCAGCCTGGGCCGCTAATATCCAAACCAAAACATCGCTGTTTGTCATCGCAACCCACTTGGGAATTGTTTCATGAATTGTTTCATGAACACTTCGAGAGCATCATGCGGCACCTCACTGTAAGGAATACGTGTTGCACTACATGTTCCAGCAGGCAATGCCAGCAGCCACGCCCACTGAGGCGGAGACAATTGATATGAGTGCAATGAACTTTGCCGCAACTTTGTTTCCCTGTGATGCCTAGCCCCTGATAAAGTGGTTTTTACGCAACGCGTTGGGCGAGTCAGACTATTAGTGCAAGGCACAGTGGATGTTTGGTGATTGTGTTCCTGCCAACAGAATAAAGGCGTAAACCGACTTACCTGTGTGGGCCTTCTTACAGCAGACAATTGTTTTGGTTTGGATATTAGCGGCCCAGCCTGAGCCGCGAGAAGGCCCTGCTGTGCTTTGGGGCAGACTGGCTGCAGCGCCAACCGACGCTGCGGCGTGAGGACAGGTATGCCGTTGGGAGGATGTATCGGCAGTCCATTTTGGAGAGGGCGCCAACAGCGATGAATGGACTGCCGATACATCCTCCCAATGGCATACCTGTCCGTACGCCGCAGCGTCGGTTGGCGCTGCAGCCAGTCTGCCCCAAAGCACAGCAGGGCCTTCTCGCGGCTCAGGCTGGGCTGCTAATATCCCACATGGTTAAAACCTAAAAAAAAACGTCCTGATGTGCAAGTTACAGGTGCACATGATGATTTTACAGCATCTGAGGGCCATATTGCATAGTGATCCCGCATACCCGGTGGCATACCATTTTAAAAGAGTACATAATAACGATGTTAACTGCCTTAAATATTTTGTGGTAGCATCTGTGCCTAAGCCACGAAGAGGAGGCAATAGGGAGCTCCTATTAAGACAACTAGAGAAAAGGATGATACTTGAATTCGATAGCAAATGCCCGGGTATGCGGGATCACTATGCAATATGGCCCTCAGATGCTGTAAAATCATCACGTGCACCTGTAACTTGGTGCTGCCGATGTAATTTAAGCCACAGGTGCAAATCAGGACGTACACAGCCAATTCTGTCCTGCAATTGAAACTCCAAGCTATGGCAGTTCTACTGGTGCTAAAAGGAGTGTGGCAATGGGTCATATTCACGCCATATTTACACGCTCTACAAGTCGAGCATTTGTGAAAGCCAGGAGTAGGTTTTAACCATGTGGGATTTTGTCTGATTTCAGGGCTACTTTGATCCAGAATGGCCCCCATATTTTTAGCTCTGCTAAATGTAATAACGGGAGATGATGGTAAGCTCGCTCGCAGCACCGGGTCAGTGAGTACTATGACCAATTCCTTTTAATTATGGATCTAATTTTTCGTTCTTCATCACTATAAATAGTGATGAGTCTGGGTCCTTGTTTCTCTACTGACTCATCTCCATATATATATATGTGTGTGTGTGTGTAAACATATGCATACATACATACATAAGTGTAGTTATTTGAGCGGTCATCAGTGACATTATCAGTGATGTTGCTGACCATATCATGAGTGATGTAATATGGGTGGTCTTAAACAGTGTATTGCAGGAACATCATTTATAGTTAGCTCAGTTAACTATAACTGCTGAATTTCTATTGTTTTCTGTGTGTGAAATCTGAGCATAACTATAACGTCCCTGTAACCTTTATTTTTTATAGTGAATTTCTAAGGTCTTTTCAATTCTTTTTCCTAACAATAACGTCCTTATATCCTTTGTTTTTTTCAGTGAATTTCTATGTTTTCTAATTCTATTTCTTAACTATAACGTCCCTCTAAACTTTGGCTTTTTAGTGAATTTCACAGTTTTGTAAAATATAAATTGTACAACAATTCCACCTGTAAGTTTAGCTAAGTTTTGTACATTTTCAATAGCTTATAAGTGCATTTTATTAACACATTTATTCTTATAATACATGTTAAAAGAAACAATTAACACATTGACATACCATGACATGTAAACTTTCTACAAATGCAATGCAGCAAGTCTTTTTCTTTCCTGAATTCATTTTATGAATCTGTAAATCTGCCACAATGCCACTACAAATCTCTCCACTTATCCACATTGCAAACCATACCCTTAATCAGTTATTTTGGTTTCACATCTCTCTGGAGACAGTCTCAAAATCACTACTCTACCATATGTTTGGCTTTACTTTAAAAGAAGAGAGTTTCAAAGTTAAGATGTCTTCTGCTGAAGATAGAAGAGAACGGAAAGAGCAGGACAAAGAGGAAAACATTTTACCACTGCCAAATAATTCCTCTGACTTTTAGAAATATTTCTCATTCGATTCAGGAGAAAAGAAAGTTATTCCAAAACGTGTACAAAGCAATCTATGTAGCAGAAAACTTTCAAGAGGTACGATGAAGGAGAATTCACAAGGTACATACTCTTTTTCAAAACATTTGAAAACCATGTGGGTTGCGATGACAAACATCGATGAATGGACTGAAAACCATGCACCTGATGGGTATTGAGACCCGCGAGAATGTAGGACCCTTACCACTTGACCAGATACTTACTATCCCGCTGCTTCACCAAATCTGCAAGATATGGTCGCTCAATGTGGCAAATGCTATATGCCAGTTGCAGTAAATATGTTGTTTGTTGTCCAGTTTGTGGATGCTGTCAAGAAAAGTAATTCTTAATTTTTTTCACCTCACCATTCCATCTTCCATTCCTTTTTAAACACAAGTAAATATCTGAAAGGCAAATATAGAATACTTTTAATTTGAGTTTACACACTATTACATTGCATACTATAAGCAAATGAGTAGGTACATGTAAGGTTTTATGCCTTAATGTAAGAGGCTGTGATAGTCTCTGTGTATGGGTGTATAAATGGGCATTGGTGTGCATTTATGGATGAGTCACTGGTGTGTGAGTGGTTAAGTGGATATGAGAATGAGTGTATCAGTGTCTCTGTGGGTGTGTCACTTGATAGGGTAAGTAGCTGTGTGGGTGTGTGACTGGGTGTATTAGTAACTGTATAACTATCTAAATTGGCATGTAAGTAGAGGTATGGATTGGTAAATGGCTGTGTTAAGGGTGTTTGATTGAGTAACTGAGTACATATGGCATTATTAGTGAGGTTATATAAATGATGTGTGGGTGTGTGAATGTACATGTAAGTGCCTCTGTCTGACTGGTATGTGAGGGGCTTTTGGTTTTGTAAATAGGCATGTGAGTGACTGTATCATAAGGTGACATGGTGCATAACTGGGTGTATGAGTGTGATGGTTTGTGTGTAACTGACTGTGAGTGCTGGGTACATGAATGGCTGTGTAGGTGTGTGAGTAGGTATGGTATTACCTGTATGGATATGTAAATGACTAAGTGGATGTATGTAGAGTAAATGGGTTTGTGAATGGGTTTATGGGTGTGTGGCAGAGTGTGTCAGTCACTATCTGGCTATATTAGTGGTGTTACATAAGTGCTTTTATGGGAGTGTAACAGAGTGTGCAAGTGCCTGCCGGACTGTGTGAGTGAGTGCAAATTAAATACTCTTAAATTGCGTACTATGGCGAGCACCCACATCTAATTTTTTACACATTCATTCATACTGGCTAAATAAAGTAACTATATTTTCAGTGTAGCAATTCCTCTTCCCCCTTTACTGCTCACTATGGGGCATATTTACAAGCTTCTTGTGCCACCGGTGCATCACTTTACATGACGAATCAGTGTTTTTTTAACACCATATTTACAAAGTGACACGTCTAGGGAGATGCGTCATGGATGACAGCAGTGCGTTGGAATGGTACTGTACGAGAACCTGCTGCATCATTAAGTAATAAAATATGCAAGATAGGCATTCTGATGTAAAATGTCCCTCATTACTGATGCAGGGATATTTAAAAACATTCCCCGTGAAGATGAATCTCTTGGCTGGGCCACACTTCTTGAAAACTGTGTTAGAATCCCTGCGCCTCACAAACCCAAGTGTCGGAATTTACCCATGTGTCATAGAAATAAAAGCAAAGCTTAGCAGAGCAGTCTTACAGCAGATTAGACAGCATGGACCTCCTAATCTTGCAGCTGGGAGTTGGTCCAGGGGATACGACAACCACCATCAGACCAAATTCCACAACAACACCACAACAAAGGCAGCGCAGGAAAATGGAATGCATCTATCACCAAAGGACTACCCTTATTGGACTCAGGGATGAAGAAGTCATCAAAATGTATCTCCTCAACAGGTCATCCATTGTGACCCAGCTGCATCAAATCTCGCCACGGCTACAGCCACAAACTGACAGGGTCTGCAGCATTGCACCGCAGACAAAGCTCCTGGCAGTCTTACACATGTTGGCCTCAGGAGCTTTCCAAACCACAGCAGCATGAGTGGCAGATGCCTCTTTTTCATCTTCCCTTCCATCTGTCCTGGATGCCATGATTCAACTCACAACACAGTACCTCCCTTTCCCCAACACACAACATCAGCAGATGCAGATTAAATAAGGCTTCTATGACATTGCAGACTTTCCACATGTTCTTGGTATAATGCACTGCACTCATGTACAGTTGGTTCCTCATGCAGCAACTTCCCATCTATACCATAACAGGAAGCACACACTCCTTCAATGCCCAGACCATTATGGACCATCGGGGACTCTTCGCCAATGTACTGGCTAAATATCCTGGGAGTGTGCTTAATCCATAAATATACCAAAACAGCTACATCAATGAAAGTTTCCAAAACAGGCAATATGATAATGGGCTACTTGTAGGTAAGCAACAATTAAATCATTCACACCCCAATTCTCTATAACAATAGCTGGGCTTCTGGCACTTCTCAGAGTCTCAGTTAATACTGTCTCACAGGAAAAGGGGCCACGGGTCCGGACTCGAAGGAGGTTGTTTTAACTGTCTGACTGTACTTTACAATGCACAAACTGTGGGTTTCCCTTTTCAGGACAGTTCCCCTCACACACCAGAGATGCCATGCTTCATCATAAGGGTGCCTCCTCACGTGATAGACCTAGTCTTCACGTGGGCTACAACCCCCTTTCTACAAGGGAGGAGCTCAGGGTTGTATTTGCTGAGATGGGCGGGATGTACTAAACCCCTATGTAAGGCCGGCATGTGTGTAATGAAGTGCAGTGCTGTGATGTGAGGGTTGAAACTGGCTACAGGTTAAGCTATATGTAACTTTATTCGACTACCCAGTATCAGGATTATAAACAGTGAGAAGCTGATAACACAAGTGCCATTATTAGAGGCAGATGTGCAAATCACTGGACCAGCATGTTTCGGCCTAAGAGACCTAGATAGTGTCACAGCCTTCTACAGGGTCAGTTTTTCAGCTACTGCAATAGACTAAGTGCAACCACGTGAAAAAACATATAACAAACACGTGAATAAATCAAGAGTATAATACTGAACCAGTGTAATTGACTGTTCAGTAAGTACTGCATACAACCTATAATAAAGACAAAAAGGCATGTTGTCACCGCTTACATATACTATGTATACAATGCATGAGTCAGACATACAGTTTAAAAACCTCCTGAGTGATAATTTTCTCTAACACATGTACATATTAGGTCAATGTGTAGTCATAAAAGATGTGTGACTCACCACTGTTGGTTGCTGAATTCACCACGTCTGTCCTGGCATATTAGCCATGCAGTACGTGCACCAAAACCTGCCAAGGAGAGGCACATGGTATTAAAAACAAGAGGTCCCAAAGGAGGGATTCAGAGATAGAGTGTAACTGTGACTACAATGGATGAAGGCCAAAGTTCGGAATCAGTGAAGGGTGTCTGTCAATTTACTGTCATTTAGAGATCCTGGAGTCAGTGTGCAAAAAGACAAGTGTCCAGGGGGAGACCTCGGGCATTTGCCAGCAGCAAACATGATTCTGGATGGCTGTGTTGGGGGCTAAGGGGGTGTGTGAGAGCCCAGATGGGGCCGCAATTCCCTTTCATGCTTGGGGATGCTGACCGGTGGTGCTGGAGGCAGCTAGTGCCAGTTGCAGCAGTGGATGGGGGCTAGCAGTCTACCAGGGTGGGGAGGGCGCCCCTGGACAGAGCTGGAGCAGCAAGAAGGTGGGCGCGGATGGGGTACTGATTGAATAAGGGTGCCTGTCCTCAGATGAGAGGAAGACCCGTGCTGGGTGCGGCAGGGCTGTGGTCAGGGTTGTGGTCAGTGGTGGGAATGCTAGTAAATGCAGCCGGTGCCATGCATGTCAAACGAGGTGAAGAGATTGGGAGAGGTGAGGGGTGGCAAATGCCGTGAGTTCAGCCAGTAAATGCAGCCAGTGCCATGCATGGCAAACAAGGCGAAGAGAGCGGGAGAGGCAGAGGGAGCAGGGGAAACGAAGACCGCCGCGGAACTGACAGTGGGCGGGCTGGACTGGCTGTGAGAAGGAAGGTGCGCTGTTTCTGGTGGGGCACTGGGGTCGCAGGCAATCCGGGTGGCAGGAGCCGAGGCAAGAACGGAGTGCCTAACGAGCTGTTTCGGCGCAGAGGACATGGGCGGGGAGCCTGCTGACAAGGAGGAGCGTGGGGTAGAGGGGCCTCGGAACTTACCACAAGTTCATGGGGTCATCAACCGTGCAGCACACATCCAGGGGGCAGGTGACAGGACTACCAGCGCTGTTCCTGTAATTAAAGGGCACTGAAGCATGATGTGTTTCAGCTGGCTACTGTGGCCTGTACCCGGAAGTGCTGGGGGCTCATGGGTAGTGTAGTAAGGAGACTCATTGGAAATGTTTTGGAATAGCACAATGGGTCTGCGAGCGGAAGCCGTGGTGTTAGGGAACTAGGCTCAAGGGAAATGTAGTGTTCTCAGACGTGGTGGGCCTGAAAAAACATGAAATGAGTCAACAACTCGTAAATGTGTCACAAGGGAGCATGTGTGAAATACCAAATCAGTGGTGTCCCAGAGACTGAGCCTTGGCGGCACTGGTGTGGTGGCAATGAGTGGGGTCTGGGGAGGTAAGGGATGGTTTCAAGGTGCCTCTGGTTGTGAAGATGGCGCGCCACTGTGTAGGTTAACACTACTAGTTGTGTGCCTAGTGCTAGCAGGGCAGGACGTTGGAGAACTGAATGGTCCTCATCCCCAAGGCAATTCATTTATTACTGACACAATAAGTTAATGTGCCAAGGATAACCCACGTCTCCACTATGAGCATATCACATACATTCAAAATATACATACATCAATGCAGCCTAATAGAGGGTGTCCTGGTGATGCCATGGTCCTATGTGCTCTCTGAGTTTGCCCCCAGGGCACTCTGTAATTACAGAGGTTGCAACATATGCATGTAACACACATTAAGAAAAGCTGAATGCACATGTGCCCATGAGTCAAAGGTGCTGTCTGAAGGCAACGTATCCACTATTGCATGGTGTTGTGAACACATGCAAATGAGGAAGTACCCTTGGTTTAATGCCAGCACTGTACCACAGGCCCAAGTGCAGGGTACCAGAAGCTCTCATCATGCTCACAAACGCTGCACCACCTCAGAGGAGGGGCAATGTCAGTGTGCCCACTAAGATTAGCCATACCGAGGCTTGAAAGGGTGTCCCATAACAAACACAGACATCACCTTGCATGCATGTCCACCCAGTCACTGCACCCGCCTTCAAGGGAATATGAAACATTTGTTAAAATTGCATTTTGTTTAACGTATGCACAGTGAAACATGGAGCAACTCATTGAAAGCTGATATGCATATCTATTGAATGTGCTTCCCTCACAGCAGCATGAGTAAGTGTCAGCCACAGTTGCAGCTCAATCTATGTAATAGGTCACACATTTAATGTTTGTGTCCAGTGCACAAAAGACAAGTGTTTTTTTTTACAAGCCCCTTGCGCCACTGCTATTCCACACTGCGTGACACACCAGCGGCGCAACCTGGTACCCCACATTTACAAGGACACAGAAAGGCAACATGCATGGCTTTATGTGTGCTTGTAAATATCACCCTATCTCATGCAACACTCTGCATGTAAGGGGTGTGAGATAAGTGTGGCTGTTGGTGTTTCCACACAGCAACCATGTATTATGATGCATTTCCTAATGTACATAAAACTGTAAATCTGGAAATGCACCAGAATATGCTGCCTCCCCAAGGGTTGCATAGTGAGGCACAATGACGATATATGGTCACATCTTGCTCCTTTAATTTCCCTCTTTCAATGTGTACTAGATTCTACAGCATGCATGGAAAGAGGAAATGACCTCAAATGATTGTTTTTGTGCATGGAGGTGCTACTTCCTGTACAAAACCAATCTCCCCGCAGCACAGGCATCTGTCCTCCACAGTACAAGGGTGCCAACACCGGGCCAAGGCAGCCAATTGTGTGACAGCACAGGGAAAAGTACAGGGAATAAAGCAATTAATGTAAATGTGTTGCATCCCAGTGCAGCGCAGCCAAATGGTTTGCAGTACACACTGACTCACTTTCATAGTAAATAGGGGCCAAAGTATGCCATGCTGAAGGCCAGGTTTCGTTGTCTGGCTTCGTCAGGTGGCAGGCTACTGTGGTGGTGGGCCTCAGCAAGGCCCATCAGTGCTAGGGGTCCACCCTTCCCTGCACAAGTCCTCAGACCAATAGGATAGAAGTTGGCATGGAAACTGGAATATAAAACAAAGTTTTATTAACCTCATGAGGTGGAACTACATTCATGCAACAGCCTTCGGTAGTGTATGAAGTAGCACACTTAACAGAAAAAGCCTGGCCCTTTTATACCCACACAGGGGCTCAAAAAAAGGCGGTACATGCATGGGTTACATGCAAAAAAGGTCATACAGAAATGCACAGTCAACAGTAGGGTGGAGCTTGCAGCTTGCTGACTCCGGTAAGAATAACCTGACATTTACAGACTAGAACAGGTGTATGGACAGTCACAGTCTCCTCTGCACATGTGCAGAGTAGCAGAGCCTACATATAGTCTGTCTATAAGCAGAGTGCAAGAGTAAACAACAGTAAGGTAGGACAGGGCACATGGTGAGCACATGGCAGACAAGATGGCTGCCGAATACAAGATGGCTTCAGCTAAATGCTAACCCTGATCACTGCCAAATTACAACAGATTACCCTTTTAGCATTAGCTGAAGACATTTGTTTATTTGGGGTAATCTAAATATGCATCCTGTATATAAATTTGCATAATATTAGTAATTTCTTTATTCAGCATTTGTTGGGCTTTTATCTCTGCAACATTTCTCTTAGCAGGTGTATGAGCAGTAATGCACATAGAGCAAAGCATGGGACCACATTGTATACATACACAGCATGTAAGTAATATCACCAGCAGTATACATAGAATGGCCAGTAGCTTCCAGCCCCAAGTGACAAATAGTGTCAAAACCAGCTCGAAAAAGTCCAGTTACCAGTCTCTGGGTGAATCTCTGAAGCAATTTTATGCAGTTTTGATATTGCATCATATACTGAAGGTGAGTGATCCGGAATGTAAACACAACTGCTGCCGATGATGCGACATGCACCACCTCGATCAGCTAGAACCACGTCAAGAACCATCCGATTTTGGAGTGCTACAATCCTTGCAATTTGCAGCTCTTCTGTAATGTTCCCAAGTGCTATAGCTGTCTGATTAGTAACAGCTTCCACAACACGAGTCAATCGCCTTATCTTTCTACTGTTCAATGCAGCACCCACAAAGAAAAACAAGCCCAAATTAAAGTCGACATATTGTTGCAGAGTGGTGTCAGTCTGATCAACCTCATCTGTACCTCTTGTTCTTTTGTATCTGTTCTTAGAGATATCATTATAGAGCTTAAAGTCTCTGTGATACTATGCAGTTGCCAGAAACACAGTGGGCAACAAAAAGGACACATAGCATACTCCTGACCATTCAACAGGTAGTTGGTAATATCCCTTGTTACCGCAGACAAAGTATGTATTATGTGAAGATATGAAGCTGCTGTTATTGGCAGTACACTCACTTCTCCTCACTGGAATTCTCCCAACACTTCCTATACATAAGTCTGCTTTAGCTCTGGTCAGAGACATCACAAAAGGTCCATTGTTCTTAATAGTTCTCATATTTGGGAAAACATATGGCTTAGAAATATTCTCAGGTCGATACTCCTCCCATTCCCCTTTAGTTCCTTCAGCTCGCTGATTACTATCTTCATCTGGATAACACACTTTATTGAGATGATAATTAATCCTTCCAAATGCCGCCTTTCCAGAAGCAATTAAAAACGCAAACCAGCGTGGCAAGAACCATTATGAGAGAAAGGAAGAGGAATAAAAGGTGTTCCCCCTTTCTTCTGGTGAGCAGATATCATCTCACACACCCAACAGTCAGTGGTATTTGTGGCATTATGCGTATGATGCAACATCTGAATAAATGTGTTATTTAGGTAGGATTGTCGATGCCTCTGCTCATGGTAGAGAAGCGTAAAGTAATGATGCTCAACTGGTACTGGAGTAGTGGCCATCAAAAGCTGCCGAACAGGAGCCACTTTCTCAACAAACCAGGTTATCACTACTATAGCCACCATGGCAACAACAAATCCTACAGCACAAATGGTCTTTTTAGTACAGATCTTAGAAACAGTTGATCTCCCTGTAGACATGATCACTTCGTTGTTAAAACAATCGCTGGAGCTCTTTGCCCTGGGCAGCCGTTGATTTTTTCACCGAGGGTCAAGACGTGTGTCACTAGGCAGGACTGATCCTCCCCCTTGCCACATCGGCACTCCGTTTCACCAACCAGGGACGGTAGCTCAACCAGTCTTTTTCAACACTGCAGATTCTTTCCTTGGTCTCAGTTGGTATCGAGATACTCAAGGGATTGTGTGATCCGGGAAGACTTCCTCAGATTCGTCAGGTGAGATAGCGTGGCCTTTCTCCATTTCCAGAATCTCTCGATAGTCTGTCAGCACTGCAGGTTCCACCAAGGAAGGCAACACTCGCTTACAATGAGTGCTATGGACCCAGTTCTTCCTGTTCGTCACTCGAACCTCTGTCCTTGTTGCTAGGAGCATTTGCTCCGGTCCTCGCCACCTCGGCTCCAAGCTGTTCGACCTCTCGAAAACCTTGATCATCACGTGGTCGCCAGTACGGAGTCCAAGGTAATGGGCAATCTTGCCCCGGTTCTTATCAACTCTCTTCTCTCCTTATGGAACTCTTCTCTAAACCTGGGTCAATTCCCTTCAGTGTGGAAACAGGCTATGCTGGTTCCCATTCTAAAAAATTCGGATGTGGATCCCTTACAATTTTGCAACTGTCGCCCGATATCCCTCCTTCCCAAGCCTGCTAAGATCCTGGAAAAGGTGGTGCAGAGGCAATTGGCCTATTACCTAGAAACTAACCAGCTGCTGCATGACTCTCAGTCAGGATTTAGAGCCGGCTTTAGCACAGAGACTGCTCTACTAGAGGTATCGGAGACGATTCGTGAGTGTGTGGACAGGGGTGAGGAGGCCATGTTGGTCCTCCTCGACCTGTCCGCCGCTTTCGATACGGTGTCCTACGACATACTACTAGATCGCCTGCAGCAGCTGGGAATCGGAGGCACTGTATTGACTTGGATCAGATCGTTCCTTACTGGGCGGACGCAGAGGGTACTTCTTCGGCCCTTTGAATCAGAGGATAAACCTCTTTTGTGTGGAGTGCCCCAGGGCTCGGCTCTGAGCCCTCTTTTATTCAACATCTACCTAGGCCCGCTTGCCAGGGTGGCTGAGTCGTGGGGGATCAGGGTGATCTCTTACGCTGATGATACGCAGCTTGTGTTTTCCTTTAGAGATTACTCTGACTCCCATTTTACCAACTTCCGCAACTGCCTTGGCAACATCTGTTCCTGGATGGCCTCCAACCATCTGGTTTTGAACACTGACAAAACGGAGGTTCTGTTTTTTAACCCTGTGGTGGCCTACTGTTCTGAACCCCCCTCCGATCCCCGTCCAGTCAGCCCGCAATCTGGGCTTCCAATTTGACAATACCATGTCTTGTAAGGCCCAGATCAATAAGGTTACATCGGCCTGTTTCGGCAAACTACGCATGATCAGGAAGATTTTTCCTTATCTTCCTTTGGACTCCCGTAAGACTATTGTCCATGCCTTGATTACGTCGCATTCAGACTATTCCAACAGTCTCTATGCTGGCGCCCCCCTTTACCTTATTGAAAGGTTACAAGTGGTTCAAAATACAGCGGCTAGATTAATCAGAAATAATACTCTCCGCCACTCCGTAGCAGCTTATCAGAAAGAATTGCACTGGCTCCCCATAACCCGCCGTATCCAGTTTAAAGTTCTGATCCTTGCCTTCCGTGCTATTAACGGCTCAGGCCCGGTCTATTTGAGTAAAAGACTCAAATTATCTCTATCTGCCAGATCATTGAGATCAAACAGCCTACGTCTCCTGGTTGTACCCAGATTTCGCCGCACCAGGAGCGGGGGCAGAACGTTTGGAGTAGCTGCTGCCAAGGTTTGGAACAGCCTCCCCTTGGATCTGAGGTTCATTGAGTCGGAGCAAGTGTTCCGCCGTAAACTCAAGACCTGGTTGTTCACTACCGTTTAATACAGCTTTCACTTTTGTTGACATGTACTCTACGGATCACTGAAATAATATCGACTACCAAAATATCGACTACCCAAAATATCGAGGAAAAAATATCTACAACCAAAATATCGAGTTTGTATGTACAAACAGGTAAGTACAAAAATATCGAGTACAAAATATCGTTTACAAAAATATAGTTGTAAAAAATATCGACTTTAATAAAAACAATGTTTAATTACATTAATATAAAAAATTAATTACTAAAATATCATTAACAATACTTAAATTAACTTTTAATAATTAAATAATTAATGAAAGTAAAAAAATAATAATTTTTTAATCATATTTCTTAAAACATATATATATATAGTAACAAAATTTAATTAAATAATAGCCAATATTATTAACGTACAAATACAAAAGAGTAAAAATTACTATTCCCACTGCAAAGAGTGCAACAGTGGATATATGACGTTACAACGCAACTTTTACAACGCACTACCATTACAACGTAAGTATTGGTAAGTATATAATAATTTTTTTTAATTTAAATTATTTAAAATTATTTAAATATAATTTAATTTAATTTCATTTCATTAAATTAAAATAATGTAAATTTAATTTTACTTTATTTTTACACTGTACCCCTGTACCCCTGTACCCCAAAACTGACCCTGAACCCAAAAAAAACCCTTTACCCAAAAACCCAAAACTGACCCTGAACCCTAAAAATACCCCTTTACCCAAAAACCCAAAACTGACCCTGAACCCTAAAAATACCCCTTTACCCAAAAATTAAAAACTGACCCTGAACCCTAAAAATACCCCTTTACCCAAAAACCCAAAACTGACCCTGAACCCTAAAAATACCCCTTTACCCAAAAACTAAAAACTGACCCTGAACCCTAAAAATACCCCTTTACCCAAAAACTAAAAACTGACCCTGAACCCTAGAAATACCCCTTTACCCAAAAACTAAAAACTGACCCTGAACCCTAAAAATACCCCTTTACCCACAAACTAAAAACTGACCCTGAACCCTAAAAATACCCCTTTACCCAAAAACTAAAAACTGACCCTGAACCCTAAAAATACCCCTTTACCCAAAAACTAAAAACTGACCCTGAACCCTAAAAATACCCCTTTACCCACAAACTAAAAACTGACCCTGAACCCTAAAAATACCCTTTACCCAAAAACTAAAAACTGACCCTGAACCCTAAAAATACCCCTTTAATTTAACATAGTTAGCAATTAATCAATTAAATTAAAATAATTACCAATTACATTTTAATTAATTAACAAATATTATTTAATTACCAATTAATTAAATATTACTACCAAATAATACATTTACATATTTAATAAATAATAATTAAATTACTTCCCACCCTATTCCCCTATAAACCCACAACCCGCTACAGGAAATACATTATTTTAATTTACATAATTAGCAATTAATAAATTAAATTAAATTAATTACCAATTAAATTTTAAATAATTAACATATATTATTTAATTACCAACTAACATATATTATTTAATTACCAATACCATATATTATTTAATTACCAATTAATTAATTTATTATTTAATTACCAATTAATTAATTATTACTACCAATTAATAAATTTACATATTTAATTAATTAAAATTAAATTACTTCCCACCCTATTCCCTATAAACCCACAACCCGCTACAGAATAAAATTACACAATAATTTTAAAAAAATCATTAATTAAAAATAATTATAACATAAAATGACACTTTTCACACATATTATAACATAAAAACACTATAAATAATTACATATTATATAAAAAACGATATTTTTTACTTTCGATATTATTTACAGTCGATATTACTTCACTTACCTTAAAAACGATATTTTGGCTGTCGATATTCTGTCCTGTCGATATTTTCTCCAAACGATATTTAAAACTCGATATTCTGTCCAAACGATATTTTGGAGTCGATATTATGTCTGTGTACCGTACTCTACAGCGCCGGGACACCCCCTTCTGGGGGTAGCCGTGCGCTTTACAAGCTTCTTAAATAAATAAATAAATAAATAATAAATAATAAATGGGCCTCACCAACAGATCTGTCAGGAAGATCTTCTCGAACCTGTTGATGGGTAGAGATCAAACTGTCAGTTAACTGTGCCAAGGAATCAGTCATCAGAACACAAGGTACATCATGTATGGGGTGTGGTTTAGGAGCTCCCCAAATGTTCATCGGTCTCCCAAATACCACTCCATAGGGTGTAAGCCCAGATCGTGAATGTGGCACCGATCTTATGGACAACAATGCCAAAGGTAGTGCATCAGTCCATTTCAAAGACGTGGAAGCAAGTATTTTTGCTAATTTCAACTTCAAAGTAGCATTATACCTCTCCACTAATCCTGCTGATTGTGGGTGGAAAACTGGATGTAATTTCTGTTTGATCCCTAATCCTTTCAGGACATGCTCAACAACGTGTCCAATAAAATAAGGTCAGTTGTCACTCCACAAAAGTTTACAAACACCATATCTAGGGAAAAACTTCTTTAAAAGCACTTTTTCTGTGGTGAGAGCTGTATTATCCTTTGTAAGGTACTCCTCTATCCATTTACTGAATGCACATACCACCAATAGAACATACTTTAAGTTGTGATAGCGTTCAAGTTAGATGTAATCCATTTTCAAAACTTCAAAAGGTGCAGTTGGTGTAGCAAACCTTCCTGTAGGAGTATGTGTCCCTTTTCCAGGATTGTACTGCCAACAGATCAAACAGGACTGCAGTTTTAGCTGTACCGTCATTCTCCCAAACTTGCGTAAGCAATTTCATTATCGCTAGAGCTCCAACATGTGCCGGTCCATGTGCCATTAGAACCATAGGCTGTAAATAAGCAGCAGGCAATTTCCATTTATTCATCTCTTTGTTGCGCCAACAGCCCTCATCGTCTAACATTCCTTCTTTAGACCATTGCTCAAGTTCTTCCACAGAGGCAGATCTCTGTATATCTAATACTTCTTCTCTAGCATCATGCCAATGCTCAGCTTGTGATTTTACTACGTACATTGATGTAGTGCTTCGTTGTATTGCAGTCTCACGAGCTACGTGATCTGCAAAGGCATTGCCTTGTCCTGTCTTATCAATCACTTTCTTGTGCTCGCTACACTTAACAATACCGATTTTCTTTGGATATGTCAGTGGGACGTAAGAAAGCCTCTTTCCTTCCAAAGTAGGCCAAAATCATGGGCCACTTCAAAAGCAGAGCGGCTGTCTGTATAGATGTTCACACGCAAGTCAGTGCTAAGTTCACACACTCGTGTCAAAGCTATTAGCTCACTTGCTTGGGCCGACTTCTGTGGTATACGAGCTGTCTCCACTACTGTCTGATGTGTCATAATTGCATATGCAGCTGAAGTCGTGCCATCTGGTAACTTCAAACAGGACCCATCAACACACAGTTCCCCATCTACATGTAAACGGGGATTATCTTGCAAGTCAACGTGACCCTTTGTCTGTTCCTCAGTAAGGAAGATACAATCATGAGACTCCTGTGACTGAGTCTGAGTCGCTGGATACGGCAACAAAGTAGCTGGGTTCAGTGTCGCACATCTCTGCAGTGTAATGTGAGGGGCTAACAATGTCAATTTGTATCCTGTCAAACGAGCACTAGTTAAGTGTGGCGTTTTAGTCTGATTCAAAAGGGCATCAACCGCATGGGGTACTAGCACCAACAATTTATGTGACAAAACTATTCCTTCACTCTGACGTATGGACACAGCTGCTGCTGAAACTGAACGGAAGCACCCAGGTAATGGTTGAGCAACAGGATCAAGAACTTCTGAAAAATATGCACAGGGACGCTGCTTGTCACCGTGCGGCTGCACTAAAACTGACAATGCAAACCCATCTTTCTCTTGTACATAGAGTGTAAAATCCTTTGTGTAATCTGGAGTGCCTAACACTGGTGCAGAACAAAGAGCTTGCCGTAACTGACCAAAAGCATCCTGGCATTCATCTGTCCACAGAAGGGGCATTGGAGTTTTTTTTTTGTCAAAAGCGCTAGCAGGGCTTTAACAATGTGTGAAAAACCTAAAATCCATTGCCTACAAAACGAAGTCAGACCAATGAATGCACGGACATATTTCTGAGTAGAAGGCACGGGTGTATCTTAAATTGCTTGTATGCGATCTGGTGTAAGTGCACGCCCCTCCTTAGACAGAAGGTGACCTAAGTAGGTAATCTTCGATCTACAATATTGCAATTTCTTCTGTGACACTTTATGGTGATATGTAGCAAGAAAAGAAAGTAGAGACAAAGTAAATTTTTCACACTACTCAGGTGTATCAGCTGCCAACAAGATGTCATCGACATATTGTATGAGAGCCACTCCTTCAGGCAAAGTAAAAGAATCAAGTTGTTGTTTCAGTGCTTGACTGTAAATGCTCGGAGACTCAGTGTACCCTTGAGGAATTCTACAAAATCTGTAATATCTATTATTCAAAGTTAAACCGAACAAATATCGGCTATCAGGATGAATAGGAATCGAGAAGAAAGCATTCTTCAGATCGATTACAGAAAATGGAGTTGCTGTTGGAGGAACTAAGGTAAGCAGTGTTGTTGTGTCAGAAACCACAGGGTATTGCGGTACTACAATTTTGTTAACTTCTCATAGATCAATGATGAATCTGTAAATCCTAGTGTCAGAGTGTCTTTTTTCAAAATGGAAAGAATAGGACTGTTGCAAACATTTTAAGGAACTTCTTCCACAACCCCCACCTGAATCAAATCCTGGACAATGCGTATAAGTGCTTCTTTACCTTCTTGAGAAATGTTGTATTCCGGCAATCGTAGCAATGAAGCGCCCTCCTTGACACTAATATGTACTGGCAGAATAACCATTTGCCCTACATCTGTATCTGAAGCAGCCCACAAAGTACTAGGGAGTGAACCTAATGCAATGTCCTCTTTAACAATACATGATCTTTCAAAGGGTAGTTGTCATTTAATATGACACGTACTCCTTCCGGTGAACATCGTATCGTAGCCCTGAAATATTTGAGCATATCAAGACCCACAATATTGCCTGGTGTGTTTGAAGAAAGCAAAACTGGACATGGAGCAGTAAACTTATCAACATGAAATGCAAGTGGTTGTGATAGTGGGCTAAGGGAAGGTGTTCCATTGAAACCTATAGATGTAATAGTTAAGCCAGACGGGGGAGCCCTTGGAACCAAGGGGCATATTATCAAGAACAGGCGATAAAATTATCGCCGCTTTATCGGCAGGAAACCAGAACCTGGGCTGCTATGGGAATTCACAAGGACATATTATCAAGCCCATTATCGCCGCTTTAGCTACAGTTTCCTGCCAATAAAGCGGCGATAATTTTATCGCCTGTTCTTGATAATATGCCCCCAAGTGTTTAGATAAGGAACTACAAGTAGCTCCTGTATCAATCTGAAACTGATCAGTAGAACCCAAAACACGTGCTGTAACATAGGGACCCTTCTGATCTACTGGAACTTCAACTGATTCCATACCCCATCCTAGGCAATCCTATGCATAAACAGAATCTTTCAAATAAGAAGGCACATAATCGGACATTTGATATTGATTTTGTCTGTCAAAAGTGTTAAACCCATCCTGTCCTCGTGTATTAGCATCAAACCTAGCACAATCATCCATGCTTCATCTAGGCCCTGAATATCCTAAACGATTTAGCGTTTGTCCCCGTCCACGTGGATACTGCTGAGCACGCAGCGCTGGACACTCAGAAGCCCAATGTCCACATTTTTCTGCAGTACGCACACTGGTCAACAGACAAATTCGAATGAGTATAAGAAGGAAAAGACGAACCATAAGATCCACATCCACTTCTATCATTACCTCTAGTAGGCGGACCATAAGCTTTAGCCAACATAACCTTCATTTTTAACTCCTTAGTCTTCTTATCCTCACTGCCCTTTGCTTCTAAGTCCTGGAATTCATAATACTGAGTCATATCAATAGAGAAACCGGAGAAGAGGTAGTCTATGAACTCTCACTGGCCTTTAGGTGACTAGCTATACCTGGCAACAGGTTGGCAACATATTTATCGACAAACAGATGCCTGCCCCTGTCTTCTGTCAATGACTGGCCACTTAAACCGTGGAATACTTCCTCAAAGCGTGTAAAGAAGTCAGAAACCGATTCATCTGCTTTTTGCTAGCAAGACGATAATACAGTCCAATCTATCTTTTTAGGGGGAATAATCGTCTTTAACTTAAGTAACATAGCTGCGGGAAGATCTAAAATTAACCGACACGGTTTCTATGCAGGCTCCCTTTCTACATCCATTTGTTTTAAATCTTTCCATAATGCCCCAAAAGTTGCACGATCATCAACTTTACGAACAGTTCTCCACATTTCAGGGGGTAATATAAATCCGAAAAACAAGTCTATATCAGGCAGAGTCATAGTACAAGAGCTAATAGCACCCTCAACTTCCTCATAAAAAGCTGCTGAATTTTTCCGCGGATCAGGTAATGCAGTTTTAAGAGCCTATTCCAAGGAATGTAAACCCAATTATAAATAAAATAACCCTTTGCATTAACGGAATCCTTATTATCATCTGTTCCCTCGCCTCTAGGAGGAACATACAAAGGTGTGGCTTCCCGCATAGGTCTCACATGAACTACTACATTCTCTTCAGTTTCAGAAGTAGAAGCCTGTGTCACGCTGATCTGAGATGTTTGTGCAGATGCCTCTGCTGCCTTTTTCTCTTCTCGCAAACGAACTGCATCGGCACGCAATTTAACCAAACATCTGATTGTATCAGCCACCTGAGAGAAAACAAAAAGACCATCACGCATTTGCTTACAGTCATTTGCTACATCAACGGGCTCTAGTTCCTCAGAATGTTTCCTAAACCACTCAAGGACCTATGCGGCATATACAGAGGTAAAATATATTTGCTCCCTTTCAAGCCAATCTCTCATTCCATCTAAAAGGTCAGAAGCAGGGGCAACACTACGAACGACTTTACGAGCAGCGGATCTAAGATCAGACGCACGCTCAGCGGACAAGTTTCCCGTGCTTTCTCCTGGTCTACAGAAGAATCTTCATCTGATTCATGAGGAGCAGAAGGAAAAATATACGTAGGCGGAGAATAATCCAACAACAAGAAATCATCTTGCGGTTTATTAAGGATAGGATAGAGAGGTCTGCGAACAGCGTATTGGCCAGTAATCTGCAAATGGCGCTCCCTATACTCTCTCTCTTTTAGTTCTTTCATTTCTTTATTTTTAATTTCTAACGCTTTTGCATGAATGCTCTTTCGCTGTTCTTTTTCAATCAAGGCTTGTTCACGCTTCATTCGTTCACGCACTTCTTTTTTCCCATATTCGTACACAGTCAAACATATCTTGCCTAGTCTTTCGCTTAAACATACATTGTTCCACATACTGAATCTTTCGTAAATCAAACAACCCATGCATAGGCTAACGCAACTCAGGATCCTTACTAGTATATTTATTCCATAACGTGCTGTACATCATAGAAGAAATACCATACTTAATATACATGTCCCTATTAGGCGTCCCCTCCGGGGGGACCGGTTGTGCTTCATCAAGTCTCAAACTGGTACCACCACAAAAGCAACACATCTTACAAAGTGTGCGAGAAACAGGCATGCCAAAATTAGTGCAGAATATGCAGCATTATACACAAAGTAGCGCTTAAAGTACGCTTATACAGTGCGCAGTTCAAATCAATTCAAAACAGAGAAAATTCTCCTCATTACCTGCCTATAAAAATTGCAAATCATATATCAATCACTTACAAATCCCAAATTGGCCAATACAAATCCAAAGCCACAGCAATCATCGCAAAACGACCTTACCAATCCCAGGCATCAAACTAACAGCAAGTGTTGCATCAAAACAACGCTTACCAGTCCCTTGGTGTCTAGATTACAACTGCCAAGTTCTTAAATCGACCAAACGGTCACTGCACGGCGAATCAACAGAAGCGATCTCAGTCGGGGACTGGCACCACCTGGATGGTCATATCAGAAAGAGAGGAAAAACGCTGTGGTTTGCCAAGACACGGGTCTCCTCGGGCAATGATCGTCTGTAGCAAGATTCCAATCCTTCGTTTCGACCACTCCTTCGGACATCCGAGTCGCAAATGAGCCCCACTGGTTGGGCAGCAATTTGTGGTGGTGGGCCTCAGCAAGGCCCACCAATGCTAGGGGTTCGCCCTTCTCTGCACAAGTCCTCAGGCCAATAGGATAGAAGGTGGCACGGAAACTGGAATATAAAACAAAGTTTTATTAACCTCATGAGGTGGAACTACATTCACACAACGTGTATGAAGTAACACACTGAACAGAAGGAGCATGGCCCTTTTATATCCACACAGGGGCTCAAAAGAAGGCGGTACAAGTACAGAAGAGTAGGGTTACATACAAAAAAGGTCATACAGAAGTGCACAGTCAACAGTAGGGTGGAGCTAGCAGCTTGCTGACTCCGGTAAGAATAACCTGACATTTACAGACAAGAACAGGTGTATGGACTGTCACAGTCTCCTCTGCGCATGTGCAGAGTAGTTGAGCCTAAATATAGTCTGTCTATAAGCAGAGTGCAAGAGTAAACGACAGTAAGGTAGGACAGAGTACATGGTGAGCACATGGCAGACAATATGGCTGCCGAATACAAGATGGCTTCAGCTAAATGCTAACCCCGATCATTGCCAAATTACAACACTACTGTTTTCACCAGAAATGGTTTTCAAGATGATCATGGGATGTGCAATACTAATGTGCCCTGGGATGAAGGACAACAGCCCGTTGAGCCAATGGATGATGATGATGATGAAACACTGTCAGACAATTTTTTTACTGATTTTGAGATTTTACATCTATACAAATTAGCACTAAGGTTCACAATAAATAAACAAATACACATGAAAGAGTTGCAGGTGCATTCTATTGTACACAGGTCATTAGATACCAACAGCATCAACTGTGAAATGGCTGCATGTCTGTTAAATATCAAGGTCTGCATCATCCAACTTCCCTGTATGGGCAACATGCGTCTGCAAACGACTTTGCTACCACCTAAAATATCATGAAACAGAAGGTGCTGCAGCTGCTTGTGTGTGCACTCCAGTGATCCGTGCACTCATAACGCTATTGACATCATTAGATGTGGCACACAGATTGGGATGTGTGCATGGCCTCATGAAAGTGGCTATATTTTTTTTAATTAGGGTCAGCCAGATAATAAGCTTGGCTTGATAGTAAATTTTTATAGAGGGCAAAGCTAACCCACCCTCCTCCTGAGGCAAAGAAAGTTTTAGCAGTTAAGACCTCAGTCGCTTCGACTGCCAAATAAACAACAGCAATTCGCTATCCAAAGCTCCGCAAACGCCCTTGCAAGCTTAATTGGGACATTAGCAAAAACAAACAGAAATAGCGGCATTAGATTCATTTTTACACAGTGATACACAGCCGATAATTGTAAAAGGGAGTTTATTCCAATGATTCAGCAATGAGCGAACTTTAATTAATAAAGGGGTATAATTTAGAACATATAAATCATTATATTTTATTGTTACCTTAATCCCAAGATAGATAATTGGACATGTGGCTGAGAAAGATGTCTGCATGGTGACTGGCAATATCCCCGGGTAACTATTAAAAATCAAAGCTTCAGATTTAACTTGATTTATTTTATATCCGCCTATGGCCATAAACTCAACAATTTTATTAGAGGCACGCAAAACATTATCCTTTTCCGCCTTTCAGTACAAAACCATATCGTCTGCATACAACTTAAGTTTGGGCGCCACCCTCATAGGTGGTTTAATGGATTGGTCAGTGCGAATAGCACACGCCAATGGTTCAATAAATAACACAAACAATATGGGTGACATTGGGCAACCCTGGTGAGTACCAAAGCTAATGTAAATGTCCCCAACTAAAATATTATTAATCAATATGGACGCCTTTGCCCCAAAATATAAAGTTCACATTAACAAAAAACTAGCTGCAAAAGCAAATTGCTGAAGTATTGAACACTCTACTAAATCAAAAGCTTTCTCAGCATCTAACATAAAGGGTGTAGCTGCAATTTTCGTTATTGAAAAGAAATCAATAGTCTGTATTAAGAAATTTGTGTTAGAAGTTATCAATCTCACAGGGAGAAAGCTGTTCTGATTCTGATGCACTATATTCTGTGCTACTGCTGTGACCCTTTAAGCCATCATTTTGGCAAATAATTTATAGTCAGTATTGAGGAGACTGATAGGATGATATGAATTTAGGTCGAGTTATGGCTTTCCCTTTTTTAGAAAACTAACGACAATTGATTCAGAAAACCAGCTAGGTAGGGATGCTGACTCCCTGCAACATTTGATTAAATAAGCGAACGAGAAAAGGTGGTAGCTTTTGAGAAAATATTTTATAAAATTCGGCTGACAAGCCATCTCTGGTACCAACCCTGCCGTTAGGAAGAGATTTTATAGTTTGCTCTACCTAAGCTAGCGAAATGGCTGCATTGCTTGATTCCACCTGGGATTCTGAAGGAGTCGGGACTGTTCTATCTTCCAGCCATCGCTCTATCGCCTCCGGTTGTCTGCCAATGCCTCCAGTATATATTTTGAGATAATGTTGATAGCAAATCTGACTGATTTCTGAGGGAAGAAATGTAGTATTCTGCATAGAATCATTTATTCTTTTAAAACAATTCGATGTATTTCTGGATTTTGCCGAGCAAGCCAGAAACCTCCTGATAAATTTGCTCTCTTCATATCTTTGCTGTAAATATGAAGCGTGATTGAACATAACCTTTGAAAAATAAAACTCCCTCAGATTCTGTTTGGCTCCATTCATTGCTTTCAACGAGGCTTCAGATCGAGCGGCGGTGTATGTGGTATATGCCCCAGTAACCTTGTCTGCTACTGTACTCAGATTTTCCAATTGCATCCTCTCCTTCTCTCTGATAATTGCAGAAAATGCAATTGCTAGGCCGCGAAAAAATGCTTTCAAAGCTTCCCAAACTGCAAAGTCTGATGCTGAATCTATAATAAACTTTTACATTTCTTCGAGACTTTGCTACGACCGTTCAACCAAACAATCATCTGCTAGTAATACTTTGTTAAGGCTCCATCTGACATTTGAAGACCTGGCAGACACGGATGGAATAGATATATTAATTATTGCATGATCCGAAAATACGTTATTGACTATGCTTGCCTCTTCAATGTCTAATACATATAATGCAAAAAAATAATCTATGTGAGATGCAGTACTGTAGCGCTTTGAATAGCTTGTGAACTTGTGTAATGCTAAATTTTATGCCCGCCAGGGATCTTTAAAGGCAAAATCCTGAACTAGAGGTGGCAAAGCCTTTATAGATCTAGGTTTGTTTTGCAATCTATTCAGAAGTGATGTGTCTATTTCTACATTTTGAATTAAGTTAAAATCTCATCCCATTATAATATTGCCTGTCTCATTTTGCAGAAGGGCATATAATTCCTGTAGAGCACCAAGGGGAATCCTCAATGGCACCATAGTAGCTTATCAGATTGTAAATATCCTGTCCGATTCTTATTTTAACAAGGATCCACCTAGGAGATAGGTCGCAAACTACTTTTAATACTTCTGCTGGAACTGAACGCATTATCCACCCGCTTGATGGAAGCCTGTGCTGAGCAAAAAATGCATATTGGATCTGCGGAGGCGGCCGAGGCTGCTTACCCCGATCCTTTAAATGAGTTTCTTGTAACATTATAATATCTGAATTTATCAATCTAAACCAGGCTAACAATCCATGGGTCTTTAAACTATTATTTAGTTCATTCACATTACATGAACTAATTTTCAGCCGATTACGGGACATTGGGGCACATGCATCAACCTATTTAGGAAGTGCAAACGGTGCGAATCGGTAAATTCGGCCGTTTGCACTTCCTAAATACGTTTTTGGGATGCATCAAACTCATTTTCAATATTCGTATTTTTTTGCATTTCTTAAAAATGCAAATGCATTTAAGGAATCGCATTTGTGCGATTCCTTAAATGCAATGCATCAATTTAAAAAAAATGCGAATTTTGAAATTGGAAGTGCAAATTACCACGAGGTTGACCCTCTTGGTAATTTGCGAAAATCTGTCAAAAAGCAAAAAAATGCTTTTTTTAAACTGTCATGTTACAGACACACATGTCCTTAGGACATGTGTGTGTGAAACATGCACTTTCAAATGCATTTCAGGGGTGCAGGGGGGGGTCCTTTGGACCCCCCCCTGCACCCTTGGAATGCATCAACAAATTGCGAATTTGTAAATGCCTTCCCATTGACTCCTATGGGCCTTTTGGCCCATAGGAATCAATGGGAATTGCGAAAATGCACTTAAGAATTCGGTATTTATTTGGGATTCGGTAAAAATTGCGATTTTTACCGAGTCACAAATAAATACCGAAAAAAATGATGCATAGCATTTCTGCAATTCTTAATTTGCAATTCGGTATTTTTCGCAAATTAAGAAGTGCAAAATGTCTCAATGATGCATGTGCCCCTAAATCTTTCCTCTTTTTTATCCCCTGCTGTTTTTCTTCCATTTTTACCCTCAACCTTACCCCACACCAATGTGCCATCAATCTCCCCACCACCTAACCCTCCCTCCTCACCCCCACGGAACCCTACCAGCCTTAAGCTCCTTCCTATCCCACCCCTCCATCCCCACCTTCCACCCCCCTCACCACTACCACCAAGATGTGGAATCTTGACATGGCACCGGGAAAACTACAAGGGCAACTCCAGACGTCGAGAACAGAATATTACATACAATCTAACACAACAGACATAGTCCTATAATATTGAATGTCCTTTTTTTGTCCTGTAAGGCTGTCTGGTAGAAACTCTTTATGGCAACTGAGTGACTGATTGCAAATAATCACAGGCCTTTTCTACTGATTGAAAAATCTTAACTGGACCCTTAAATAAAACTTTAAGTTTTGATTGCTGTATAATACCCGCAGGGGCCCCAGCCTGCTGAAAATTGCTGATCAAATTCTTAAACTCCTTTCTGTGATGGGCAGACAATGCAGACATGTCTGAAAAGACTCTAAAAGTAAAGTCTCCTGGGATCTGGAATGCTTTATTCTTAATCGCATTTGTGAGCATCTGCTCCTTAACCCGGCAATCACTGAAATTCGCTATCCCTGTCCGAGGATACTTAGCCCCTGTAGGCTGAATGGCTGGTACGCGATGGGCTCTTGTGAGAGAGGTATAGCTTTGTCCAGACACAAGGGAGCACCCAGTATAGGTCACATCAATACCCTCTCAGACATATAGTGATGCATATATTATGTAAAAAAAGAAGCAGAGAACTCTTGAAAGTTCTCAAGTTTAGATGGAGAGCAGCTCCTGATTAGAGCACTTCCAGCACCAGCGACACTCTAGATCTGCTCACCTCAAATATCTGCTTTTCTATCAAAGTCTGCAAGCATAGGATTAGCACAGTGACATCCATGCAGAGATAGAAAGGGACAAAGTCTTTTGCCATGTCTACAGCAAAGTCTTTACGCATAGGACTAGCACAGTGCTGTCAATGTCAAGCTGTAACATGACAAAAGCCATTTACCACTCCAGGCACAGTTTTACAGCTTTAAATTGGTAAAATACCAACCAAGCCAAGCTAAAATTAGTAAAAGCAACACCTGACACACTATTTCGCTCTACTTAGAGCTCTTCAAAGAGGTATAGTTTTGTCCAGACACAAGAGAGCACCCAGTATAAGTCAAAACAATACCCTTTCAGGCAAAGAGTGTAGCATAAATTATGCGAAAAAAGAAGCAGAGAAATCTGGGTAGTTCTCAAGTTTAGGTGGAAAGCAGCTCTAATATAGAGCACTCTCAACACCAGCGACACTGTAGATCTGCTCACCTCAAATGTCTGCTTTTCAATCAAAGTCTTTAAGCATAAGATTAGCACAGTGCCATCCATGCCAAGATAGAAAGAGACAAAGTATTTTGCCATTTCTACAGCAAAGTCTTTATGCAGAGGACTAGCCCAGTAATGTCCATGCCGAGCTGTAAAACGACATAAGCCATTTACCACTCCAGGCACAGTATTACAGCTTTAAATTGGTAAAATACCTACCCAGCCAACCTGAAAGAGTAAAAGCAATCTGTGACACAGTTTCACTCTACTTAGAGCTCTTCATAGAGGTATAGCTTTGTCCAGACACAAGGGAGCACCCAGTATAAGTCAAAACAATACCCTTTTAGGCAAAGAGTGAAGCATAAATTATGCAAAAAAGAACCAGAGAACTCTGGGTAGTTCTCAAGTTTAGGTGGAAAGCAACTCCAGTATAGAGCACTCTCAACACCAGAGACAGTTTAGATCTGCTCACCTCAAATGTCTGCTTTTCTACAAAGTCTTTAAGCATAGGATTAATACAGTGCCATCCACAACAAGATAGAAAGAGACAGAGTGTCTGCAATTCCTACAGCCAAGTCTTTACGCATAGGACTAGCACGGTGCTGTCTATGCCGAGCTCTACCATGAGAAAAGCCATTTACCACTCCAGGCACAGTATTACAGCTTTGAATTGGTAAAATACCAACCAAGCCAAGCTGAAATGAGTAAAAGCAACACCTGACACAGTTTTTTGCTCTACTTAGAGCTCTTCAGAGAGGTATAGCTTTGTCCAGATACAAGGGAGCACCCAGTATAAGTCAAAACAATACCCTTTCAGGCATAGCGTGATGCATAAATTATGCAAAAAAGAAGCAGAGAACTCTGGGTAGTTCTCAAGTTTAGGTGGAAAGCAGCTCCAGTATATATATATTTATACACATAAAAAATTACAAAGCATAACAAATAAACAGCAAAAATGTAAAGATTTCCAATTTAATTGTACAAACAAAATCTAAAAATAAGATTTAAAAAAAATATCTTTGGAATACATAAATGTATATATATATATATATATATGGAACCAACAATCCTGTTCCGACAATGGAAGCCGGAATTCCTTCAGGTGCAGACCTCACGCCAACCTCATTTTTTGCGATGCAGCCATACCAAAGAAGATTCAATATCTCAGATATATAGCAGAATATAATTATTTATTTTTTTGAAAGTAAAGGACAAATGTCCATCCGACGACACGCTTCACTCCTCAAGGGAGCTTGTTCACATAACGCGCTCAGAAACAACAACCAATTTATAATAAACATAGTGGTGGGAGAAATCAAAAAAAGTGCACAACCTCACAGTGACGGTAATAAAAATAGAAGACAGACCAATGTAAAATGGTATGCTTGGAAAATACAAACGGACGCCATTATTAAATGACTGTGGTAACCAAAAATTCGATTAACACTGTTAACAACTTGGTGTCAAACCATAAAAAGCAACATATTTTGGTAAAATACAAGCAAAACAGTTCATAAATTATTAATTTATAGTAAATAATAGCCATGATTGCAAATAATGAAAATGATTATAATGACGACATAGTGTCCTAATAAAATTCAAAATTGCAAATGGAAATGTAATCTTTTGACAAATGTCACTTAATAAAATGCATATATATAATAATTCATTATATCTGTTTCGCAATGAATAAACCTTCAAATTGCCTATTGAGAGTGTTAAAGTCATATTTAATAATACATTTTTTGTAGACATCTAATTCATTTATATGGTTTGTCTATGTTTGTGCTCAAAATGTGCAGTTTTGTTACCAAAAAACCTAAATCATAAAATCAACACCCACATTTAAGTGCAATTAAAATTAAATGTTGCTCACAGCTGAGTAAGCAGTAAAGACAGTTGTATAAAGCTTACAGTGTTTTTTTGAAGATATGTTTATCTGTAGAAATGTTGGTTATGTCAAAATTCAAACATAGAACCAATATAATTATAGTGATCATCAGCCGATGACCTAAACTATATAAGTTCATTCTACAGAGAAAATATGATGATTTCTTAAACAATATCTACAACGTTATCAAATGAAACAGATTTTCTGGTTAGAATTATAAAAAACTGTTGAGATCTTCCGTTAAATTTAACCCATTAGGGGCCTTGGTATCTAATGCTAATATAAAGTGTGATTCTTTTTGTCTTAGGGGCTGGGGCACTGAACACAAGACAGTATATTCAAGATCTTTTAGCAATTTGTTATGAACAGATCGAAAGTGTCTTGCTACAGGATAGTTTTCATCGCTGTTGAAAATCGCTCTTATGTGCTGCAGAATGCGTTTATGCACAGGAAGTTTCGTGCCGCCTATATATTCGAGATTGCAGGTACATCTTAGTTTGTAAATTACATATTCTGACCTGCACGTTAAATGTTCTCCAATAGGTACAGGGACCTCACTAAATGCAGTCATGTAGTGGGTATTGTTTTTTGCAAACGTGCAAGCACGACAAGAAGTGCACTTAAAAAATCCTGTTTTGTGAAACCAAGGTTTTTTCGGAAGGACCTCAGGTGATGGTTTATCCAATGCATCACGCATTGAATAAGCTCTCCGGAAAGTTATGTCAGGGGTAACAGGTAAAATGGGACCTAGAATGATGTCGGTCAATATGATTGGCCATTCCTTGCAGATGATACGCCGTATCTTACGTTCCTGTGCACAGAAAGTTCTAATTAGTCTTACTGTACATTCTGAAGTAATGTTGTCAGAATTGTTCGGTGCAAGTAGGGACTTGCGATCAAGCGACCTAGCCTTAATTAACGCCTGATCCAAAGTATGTTCAGAGTAACCCCTATTTAGAAAACATCATTTGGAGTCATTTAAACAATCATCAAGTGATACGGCGTCACTGCAAATTCTACAGATACAAATAAATTCCCCATAAGGGATGCTTTTGATGGTATGTCGGGGATGGGCGCTTCGAGCATGTAAAATCGAATTGCCCGCTGTAGATTTGCTGTGTAATCGAGTCTCAAGTTTAGAATCTTTAATAAACATCTGCACATCAAGGAATTCTGCTGTATCTGAGGTGATAGAGGCCGTGAATCTAAGATTTAATGTGTTGGTATTTAGATCAGACACAAAAGATGACGCCTCATCCGCTGTCCCTTTCCATATTATACACACATCATCTATATATCGCCAATAATTGACGATATTACTTAACCAGCGCTGGTGCGTGGTTTTGAGCTCGTGCTCAAAACCACGTAACCATCTAAGCATGAGTAGCTGGGGGAAAAGCACGAGCCCATCGCCACACCACGCAGCTGCTGGTAGATATTAACATGAAAGCGGAAGAAATTAGTAGTAAGGCAAATTCTGATCATTTCCATCAACATCACATTATGATCCCGGAAACATATATCACGTTTACTCAGATAAAAATTGCAAGCATTGATACCCTGTTGATGATTGATAGATGTGTATAAAGACTCGATATCCATTACCAAGAATAGATAATTGTCACACCAATTTACATTTACAATTTTGGCCAAGAAGTCTGTAGTGTCCTTTAGGTAAGACGTTAGATTAATCATGTGGGGTTGCAAAAAAAAGTCTACATATTTAGATATGTTTTCGTTCATACTTCCAATCGCAGATATAATAGGGCGACCGGGAGTAGGTGTGACTTGTTTATGAATTTTAGGGAGGAAATATAAATTCGGAGTGATGGGATGATCGTTGGTTAAGAATTTACTTTCATCTTTTGACAGTAAGCCCAGTCTTTTCCAGTTGGAGATTTGTTTGCGAGTTTTTTCATGACTTTGAGACATGATAAACTGTGAAGATTTCGAATAACATGAAGTGTCAGATAAATGTCTTTCTGCCTCAATCATGTAGTCCTTCAACTGCCATAAGACCGTGTTTCCTCCCTTATATGCATTTTTTATTATCACATCCTTGTTGTTTTGAAGTTTTTTTACAAGCTGATGCTATTGGTTGTTATTGTAATCTCGTTGTTTTCTTTGAGTCATGACTTGTCTATTTAAAGTTTTTAATTCTGTGATTACTCTGTCGCTAAACACATCTACCACGTCTCTTGGCATTAGAGGTAGAAACGTGGATTTAGGACGGAAAGGACTGATGACTGGACAATTCACGTTGATAGTTTGACTCACTATCGGTGGAGGTTGTGAGTCATCATTGTATGCCAAA
This sequence comes from Lissotriton helveticus, assembly GCF_964261635.1. Taxonomy (NCBI): domain Eukaryota; kingdom Metazoa; phylum Chordata; class Amphibia; order Caudata; family Salamandridae; genus Lissotriton; species Lissotriton helveticus. Next base: position 1,582,469,780 of record NC_136059.1, on the reverse strand, counting down.
TCATATAGGTTTTGTAAGCCTGTAATATCTCGTACTTGGAGAGTTGATGTTGAATCTTCAGATATAGGCATATTGACAGTTTTTGTTCGCTTAGATTCCAGTTGGAAATGTTTAATCAGTTTTATTTTGCGAATACATTTAAAAATATCAATCCTTGTTTGATTGTATGAAAACCTATTTGGCCGGCAATAAGAAAGTCCTAATGAAAGTAATTGTTCTTCAGCTTTAGACAAGGCAAGATCGTGAGATTAATTACTGTATTTTCCATCGTGCTTGTTATCTTCTCCAATTCTTTTTTGTTTTGCGTTGAGTAGTATCCGCTTCCTTGCGCGTCTGCGTTGGCTGATTGATTTCCTTGCTTTGTTTGAGGGTTCCGGGAGCGCAGGGAACAACGTCGGTCCTCGCTGACAACATTTAGTTCCTCAACTAGAGAATAGCTATCACGAATACTTGGGCCTGGTATTGGTGTAACAGATCCACCCTCATCGCTGTTGGAAGTCAGTGGATTTACGGACAAGACATCAGAGTTGTCAGCAGGAATAGAAGAAGTATCATTGCTGTCTACAGTTTGGCCCATTGTAGAACTGTTGTTTTTCGAGAGGGCTTTACGCTTTAAATTATCATATTTACGAGAGAAGGTAAAAATTCTACCCATGGCGTAATCGTTTTTATCTCGTGCAAACTTTGTGATTTTTCTTACAATGATAGTTTCTTCCAGTTTTTTAACACGAATGTCAAATTCCGCTTTACTTTTGATGATAAAGTCAGTTTCACCTGTGGCTTCAAGAAGACTAATAATGCGATCGATTTCCACCAAAAGTTTTTCTCGATCTGACTCAGCATTTTTGATCAGTATGTGGATCATATTCATTGAACTTTTTAAATTGTTCTACGCCCACTCCTGGAGCATTTGAGGATCAGGATCGTCATATGTGGGTACAATTAGTACCCGAAGGCCACGTGGAACCCTGTTGGCGTCTCTGTATTTCTCAAGAGATTTTTTCTCCCACCATTTCGAAATCTCACCACGGAGCAGTTTTTCTAACGTTTTTAGTAGTGTTTTAGCATCATTGGTAATAATAGCTGATGTATATATATATATATATAGGACAAGCAAGCATATATAACTGAAGCCCATCGGCAACGTGGGGATGCAACTTATTATGAAAGGTTACAAGTCAATCCAACTGTCAAAATGAAAAGAGAAATAGATCAACAAATCTTGAAATGGGCAGCTCACAAATTAATTGATGAAGACGAGAAAAAATATTGAGTGGTGGATCATCCAGTGATGGCCACCATTTATTTCCTCCCAAAAGTGAACAAAGACGCCTTGAAACCCCCCTGGACGACCGATAGTGTCGGCGAATGGGTCTTTACTGGAGCCAACGATGAATTATATAGACTATTTTTTGCAACCTTTTGTGGAAAACCTGGATTCATATATCAAAGACACCAGCGATTTCCTTAGAAAAATGGAGCAAATAATTTGGGATGACTCATATTACTTGATTACAATGGATGTTATCTCGTTATATACCACTATAGCAAATGACTTGGGTATAAATGCTTGTAAATATTTTCTACATGAAAGAAATATACATCTAAGTGATCATAATCGAATGCTGTTGGAAATGTTGGAAATTTGCCTTACTGTGAATATTTTTCTCTTTGGAGATGAAATTTACAAACAGTGCAACGGAACGGCTATGGGTTTTTCCTGTAGTCCAAGTTATGCCTGCCTCACTATAGAATGGTGGGAAAAGGAAGTGGCCTGGAACATCCAAAACAACAAATATGTGGAAAAAATTGTTCAGTGGTCACGGTTTATCGATGATCTACTGATTGCGTGGAAAGGAACAGAAACAGAATTCCAGGAATACTTCAACATACTGAATACAAGTATTGAAAACTTAAAATGTACCTATCAAATGGAAAAAAGTCATGCCATCTTCCTGGCTATGAAGATCTACATAAAGGAAAACAAAATTTAAACCACTCTCCATCGCAAAAGTATTGCGACTAATGCCACCCTACAAGCTGATAGCTTCCAGCAAAAATCATTAATTGAAAGTATCCCATACGGAGAATTTCTCCGAATACGCAGAATCTGCAGTGAGGAAAAAGAATGGCTAAAGCATAGCACCAACACAACAAAAAGATTCAAAAACAGAAATTACAATGCCGGCATTGTAGGAAATTGTTGGAAAAGAGCAAATGAAAAAACAAGAAATTAATGTTTGACAATAAAAACAAAAATAACAACAAACCCAACAGAAATAAGATTCATTACGGATTATACCCAAGATTCCAAAACGGTAAATTCAATTTTAAAAAAGAACTGGAAAATTCTAAAATTGGATAGCACCATTGGAAAAATAGCGGGAGATCACCCAAAAGTAACATATCGCAGAGCAAAGAATCTGAAAGACTATTTGGTTCATAGTCATCTAGAAACCCAAAGCAAAAGCAAAAGAAAAGAATGGTTACAAACTAAAGGTTTTGTCAAATGTTACAGTTGCAAGGTCTGTCAAATAGCCAAACCAATATCGGAACTCCAAATGGCAAACAAAACAATGTGGAAAATTCAAATTCTACACTTGCAAAAGCAGATATGTGGTGTATGTAGTTGAAGGCCCCTGTAAATTAAAATATATAGGGAGTACAAGATGCAAACTTAAAAAAAGAATCTTGGAACACACGTGCGCCACCTCAAATAAAGACAAAAATAATGCTATAGCAAGGCACATGGAATTGACCCACAAGGGGGATTGGAAATTGGTAAAATTTTATGGGATTGATCAAGTGACAGAAAGCAAACGAGGAGGAAATTTGGAAAAAATACTCCGTCAAAAGGAATCCCGACACATTTTAAAATTCAGGACAATGACCCCGTTTGGTTTGAATCAATCCGAGTAGCTATACATGCATTTATAGTACAAAAACAATAGTATTATACAACAACGAACTTTAAGGCTATGATTGTACTAAGTGGTATGAAATTAATCAAGTATAATTTGTACATATAGCAGCGAAAATTTAAATGTAATCTGTACTCAGTTGCCAACAAATATGTGTAGCGTTTAATGTGTCTGAAGGTGATGGTACCGGTTACTTAAAAAAATCCCAGATCGGGTTTTTGCAAGTCTGCACTATTCGTATTACCAAAAACAGGTACATACTACATGTCCCATAAGCCTTAGGGGCAGGTTAAAAATGTAACAGGAAATGATGTAATTGTCCCTTTCAAACAAGTTTAAATAACAATGAAAAAAACTGTTGTAAGATGCCGTGATCAAGCAGCGGCTGTTATGCAGGGTAAATGGACTAACAACGTAACATATGTATATATATATATATATATATATATATATATATATATATATATATATATATATATATATATATATATATATATATATATCCAATTCTCGCTCCTGCTTCACTTCCCTCTCTGGCAGCACTCCCAGCAAAGAAGAACAGGTACAGACCACTCCACAGCGCATAGATATATTCAAAGGTTGTTTATTGACCCCTAGTCGCCAGCATGACGCGTTTCGGCTACGTCACAGTAGCCTTGATCACATCATATATATTAATATATATGTATATATATGTATATATATATATATATATATATATATATATATATATATATATATATATATATTAAAGCTCCGTGCAACCAGAAATCTCGGGGCACTCGTCGGCGGGTGCTATAACGCGCTGTTACTCGCGTAACACATGCAAGCTCAGTAATCACTTTCGTCTTTGTAAAGAAAGGATTTAAGCACTCCGGGTAAGGTGGCAGAGTTTATTTACGCCAACAGCAACAGTGAATAGACAATGTCTTATATATATATATATATATATATATATATACATAATTGAAAACACAAACACATAATATATATTTAGGCAATAGTTTTTTTTAAATTGAAATCTATGAATGGTAAATATACTATTCCCACTCCAGTGTCACAACAGTAGAGGGAACATTAACCTACTCCAGTCTGTGCGACAGTAGGGAAAGTATTGGACACAGGGGGTGAAAAATTTACTATTCCCATTCCAGTCTGTGCAACAGTAGGGAAAGCACTGACTTAGGAGGGATAAAAATGATGATTCTGTTCCAGTCGGTTCAACAGTAAGGAAAGCATTGGACTCCGTAGGGGTAAAACATACTATTCCCATTCAAGTCTGTGCAACAGTAGCGAAAGAGTTGGACTCACGAGGGGTAACACTTAATATTCCCACTCCAGTGCTCTTGCTGTAGCGGGGAGAAACATGGCGGCAGCGTGTTGAGCTGCTGCGGTGCTCCGTACCTGGGTTACCGTCCGTCTAAGCTGTTTGGATTTCCAGTGGCGTTGGGGGCTTGAAATGGAGCCAGTCTGATATTTTATTAGTCCTGGGAAACGTTCGAAAGCATCCTTTTTGATATTTTGGGATGTTTCCTTTTTTTTCAGTCTGCCCGTACCGCGCCGCGCCCCATGTGTGTGGACGGGGCGTGTCACATCTCTTTTGCATCGGCAGACCCGGCGGTTTCTCCTCCCCATCTTTCACGTCCTCCGAGCCTGACGGTGCCGCTGCTGCTGCTCCAGGCTTGCGGCGCTGGAGCCTGGCCGCCCTGGAGCTTCGACGGGGGCAAAAGACCCGCAGCCTTCTCCTGGGTCCTCGCAGTGCAGCTGCCGGCTCCCGCATTGACGTCCCCTACGGATTGGGGAAGGAGGCGGAGGAGGTTAAGGCGAGGGTGAGCAAGGACGATACATTAGTAGGAGATGTCGGGGGACCTAGGAACGAAGGTGAGGTTTGCCTTGTACCTGTAGGTCACAAAAGCCTGGAATCCGAGTTGGGGGGTACAGTGCAGATAAGGACGAGTAAGCACGGGTCGAATCGCAGAGGTGCTAAAAGGAACAAAAATAGAGAAATTACTACATGTAACAAGTCTGGCCCGGACCCCATTTTGAATAAGGCGGTAGAGCAATCTTTTTTAGAGCCAAGTTCTACAGGTTTATCAACTAAAAAGAAAGTCTCTTCCTATTTGACTGGGCAGGTTAAAGCCAAGCGAGCATATACATGCAAGGCAACGAGGTCCTCTAGAGACTATTAACAACACGGGGTCAAAGATAACTCCTTCACTCCGGTCCTTTTTTAAGGTAGTTCCTCAGGTACTACACCTTTCAGAACTGCACTCCCCTAAAGATTCCCTTGAAAATAAGTTGACTCCTATGGCATCATTGGACCCTAAGGAGGCAACCCTTGTGGTTACACCTCGGAGTATGGAAGCGGATAAGATTGTGGTCTTGGAAAACAGTGCCGAGACGGTGGAGGCTGACACTGCCGATGGGGCAGTTGAAATGATGGAAACAGTTATATGGGTGGATAAAATAGCAGACGACACCCCAAAAATATGTGAGATTCCAGTCCCAGTTCCTGTAATTTCAGAGTCCTTTCACCTCCCCCGCCTTTTGCTTTAGCTCCAGTACCACCACCTTTATTGGTTCCATCGACCCCCCCCCTACCAGGGATCTCTGATGGATCTCTGATGGGGGTATACTACAAGGGGAAAACTTTCAAGATTGTGGTTCTGTCTTTTCCTGGACACTGGCTGAGGGCTGTGATACGATGTCATTGATCGCCTCTTTACAGGTCATGTTTACATCTTTGTCCGCAGACATTAAAAAGGGTTTGCAACATCAGCAGCAAACCAGTCTGAAATCAAGAGCTTCTGTGAGTCTCTTGATGGTAAAATCGGCGGTCTTACCCCAATAACAGAAGTATTAGAAGATACTGTAGCGGGGCTGTCTCTGCATTTAGACGAAGCAAAGGCAGACATTACTAAGTTCAGGAAAGAAGATCTGATGTTGGCTGAGAGGATGGAGTCACTAGAGAACAATACCCGACGCAACAATCTCCGCATTTTGAATGTTCCGGAGGATAGAGAAGGCACGGATATTAAACAATATATCATCTTACTGTTGAAAGAATCTTTAAGATTAGATCAATCAGTGGAAGAGCTATCCTTGGATATCCAGCGTATTCATAGAGACCCTTTCAGGAAAACCCCCCAAAGAACTAAGCCAAGGAAAATCTTGGTGAATGTCCATACATATTCTCTTAAGGAGTCTATTCTTAATCTGGTCCTTAAGCAGAAATCTGTGAGTGGGAAGGGGTTTAATTTTCAGATCCGGTCAGATCTGTCCAGGACCACTCTCGATATACAGCGGGAGTTTGGGAGGAGATTGAAGCTTTCAGAAGTTATGGAGCTATAGCTCAACTAGTCTTTCCCGCTGCATTGAAAATTATGTATAAAAATAATATGCACAACATTAGATCGGTGCAAGCAGCAGATGAGCTACTGATGGCTATGGGGAAAGATAATGGGGCGTCAGGGAAGGTAAGACCACTGTAGTGGGCATTATAAGAAAAATGGAAAGGAGTGGAAAGCACTATACAAAGGAAAACTAATAATGTAATAACGTAAAAAAATAATAATAATTCTTTCATGAGAATAGACACTTGAGTATTCATTGTTATACACGAATAGACTACAATATTGGGACATTTTTGTAAACTGGTGGCTCTTAATTTTTGTATAGAACTTCTTTTCTGGCTATAGGTAGGACGGGAACTCAGAGAGGGGCACTATCTTCTGGATTCTTCCAGATAGATAGAGCAAGGGTTTCCTATGGGGGGAGGTGGGGTAGAGTAGGGCACGGGGAGGGGTTGGAAGGGAAAAAAACAAAAAATGTCCTCATTTTCGTTTTTGTTCTAGTTTCCGTTTTATTCTGCTATTGTTGCTGGAGAGACATGTGGTTAGTTTTTACCTTCTATTGCAAGAATGCTGGACGGCTTGTTTTTGCTTTTTGGCTACTGGGCTGATGGTGATGATGGGAGGACCTTTATGCAATGAGTAAGTTAAAGATTCTCTCTTGGAATATCAATGGCCTGCGCACCAGTTCTAGAAAGAGTAAGATAATGCAAGACCTTCGTGATTCGGATGCGCAGGTTATTGTACTCCAAGAGACACATCTTACTGAATGTGAGATGCGTTCTGTGGTAAAAAAGAATAGGTGGATTGAACTCTGTGTATCGACATCGCAGTCAGCACACATCAGAGGAGTTGCAATAATCTTTAAAAAACCTACAAAGGCAAGATTAGTGTCTAAGTTGGTGGACCCAGGGGGTAGATGGGTTATTGTAACAGTTATTATAGCGGGGTCTCCTTTCACTATAGTAGGATATTATGGTCCTAACCAGGACGATCCTTCAGTCCTGAAATCCATCTTCTCCCACTTGCTCTCCTTTCCAGAGCCGATTATCCTGGCAGGAGACTTCAATATAGTTTTAGATCCTCTTTTGGATAAGTCCCCGACCAATAGGTCTATACTTTTCTCTAAAATTAGGTCTTTTCTGCTTGATAATATGAAGCAGCTAGGCTACGTGGATATTTGGAGAGCAAAATCAGGGCAACAACGAGGTGTCTCATTTCGCAATTATAGGTACCATCATCAGTCAAGAATTGACTACATCCTGACCTGACCCCAGGACACCCCCCACGCCGCACGGCTCTATTTTCGTGCTTACTGTAATTTTACCTGTACTTGTGTTTGGAACTTCTGTTTTTTGTATTTACTTCTGTCTTAATAGATAGTGTGCGTTCGCTATTCACGCTACCCTCTGGTGGGCCCCCACCCGCTCCCTGCTTCCCGCCGCTGCTCCCTCGCGGCCCACCCCCTTTTCTTTTCTGTACCCCATTGGCCGCCCCGCTCCCGCCTCCCATCTGCTCCTCCCTCCCACTTGGCCTCATATGGAGCCCGCGCGGCGCAGGTGAGTGTGGCCTGACCCCAGGACACCCCCCAAGCCGCACGGCTCGCCAGTTGTGCCCCCTCGCTGCTGCTCATTCTCCTTGCTCCGTTCTCGCCCTATTTTCGTGCTTACTGTAAGTTTACCTGTACTTGTGTTTGGAACTTCTGTTTTTTGTATTTACTTCTGTCTTAATAGATAGTGTGCTTTCGCAATTCACGCTACCCTCTGGTGTGCTCCCACCCGCTCCCCGCTTCCCGCCGCTGCTCCCTCGTGGCCCACCCCCTTTTCTTTTCTGTACCCCATTGGCCGCCCTGCTCCCGCCTCCCAGCTGCTCCTCCCTCCCATTTCGCCTCATATGGAGCCCTCGCGTATGCACAGCGGTCACGCGCAGCGGGCGCGCCGATTGTGCGCCGAAGGCGCACCAAAGGCAAGCCCGTCTGTGCCCGTCCGCTCCTGGACCGCGCCCAGCGCCAGGACCCCTGGTCCCCGACGATGCCAGCCCACACGACGGACTTACGACTCTGCCACCCTCAACGCACTCAAACCCGACCAGAACCCCGCCTGCTCCCGAGCCACCCCGAAACGCTCCCATGGACCCTTCACCTGCCAAGCCTGCAAGTTCACCTGCCTCCAGACCTGCACCACACCCGCCAAGCCGAGCACCAGCAACAACCACCTCAAGTGCATCCTGCTCAACACCCGCTCCGTCCACAGACACGCCGTCGAACTCTGGAACCTCCTCGACACAACATCGCCAGACGTCGCCTTCCTCACGGAAACCTGGATTAACACCTCCTTAGCCCCCGACATCGCCATAGCCATCCCAGAGGGATACAAGATCACCCGGAGGGACCGCGTGAACCAGACCAGGGGAGGCCTCGCCATTGTCCACAGGAACACCATCCACATCACGACCAACCCCGACGACACCTTCACCGCAGCCGAGCACCTCCACTTCCAGATACACACCGACCCCAAGACCACCCTCAGAGGCACCCTCATCTACAGACCCCCGGGACCACGCACACAATTCAGAGAAGCCATCGCAGATTTCATCAGCCCGCACGCCCTCGCCTCCTCTGACTACATCCTCTTAGGGGACCTCAACTTCCACCTGGAGAACAACAAGGACAGCAACACCTCCACCCTGCTGGACAACCTCGCCAACCTCGGACTCAAGCAACTGGTGAACACCCCCACCCACTACGCCGGCCACACGCTTGACCCCGTCTTCTCCTCCAGCAAGCACATCTGCTTCAGCCACTCCACCGGACTTCACTGGACTGATCACAGCTGCGTCCACTTCAACTTCAGAAGAACTATGACTCACCACCACCCGCAACAGACTCCCCGCAGGAGCTGGAGCAAGATCACCGCCGACCAGCTCACCACCTCCCTCCGCCAGAACCCTCCCGCCAGCGCAACGGACCCCAACGAAGCAGCACGCATCTTCACTCAGTGGCTCACCAACTGCGCCAATGACCTCGCACCACTGAAGTACCCTCCCAGCAGACCGGGCAGCAAGAAAACCTCATGGTTCACCAACGAACTCAAAACATCCAAGAAAAACTGCTGCACCCTCGAGAAAGCCTGGCGCCACGACCAGACCACAGAAAACATGACAGCCCTCAAGAACGCCACCCCCACACACCACCAGCTGATCCGCGCCACCAAAAGGACAACATTCAAAGAACGACTAGACAACAACTGCCACAACAGCAAGAAACTCTTCAGCATCGTCAAAGAGCTCTCCAACCCCAGTGCCGGAAATAACAACATCACACCCTCGCAAGACCTCTGCGACTCCCTCGCCTCATTCTTCCACCGCAAGATCGCCGACATACACAACAGCTTCGGCGCACCAACCACACACCCAACCACTGAACCAACGCCCCCACCACCACCCTCTGTGCCAGGACCCCGTCAGCACCGAAGACACCACCCGCACGATGAACACCATCCACTCCGGATCCCCTACCGACCGCTGCCCCCACCACATCTTCAACAAGGCCGACTCCATCATCGCACCCCAACTCCGGGACATCATCAACATCTCCTTCACCACCGTCACCTTCCCGGAGAGCTGGAAGCATGCCGAGCTCAGCGCCACGACAGCTGACCCCACCGACCTCAAGAACTTCCGCCCCATCTCGCTCCTCCCTTTTCCGGCCAAAGTCATTGAGAAGACTGTCAACAAACAGCTCGCCGCCTTCCTCGAGACGAACGGATCCCTCGTCCCCTCACAGTCTGGTTTCCGAGCCAACCACAGCACCGAGACCACCCTCATCGCAGCCACCGACGACATCAGATCCCTGCTCCACAACGGAGAAACAGCTGCCCTCATCCTCCTGAACCTCTCTGCAGCGTTCGACACTGTCTGCCACCGCACCATAACACAGCGCCTCAGCAACATCGGAATCCAAGAGAAGGCACTGGAATGGATCATCTCGTTCCTCGCCGGAAGAACCCAGAGAGTCCGCCTCCCCCCGTTCTGATCCGAGGCCACCGAAGTCATCTGCGGTGTACCACAAGGATCTTCACTCAGCCCCACCCTCTTCAACGTCTACATGAGTCCCCTCGCAGCCATCGCACGCCAGCACAACCTTAACATCATCTCCTATGCTGATGACACCCAGCTGATCCTTTCCCTCACCAACGACCCGACACCGCCAGAGCTAGTCTACACAAAGGAATGAAAGACGTCGCCGAGTGGATGAAGAACAGCCTCCTGAAACTGAACTCAGACAAGACGGAAGTCCTCATCCTGGGATCATCCCCCTCCACCTGGGACGACGCCTGGTGGCCACCTGCCCTAGGCACCACCCCCAAGCCAACGGACCACGCACGAAACCTGGGCTTCATCCTAGACTCCTCCCTCACGATGACCAAGCAAGTCAACGCCGTCTCGTCATCCTGCTTCAACACCCTGCGCATGCTCCAGAAGATCTTCCGATGGATCCCTACCGAAACCAGGAAGACGGTCACCCAGGCTCTCGTCACCAGCCGACTGGACTACGGGAACACCCTCTACGCGGGAACCACTGCCAAACTACAGAAAAGACTCCAGCACATACAGAACGCCTCCGCACGACTCGTCCTGGACATCCCCCGCCACAACCACATCTCCGCCCACCTGAGAGACCTGCACTGGCCCCCCGTCAGCAAGAGGATCACATTCAGACTCCTGACCCACGCACACAAGGCTCTCCACGACCTTGGCCCCAAGTACCTCAACAACCGCCTCACTTTCTACACGCCCACCAGCCAGCTACGATCAACCAGCCTCGCCCTCACCACAGTACCACACATTCGCAGAGCCACCACCGGAGGAAGATCCTTCTCCTACCTGACGGCCAAGACATGGAACTCCCTCCCCATCCACCTACGGCTGACCCACGACCATCTCTCCTTCAGGAAGCAGCTCAAGACCTGGCTTTTGGAGCAGGAGCGGACCCCCCCCCTCCCAGCGACTTGAGACCCCTCCGGGTGAGTAACGCGCTATACAAATTGCTTGATTGATTGATTGATTGATTGATTGATTAGCCAAAAACTGGTCAACTTGGTGCAAACTATCTCCTACCTTCCGTTCCATCTATCAGACCATGCGGCCATTTATCTAGAAATGGAGGGATTTCCTAAAAGTCCCTAGAGAAGCTGGGTATTTGACCGTTCATTGCTTTCTTCATCAGAGGACATTAACTTTTTTAAAACTGAGGTCCAGCACTTTTTGGATAACAATATTGGGTCAGCTTCCCCGGGGTGCGTATGGGACGCACTTAAGGCCTTTTTAGGGTCTGATAACGAATAAGGCCACATATAAGAAAAAGATCTACAGAGAAGCTGTGGCTTCTTTGGAGACTGAGATGGCCAGAGTGCAGGCTGAAATAATCCTGCACCTGGATGTTTCCCCTATCACTCACAGGAATGGCAGAACAAGCTAGTTATTCTAAAAGGGGAGCTGGGTTCAATTCTGAATGCTCAAGTTCTTGAGAAGTGGGAAGCGAGTAAGTTAGCTCACTTTCAATATGGAGAGGGGGCTGGGAAGTTGTTGGCCTGGAAGGCAAAAACTGACCAGGTGTTATATTAAAGTCCTCAGGATCGGTTTGTTGATTGATATGCCCACCTCTAGATCGAGCCAACGCCTGAATTGTCGTAATGGCAAAGAGCATTGACAAGATCAAGCGAGGGGAAAATTTAACAGATCAGGGAAGGAAAGGAAGGGGACAGCAGGGAGGGAGATCTGAAAGACATAAACAGAGCACACGCATAAGACTATGTTATATGCCTTAGAACCAACAAGACATGTGAAACTATCATAAGGAGTTATACCTGTAAAGGAAAATTTAAACCTTGTAGATGTGTAGAGGTATCTGGCAGCGTAGGGGTTGACACGGTGTAACTACAGTAACACAGAAGGCATGTAATCGTGATATAATAATTGTCATACCATACAGTGTAATATATTCATATCCTGATTCACATGTATAGGAACCTACCTAAGTATCCCTCTACTAAGCATCACAGGGGAAGAGTGTAACCTTACACCTCCAGAACCCCTGTTAAATAGAAGAGGTACATACACCGTGGCAGCAGGATCCTTGCGACCTGTGGTAAGGCCATTGTAACAGGCTCACTATTGATAAGCCCTTGATGGAGGATTGAAATTTCCTTTTTTCTCCTGACTATATTCCAGTGGAATAACTTGAGTCACATTCGACCTGTACTGAATGGGAATTGCCCTTGTATAAACCGAAATTGGAAACCTTTGTGTATATATACAAATTAAGAACGTGAATGTTCCTGCCTGGATTTTAAATAAACTTTGACGCTCAATGAAATGTCTCTGTCCTGATGATGACCGCAAACTTCTGACTGTGGTTGAAACGCCGTCGACGCACCTGTGGCTAATAAATGTTAGTTTGTTTGAATAGCTTTATTTCGATATATTTGTCATATCATAAAAGCATTACAATACAAGACAGGTAAAATATAATACAATTTGACAGTTCATCCCTCTATACACTTTATACAATATACAATATTAAAAGTCATCAATGCAATGGTGAATGAAGGAATTCATGGCATAAAATGGTTAGAACGAGCTGGATGAATGCGGGTAGCATTACTGGAGAAGCAATTTCCTCACGGATCTTATCCTCCATACCCAACCCAGGAATTTTGCCAGGCAACAGGCTAACAGAGGACGAGCATCAGTTCTTACGATGTGTATGGCCTCCGTGTGCGATCGGGTGCCCAGGCTCATGCAAAGAGGTTTCAGCCATCTGCGTCGAGGTGCTACATAGGCTGGGCACTCAAACATTAGATGGGCAATGGATTCTTCCCTATTTTCACAATAAGGGCAGTATGGTGTAGTTTGCCGAGGTGGTTTCCAGCTTGCTGTCCACTGCCCTAGAGGCAGGACTCCCACCCTAAATTTAAAATACAATGCTCTATCCATCGGGTTGGTAATCAAGTCCAGATAAGGTTCTCTAAAGGGGAGGTTCTTAGTGAGCAGGAACTCAACCGCAGATCTACATAGTTTAGGATTACTCACTCTCTCATTTTCCACCCAAGACCAGTATATTTTCTTTAGCATCTGTTTGGGTGGGGCTGTTCTATTAGCCCAAGCGTCTCCAAGGCCCAGTTCACAGAGAAGCCGCTTTACTTCCATGAGCCAACCTACCCTGTGCCAGCCCGGGGATGAGAGGAGTTCACTCAGGGCTTCTGCGTAACTAGAGAGTTCTGGTACATTCCATATTCGAGCCCACAATAGGAGGGGACGTAACCTTGCTTGCTCAGATATAGGGCGTGTACCAGCATCTAGTAAAAGAGGGAGTGTGGGAGTACTGTGTGGTAGCCTCATGAGCTCTTTGTGAAATTTATTTTCAAGATGGGTCAAGGTGTCAACTTTCTGAGTGCCCCACAATTCCGACCCATACAGCGCCGCACTCACCACCTTTGCTCTATAAATATCTAATATCACCCCAATAGGTTTAAGAGGTGAGGCACGATGTTCTTTTAACAATTCCCCTGTAACCCTTTTATGAGTCAGAAGGGTTTTTTGGTGGTGAGCCTTCCAGCTCATAGAGTCACAGAGTCGGATGCCTAAGTAGTCAAATTCCCTTACCCTTTCAAGTGGGACTGTGTCTAGGGTTGGGGGATTGGCTATCTTCCTAGGGGGGTTTAAGACCAGGAATTTGGTTTTACTTATGTTGATGACTAAGCCCCTGGAATCACAAAAGTCCTTGAACCTGGAAAGCAACGTTTGAAGGCCTATCGGGGTTTTTGAAATCAGAAGGGTATCATCGGCAAATAGGAGTGTAGGAATTTTCCTGCCCGCTAGGGAGGGTGCGTCTGCTGGATGTTTGAGAAAGTGCTCCACCACTCCGTTAACATAAAGTGAAAACAGAGTGGGGGCTAGCACACACCCCTGGCGGACACCCCTATCTACAGAGATGCGAGAAGTTTTTTGGCCCTGATCGCCCCATCTGATTTGTGCAAAGTTGCTTTCATGGAGCTTGATAAGCAAAGCCAGCAAATACGGAGGGAGGCCCAAGCCCTCTAAAACATCCCACAATTGGTCACGTGGGACCAGGTCAAAGGCAGTCCGTAAATCTATAAAAGCTAGATACAGACTGCCTTTGCCCAGTACGACCACTTTCCAATAGAGCATTAGAAAGCGGAATGTCTGTTCAATGGTGCCAGTTCCTGATCTGAAACCGGCCTGGAAGTCAGAAAGAACCTGATTTTCTTCGGCCCAGTGCAGAATCCTTCCTAAAACTACTTTGCCTGCTACCTTCTGGGTGGAATCAAGCAGGCTAATTGGACGGTAATTAGCCGGGTCGTCCCGACAGCCTTTCTTAAAAATCGGGACGACCTCCGCTCCTTTCCAAGAGTCCGGGAGGGAACCTCCCATCATGGCCTCATTCAGAAGTGAGGCGATGAGTACACTCCAAACCTCAATGTTGGCCCGCAACAAATCACCCGGGACGCCATCTGGGCCTGCAGCCTTGTTAGCAACAATGCACCTAATTGCCCCTTCAACTTCTGTAGCCGAAAAGGGGTGGTCATTGTTAGTGTTAGCGACCGACCCTCTCTGTAAGTGGCCCCTAGTTTTCCCTAGATCACCTGGTGGCATGAAGTAGAGCTTGGAGAAATGTGCAAACCAAGCCTCCCCTGTGATGTTACAAGTCAGTTGAGTGTCGACGGGCCTATCCCTACCTCTAAGCAAGTCCCAAAAACCCTTCGTGTCCTTTTTGGAGCTAGCGTCCATTAGATCTCTCCAAAAATTGGTTTCAAAGGCTTCCCTTGCCACAGATTGAATTTTTTTGTAACTTTTCCTAGCTAGTCTTATTTGAACTGGATCTTTGGATTCTACAGCTAGGATAAGTTCACTTTTGGCAGCACGGCAAGCAGAAGAGTACCACTTGTCTCTACCCTTGGATACAGTTCTCCTTGTAGCCCTTGCCCTACCCTGTGGAACTATGAACAAGTCGCTCAAGGCTGAGACGGTTTCTGTGAAGGCCGTAAGGACATCATGAATAGTAGAATCCAATGAGTCTAAACGGTGCTTCACACTTGATATTACGATCTTAGCTTGAGCCATTCTCCCCTCATCTGCAGCAACTTTAGCCCATTTTAGACGCCTACCGCAGTGTGAGGGAACAACTTCATGGGTTGATTTCCAAGTGGATAAGGACGTAGTTAAATTCCCATCTTGCCACGGGAGGGTAAGGGATAGTGCCAAGGGATTGTGGTCGCTGTCGGATGTCGGTAAGACTTCCATGTCACTGAAATACGGCCACAGATTATAATTCAGCAGTATATAATCAATTCTAGAGGTGTGACTCACCCTGTTATAGGTGTGCACTCCCCTAGAGTCTGACTTCGATCGACCATTGGTAGCTCTAAGATCATATTCTAAGCAGAGTGAGTTGAGATCTATGGCACTCTGGGTCCATTTCTTGATGGATCCAGAGAGAGCTGGGGAATGCCTCTCCTAGCATCGTCTTCCCAAGTATCCAAGATGTCCTCGCTGGCTAGCGGTTCAAAACAACAGTTAAGGTCTCCAGCGAGGACAACGAGGGAGTCGATTTTGCATGCTCTAAGCTCCTCTTCTGCTCCAGTGGAGGCTAACAAAGAGTTCCCCCCCTAGCCCCCCTTAAATAGAGGTTGAATACTTCCAGCTTCCTGCCCCCAGGACACTGTATTGTAAGTCTCAAAAGGTCAGGAGATTGGGTGTTTATGTGCCTTATAGTTAGTCCCAGTGCAATACTGACCCAAATGAGAAGGCCACCCGATGGGCGGCCTTCGCTGCCCTGTGGTTTGGATGCTGGCACATGGTAGGATGTAAACCCTACCCTGTGTAAGGGTTCCAGGCACCATGTTTCTTGTAGGAGACAGATCCCGAAGAGGTCAACAAAGGAGATCCAATCTGGATTGTCAACGTTTCGTGCAAGCCCTGCCACGTTCCAACTTAAAATCTTCAGCTGGGGGGTTACAGAAGCTCTCTGGTAGGACGAAGGGGCAGGAGCAGGGGGAACATTGTTAGAGCCAGCAGGCGGGGACAGCTGGAGGGGAATTGTGGGAGCCGCCGGTAGTGCAACTGACTCGTGCACTGTTGCATTAGGACTATAAGTGTTGACACTGTGCAGCGCTCCCTGAGCTATCGGAGCCTGTGCCCTTGGTTGGGCGGGAAGGGCAGAGCTAGTCCCAACAGGGATAATTGGGAAGGGAAGAGAATCAGATTCCCCAGCAATGGAGGAATTTATAGGAGGCGGTGCAAGATCAGGGGGCTTACGCAGTCAATCTACGTCTTCGAGACAGTTATACCTGTTCGAAGTTGATATCCCAAACCAAGATCTGGTTGGAATTTGCTCATAAGTATGAAGCCCCCTCCCGGGCTGGTGATATACCATGGACCAGTTGCCCCCATGTGTGAGTGCATTTCGAGGTGGGTAAAAGAAGGTCAGTGGCCTAGGTGCAATAGATGGGCCCTCACCCTCAACAGCCCAAGAACAGATATGGTTGGCCATGAGTGGATCTTCAAACGTCACAACTATACAGTCGCCAGGTATAGATTTCCGTGAGGGACCCACCCAGGGGACTCTACGTACCATATTGACTCTGCTTGTCTGGCCATTTGGAATCGGTCTATGCATATTGAGCCAGTGCATGACCTTGTTCTTTAAGGACCAATGATTTTCGTGATGGCCGTTCACAGCCTCCGGCACACCCGTCAATACCACCACGTAATCATTGGCCTCTGGAGGGAGATCGATATACCCACCTCGGAAATTGCTCCTGTTGTATGAGCCCTGAGGGAGACGGTGAGTAATATTACTTTGTGATCCCTGAGTGGGACGGTGGATGGTGTTGCTTGCATTCTGCCTTGTGGAAGCACCCACGTTAGTGTGTGTGAGAATTTGTGGGATAGGGACCTTTGAGTTATGCGCCCTGGACTGGGGTGCAGAAATTTTATGACCGACTCCCTTGGTACGAGGTTTAGGGATGGGATGTGTTATGCCTGGTGCTGAAGGGTGAAGAGTAGGAGTCTGCTGGGCTGCTGGGGAAGGGCTTGGAGTCTGAGGAGCTATACCATTCTCGAGGAGACCTTGGTGTTCAAGACCTCGCAAGCCAAGAGTGGCCAGGGCTATTATACTCTTTTCCATCTCTAGTAGATGGTTCTCAATACGGGAGAGTCTTAGATCTAGGGGAGATAGGAGTTTTTTTTAGGGTTTCCCAGACTACTCCAATAAACTCCCCATTCCTCCCTTCCAGGTCCTTTGAATAGAGGTCAGCTTCATCTTGGGTTACGTTATCTGTGATGGCTGCAGGGGCTGTACCTTCGCTATTTGTACGCTGGGGGACCTGTAACAGGGTATCATGCCCCCCAATACCACTATTCACAGGGATGTTAAGCACATTGAATGGGAGTGACCCAACAAGTTTAGCCTCCTTACGAGAGTAAGCCGACCTTGGGGTACGTTTCCTTTTGGATAGATTGCCCTTGGTACTATTACAAGTGCTATTGCATGTGGACACATCGGAAATATCTGAGAAATGGGGAATGGTAGTAAATTGGTGATCGGGGATAACCTCGGATAGGGGCTGGCTTACAGGCAGGGGTAAGGGGCACAAGGGTAATGGTAGAATAGACAAAGCCGGAGTGTCATGGACGTCCTCCAGCGTTGTTACGCAGCGTGGATTGTCCAGACGCTTCGGAGTAATGGCAGATGCTATGTGGCCCAAAGAAGATTTTTTAGAATTAGCAAATTCCAGCGACAGTTTCCTCGCAGCTGCCAAATCTAAGGAAACTCGAGTTTGTAGTTTGGTAATCTCTTTGTCAATGGCAATGTTTGTGCGTGAGATGAAATCATCCATGGGACCATTTTGTACCAACCCCCCTTTCGCAGCCCTGCTGCGGCTAGCCCGTGTGCACATATGTAGGAATATAAGCAACCAGGATAATCGAGAGGAAAAAGCAATGCGGACTGTGCTAATGGCAAAGCAGGGGCGAAAGGGAAGGGGCCCAGACCAGACCTCTTAGACCTCGAACGGCCTCAAACGGCCCGCTCTTTGCCCGGTCTTTGCCCCGAGCTGCGTCCCGCGCTGCGGGAGTACTAGATCGAGATATAATGGACGTAGGGGGCGGTGGGCGGGCCAACAGGGAGAGCGGACCGGAAGGTCTCCCACGGTCTCGCAGGGACTCCTGGGCAATGGCGTCCCTGCTAACGCTTGCAGCCCTGCTGTAGCCTCACGCCCAAGCCCAAGTGTTCCTCAGCGCCGGTTGCAGCGTCCGAATCCAGCCCCAGGGAGAGACTGCGAAGCAGCACCCGCGGAGCGGGTGCGGCGAGCTACAGCAACGAAGTAGGCGTCCCAGGCAAGCGCCTTCAGGTGTGAGCGCTAGTGCAAAGTTAGTGGCGTCCCAGGGAGAAAGGGGATTCAGATGTTTAAATATCCCTCCAGTGGGCGGTGGGCGGGCCAACAGGGATAGCGGACCGGAAGGTCTCCCACGGTCTCGCAGGGACTCCTGGGCAATGGAGTCCCTGCTAACGCTCGCAGCCCTGCTGTAGCCTCACGCCCAAGCCCAAGTGTTCCTCAGCGCCGGTTGCAGCGTCCGAATCCAGCCCCAGGGAGAGACTGCGAAGCGGCACCCGCGGAGCGGGTGCGGCGAGCTACAGCAACGAAGTAGGCGTCCCAGGCAAGCGCCTTCAGGTGTGAGCGCTAGTGCAAAGTTAGTGGCGTCCCAGGGAGAAAGGGTATTCAGATGTTTAAATATCCCTCCAGTGGGCGGGCCAACAGGGAGAGCGGACCGGAAGGTCTCCCACGGTCTCGCAGGGACTCCTGGGCAATGGAGTCCCTGCTAACGCTCGCAGCCCTGCTGTAGCCTCACGCCCAAGCCCAAGTGTTCCTCAGCGCCGGTTGCAGCGTCCGAATCCAGCCCCAGGGAGAGACTGCGAAGCGGCACCCGCGGAGCGGTTGCGGCGAGCTACAGCAACGAAGTAGGCGTCCCAGGCAAGCGCCTTCAGGTGTGAGCGCTAGTCCAAAGTTAGTGGACACATAAGTGTTGTATATGTTGTACCCTTTCCCCTATAATATAATTATGGTTTGCCACATGTTTGGTTTCTTTTATATGTCTTTTATCTCTGTATAAACCAACAATTATATTGTTTGAGCGCACTATTTATAATACATTTGTGATAATTTTTTTATCTTTTGTTGACAGTGTTAATTTATGTCTCCCTTCCCCTTCTCTTTATTCTCTTTCCCTTTTTCCTGTTTTTCTTTTTTCTGTTGTAAAGTGAAATTTGTTTGCAATTGATTAATCGCATAATTGTGATTTGTTATTGGTCTCCTGAACTATTGTTTGGAATACTTAGAACCAACAAGACATGTGAAACTACCGTTATACCTGTAAAGGAAAATGTAAACCTTGTAGATGTGCAGAGGTATCTGGCAGCGTAGGGGTTGACACGGTGTAACTACAGTAACACAAAAGGCATGTAATCCTGATATAATAATTGTCATACCATACAGTGTAATATATTCATATCCTGATTCACATGTATAGGAACCTACCTAAGTATCCCTCTACTAAGCATCACAGGGGAAGAGTGTAACCTTACACCTCCAGAACCCCTGTTAAATAGAAGAGGTACATGCAACAGTTAACACCTTTGTATATCACAATACACGCTGCCGCTTCTAGATGAGAATTCTAGATCAAATGAAATCAAACAAAGAACACCCCTGGAACTCTTGGCAATTCCTAGCACCCAAATAATGCCTCTTAGATGGGTAAGGGGGCGGAATCCCAAGTTACGGAAAGAACAACCTCAATAGTATTTAGAGCTTCCTAAATGCTGCTAGTACATAGCAGAGAAACACCGTTGGCCGAAAATGCCAACCGAGCCAAATCCAGTTATTTACAAGTCACAAAACCAGTACCACGATAACAGACATTACCGCGGATTCCCAAAGTATCTTGACAACCTGAAAACAGCGATCCCGCTGTGAAGCGCTGTGGTGCAAGCACCCTTAACGCACCAGGATAGCCGAGTCCTCAATCCCGAACAAGCTCTCTGAACGGAATACCCGACACCGATCCCCAGCCACCGTCCTCCTTAAATGTTTCCTCGTGAGAACGCGCCGCGCCGCTAAGGATCACGGGAATTGTAGTTCCGGCCCATGGCATGCCGGGAAACGTAGTTTGTTTACGTCGCGATCGTGACAGTACATCCCTCTCGCAACAGAGGGGGTCATGGACCAGGCTTCGTGGGGCATCTCCGATGGAAGGCAGACACCAAAACCGGGGCATGAATCCCCAGAGCAGGTTCCCATGAATTTTCCTCGGGCCCATACCCCTTCCATGACACCAGATACCACAACTTACTCCTCCGGTACTTGGAATCCAGTATTCGTCTGACCACATACTCCAACTCTCCCCGTACCAACAAGGGAGGAGGACGATGCTGGCCTTTAGACAATGAAGGTTTCAACAATGAGACATGAAACACCGGATGGATGCGTAGATGAGAAGGGAGCTTCAGTTTCACCGCCACCGGGTTCACACGTTTCAACACTGTATAGGGTCCAATGTACCTAGGGTTGAACACACTGTGTTTTCTGAAACGCAGATTCCTTGTGGACAACCACACCTCATCACCTTTGCAGTACAACGGACCTTGTCTCCGGTGTTTATCAGCGGCAGCCTTGTACTTGAGTTTCACGGCCTGCAGCTGTTCCTGCGCTTTAAACAGTGTCTCTTTGATATGAGCCACTCTGTGTGCCACCTCCGGAAGGAGCGAGTCCGTTTTCGGGTGCACAACGGGAAGAAACCGGGGGTGTCTGCCATACAAACAATAGAAAGGAGTGTTCTTGGTGGAACTGTGCGTGGCGTTATTATAAGCCACCTCTGCCAACCACAAGTAGTCTACCCAGTTCTCCTTACCATTATCCACATAGCGTCTCAAATACTGCTTAAGAGTCTGGTTTAACCGTTACGTCTGGCCATCGGTTTGTGGGTGAAAACTTGTGGAAAGGGCTGAGTCAATATGCAACGAAGAACACCATTTCTTCCAGAACTGGGCAGTAAACTGTGAACCTCGGTCGGAGACAATGATACTTGGCAATCCATGTAACCTAACCACGTTGACCATGAGCAGGACAGCCAGCTGACCCCCCGAAGGCACTTGTTTACAGGCCACAAAATGCCCCATCTTGGACAGGTAATCAACCACCACCATTATTGCCGTACATCCACGGTCAGCGGGAAGACCCACGATGAAATCCACCGATATCCGATCCCAAGGGATCGATGGAGTAGGGAGAGGCTGTAACAACCCCTGTGGACGAGAGTGGTCGGACTTCATCCTTGCACATTGAGCACAGGCGGACACCCATCGCCCAACATCAAGTCTCACAGAAGGCCACCAGAACTGCCGCAGTACACGCTCCAGGGTCTTGGCAAATCCAAGGTGACCCGCACTTGGCGACTCATGGCACCAGACGTAGACCCGCTTCCTCAAAGCCAACGTAGGCACCAATAACCTGTTTCGAAACATCGGTAGGCCCCCATGCAACCTCCATTCCTGGTGACAACCAAGCCAGGTCTTCCAAACGAATGAGTCCACCCCTTTCTTGACATCCCTCAGGAATGTATCAGGCTGCATAGCACACACCACTCTGTCCGGAGCAACAATGCTAGCCTAGGCCCTCTCCTCATATGGAGTAACCGTCGACTGGCGAGTGAGTGCATCCGCCTTCCGATTGGCAGTGCCTGGGCGGAATGTGATGACGAAATTGAAACCAGAGAAAAACATCATCCACCTGAGCTGTCTAGGCGAGAGATGACGTGCGGCAGACATGAATTGTAAATTCCTGTAGTCGGAATAGACAGTGACCACGTGACAGGTGTAAAAACAGTTTCAATCGGGTCGGGGACAATCGATATTTGCCCGGCGGTATTGCCTCTGTGACCCTCTAGTCATTTAAATCAATGAAGAGGCAGGCGCTGGAGACTGGAAAGCAGGAAACAAGGTTTTTTATTCTCTCCGGAGGAGAACACAACGAAACGGACAGAAGGTATCGTTCTGAGGTGCTCTAACTTACGTTTGAGGCCTGGCCCCTTATATACAGTGTTTATGGTTTTTATTGCAGTTTACATACACGTGACAAAGCTTTGATATACGGAAAGACATACCCGGAATCCCCCTTTGGGGCCCGTTCCCACACACATTTACAGTTGAAGTCCCCACCCTAATCACAACAGGTGATGTGCATCGCGCAGCTGGATAATCCGCCGATTCACGGAATGTGGGGAGTTTGATTGGATCTCATGGGGTGGGGGCTTTGATCAACCCGGGGATTTCTTTGATGGGGGAAGCTTTCTATTGTACGGGGAGGGGCGAGGGTGGTATCGGCAGAGCTGGGTGTCGGCTTGGGAACGGGGAGGACAAAACGGGCTCACGGGGAAAAAGGGGTTTGCATCTAAGGGCCGGAGATCATGAAAGGAAAGCAGGGAGGTGTCGCGCTGGGAACAGGATGAGGGCCGGGGACAGAGCAGCGCCGAAGAGGGGTTTATGACTCAAGGCAGGTGCAAGCAGGGGGGTGGTCAGCGTGCAGGCTTAGCGAAGGCAAAGGGCTATGTCAGGGGCCAGCGGCATGCAAAAGGGTTGGTTCTGATCGGGGCATCTTAAAATGGCGGGCGCGCACGACAAAAGTGTGGCATCAGGGGAAGAGGCAAGATGGCGCAGATAATGTTCACCAAAACGCACTAATTTTCCACACAGGCTCCCGTTAGGAAATGCCGCCATTCCTGAAAAGAGTCCCGAATGGCCAACAACTCTTTTTCGGCGATGTGGTAGTTCTTTTCGGCCAGATTCAGCTTACGTGATATATACGCCACCGGGTGTAACTGACCCGTATCCGCATGGCGTTGAGATAGGATAGCCCCGATCGCCACATCCAAAGCATCCGCCTCCATGACATAGGGTTTGCCCGGATCAGGGTGGGCCAACACTGGAGCTGACACAAAAGCGTCTTTGAGAGCCGTGAAAGCGGTTTGAGCTTCCTCAGACCAGACAAACCCCCTCGCTTTCCTCAGCAGAGTGATAGGCGCCACCAACCGAGAGAACTGATTGATGAAACGCCTGTAAAAATTGGCAAATCTGATGAAACACTGTACATCACGAACATTACATGGAACAGGCCAATCTTTTACAGCTGCTACCTTCCGTTCTGCCATCTCCTGGCCTTCAGGACTCAGCATTACCCCCAAAAACTCCACAGTACGAACATGAAAGTCACATTTACTGAGTTTGCAGTAAAGATTGTTTGCCTGCAAAATGGTAAGCTCGTTTGCCACATGCTGACAGTGCAAATCCTCCGAGTCTGAGTAAACCAGAATATCGTATATATAGACGATCACATACCGGTCCAAGATGTCACGAAACACATCATTTAAAAAGAATTGAAAGGCTGCAGGGGCGTTACAGAGACCGAAGGGCATCACTCTGTATTCGAAGAGTCCGTATCTGGTCTTGAATGCGGTCTTCCATTCATCCCCGCTACGCATGCGGACCAGATGATATGCCCCCTTCAAATCAAGTTTTGTGAACACAGTAGCCTTTTTCACCTGCTCCAGCAAAACACTGATCAAGGGTAGAGGATACCTGTTCTTAACAGTTATTGCATTTAGTGCCCTAAAGTCTACACACGCGCGCAGCTCGCCATTTGCTTTTGGTATAAAAAAAAGAGGCGAGGCGGCTGGGGATTTAGATGGACGTATAAAACCTAGACCTAACAGTTTGTCCAAATACTCGCGTAGGTGTAGGTTCTCTGGCTCCGTCAGAGCATAAATCCGCCCACAAGGTATCGCAGCTCCCGGGACCAGATCGATCTGGCAGTCATACTGCCTATGTGGAGGGAGCTCCTCAGCCTGTGCCTCATTGAACACCTTGCCAAAGGACTGATACACCGCAGGAAGCTGAACACATTTTTCTGCGGCCGTGGCAATACAAGACCCACCAGATAAGGCTTGAGAAGGCTTCATAGCTCCCTTATGACATTGATTCATGCAATACTCTGAACCCATATGAACGGTTCTGGTGTCCCAATTTATACTAGGGTTGTGTTTCTCCAACCAAGGTAAACCAAAGATTATACCGTATTGAGGAGCCCTGATAACACTAAATGAAAGAAACTCAGAGTGCGTGTCCCCTAGTAACACCTCAATTTCTTCTGTGTCATAGGTAATGGGACCCATACTGAGCTTCCTCCCATCCACGGCATACACTTCCTCAGGCCTCTCTTTTTGCACTAGCGTTAAACCCATGCATTGGGCTTCCTGTATATCAATGAACATACCCGTTGCCCCTGAATCCACCATAGCTGATGTGACTACAGATTCACCGGCCAGCATTAACACAATGGACACAAACATATGATTCGTTACCCTATTCAGTCTGCCACATAATGAAGGGACATACATAGGAATCCAAGAAACCCCTTCCCGTTTCCCAGAGTCAATTAGTTTTCCGTCACCTTTTCTGTATCAGCAGAAGCCACAGGGTTACCTCGAAAACGGTTTGCTTTTGGCTTTACTGGGCATTCTCTCACATAGTGGCCCTTTTTTCCACAATAGAAACAAAGGCCTTGTTTACGCCTTGATTCTCTCTCAGCCGGTGTCAAAGCTGATCTCACCGCCCCTATCTCCATAGGTTCAGAAGAGGAAGCCTGATTCCCTTCCTTGGTGACATGTGTCTCAACCACTGGTTTCCTACGGTTTTCACCTTTCCTCTCACCTAGTCTATGATCTAACCGCAGGGCCAAATTAATCAAACCTTCCACATGTAGCGGGTTGAGGATCGATTTGAGCCATGACATCCTTAAGTTCATCATTCAACCCTTGATGAAACAAAGATGCCTGTTTATTTTCGGGCCAAGTGGTTTCTGTCACTAAACGCCTGAAGGCATTCAAATATGCAACCAAGTCTTTTTTACCCTGCCGTAATTCCAACAATTCCCTATCAGCTGTATAGGAATCAGCCCTTCTATCAAACACTCTAAGGAATTCTGTTTTAAAGGCTTCCCAATCATGCAATAAGGGATCATTGCGATTAACCAACGGGACCGCCCACTGTGCAGCGTTGCCAGCTAAGTAGGAGATCAGAAAGGCCACCTTGGCCTGATTGGTAGGGAACGATCTAGGCTTACAAGAATAATGTAATGCTATCTGAGTGAGGAACACCTGAACCTTGTCCGAATCCCCATGAAAACGCTCAGGTGACGCTAATGGAACAGACACTGGCATCTCCAATACCACAGGCTGCGGCGGAGGAGCGGTCCCCGCATCAAAAGGATTGCGCTGTACGCCATCCACACGGGTCCTCAAGTCAGCAGTCTCTAACCGGGACGCTGCTACCTCCAACTGTAGAGCACCCAGAGCCTCTATCACATCTTCCAATGTGGCCATACTAGCACAACCCGACCGGGAGGACTAAGATACGTGGGTCGGGTATTCTGTTATATTAAAGTCCTCAGGATCGGTTTGTTGATTGGTATGCCCACCTCTAGATCAAGCCAACGCCTGAATTGCCGTAATGGCACAGAGCATTGACAAGATCAAGCGAGGGGAAAATTGAACAGATCAGGGAAGGAAAGGAAGGGGACAGCAGGGAGGGAGATCTGAAAGACATAAACAGAGCACACGCATAAGACTATGATATATGCATTAGAACCAACAAGACATGTGAAACTATCGTAAGGAGTTATACCTGTAAAGGAAAATTTAAACCTTGTAGATGTGTAGAGGTATCTGGCAGCGTAGGGGTTGACACAGTGTAACTACAGTAACACAAAAGGCATGTAATTGTGATATAATAATTGTCATACCATACAGTGTAATATATTCATATCCTGATTCACATGTATAGGAACCTACCTAAGTATCCCTCTACTAAGCATCACAGGGGAAGAGTGTAACCTTACACCTCCAGAACCCCTGTTAAATAGAAGAGGTACATACAACAGTTAACACCTTTGAACACGCTGCCACTTCTAGATGAGAATTCTAGATCAAATGAAATCAAACAAAGAACACCCCTGGAACTCTTGGCAATTCCTAGCACCCAAATAATGCCTCTTAGATGGGTAAGGGGCGGAATCCCAAGTTACGGAAAGAACAACCTCAATAGTATTTAGAGCTTCCTAAATGCTGCTAGTACATAGCAGAGAAACACCGTTGGCCGAAAATGCCAACCGAGCCAAATCCAGTTATTTACAAGTCACAAAACCAGTACCACGATAACAGCCGTTACCGCGGATTCCCAAAGTATCTTGACAACCTGAAAACAGCGATCCAGCTGTGAAGCGCTGTGGTGCAAGCACCCTTACCGCACCAGGATAGCCGAGTCCTCAATCCCGAACAAGCTCTCTGAACGGAATACCCGACACCGATCCCCAGCCGCCGTCCTCCTTAAATGTTTCCTCGTGAGAACGCGACGCGCCGCTAAGGATCACGGGAATTGTAGTTCCGGCCCAGGGCATGCCGGGAAACGTAGTATGTTTACGTCGCGATCGTGACACCAGGTCAAAAATAATGTAGATTCAATTATTTCTGGTGGTGTAACTTACTTTGCCGATGACGACATTAGAAGAGCATTTCCGGAATTATTTAGTTCTGTATACCATGAGGATAAAAATATTGAGGCTGAGCAAGTGGAAGACTGGTTGAAGGAAGTATCTCTCCCTGTATTGTCGTTAGAACAGAGTGTCTCTTTGGACCAAAACATCACGCAGGAAGAGGTTAGACTTGCTATTCTGAGTAGCAAGAAGGGCTGGGCAACTGGCCCAGATGGCTTGCCATCTGAGATTTATATAGCCCTGGGGACAA
The DNA here is from genome assembly GCF_964261635.1 of Lissotriton helveticus. Classification (NCBI taxonomy): domain Eukaryota; kingdom Metazoa; phylum Chordata; class Amphibia; order Caudata; family Salamandridae; genus Lissotriton; species Lissotriton helveticus. Next base: position 1,582,442,575 of record NC_136059.1, on the reverse strand, counting down.
CAATTCTTCCCTTTCTTACCTTTCTGTTTAATCAGATTTTTCAGGAAGGATTATCTCCTCCTACTTCTTGGAATAATGCTTCTATAACCCTAATATTGAAACCAGGAAAACCAGCAACCTGTTGTGGTTCGTATAGACCAAATTCCATCTTAAACTCTGACTATAAGATCTTTGCATCAGTTCTGGCAAACAGACTGGGATCGGTAGCAACAGGAATTTTGCACTTAGACCAGAAGGGTTTTGTGAGGGGCCGCCATTTGTATGAGTTGACCTATGATCTCATAGGTGCCATTGATATGGCAACCATGGAATCACTCCCCCTGGCTGTCCTTACACTGGACGCCACCAAGGCCTTCGACAGGGTGAACTGGATGTACCTGTCGAGGGTCTTGGGCAAGTTCAACATCAAGGAGAGATTCCGGCGAGCTGTGAGTCTCCTGTACCCGAATCCTTCTGCTTCTTTGTTGGTAAACGGAGAATTGTCAAACTCATTTAACATCACACGTGGCCTGCGTCAGGGCTGCCCTCTCTCCCCCCTCTTATTTGATTTATATATTGAGCCCTTTGCTCAACGGCTGAGGGATGATCGTAACATCAGGCCCTTTACCTATTGGGGGTGGGAGAAGAAGGTAGCCCTATACGCGGATGATATCCTCGTCTTTTCCTCAGAACTCCGCACAGCTTTTCCAGCAGTGATTGCTTTAGCTCATGATTTTGGCAAAGTGTCCGGCTATGAGATCAATGCCTCTAAAACAGACATTATGGTCTGGAACGATCCTGAGCCTGTGGCAGGGGCTCAGTTGAGTTCTACCTTACGTTATCTAGGCCTTAATATTGTTAAGGGCATAAATAAAATTGTACCATCAAATGTTTCCAATGTTGCCAAAGAGTGTCGAAGACTTATGCGATCCTGGTCTTCACTTTCTTTATCAATTTTGGGCAGAGTAAATCTAATTAAAATGTCTATACTGCCAAAATCTCTTTTCTGTTTAACACCATTCCCCTTTTTTTAAGCCCTTTCTGATATCTAAACTCCAGAGTGACATTAGTTCCTTCATCCCGAATGACCATACACCTAGGATTGCCTGGAAAAAACGTAGGCGTCGTAGAGAGAAGGGAGGCTTGGCGGCCCCTGATTTACAACTATATGCGTGGGCATTTCAATTTTCCCACGCAAGGATGCTGCTAAAAATGCCTGCAAACTCTGGAATTGGATGTTTGTTTGCAGCATTACTCAGAGGAGAAGGAGTGGCCCAGCAGGGTTTTCTGTTCAAATTCGGTGACCCCAAATTTTTTTAAAAAGTGAAACTGAAGGTGTTGCGGGATATGGCAAAAACATGGGTGTAACTTAGGAGCACTATAAAGATTGATTATTTTGCGAGTAGGTCCCCATTGTGGAATTCTCCTGGGAGCCCGTGTTGGCTTCTTGACAGTCTTGCAATACCATTGAGAGAGGCAGTCTTGGAGGTTTGGGGGGATTTATTTATGGAAGGATGTCTGCTTCCATGGGAAGCTTTATTATCTAAAATTGGGGTGGGCTTTTCTAGGTTTAAGTACCTACAGATTGCAAGTTGGGCACACTCACAGATTTCCGCTAGGGGCAGATTTCAGCTAGGGGGAGACAGTAATATAGTGACCCTTTTTCTGGATAAACCACCAGCCAAGAAGGAGGTTTCACTTTGGTATAATCTACTATTAGAAGAGGTCGATGGCGAATTCCAACTGCCAGAGTCGTTGTGGGCTTCCTCCATTCCTGACCATAACCTCGAGAACCTGTGGTTTGCATCTATTAAGATCATGTGGGACATAGTGAAACCTGCCTGGCTTCGAAGGAACCATCTTTTTACCCTACATAGGGCCTACTACTCGCCACAGAGGCTTTCAAAATTCTTAAATAGCTCCCCAGTGGCATGTCCAAATGTGGGTTGATAGCTGCCTCAGATATAAATATGTTTTTCGAGTGCCCCCTTTTGCTCCCTTATTGGAATGAGATAAGCCTTTCACTTTCGACTGCTTTGGGCTCTGAAGTTTTGATGAGCTCCGCTCTCTCATAATATTTGGAGTTTCACCAGAGATCCGGGGGCCAGCTAAAAATCTTCTGTTTTATTGTATATTGCTGGCAAGAAGAGAAATCTGCAGAAGATGGAAAGATCTGTTAACATCTACCTTGCTGGATTGGCGCACTTCGGTGTTACAAACCTCTAAAGTTAATTTATTAAGAATGGGTAATCCTGATAAGAGAAGCTTTTGGCTCCTGTTGAACTGGGTGTAATCGGCATATTAGACTGTGTTTTTTTCCCCCCGTTATTCCCCCCCCCCCATGGTCCAATGATTAGGCTGCTTGGTAACTTCTTGATCTGGTATACGCAACAGGGCGGTATCAGCAATGGGTATTTGACTGCAGCAAAATTATTCTCTTGGCTGTCCTAAGGTGGTGCTTTTGGAGTAGTGAGGCAATACTGGGAGGTGATACCTTATAGATAGGTTTGTGCCCCTACCAGTTTATCTGTGACAGTATGTCTCTCTCCGTGCGCTTCTATTTGGTAACCAAGGGCGAAAATGAGTACCAAAAAAAAATAATAATAATAATAAATATTCCCACTCCAGTCTGTGCAACAGGAGATAAAGCGTTGGACTTTGGAGAGGTACAGATTTCACAATTTACATAACAATAAATAAAATTATGAATAACACACTAATAATGAAACATCAATAAATTATTTCTTAATTAACTTCCCAACCTCTACCCCTAAAAACCCAACAACCCAAACCTAAAATATATCTAAAAAATTAGAATAATTGCACAATTTACCTAAAGATTTAGCAATTAAACAATTAATATTTAACTAATAGTTAATTAATTATATTTAATTAACTTCACACCTTTTACCCTTACAAACCCAACAACCTCTATCTGATAAATAACTTAAAAAATATCTAATTTACACAATTTACATAATTAGTTATCTATTAAACAATACATTATTTCTTAATCCCCAATCTGTACCCCTAAAAACCCTACAACCCACACCTAAAATATATTTATTAAATTAGATTATTTACACAATTCACATAAATAATTAGCCCTTAAACAATTATTACTAATTAACTAATAATTAATTAATTATGTTTAATTCGCTTCCCACCTTTTACCCTTATAAACCCAGCAACTCGCTCCTGCTACATAACTTTAAAAATATCTGCATTGCGCAATTTACATAATTAATTACCAACTAAACAACTAATAATAATTAGTAATTATATTTATTTAAATTCCCACCCTTTACCCCTACAAACCAAACAACCCTCACCTGACATATAATTAAAAACGTATTACACGTTTTACATAATTAATTATGAATTACATAATTATTATGAATTAGCATTCATTATTCATTCATTATAATTAATTACCTTACCACCCTTTACCCCTAAAAAGCACACAACCTGCACCTTAAACTTCAATAAAAAAAGAAATGATATGCACAATTTACATTATTAATGATTAATTCCATAAATATTAATTACAAAATTATTATTAATTATAATTCATTTACTTCCCGCCCTGTACCCCTACAAACCTCACAACTTGCTACAACACTAAAAATGACAAAAAGCTAATAAACTAAAAACATCTACAAATTTACAAACTAGATAAAAAACATTAACAATATTTATACAATGTATAACATATACAATTAAATTATATACTAAAATATATAAAAAGAATTAAAAAAACGATATTAACAATATTTTTGTAATTGATATTGACAACTTAGATATTTTTAACATCGATATTAACAACATAGATAATGTTGTAAACAAATATTAACAACATATATATTTTTGACATCGATATTTCTTAACTCAGAAAATCGATATTCTTGTGGACGATATTCTTGCATTACGATATTTGTGTATCATAATATGAAAAACTTCATATTTGTGCTTCTCATTAATTTGTACTCGATTTTTTGTCTCAATATCGAGTTTTACTTCACATTTCCGTAAAGGTCTCTTTCTGCAGGGTTAGATTTCAATACATTAATCTGAATGCGGGTGGATTTCCCCGTGCCTTTGCAATTCTTGAGGGCTTTATATTTAAATTAAATAATTACAGCAAACGTGGTTGTATTTTTCCGCTCCGTGCTGTTAGTGCATGGTTCTAATAATCTGAAGGTGTTGGTTGGCGTCTCTTCAAATAGAGGCCCCTCGTGGGAGTGGAGAACACGTTGCTAGGCCTTCGTATTAAGCTCCATTTTGAATGGCAGCATCCTGTAAGTGTTCAGGGAATTCTGGCTTTACAAACACGGTAACTTTGACAGCTGTCTTGTAGCATAAACTGTAAATAGAAATGTGTGATTTAAAACATGCCAACGAATTGTAGCTTCTTATCAGCATCGCCAGGGCCTGGCATGGGCGTTCAAAGGATTGTGTTTCCCTCCGCGTGTGCTGGCTCTAGATAGCCCACAGCGCGAAATCATTTGAATGGCGGCACTTCCTTAATTCAGCCAACACACCTCCGTTTAGCCTCCCATTCCCTCTTTTGTGCCCAAAATGTCTTTCCCGTTGCGGGCCCTTGTCTGTGCCTCAGAGATTTGTGTGCTCCCCTTGCTTGTAATAAAATAGCCCTGATATTTCACAGCTTTAATTCAAAAGTAGGCTGTTGTAACCATGAAATATTATTTGTTTCTAGAAATTCGTCACTTGGATCTCGTAATTTAACTGAACAAATGCAAATGTGACGGATGGAAAAGGCCACGCTAAAAATAGATAAAGCAGAGCATACCATATAACCCCTGACCTCCATCCTACGGTTTTTCATTTTCTCATGTTCATGGCTGCATAACTCAAGACTCTTTTTTCAGTGTTGGTTATGAGTCATATTAAAGCTGTGCAATTATTTAAAATAAACTAGTGCTTGCGTTTGTCTTCAGCTCCTAATGAGCTACTGCAGTAAAGGTTATGCAATGTAGGTGTTAGTTCAGACGTTGGAGGGACAAACTAACTAAGTCCCTTTCGGTGTAGACATGTAATTATCTGTCATCCATCTTGGAGCGCATAAGTGGCAAGAAACCGCGCGGAGAAATCAGGAAACACAAATAGTTGTTCAGTTTTTCACCGTACACATATTTCACATTTCGAAAAAGCTAAATAAGTGAGTTTGGAGAGCATGGAGAGCACTGGTTTCCTACTGTAAAGGTTTACTGTTTGAATGGACCCTGAAAAGTGTAGTACCACACTTTTCAGGGTCCATGTGATAGACAAGTTTGCAGTATCCACTGCTGCCTTGAGGGGAACGGCCACCTTTGCCTAGCTCTGCTCACTTGTTGCCGTGAGGGTAACAGCTATCCACAGCCTAATTTCCAGCACCGTAAGGGGAAAGGCCGACTGGGGGACTACATCCCCCAGAATCCCTGCAGCACCACGCACCTAGTGACGCTGTAACCGCACCTGGAGGCGCGTCAAGAGCCCTACAGCACTTCCGCGATGCGGGACACGAGTTTGCAGTATCCCCTGCTGTCGTGAGGGGAATGGCCACATTTGCCCGGCTCTGCTCATTGCTGCCGTGAGAGGAACGTCTCGTCACAGCTTCAGTTCCAGCACCGTGAGGGGAACGTCCGACCGGGGGACTACATCCCCCAGAATCTCCAGAGCACCGCACACCTAATGATGCCTTAACCGTGCCAGCAGGTGCATCAAGAGCCCTGCAGCATTCTGCAGCACGGGATGCGAGATTGCAGTATCCACTGCTGCCTTGAGGGGAACGGCCACCTTTGCCTAGCTCTGCTCACTTGTTGCCGTGAGGGTAACAGCTATCCACAGCCTAATTTCCAGCACCGTAAGGGGAAAGGCCGACTGGGGACTACATCCCCCAGAATCCCTGGAGCACCGCTCACCTAGTGACGCCGTAACTGCGCCAGGAGGTGCATCAAGAGCCCCGCAGCACTTCCGCGTGGGAAGCATGCGGGCGTGCCCGTGCGAAGCCTGTGCCAAGGGTGGACCTGTCTGTGCCCGTCAGCGACTGTAAAAGGCTGGGCTGGGCCACACCTCTTGGCTGCTTCATTGGGATACAAGCTACTTAGTCCTTGGCAACTGAACTGATACTGTAATCAGCTGGAGGGCAAGGCGGTGAGACTTAATCCCCAACCCCTATTTTACATTTTTTTCTTGCTTCCCAGTCATTTCCCCCAGGGACTGCAATCTCGCTAATATTTCCATTAAATTTGCACATTCTATTTAACTAGTGGGGGCACCCCTTCGTAGGGTTGCCCGACCAAAACTGTTAAATAAGGTTTTATGCTTTTAACTATCCTCTTAGAGTTAATCATCAAGTATTGTATTGCATATTCTAGTCTTTTTTAGATACAAAGTATTTCTACGGATTACATTTGCACAACATCATTGGATTTGAAACTGCATCTGAACCAATTTGACTGTAGTGATAAATGCCCCTAGTGATTGGGTTGCAGATAGTGCCTTTTACTATAGGACCCTTTTATCTGGTAGCCCTGCTAATCCGATGTTGACTGACACAGGGCCCGTTTCCACCTGCACTCTCACACTTGCAATATTGTTTTTTACGTTTTTGTGCCTATAACCTGGTATACCCTACCTGCACTTGCACTTTCTGTCTGATCACTCATGCACTTTGTTTCTCAAGCTAGCTGTATCTAAGTAGCTCTCCCTCTACTCTGAGTTCCAAGTCAATTATTAATGTCCAAATGAAACCATCTATAGTACAAAAGGTAACCTCCTCAACCCAAGTAGAATGGGTAAACAAGTGTGTACAGAAAAGAAACAAAAGGCCCATCCCATGTCTACAGCTCAAGCCAAACCGACCTCTATAGATAGGATGTTGGAAAAGGCTCTAGGAGCAGTGGCCACTGAAATCGAACGGACAGAGAGACAATTATCCCTAACCCCCAAATTGAAAATCCCCATGGCAGATTCTTACACCTCGCAAATCTCAGGAACCTCAGGAGTCTTGATAAACGATTCGCCCAGGGCCCAAACTCCAATAGCCGAAGTAATCAACTCTGACCAAACTAGGGTGGAATCACCTATACAGCCCGCTATAAAAGGGAGACCTAAACCACAAGCAAAAACAGCGAAAAGAAGGAAGCAAGCCATGGTAGAGAAGACAGACATTAGGAACACTGGGATGGGAGGACTAGCAAACAATATTGAAGCAGCCATTGAACAGCCAGTGTGGGTTACTAAGCTAGTGGTGGATCTTCAAATCCAAGTGAGGGACATAGTTAAGGATGAACTCAAATCACATCAGGAGGATGTGAGCGCAGAATCTCCCGGGTCGCCGTGTTCCAGTGTGTGGTCCACCCACTGGAACATGGCGACCCGGAAGATTCTGAGCTCACATCCTCCTGACGAAACCTACACTGTGAGTTATCCGCTCCAGCTGAATCTGGCCATTCCACATCCCGGGTATTATATATTGGATCCCGCGCTAAGAGTGCGACCTTTACATGGTCTCTCTTCACACCTCTTATCCATGCGGTAACCCAACTACAATTAGTTCGCGGGACCTCTTTACTTTTGAGGACTCCTTACTAGGATTTACCCCTATCCCTGGTCACGTGCCCCACTGGGTCGGAAGTATCACCGGTGGAGCGACCTCAACTGCTTTCCACATATAAATAGCAGCCCTGAGGAGTCGGGCACACACTGTGAACACGCGAGGAAACACGTGTCGGCTGATTGTGGAATTATTAAACTCCTTTTTTACCACTGAAGCTACAACTGTCCTTTATAAACTGTGTCTTTATGAGGTTCTTGAAACTTGTTTAACTGGTCTCCACATGACCTTGTACTTACTGCATTGTAATATTCAAGTGTGTGCATAGGCTTTCTTTCGTATTTACTGTTGTATGTTAGTTTTTTCTGACATATAGTGTGGGTGGTTAAAGGGTTTTCCCACCCATCTGTTGCAACACATTCACTTCAGAACTCTTGATACTCCTTGCGTACACTTTGGCAGTGCGCCTTCGTAAATACTCTGTACACCTCAAACCCTGTGTCTTTCAATTTTAGCTTGCCTCACTCATTAGGGTCTGGACAAACAACAGGGGGGTAGTACGGGATTGTTAGACCTGACACTGGACCCCGAGACCAGGCAACTGCGAACACTATAAGGGCCATCTCAACCCCCAAACATAATGATCGCCCAGCTACTCAAGTACTAAATCTAGAGAGACAACAACCATTAGCCCCCACTAGAGCCGCCACAGAGAGGGCACCCATCGCCACCACTAATATAGCAAACCCACCCCCCCTTACTCCAACAACCCATCAGGCAATGGCAGCCGAATAAACAAAGGGTAGGGGTAGACTTATGTACATGCAAATAAGCTACAAAAGAAAATGCCCCCCCCCAGTTATAAACCTACCACCGGCCTCAACTCCATGTGTTCTCATCCTTGCAGGCATCCCTGAGCTTGGAAGGGCCCAACATGAACCACACCAAGTACTAAAACACAAATGCATGCACTGGTTAGTAAATCCTAGGCATTTCCGGTACGATGATGCAGGAGAGATCTTAACTACACGCAGAGTTGTATGGCTAGGCTGGAGGCCTAAGGACAAGCAAGGAGATTGTATAGTGATCAAATTTAGAAACCCTTGCGTTGTCCAAGAAATTTTAAATAGAGAGGATTTTAGATAAATGGGTTCTATTCAAGCCCTCCCACTGGGTTATTTTTATCCCCCAGAGAATGGTCCACCAAGACATAAAGCACTATGGGTGAGGCCGGAGACATGAAAACTATAGTTATAACTGGCACCCTCTCCAAAATAGCACCGGGCAAAGCCCCCCCGATTGGTAAGGTCCCTGGGGACCTATTCCGTAGCGAACCCACTATCTGGACACTATACCTTTGGGAGCTATTCAATGCCGTACTCCAAGGTATGAAGATCCATGTTAGCTAGGCCCGAGCCAAAATAATACCCATATACAAAACAAACTACAGGCCGATAAGCCTTATAGACATTAAAGAAAAAATCTTTGTTGCTGCTCCGGCTGCAGAGCTGGATGGAGGAGCACAAGATACTTCCTCCTCTACAGGCAGGATTCAGAGAAAAAATGTTCACATTGAATCAAATCCTCAGGCTACAAATATTATACTGGAAGATCGTGTGTCTGGAGGGTGGCAGCCTCTACCTAATATTTGTAGACCTGAGGTCCCCGTTCAACCTGGTCCGAAGAGAGAAGCTGTGGGCAGTTCTCCATGAGATGGGGGTTCCGCCTTACTTGTGAAGTTATAAAGTGATTGCACAAGGGATATTATGCCCAAATTAGATATGGCAAGGAAGGAAACTTTACGGCCCCCATTCCCGTAAATAGAGGCGTTCGCCAGGGATGCGTACTCGCCCCGACCCTTTTTAGCCTTTATATAAATGGGCTAGCTCACTTTCTACTCAACGAGACAGACTTGGATTTCCCTAAGTTGGCATCACCCAAAATTCCAGTTATGATGTTTGCCAGCAACACTTTACTAGTATCTAAATCGCCCATGGGAATACAGAGGGTACTAAATAGATTCGATGCGTCCTGCAGGGAAAGAGGGCTTGAAATTAACCTCCAAAAAAACAAATTCATGGCGTTTAATTCTCCCAAAAGCACTCGACCAAATCCATCTTTAAATGGCAAACCCCTGGAAAGAGTATCCTCTTTCAATTATCTGGGCATCACCATCACAGAATCTATGGACTGGGGGCCCAAATAAAAAAATCAACCCTGAAACTGGCACACTCATCTGGGAGCTTAATGAAGGTTTTCCAAAAATCTAGCCATAAACCCGTGAGTCCTGCCACAGAAATATACAAGGTCCAAGCCAGGGGAAGGGCGCTGTATGGAGCAGAATTATGGGGACACCGCAGTTCTGAGAGTCTTACACAGCCAGAAAACACCTTTCTTTGGCAACTATTTAGCCTCTCAAGGAGTACCCCATTCATGCCACTTCGATTGGCCCCGGGGGTAAGGCCTTTTGCCGAAGAAGCTAATCTCAGACCCCTTCTATTCTGGCGGTGCCTGTGGGTTACCCCTGAACTTACAGAATATAGGGACAAATTAAGAGAGCTGATGAGTCTACCGGGGACGGGCAAATTACCCTGGCTCTCCTGTATTCGAAGTATCCTAGTGAGCCTGGGATGGGGCAACCTTTGGGACAACCCAGAGGTTGCTTGTGCCTCAATCTCTAGGAAGATGCTAAAGGGCTGCTACGGGGAATTCAAACTGGCCCAACTCCAAAGCAACCCATTAGCAGGTAAGCTGACTGCAGTCTTCCTAGAAACCAAGGACAGGTATAGCTTAGAGCCAGCTCTCAACGACATCAAGCCGGCAACCCCAAGAAAGCTTTTTTTTGCAGATCAGACACAGGCTCCTGCCACTCTGCTCTTTTACAAATCCCTGGGAGGGCTCACAAATTTTGGGGTGCCCGGCATGTGACTGTCCCATAGAATCAGACCTTCATGTGTTTATTAGCTGTACTGGTTACCACAAAGCGTGAAAATGGTGGCTGGTACAGATCTGTAGAAACCTAGGTACTAGGTGCTGCTGTGAGTCTTTTAGGCTATTGAGTTAAAGTAGGTGTGAGAGATGAACACCTCTTTTTACAAATTTCATCCAGTTTACTCCATTCCAGACTTTAGGATATTGAAACAGAATACCAGCCTCCCAATAGTATACTCGGTAGCAGGTTTTCTATTCTCCATGTGGTGTACTCGCAAAGCATAAAAAAAAAAAACAACCTAACAAATAAGGGTCGCCCACTATCACCGTTCAATTGAGATCATTTGCATTGATGCAGCTTATTCATGTTTGGATTTACTGTCATATTGGTTTGCTGTTTCCGAGAAACTATATCTAGTGGCTAGGATCAAGTTTTTACCTCTCATATTTGGATCTGTCACCTGCTTATATACCTCGCACATGCACTTTGTATTCCCAGCACCGTTTTCAGCTTAGACCAATTTATTGTCTCATATGACCCGATTGTCTTGTTTGTGGAGCTCTCTGAATAGATCACAACACACATTTGTGACAGGTCATACTTTTGTCTGTTTTATTTAACTGTTTTTATCCCATATATCCAATCCTACTCTATTTCTTTTTTAACCATAATTGATTTTAAAGCAAATGAATTGTATGCAATTTTAGTCTACTTTTAAGGTCAAATTGACAAAAATAAAGTTATTACTGACTGACTGACTGAATGATAGACAAGCAAACTAACACTGCACCCTGAGCGCACGACCAATGCCGGATGTCACCTGTTTCTTGTTGCTTACCACTTGATGCTTTATGTAGGTGGACTGGCACACTCCTGTGGAGTCCACAAGGCTGCTGGGGTCTCTGCATGCTGTCGGGCCCATTCATTTTCCTGTGCAGAATGACAAAGGGTCATCAACTCGGGTGGGCAAATTGGAGGGGGATAACTATACACAAAGGGCACTTTCCTACAATAAATGAGCATTCAATCAAATCATGAGAATTGAATGTTTTAATCTTGTAACTCACCCAGAATGATATGGACATTAAGGCAGTCTGTATAAATTATGTATATATATATATATATATATATATATTGTAGCTCAGACTCCATTTGTTAGAAACAAAGTTTAGCACTTCCGGGGTACAGGCAAGTATTTCTTTATTTCGCCATTCGCCGTAGACAGACGCGTTTCGGACGTGAGTCCTTCATCAGTGTTTACACAAAACGACGCCCAGCGGCTGCTTTAAATACGTCATTATGGCACGCCTCTCATCAAAAGAAGACGGTATCGAAATCGCAAGTGCGCCCATGCAAATGTGGCGGCCATCTTAGAAAGCATAAAATTATGCAATTTCAAAGCAGTATTTATTTTTGAGAAATCATGAACCAGTAACACCGACCTTTTACCAACTGCCGAAAGTGCATAAAGACCTCCACTTACCACCAGGGAGACCGATTGTCTCGTCAAAGGGAGGACTCACTGAAAATCTTTCAAGGTATATCGATTCATTTCTTGCACAATCGGTTGTCAAATTAAGGTCTTATGTAAGGGACACGAAAGATTTCATTGAACAAGTAGAGAACATCCAAAGGGACAACACATATGTACTCATAACCCTCGACATTACAAGTCTATATACTTGTATTCGGCATGATCAGGGAGTCGAGGCAGTAAGATACTTCTTAGAAAAAAGAGCAATGAAGTATACTGAACATGGGGTAATGTTGATCGAACTACTTGAATTCTGCCTGACACACAACATTTTTCTGTTCCAAAATGACTTTATAAACAGATCTCAGGGACAGCGATGGGCACCTGCTTCGCCCCCAGCTACGCGAATTTATTCGTGGGCTGGTGGGAGGAGCAGGTGGCCCTGGGAGGTGACAATGCTAAATGGGCAGAATATGTAGTTGTGTGGCGTCGTTACATAGACAACCTTTTTCTAGTATGGAGGGGCTCCTTCAGACAGGCAGAGGATTTCATTAGGGATCTAAACAGAAACAACCTGAATTTGAAATTTACTAGTGATCTAAGCAGGGAAGAGGTGCACTACTTAGATCTAAGGGTCTTTGTAAATGAGGGGAAACTTGAAACATCACTATATAGGAAACCCACTTCGGGCAATAGCATATTACATGCCAAGAGTAGTCATCCCGGAAACCTGATTCGCAGCATACCCTATGGCGAGCTACTCAGACTCCGACGTAACTGTTCAAGGGACTCTGATTTCATTAGTGCAGCCAAGGAATCTATTATTAGATTTAAAACTAGAGGCTATGACTCTATTCTCCTTGAGAAGACCATTGAAAGAGTTAGTAAAATACCAAGAAGGAGTCTGCTGAAGGCAAAAGAAAAAACAGACCAATCAGAGATTAGCAACAAATTCAGTATGATAACTACCTTCTCAGATGATGCGAATCATCTGAGAAAGATATTGACCACAAACTGGCATATATTACGTCTGGCCCCTATTATAGGGCGAGATGTCCCCAGTCGCCCTCTAATCACTTTCCGCAAACTGAGTTCTTTAAAAGACAAATTGGTACAGAGTCCCCTTATGCCCCCAAAATCTAAGAAAAGTAACACTCTAAAAGACATGAAAGGATTCTTTCCTTGTGCCAAATGTAAAGCCTGTGAAAACAGCAAACGGGTCTTGACATACAATATTCCTGGTTTACAAACACCTAGAAAAATAACAAAGTTCATCACATGCCAAACCCCCTATGTTGTGTACTGCCTGACATGTCCATGCGGTCTTAAATATATTGGCAGCACAATTAATAATGTAAAGATGAGAATTAGGAAAATGAATGAATCATGGACAAATTACCCTGGACCTCTATTATTTTTTAATTGTCCTTTGCTTTGCCATTTACAATTTAACCTTTTCATTCTGTATGTTATACGGTATAGTACCACAACAGACTTATTTGAGATACTTGTTCCTTCACCTCATATGAATTGATGTTGCTGCTATGATATCATGATTAATATTGATGATGCTATTTATGACATGCCTATGAACAGAAATGTGTATTATAGAACCTGAATTTCGGGGCGAAATCGCAGGGCGCAAATGAATATAGCTGGTGACATGCCGATCCACGGCTTTATAGTAAGGTTACACCAGCTTGAGCGGCAGATATGCCGATACACGGCATGATTGGCTGTAGTAATATTATACTGCTTTGAAATTGCCTAATTTTATGCTTTCTAAGATGGCTGCCACATTTGCATGGGCGCACTTGCGATTTCGATACCATCTTCTTTTGATGAGAGGCGTGCCATAATGACGTATTTAAAGTAGCCGCTGGGCGTCGTTTTGTGTAAACACTGATGAAGGACTCACGTCCGAAACGCGTCTGTCTACGGCGATTGGCGAAATAAAGAAATACTTGCCTGTACCCCGGGAGTGCTAAACTTTATTTCTAACAAATGGAGTCTGAGCTACAATTTGAAATGCGGGCACCGTCGCGTCTGAAGCACCCGCTCACGAGTGACCCGTGATTCACGTACAACAGGAGCGCTGATATATATATATATATATATATATATATATATATATATATTCACTGAAAAAACCATAGGTTATAGACCATATATAGTTAGGAATTAGCATTTACAAAACCTTGAAAATTCACTGAAAAAACCATAGGTTATACACCATATATAGTTAGGAATTAGCATTTAAAAAACCTTATTTTACTCACACAAAACCATTGAAATTCCATATATAGTTAGTTGCACTAACTATATATCGCGCACCCGCAATCCACTGCTGATCATGTCACATATTACATCATTCATGACATGGTCAGTGACATCACTGATGACATCTCATTTGACATCAATGACCACATCACTGATGATATCATTCATGTGACAATACAATGCATCTCCTCACGTTTTAATATAACCTCTGTTTCACCCAGTGTTAAATACAGAGTATAATTTTTGAAACCATTCACACCAATACTAGTTACTACATACGTACTCACTGATTCCTACGTCTACACACACATTCACTCATTCACCCATACAATCATTCATACATACAATCACTCATCTTTACAACACTATCATATGCACTCATACACCTATACAGACACTTACACTCTGCCACTCATCCATGGAGTTACTCACCCACCTAGTCAGCCCTGTAAAGAATCAATCACACTTCCATTTTCTTGTCTATACAGTTAAACATAGAGCACCTTACATTTTCAAACATATACTAACACATACTTACTTTCTTATACAATCATTGATACAAGTACACATTGATCTGCACAGAGTCACACACCTCCCAGCCAGCCACACACACACTCAGTCTCCTATACAAATACTTGGACAATCAATCAATAACCCATATAGTTAATCATATAGCTACTGATCAACACATGCAGCAGTTTACAGAACAACAGACATAATGATGCACAAATTAAGACAGTTTAGTCACTAACCCATGCACTCAGTGAGACACATTTAATCACTCACTCATACATTCAGTCATGCACCTACTAAATCCTTCGTCCAGACACTTATACATCTACTCATTCTTCAATATGTAAAACATATTTAAACTTTACAGAAACACACAGTCACATGAATGATATCATCAGTGATGTGGTCATTGATGTCAAATGAGATGTCATCAGTGATGTCACTGACCATGTCATGAATGATGTAATATGTGACATGATCAGCAGTGGATTGCGGGTGCGCGATATATAGTTAGTGCAACTAACTATATATGGAATTTCAATGGTTTTGTGTGAGTAAAATAAGGTTTTTTAAATGCTAATTCCTAACTATATATGGTGTATAACCTATGGTTTTTTCAGTGAATTTTCAAGGTTTTGTAAATGCTAATTCCTAACTATATATGGTCTATAACCTATGGTTTTTTCAGTGAATTTCAATGGTTTTTTAATAGCAAATATCATAAGCTGTCGAATGTCAAGTACGTGGTAAGTAAAAACATTTTCGTGTTTATGCACACTGATCTGCTTTGAATGCTGCCCCCCACCCCTCATTTCTATTAGGAGTACTCTCTCTTTGCAGATAGTGAAGGGTAGTTAACGCAGCCCTTTGCCCCCTTTGTAATCCGTCGTGCCTGCTTCTCTCTCCATTTGATTGATTGTTCTCTTTGGTTCATTCTCTATTTACAAACAAGCACAGAGTCGCAATACTCTGTTTAGTCTTTGCAGATAGCGAAAAATCGTGTAAAAAAACAAAAGGAATCGAGCAAAATCAGTAGGCCACTAATGGGATCTCTTTTTGACCTCGCTAAAATAGAAACATTAGGAACAACCTGTTGAAAATAGCAATGCGTATGTACATAAGCGGCGTTCATTTGTGTTCACAGTACCCCTTGTTGATTGTTTCAATCGAGCATTGAATTGTTCGAAGTTAATTCTCTTAAGGATCTTCTCTACCTGCAAACGAGGAAGAATAGGAATATTCTCTCTCCCTTTGCAGATAGTGAAGGGTAGGTAACGCAAGCCTTTAACACGTCGTACCTATTTCATTCCTCATTGATTGATTGATTGTCCGAACATTGACTGTTTGGGAATTAGTTCTTTTTGGAGGTATTCCCTGTTTGCAAATAAACGTAGGAAAATCTTTGCAAGTAGTGAAAGGGTACGTAATGCGGACCTTTCTCCCCCGTTGTAATCTGTCATGCCTATCTACTCCCCACTGATTGATGCACCTTTTTCACCCGGACCATTTACTAGAGATACGTCATCTGGCCCGACCAGAGAGCACCCCTAGTGAAAAGGACATATGCAATAATAACGAAGTGATCACTGTATCCTGTTAACAGAAACTTTACCATGAAACAACCTGGAAAGAAAAAAATAGGAAAACGAAAATCAGTAGGCCACTGATGAACATGAACTTTTATTAAACAACGAACAAAGAAACGATAACATAACGTAATGATAAAACCTATGAATGTCCTAGAAACAAGAAAACGTTAAAATATGCCAGTGGTGAGAGACCAGAAAAACAGTAAGAGAAACCAAATCACCCCTCGCTGTCCCACCGCCTGCCACGCCAAAAAAATCGATAGACTAGGGAAAATGCAAGTCAGTAGAACATCCGCCCCCACTCTGGAAACTTCCAAGGTGGGGCAGGGTTCCGGCTACGCCCAGCCGGGAGCAGCCCATATAAGGCAGGTCCTGCTGCCACGCCTCGGCCAGGAGATCCTAACGTAGTGTGTAGCCGGAGGAGAGGCCGAGGCCAGCGGGACCCGGCCAGGGGATTGCCTTTACAACGCTGAACAGTTGCAGGGGGGGGGAATGTCTCCTCGACCCTCCCCTCTCTCTCCCAGTCCGGCCGCGGTGGCCCTTGAGAGTTGCAGGTAGTCCCGCCACATGCTCTTCCGGTCCGGCCACCAACGGTCGGGGGGCCGAGGCCGACGGGATCCAGCTGCAGCCGATAAACCAAGAAACCCGTTCATGGGGCCAGAGCCAGGGGCGTCCGGCCGACATCCACCGGAAGCCCGGCCCGAAGACGGACGGGACACTTCTTTCTTTTATAATGGCTGCGACAACACTGGGGGGGGATGTCTTGCACATGCCTCCGACCCCCCCCCCCCCTCGTCCTCATCGCCTGGTCCGGCCATAACAAATCTCAAGCGAGACGCCGTGGGGTGCACTGGGAGGGAGATACGGTGCGAACAGGCCTCTCCCGCCTCCCCAGGTGGAGGCTTCCCAGCTGCACCCTCAGCGCTCCAGGCGCCCGGAAAAGGGTTCTTCCACTGTGGCCATGCTGCAACGTCTCGCCCGGCAGGGTGGAGCCTGTCCGCTCATGTGACCCCGCGATCGCCGGTAGCTGCCGAACTCTCAAAATGGCGGTCGACCTGGCAAGAGCGGGCCCAGCATAAAGAAATGGCCCGGTCACTGGTTGACTCCACCACCGTAGTCCTCCACGACCTTGAAGATTCTAGAGGAGCCGCGGGAGTCTCCGACCCCCGATGGGGAATGACTGCCATGATCGCCCGTGGAGTGACGAAACTGTATCCGCGGGACGTCGGCGCTCCCATGCTGGCGCCAGCCTCACTTTAAATTACTAGAATCCTGCAGACCTCACTTCCGGTGAAAGCACAGTGTGACCCGGTAGGAAAAATTATTGCACCCCCTCCCCTTTTTGACTGATAGTTCAAACCACCGATCCTTTCCTTTGCCCTTTTAACGGAACTTTGGACTGCCTCCCCCTCTTTTACATTTTCTAGAGAAAACAAAACATTAACCACTACATTAGCATAGCAGTTGACACCAGAACTGTTTTCAAATTGAAAACCAACAACATCTTCAACAGAATCCTTTTTGTTTCTGCTGTGACCCTGCTACAGCACAGGCATTGTCCCCAGCAGTAATTCTGCAATGCCGGTAAGAATAGCTGTGGTGCCTACTGGACTCACTCACCCCCGCGGCGCCCCACGCCGTTATTTGCTGGGCGGCAACTTACTAGACATCACCTTCGTGCCATCTAGATTTCAGCGCGTTCTGCTGCCTTGGAACTATTCGCACAACAGACCGCTACTGACAAGAATATTTCATTATTGGTGCTGTCAATTTCAATAAATCTATTGGATAATTCAAAAGAAATTGCCACGGTCTCTTCGTTGTTTAAATGTTTTTACTGTTTTTGTTTTCTTGTATATATTTATATGTTATTAAAGTTTTATATTCCTACTACTTTGTTGGAGTGCTATATATTTTTAATGTGACACATAATTGTAAAAACTTTGATGTACAAAGAGTCATTCCGGGAATCTTCCGCTTCAGGCTCGGTCCCCTCCCCAATCACAATACAGGATGGTTTTCAGATAGTAGGAACACGTGTGGTGTGACGGATCTCATCGGGTGTGGGCCTTGATCTACTATAACTCCTTTGAAGAGGGGTGATTCTTTACAGCTGGGGCCATAAACTACATCTGCAGGGCTAGCTGATAGCCTGGACAATCGGACACAGAGAAAGAGGAGTGTCAGAGGGTGCGGTAGTGAATAGGGCGAAAGGGAGGTGTCGGGCGGGCACAGAGTGTGATTCTCAGGGAAGAGCAGCGCAGATGGGGGGAGGTTTATTGCCCATGCATAAGACAGAGAGCGGTGGTGACCAGTGCCTAGGGAAGATGCTTGCGTGGGTGAGTAGCCATGCTACGAATCGACAGCGTGCAGAGAGTGGGTCTGGTCAAGACATCTAAAATGGCTGCCGTGCACGACAAAAGTGTGGCATTTCAAAAAAGGCAAGATGGTGCAGACAATGTTTTTCAACACTTCCTCATTTCCTTCGAATCGAACGTTAACAGACGTTGGGGCATATTACCAAAGTTAAGCGATATTTATCGCTAACGATGCTTACCAACCAATTTTTTACCACTTAGCATCGTCAGAAATTATCGAAGATAAACCTTGCTATTATCAAGGTTTATCGCAAATGCGATAATAAACGGCCGCAATGCATGAATATCGCTAAAAACTCAGCGATATTCATGCATTACCGAGCTAATGCTCTTAGCCATGTTATCCACCTCCCATTGGATAACATGGCTAAGAACTGCTCAGGGCAGGTGTTACTTTTTGGAGATATTCGCGCTTAGCGCGAATATCTCCAAAAGTTGGTAATAGGAGATAGATATCTTGCATGTTGTAATGCAAGTTATTGTGGTATATGGAACTCATACCATAATCTCTCAGGAAAGCAGAAACTGATCCTTTTGGGACCGCCTAAAAAGGCCTAGGGGGTGAGGAGTACTCTACTTTGCCCCCTTTTCACGTTCCAAACTATTTTATTTTACTCTCTTCTGTAATTACACAAAGTAGCAGCGATAAGATGCATTGGAGACACACAGTGAGAGAAAGGAGGCCGGAGATGAAGAAGAGATGTCAAATACACATTGGAGATAATATAGTGGCAGAAGGGAAGTAAATATGAGTAAACTTACCATGTAACATAAAAATGTTGCACTCTATACTATAAGTCTCATTTTATACTACAATCACTTCGCTACAACCTCATAAATTAAAAATAAAAATGAATAATGTCTCAAACAATTTTTGATTTCTAAATATAAATTTATTCTTCAGAATTTTCTAAATTTGAAAGAACTAGTAACATGTCCTCATCAGCAATGTCCTCATTAAAAGTCTCCAATGATGATTCTTGTAACTCTATGGTCTCCAAACACTCGATAAATTCGCCATCAAGAGATTGATCAAAAAAATCATTCAAGTCATCTCCTCCTTGTGACAATATTTCATTATTGGTGCTGTCAATTTCAATCAATGTAGTGGAATCATTCAAGTCATCTCCTCGTGACAATATTTCATTATTGGTGCTCTCAATTTCAATCAATGTAGTGGAATCATTCAAGTCATCTCCTCCTTGTGACAATATTTCATTATTGGTGCTGTCCATTTCAATCAATCTAATGGAATCATACAAGTCATCTCCTCCTTGTGACAATATTTCATTATTGGTGCTCTCAATTTCAATCAATGTAGTGGAATCATTCAAGTCATCTCCTTGTGACAATATTTCATTCTTGGTGCTGTCCATTTCAATCAATCTAATGGAATCATACAAGTCATGTCCTCCTTGTGACAATATTTCATTATTGGTGCTCTCAATTTCAATCAATGTAGTGGACAATTCAAAAGAAATTGCCACGGTCTCTTCATTGTGAGCCATTTTATTTTGAAATTGCTTGCTGTAAATTGCAGAAAAAAATAATCACTTTCATTTATCGTTTTTAGTAATACATAATATAAAACTAACTTTATCAAGTATTTAGTATAACAGAAGGACTGCAAATAAATAACAGAAAACATTTTTCAAATTATCTTCAAGTGTACAACATAGTTCCCCTTACAAATTAACAACTCACCTTTTTAAAAGAAGCAGAAGTGTTAGTACTGTGTAAATCAAACACCAGAAATTCACCACCAAAAATTCCTCACAAATGTACCTCAGACAGTAGTATCACAAAATGGCTGTGGTTTCCTCTCATTTGACATATATACATAACCAATTAACTTTCATCACACACAAATACAAAACCAAAGTAACATTTTAATTGGTTCTAAATTTCAACACTTTCAAATGTGTTTTCCCCATGCAATTTTCCATAGGACATTTACATACGTCTACAGCCTGAATGGCTGAACGGAATTACACCAAACTTGACAAAATGGTACATCAAACCTAAGAGGTCAGGAAGGATCTACTATGCCCCCTTATGGTCATTTCCCCCTTCGCTTTGGCCTCCTCTTGTCTCTCAATCCTACCGAGAGACAAGATGGCGGCCGCTACGGACTGTTTGGAATGTTGACAGACGCCGGAGAACCAATCAGCTTCGCAAAGCTCCGTAACGCGAAAAGTACGCGAAGCGGAGCGCTGTTACAGATATATATCTTTTTTTGAACGTTAATTTCTCAAAATCCACTGGAGCACATATATTGAGACCTAGCAAAGGCACATCGGGCTACCAGTCCCTAATATTTTGCCAAGTTTCGTGCAAATCCATTCAGCCGTTCGATTATTATTATTATTTTTTTTTTTTGCCCCGCGGAGCCCTTTTAAAACCTCCACATCAAACGTAGGGGGTCAGCGAGGATCTACTATTCCCCCTTATGGTCATTTGCCCCTTCGCTTTGGCCTCCTCTTGTCTCTCGATCCTACCGAGAGACAAGATGGCGGCCGCTACGGACTGTTTGGAATGTTGACAGACGCCGGAGAACCAATCAGCTTCGCTTCACAAAGCTCCGTTGCGCGAAAAGTACGCGTCCTGGGACGCTTCCCGGTCCGCTGTTACAGATATATATCTTTTTTTAAACGTCAATTTCTCAAAATCCACTGGAGCACATATATTGAGACCTACAAAAGGCACATCGGGCTACCAGTCCCTACAATTTTGCCAAGTTTCGTGCAAATCCATTCAGCCGTTCGGGCTAAAAGTGAGGCCAACCGCCCTATGGAAAACTCAATGTTAAAAACACGTTTTGGGACCCCTCTTTTTTCTCGGCCCCCCCTTGACGAACCCCCCCCAAATTTTAAAGGGCTGCTCAGAAACAAAATGTGCCATTTTCCTGAAAATTTCAGCCAATTCCGTCCACAAACGCCAAAGTTATTAGACATAGAATTTTCAAAAATCCCATAGAGAAAAAATCCTAACTATATATACCTACTGGCGACCGCCAGTAGGTAATATATATATATTCACTTAAAAAACCATAGGTTTCAGGTCATATATAGTTAGGAATTAGCATTTAAAAAACCTTGCAAATTCACTGAAAAAACCATAGGTTTCAGGTCATATATAATTAGGAATTATCATTTAAAAAACCATTGAAATTGCTCCTATATAGTTAGTTGTACTAACTATATTTCGCGCACCCGCAATCCACTGCTGATGATGTCACATATTACATCATTCATGACATGGTCAGTGACATCACTGATGATAGCCTTTGGACAAGAGTCCATTCAAGTTATCCTGCAAAAAAACAGGAAGCACAGGTGCACCCCATAATTATTTTCTTTATTTTTCATAGTTTGTTCCGGTTGAACAATTATCTGCCTTAAAAAGTTTATTTTTTTACATCGTTTTTCAAGCAAAACAAAAACAAACAAAAAAAACAGTTCTTTTTAGAACCATCTCTACTGGTTAAAGAAAGAACTAAATTTCTATGTTTGTATGTAAAAGTTTGTCATACTGAATGTCAAAGTGCAAAACTATAAGGATGTGGTACAGCATAAACCTATAAGGTGTTTACCTATAGTATATTGTACTACTTCCAAAGCACTGAAATGTAACATATGTATATAAATATGTTAGAACTCAATAGGCCAGATGTACGTAATCTCAATTTACCTACTCATAAATACCAAATCATACCACTTCAATATTTAAGAGTAGGTAATTCGGATGTAGGTAATTTCTCTTTTGAAATTACCAAATCTGTATAATTCAGTCATTTTACCGAATCGGTATTTACTGATTTGGTAATTGCCATTGATTCCTATAGGTCTTGAGGCCAATAGGAATCAATGGCAATTACCGAATCAGTAAATACCGAATCGGTAAAATTACCGAATTGTCAAGGGAGACAGGTTGTCACTTTGACACCCTGTTGTACCCTTCATTCTGATTTGTGTGCCATGTCACACACATACATGGTTTTAGGGCATGTATGTGTGCCACATGGCACAAATGTACATGCACAGATATGCATGTACACAGGAATTTATTATTTACCTCCGAAAATTTTATAAACTTTAAATCGTTATATCTACGTATTCATTGTACAATATAAAGGAACACATTACTTGGGATAATAAAGAACATGTTTATTTTAAACTTTTAAACAACATATATAACTTTATTTAAACAATTATAAATCTCACGAGGGTGCTAAATCATTATATCTACATATTCATTGTACAATATATAGGAACACATTAACTGGGATAATAAAGAACATGTTTATTTTAAACTTTTAAACAACATATATAACTTTATTTAAACAATTATAAATCTCACGAGGGTGCGTACCACGTAAGAACATCATAAGATGACGTAAGCGCTCCGTAAATAAAACGTAAACGCAACGTAAGCATCAATGGTTGTAAATATCCACCCTGAACTTAAGAATTTGATGATGCAATGCATTCGTTGCCAGAAACGAAAAGCCTTTGGACAAGAGCATTCTGAACACAGGAACTTAAGTATTCTTCTACTTCATCTTCAGACGAGTTTGTTCCTAAAACCCCTAGAACACAGAGAGAGTCCATAGTACGGAAATTTAAAAAAAAAACAGAAAGAGAGAAAAAGGTAAATGCGCCTTTTGTCACATGTAAAATCCGTCACACAATACTTTCAAGAGGGAATCCACAGAAACAGTACAGCTTTGGAACTTATAGCATGGAATGCCATGTCCGGAATATACACCCAAACAATTGGAGTAAAATTGTAATAAAAAGATCATCAGAGGAGCAGGGCTCTACTCCCAGCACTTCTTCTGAAGCAACAGCACCACCAATGCAAGCATCAATGGTTGCAAATATCCAACCTGAACTTAAGAATTTGATGATGCAATGCATTTGTTGCTAGAAACTATTAACCTTTGCACACGAGTCCGTTCAAGTTATCCTGCAAAAAAACAGGAAGCACAGGTGCATTACCAGGAGCATTTTTTCTTTTCTCTGAAGATTGTCTTCTGGATGAATCTTCTAATTGAGTCCTCTCGATTGATAAAGCTTGCTTATAAAGTCTTTGTTTGCGGTTCTTGGTAGGCATAATCTATTATGACTAGATATTTACAATCTGTTGAAAAGAAAAATATGACATTTTATAGACCACTACCAACATCGCACTTAGCAATTACATTAACTAAACAATATAAACACTAGTTCACATCTCTCTTTGTGTGTCTCATATCACTCTCTGCCTGCACCATCTCCCTCTTTGCGTGCCTCATCTCACTCTGTCCTTCCGCCATCTCTCTGTTTGTATGTGTGTGTCATCTCAATCTCTGCCTACACCATCTGTCTGTTTGTGTGTGTGTCTCATCTCACTTTCTGTGTCTAAAACGATTTACCATACTAAATGTTTTTTGTTGAAATGTCTGGCTTTAAGTTTTTTGACAAGGAACACACTGAGTGTGTATGTGAATTAAGGAATTATATTTTCATCTTTTTCCATAATGTTAGCTGTGTGTGCTCACAATTTGTATCTTTTAGCTTACAGGGTAGACTTCTTTTTAAAGTGTTTCTCATGCTTGAATTCAATGCTGGTACAGAGATAGTGCTAATAGTTTAATTTGGCTTGTAAATATGCTCCTTTTTTACAAGCACCTTGCACAACCTTTAACATGGGTGCAAACAGTGAATATATGGAGAGGGATAGGAATAGCAGATAGAAAACAATATGAAATGGTGTGGAAGATGCATAAAGGATTTCACTAATGGCATCAATTGAGATGGAATATAAGATAAAGAGGGGCATATTTACAAGCCCCTTGCACAATGTTTGACATGGGTGCAAGCAGAAAATGCATGCAGAGTAATAAAATTGGCACACAGACAAGAATATGAAATGCCTTGAGAGATGCGTAAAGGATTTTACTAATGGCATAAATTGAGATAGAATATACAAACAAGAGAGGCATATTTACAAGCCCCTTGTGCAATGTTTGACATGGGTGCAAGCAGAAAATGCATGCAGAGTAATAAAATTGGCACACAGACAAGAATATGAAATGCTGTGAGAGATGCGTAAAGGATTTTACTAATGGCATAAATTGAGATAGAATATACAAAAAAGAGAGGCATATTTACAAGCCCATTGCGCAATGTTTGACATGGGTGCAAGCAGAAAATGCATGCAGAGTAATAAATTGGCACACAGACAAGAATATGAAATGCCTTGAGAGATGCGTAAAGGATTTTACTAATGGCATAGATTGAGATAGAATATACAAAAAAGAGAGGCATATTTACAAGCCCCTTTCGCAATGTTTGACATGGGTGCAAGCAGAAAATGCATGCAGAGTAATAAAATTGTCACACAGACAAGAATATCAAATGCTGTAAGAGATGCGTAAAGGATTTTACTAATGACATAAATTGAGAAACCTGACTCATTTTCAAAATACAACAGTAATGACGCCCAATATGCTTGTTATGCTTCCCAATACTGCAAACAGCACTCTCTCTATATTAAAAGAACCATTACTCACCTTTAAAATCACTTTTGAAAATGTGGAACAGTGTAAAACACACACAAGATTAAACAGAATCCGTGAACTGCAGCTCAGACACTGGAAACAGAAATGGCACAGTTTCCCACTCATTCTTCCCACACTATTTCAAAACTAAACTAACATTTCAATTGGTTCTACATTCCCACACTTTCAAACTCACATACTATTCACCCATCTCCCTAGTGCTAATTCAACCTGTTACCATGGTAACTCCCACCTGAGGAAGAACAGAGTTTAAAAGTTCATCATACTATGTTGCAAATGAATCCAGCAAGGTTGTTAGAGCTTTCAATATAACAGCTAATCATGTGCAATGTTCCTTTCAATGACCTTTTCTGAACCATTAGAATTTCTTCTTTTAAAAAACAAAACTATGCACCCTAATATGCTCTTTTCCATTTTCAGAAAGCACCAATCATTTCTTAAGCTTCAAGTGCAGTGAATGTCCTCCTCTTTTTTTTCTAAACTGCAAACTTTCCAACTGCCATTTCATTTACAGCCCTCATCTGAGTACAATCAGACCTGCCTTGAAGATGCCTTCAGTATGGTTTGTAGGACACAGTTTTGTATTCTGTTCTAAGAGGTATGCAACAAACAGAGGAATTTTAAACCTTGATTTACCAAATGTGGATATTTTATGGATTGGCCAGAGAGGTTTGAGATGTCACCAATTGATACCATTGGTGAAATCCTTCATGCATCTCCCACACCCTGACCTCATAATTGTGCACTGTGGTGGAAATGACTTATGCACTTTGACTGGGGTTGGTCTGGAAATGCTATTGAAGGACCTCTTTGGACAATTGATGTCACTTTTTCCTCAAACTGCCTTTGTCTATTCCAATATATGGCAAAGGCAAAAATGGAATTGGTCCAATCAATTTTGTCCACAGATTGAGAAAGCAAGGAAACATGTAAATAAATCTGTTTCTGCATACATGTGAGACTATGGAATGGGTTGTATATACCACAACAACTTGCGTTACGACATGCAAGGCATCTATAGGAGAGATGGTGTACATTTTACTGATGAAGGGAACAAAGTCTCTCTCTGTAACATCAGACTCTGCATTGGTACTTACTTGTAGGTACCAAAAAAAACACAATGAACACAACGGCTCTTTTTAGAGCCAACTAACATGTAAACACTCAAATATGATTTTTAACTTTATTTTGTTTATTAATTTTTACCGTGGTCCGCGCACCGAGCACTCTCCGAGCACTCCCCGTGCACGGACGTATCGTGTTTTCTGTTATTTTTTTTTAAAATAAACATTATTTTTAACCTTAGGAGTCCTTGAAAGACCCCCTGAAAAGCCTAAGGGGTCAGGGACACTCTACCCTACCCCCTTCCCACGTTTTTAAGTTATATTTTTCACTCTCTTCTGAAACCACAAAATGGCGGCGATAGGGATCGCGGACGTGCATTTACCGAGCACTCACAGTGCATGCACCGAGCACTCACGGTGCGCGGACCTAGTGGAATTTCTATAAAATTATTTTTTTTAAAAATGGAAATGGACATCGTCTCCTCTGCAGATACCTTGTATCTTGTAATGCAAGTTATTGTGGTATATTGAATCCATACTGTAATCTTTCAGGAAAGCAAAAACAGATTTGTTCATATGATTCCTTCCTTTCTCAATGTGTGGTGAGAATTGGCGTAGGGGGTCATAAGTTCCTACTCTGGTGAAACACACTTGCTGTTCTATATACTTACTTATGTTGTAAACTAGTGCATCAGAGACAGTCAGTGAGAGAAAGGATGCAGGACATGAAGAACAGAAAATTGTATCACTTTGCTACTACCTCATAAATTACATTTAAATAAGTATAATTTTCAAAACAATTTTTCTTTACTAAATTAAAATTTATTGATCAGAATTTTCAAAATCTAAAAGAACTTGTAGCATTTCTTCATCAGGAATTTCATCCATCAAAGTGTCTGAAAATGATTAGTTAAACTCAACAATGTCTACACATTCCATTAATTCCATATCTAGTGTTTCATCAAATAAATCTGCCATGGTATCTCCTTCATGTTCTTCATGATTTGTTTCATCTATACAATCAATACACACCACAGAATAAGTTGCCTTAATAAACGTTGCTGTTATTTCAAAGAAGATGTTGGTAGGCTCCTCATTTTCATTCATCATTTTATGTTAGTGTACTATTAAAAGAAAGAGAAACAGCGCTTACTGCATGATTTCCTGCTCTGGTGAGACACACTTGCTGTTCTTTAAACTTACTTATGTTGCAATCTAGTGCATCAGAGACAGACAGTGAGAGAAAGGATGCAGGACATGCAAAAGAGAAGTCAAATACACATTTAAGAAAATTTTGGGGGAGAAGGGAAATATTTATAAGTAAACTTACTATGTAACACCAAAAATTATCATTATAAGTATAAAGTATCATACAATATTTATTTACTAAATTTAAATTTATTGTTGGAAATTTTCGAAATGTAAATGATCGTCTAAGATTGCATCATCAGCAATGTCAATATTAAAAATCTCCCAAAAAGAATCCTCAATCTCAATGAACTCCAAAGTTTCTATTAAATCTGAATCCAAGGATTCATCATAGAAATCGTCCAAGCCATCTCCTCCATCATAAAGCTCTCCTTCAGGAACACCCTCAATAACAGTCACAAAAATTTCTATAACGATGTCAAATGACTCTTCATTTTCAGCCATTATTGATGTTAGTGTACTATTAAAAGAAAGAGAAAGACAGTGAGATGGTGCAGAGGAAGAGTGAGATAGGGCAGAGAAAAACGATTAAATTTTATTAGAAGAGTCACTACTGTGTAAATCTCACACCAGAAATTGAACAGCAACATTTTCTCACAAAACTACCTCAGACACTATAATCACAAAATGGCCGTGTTTCCCTGGACAGTGTATAGTATCAAGCAAGAATTAGAAATATAAAGCACTGCATCTGATGTTGCCCTACTCAATCTATAAGTATAACAGAAAACATTTTTCCTATTAACTTAAAGTGAACAACAGAGTTCTCCTTACAAATTAACAACTCACCTTCTAGAAAACTGTTGAACAGTAAATTCTGTCTCAATCTCACACCTCAGAAGTATACCTCAAACACTAAAATCTCAAAATGGCTGTGTTTCCCTCTCATTTCTCATACATATTCAGATACCCAGCCAATCAAATATTATCACACACAAAATCAAAAACAAAGTAACATTTTAATTGGTTCAAATTATCAACACTTTCAAACTCACATAATATTCAACCTACCCCCAATGCTCTCTACCAATTACTATACTAACTCTCCACAAAACACCTACCTAAACCCAAAGGTGAAAGAGTCATCACTCAATGTTGCACTCAACCAACATCTAAACACTGAAACTTGTTATTTTAATGTATTTCTTTTTTGTCTTTTTGAGCCGAAGTACGCGCACGGTTCGCGGACCCCGCGATTTTTAAAAAATGTTTTTTTTTTTTTCAACCTTCGGGGTCCTTTACAGACCCCATGACAAAACCTAGGGGACTCAGGAATCTCTACCCTGCCTCCATGTCAACTATTACACTTCTGTTTACAACCACTATCATCTGCCACAAAAACAAGATGGCGGACAACACTTCCTCATTTCGACTGACTGGAATGTTGACAGACGTCCAACAGCATTCCGCGCGTGCATGCTAAGGTCCGCGCACGTGCAAGGACAGTGCAAGGACGATGCATGTCCGTGAGCGCACCGTGTCCCACCTATAGATATATAATTTGAAAAAAGTCGATTTTCTCAATAATTACTGAAGTGATTTTCACCAAATATACAAAAGGCACTGCTGCATACCAGGCTCTACCATGTTGCCAAGTTTGCAGTAATTCCATTCAGCCGTTCGGGCTGTAGCTGTGTCTAAATGTCCTATGGAAAATTGCATTGGACTCAATTTCACATTCAATTTTCTCAAAAACTACTGGAGGGATTTACACCAAACATACAAAAGGCACTGCTGCATACCAGTCCCTACCATTTTGCCAAATCTGGTGTAATTCCGTTCAGCCGTTCGAGCTGTAGCCTTGTCAGAATGTCCCTATGGAAATTAACATGGGGAAAACACGTTTAGGGACCCCCCTTTTTTCTCGACCCCCGCTTGACAAATCCCCCCGAACCTTTCAGGGAAGGAGCGGCGCGCAGCGAGGCAAATTTAAGGAAAATTACAGGCAGATCCCTCAATCGGCGCCAAAGTTATTCCCAATAGAATGTTCGGAATTTCCTATGGTATCTAGGTCCTAACTATACATACCTTACTGCTGAGGTTGCGGCTCGTTTCCCCCTTTTTTCCGAGGAGAAGGGTTTGTTTATATATATATATATATATATATATTCACTGAAAAAACCATAGGTTATAGACCATATATAGTTAGGAATTAGAATTTACAAAACCTTGAAAATTCACTGAAAAAACCATAGGTTATAGACCATATATAGTTAGGAATTAGCATTTATAAAACCTTATTTTACTCACACAAAACCATTGAAATTCGCATATATAGTTAGTTGCACTAACTATATATTTCGCGCACCCGCAATCCACTGCTGATGATGTCACATATTACATCATTCATGACATGGTCAGTGACATCACTGATGACATCACAGATGACATCTCAAATGACATCACTGATGACATCACTGATAACAACATCCAGTGATTTTATGTTTCTGTAAAGTTTAAATATGTCTTACATATTGAAGAATGAGTGGATGTAGAAGTGTCTGGATGAAGGATTTAGTTGGTGCGTGACTGACTGTATGAGTGAGTGATTAAATGAGTCTTACTAAATGCATGGGTTGGTGACTAAACTATCTGAATGTGTGCATCAGTATGTCTGTTGTTGTGTAACCTGCTGCATGTGTTGATCAGTAGCTATATGAGTAGCTATATGGGTTATTGATTGGTTGCCCAAGTATTTGAATGAGAGACTGAGTGTGTGTATGGGTGACTGGGAGGTGTGTGACTCTGTGCATAGATGTGTGAGCAGTTGATTCACTAGGTGTATGAGTTCAAGAGTGCATGTGGAAACAGCTATATGGGCGGTTTACTGTGTGCATGGGTGTGTTGGTGAGTGAATGGATATCTCAGTGCTACATGTTCAAGTAAGTACATATGTAAAACACAGTGCATGTGAGAGTTGGCATATATAAATGACTATACATGAGAGCCAGTGAATGTGCGAGTGGCTGTATGGATCATTGTGTACTTGTATCAGTGATTCTATAAGAGATTAAGTATGTGTTAGTATATGTTTGAATAAGTAAGGTGTTGTGTGTATAACTGTATAGTTGAGAAAATGGAGGTGTGATTGATTCTTTGCATGACTGACTAGGTGTGTGAGTAACTCCATGGATGAGTGACAGTCTGTGAGTGTCTGTTTACACTGAGTGTATATAAGGTTATATTAGAGTCTGAAGAAGTTCATCGTATTATCACATGAATGATGTCATCAGTGATGTGATCAGTCATGTCAAATGAGATGGCATCAGTGATGTCATCAGTGATGTCATTTGAGATGTCATCAGTGATGTCATCAGTGATGTCACTGACCATGTCATGAATGATGTAATATGTGACATCATCAGCAGTGGATTGCGGGTGCGCGAAATATATAGTTAGTGCAACTAACTATATATGCAAATTTCAATGGTTTTGTGTGAGTAAAATAAGGTTTTATAAATGCTAATTCCTAACTATATATGGTCTATAACCTACGGTTTTTTCAGTGAATTTTCAAGGTTTTGTAAATGCTAATTCCTAACTATATATGGTCTATAACCTATGGTTTTTTCAGTGAATTTCAATGGTTTTTTAATAGCAAATATTAAAAGCTGTTAAATGTATTCTTCTTTTAAAGGAAAAATATATTTTATATGTATTTAATATAATTTTTTTATGTATATATATATATATATTTTTTTTTAGTTTCGCTACCGGTCCGCGCACCGGGTAGCTTCCCGTTAGCTCATTTTTATACCGCGACCCGGTCCGTGTACCGGGAAACGTACCGTTTGCACAACTGCCGCATTCGAGAACAACATCGTGACGCGTCGCGTAATCGCGACATATCGCGTTGCCGCGTAATGCGTCTTATGACGCGCCGCGTTTGCGCACTCGGAAGTGCTCCGGTGCGCGAACGAGGTGCGAAGCGCAGCAGACCGGAAGCGCTCCGGGCGCGGAGCGGGACGCGTAACGTAAGCGTAACAGGTCATGTGACCTGTAAATGACACTTTTCATTGGTTTAGAACTTTGTTTTTCCCAAATGATGAAAAACCCTCCTTCTTTTCTCACTCTGACTTTCATCTTTGTGAGAGGAAGACCTTAGTTATGGCATCTGTAGTAGCTGCAGCTGGTGGACCCCCACCACCACCACAACCACCCAGGAAGGAAGGACCACCTCCACAGTTCCTTCCCAACCAAGAGGAAGAGGAAGAAGACGTAGAGCCGAGGCAGTTCTTACGTGAAGAGCCCCGGAAATCCCACCACAAAGACAGTTTTATTTGGCAAATTTATTCATACCCTCAAGGCCAAAAAAAGGTCAATGCACGACATGTGACATGCCTCATTTGTAAAGATGTTTTGTCTAGAGGTACAGACAAAAAATATAGTTACGGTATCTATACTATGCACCGCCATATGCAGAGGTGGCATCCACTTAATTACAGTGTTGCAGAGATGCGTCACCTCCAAGAAAACCTACGAACTCCTGTGGCCAGTACATCGGCACAAGTAACTCTATCGGGACCAGAGGCGAGGGAGACGGTCCCAAACATCCACCAGAATTTTGTGCACATGAAGATAGTGTGCCTTTATTGTGGTGACCTACTTTCATGTGCGAATATGAGTATCAATTTGATAAACAGAGCATTTGAAAACCACAAGTGCTCAAAACGCCCCAAAAAGTAATTTTTTTTTTTTTACTCCTGTTGAGCCCTTTCTAATGCCTGTTTTTCGTTGTTCACCCCCAAAAAAACAAAAAAAAACATAAAATTGTTAAAAAAATACAAAAAAAATACAAAATGTTCAGAAAAATAAAAAAAATATATAAAACAACAAAAACATTAAAAAAAGTTCTTTTCAGAACTACCTCCCATTTTTAAAAAAATTACGAACATTTTTAGCACTCTTGACTTCATTTTTCTCATGGGTGCGCTTCCCGGTACGCGCACCGGTGAGCGCCCCGTTAGCGCAACACAAAAAACAAGAAAAAAAAAAACAAGAGAAGGAGAGCATAAGAGAAAGAGAAAGAGAGAGTAATGTTAAGAGACAGACAGCAAGAGAGAGCAACACAGATGTACTGTGTAATACATAGTAAAACAGTGTAAAAGATATAACAAAGTGTAAGAGAGAAAATGAAAAAAATATAAGGCTGTGAAACAAAGAAAGAGAGAAGAAGAATACTAAAGCAGAGGCACATGAAGAATGTGAGTGGTTGTAAAGAGTAAAAGGAAAGAGAAAAAATGATGTACAAATAAAAGGTAATAACGGAACCAGATTTAAATAACACTGGTAAGGGAGAGAGAGAAAAAAGTAATGTGCATAACTAAAGAGGGATGAAATAAGATGGATAACATCGAATAAAGTTAAAACATGTGGATTGACAGAGAGAAAAACTAAAAGAAGAAAAGAAGAAGTAACAGAAAGGGAATAATTGAAGCAGCAAAGAAATGTAAATAACGTAGTGTGCTTGAACTTCAGGGAGAAAGCATAATGAACAAGTAGTGAAAGAGTGAAGAGACAGAGACAATTACAGTAAGATATACGGACTCAGTGAACGGGAATGAGGAACTGTGAGAACAGAGGGACTGAGAAAAGGAGTGGAAGGAGTGCAGTAAGTAAATCACCCACACAACACAACAGCTACCCTACCTCAAAACACTCTAAAATATTATTTTACTGTTTCTCTTGGTTTTCCCCTTGTTACGCTCCCCGGTGCGCTACAAATAGTAAAAGTAAAGAGGGGCGATAGAGGGAGAAATATTGAATTAGGATAACACATGGTGAGTGACAAAGAGAGAGGACAAAGAGGGTAAAGGAAACAGTACCTGAATGGGCTTGAGTACAACAGCAAAAAAAGATAAGTAATGCAGTGTGTGTGACTAACAGGAAGTTAGTGGGTGTAGATCAAAGTGTGGGTGTGTAAGGTGTGTCTGTGGTTGTGTGGAGTGTTTTGGTGTGGGTAGAAATAAGGGTGTGTGAAATATGTCTGAGAAGTGTATGAGTGTGGGGTGTATATGTGTTCGATGTATATGTGTGTATGGAATGTGTGTGTGTTTTTGAGGAGTGTCTGTGGGGTTTTTTTTTTGGGTGTATGAGGTGTGTGTGTGTGGGGTGTATGTTACAGGTGTGTGTGTATGTGTTGGGAGGGGGATGAGGTATATGTGTAAATAATTAAGAAAAAGAGAATGAGTAAAGAAGCAAATGAAGGGAACAGAGGGTAAGTGAAGTAAAGAATATGGATCAAAAGAAGTTAAATATGAGAGGGTAAATAATGAAAGGGGAGTAAACATGGAGAATAAGAATAAGTGAGAGAAGCAGAGTAAAACACAGGAGTGAGGTAGATTGAGAAAATGTTAGTGACCTTAAAGCAAAGGGTGATAACAAACTACATTTTTTTAGTCATACTTACCATATAATAAATGTAACTATAATTTTTTTTACTACAGTTGGTTTCTGTGAAAGAGAGAAAAAAAAATAAGTTATAATTAGTAAAATATGTATTTTAAATTAAAAGATACAAATGAAGAGCTAAAAACATCATAACACTCTATTTAGGAATAAAGTTATAGTGAAGAACACATAAAGGGAAATAAACTAAGGTAGAAGGACAAAAAGAGGGAAATAGAAATATAAGGAGAGCAAATTACAAAGAGTAAGGCATATAGATTCACTGACAAAAAGAGAGAGAAGAACAGAGAAATGAACTGAAGGTAAGAAAGATACTAAAACAATGTGAGTTAGCAAAACTAAGGGGCATATTATCAACAACTAGCGATAATTATCGCTAGGTTGGCTTAGCGGCAATATTTTTATCGCCGAGCTGCGGCGATTTTTATCGCTTAGGAACCTTTCTATTATCAAGGTTTATCTCCTAAGCGATAAAAATCGGCCGAAATGCATGAATATCGCTGTAAAGTCAGCGATATTCATGCATTACCGAGCTAATGCTCTTAGCCATGTTATCCACCTACCATTGGATAACATGGCTAAGAACTGCTCAGGGACAGGTGTTAGCTTTTGGAGATAATCGCGCTTAGCGCGAATATCTCCAAAAGTTGGTAATAGGAGATAGCGATGTTAGCGACTGTTTCCAGTCGCTAACATCTTGGCACACCCACTTTGCATGTCATTAGTGATATTTCACTGACATGCAAAGCGGGGCCCAAGATGGTCGCTATCTCCTACTAGCTGTCGCTAACTGGTGTTAGCGACAGCTAGGTAATATGGAGATCATTTTATCTCCGCTTTCTTGGCTTTTAAAGCCAAAAAAGCGGAGATAAACCCCCTTGATAATATGCCCCTAAATCAAGAAACAGAAGTAAGTAAAAAGATAATGACTGAGACAGAAAACAGTCTAATTAAGGATGCATTTAGAAGAATGAGGAATACAAGATAACTGAGAGTAAGTGAAGAACAGTCATAGAGTGAAAGGATGAAGGGAGACAGAATAATATACAACAATTGAATGAAATGGACTGAGGAAGTTATAAGGTAGACACACTAAGAGAAAAACGGAGTGAGGTGAAGTACAATGAGTGAAAAAAGAAAAAAAATTAGTAAGCAAAAAAAAGGAAAGAGAGGAAAACACGACTAAAACAGTGCTACTGAGAGAAAATAATTTGGTGATGAAAGTAAAGAGAAGGACATTGAAAGAAAGGAAATGATGGATAGTAACGGAACCAGAGTAAAAGAAATGGGATGAAGAATGACGAAAGAGGAGCAGTGAAGTTGTTGTAAAACAAGTGATAGAAGGTAGATAAACACAAGTGAAAATAACACAAGTAGAGTGAGGCACTGAGCGCAGAGAAGTAGTGAACGAAAAATAGAGAGAAGAGGTCAAAAGTAAGGAGCAAACAAAGATAAGCAAGGGAGAGTGGATGTCAGAGAATGGGAATACAATTTAATGTACACAATCCAAAGTATAGAATAACTTCTACAACATGTTACATAGTTTATTTTTGCTGTTCTCAGAATATATTGAATTTCACTTAAAGCAGTGAGTTCAAATTACTCATCATATGACAGCAGGAAAAAAAAAACACAATCTAAAAGATTGTGTTTTAAAAAAACCCTTACATACTGACAAATGACAAATGTACGCTAATCTTTGACTGACTTACTTTTCCTTGAGGCTAAATAGTATATCATGGAGGTCCTTTTCTCATTGCATAGTATTTTCCTGTTCAGTTTGAAATCCATTTCATCGACTTTCTACAAGAAAAGCTCCAAGAACATCTGAAATAATTTCAAAATTTTAATATACTCCTTTTTTTCAGTCATGACTCTTTACTCATTCTTGCACCTTTCCATTTGGCCAAATAGCGTCAGATGTATGAGTATATATGAGTACTCCTCCCGTCTTCATAGGCCAATTACCTTTACCTAAATTTTAGCTGTAAAAACACTAGATATGAATTTATAAAGCCAAAAGGCAAACGTTGTTTGAAAGTCAAATAATTGTCGTTACATTGGGTCCAACCTTTAGAAGTTTTTAAATAGCATGTGTAATGCCCTGATGTTGTAGAAGGACCGTCATGAAAAATAATAGCTACAGTTTCAAAGGTTCTTCCTGATATCGATAACTGAGAAGCCACGAAATTTTTAATAGAAGTTGTCAATTTAGTTCCATCAGGTCTACATCGTTGGAACATTAAAATAACATAGTGACCATAATTTTGTAGAAATAATGTGGACAGCATTGCAGACTTACATTGGGTACACACCATATTGAGATCCGCTGCTTTAACTAGATTATTGAAAGACACTGATTTGCAGTCTGGTAAAGTTAAATATATAAATCTTTCAGAGTCTATTCTAGTAGTACTTGATGAAGCACAGTTATCACAGTCATGTT
Source organism: Lissotriton helveticus (assembly GCF_964261635.1). Lineage (NCBI taxonomy): Eukaryota > Metazoa > Chordata > Amphibia > Caudata > Salamandridae > Lissotriton > Lissotriton helveticus. Next base: position 1,582,406,180 of record NC_136059.1, on the reverse strand, counting down.
GCCATTGATAAGAAAGGCCAAATAGATTTTTTATATCTACTCCTTCATCTTGTAATACATCAAACATATACATTAAAAATTCTTGACAATCCTGCTGAATATTCTGTGAAAATTGATTTTGACCTGAACATATATCTAGGAGATTTCTAATTTCTGAAACACTTTCTATTTTTGCTCTATCACTAATACATTTGTCTAACACAGAATTCAATAAACAGCACAATGTTTGTTCCCGATTTTCAATAATCTGTCTTTGTAAATTTTGAAGAAAAGAACACAACATTAACTACTACATTAGCATAGCAGTTGACACCAGAACTGTTTTCAAACTGAAATCCAACATCTTCAACAAAATCCTTTTTGTTTCTCTTTACAATTAGACTTTTATCTACTTTATGCTTTTTTGCTGATACCTCACTGCAATTACTCTCATTTCTTCTTTTTCGGCCTACCACACGTTTTTCAATCAGAGGATATTGAGGCAAATGTGGAGCATACTCTCTTCTTAACCTATTATATTCTTTTACACAATCTAAATCTGCACAAATCTTTGTTTCATCACACTCAATCAAGTACAATCCTGATAAAGTTCTGACTCGTGATAATGACACATATGCCATACCCTCTTTAACCTGATGCGTGCGGGCGGAATTCCGCCCGTACGCTGGGAATCTGTAAAGTGCATGTTACATGACGAGCTGGGCTCGTCATGAGCGTGCGAGGAGGCTACCTCATGACGAGCCCAGCTCGTCATGAGCGTCGAAGGGGTTAAACACAGATCTTCCAATGTTCACCAAAGCACTATCTACACTTAAACCTTGAGACTTATGAATTGTCACCGCATATGCCAAACAAATAGGAAACTGTTTTCGGCGAACATATAAGTCTTTCACGAGCAAAGATCTAGCTGAACAACGACAAATTTGTTCTATTTCATCAATGTCATCAAATTTAATTTTTAAAATTTCAATTCCATCTCTATTTTTGTAATTCACAAAACCAACAACATAACCCATTGCTCCATTTACCAGACCTCTTTCAACATTTAAATTCCTTCTTAAAATGACACGACAATTCAAACACACATTCAGAGTCTTTTCAAAACAAGCAGTTTTAGATATAGTCTTCTCTAATGAATCCAATTTTGATTTCAAATTTTCAGACAAAATAATTGTTGCTCCCATATGCTCTATTTTATCGATAGCTTCCAGTTTCACTATCTCTTCATTTTCTAACTGTAACATTTTGTTGTTGAACATGGAACATTCTTTCAGAGTTGGCAACAAACATATGCCAGATTTCTTCTCGTTAGTTTTCTTAAATATGTTCTCTGGAAGAATGTTTTCATTTGGGTACAAATTTGAAATTAATCGTGCATGTAAAGCTTCTTTCCCTTGCTGACTTATTTTTCCGATCCTTACATCTTGTAGAATGTTTTTATAATCTTCATCCTTTGCCTGCCGCATATTTTGAAGCAGTTCTGCATATTTAAAGTTTAACCATATATTAACGTTTCCGATGCTCCCTAAGCACTTCTTGATGTCTTCATGAGTGAGTATTTTGAACACAGGTTGTCCTTTTACTGGAGTCAACTGCAGAAGATCTCCAAAAACAATAATATGTTTTCCTCCAAATAAAACATCATAGTCTGTTCTAAGAATTTCTTGCATCCTCAAATGCACAAAAGCAAACATTATATTTGACACCATGCTTACTTCATCAATGATAAGAAGTTTCATTTTCTTCAGGACTCTTGAAACTTCGAAACACGCATCTCCTGATAGCTTGTGATACTCCAATTTGTTATCATGCTCCACTGGCAGCATCAGTAAACGATGTATAGTAATCCCTTTAATGTTATGTGCTGCCAGCCCAGTTGGAGCGGTAACAACACAAGACAGTGGTGATTCAGTCCTTCTCTGCAGATAAGTTGCAATGGCTTTAATCAGAAAACTTTTTCCAGTTCCCGCTTCTCCACTCACGTACAGTTGGACAGGCTTAAATGATGTACATGAGCATTCTTTTTTCTCATGACTGAATCCATGTTCAATCTGTTCTGTGACTTCGTCATATATCTGTTTCTGCTCAAGGTTTAGTTGTTTCACCAAATCTTCTAAGTTAACTTCATCATCTTGAGCTTGTTCCATAGCTCTTTCCACCTCATCCATGGCTGTAGCAGCTTCATTTTGGATAATTGGTCCTCCTAGTAGATCCTGACTCAATGAAGCAGAACTCTGACTGCCTTGAGAACTGTCTCTCGCAATCTCTGCAGCAATTGTGGCTTCTTGCTCTATTTCTTCATTCAACATTTGCAGATAATTTGGAAAAACAGGACATTCTATGGTATCCTTCGTTGCATTAAAGGAGTCTTCATAACAGAGAAAATCTCCAAGAAGTTCCTCTTCTTCACGCCATGGTTTAAACAGTTGCAAAAGAGCCAAATAATAAAATTCTCTTTTATCTGGATTATCACAACTCAATTTGCGATGATTAATCAAATGACCTTTTTTCTGTTTCACTAGACATCCTTTACATCCAATGACTCCATATATTCCATTATTGATATCTTCTCTGATGTTCCTCTTATAAATATATCTCTGCAGAACTTCATTGAGACAAGCGTTCTCAAGGTGATGACTTCTATTTGGATAGTATGTATCCAACATGTTTGTCTTCAAAATATCTGTACTTTCTGGTTCTTTCTCCGCCAAATACTCTATCTCTTGTACAGATTTCAAAACTCGATTTCGTGTTGCAGCAAGACCTAGACTCACCCAAATGATGGTTCTAGATTTGGCATAGAGACTTGCTGACGACAATCGATCAGAACATTCATATGCTCCAATTTCTCGATGCGACAAAATATTCAGACTGTAACTGTATAATTTCTTGCTTAGACTCTTTTCATGTGAAATGTCCTCCCACATATCCTTTAGTTCTTTCTTTTCTTTTTTTGTGATGTAAGACGTCACATATCGAGCCACAGCAATAGAGTTGTCAGCAACAAATTGAATATCCATGTTAGCATTCCACATGGACAAAATCACTGGGTTGTAGTCGTTGATGTACTTGGACTCTTCGTCTCTTTTTAAATTGTATGTATTTTTTGGGTGATTTCCTCGTCACAGTATGTCGCAGAGAAGACATCAAATTATTTACTCTTCCTTTAGAAATCACTGGTCGGGGAAAGCTGAAACGACATTTTGTGTAGAACTTGTCCTTGTTTCTGAATTTTCGACGACAGTACTTTCCACAACGATGGGATTGAAAACGTAAAACTTGTTGCCTTAAACTGTTTTCTTCCGTAGTTTTCGGAACAGCACATGTTGAATACTCTTCAATGAAGCTCATCACTGTCTCATCCGAATCTGTTCCAAATTTTGGTGCATCTTTAATCCACAACAACATATGTATGTGAGGAGCACCTCTCGCTTGATACTCCTTTCTCCAAAAGAAATCCAAAACCTCTCCAAGGGGAGGATTTTTTTGTTGGTAATAAAAGACATCATAGCTTCAAATCTATGATTGAAATATCTGCATACATTCACTGGATCCAAAGAACACAGTTCTCCAGGTGTTTTGAATTCTATATTTTGTATATTAGCATTGGCCTCTCGTAAAAATTGAAGTAAGTCCTCTCATGCATACTCGGCACAGCTAAGAGTAAGGAACCATGTAGCGGTTCCTAAGTTTCTCAGCATACATTTCAATTCCCCATGGCGACGGTACCAATACTCATTTGTACCACGCTGACATGCCATGAGATTGATTAGATGAGATTCCAAAATATTATCTTGCAGATTCACTTTCTCCATAAAGTCCCTCGCCGAAACATTTTGCAGATGTGCTCCACTTTTCAATATATGATTTACTGCATAAGAAAGAGCAGACAAGTCACTTTCATACAGTAGATGAAACAAATAGGGAATGCATTGTCGAAATCTTGGATCTTCAGCATATAATCTTACAGTTCGATATTCAGATGCTGGAATTTGAAGTGGTCGATCATCATATCGTCCACCTCGACCTGTTGGAAATAGCTGTGGAAAACAACGAGCTTCCAAACTTTTTTCCCATACACTAATGGGACTTCCTTTTGCTGCTTTCATTTGAAACAATTCAATTGCATTCCCCATTACTTCCTTGGAATGCAAAGGATGAACAGTATAATGTTCATATATCTCTTCACTTTTAGACACATCAACTTTTTCAATTTGGCCGCCTGAACAATCACTGTCTTCATCTGCAGCTTTTTCCTCTGCTGCAACACATACATCTTTGTAGTACTCATTGTTTTTGACTAAATACAACGTTGCCTTTTTGACTTTCCTAACATCCACTAAATCTTGCCAGATTTTTTTACTCTTTGTTGGAACCCCATTAACTAGAATATCTAAAGGTTCCTCTTCTACTTTTTCTATACCAATTGTATCAATATTTTTTTTCAAATCTAGGGGCAAATAAACAACTCTTCCCTTTAATCATCTCTGCAAATCTGTAGGAGGCAATTTCCCTATCTTAGGCTCCATGCGAACAATTGCCTGAAAAGGATGGACACATTGAATCAAAATAGACTCATATGTATTTAAATCCATCAATTCACGGGGAATGTCTACCAACTCCAGATTATTATGAACCGCTCTAGCAGGCATTCTGTTTTGATTTAATTTACCATAACAATATTTACACATACACTGATCAGAACTCAAATCAAAACAATTCTCCACCCACAAATAAGTTGCTAAATCCTTCCACTCATAATTATTCATCTTTTCACTTTTTACGTAAAAATCAACTAACCTAGTCTGAATCTTATAATGAGTCCGTCGACAACATACACAAGTAAAATTCGGCCTTTCACTTGATTTCACTTTAAACCTGATAATTTCCTGCTCAAACTTTTCTGTATTTGAAATCTGTACATTATCTTCCACATTTCCTTGAATTGCTGTCTCAATTTCTACACTGTCCTCTTGCTCACGAAAATAACAAATCTCAATTTCTTCACAAATCTTCTTCACATCTAATTCTGTTCCATGCAAAAGAGCACTGTTTAATTGTTTAAGCTTAAGTGCTGGACTTTTTGCATAATACATCATTCTCCCTATTTTCCTCATTTTGGTATGATGCACTGCTAACATCCTAAAATGATGAAAAACACTCTGACAGACTTTTCTTGAAAGACAAGCCAGTGAATGGCCTTGCAAACCTGTGATTCCTCTCACTCTGCAAGGATCTGAGTCTTGCAACAACTTCACTTTCTGCTTTATACTTTTTTTTACTATATGTACGTAAGAAATTACAAAACAAATCAATTGATTCCTTTCGCACACTACAAATACTACTACACTTCCAAGTGTACACTGGACCCTTAGTACGTCTCCCTAAAGCTCCATCAGATAACACCTCTTCTAGTTCTCTAGGCACAAGTTTCTCTTTTTCAATCGGACAACCATCTTTCACTTCATACGCTCGACCACTGGTGTCAACTGCATGCACTAAATCATTCTCCTGGACGTAACTCTCCTCATTAAAAAATGGCTCACAACTTGAACTGTGCATCCATTCTCCAGAAAAAACTTTACAAAAATTAGTCCGATTAATTACTCTTTTCCATCTACTGTTTGATTTGAAAACATCAATTGTCTTGTTAAGTGTCCTAATTCTATTAATTACTAAAATAAATAATTTTTTCTTAACTTCAAAAGCCTGATCAACCATCTTCTTTACACTTTTTTTTCTGATAGAAAACAGCTCTCTGTGTACCTTTCCTAATGTTTTTTAACAAATTTAAAACCACTCTATTACGAAACATTAGTCTACGAATGTCTCTAAACTGATTCTGCCTTCTATTCCTATACATATTATTCTCTCCTGCTCCAGATTTAGGATTCTTTGAAGTTCTCTCCTTCCTTTTCAATTTTACTCTCTCATTTTCTTTTTGTACATGGTGTCCATTATTTTTTCTGGATGTACATATGTTGCGTAAAAAAGACTTAGTTGTCTTACCAGGAGCTTTGTTCCTGTTTTTTGAAGTATCTGTTGTGGAAGAATGCTGTAATTTCGTTGCTGTTTTTGATGTTTCCCGTTTTCGTTCTTTAATTGACCTTTCCCTCGTGGGCATCTTTCCTTATTCTTGAAATAACGATTTCAATCTGTGTTAAAAAAAAAACAAAAATAACACATTATAGACCACTATTACCAAACAACAAAACAATGACAAAAAGGAAACAATCTATTCAAAATTACAGATCAGGAGAGGATTCTCCAGGGGTGCACAAAAGGTGAGGCCTGTATTGAAGAGTATAGTGATCGTAGGGATAAGATTTTTATATATTTTTTATATTTATAAAATCCCTTTCCTGGGGAGCGTAGGTGGTGAGGCTTGTGTCTAAGAGTGCAGTGGACTATGCTTCATGAAGCCTATCCCTGACTGCACTGTTAGACACAGGTGTGAATTTGACTCTTTACAATGATGTTACCTGTGTTACCTCAGTGTAGGAAACATATTGAGTTTGTTTGCATAGAGGAATTGTAATTTGTAAAATAGTGATGCTTCATGTGAAACCTTTTGCTTAGTCTTATCCCTGCTGTGAGGCAGATGGTTGTACATAGGATCTGTGCTGTGTTTCCTAAATGTGATGTTAAAAACGATTTTGGGGAAATGAATGTTTTTTACATAATTGAGTATATTGTGACGCAGAGGTTTAAAACGTGACGCATCTAATTACATGTGTCTCTTTTTAAATATGGTGCAAAAAGGTACATGTTTGGGCTTTCCTGGGGAGCGTAGGTGGTGAGGCTTGTGTCTAAGAGTGCAGTGGACTAGGCTTCATGAAGCCTATCCCTGACTGCACTGTTAGACACAGGTGTGAATTTGACTCTTTACAATGATGTTACCTGTGTTACCTCAGTGTAGGAAACATATTGAGTTTGTTTGCATAGAGGAATTGTAATTTGTAAAATAGTGATGCTTCATGTGAAACCTTTTGCTTAGTCTTATCCCTGCTGTGAGGCAGATGGTTGTACATAGGATCTGTGCTGTGTTTCCTAAATGTGATGTCAAAAACGATTTTGGGGAAATGAATGTTTTTTACATATTTGAGTATATTGTGGCGCAGAGGTTTAAAACGTGACGCATCTAATTACATCTGTCTCTTTTTAAATATGGTGTAAAAAGGTACATGTTTGGGCTTTCCTGGGGAGCGTAGGTGGTGAGGCTTGTCTCTAAGAGTACAGTGGACTAGGCTTAATGAAGCCTATCCCTGACTGCACTGTTAGACACAGGTGTGAATTTGACTCTTTACAATGATGTTACACGTGTTAACTCAGTGTAGGAAGCATATTGAGTTTGTTTGCATAGAGGAATTGTAATTTGTAAAATTGTGAAGATTCATGTGAAAGACATTCTTTCTTTTTTGTACAGAAGTACAAAGAAAATGAGACCTATGTCTAAGTCCACTGCACTCTTATACACAGGCTTCACCACCTATGCTTCCCGAGAAAGGCCTCTCTCCCACTACAGTCTTGATCATAAACCTCACCTCCTCTATCCCTCTGGACATGTCTCACCTCATCTGCACAATCTACTTCCTAATCTCAGGTAACGCAGATGACATAATTGATCCTCATTTATAAATCCATGCGTCATTTTTGCGGTACTGAAGCGTCACTTTTTAAACCTCTGCGCCACAATATACTCAAAGATGTAAAAAACATTAATTTCCCCAAAATCGTTTTTAACATCACATTTCGGAAACACAGCACAGATCCTATGTACAACCATCTGCCTCACAGCAGGGATAAGACTAAGGCAAAAGCTTTCACATGAAGCTTCACAATTTTACAAATTACAATTCCTCTATGCAAACAAACTCAATATGTTTCCTACACTGAGGTAACACAGGTAACATCATTGTAAAGAGTCAAATGTATTTCTATTAAACATGCACACATTCTTTATTCTTTTTAAAAAATGTAAAAACTATTTCTTTTCCCCAAAATCGTTTTTTACATCACATTTACAAAACACAGCACAGGTCCTATGTAGAAGCATTCCATGTCACGACTAAAACTTCACAATTTTACAAAATACAATTACTCTATGCAGTAAAAACTTTTTACCAAGCATTATCAAAAACCATGACACAAAGCAACATTAAAAAACCACAATTTGCTTCCAAATCTTCTCCATAGAGTATACAAGTCTCTATGTATATTAAATGAATCATAACTCACCTTTACAAATATTTTAGGAGATTCAGAACAGTGTCAGATACACACACCAATATTTCTTTAGCAGAGCAAAAGGTATGTTCTCCGGTCACTGCAAACCATTAAGGCACAGAAAACCTCTACTTCTACACACTTATTACTCATGGCAACCAATCAAAACTCTTCCCTCTGTATTTTCAAACCAACACCCTTCCCCCCCTCAGCCCTTTCTACCTGTTACCATAGTAACTCCCTCCCTACTGACCTGCCAGGGTTAAAAGTTTATTCTGCAATGTTGCAAATCACCTCTGCAAGGATGTTTGACCTGCAAATACACCAGCTTATCTGGTGCAAGGTTTCTTTAAATGACTTTTTTTTAACCATTCAAATTACTTCTTACACAGAACACAACCATGCACCCTAACTTTCAGTTTTCACCTATCTCATTCTACCAATCATTGCTTGTAATTCAAAAGCACTGAAACTTCACAGGTTTTTTTTTGCAAACTTCTATTATTCCAACTGCCATTTCTTTTCCACACTTCATCTAACTGCACCAGAATCTCCTCTGACCATGTATTCTGTCTGGATTATTGGACATAGCTATATCCACTGGGCTCAAAGGTATGCAGCTACCAGAAATTTACAAAACCTTGATTTATCAAACGTGAACATAAAATGGATTGGCCACAGAGGATTAAAATGTCACCAATTGATTCCATTGGTGAAAACCTTTTTGCATTTGCCACACCCTGACCTGTTAATTGTGCACTGTGGAGGAAATGACTTGGGCACTTTGACTGGGGTAGGTCTGGAAATGCTTTTAAAGGACACCTTTGATCATTTGATGGCACTTTTTCCACAAACTGCCTTGGTATATTCCAATATATGCCAAAGGCAGAAATGGAAGTGGTCCAATGAATTTTGTCCACAGTTTGAGAAAGCACGGAAACATGTGAATAAATCTGTTTCTGCTTACATGAGAGACTATGGAATGGGTTCAATATACAACAATTACTTGCGTTACAACATGCAAGATATCTACAGGGGAGATGGTGTGCACTTCTCAGATGAGGGGAATAGAATATTCCTCCTGAATTTAAGACTGTGCATTGGAACCTATTTGTAGGTACCTAAATCAGCCACAGAACCCAAAAGCCCTTTTCAGGGCTACCCTATCTCTGATAACTCCAAATGATTATCTTTTTCTAACTTTTTTCACTATTTTTCACCAAAGTATGCTCCCCGGTACGCTTCCCGGTGCACGTACCGGGAGCTCCCCCCACTAAAATAAAAAAAAATATATTTTTTGACCTATATGGGCCTCCTAAGCCCCCCTCACAAAACCTAGGGGGTCAGGGGGTGTCTACCGTGCCCCCTTATACCCATTCCCAACGTTGTTTATCCTCCATCTTGTGTCTCAATTCTACCGAAACACAAAAGGAAGGACTCCCGTTACGCTGCCGGTACGCGTACCGGGGCGCGCACCGGGAAGCGCTCCAAAAAATGATAAAAGGTAATTTACATAAAAAACACTGGAGACACTCTCACCAAATATAGAATAGGCCATACTACATACCAGTCCATACCATTTTCCCAAATTTGGTGGAATTCCATTGATTCATTTCACCTGTAGCCCTGTCTAAATATCCTGAGTGAAATTACATAATAAAAACACATCTGAAGTGTTAGAATTGACAACCAATTAAAATGTTACTTTCATTTTCTATTTTCTTTTCCTGACATTTAATTGGTTATGTACATGAATATAAATGAAAAATGAGAGGGAAACACGGCCATTTTGACTACAACTACCTGAGGTACATCTTGGAAGGATTTTCGCATTTTGTCTTCTTCACCTCTCTATAAAGTAAGTTGATAATTTCTAAGGGGCACTCTAAGTTATTTATTAAAAACATTTTCTGATACTTATTTACTGTCCCTCTGCTATAGTTGTAGATAGAGATAGGCTCCTCTGTTATATTTATAGATTGACTTAGGCTTCTCTGCTATAATTATGAATTTATTTACACTTCTTCACAGGCACTTTTTAATATTTCTACTTCCTGCCTGTTACCATACATTGCCCAAAGTGAACTTCACTATTAAAAAATCAAAACTACCTGTCTGAACTTAAACCCAACCGTGCCATATTTCTACTGATTTTTTTTTAATGCAAATTTCAGCACAAAAATGGAAGGAGAACAGAACATATCCTTTGAAATTGTCCAAGAGATGAACAATGAGGAAATCATTGAACCCATTGACTTGGAATTCATGGATGAATCACGGGACCATGAACTTCTACAATGTGTAGAATCTGTGGATTTGTTAATTCAATATGAGTACGTTTCTGACACTCAAATTTTGGAAGTTATGTTCAGTTAAAAAGAAGACATTTCGGACAGTCAAATGTTAGACGTTCTATTAAATTTTGAAAAAGAATCAGAAAAATAAATTTATATTTAATAATCAAAAATTGTTCGAGACATTATTCATTATTATATGTAAATCATAAACTAGTACCAAATTGATTATAATATAAACTCAGACTTATAGTATACTGTGCAACGTATTTCTATTACATAATCATTTTGCTCATAGTTACTTCCTTTCTCCCACTATATTATCTCTAATGTGTATTTGACATCTCTTTTTCATCTCCTGCCTCCATGTTGTTTCTGCTTCCCTGACAGACTATGGTATAGATTCCATATACCACAATAACTTCTGTAACAACATGCAAATTATCTACAGAGGAGACGGTGTACATTGACTTTAAGACTCAGCATTGGTACCTACATGTTGGTACTTAAAACACCCAAACAACACAACAACTCTATTCAGAGATACCCTACCTCTAAGCACTTTAAATTATTATTTTAGTGTTTCAGTGAGTTTTCCCCATGTGTAGGCGTGCGAGAGGTGTGTGTGGGGGATGTGCGGGGGGTGTCTGTGAGGTGTGTATGTGTGTGTGTGTGTGTGTGTCTAGGGGGATGAGGTATATAGGTGTGTGGGTTTATGGATGTGGGTGGGGATATGGGTATGTAAGGTGTGTGTGTGGGTGTGAGTGTTTGGGGTGTTTGAGTGTAGGTGGGAGTGTGGGTTGTCGTGTATTTCTATAGGTTCTGATTCGATCCCCCTATTCCTGACCCTATTCTGGTTAAACTTACTAGCTAGTTAACTAACAGTCAGCCCATGAGGCAAGAAAACCCCCATGATGCAGATACCGTTATCTGACGCAGTCACACTCCGGCACAGGAACGTGTTATCTGATTAGGTCATAACGCTTGAGATCTAATTAGACAAGCGACATTCCTCCAGCCCCTGATAAGGCATACGACGTTCTCATAACAAATCAAACCTATGACAACCTGGATAATCCGTGCGGCCATTGTTTTGATTTCACAGAGAACTTTAGTAAAGAATGTGCTAACGAGCAAGTCGTATGACATCTTTATTGACGTACCTATGTCCATCCTTACGTCAATCTCGGCACCTTTAAGGTATAAATATTGCCGACCTTGCCCTATGCAAACACACGCGTGGTGACAAGACGGAGCAGCCATACTTGCCGAAGCCGAGAGCAGAAGCAGACCCCGCAGGCAGCAGCCCCGCCTTCCTGACGCGCTGAGAGACGCGCTGCTATCTCAAGCCGAGAGACCCAGCACCGGCGCTTCTGGGCAGCCCTCGCAGGCAGCCTGGAATATCGAGAGCAGAGAAAGAGATACCATTCCTCATTCATCCTAAATTCCAGGTACAGAACTGAATAACCCCTCCTAGAGAATTCTTTAGTTATTCACTTGGCAAAAACAAACTTAACTTAAACTGTAACTTTCTATTCCCGCCCACGCATTAGACTTAGGTCAGGTACACGGGGTAGGCGTATTTAGAAACACCAGTTGAGTACGTTTAGTCAAAATGTATATGTGTATGTAAATATATTTTAATCATTTTAAACATCATATGGCTCAGAAACCATATCAATGTTTTTACAGTATTATTTTATACTATTGCTTCTAATGTATGCACTTTACTTAACTATAAGTATTGCAATAATATCGATCCATTTCTCTTGTACGAGAAAAGAGACTGATCAATAAATAACATCTTTTATTGAACACGCCCGTCTCTTCCTTTTCTCTACATTCTGATGAGACTAAGAATGCACGTACTGACTGAGTAAAATAATTGCCTTGTGCTCACACGACTCTCGAGATTGACTCTTGATTAGGGGAGAGCAAAGTTGTCATGTTCTATGGTTGTCAGAAACTAAATCCCTTCTTGTCTAATCAGGGGAGTTACTCCTTCCTTGAACATTCGAGAAAGTTTCTAGCGAACTCTGAGCTTAGCTGGCAAACCCAAAAATTAAGTCTAGTATCGACAGTAGTAGACCTAGTTAACGTCTGGCCTAGGCCTTTACTGCTGTAGGTACTATTCCAATGCGCAGAGCCTATTGGGAAAATAGGAGCTACACTACATGGCGCCCAACGTGTTTGGAAAGGGCGATAAAACTAACGTAAGACATTTAGAGTAACTCAGTCGTGCTTTCTCACTCAGACCCCTTTTCCCAAATACTCCAAAGACGTCTGGAGTGGGTGAAAGGTTATAATATCCTCCAAAACCTCGCAGGAGGGAACTCCTATGTATGGTTCTTGGTCTAGTCAACGTTGAAGGATAAAACAGTTCCAGAATATTGTGCACCTAATCTCTGTTTCCATAAAGAAACCTGATCTGCAAACAAAAATAATACCATCCTGTCAGTAAAATGGGAGACAGCGATGGAGAAAGAGAGGCAATTAGATTAGCTACTGAAATAGCAGATGCTGATGCTACCATGCAAGCAGCAGACGCGGATATAATACTTATTCCGGTCATTAAAAGGAGATCTATAACCTTAAAACTTATAGAAAATGGACTGACACCTAGAGGTGGCACAGTCATATTCGTAATTGAGGCACACGAATATCGGCAGACAGAGGTATACTATACATGGATACATTTTCCAGCAGCAAATGCTGTAACAAAGTACTTCCACTATCACAAAGTAGAGGAACCTCCTGAAACGTACACTCCTTTCGAGGAGGTGGAAGTACCACTCAAATTCCAAGAGCATTTGCTCTTATTTGATGGCGCCCTAATACATAACAATCACATTACAAGGCTCGGTCCTTTAGGAAGACCAGGAGCAACGTGGCCGGTCCTAGCCGGATACACACCACATCCAGACATCGAAAGAATGCCTGCAGCAGAGCTGTTAATACAGCTAAAACAACTACTAAAAATTCACAGACAATTAGTTCAGTATGTAATGCGGACTTCAACAATTCAGCCAGCGATTAAACTTCCACAGCTGACCCCTCACCAGGGGAACACAAATAAAATTACACCACAGAACATCCAATCCTGCCTAGGTAAAGTTCCAGCTAAACGGGAACAAATACCATTCTGGTTGGCACAGAAAATTACCCAAATAGAGGCGGTGTTTCCTGACACCACCCCGCTGGAAAAACACAGGATTCTGACTATATGTCTCCCAATGGGAATCGCACCACACATTGAGGACTGTGACACTTGGGGTACAGTCTTTGCTTCCATCTATACAAAAACGCACGGTGTTCCATCCATTTCGGTAATACCAGATGTGCTAAAACAAATTCAAGATGAATACGGTCCAGAACCTGCTTTAACTCTTGGTATGAAATTACTGAAAGACTTCAAGCAAGTCTCGGCTATATTACTAGCCAACATAAAAGGTGAAGCAGCAAACGTGGCGATCCGCCAGAGGTTAAAAGAGACAGATATAGCAGACCAACCAGCTGAAATTGCCAGAATCATAGAAAAATCCTATGAAGAACTAGGCAGAGATAGTCTAGGTGGAATACCAGTAAAACCGCAACTGACTACAAGTCCAGAAAAAATATTTTTTAATAATAATTCACCAAAAAAGAACTGGGATGGAAATAAACAATCCAATCCTAAAGAAAAGAAATTCCAGTCCAGAGGAAGGTCTCCTAGGCGAAGAGAGAAATCTCCAAACCCGAGACAAAGGTCACCTCAGAGTGAACCCTCTGGGAATAGATATAACCTTAGAAATAGGGATAATATTAAAAAACCTGATAGATATCAAGACATTGATACACGTCCCTCTCAATCTTTTCAGAATTCCTCGCAGAAATCGGAAAGAAGAGGACGATCAGAAGAGCACGCCAAGTCCAAAGACAAGGAACCTGCTCAACTGAAAAAGAAATCACAATTTCCAAAAAAGAAGGTAGCCAGTATCAAGGTAGTTAACAATGCCGAGAATACTGAGGACACAACTGAAAAACGGAGAATGGGCTCAGACAATGCTAGACAGCGCAGCAGAGGTGAGCATAGCTCGCAAAGTCCTTATGAATCATCTGGAGACAGTGGACACGAATGAATACCTTCAAGTGGAAACTGCAGATACCAGAGTTCGCAAGCCCCACAAAATATACGAGATAACATTACGTATAGAGGGAGATAAGACTAGGAAAATAAGGGGACTATTTTGGGATAACCTATCCAAGGGCTATGACATCCTTCTAGCTGAAAAAGACTGGCCACCAGAGTTTGTCAGGGAGTGCCCTCATGGCGAAGAAGTAATTATGCCTGCCTTCTCGAATCAAATACCGATTCATAAAAAATATACACTTGCTAGAAAGTGGGCAGTGGCCTTAGCACCTGCTTTATATAAAAATCATGTAGGATGGGATGAGGATTCTCCTCCTCACAAAGTCCAGTTAAAATCACAACCAACTGCACAAAGGCAGTACCCAATCAAGCAAGAAGCTAAAAAACAAGTAAATGAAATACTAGATCAGCTAGAATACCAAGGGGTGATTGAAACTTGCACCTCACAAATGAACAATCCTTTGTTTCCGGTCTCCAAACCAGACAATTCATATCGTCTAGTTTTGGATTACCGACACCTTAACACATGTTGCAAAACTTTTGCAGTGCAAAACTCACACAGTGCTGCACTAATGAATAACATAGTGCGCAAAAAATACAAAACAACCTTGGACATCTCCAACGGATTCTTTTGTCAAAACATAGCACCAGAGAGCAGATATTTAACTGCATTTTCAGTAAATGGCACTCAAAAACAATTCTGTCGGTTAGCCCAGGGGTACAAGAATAGCCCGGGGGTATTCTCAGCGAGAGTAACAGAATTACTACAACAATATGATGATGAAGCATTATCTTATGTCGATGACATTTACTTAACAGATGATGACTTGGAGACTCACTTGAAAAGAGTGAACACCATAATACTTGGTTTCGCTGCAGAGGGTTACAAATTCAACTTCAAAAAGTCCAGAATTGCCCATCTGACGGTCCTATTCTTAGGATATGAGTTATCAAGTGAAGGCAAAAGCCTGGCAGACAATTTCCTAGAGAAATGTGCCGTAATCCAAGCTCCTAAAACACTAAAAAACCTACAGTCAATTCTAGGCTTCCTAAATTTCGGAAGAACATATATTGCAAATTACGCAGAAAGGGTCAAACCCCTTTACGATCTAATTAAACCAGACTTTAAAAGATCCAGTTGGACTCAAGCACACACAGAAATTTTGAGATCCTTACAAACAGACATGCTAATTAAAACAAAATTAGAAACCCGTGATAATACACGCAACCTTGTGATCCGAGTCATCCCAGGGAGATACGGATTCACATACCTAACCTCTAATGAGGGAGATAAGGTACCAATTGCATTCAAATCACATTTGTACACAAAAGCTGAACAGAGATTCAACAACAAAGGAAAAATTGTTCAAGCAGTTCAAACCGCAATAGCTAGAGAAAAAGACATAGCTGACGGTAGACATATCACAGTCAGAACAGCAGAATCAGCCTTTGAGGCATTAACAACACCGTGTAATTTACCAACAACAACATTGGATCCAGAATGGTTACAATGGGTAAATTCAATCACAACGGACAAAGTATATTACTTCTTTGATCCAGAACTAGAAGAATTAAAAAATCTAAAATATGAAAAAACGTATCCTCTGCCAACCGACATTCTGCCTCTACGACATTACGCCTGTGTAATCTATACAGACGGACATGCTCAACCCTCCGTTTGGGGAGAACATGCATACAATCCCACATGTGAGATTACAAAAGAAGTGTGGCACGGAGGTAAACTAAGACCTCTATTAACAAAATCACACTCAGTAGAAACTAATTCAGAACTACAAACTGAAATAATAGCTTTGAAAATGGCGCTAGATAATGCGGATCGCGAATTCCCGACACTTATAGTGTCAGATTCATATTTCTGCGTCAAAGCATATAACAAGGATTTGCAGACATGGATTCAGAACGGTTACAAAGATGACACAGATGCACCAATAAAGCAGAGATTGCTCTGGGAACAGGTAGCTCTTTTGAAAAAAGAACTACCAAAGACTCACGTGACACACTCACTGAGTCATCAGCGTGATGGCGTTCACGTTGTAGGGAATTCATTGGCTGAAACAGCCGCAGCGGCAGCCAGTAAACCGGCTCCCGTAGATCGAAAAAAGCGTACATTAAAATACATTGACGGCGAAACATTGCTGGCAGTAAAAACGTCATCAAAAGGCGACTGCTCGGCGTTACCGATCAACTATCCACTCAATTACACATACATCATAGATGCAAACTCCATTCCTTTTGCTCGAATCCCTGGAGTGGGGGATAGAGTGATTCCAAACATGGACAGGAGAAACTTGTTAATCGCAGACGCACACATGGGCGAGGGTCTCAGACACCTTAAATTAAAAGATTCTCTGGAAGAATTACAATCACGATACTGGTGGCCAGGCATGAGCCTGCACTACACCATGTTTGTAAAAAACTGCCCAAACTGCAACAGAGATCGCAGTGGGGAGAGAAGCAGTTTAATACCTCGTCGTATCAAGGCAGATAACATCACCACTAAAAAGAATGGCTTGCGATTAACATATACAGGCTAGTTCCCACTTATAATGTAGATCCACAGCACTCGGCTGACGTCCGGACTGTTATACAAGATTTGCGAGTCTAATTGGCATATACGCTAAGAGCATGCTACGTTCGACCATTTTTTTTTTCCTTTTCTCAGGCAATCCAGCCTGGGGGGGGAAAGAATGGCCAAATGAGCACAGCCCAGCGGGAATCTTCTCACTTCCTTCCTGAGGGTATGGGATGGTGTAAAGAAAAAACCAAGACAGAAAGCAATCTATAATAGAAAGGATATTAGGTTCGGGAGCTGGGTGGGTCAAACATCTAATAAGTGTCCAACGTAGTCTAAATAACCTGCCAAGAAATTCTCTGAAGGGATTCAGTCCGTACGAATTATTATTCGGAACTAGGATGTTGATCTCTGACCTTGATAGTCAGACTTCAGTGGTAATAGAAAAAAGCTTTGATGTCAAAGACCGTTTGGCTATTTTGCAGGACTTAAACAAAACAAGAAAAGACCTGAGCAACATACAGTTGAAACAACAGCCAACAACCACTGAAGAATCACCACCTGTCCCAGCAAGACCTGTCTGGATTCCAAAAGTCGGGGATCTAGTCAGGGAGAAGATCGCGGTAAAGAAGGAATTTGGGCCTTCTTACAGAAAAGCAGTTCCTGTCTTGTCTGTCAACGGGACAAGATCAGTTGTACTACCGCCACTTGCTGGAAAAAAGGAGAACCGAGTTGTATCCATCGACCTGGTAAAACCACAACATGTGGCCAATAACAAACGGTAGGCCAAGTGGACTCCCAATAAGTAGCAGAACACCAAGGTTTGCTACCAGTACAGAGGTCCTAACAAAGAGGCTCATCACATTCGAAACGCCTACAGAAGAACAACAAGGACTATGCAACAATGCAATAGAACTAAGACCTCTGAAAACCCAAATAAAGACATTTAGCAGAGACACACCAATCTATACTGAAGTACCAAGTGAAAATGCAAAAAACAAAAATCCTGAACCAATTGGAACAATTGACAGAACTGCATCTGGTTACTTCATCAACTTCGATGATTCCTCTGACGGTTTCAGCGAACAAAAGACACAGCCATCATCAAAATCCTTTAAAGACAAATCGAAGGAACTTTTGAAACAACTAAAAGAAACATATCTGATTTCTCCATGGATTGAATTTTGGGTGGGTTTTGGTGCATTTATCCTCATACTTTGGCTCATCATGGTATTTACCTTGGGACGCTTCATTGAGGGAAAATATGCTAAAATGGACACAGCAAGTCAGAACATCAACTTGGTCCTCAAACCACACACATCTTCACACGTCGAGAAAAGAGAACTTTCTTCAGAACTTTCTTCAGCCAACTTCACAGCAATTCCAATATCTGGTGGGGTAGCCTGGGACAACACTGACTATGAAATTTATGGTCCGGTCGAGATCCTGAAATATCCACACCAAATCAAGATCTCCTTGAGTGACTTTGCAAAACCAAACTCATTTGCTGATGATTGGGACTTTGAAAGTATAAACAATATGATGTCTGACTTAGTAATGTCTGCTAAATTTACAAAACATGATTATTTGCAGGGTTCTGCAAATTATGACAGCATGTACTGCTATAACCATTATGGTAACCATTTCTTGCATAAATCTGCACAACCTAGAAATGTTTTAAATTTTAATCAATGGGAACATTGTGCTACACCTCCAAAAGGGAGCTCTAGAACCGTGTATGGCAAATATTCATATTTTTCAGGTTTTAACATAACTAATGCTGAAACATTTTATTACAAATTGTCAAACAAGACAGGGATGAAAACCATGATAACCAACACAAAATTGATATATTCAGATTCTTTCTTTGAAAAAATGAATACTTTTGGATTTGATTATTGGGACAAACATGTTGATTTGAAAAGTGTTTGGGGTACAAAAGAATGGCAAGTACAGGGTATAGAAGCTTTGTTTAGAGCCTGCATGATCCCAGAACAAATGATATTTTTAAATGACACCGTTCAACAAACCACCTGTCTTGGCTTAGCCAAAATCAAAGATTTAAATAACCTGTCTATTCCAAAGCCAATAATGTTTAGCAATAACTCTGAAACAGATGAAGAAATAGACATAAACCATATACTTAACCAAAACAGAACACATCCTGATTGGAAACAATGGTTGATCTGGCCCACAGATACAAATAACTGTCAAGATAGATTCCTGAATAAAACACAGGGTTTCAAAATGACCAGGCCAGACCCTAGATATCCTCAAAGACATCACCCAGGGATAATAACAACCTACAGTGTGGGCAAATTATGCCTTCAATGGCTACAAACTTCCACACTGCCTGAAATTAAGCAACACCTAACTTTACTTACTGATGGTGCTGACTTGCGTGATTTCATAATGGGACCACGCAAACAGCGTCAAAAGCGTTTCATAGCAGCCTCTGTATATGCAGCATACAATGAGGCCTGGAAGGTTACTCAAATTGAGACAGCAGAGAGAATACGGGAAATTGACCGTATTAATTTGGAAAAATCACTTTCTGTAGTGGACAATGGGTTAATGACTCTGTCCTCCAGAATTTTTTCATTGGACAGCATTGTGTCTTCAGCAATCGATATATTATCGCAAGACTTACTGTTATTACAACATGGTCAGTCACAATTGCGTTCTATTGTACAGCTTGGCTGGACGTTACAAAATCTGCGTTCAGGCTATGTGCCTTGGCGTTTAATCAACACAACGTCACTATTCCAAATCTTTAACCTTACTGATAGACAAATCGGTATGGCGCAGAAGGGTGCTGATTATACAATCTTGAGCATTGAAAAACTAGAAAGATTACCGTTGACAATGTCAGAACGACATGTCAGTGAATGGATAATCCACGGAATCATAAATATTCCAATCTCAACCTTCAGGTTTCAATACTGCCAAAAATATATACAGGCTGGCATGTACGAGAAATTGGGAAAGGGGTACCTTAAAACAACATGGAACCTGCCCTATTCACATGCATGTGTCAGTAACAAAGGACAGAAAGTGTTTCTTAGTGGCAACAATTGTGCTATGTCACTAAGCGGCACGCTTCTGTGTAACGGTATTAGTTTGCACGGAGCCTGTGAAGGGAATTCATACAACCTTTCATGTCACCAGCAAGGCGCACCTGCAACTGAAATAGAACCATTCTTTCAAAGACTCTATAATGGGAGTTACATTCTTATTGTAGACCGCAGATGCTGTAGTCTTATGCCCGGGACTCCTTATCTCGTCACTACGACGGCGAAGGTCAAGTGCTGTGGACGTTCTTTGTTTCCCAGCTCCTTTCCAGACAGGGAGGCAAGGGCATGGCCCGGTTTGAAAATTACTTCTATTCGAATAGACACTTTAAGCAGAATGAAAACAGTGCTTCTTCAGACGCCTACAAGGCTCACGTCATCTAAAGAAATGTATGATCTACAAGTCGCAAGGACGACTGCAGAGATACATACATTATTATCAACTAATTCCCCCGTACATTTCGCGGAAATCCTGAGCGAAATCTTAAATATTTCTGATACCACTGGGGTCTCAAAGGTATTTAAGACAGTATTTTCGATGGCATTAACACCATTCAAAGCCATACTGGGTATTTTTCCAGATTTCGTCCATTCGATTTTTGGCGGACTTCCCTTGATCCTGGGACTAATTGCAGGAATCCTATTCCTAGTCCTTATTTTTCGTTATGGCAACCCATGTCACAGATCAAACTCTCGCGACAATGGAAGATACGATCCTAGCCATTGGATACCGGGACCGGATATCAAAAATCCTGGGACTATCCCGGCTTAGAGACCTAAACATGACTTGGTTTCTATCATTTCGACCAATGTGGCAAAGGTGTGTTTTACCTGTACTAAGGTGTCTGCTATGCGGAGAAGAATGCGTGTTAGACACCTGTCTGACGCTACAATCGGATGCGCCGGTGGATGCAGATACACTGTTGGTTCCTACCAAGGTTCACGCACTGTGCTGCCCTCAAAGGCTGCCAATTCGGATGACGGCATTCCTGGAATCTTCACCACTGCGATTGAAGAGTAGTGAAGTTCAAGATGAAAGCAGCATCGAACAGGTACGACCTTCTGTCAGCAATGCAAATCAGAATGTCAATGGAGACAATCATGCGCATGAATGCATGGTTACCCCTATTTCCGACTTAGAGGAACTTTCCCATGAAGCTGTTGACAGTTTTTTCGAAAGCCTGAATGATATGATGTTCTCTCCGGAACAGAAATAGAGACTTTTGAGTAAACTCGCACACGGCGTTCCCTGAATTCGGCCTTCAACTTTAAAAATAAAGTCACATGAACAATTACAATCCAGTTCACGGACAGCAACTTTTTTCAGCAAGCCCCTAAAATATTTTTCTATATATTTTTTCCCGGGACACTGATTTTCTGCTTAAAGTAAGAGACTATTCCTAGAGAACTAAGATTTCTATTTTAGATACTTTATAGACTTTATAGACTTTAGCTGCCCGCTGGTATGTTCGCAATAGATTTTATGTGATGAAATGGTTTCGACTTTTTTTCTGTATAGCCATATTAAGAGCCATTTCATGTGTATTTCTCATATACCAACAAGCAATAATGCATAACAATGCGTGTTTACTTTTGCATTTAATTCATAGCTTAAGTGCATACAATATATATGACTGCAATTTTTCAGTATATTTGAAAATTTCGAAATGCATTTATGTATTTTGGGGTGGTAAGGTATACACTATACTCTATAGTATGTTGTACTATGTTATACTATGCATAGATTAGTAGATATGACCATAGTTAGCGTGGAGTGGGTGTCGTGTATTTCTATAGGTTCTGATTCGATCCCCCTATTCCTGACCCTATTCTGGTTAAACTTACTAGCTAGTTAACTAACAGTCAGCCCATGAGGCAAGAAAACCCCCATGATGCAGATACCGTTATCTGACGCAGTCACACTCCGGCACAGGAACGTGTTATCTGATTAGGTCATAACGCTTGAGATCTAATTAGACAAGCGACATTCCTCCAGCCCCTGATAAGGCATACGACGTTCTCATAACAAATCAAACCTATGACAACCTGGATAATCCGTGCGGCCATTGTTTTGATTTCACAGAGAACTTTAGTAAAGAATGTGCTAACGAGCAAGTCGTATGACATCTTTATTGACGTACCTATGTCCATCCTTACGTCAATCTCGGCACCTTTAAGGTATAAATATTGCCGACCTTGCCCTATGCAAACACACGCGTGGTGACAAGACGGAGCAGCCATACTTGCCGAAGCCGAGAGCAGAAGCAGACCCCGCAGGCAGCAGCCCCGCCTTCCTGACGCGCTGAGAGACGCGCTGCTATCTCAAGCCGAGAGACCCAGCACCGGCGCTTCTGGGCAGCCCTCGCAGGCAGCCTGGAATATCGAGAGCAGAGAAAGAGATACCATTCCTCATTCATCCTAAATTCCAGGTACAGAACTGAATAACCCCTCCTAGAGAATTCTTTAGTTATTCACTTGGCAAAAACAAACTTAACTTAAACTGTAACTTTCTATTCCCGCCCACGCATTAGACTTAGGTCAGGTACACGGGGTAGGCGTATTTAGAAACACCAGTTGAGTACGTTTAGTCAAAATGTATATGTGTATGTAAATATATTTTAATCATTTTAAACATCATATGGCTCAGAAACCATATCAATGTTTTTACAGTATTATTTTATACTATTGCTTCTAATGTATGCACTTTACTTAACTATAAGTATTGCAATAATATCGATCCATTTCTCTTGTACGAGAAAAGAGACTGATCAATAAATAACATCTTTTATTGAACACGCCCGTCTCTTCCTTTTCTCTACATTCTGATGAGACTAAGAATGCACGTACTGACTGAGTAAAATAATTGCCTTGTGCTCACACGACTCTCGAGATTGACTCTTGATTAGGGGAGAGCAAAGTTGTCATGTTCTATGGTTGTCAGAAACTAAATCCCTTCTTGTCTAATCAGGGGAGTTACTCCTTCCTTGAACATTCGAGAAAGTTTCTAGCGAACTCTGAGCTTAGCTGGCAAACCCAAAAATTAAGTCTAGTATCGACAGTAGTAGACCTAGTTAACGTCTGGCCTAGGCCTTTACTGCTGTAGGTACTATTCCAATGCGCAGAGCCTATTGGGAAAATAGGAGCTACACTACAGGGTGTGTGAGGTGTGTGTGGGGTGTGTGTGAGTGTGGGAGGTATGTGTGTAGGATGTGTATGTATGTGTGAGATGTGTAGATGTGTCTATGAGTTGTCTCTGTGTGTGTGGGGGGGAGATGTGTGTGTGGGATGTGTGGGGTGTGTCTGTGAGATATTTGTGTGTATGTGCATGTGTATGTGTGTGTGGTGGAAGGGGGGTGAGGTGTGTGTTTGAGTGTGCGTGTGTGAGATGTGGGTGTGGATATGTAAGGTGTCGATGTACGGGTGTGGGGTGTTTGAGTGTGGATGGAAGTGTGCGTGTGTGAACTGTGTGTGCGGAGAAATTATTATTTTAGTATTTCACTTAGTTTTCCCCATGTGTAGACGTGGGGGAGGTGTGTGTGGGATATGTGCGGGAGGTGTCTGTGAGGTGTGTGTGTCTAGGGGGGATGAGGTGTATAGATGTTTGGGGTATATGGATGTGGGTGGGTATATGGGTATGTAAGGTGTGTGTGTGGGTGTGAGTGTGTGGGGTGTTTGAGTGTAGGTGGGAGTGTGGGTGTGTGAGTTGTGTGTGGGGTGTGTGTGGGTGTGGGAGGTATGTGTGTAGGATGTGTATGTATATATGAGATGTGTGAATGTGTCTATGAGTTGTCTCTGTGTGTGTGGGGGGGGATGTGTGTGTGGTATGTGTGGGGTGTCTCTGTGAGATATTTGTGTGTATGTGCATGTGTGTGTGTGTGTGTGGTAGAAGGGGGGTGAGGTATGTGTTTGAGTGTGGGTGTGTGGGATGTGGGTATGGGTGTGGATGTGTAAGGTGTCGATGTGGGGCTGTGGGGTGTTTGAGTGAGGGTGGAAGTGTGCGTGTGTGAAGTGTGTGTGGGGAGTGTGTGGGTGTGTGGGTGTGGGTTTGTGTGCATGTGGGTGTGTGTGGGACACACTTGTAGGTACCTAAAACAGCCACAGAACCCAAAAGCTCTTTTCATAGCTACCCTACCTGTAATCACTCAAAATGATTATTTTACACTATTATTTTCACTATTTTTCACCTAAGTACGCTCCCTGGTACGCTCCCCGGTGCGCGTAACAGGCGCTAACCCCGCGAAAATTGAAAAAAAATAAATAATTTTGTTTGTCCCACGGAACCCTTTTATGGCCCCCACATCAAACCTAGGGGGTCAGGGGGGGTGTACCCTGCCCCCTTTTGCTCATTTCCCCCTTTGATTTTTGCCACCTCTTGTATCTCAATCCTACCGAGACACAAGATGGCGGCCGCTGCTGACTGTTTCGAATGTTTACAGACACCCGAGAACCAATCAGCTTGTCGTGCGCAAGTTGCGTGGCGCGCCCGGAGCGCTCCCCGGTACGCGTACCGGGGCGCGCTTACAGATATATAATTTTTTTTAAACCTAAATTACTCAAAATCCACTGGAGCACATATCTTGAGACATAGCAAAGGCACATCGGGCTACCAGTCCCTATAATTTTGCCAAGTTTGGTGGAAATCCATTCAGCCGTTCGGGCTAAAACTGCGACAGACCGCCCTATGGAAATTAACATGGAGGAAACATGTTTTGGGACCCCCCTTTTATCTCAGCCCCCGCTTGACAAATCCCCCCCAAACTTTCAGGGAAGGAGCGGAGAGCCGCGAGGCAAAGTTGCTGAAAAATTCACCCTGATTGCTCAACCGGCGCCAAAGTTATTCCAAATAGAATGTTGTGATTTTCCTATGGAAATCGATCCTAACTATATATACCTACTGGCGACCGCCAGTAGGTAATATAGGTAGTTATAGCTAGGATTGGCTACCATAGGAAATCCGCAACATTCTATTGGAAATAACTCTGGCTCCGCTTGAGGAATTTGTGTGTAATTTTCCAAAATTTTGGCCAGCTCCGCTCCGCTCCTTCCCTGGAAGTTACGGGGGGATTCGTGAAGTCGGAGCTGAGAATAAAGGGGGTCCCAAAACGTGTCTTCCCCATGTTAATTTCCATTGGACGGTCTGACAAGTCTACAGCCCGAACCGCTGAACGGAATTACGCCAAACTTGGCAAAATTGTAGGGACTGGTACGCAGATGTGCCTTTGCTATATTTGGTGAAAATTGCTCCAGTGGTTTTTTTGAAAATTAACTTCAAAAACACATATATATCTATAAGCTCTCTCCAAGCCCTCACAGGTGCGCGTACCGGGGAGCGCACCCGGCGCGCTACGGGAGTGCGTGAGCGGAAAGCTGATTGGCTGTCGGGTGTCTGTCAACATTCTAAACAGTCCGGAGAGTCCGCCATCTTGTGTTTCGGTAGAATCGAGATACAAGAGGTGAAAAAGAAAGGGGGATATAAATAAAAGGGGGCAGAGTAGACACATCCTGACCCCCTAGGTTTTCTGAGGGGGGCCTAGAAGAACCCTGAAGGGCAAAACATTATTTTTTATTTTATTTTCACGGGGTAAGCGCTGGGTGCGTTCCCAGGTGCGCCCCGCGCACCCTGAGCGCTCCACAGGGAAAAACAGTGTAAAAAATTATAGTAAAAAAGTGCTTGGAGGTAGGGTAGCTCTGAAAAGAGCTGTTGTGTTATGTGGGTGTTTTTTGTACCTACGTAGGTACCGATGCAGAGTCTTATATTCAAGAGGAAAAGTCTATTCCCCTCATCTCTAAAATGCACACCATCTCTCCTATAGATGTCTTCATGTTGTAACGCAAGTTGTTGTGGTAAATGGAACCCATACCATAGTCTCTGAGGAAAGCAGAAACAGATTTATTCACATGTGTCCTTGCTTTCTCAATCTGTGGACAAAATTGGTTGGACCAGTTCCATTTTTGCCTTTGGCATATATTAGAAAATACCAAGGCAGTTTTTGGAAAAATGACATCAATTGCCCAAAGATGTCCTTTAAAAGCATTTCCAGACCTACCCCAGTCAAAGTGCCCAGGTCATTACCACCACAGTGCACAATTATGAGGTCAGGGTGTGGTAGATGCATAAAGGATTTTACCAATAGTATCAATTGGTGACTTCTCAATCCTCTCTGTCCAATCCATACAATGTCCACATTTGGTAAATCAAGGTTGTAAATACCTCTGCTAGCTGCGTATTTTTTACTCCAGTGGGGATGGGTGAATGTTATGTGACTTTCAAAGTGTTCAAAAGTACAACCATTTAAAATGTGCAGTTTCTTACTCCACTTCATTAACTCCTTCACTTACTCCTTCTGTCCTCTTACTTCTATACTCCCCTTGCCTCATTCTCTCTCTGTTAGCATCATTCTCTCCGTCCCTTTAGTCTCTCACTCCTCTTCTGTCACGCTCACTCCCTATAACTCAGCCATACTCCCACACTCACCTTCTTTGAAACCTTCTCCTTTACTTCCCTTCCTCTCTCTTCCCATCCTTTGCTCCTTCACTCTTTTCCCTTCTCTTACTCCCCTTAGTCCACTTCAGTAACTCCTTCTGTCAATCCCTCTGTCCTCTAATTTACTCACTCCCCTTTTCTCACTCCCTCTCTGTTACCCACATTCTCTCCGTCCTCTTAGTCTCTCACTCCTTTTCTATCATACTCACTCCCTATAACTGAGCCATACTCCCACACTCACCTTCTTTCAGATCTTCTGCTTTATTTTCTTTCCTCTCTCTTCCCTTCCTTCACTCCTTCACTGTTTTCCCTTCCCTTACTCTCCTTACTCCATTTCACTAATTCCTTCTCTTACTCCATCTGTCCTCTTACTTCTACACTCCCCTTCCCTCATTCTCTCTCTGTTAGCCTCATTCTCTCCATCCCTTTAGTCTCTCACTCCTCTTCTGTCACGCTCACTCCCTATAACTCAGCCATACTCCCACACTCACCTTCTTTCAGACCTTAACCTTTACTTTCCTTCCTGACTCTTTCCTTCTTTTGCTCCTTCACTCTTTTCTCTTCCATTACTCTCCTTACTCCACTTCACTAATTCCTTCTCTTACTCCCTCTGTCCTCTTAGTTCTACACCCCTTCCCTCTTTCTCTCTCTGTTACACTCATTCTCTCTGACCCCTTAGTCTGTCACTCCTCTTCTATCACGCTCACTCCCTATAACACAACCACACTCCCTCACTTATGTTTCTTTCCTCCCTCACTCAGGGCCTCATTTATGAGAAATGACGCATCGCTGCGTGAAAGCAGCGATGCGTCACGTCTCAGTGTGCTCTCCTTGCGACATTCCTGATGCGTCATATTTAAGTATTTCTGACGTATCTGTAAGCGCAAAAGTGACGCATTGCTGGAGTGTGTCACAAAAGTGACGCAACTCCAGCAATGCATCCTTTCACATAGGGCAAGCCCCATGTGAAAGGGCCTGCGTCAGTCTTACGCCTGCTGTGAGGCAGGTGCAAGATTTTGACGCAACGGTGTCCTAAAAGTGACGCAGTGAAATCTCATAGATTTCACTGCGTCACTTCTACGACCCTTCCTTGCGTCAATACGCCCCCTTTGCATACATTATACCTGGCACAGGTATAATGTGGCGCAGGGGTTTACAAAGTGACGCATCTACCTAGATGCGTCACTTTGTAAATATGACTCAACAAGGTGCATTTTTTTACACCACTGGTGCGTCACAAAAAGTGACGCACCGCCGGCGTAAAAGTGACGCATGGCCTCATAAATGAGGCCCTCAGTCTTCTACTCTCACTTTTTCTTTCACTTTCACTTTTTCTGTCTCTTCACTCTCTTACTCACCTTGTCTCACACTCACTTGCCTTTATCCAGTCTGTATCTCCACTCTTTCCTAAACATCACTGCTCTTTTCTTACCCTACCACACCCCCGTTCCTTTACTACATTTTCTTCACTTATCCTCATTCCCCATTTTCACTCTCCTTCTCCTCACTCTCCTTCCCCACACTCACCTTCTTTCAATCCCCCTACTTCACTTCCCTTCCCCTCTCGTCTCTTTCTTTGCTTTCTCACTCATTTTCCTCTCCTCTCTCACTGCACTCCACTTCAGTTACTCTTTTTCATTTTTTAAGAATACAGCTCTTTTTTGAGAATTGGAGGTAGTTCTAAAAATAACTTTTTTTTCTTCTTCTTTTTTCGTTTTTTTCTCAACAAAAACAAAAACAGGGAATGGGAAACTGCTCAACAGGAGCAAAAAAAAATAATCAAAATTAGGGCTGGGGACGGCAGCGGTGGTTCTCTATTGCTCGAACAATAATCATAATACTTTGTTCCCCGTAACAAAGTAGTGCATCACAATGTTTGCATTTGATTGTGGCCTCATTAAAAACAGGCTGAATATTTGGGATCAGCTGTTCTGGTCGCCCCCTCACCGATGCAGTTGCTCCTCCAGTTGAAGTAGAAGCACCATCCCCTGGAGCCTCTCGTGCCAGAGCCTTGACACTCTCCCGGGCATAATTCTGAGGGTGCCTCCTCTGAACGTGCCGAATCATGGTCGAATTTCCAAATGAATATTTTCTGGTAGGGTCACCCCGTGACAGGACAGTGTGACAAATTTGGCACTCCACCTTTGGAGCATTTACTTTTTTTTTATCATCTGGAATGGAAAAAAACTTCCATATGAAGTGTTCTTTTACCCTGGGCTGAGGAGCCTCTTCTTCTATGAACCCATCCAAGTCCTCACTGCTACTGGTGAGACTAGCAGCCATTATAATCCAAAAAAGATTGAGCAGGAAAAAGACAGGTCTTGCAGTCACAAAAGTGAAAGAAGTGAAGGAAATGGGTGGGGATTTTATTCTTTGTAAAAAAAAACTGTTAGCAACCAATGAAAAGTGTTATTTTAAGGTCACATGACTTGACGCGCTTACGCTGCGCGCACCGGAGCGCTTCCGGGGGCGCTTATGCGGCACGAACCTAGGCGCTTCCGGGGGCGCTTACGCGGCGCGCCTGAGTGATGTTTTGGTAGCTTTACGGAAATGCAAAATCATTTCCATTCTGAAAATCAAAAATACTACTTTTATAAGTATGGTACTGAATGTCGTTATAGTTAGGAATTAGCATTTAAAAAAACCTTTGAAATTCACTGAAAAAACCAAAGGTTTCACACCAGTTATAGTTAGCTGAACATTTTACTCATACAAAACCATTGAAATTCCCACGTTATAGTTAGTTGGACTCACTATAACTCGCGCGCCCGCAATCCACTGCTGATGATGTCACATATTACATCATTCATGACATGGTCAGTGACATCACTGATGACATCACTGATGACATCTCAAATGACATCACTGATGACATCACTGATGACATCACTGATGACATCATCCATGTGATAATATGATGCACCTCCTAACACTCTAATCTAACCTTTGATACACCCAGTGTTAAATACAAACTACCATTCCTGAAATTATTGACACACCAATACCAGTAACTACATACGCACTCACTGATTTCTAGGTCTACACACACATCCACTCATTCACCCATACAATCACTCATACATACAGTCACTCATCAATAGAACACTATCATATCCACTCATACACCTATACAGACACTCACACGCTGACACTCATCCACAGAGTTACTCACACACCTAGTCAGTTATGCAAAGAATCAATCACACTCCCATTTCCTCAACTACACAGTTATACACACTAAACCTTACTTATTCAAACATATACTAACACATACTTACTCTCTTTTACAATCACTGATACAAGTACACATTGATCCATACAGTCACTTATGCAATCACAGGCTCTCATGTATAGTCATAGTATAGTATAGTATAGTCATTTATATATGCCAATAAACGAAACGCGTCAGGCAAAGTAGTGATTTGCTTTTATTTCTGCTTGCAGGCGGATGCTGCCCGTACCAGTGATTCAAGGAACAGGTTGAGCCTTACGCAGCTGCTCGTGTGCCTTCCAAACTGTGTGTGTCAACCAGGAGCTTCATATTTTGGCGGCTGCACGGCCGTCGGAGTGGCACCACCCCGTGAACACTGGGGGCCATGGGGCTTGGTATATACCTACCTGATCATGGGGCAACTGTGCTGGATTGAGGACAGTAACGCTTGTGGGGGCTCATTCAGAGCGTACAAGAAATTTGGATCCATCTGAGGATTAATTTCAAACACTCCATCTCCCAGAAATCACCACAGTTCCATTCGGACAGCCCATCTGGGCGTGGCAGATGTTGAAAAGACGTTAAAAGTGATGGGGGAGTGTTCATCATGATATTGCCTTTGAAAAAGTGAATAAATGAAACGCGTCAGGCAAAGAAGTGATTTGCTTTTATTTCTGCTTGCAGGCGGATGCTGCCCGTACCAGTGATTCAAGGAACAGGTTGAGCCTTACGCAGCTGCTCGTGTGCCTTCCAAACTGTGTGTGTCAACCAGGAGCTTCATATATATATATATATATATATATATATATATATATATATATATATATATATTCACTGAAAAAACCATAGGTTATAGACCATATATAGTTAGGAATTAGCATTTAAAAAACCTTATTTTACTCACACAAAACCATTGAAATTCCATATATAGTTAGTTGCACTAACTATATATCGCGCACCCGCAATCCACTGCTGACGATGTCACATATTACATCATTCATGACATGGTCAGTGACATCACTGATGACATCACTGATGACATCTCAAATGACATCACTGATGACATCTCATTTGACATCATTCTTGTGCTAATATGATAAACCTCTTCAGACTCTAATATAACCTTAGATACACTCAGTGTATACAGACACTCACACACTGTCACTCATCCATGGAGTTACTCACACACCTAGTCAGTCATGCAAAGAAACAATCTCACCTCCATTTCCTCAACTATACAGTTATACACACCTTACTTATTCAAACATATACTAACACATATTTACTCTCTTATACAATCCCTGATACAAGTTCACAATGATCCATACAGCCACTCACACATTCAGTGGCTCTCATGCACAGTTATTTATATATGCCAACTCTCACATGTACTGTGTTTTACATATGTACTTACTATGACATGTAGCATTGAGATATCCATTCACTCATCAATACACTCATGCACACAGTCAACCGCCCATGTAGCTTTTTCCACATGCACTCTTGAACTCATACACCTAGTGAATCAACTGCTCACACTTCTATGCACAGAGTCACACACCTCCCAGCCACCCCCACACAAACTCAATCTCCCATACAAATACTTGGGCAACCAATCAATAACACATATAGCCTCTCGTATAGCTAATGATCAACACATGCAGCAGTTTACATCACAACAGACATACTGATGCACACATTCAGACAGTTTAGTCACTAACCCATGCATTTAGTACGACACATTTATTCACTCACTCATACAGTCAGTCACGCACCTACTAAATCCTTCATCCAGACACTTATACATCCACTCATTCTTCAATATATCAAACATATTAAAACTTTACAGAAACACACAGTCACTGGATGATGTCATCAGTGATGTCATCAGTGATGTCATTTGAGATGTCATCAGTGATGTCATCAGTGATGTCACTGACCATGTCATGAATGATGTAATATGTGACATCATCAGCAGTGGATTGCGGGTGCGCGATATATAGTTAGTGCAACTAACTATATATGGAATTTCAATGGTTTTGTGTGAGTAAAATAAGGTTTTTTAAATGCTAATTCCTAACTATATATGGTCTATAACCTATGGTTTTTTCAGTGAATTTTCAAGGTTTTGTAAATGCTAATTCCTAACTATATATGGTCTATAACCTATGTTTTTTTCAGTGAATATATATATATGTATGTATGTATGTATGTATATATATATATATATTCACTGAAAAAACCATAGGTTATAAACCATATATAGTTAGGAATTAGCATTTAAAAAACCTTGAAAATTCACTGAAAAAACCATAGGTTATAGACCATATATAGTTAGGAATTAGCATTTAAAAAACCTTATTTTACTCACACAAAACCAATGAAATTCCATATATAGTTAGTTGTACTAACTATATATCACGCACCCGCAATCCACTGCTGATGATGTCACATATTACATCATTCATGACATGGTCAGTGACATCACTGATGACATCTCAAATGACATCACTGATGACATCACTGATGACATCTCAAATGACATCACTGATGACATCACTGATGACATCTCAAATGACATCACTGATGACATCACTGATGACATCTCAAATGACATCACTGATGACATCTCATTTGACATTACTGATCACATCACTGATGACATCACTCATGTGATAATACGATGAACCTCTTCAGACTCTAATATAACCTTAGATACACTCAGTGTAAACAGACACTCACAGACTGTCACTCATCCATGGAGTTACTTACACACCTAGTCAGTCATGCAAAGAATCAATCACACCTCCATTTTCACAACTATACAGTTATACACATCTTACTTATTCAAACATATACTAAAACATATTTACTCACTTATACAATCCTGGATACAAGAGCACAATGATCCATACAGCCACTCACACATTCACTGGCTCTTATGCACAGTTATTTATATATGTCAACTCTCACATGTACTGTATTTTACATATGTACTTACTTTGACATGTAGCACTGAGATATCCATTCACTCACCAATACAGTCATGCACACAGTCAACCGCCCATACAGCTGTTTCCACATGCACTTTTGAACCCATACATCTATGCACAGTCATACACCTCCCAGCCACCCACACACACACTCAGTCTCCCATACAAATGCTTGGGCAACCAATCAAT
This sequence comes from Lissotriton helveticus, assembly GCF_964261635.1. NCBI lineage: Eukaryota > Metazoa > Chordata > Amphibia > Caudata > Salamandridae > Lissotriton > Lissotriton helveticus. The sequence goes on along the minus strand of NC_136059.1, from coordinate 1,582,373,050 downwards.
AACCCATATAGTTACTCATATAGCTACTGATCAACACATGCAGCAGTTTACAGAACAACAGACATAATGATGCACAAATTAAGACAGTTTAGTCACTAACCCATGCACTCAGTGAGACACATTTAACCACTCACTCATACAGTCAGTCATGCACCTACTAAATCCTTCATCCAGACACTTATACATCCACTCATTCTTAAATATGTAAGACATATTTTAACTTTACAGAAAAATACAGTCACTGTATGATGTCATCAATGATGTCATCAGTGATGTCATTTGAGATGTCATCAGTGATGTCATCAGTGATGTCATTTGAGATGTCATCAGTGATGTCATCAGTGATGTCACTGACCATGTCATGAATGATGTAATATGTGACATCATCAGCAGTGGATTGCGGGTGCGTGATATATAGTTAGTACAACTAACTATATATGGAATTTCATTGGTTTTGTGTGAGTAAAATAAGGTTTTTTAAATGCTAATTCCTAACTATATATGGTCTATAACCTATGGTTTTTTCAGTGAATTTTCAAGGTTTTTTAAATGCTAATTCCTAACTATATATGGTTTATAACCTATGGTTTTTTCAGTGAATTGCAATGGTTTTTTAATAGCAAATATCTATAGCTATAAAATGTATTCTTATTTAAATCCAAAAATATATTTTATATGTTTATTAATAATTTTTTTTAAATATTTTTTTTGTTTCGCTCCCGGTCCGCGAACCGGAAAGCTTCCCGTTAGCTCAATTTGATGCCGCGACCCGGTCCGCGAACCGGTAAAAAATCAACTTAGTGACGGTATCGCGTTGCCGCGTAATGCGTCTTATGACGTACTGCGTTAGCGCACCCGGAAGTGCCCCGGGGCGCGGACCGAGGCGCGAAGCTCAGTGACCCGGAAGCTAACCGGGGCGCGTCGCGAAAGCGCGACGTATCGCGTTGCCGCGTAATGCGTCTTGTGACGTACCGCGTTAGCGCACCCGGAAGTGTCCCGGGGCGCGGACCGGGGCGCGAAGCTTAGCGACCCGGAAGCTAACCGGGGCGCGTTCCGCAGCGCGTAACATGAGCGTGAGAGGTCATGTGACTTGTTAATAAAACTTTTCATTGGTTCATTTCACTTTTGGTTTCATAATGATGGAAGGCTAGGTCAGGTGACTTAAAAATAACACTTTTCATTGGTTGAGAAGTATTGTTTTTTCCCAAATGATGAAAACCCCTCCTTCTTTCTTCACTCTGACTTTCATCATTGTGAGAGGAAGACCTATTTTGCTTGTTGGAAAATGGCTTCATTGGTAGCTTCAGCTGGTGGACCCCCACCACCACCACCACCTCCTCATGGGAAGAGAGGACCACCTCCCCAGGTCCTTACCAACACTGAGGAGGAAGAGGAAGAAATGGATGAGGAGGGAGAAGAACCACAATTTTTAGAAGAGTTGCCCTGGGTTTCCAGAAAGAAAGCCAGTTTCATCTGGCAGTTTTTTTCAATACCTCGTGGCCAAAAAAAAGTCAACGCGAGGTATGTCACCTGCCTGATATGCAAGGAACAATTGTCCAGAGGGACGGACAAAAAATATAGCTTTGGAAATCACACAATGCACAGGCACATGACGAGGAAACATCCCCTAAATTACAGCCGGGCGGAATTAAGGGATATGCACGACAATCCAAGACCAACTCCTGTGGCCAGACCAACAATACCGGTTTCTCTAGCACCAGAAGAGGCACGGGAAACTGTGCCAAATATTCAAGAAAATTTTGGGCACATGATTCACTTATGTATGCACTGTCGTGCATTATTAGCTTGTGGCAACATGAGCATCAATGCACTCAACCTGGCGTATGAACACCATGATTGCCCTAACTGCCCCCAGTAATTTTTTTTTGCTCCTGTTGAGCCCTTTTCAACGCCTGTTTTTTGTTGTTTCCCCCCCCCAAAAAAAAACCAAAAAGTATATAAAATCGTTCAAAAAATACAAAAAAAACAAAAAATGTTCAAAAAAATAAAAAAATATATAAAACAACAAAAGTATAAAAAAAAAAGTGCTTTTCAGAACTACCTTCCCTTTCCAAAAAAATTGCTAGAATGTTTAGCACTCTGGCAAGCTCTATTTCTTTTGGTTCGCTTCCGGGTTAGCTTCCCGGTACGCGGACCGGGAGCTAACCCAAAAATAAAAAATAAAAAAAAAAGTGTAAGTATAAGGAAAGGAAACAGAGAGTGATGTTAAAAGAAAGACAGCTATAGGGAGTAAAGAAGAGATACTGTTTAATAGATCTATTTACCGAAGAAAAGACAGAAGAGGGTATAATTGTGAAAAACAAAATAGATAACGAAGTGAAAGAAAAAAAAAGAGAGTATAACATTAACAAAGAAGAGTTTCTTGGAGAATGTGAGTGAATGTTCAAAATAAGATTAAAACATGAGGAATAACAGAGAGAAAAAATAGAAAACAGAAAACAAAAAATAACAGAAAAAGATTAATTGAAACAGCAAAGAAATGTAATTAACATAGAGCCATATCATCAACATAGGCAATAAAAGTTTTGCAGCTTTTATTGGCAGAAATGTGTCGCTAAAGCTGCTTTTGTGGCAGAAAACTGCCACTAAAACCACTTTTGCACCAGTTTTATGCCAATAAAAAGAGCAATAATTTTATTGGCTGTGTTCATAATATTCCCCTTAGTGTGCTTCAACTACACAGAGAAAGCATTATGAACAAGTAGTGATAGAGTGATCAGTCAAAGACACTAAGAGTAATAGAGACGCAGTGAGTGAACAAGAGTGAGGAACTATGAGAAGAGAGGGACTGAGAAAAAGAGTGGAAGGAGTTGAGTAAGTAGGTAATAGAGAAAGGAATGAGGGAAGTAGCAAAGGCAGGAAACTGAGGGTTAAAGAAATGAAGCAGTGGAACTAATAGTAGTTAAATGTGATAGAAATGTAACGAAAACAGTACAAAATATTTACCTTATAATTGTCGTTAAATTACTCACTTTTTGTTTTTATACTTTCAATCTGTGAAAGAGAGAACAAACATTTGAAAAATATTAAAAAATGTATTTAAAAATTAGAAAAGACAAGGGAAAAGATTGAAGGACAAACAGTTTTTCAACAACTTTGACACTTACAGAAGCTTCTGCTTCTCCAGGCCCCCTACACAGTCCTAAAGATATACATTTTAAACTAACAGTATCTTGATGCAGATGAAGTGAGGCCTATCTTAAAACATGGTGCATCTTTTGCATTGCTGTTGTTTCAGAAAAGTGTCGCAAGACACTAAAATTTTAAATAATTGCTTCAGGATGCCAATAAGATGTCTACTATCCAGAGGTTTGTTTCAGGTGAGGCCTACTCAGGGTTGCAGATGAGATTTACACTTGTTGAAGAGTACAGAGGAGATAATACATGTGAAGGTCTACCAATGAAGTGAGTCATGTCCACTGCACTCTTCAACAAAGTTCAAACCTCCTATGTTTCCCTGGACAGACCTAAACTTGATCTGCACAATGTGATTCATAATGATAGGAAACAAAGGTGATGTAAATGAAATACATGCAATTTATTTTGCTCATTTCACAATCACATCACTTGTGTTTCCTTTGCTTAGGTATCTCATTGTGCAGATGTAGTCCAGCATATGAAAGAATACGCAGAAGTGCAGCACTGCATGCAACAACTTTGACACTTACAGAAGCCTCACCTTCTCCATGCCTCCTACACAGTTCTACATATACATCATAAATGCAAATAGTACAGAATTAATTATACATGTTAAATGGTTTATTTTTGCTGTTCTCAGAATGTATCAAAATTCACTAAAAACAGTGACTTGAAGGTATTCATCATGTAACAGCGGGGAAAAAAAAACACAATCAAAATGATTGTGTTTAAAAAACCCATACAACATCAGAAATCAAAATTCAGAACTCCTTAAAGTTAACTTACTTTCCATGACGTCCAAGGATGTCCTATGAACAGCTTACACTCTTTTGTGCTGTTATTACTTTCAGCCCGCCACTTTCTGAAAGAAAATCTCCATCGTTTTTAAAAACACGTTACATGCAATAAATGACTTCTTGCTCTCTACCACAATTTTCCACAAGGCCAAATCTGGTCAGAGCCATTTATAACTCTTGGATTTCTTGTAAGCCAATCCCGTCATTTGGCATTTCCGCAACTTTCAGAATTAAAATGTTGAAGATCATTTTCACAATCCTGGAATAGTAATATCTTCCCCTTCTTGCTCAGTCATGTTCTACATTTCCTATGACACTGATACTGCTTACTATGAAGCAGACTTACACTACCTCTATGACTACTACAATTATTTAATTCTCTACATCACTTTTAATCACAAAGCAATGTAAAACAGTAGACAGCATTGCAGACTTACATTCCCTCTACTCTATGTTTTGATTGGCTGCTTCAATTAGCTTATAAAAAGAAACAGTTTTTCTGAAGTCATTGAAAGTGCACGTATTTCTCCATGACGTCCAGTCCTATGGTTAGAAGTTATGTCTCTGAACTACACTTATCCTCAAGGCCAAATTGTGTAGGAGCCATTAGAACTTCTTGAAATTCCACAGAGCACATCCCGAGATTATTTCCCTAAAATTTTGGTTTTAAAAACACCAGGTAAGAGTTTTTAAGGTCATACGGCAATTTTTTTTAAAAATTAAAACAGAATCATTGCAGAATGACCAGCCATTTCTAGACTTTAAATAAGCTGTGTAATGTCCTGATGTTATTGAAGGGCCGTCATGATATATAATTGCTGCAGTTACAAAAGTCCTTCCTGATATTGACAACTGCGAAGCTACAAAATTTTTAATTAAAGTTGTCAATTTTGTTCCATCAGGCCTACATCGTTGGAACATTAAAATGACATACTGGCCATATGTTCGTATAAATAATGTGGACATCATTTCAGATTTACATTGGCTACACTCCATGTTGTGATCAGCTGCTTTTACTAGCTTATTAAAGGAGACTGATTTACTGTCTGGCAAAGTTAAATATATAAATCTTTCTGAGTCTACACTAGTATTACTTGATACCATACAGTTCTCGCAGTCATGCTGCCATTGATAAGAAAGCCCAAACAGCTGATCTACATCTACACCTTCAGCATGTAATACATCAAGCATATACATTAAAAACTCCTGACAATCTTGCTGAATATTTTGAGAGAATTGTGTTTGGCCTGAACATCTGTCTAACAGATTTCGAATTTCAGACACACTTTCTATGTTTCTTCTATAAGTGCTACATTTCTCTAACACAGAATTTAACAAACTGCAAAATCTTTGATCAGAATTGACCACAATCTCTTCTTTTACATTTTTTAGAGAAAACAAAACATTAACCACTACATTAGCATAGCAGTTGACACCAGAACTGTTTTCAAACTGAAAACCAACAACATCTTCAACAGAATCCTTTTTGTTTCTGCTTGTAATATTAGGTTCATTGACTTTTTGTCTTTTTGCTACAACCTCCCCAGTATTGTTCTCATTTCTTCGTTTCCGGCCTACCACACGTTTCTCAAACAAAGGATACTGAGGCAAATGTGGCGCATACTCTCTTCTTAACCTATTGTATTCCTTAACACAATCTAGATCCGCACAAATGTTTGTGACATCACACTCAATCAAGTACAATCCCGATAAAGTTCTAACTCGTGACAATGCCACATATGCCATACCCTCCTTGAACACAGAACTGCCAATATTCACCAATGCACTGTCTACACTTAAACCTTGCGATTTATGAATTGTCACCGCATATGCCAAGCAAACAGGAAACTGCTTACGGCGAACATATAAGTCTTTTACAAGCAAAAATCTAGCAGAACAACGAGCAATTAGCTGTACTTCCTCAATGCCATCAAATTTAATTTTTAAAAATTCAATTCCATCTCTATTTCTGTATTTCACAAAATCAACAACATTACCCATTGATCCATTTACCAGACCTCTTTCAACATGTAAATTCCTTCTTAAAATTATACGGCAGTTCAAGCACACATTCAGAGTCTTTTCAAAACCTGCAGTTTTAGATATACTCTTCTCTAATGAATCCAATTTTGTTTTCAGATTCTCAGACAAAATAATTGTTGATCCCATATGCTCTACTCTATCAATAGCTTCCAGTTTCACAATCTCTTGCTTTTCTAAATGCAACATTTTGTTGTTAAATTTGGCACATTCTGCAAGAGTTGGCATCAAACATATTCCAGATTTCTTCTCAGTAATTTTCTGAAAAATATTCTCAGGCACAACATCTTGTTCTGGATATAAATTTGACAGTAATCGTGCATGTAAAGCTTCTTTCCCATGCTCGGTCACTTTTCCAATTCTAACATCTTGTAGAATAGTCTTGTAAACTTCATCCTTCGCCTGACGCATATTTTCATGCAGTTCAGCATAATTGAAGTTTAACCATATATTGACGTTGCCAATGCTGCCTAGGCACTTCCTGGTATCTTCATGCGTGAGCATTTTGAACACAGGTTGCCCTTTCACTGGTGTCAGCTGCAGAAGATCTCCGAAAACAATGATGTGTTTGCCACCAAATAACACATCATACTCTGTTTTGAGAACTTCTTGCATCCTCAAATGCACAAAGGCAAGCATGACATTGGAAACCATGCTTACTTCGTCAATGATAAGAAGTTTCATTTTCCTCAAGATTCTTGAAACTTCAAAACAAGCATCTCCAGATAGCTTGTGATATTGTAATTTGTTGTCATGCTCCACTGGCAGCATCAGTAAACGATGTAAAGTAATCCCTTTAATATTATGTGCTGCCAGTCCAGTTGGAGCAGTGACAACACAAGACAGCGATGACTCTGTCCTTTCCTGCAAATAGCATGAAATTGCTTTAATGAGGAAACTTTTTCCAGTTCCCGCTTCTCCACTCACGTACAGTCGGACAGGCTTCAACGACGTACATGAGCACTCTTTCTTATCATGACTTAATCCATGATCAATTTGCATGGTAACTTCGTCATATATTTTCCTCTGCTCAACGTTGAGTTGTCTTTCCAACTCTTCTAAGTTAACCGCATCCTCTTGAGCATGTGCCATGGCTCTTTCCACTTCATTCATAGCAGTGGCAGCTTCATTTTCAATAACAGGTCCTCCTAGTGGATCCTGACTCAATGAAGCAGAACTCTGACTGTCCTGAGAACTGTCTCTGGCAATCTCGGCTGCAATCGTTGCTTCCTGCTCAATTTCCGCATTCAACATTTCTACATATTTGGGAAAAGCAGGACATTCTATGGTCTCCTTGGCGGCATTGAAAGAGTCTTCGTAACAGAGGAAATCTCCAAGCAGTTCCTCTTCTGCGCGCCAAGGCTTGAAAAGTTGCAAAAGTGCTAAATAGAAAAACTCCTTTTTTTCAGGAGATTCGCCACTCAATTTTCGATGGTTTACCAAGTGGCATTTTCTTTGCTTGACCAGAAATCCCTCACTTCCTATTACAGCATACACTCCTTTCTCAGTATCTTCTTTTATGTTCCTCTTGAATATGTAATTTTGCAGAACCTCATACAGACAAACATTCTCGAGGTGACTGCTTCGATTTGGATAATATGTATCCAACATGTTTGTCTTCAAAATGTCGGTACTGTTTGGCTCCTTTTCCGCCAAATACTCAATTTCCCGCACAGGTTTGAGAACTCGATTACGCGTTGCTGCAAGACCAAGACTCGCCCAAACGATACTCCTGGACTTGGCATAGAGACTTGCTGAAGACAACCGGTCAGAACATTCGTACGCTCCGATTTCTCGATGCGACAACATCTTCAGACTGAAACTGTACAACTTCTTGCTGAGGCTCTTTCATGGGAAATGTCCTCCCACATATCCTTCAATTCTGTCTTCTCTTTTTTGGTGATGTAAGACGTCACATACCGAGCCACAGCCATACAGTTATCAGCCACAAACTGTATATCCATGTTAGCATTCCACATGGACAAAATCACCGGGTTGTAGTCGTTGATGTACTTGGACTCTTCGTTCCTCTTCAAATTGTAAGTGTTTTTAGGTGATTTCTTCATGACATTGTGTCGCAGCGAAGACATCAAACTGTTTACTCTTCCTTTAGAAATCACCGGTCGTGGAAAGCCGAAACGACATTTAGTGTAGAACTTGTCCTTGTTTCGGAATTTACGACGGCAGTACTTTCCACATCGATGGCTTTGGAAACACAGAACTTTTTCTCTAAGGCTTTTCTTCTCCTTTGCGTTTGGAACAGCACACGTAGAATACTGTTGGATGAAACTCATCACTGAGTCTTCTGGATCCGTTCCAAATTTAGGTGCATCCTTGATCCACAGCAACATATGTATATGAGGAGCACCTCTTGCTTGGTACTCCTTTCTCCAGAAGAAATCCAACACCTCTCCAAGAGGTGGATTCTTCTTATTCATGATGAAAGACATCATAGCTTCAAATCTATGATTGAAGTACCTACATACATTGACTGGATCCAAAGAGCACAGTTCTCCGGGTGTCTTGAATTCGATGTTATCTACGTTAGCATTTGCCTCTCGTAGAAATTCAAGTAAGTCTTCCCAGCCATACTCGGCACAGCTCAGAGTGAGGAACCATGTGGGAGTACCTAAGTTCCTCAACATACATTTTAAATCACCATGACGACGGTACCAGTACTCATTAGTACCACACTGACACGCCATGAGATTAATCAGGTGAGAATCCAAAATACTGTCTTGGACATTGACTTTATCCATAAAGTCACTTGCCGAGATGTTTTGCATGTGTATACCACTTTTCAAGATGTGGTTCACTGCATATGACAGTCCAGACAGATCGCTTTCAAACAGGAGATGAAACAAATAAGGAATGCATTGTCGAAACCTAGCATCTCCTGCATACAATCGCAAAGTCCGGTATTCAGAAGCAGGAATTTGATGAGGTCGCTCATCATATCTTCCTCCCTGACCTGTTGGAAAAAGCTGTGGGAAACACCGAGCTTCCAAACTTTCCTCCCAAACACTAATGGGACTCCCTTTGGCTTGTTTCATTTGAAACAACTCAATAGCATTCCCCATGACTTCCTTGGAATGCAAAGGATGAACACTATAATGTTCATATATTTCTTCACTAGTAGAGGGTTCTACTTTCTCAATTTGACCAGCACACAAATCGCTATCCTCTTCCTCACTTACTTCCTCTTCTGCAACATATACATTCTTATAGTATTTATTATTTTTTTTCAAATACAATGTTGCCTTTTTAACTTTCCTAACATCTACTAAATCTTGCCATATTTTCTTATTCTTTGTCGGAACCCCATTAACTAAGATAACCAGAGGTTCCTCTTCCACTTTTTCTACTCCAATTGTGTTAATGTTTTTCTTCAAATCTAGAGGCAAATAAACAACTCTTCCCTTTAATCCTCTCTGTAAATCTGATGGAGGCAATTTCCCTGTCTTTGGCTCCATTCTTACAATAGCCTGAAAGGGATGGATACTTTGAATCAAAATAGATTCATAAGTATTTAAATCCTTCAATTCAGAAGGAATCTCAACCAATTCCAGATTATTATGAACTGCTCTAGCAGGCATCTGGTTTTGATTTAATTTGCAACAACAATAACTACACACACGTTGATCCAATCCCAAATCAAAACAATTTTCTACCATCAAGTATGTTGCGAAATCCTTCCATTCACTATTATTTTCCCTTTCACTTTTTGCATATAAATCCACTAACTTAGTCTGATTCTTATAATAAGTGCGTCGACAACACACACAAGTGAAATTAGGCCTCTCACTTGATTTCACCTCAAACGTCGCAATTTCCCTCTGGAAATTATCTGTACTGGAAACCTGTACACTATCTTCCACATGACCCTCTTCTTCTTGCTCAATTTCAACATTCTCCTCTTTACTTCCAAAGTAACAAAACTCAATTTCTTCACATATATTCTTCACATCTATTTCAGAACCATGCAAAAGAGCAGCGCATAATTGTTTAAGCATAATTGCTGGACTCTTAGCATAATACAACATTCTAACTAATTTCCTCACTTTATTATGATGCACTGCTAGCATCCTGAAATGATGAAAAACACTCTGGCATACTCTCCTGGAAAGACAAGCCAGTGAATGACCATGCAAACCTGTCACTTCTCTTACTCTGCAAGGATCTAATTCTTGCAACAACCTTATTTTCTGCTTCAAACTTTTCTTATTAAATGACCATACAAAATCACAAAGCAAATTGATGGAATCCTGTCGCACACTGCAAATACTACTACACTTCCAGGTGTACACAGGACCCTTAGCACGTCTTCCTAAAACCTCATTACCTAACACCTCTTCTGCCTCTGTTGTCACAAGTTTTTCTTTTTCAACTGGACAACCATCTTTCACTTCATAAGCACGACCACTGGTGTCAACTGCATGCACCAAATCATTATCCTGGAAATAACTCTCCTCATTAAAAAATGCCTCACAGCTTGAACTATGCATCCATTCTCCAGAAAAAACTTCACAAAAATTACTACGATTAACTATTCTCTTCCATCTACTATTTCTTTTGAAATCATAAATTGCCTTGTTTAGCTTCCTAATTCTATTGATTATCAAAATAAATAACTTACGTTTAATTTCAAATGCCTGATCAATAACTTTCTCAACTTTTTTTTTTCTCTTATAAAAAACCAGTTTCTGTTGACCTTTCTTAATATTTTTTAACAAATTGCCAATTATCCTGTTGCGGAACATTCGTTTACGAATCTCCCTAAACTGTTGTTTCCTTCTACTATCATGCACAGAGTTATCTCTTGCTCTAGCAGTAACATTTTTCATTAGCCTTTCCTTTCCATTTGAATTCCTTCTCGTTTTATGGACTGAAACATTTTCTGTAGTAATATTTTTTTTACTACACATATTTCTTATGAAATATTTTGTGCTCTTACCCGGTGCTTTCTTCGTGACTTGACAAATCTTTTTGTTAGAGGACTGCTGCTTATTTTCTTTCACCTGCTGTCTTTGACATTTTGCAGCCTTTCTCTGTCTTTCTATTGTTGGCATGGTGAAATCTTGAAATGATCTGCAGTTGAATCTGTGGTAAAATATAATAAAAAATGTTATTAACCATTATTACCAAACAGTAAAACAATAACAGTGATCAAAAACTTAACACACTACTTGACATTTTAAATAGAAGATTTTTTAGTCCTTGCAAATTTACAATACAGAAATAGCAGAAAAGAAATGACATTTATATTTATGTTACCTGTGCTATTTTATATGTGAATCTGATCTATTTTTATGAGCATATTTTAATATTTTATTGAAGACACTACACATAACCTGCTTTTGAAGGTGTCTTTATTTTTAAATTAAACGGTTTACCTTTTTACTTTTTATTAATTATAAATTTTAAAAATAAATGTTTATATTTCCATAGGCTCAAGCAGGTCAGCTTCCCATCCTATGTCATATAATTCGGACAAATCTGCATCCTCATCACGCTCTTCTTCATCCTCAGGATTTAAATCATCCAAGGGATCAACATCCACTGATGTTTCAATTACAAGTTCAATGATGAGGTCAAAATCAACTGATTGCAGATTGTCGCTCATGTTGAGGTTGTCTTTATCTTTAAAGAAAGATAACAACAATGAGATGTTGCAGAGTAAGAGACAAATCTCAGAGATTATAATAGTAAAATTGTTTAACAAGAGTAATATTTTGCAGCTATTATTTAGCCATGTCCATCAATGCTGAGCAGGTGAAGACTATGTCTAAATTTTCAGTGAACAGGACTCATCTCTTCTTAACCTTGGATAAGCCTCACCGACTCTGTGTGTCCTGCACATACTTAAATGTAAAGGGGCAGATTTATGTTAAATGGCACATCCCCAGGCATGCACCAGTTAACGTGCACCACTACTCTGCCACCCATGGTGTGCCGTATTTACAATCAGATAGGAGAAAGCTTCGTCAAAACCCTGCGCCTGCTTTAAGCAGGCATAGGTCTTGACGCAACATTGTGGAGATGGGGCACCCCTGAGCCTTGCTTGAACTGCATCGCACTTGCGATACAACTCCAGCAATCACTACCTTTACAGCACAGATACGTCACGCATCTGTGCCATTTTTGCCCCATGATGCCCCGCATTCTAAATGCAGCACACCATGGGTGGCGGAACAGCGGCGCAGGATGACTGACACATCCCTGGTGATGCACCAGTCATCATAAATCTATCCCTAAGCTTCGTATCTTGTTACAGATGAACCGCCATATGTAGCATGAAACTATTTTGCATTTCCTAAATAGCGAATTTTAAGGAATAAATAGCAATTCTTTACCATTCCTAATTTGCAATGAGCAAATTGCTAATTGCAAGTTACCCATTCATTTCCATGGGCTAGGAGGCTCATAGGAATGAAGGTTTAATTTGCGATTAGCAATTTGCTCATCACAAATTAGGAATTTTTCCAAGGGTGCAGGGGTGTCTCAAGAACACCCTGCTGCACCCCTGAAAAAGAAATTTGGGGGCATATGGCACACATACATGCCCTAAGGGCATGTGTTGGCGTCATATGGCACCTTTTGTTTTTTTGAAAAAAAGCTTTTTGAAAAGAATTCACAAATTACCACCAATTTACCACAATAGTTTCCAAATCCTTAATGTCATTTTTTACATATTTTTTGTTTGATACATTGCATTTAAGTAGTCACAAAATTTGCAAATCCTTCAGTGCAATTGCAAAATAAGGAATAGCAAATTTTGCTACTCCTTATTTTGCATCAAACTTGTTTGATACATACCATTTGTCTAATTAACATTCGCAAAGGCCGAAATTCGTAGAATTTTGATCTTTGCGAATGCTAATTAGCTTGATACATATGGCCCCAAGTGAGGCCTGTCTTGCGACATGGTGCATCTTTTGCATCACTGCTGCATCGGTTTCATGTGGTACGTTTTTTTTACACCATGACATATCTGCCTAAATGCATCAATTTGTAATGTTGTCGCCTCATAGCAAATCTTTTGCACCGCCGCTGCATCATAAAAGTGACGCACAGTGGCGCAAAAGAGGCATACACCTATCATAAATCTGTCTCTACCATTTTAAATGATTAATTCAGGATGACGATAAGGTGTGGCCTATCCAGAGGTTTGTTTAAGGTGAGGCCTACTCAGGATTGCAGATTAAAGTTACGCTTGATGAAGAATACAGAGGACATAATACATGTAAAGCTCTACCAATGAAGTAAGTGATGTCCACTTCATTGCGCCAGTCATCATAAATGTATCCCTAAGCTTCTTATCTTGTTACAGATGAACCACCATATGTACCATCAAACTATTTTGCATTTCCTAAATAGCAAATTTTAAGGAATAAATAGCAATTCTTTACCATTCCTAATTTGCAATGAGCAAATTGCTAATTGCAAATTAGCACCGCCGCTGCATCATAAAAGTGACGCACAGTGGCACAAAAGAGGCATACACCTATCATAAATCTGTCCCTAGCATTTTAAATGATTAATCCAGGATGACGATTAGGTGTGGCCTATCCAGAGGTTTGTTTAAGGTGAGGCCTACTCAGGATTGCAGATTAAAGTTACGCTTGATGAAGAATACAGAGGAGATAATACATGTAAAGGCCTACCAATGAAGTAAGTAATGTCCACTTTATTGCGCCAGTCATCATAAATGTATCCCTAAGCTTCTTATCTTGTTACAGATGAACCACCATATGTACCATCAAACTATTTTGCATTTCCTAAATAGCAAATTTTAAGGAATAAATAGCAATTCTTTACCATTCCTAATTTGCAATGAGCAAATTGCTAATTGCAAGTTACCCATTCATTTCCATGGGCTAGGAGGCTCATAGGAATGAAGGTTGCAATTTGCGATTAGCAATTAGCTCATCACAAAATAGGAAATTTTTCAAGCGTGCAGGGGTATCTCAAGAACACCCTGCTACACCCCTGAAAAATAAATTTGGGGGCATATGGCACACATACATGCCCTAAGGACATGTATAGGCGTCATATGGCACCTTTTGTTTTTTGGAAAAAAATGCTTTTTGAAAAGAATTCGCAAAATACCACAAACTAGAAGTTGGTGGTAGTTTCCAAATCCTTAATATCATTTTTTACATATTTTTTGTTTGATACATTGCATTTAAGGAATCGCAAAATTTGCAAATCCTTCAGTGCAATCGCAAAATAAGGAATAGCAAATTTTGAATTAAGGACATTTTAAGTAATTTCCACATGTGCAGTGTTTTCAAATTATGATTTGAAAATCGTTTTTGGGGAAAAGTAAAGGTTAAAAATTTATGACAAGGACATAATGGTGTATGCTTCTCTTTAAGGCATTTCAGTGTCTCTGATGCCATTTTTCCCATATTACATTATAAGACCTTTCCCCATAGAGCACATTCCTTGTAAATATGCTCCCACCTGTGCATGGTGAATTTAGATTTTGACTGTTTGAGTCACATAGCCATGTTAAAAGTCACCCCAAAAAATTGCAAACGCTTTAAAAAAACACATTCATGTGTCTTAAGGACATTTTAAGTCATTTCCCCGTGGACAGTGTTTTGTAAGTGGCACAAAAGAGGCATACACCTATCATAAATCTGTCCCTAGCATTTTAAATGATTAATTCAGGATGACGATAAGGTGTGGCCTATCCAGAGGTTTGTTTAAGGTGAGGCCTACTCAGGATTGCAGATTAAAGTTACGCTTGATGAAGAATACAGAGGACATAATACATGTAAAGCTCTACCAATGAAGTAAGTGATGTCCACTTCATTGCGCCAGTCATCATAAATGTATCCCTAAGCTTCTTATCTTGTTAGACATTAACCGCCATATGTATCATATAACTATTTTGCATTTCCAAAATAGCGAATTTTAAGGAATAAATAGCGATTCTTTACCATTCCTAATTTGCGATTAGCAAATTGCTAATTGCAAATTACCCATTCATTTCCATGGGCTAGGAGGCTCATAGGAATGAAGGTGCAATTTGCGATTAGCAATTAGCTCATCGCAAATTAGGAATTTTTCCAAAGGTGCAGGGGTGTCTCAAGAACACCCTGCTGCACCCCTGAAAACGAAATTTGTGGGCATATGGCGCACATACATTTTAACAACATTCCTTTACCTCAAAAACGATTTTTAATTCATAATTTGAAAACACTGCCCACAGGGAAATTACTTAAAATGTCCTTAAGACACATGAAAGTGTTTTTTTATTGCCTTTCCAGCATGGTTGGGTCACTTTTAACATGGCTATGTAACACAAACATTTAAAATCTAAATTTCCCATGCACAGGTCGGAGCATATTTACAAGCAACTTGCGCCACAGAGAAAGGTCTTACATTAAAATGGGAAAAATAACATCAGGGACAGTCAATTGCCGTATAAAGAAGCATACACCATTATGTCCTTGTCATAAATTTAAAAACAATTCCTTTTCCCCAAAAACGATTTTCAAATCATAATTTCAAAACACGGCACATGGGAAAATTACTTAAAATGTCCTTAAGACACATAAAAGCGTTTTTTGATTGCCTTTGCAGCATGTTTGTATCACTTTTAACATGGCTATGTAACACAAACATTCAAAATCTAAATTTTCCATGCACATGTGGGATCATATTTACAAGCAATTTGCGCCACATAATTCATAATTTTCTCCTTAAAGCACACTATTCTCTATCTAAATTAAAGAAATATTTTCTCACCTTAGCAAATACTTTGAGTTTGAAAACAGTCTCAGAAACACACCAATTTGTCTTCAGCAGAGCAAAAGGTATGCACTCCAGAGTCTGCAGCTATCAAAAGCACAGAAATGCTGTAAATCTTCACACATATCTCTCATGTCACCCAATCAAAACTCTTCCCTCACTTTTTTTCAAATGAAAACCCTTCCCCCCTCTGCCATTTCATGCCTTTTCTGCATGGCAACCACCTCATTGGAAGACTTCTGGTGTTTGCAAGTTCACACAACTTTGTTGCAATTGAACTCTGAACTCTCAGTGCACCTGCATATCCAGTGCATTCTTTCATTTAATGATTTTTTATTGACCATTCAAAATACATCTTTCAAAGAACACATCCGTGCACCCTAACTTTCTGTTTTCAGCAATCAAAATCCACCAATCACTGTTACTGCTTCATGAACACAGAAACTCCACAGTTTTTTTCATTTTAAACTCTCATTTTTTCAACTGCCATTTCATTTCCACACTTCATCTGACTGCAGGAGAACCTTCTCTCACCATGTTTTCTGTCTGGATTGTTGGACATAGTTATATTCACTGGGCTCAAAGGTACGTTGAAAACAGGAATTTACCTAACCTCAATTTACAAGATGTGGAAATTAAGAGGTTTGGCCACAGAGGATTAAAATGTCACCAATTGATACCATTGGTGAAAACCTTTATGCATTTGCCCAAACCTGACCTGTTAATTGTGCACTGTGGAGGTAATGACTTGGGCACTTTGACTGGGGTAGGTCTGGAAATGCTTTTAAAGGACACCTTTGAGCAATTGATGGCACTTTTTCCTCAGACTGCCTTGGTATATTCAAATATATGCCAAAGACAGAAATGGAGGTGGTCAAACCAATTTTGTCCACAAATTGAGAAGTCGAGGAAGCATGTAAACAAATCTGTTTCAGCTTACATGAGAGACCATGGAATGGGCTCCCTGTACAACAATAACTTGCGTTACTACATGCAAGATATCTACAGAGGAGATGGAGTTCACTTCTCAGATGAGGGCAACAGAGTTTTCACTCTGAATTTAAGAATGTGCATTGGTACCTACTTATAAGTACCTAAATGTACCATAAACCCAAAAGCTCTTCTCAGAGCTACCATACATCTAATCACTCACAATTATTATTTTACTCTAACATTTTTCACTAATTTTCAACAAAGTACGCTCCCCGGGGCGCTACCCGGTACGCGAACCGGGAGCTAACCTCGCGAAATTTTTTAAAAAAATGTTTTTTTTCCGCACATATAAGCCTCCTCAGCCACCCTCACAAAACCTAGGGTGTCAAGATAAGTCTACCGTGCCCCCTTCTACCCATTCTGAACATTATTTGCCCTCCATTTTGTATCTTAATTCGACCGAAACACAAAATGGTGGACTCCCGTAACGCTTAAGGTTCGCGTACCGGGGCGCTCACCGGTTCGCGTACCGGGTCGCTCCCTGGGAAGCGCACCATCAAAAAAGGTGGGAAAGTAGTTCACAGAAAAGCCACTGGAGACAATTTTACCAAATATAGATTAGCTCATACTACATACCAATCCCTACCATTTTCACAAATTTGATTGGAATTCCATTTAGTCATTTAGCCTGTAGACCTCTCTAAATACCCTGAGGTAAATTACTTCACAAAACACATCTGAAGTGTTGGAATTGACAACCAATGAAAATGTTACTTTCATTTTCTACTTTTTTTACCTGACATTTCATTGGTTATATACCTGAATATATATAAAGGAAGAGAAGAAAACACAGCCATTTTGACTACTACTTCTTGCTGTACATTTCAATAGTATTTTCACTAATTCCTTCAACTTCTTTCTAAAGGTAAGTTTTTATTTTTAAAACTGAAGTATATTGTGCACTATAAGTTAATATGGTAAACTTTTTCTGATAGATATATACTATCCCTCTGTAGTAGTTATAGATTTAGAGAGAATTCTCTGTTATAGTTATGGATGGAGTTAGGCTTCTCTTGTATAATTATGAATTTACTTACGTTAAATCACATACACTTTTTTAAATTCCTACTTCCACTCTGATACTATACACTGCCCAAAGATAAATTCACTGATAAAAAATGCCTATCTAAAATTATTCCCAACATTGCCCTATCTCTACTAATATATATTTTTTTAATCCAAATTTCAGGCAAAATGGAAGGCGAAAACCAAGTTTCTTTTGAAATGGACCTGCAAGAGAGCAGCCAAGAATTGATTGATACAATTGATCAAATTGACATTGAATTTTTCGATGAAACTTGGGACAATGAACTACTGCAATGTGTACAAGCAGTAGATAACCTCCTTGCAAATGAGGACATTTTACACCCTCAGAGACTACAATGTATATTCCATGATAATTATGAAATTTCTGACAATGAAATGTTAGAAAGTTTAATAAATTATGAAACACAATCACAATAAAAAAAAATGCTTAAAAAATAAAGAAAATAAAAAATAATCAACAAAACCAACAATCAATTAACATACTGCATTTGAAAAGTCTCTCATTCTTTTTTCATTGTAGTACGCTGCCCAGAACGCTTCCCGGTTCGCGTACCGGGCGCTACCCACGCAAAAAAAACAAAAAAAAAATTATTTTTTTTTGCCCCGCGGGGCCCTTTTAAAGCCTCCACATCAAACCTAGGGGGCCAGGGAGGATCTACTATGCCCCCTTATGGTCATTTCCCCCTTTGTTTTGGCCTCCTCTTGTCTCTCAATCCTACCGAGAGACAAGATGGCGGCCGCTACGGACTGTTTAGAATGTTGACAGACACCGGAGAGCCAATCAGCTTCGCTACGCGAAGTTCCGGTACGCGCCCCGGTCCGCGAACCGGGGCGCGGACCGGAGCGCGCTTACAGATATATATCTTTTTTTAAACGTTAATTTCTCAAAATCCACTGGAGCACATATATTGAGACCTACAAAAGGCACATCGGGCTACCAGTCCCTACAATTTTGCCAAGTTTCGTGCAAATCCATTCAGCCGTTCGGGCTAAAAGTGAGGCCAACCGCCCTATGGAAAACTCAATGTTAAAAACACGTTTTGGGACCCCCCTTTTTTCTCGGCCCCCCCCTTGACGAACCCCCCCCAAATTTTCAAGGGCTGCTCAGAAACAAAATGTTCCATTTTCCAGAAAATTTCAGCCAATTCCGTCCACAAACACCAAAGTTATTAGACATAGAATTTTCAAAAATCCCATAGGGAAAAAATCCTAACTATATATACCTACTGGCGACCGCCAGTAGGTAATATATATATATATATATATATATATATATATATATATATATATACGTATATGTGTGTGTATATATAGATAGATAGACATATTACCTACTGGCATTCGCCAGTAGGTAGTTATAGTTAGGAGCTACTTTCCATAGGAAAAGCATTTTGTGATTTTCTAATATCTTTGGTGCCATTTCACAAATCTTCATGAAATTTTGCAAAAAACAGGGTTGGACCACTCAGTTTGTGTGTTGAAAGTTTTGGGGTGATTCATCAAGTGGGGGCCCAGAAAAAATGGGGGTCCCAAAGTGCGTTTTCCTCATGTTAATTTCCATAGGAACTTTATTACTGGCTACAGCCCGTACTGCTGAATGGAATTACACCTAATTTGGCAAAAAGGTAGGTCTTTGTGTAGACTGCGCCCTTTTTGTTAAATGGTGTAAATCCGTTCAATAGTTCCTGAAAAATTTTAAAAAGAAAAATATCGATATCCGAGCACTGAGAAGGGTCCGCAAACCCTCCCGAGCACGACCTTCACTCTGATTGGCTGGAACTGTTGCAGCCATCTTGTGACTGGGTAAAAGCAAGTGAGAAGGAAAAGGGTGAAACAAAGATAAAAAACATGAAAAGGGGGCAGGGTACAAACACCCTGACCCCCTAGGCCTGGTCAGGGGGTCCCATATGGACTCCCGGGCCAAAAAAAGCATTCTATATTTTTTTTAAATGGATGAATTCGCGCTGCGGTTGCAAATTCAGCTAAGAATTTTTTTTTAAAACAAAGCGCGGGCTCCCGTGTTCATTCTTATTAAGCCACGGGGTGGGCCAGGTCCCAGGGGCATTCACCAAATATTTTGCAGGGGCCCGTGTGGTCCGCCACAGCCCAGGGGACCACTACCTGCCTTGGGCTAATATGAATGTATGTGGGGGCACTGCGGCTACCCGCATCCCTGGAGACCGCCACTTCCCCGGGTCTTGAAAAAAAAATGTGATGTGGTCCCAATCCCCCCTACACTGCCCCAATGACTGTCACCTCCCCGGGGCTTTGAAAATGAAGCACTGGGGGCAAGTGGCCCCCCGCAGCAATGGGGACCACCACATCCTCGGGGCTCTGTTTTAAATAATATATATTGAATGGGAGGGGAAAGAGCCCCCCACATGCCTCGGGGACCACCAGCTCCACGGGGTAATAAATATGGAATTTGGGGGGTCCGTTACAGACCACCAAGCCCCGGGAGCCACCACCTCCCCGGAGTTTTCAAAATGAAGAGAGGGGGTTGCATGGCACCCCTCCTGGAGCCCTCAAATGCCCTGGGGACCGCCACCCCCCAGGGCCAGCTCCTGCAATGTCCCAGGGTGCCCACCCTGGGACACTGCTATTTGCTAAGGCAGGGTGGGAGCTGCCATAGCAAACTCTGCTTTGCTTCATTGAAGCAAGAGCAGGGAGACCTTCTCTCACTTCAATGAAGCAAAGCAGGATTCCTTTTGAGCAAGGGGAGCTGCATGTAAGCAGCCCCGGGGATGGGGTCCCCAGAGCCAAAAATGGCCTGGGAGTGGGACGACTCAGCCTTCCTCCCTTAAAATAAACATTTGGGCATGCCCTGGGGGATGTGGTCCCCGCAGTATAAATGACCCAGGGGGGCCACGCGGCCCCCTCCCTTAAAAAAAATAATTAAAGAATTGTGGATGCCCCGCGGATGGGGTCCCCAGGGGCAATAAGTGGCCCTCCCCTAAAAAGTAAATAATTAGAAAAATGTGCATGCCCCGTGGATTGGGTCCCCAGGGCGGATGTAAATTAATGGAAGTAAACATTTTTTTCAAGAAAGTTTGGAGTCATGACCCTAGTGCACCTCCCTAGGGTACACAGGATAGTTGCATGGTCTCAGCAGGGCCCCCTAGTGTACACGCGATGGGTGCGCAGCTCTCAGTGTGGCCTCCTAGTGTACACGCAATGGGTGCGTGGCTTTCAGCGCAGCCCCCTAATGTAAACGCTATGGGTGCATAGCTCTCAGCGCGGCCCCCTAGTGTAAACGCGATGGATGCGTGGTTCCTAAAGTCGTGGTGGGTGCGTGATTCCAAGCAAAAAAATAAAGATTTTTTTAGTTAAAGGTAGGTTATATGTTGGGTTAGAGCTTCAGGTTGTTGAGATACACTCTGTTCCCTTAATCAGTGAAGTGTACTCCATCACTTCTGTAGATGCCATCCATATGAAAACGTAGATTGTTGTTATATATTGAGCCCATCCTATGGTCACTGAGGTAAGCAGAAACAGCTTTATTGAAATTTTTTCTAGCTTTCTCAATCTGTGGACGAAATTGATTGGATCACTTCCATTTCTGTCGTTGGCATATGTTAGAGTATACAAAGACAGTTTGGGGGAAAACAACATCAATTGTGCAAAGGTGCACTTCATTGGTATTTTCAGACCAATCCCAGTCAATGTGCCTAGGTCATTGCCACCACAGTGAACAGTCATGAGGTCAGGGGGTTGGAGATGTAAAAGATTTTAACCAAAGGCATCGATTGGTGCCACTTTAATCCTCTCTGACCAATCCATTTAATGTCCACATTTTGTAAAGCTAGAACTGCCTCAATACTTCTGTGTTCAGCATACCTTTTGCACCAGAAAGCCAAGCTGTGTCCCACAATCCACACTCTAAGCGTCTTGAAGGGAAGTCTGCATGTAATAAAAGATGTCTGTAGCTGAAGTATTGAGTTGGTAGAATGAGAGGTATCTAAAATGGTGGACAAGATGCAGTTTAAAATTATTGACTGTTTAAGAACATTGTACAGTCAAATACAGGGTGCATGTTTCTGTCTTTAAAAAGCATGTTTCTTATTGGTTAGTAAAAAATGTTTGAAAGGTACAGTAGATAGGATAAGGTTATATATATTGGAAAGTCAACCACACCTGCTGGTTGCACTTGCAACATTGTGTGGTGAACTTGAACATATATTGAACTTGTGACCTGTTAGTTAAGTTAAATGTTCCATGAACTGTTACTATGGAAACTGGCAATAAGCAGAATGGGGGAAGGGTTGGATCTTAGCTGTGGATTTAAAATGTGAATTTTTTTTGTATATGTAAATGAAATTTCATTAAAGTAAGATTTTCCAAGTCAAGAATATCTTTAGAAGTGGTATGTTCTGGCCATTGAGTTGCAAGAGGGGCAAGATGGAGGACACCGCTGTGTCCGAGCGAGTCAGGATGTAGGTGCTCTCCTGCTGCTACCCCACCTCTGACTCCCTGCCTTTACGAGACACGTTATCGCTCGCGGAAAATGCTGCATTAAACGAGCGGAGAAGAACTTGCTGCCCCGGGTGAAAAAGACGGGTAAAAGGACGCGCCAATTCATTCTTTACCTGTCGCCTGCTATGCTGAGTGCTTACACCCTGTTTGGAGCCGCGTGTCAGAGACGCCGATTTCAGCTGCTGTTTACCGTCGGCTACCGGCGTGTGTGTCCTGATTTTTGTTTAGCTGGCAAGTCCGTGGGAGGAAAAGGTACCGGTGATTTACAACTGAAGAGGTGTTACAGCGGTGATCCTTCGGCAGTTCAGTGCTCCAAGCAGGGCATATTTTTTAGAGAGAATCTCTCGTCGCCAAAGACAGTCGTCTCTTCTACCAGGGTGCACCTGAAGAGCTCTGTGCAAAACCTGGAACGGAGTGTTGAGCTTCCCACAATGAGACCTAAGAATACTGAAGCTAATGCACCATCAAAAGGCACAGTTACAAGGGCGGCGGCTGCCGCGAATACTCCGGTCTCTCTCACCCCTGCTGAGCAACCTTCACCTGGTCATAGAAGCATGGATACTACTGCTAATCCGCTCAATGGGAGGAAGGCGGACAGACGGAAGAATGGAAACAAGTGTCTCAGTGAGAGCGTGAATTATGCCGGACCTTCAGGGACAGCTGGTCCTAATACTTCGACGCAAGGCCAAAAAGTAATAATACCGTCCATCTTCAATAGGGAAAAAAACTTGGTACCAGACGAAATGACTGAATCGGTCACTATAGCTGTGCCACCTAATACAACTGATACGCAAACTGTAAGTAATCAGCAACCCTTGCCCAATAATGTTTCCGGTTCTCTCCGTGCTGAGTCTGAGTCCGGTTCCACTTATCCTATACAAGTATAATATCTGACGTGCTGAATCCCTCCCTGGAAAAAGAAATTCTGAATGACTTAGATTCCTGTGACTCTGGAGGGAAATGTTACTCTATGTCGGATGTGTCGGTGGTATCAGAGGGCGAGGGTGAAAGTGTAGACCTTGACCTTGATTGGGCGATGACAGAAGTCCAGCAAGTTCTGCCTTGATGGAAGAAGAGGAAAATTTCTCAAACTCACCCGGGGGTGACAACACTGTATTAACTGTGCAAGAGAGTGGCAATACTGAATCACTACGGGTCCTCACTGTTAATGGCTTTCCACCAGGAGATCCCGAGACTATAGTGTTTTGCCTTAATGTGAATATGGATGTAGAGAGTCAAAGACTCCTCCTTGATGCAGCAGATAGTGGTATCACTCTCTCTACAATTTATCAAGCTATCATGACCCATCGGGAGGAGACGAAGGCTGAGAGTCTTCGCAGTCATGGGGCAGTGCGAAAGTTGCAGAACACAGTGCGTCGCATTGCGAAAGCAAGTGCTGATCTTTCAATTAGAGTGGCCAAGGCTGAATGCAGGATCTCTACAATAGAGGATGACTTTTCTGCTTGTAAAGCTGATGTTTTGGCCCTACACTCAGTCCGGGACGATATAAACTGGAAAGTGACTGATTTTGAAAACAGGGCAAGGAGAAACAACTTTCGAATTGTGGGGGTTCCCGAGGGCTTGGAGGGGAAAGATATACATCAATTTGTTATCGAGTGGTGTATGGAAGCTTTTCCCGAGCTAAAAGATTGGAAATGGGAATGGGAGCTCCAACAGGTTCATAGATTTCCTTTTCAGATTCAAGCGGGGTCCAGGGGAGCTGAGGTTAAACCAAGGGCGATCCTTATTTCTCTTAACAACTTTATGTTACGTGAGCAATTATATGACCTGGCCCGCCCTGATCGTAACCGTAAGGTGAAAGGGTGTGAATTTTTTGTCCGTCCTGACTATTGTCAGGCTACGGTACAACTAAAATGGCATCTGCGCCAACTCATTTCCACTTTTCAAGGAAAGGGGGCACAAGCATTCTTATTAAACCCTGCGAAGCTCAAAGTTATTGCTAGAGATAAGACAGTTTTTTTTACATCAGAGATTAAAGCAAAGGAATTCTTAGATACCCTTTAATGAGTTGCCCAATTCTGGTGTTCTCTCTTTATGCTTGTAAATTCTCTTTGTCTCCTTTTTTTTCTGTTCACTAGGTTTACACAAGACGTGTCTCTCTCTTTTTCTTTATTTACTGTTTCTGGCTAATTAGAGCTGGGGGCCCAGGGTGGGTAGGAGAGCGCTCACTCCTTTCTTCCCATCACATATAGGGACCATCCAGTCCCATTGCCTCACAGGGGTGGGTTTGGTGGGTTGTGGGGGGGGTGAGGGGTTGGGGGTGGAGGGGTGTTGTGGGTGGGGGGGGTGGATTGGGGCTGGGAGGCAAGGAGCAGAAGGAGCAGAAGTGTGAAAATCAGTTATTTAAACGTGCAACCGCAGTGGTGTAACAATAAATCTTTAGTGTCAATCGTTTGCTTTTTTTGCATGACAATGGATACATTTTCTATTTGTTCTTGGAATGTCTGTGAGTTGTACAAAAGGAAGAAAAGGGGGTAATGGCACAAATCCTTAAAACTATGGGGGTTCAGTTCTTATGTATTCAAGAGACACATATTGTCAGGAACAATAGGGCTTCTACAACAAGAGGTGTAGCCATTTAAAAAAATATGGTTGGGGTGTGCAAACGTGCAAAAGCAGATCAGCATGGGCGCTGGGTGATCGTCGAACTTAAGGTTAATAGTGCTACAATCACTATTTGTTCCATATACGGTCCCAATTTGGATGATCCAGATATGTTAAACGATATCAGTATCGAACTGGCTTCTAGGCCTTCACCCCTTGTGATTTGTGGAGATTTCATTCTGCATTTACGGCAGATTTTGATATTCGGAACAATGGCTGTTATGTGGTTAGAAAGCATAAGACCTTTAAAGCTACTAGGGGTATTATTAAGGAGTTTGGGTTAGTGGATGTGTGGTGGCTCAAAAAATCTTGAGTCCCCGGTTACACATTTTTTTCTGCTCCACACCAAAAGCACATTCGTATTGACTACTTTTTGCCCCCTTGGAACTATTGACCAATGCCAAGATTGACATTTTTCCCAAAATTATATCAGACCACAATCCTAATATCCTTGAACTTGTAGTAGATACCCCTTCTTGTCCAAACAGGAGTTCTTGGACTTTTGAGTGTCACCTATTATTGGATCAGTCTTATTTACAACATATGTCCAATTGGATACCCGAGTTTTTTAAGTTTAATGTTGGTTCTGCCTCAGATGGCATAGTTTGGGACGCTTTCAAAGCCGGAGTCCGTGGAGAAACACTCAGTTTTTCTATCAAAAAGCAGTCCAAGATGAGGGCTAAACAAGATTTAGAGTTGGCCAAACTGCGTGATTTAGAAATTGGACTGATCCAAATAGATAGCACTAATCAAGCACATGTACAGATGGTTCGTCATCTTGCTATTCAAAAACTGAAAATATATGAATGTTTCGCTGATAAATTAGCTGCCCAAATAGCTATTCATCGTGCTGACATGTATGAGGTGGGCAAAAACGCGGGACGTCTACTAGCCAAAAGGTTGAGGCAGAGGGCAGTGGCAAGGAATGTAGATGCAATACAAGATGCAAATGGTCTGATACACACTGATTCGGAAAAAGTTTTGAGAACGTTTAAGGAGTTTTATTGCAATCTTTATTTAAATGAAGATTCTCCGGATACTACAGACCAGGTCGCAGAGTTTTTGGCTGACCAGGAGTTCCCTAAACTCTCCTCCACCCAGAGCGAAGCTTTAGAGGTCGATTTTACAGCACAAGAACTTGAGTTTGTGATCTTATCTTTAGCGTCAGGGAAAGCGGTCGGTCCTGATGGGATCCCTTTGGAGTTTTTCTGTACTTTCTTTTCAATCCTGAAGGAACATCTGTTGAAAGTCTGTGTAACCGCACAAAGGGGCTCTCCCCCGGCGTCTTGGCAGAAATCTTTAATAACCATGTTTCTAAAAAAAGGATAAACCCCCTCTATCTCCATCCTCGTACAGGCCAATCTCACTCATCAATGCCGATAGTAAGCTTTACTCAAAACTTTTAGACACGCGCCTCTCCTTAATTATCTCCTCTCTCATATCACATTTACAACATGGTTTTATTCCATGTCGCGATACGACAGATCGTGTGCGGCGCGTTATTGCTTTGATGGACTGGGCTGAGGCCACAAAAACCCCTACTGGCGTTACCCTGCTGGATGCCGAAAAGGCATTCAACAGGGTTGCCTGGCCCTATTTATGGGAGGTGCTCCGTTTGAAGGGGTTTGGGCTAGGAATCCTCCAGGCAATTATGAATGAAATGAAATGAAATGAAAAAGGATTTATAAAGCGCGTGGCTGCCCGGGAGCGTCCCAGCGCTGAAGATGCAGTGAAAAACTGAGGGGGACAGGGGGGTGAGAGGCATGAATTTTAATTATTATTGTGGGAAAAGATATGTCTTCAGAAGTTTGCGAAACTTCATGTGGTTCGGTTCAATTCGCATCAGAGCTGGCGGGGAGTTCCAAAGGGTGGCTGCCGTGACAGAGAATCGTCGCCCTCCAGTACGGGCCTTTTTGACTCTATGGACGGTGGCCAAGTTGCCTTGGGATGAGCGCAGGGACCTAATAGTTTTATAGGGATAGAGTATTGTCCCTAGCATTGGGGGTCCTTTACCCTGCAAGGATCTGTGGGTGATACACAGAGCCTTAAATTTGATCCTTTCTCGGACAGGCAACCAGTGGAGGGTTCTGAGTGATGGTTTTGCTGATGCTCTCCGGGTGGTGCCTGTTAACAGCCTTGCTGCTGCGTTTTGGGTGCACTGAAGAATATTAATAGTAGATTCAGGCGCAGCCAAAAACAGGGCGTTGCTGTAGTCCAATCTGGACAAGATGAGACCTTGAATGAGCAGCTTTTGGGAATGTTTCGGGAGTAGGGGGAGGATCTTCCAGGCTGAGCGAAGTAGGTCTACACAGGTGCCCGCCGTTTTTTTGGCCTGTGTTTTCATGGAGAGGTCTTGCTCCAACCAGAACCCTAGGCTTTTGAGTTCTTTCTTAGGATGTGGAAGAGCTCCTAGACACGGTGGCCATATAGAGGTGGGGAGGGATGTTATTCGATGACCTAGGAGCATGAGCTCTGTTTTTGTGCCATTTAGTTTGAGTCGCGAGTCGCACATCGAGTTATAAATTCCTGCAAGACAGTCATGCAGTTTTCTGATTTTGTCTTTTTCCAGTGAGAGTGAGATGACCATTTGGGTGTCGTCAGCATATGTGACTGCTTTGATCCCAAAGAGGGTGACAGCATCCTCCAGGGGGGCCATGTAGACGTTAAATAAGGTAGGGCTCAATGAAGAGCCCTGAGGAACCCCACACTGGAGGGGGAAAGATTTGGAGCGTACATTTCCTTCACAGACCTGGAAGGTTCTGTCCTTCAGGAAGGATGTGAGCCATCGCAGTGCGGTGCCTCTCACCCCTAGGTTAAGGAGACGTTGGATCAAGATATCATGGTCCACAGTGTCGAAAGCTGCGCTTAGATCCAGGAGGATCAGTAAAGCAGATCTTCCTGAATCTAAGATGCACCTTGCTTCTTCGACCACTGTGAGAAGGGCGGTCTCAGTCCCCTGACCCGGGCGAAACCCTGTTTGCGAGGGGCGGAGCAGATTATTCGTTTCTAAGAAGGCCGAGAGTTGTTGATTTACGGCCTTCTCTGCAATCTTACTCAGGCCCGGCAGCAGAGAAATTGGTCTAAGGTCTGTGAAGTCTTGAGGGTCAAGTCCTGGTTTCTTCTGCAGTGCTTTAACCACTGCATGTTTCCAGCTAGGTGGAACCACTCCTTGGTCAAATGAGGCATTGATAAGGTCAGTGGCTAGAGGCGAGATGGTAGGTCCCACTTGCTGAAGAATGTGAATAGGGGCTGGGTCATTCGGAGATCCACTTTTCATGGCTGTTAGAGCATTCAAGAAATCTTCATTGGATATCTGATTAAAGAGGTCCAGAGTAGGGCCTCTGGTTGCGGCAGTAGGACCCACAGGGGCATCACTGACAGATTTTGGCGGGAGGGATTGCAGGATGTTTGTTATTTTGCTCTCAAAGAAAGCTGCCACTTGGTTGCATCTGGTGACCGTAGGTTCCTGCATTGAAGGGGGATTAGGTATTTTAAGTAACTCTCTTACTATCTTGTAGGTCTCTCGAGACGAGTTGGCAGCGGATCTAATTTTCTCTTCGAAGAAAGAGGCTTGGGCTGTTTTACGTGCCAACTTATAGGTTCTCATGGCTGTTTTGTATTTTTCTTTTTTGAGGGAGTCCCAGTCTTTTCTCCATCTCCGTTCCAGAGTTTTGCAGATTTTTCTTAGGTTTTTCAATTCTTGGGAGTACCAAGGGGATTTAAAGATGTTAGTTTTTTTCTTAAGATTTTTCTTGGGTGCTACTGAGTCAAGGGTAGTGGTTAGCCACTTAGTAAGGTTTGTGTCGGCTTTCAGGGGGTCAGGGACAGTGCGGGGAGCGGATTGTTCTAATTCTCGAATCCAGTTCTCAAAGGAGATCTTGGACCAAATTCTCTCCTGGGTACGAAGTACCTGACCTTGGGGAATGTCTGAATTAGTTTGCAGTGTGAACGGAATAAGAAAATGGTCGGTCCAAGGTAGTGGGATTGGGGGCGGGATTTCAATTTTAGGGATGTTGGAGAAAACTGGGTCTAATAGGTGTTCCTTGGCGTGCGTCGCCTCAAAATTTTTGAGGGAGAGGTCGAACGCATTTAATTCAGATATAAGATCAGCTGCAATTTTATCATCGAGATCATCGAAATGAAGATTTAGATCTCCTAGTAAGATAAAATTGGGTGTCATGGTACATGAAGTAATTGTGGTCTCTAACAATGAGCCTATGAATTCTCCTAGGCTACCGGGTGGGCGGTATATAAAAATACCTGATAGAGATTTGTTTGGCGTAATTTGACGGTAGAAATGGATGCTTTCGCAGTCCGCAATTCCTCCTTCTTGTATCTGGCATGTAAGGTTATCCCTGTAAACTATGGCTAAACCACCTCCTTTTCCCTGGGTTCTGTTTTGGAACTCTATTAAAAAACCATGAGGTAACATGCTAACAAAATCTGCCTCCGAGTTAGGGGTCAGCCATGTTTCCGTGAGGAATAGTATGTCCAGGTCTGTTTCTTGAATCATCAGGTTAATTTCTATACAATGTTTAGGTATAGATCTGCAGTTAAGCAGGGCCAGGCTTACATGTTTCGGTGTATGGCGATGATCTTTCCGGATAGGGTCACCCTGGGGAGTTGGTAGTGGTGGAGGGGGGTTGATTTTAGTTCCAATTTGTAGGAGGTCTTCTCGTGAGTAAATAATTCGAGGATTGGGAGAAATGGGCATAATATCTTGCCCTGAGCCCGGTCTGGCCCGGACGGGCCCAGACGGACTTGCCTCTGGCGCGCCTCCTGCGCGCCAGAGGCGCGCCCGCCGCGCCAGAGGCACGCCCGCTGCGCGTACGGGGAAAGGTGTTCATTTTATAGGTAGTGGGCCCAAATCGCCCAACCACTAGAGCGCTGTCCAGTGCCTCTCCCAAGATGGCGCCCGAAGTCTGCGCCTCGAGGGGGCTGGATGTAGGATTGACCGGGGAGCCCTGAAATCGGCTGCCGCTATGCTCTGAATTCCGCTCGAAATGCAGTGCAATCCGGTCACAGAATGCTATTTCCGATTCTGCTGACAGTCAGGTAGTTTTAAAATTCGAATAAGTACAGTTGCCTTAAATGCGTTTTTTTAAAAGAGAGTTTAAAACAATTTACAGTTCACACTCTACTCCCGGCTTCCGCCTCAGGAGTCCACACATGCAATACTGGTTTAGAAGGTAAAGGCTCTTTTATAGGTAGTGGGCCCAAATCGCCCAACCACTAGAGCGCTGTCCAGTGCCTCTCCCAAGATGGCGCCCGAAGTCTGCGCCTCGAGGGGGCTGGATGTAGGATTGACCGGGGAGCCCTGAAATCGGCTGCCGCTATGCTCTGAATTCCGCTCGAAATGCAGTGCAATCCGGTCACAGAATGCTAATTCCGATTCTGCTGACAGTCAGGTAGTTTTAAAATTCGAATAAGTACAGTTGCCTTAAATGTTTTTTTTTAAAAGAGAGTTTAAAACAATTTACAGTTCACACTCTACTCCCGGCTTCCGCCTCAGGAGTCCACACATGCAACTTTGTAGAACTTTGTACCTGGCTCCTTTGGCATTAATTCGTCTAGCTGGAAGAGACTCCGATTTTTTCCCTATATTTTGCGGTACAAGGCAAGGTTGCCCCTCGTCACCGTTATTATTTGCGTTATATATTGACTTTTTTTGGCAAAATTAACTACATGTAGACATATTAAACCAGTAAATATAGGTGATGTGGAGTATAGAGCCCTCGACTATGCAGACGATTTTGTTGTCTTAACCACTGATCTACCGCTGGCCTTAGTAACTATAGAAGATCTAGCTGGGCAGTTTGGTCAATTCTCAGGGTACAAGCTTAATATAAGTAAGACTCAGATCTTATATGTGGGGGGTCAGCCCCCAAGGGATATATCAGTTGTAACAGAGGCAACATATTTAGGGATCAAAATTACCTCACCCATTAATGAGATTCCGAGGATCAACATCAAACCGGTTTTAGATAAAGTCAATTCCACCTTAGAGCGACTTAATCACCTTCATTTATCATTACACGGCAGAGCAAATGTCCTAAAAATGATGGTTCTCCCCAAATTTCTTTATTTATTTAGATCAATCCCAGTAGAATTTCCTTTAAGTTGTTTAAAAAAACTCAAAAATATCTCCTTTAGATTTCTGTAGGGGTATAAACTTCATAGAAGGGCTCTCAAAAAAATGGCACTCTCAAGAGCTAGTGGCGGGTGGGATATTCCCTATTTTTTATTTTTTATTGGGCATCAGTTTTGCAATTTATCTCCCCTCTAGTTGTAGGAGAAAAAAACAAACTATCGCCATGTCATAACTCTTCAATATATAGATTTGCAATTGGTGAAGGGGTCAACAGTTGTTTCTTGAAAATTCTGGAACCTAGTTATTATAAAAAAAACTAAGTTTAACGTGCTGATCTCTGCTTTTTCGATTTGGAGACAAATTAAGCATCATCTAGGGCTTCCTCAAATAAACCGATATACCCCTTTTGATTCAGCTGGCCTTCTCCCCATTGTTTTTCGAGATGTAACAACCAGGAACTGGCATCAGCTATGTATTAGGAGTTTAGGGGATATGTTTCAAGATCTCAAACCTCTGTCTTTTATTGAGATACAATGTAAATATGGGGTGCAAAAGAAGGATTTTTTTTTACATTTTTACAAATTCGTAGCTACTATGGGTTACTCGGGCAATATAACTCTTGGTTTATGAAAATTCCTTTGATAGAGGGGATGGGAAAAGGAATGTCCATTGGCTTTTTTCATGTAAATTTAATACAGATATTGCCAGAAGACTTAGACCAATGTCAAAATAAATGGAGAACTAATCTCAATTCAGGGACAATTGATCACCACTCCTCTATCACTTTAGCGAATGAAGTATTGATCTCCGGCAGGATGCGGCCACAACATTATATGGTTTTGTATGATTTATATTATTCTCCTAGGAAAGTTTCTAAATGTGTACTGGTGCCGGAGCCAGGTGTAGCAGATGCGCTTGTTACGCTGCTATGTCCTAAGCTGTCAGTTCTTTTAATGTCTATTGAACAGTTTTTTATAGAGATACTTGGTTCTCCAATTCACATTTCAGCAGAGTTAGTGATGTTAGGTATTGATTCTAAGGTGCCAAACAGATTGAAGGCACATGTTGCTTTTCTCTTTATTTGTATGGCGGTCCTACGTGCCTGTATTACCAAGGATTGGATATCTCCAGACTCCCCGTTAATTTCCTCCTGGAGGGCACAGTTATTATCCATGTATAATATTGAAGTTTCCATACTCAAAACCAGGAATATTCGCACGAGGATAAGAGGGTTAAAAATATGGGCGCCCATAACTGATTGGATTTAATGTACGGCAGAATTGTTTCTTTCCTTGTTTGCATATTTTGCCAAGAATGTTATTGGTACTTTTCTTTTTATATATACAATTTTTCTTTCCTTTTTTTTTTTTTCTCTTGGCTGATATGAAGTTTAGACTCATGTAAATCCTCCTGGATGTTATCTATTATTTGTTTAGTTGTTCAAACTGCATTCCCGTTGTTGCTGTTTTTGTTTATTGTTTATGGTCTCTGTCTTTCCTTTGTACCTTGCATAAAAAAATAAAATAAAAAAATAAAAAATAAAAAAGAAGTGGTATGTTCTTAAAAAGTAGTTGATTTTTATTTGTAATATAATTCTGAACTCCCGTGTGGGTACGCTGCTCCGTCGTGGTGTGGTCTAGACTTTAGAACCTTCAAGAATGAGTTTGGGCAGTTTTAGAAGTCAGTTGGTAAAGGTCAATATGTCTAACCAATAGAAATGTGTTTGAGATTTCAAATAATGTAGGAAGGAATGTGATTTGTTACTTACATGTATTTGTGTGGAGAAGGAGAGTGAAACTGTGCCATTACTGGTTCTATCTTGCTGAGACAGGTGCATTGCATTGATTGTGTGCCTGAAAAAAACTTTTATGAGTTTGTGATATTTGAAATTCTACAAGTCTATTTGGAAGGTGAGTTATAAGTTTCTGATGTGTATTATGGATTAGGTTTATTTTAAACGTAAAAAATAATTCAAAATTTGAGGGGTTTGAGATGTAGTAATAAATTAATATATGTGTATTATAGTTTGTTTTATTGTAGTTATAGATTCCTTGAATTGGTTTTTGAATAGTAATATATGTATATTAGAAGATTTATTAGTGATTGTGGTAGTTTGATTTTGTGTGTGGATATGTACATTTCTAGTATACCACATAATTGTAGCTGTTATTTTACATTTGGAGTTGGAGTCTGTTGAGTTTTAAGGTGTGCATGGACTTCTGTTTGTACTATGCTTCAGTTATATATGTATTTTGATATGTTTTATACATTTGGAGGTGCATGATGTATAAAAAAGTAGTGTTGTTAATGATTAGGTTCTTTATTTAAATCTCTAGACAAGTACGGTTGGAAAATGCTGCATACTTTTTTATGTTTGTCTGAAATGTGAAGTTTGTTCTGTGAATTTTTAAGGTTTGGATGGTATGCTTCTAGGAATATGATGACAGTTTTACTAAAGATATGTGAAGGGTTCCTACTTTGTATCTGCGTAGCTATTTTATTATAAGTAGGTATAGATTTGCTAAGCAGAAGCCCAAATATGAGCTTTTAGATGTTTGTAGAGATATTAATTGTTAGAGTATTTTTTATCATGTGAGGAAAGTTAGATTTCATATTTAGCGCATACTTTTTAGTGTCTGTTTGAAAATTGAAGTGTACTCTGTTAAGTTTTGAACTCTGCATGGTGTTGTGAGTGAGATATGTGCTTACTTGGTCATACACTTATAGAATAAGCCAGACATTACCTATAATCTCGTGTAATCACTTAGACAGTATCTTAGTAGTTTTGTAATAACCCAAACAGTACCTTTGGAGTTATGAAATCACATACTCACTTTCTATGTATTGTAGAAATCCCCCAGATATTACTGCTGCAGTCATGCAATCACCCAGGGACTTGTTATGTACCACCCCTACAGGCATGCTATCATGCAAACTGTACATATGCACTCATGTAATTTCCCACACACTACCCTTGCAGTAATAGAGTCATCTAGGCCCCACTGTTGCATTAATCTATTCAGCTAGGCACTACTCAATACCTCGTCTATGCCTTCAGCAGCTATCTATACAGTTATCCATGCACTGAAGCTCTATGTCTGCAATCATGCAATTAGCCAGTCAGTATATAGCCTCTCCTCCAATTACCCAGCGAGTACCCTTGTACTTATACAATCATCCAAGCACAAGTCATGGAGTTATGCAATCACTCAGACAGATCTATTACATGTCTCAATTTGTTGGTTTCACTATTTTCCAGAAATATTGTATGCATATTTCTTTTAGATGTGAAGATAATTTCAAAAGGTAGACACGTATATATAGATGCTTTTAACAGTTTGCAGAGACTTATGGTTGAGTTATGGAATAGTGTGCTACTTTATATTTGTCTAGGCCTAACACTGTTCCTTGTTTGAAAAAGACCCAAGTGTTGTGCATGCAGTCTTTGAATGATCCAGGCTCTGTATATGATCTGTTGTTTTCACTCAGGTATTAGTGCTGCAGTCATGCAATCATCTAGGCACTACTCATGCATACAGCAAAATATTACTTATGCACTCTTCCAATCATGTATCCAGTACTCATGCACTTACATAATCACCCAGGCACTACTGTTGCACTCCTTCAATCTCGGAGGTGGTATCCTTGTACTTACCTAAACACTCATCCAGTAGTCATGCTATTATGAAATCAGCCAGGCACTTCCTTTGCATTACTTTATTCACTCCAGCACATAATCAGTAGTCCTGCAATCAGCCTAGAAGTACCCATGCACTTATAAAATCACACACATAGTCTCTTCCTATGTAGTCATGTCAATACCCAGATATTACCCCTGTTGTCATGTAATCAGCCAGGTGTCACCTATGTACCAGTGGTGGCTGGTAGAGCGAAAAATGTTGTACCCCAATGCAAGAATCGAGCAAGACATTTCTTTTTAAAAATGGGATTCAAATGGTGGGTTTTTTTGTTGAAAAAAGGGGGGGGGGTCCAAATATAGCATTTTGAAGCACAAGTGTGAAGAAAACATTAGAATCAAATACAAAATGTGCAAGTAGTACAGCCATAAATCAACAATTAAAATGCCATTGCCTCAGGAAAGTAAATACATTAGAGAACACAGACTGGTTAAAGCTACACATAATGTTGCCTCTGCAGCTTAAGAAAATGACCACTTGATCCCATTATCAAAATCTAATGCATCTCAAGCAGGGCAATATAACTATCCTCAAAAACATCAAAAGAAATATTTTCCCTGTAAAATATCTGTAAGCCATTATTTATAATGTAATTTTACAAAAAGACCAAGGGCCAGATGTAGGTAAATGCCATTTACCGATTCATGAATACCGACTCATACCGAATCTGTATTCCTGAATCGGTAAATGGTATGTAGGTAAAAAATCGGTAAAAGATACCGACTCGGTCTGAGTCGGAAATCCAAATCGGCAACCACCGATTCGGAAAAAAATCCGATTCGGTAAATACCGAGTCGGTGATACGCATGCACCCCTATGGGCCACAAGGCCCATAGGAATGAATGGGAGTCACCGATTCGGAGAAATCCGAGGCGGAAAAAACCGACTCGGTATTTACCGAATCGGTATTTACCGACTCGGGATTTTGAAAAATGCCATGTGAGCCTGCCAACCAATCAGGGACAGCCTACACACCCCACAACCAAGGCCCTGTGATTTCAACCAATGAGAGTGAAGCACCCCACCCCAGCACCTGGGTGTGGCCACACCCATGCAGGTGGAAACCAACAGAACAAACAAATCTTCAGAGGTGAGAGGAGCACAGCATCCAGAGGCAAGCAGAGTGACAGAATGGAGGTACAGGAAGGCCAAAAGGAAGGTTGTGAGCGAAAAAGGAAGACAAAGTTCAGCCAAGAGGAACTACAGGTGGCTGTGGAAGAGATAGTAGCCCACTATCCAAAAATCTTTGGGAGGCAGTCTCTGCATGTTGCAGAGACTGTGAAAAGGAACACTTGGATTGCAATTCAGGCAAAAGTCAATGCCATAGGTGTCACCCACCGGGATATAGAGGACATCAAGAAGAGGTGGTACGACCTGCGAATTGTGACAAAGAAGAAGATTGCTGGCCTGAGAAAGGATGCTGCGCTGACTGGAGGTGGCAGGAGCAAAGCACCCAAACTTACACCGATAGAGGAGCTAGTGGAAAGCACCATGGAGGCAGAATGCATCAACGGGATTGGAGACCTGGATAGCACAGCGAAAGCAACCAAAAAAAAAGGTAAGAGGCATGTTCCCACATCCACCCCCACCAACCCCAACCCCTACCCCACTGTGTACACTCATCACACTGCAGATGAGCTCATACTCACTGACAGCAATGCATCATGGTAGACGTAGTCATGTAAACAGAGATGCAAGGTGTGCTGACTATTTTATTGAGAGACACACACACATGAACAACAACATTGACCCTATGTCAATTTGTTTCTACCGGAGAGTCCTCACGCAGTTCAGTTCCACCGAGGGAGGAGAGTGCAGCACCAACTAAGAAAGGAGATAAAGCAAAGAGGAAAAGTTGTGAGAGTGCAGTTGAAGGAGAAAACGATCACACCCATGAGCCATCAACTCCTGTCCGAGCCACAACACCTGTCCCACTGTCCCCTCTGTTGTTCGGATCACCTGAGCTCACAAACACACCCATACCAATGTCCAGAGGGTCCTTGCCGGGAGGGGAAAGTAGGCATGCGGAGCCCCCGCATAGGATCCTGCAGACCTCTGATTCAGAGGATGAGGAAGATGTGCCCCAGAATAGTGCAACAGTGGCTGACAGGCCAAGACCAACAATTCCAGCAGCAGGCGCTGCACACACCAGTGTCCTTGGCAGGAGGGCACGTGAGGGTGGGGAGGGCCAGGAAGGGGGGAGCGTCTTCTGCGGCCTGGAGGGCACAATGGTAAAAGTACAGCACCAGCAGGCCAAATCAATGCAAGCCATGCATAGGCAGGTCCGTTGTATCAACACCAAAATGTCCAACATGGACAAGGGCATAAGCCAAATGGCATCTAGCCTGGAGCAAATGGCAGAAGGGATGACAGACATTTCGACATACTTGGGAGTCC
The DNA here is from genome assembly GCF_964261635.1 of Lissotriton helveticus. NCBI lineage: Eukaryota > Metazoa > Chordata > Amphibia > Caudata > Salamandridae > Lissotriton > Lissotriton helveticus. The sequence continues at coordinate 1,582,335,968 of NC_136059.1, read as the reverse complement.
TGTCGGACAAGTTAGACAGGGATCATCTCCAGCGTGCCAAGGAACATCAGTACATGCGCCAACATACTAAGGCCATGAACAGGTTTGCTAACAATACAGCTCTCCTCTGCAGACGCTCAATTTCTATGCAGGAAGCATTAGTGCACTGCTGCACAGATTTAACACGGGGCATGGCTAGGGTGACCTCTGCGGTGGAGCAGATGCTGAACTCCAACACAGTCAATGCTGGTGACACGGGTGTGGAGGAGACTGAGGGGTCAACCAGCAGGAGTGGCTCTAGTACACCTGTACAGGAGGTGCGCAGGAGCGGGAGGCACAACCAAGCTGAGTCAGGCACCAGCAGGGAATTGGAAGGTCAGGCACCAAAATCCCGCAATCTAGTGCGAGGACGCAAGCACTGACCTATGCGGAAGATTGACTCTACTGCACACAGTGACTGGAACTGAGCAGGTGCAGACAGTGACATTCACGTACATTCATGGATCCTCTTCAGTTGTTACAATCATGATGTAGTGCTGATTAAACTACACTTGTCATGTAGTAAACCTGTGTATGTGTCATACTTTACCTAGAAATAGAGTTGTTATATCTGTCCGTCTCATTCTACCATCTAGTGCTGCTGGTCCTGTTGCCTGGGGCTCTGCACGTTCTTGGTCGTCATCTATGTCCTCATGATGGGTCATCTCAACCTCTGTGCCTTCCTTGGTAGCAAGATTATGCAAGATGGCACAGGTCAATATTATTTTGCAACACAGGATGGGGGTGTATTGTCGCGCACCTCCACTTTTGTGGAGGCACCGGAACCTGCTCTTCAGGAGTCCAAAAGTTCTCTCCACTACATTGCGGGTGGACCTGTGTGCCACATTGTATCGCCTTTCTGGTCTGGTGGTTGGGTTCAGGTACGGTGTCAGCACAAAGGAACGCAGGGCATAAGCACTGTCACCTGGGAGGGAACAAGAGGTACATGAGTTACATTCACATTGCACATTTAGATGAGGTGTACTTGAGGGTGTGTACAACTTTTTTACCTAGCAGATATCCATCTCCAAAATCACCATTCAATAGCCTGGTGTATATTCCGCTGTTCTGGAATATGTAAGAGTCATGTGTGCTGCCAGGGAATTTGGCAACTATGTCAGTGATGATGTTCCCTGCATTGCATATCACCTGCACGTTGATGGAGTGCGTCATCTTACGGTTTCGGTATATGTGTTCGGTGGCTGCAGGTGGGCATAGGGGAATGTGGGTGCCATCGATGCAGCCAATCACATGCGGGAAGTGTGCCAGTACATAGAAGTCTGTTTTAGTTTTGGCAAGTTCCGCAGGTGTGTCAGGGAACTGTATGTAATGTCCCATTCTCTGAGTCATGACATCCAGGAATTTCCTGAAGAAACGGGACAGACAGCTCTGGGATACACCTCCTACTGCAGCTATCACACTCTGGTAGCTCCCAGAGGCAGGCAGGTGTATGCTACACAGCACCTGGACATGGGGAGGGATGGCGTGGGCCCTGGGTGTTGGATGATCCAGGTATGGGTGGAGGTCCCTTATTAGGTCCATGATGGTCCTGGGGTGCAGCCTGTACCTCTGGAGTATCTCAGGCTCAGTCAATTGGAACAGAGTGATCCTCTGCCTGTACACCTGCTCCTCCCTTTGCCATACCCTCTGACCTGCAGCCTGTAGCCTTCGCCTCCTCGCAATCACATAGAGTGCCGCCATTTTGCCAACAGTGTTGCATTTTGGGCCCTTTTTATAGCCTGCACCTGGTTACCACCTGCTATCAGTCCATGGTAATTACCGACTCTTAAATACCGATTTTTGTTGAAATCGGTATTTTTTTCCTTTCCTACATCTCGATGGGCATTTTTCCCGATTTCTTATTTCCCGATTCGGTATATAAGGACTCGGTAAATAAGGTGTCGGGGAATACCGACTCGGTAAATATGTTATCGGTAAATACAGATTCGGTATTTTACCGACTCATATTTTCCGATTCGGTACATTTTAGACACCTACATCCCGTTTTCTAATTACCGGTCGGTAACGGCCGATTTTACCGATTTTGGGCCGTTACCGACCGGTATTCGCCTACCTACATCTGGCCCATAATGTTATCAATTGTACAGGGTGACATTTCATAATTTAATGCTTTTTCCAGTAAAACCCCCAAAATTCTTAGGAGTTCACCATTAGCACTAGTGTACAAATATCAAACATAAATACGTAATACGTCAATTACACTAATTATCCGGTGGACAGACCATACAATTTGCTGCAATTTAGATGTACTTAAAAAAAAGAAATTTGGCAGGTTAGTTGGTGTTTAAATAAATACATTTCCAAGTATAAATTGTTTCTTTGACAACGTTCTAATGGCAGTATATTTATATTCATTATTGTTCCCAAAGGTTAGTAGCACAAAAGGCTGCCTGGCAATCCCAGTTGCTAGTTTGAAAAATGGTCTTAAAATTCACCACCTTTTAGAAAAAAATTATACAACCTAGTGGGCTCGAGTTTACATGGTAATTGCAAACGTGGTTGTTTTTCGTAGGTTTTGTTCTCAGGGGAGCTCGTCCCTCTTCCTAAAACTTTTCATACAGCACCTCCCTTTGGTGGCAGCACCTAGGAATTATTTCTTCTCGTTAGCCAATTGACATAAAAGTGAACATGACAGGGACACCGATTGCCGATTTTTTAAGGTGCAAAATCCCCTCTGTTGTGTAGACGCAATTGGCAAAAGATTGACGCCTCCACAAGACACGAGTCAAAAACTATGGCTACATAAATAAAGCACCAATGCATGTTCAAGAGTATAAAAAGTCACCATTGACAAAATAAAGTTCCAAACACTGTTCTGGATAGAAACACAGCCCTGGAGCAAAACCCAGCGAATACATCATGAACCAGCACAAGCAAGTGCTTTCTCAAGGCTCGCAATCATTTGTGGAGTGCTTGTGCATGGCAGTGGCACTAATATGGAGTCATACCCACACTTGGTACTTGTGGTAGTATTTATACCACTTGTGTGCCCTTGGCATTTATTTGGCACTCTGCAGACAAGCTCTGTGCATTTTCTGAAAACCTTGAGAAAGCTCCTCTCTGTAGTGTCCAGTAACTCATGTGTGCTTCTAATGCAACACCAACAGCATACTTTATTAGTTATTAACACACCTGCACAGCAGCATCTTCATATTTACTTCCCAATAATTGTGACTTAAGTGTCATCTGGAACAAACAGGTATTATTCAAACCAGGAGTGAACTATGCAAACAACTGATTTTCATTTGAAAGCGGTGCAAGTAGCATTCTATCATGAAAAAAAAATTGATGCATTGCTGTCCTCTTAGCGAGATCTACACACAACCATTGGTCAACATATTTGTAGAAAATGTAGATGAAATTCAGGTTCACTTTAAATGTGAAAGGTGTTGCGTGCATGGTGCTTCCATTTCTGCCACTTGCGATCATGGAAATCTATATTCTATATATGTTCTCTTGCATGTATAGTCTGAGTCAACCTAGTATTTGTGAACCGACTACCTATCTGTGGTGCGTGGTTTTCCCTCCGGGGTGCAAGCGCTTTACAAATAAATGTAATGCAAGTAATGACGAGCTAAAACCAGCGCATTTTAAACAACCTTCTGTACAATCACTTTGAATTGCATGCTTGACATATTCATTATCTTAATGACAATACTAACTTTTCCTTTGTGCTGAAAAGACTCCCAGATTTTCAAATAATTATAAAGCAAGAATGTATAGCCCTGGGGTCAGAACAAGAATTCAATGATGAATCATTCGACTGCGGTACTGAACTGTGAACAAAAAGAGCTATGGCAACAAATAGCAAGAGGAGGGAAACCAGACTTGTATTTTTATTTTATTTTTTAGGCACATTTTCCAGCAGAGCAGTTGGTATCTAAACAACACAAATTTTATAATGTAAAATAGAGTTCTACTTGATCATGGCTGTCTGAATTCATCTCCTGTCCCCTCTATGACTGGAATGCCTCTCCTTTAATTTTGCTATGAGGCAGTCCATTCTGATACATGGGTGCGAGGGCCTCTGGGGTCAGAAAGCGATTTTGTGTGTGACGGTCACACACAAAATCGCTTTCTGACCCCAGACGCTGACCTCCCGTTAGGTCTCCCGGCCTATATTTCGACCACAAGGAGCGAGAGCTTGACAGCACAGCACCCCTCTTTCTGACCACAGAGACTGTTCTCATATCTTGGACAGAGCTAAATTACAACAGTAAGTCTTTCTAAGTCCCATATACATGACATTTGTAGGTTCTTTTCTAAAAGAAAGCACTCCCGCAGGCAGGCCACATTAGTCATTACAAAGTCTCTGGATGGATCATAAAAGTGTGCACCAGTTGCGACTCGCGCGGGGGGGGGGTGTTAGGGGTGTCCCGGGGGGGGGGGGTTTAAAAATAAAGTATTAAAAGAAAACTTACCGGGTCCGCGCCTCTTCTGCTCCGAGCCGGGATCCCGACTCCCGCCTTGGCGCCTGCCTTCAACGTCTTCTTCTGCATCACTGGAGCGGCTGGCAGCTGGCTACCTCTCTCAGCCAATCCAGACGCTGCTCCAGCAGCACCAGGATTGGCCCACGCAGGGACTGTACCTGCCCATAGGAGACCGGGGGCTGCGGCCACTGGCCAGTAGCAGCACTCGCCCTCTCTCACTCTTCTGATGTGCAGGGCACTGCATGCTACTATTGCGCATGTTCGGGCTGGTCAGAAAAATGACCAGCTCGAACCTGAACATGCGCACTATTGCTGCTGGGCCTGCTGCGCTACTAGCTCTACTGTCAGTCAATGCAGCCCCACCCCCTTCAAATTCCTGACTGACTCAGGTGTCCAGCCAGCCCGATTTCGAGTCAGGACTTCCTGGTGAAGTGTAACGTTACACTATCGAGGATGAATGTGGCGTTGGTGCCATGTGTGCGGCATTAGTGGGGCAACGCCCCAACGCCCCCAATGGACGCACCGCCACTGCTATGTACTCTTTTAACTCCCCAAATGTTACTGTTGTTCTCATGCAATCACCTATGTATTAGCTACACAGTGGTTCAATTATCCAGGCATTATGTTTTTAGTCTTTCAATCACACTGAGAGTACTCTTATACTTATGTAATCACTCAGCCAGTAGTCATGCACTTACCCAGGTACTACCTTCACAGACCTGTAATATATCAGGTAGTACCTTAGTAGTTTTGTAATTACCCAGACAGTACTCATGGACTTATAATATCACCCACTCATTTTAAATGTATTCTACTAATTCTTAAAATATTACTGCTGCAGTGATAAAATGAGATAGATATATGTACTACTCCTACAGTCAAGCAATTATGCAGGCTGTACCTATGTGCTCTTGTAATAACCCACACACCACCCTTGCAGTAATAGAATCATCTAGACCCCACTGTTGCAGTCATCTATTCAGCTAGGCACTGCTCAATCACTCGTCTATGCCTTCAGCAGCTATCTATGCACTTATCCATGCACTGAAGCTCTATATCTGCAATCATGCAATTAGACAGTCAGTATCTATCCTCTCCTCCAACTACCCAGCGAGTACCCTTGCACTTGTACAATCATCCCGGCACAAGTCATGGACTTATGCAATCACTCATGCAGATCTATTACATTTCTCAATTTGTTAGTTTCACTATTTTCCAGAACTATTGTATGCATATTTATTTTAGATGTGAGGATAATTTCAAAAGGTAGACAAGTATATATGCAAGCTTTTAACAGTTTTCATGACAATCCCCAGATATTCCCCATGTTTTCATGTAATCAGCCAGGTGTTACCTATGTACTCCTTTAATCCCTAAATGTACTGCGCCAATGCATTAGCTAGACAGTGGTTCAACTACCCAGGTAGTATGTTTTTAGTTTTTCAATCACACAGCGAGTACTCTTGTACTTATTTAATCACTCAGCCAGTAGTCATGCACTTAAAAATTCACCCAGGCACTACCTTCACACTCCTTTATTCACTTAGGTAGTACCTCAGTAGTTTTGTAATCAGCCAAAAACTGTCCATATACTTATGAAATTACCCAGTCACTTCCTATGTAGACATGTCAATCCCCAGAAATATCCGCTGTAGTCATGCAATCAGCTAGGTGTTAACCAATGCATTAGCTATTTAGTGCTTCTATTACCCCAGTATGTTTGTAGTCTTTCAATTATGCAGGCACTAGTGTTTTACTTGTGTAATTAATTAGTCAGTACTCATACACTTAAAGAATCAGTCAGTCACATCCTATGTAGTGATGTAAATCCTCAAATATTATCCCTGTAGTCATGGAATAAGTCAGATGTTAGCTATGTAGTCCTTTAATGCTCCAGAGGTTTAGTAGTGTACTTATAAAATGTTGTGTATAAGTATTTTAATAATTGTAAATGATTTAACAACTGTATTTAAACCTTTTTTTGTATTCAGATACTAACCATTATCATTACTAAATATTCATCATGACCAGAAAGACGAAAAAAAAGGAAACAGAAAATAATCCTATTTAAAAAAATAGAGAAAAGAAGAAATCTGGTAAGTAGCACATGTGAAAGTGAAGAAAAACGCTTCAGGTAAGAGAACTGAAGATTTTGTTAAAAGAGTTTTAAAGAAGATTACGAATTTAGAAAATGGACAAAAGAAAAATAAAACTTTTTCAACCATTCAGAAGGAAAAGCAAAAAAAAGATAGCGATAGAAGATCAAGTTTTGGTAAAAAAAAGCTATGATAAAAGAAGGATTAAACAGTTTAAAGATGTAATGAAACACATGTTTAAAAGTAGAGTACTGCAAAATTGAATGAAACGTTAAAAAAAATATAAGAAACGATCTGCATTTTATAAAAAAAACTACATATTGAAAGTCTAGTTGAAAAGGCTTTTGGATTGAAAAGAAGACAGCTTATATTAATTAGTTTTGAATAGACCGAGAACACTGAATAAAATGATGGACTTTATGAAGGAGAAAAGTAAATGAAAACGACTGATCAATAGAACTAACTTTTGCAATTTTTTTTTGAGGGGGAAGGGAAACATACTTCTAGTAGTGAAGCTTTTTTTAATGAAGAGAGCTATTTTCAACAAAATAGGCTAGTTCACGCAGTTGATACCCATGGTCGTTCCTATGGGGTTAAAATGGTTGTCCAATTGAAAAAGAAAAGATGGTTCCTAGAAATGTAGAAGAAGTTATAGCTGAAGAAGTTCAAGGGAGACGATCTCAAGCACCAGTGAATAACTGGGATTGTAGTAGCATTTGTAGTATACAACAGGATTCTATTGATATTTTTCAAAATTGTTTACGAGAATACAGGAGATAAAAAGTGATAAACAGAAGATTAAAATGTTGCAAGTATTAGATCTTTGTAAAGTCAGAAAATATACTGGTTTGCATGGTCATTTTCTAGCTTGTCTTTCTAGAAAAGTGTAACAAAGTGTCTTTCATCTTCATAAGAATGTTAGCAGTACATCACTCACAAATGCGGAAGTTAGTAAGACGATTGTGCTATGTAAAGATTCCAGCATTATGTTTAGCTGAAATAAACACTGCTCTTTTGCATGGTTCAGAATCGGATGTAAAAAAGATTGTTATGAAATACTTTTTCGTTTTTTCAGTCCTGAAGAAGCGTGTAGAGAAGGTGAGAGTGCCATTAATGTAGGTGTTGAACAAGAGGTGGAAGGTAGTAGTATTCAAAGGTTTGCAGAAGTAATTACAAAGTTTAAATTAGTTTGTAATGAAAAAACAAATTATGTTGGTATCTGTTGTAGATGTAGTCAGTGTAAAAAGCTAACTAGGAATGTTGATGTGCATTTTAAAAGTACAAAGGAAAAGAATGGTAAGTGGGAGTTATTTGGTGCTTATTTGAAGGTTGAACGTCGTTTTGAGTTGGGTATTAATCAATGTATTTGTAAATATTGTTATAGCAAACGAGAAGAAAATAAATTGCCAGCTAGAGCTGTACATAATAACCTAGAGTTGGCAGGTATTCCTTCAGAACTAGAAGATTTAAATACATATGAATCTATTCTAATTTAATGTGTGCACCCGTTTCAGGCGTTCGTATGGAGCCTAAAACGAGTAAGCTGCCTCCTACCGATTTACTAAGAGGTTTAAAAGTAAGAGTTGTGTATTTACCTTTGGATTTCAAAGAAAATATTGAAACAGTTGGTGTACAACGAGAAGAAATTGAACCAGTAGTCATTCGAGTTGATGGTGTACCAACAAAGAGTCAGAAAATATGACAAGAGTTAGTAGATGTGAGCAAACTTAAAAAAGCTACATTATATCTCACAGAGAACAATATTTATTATAAAAATATACCGGTGGACAAAGAAGAAATATCTTTAGGAGATGATATAGAAATTCCAACTGGCCAAATTGGAAAAGTCGATGTCTCCTTGACTGAATACATTTATGAACATTATAGTATTCATCTTTTACATTCAAAAGGAGAGAACGGAACTACTATTGAATTATTCCAAATGAAGAAAGCACAGGGAACTCCCATGAGTATTTGGAGTTTTCCACAGCTGTTCCGCACTGGAAAAGGTGGACGATTTGATGAACAATCTGTGCAGATTCCAGCTTCAGAATATTGTACAACATGATTATACTCAGAAGATCCAAGATTTCGACAATATATTCCACATATATTTCATCTTTTGTTTGAAAGTGACTTGTCTGCACTTTCATATTCAATTAATCACATATTAAAGACAGGAGTTCATCTTAGAGATAATTCTGCAAAGGAATTCATGCACAAAGTGGAACAAAGAGATGATCATTTAGAATCTCAGTTGATTAATTTAATGGTGTATCAACTTGGTACTAATGAGTATTGGTATCTTTGTCACAGAGAACTGAAATGTATGCTAAGGAATATAGGAACCCATACATGTTTGCTACGCTAAGCTGTGTAGAATACACATGGGATGATTTACTTGATTTTCTATGAGAAGCAATTTCAAATGTTAAAAACATTGAATTGAAGACACCTGGAGTACTGTGTTCCTCGGTTCCGGTCAATGTATGCAGATATTTTAATCATAGGTTTCAAGCAATGATGAGTTTTATCTGCAATAAAAAGAACCCACCTCTTGGAGAAGTTATTGATTTCTTTTGGAGAAAGGAGTACCTAGCCAGAGGTGCTCCTCATATACATATGTTATTATGGATTAAGGATGCTCCTAAATTTGGAACCGATTCTGATGAGACTGTTTTATCTTTCATTGAAGACTAATGTTACATGTGGTATTCCAAAAACTGGATAAGAAAATACCTTAATCCACAAGTTTTAAGGTTTCAAAATCATCGATGTGGACAGTATGCAGATGGAAATACAAGTTGAAGTTAAAATGTTATACAAAATGTCAATTTGGTTTTCCACGTCCAGTAATTTCCAAAGGAAGAGTCAACAGTTTTATGTCAGCAGTAAGACATACTATCACTCGAAAATCTCCAAAGGATACTTACAATATAAAGAGAAGTAAGGAATCAAAATATATTAATGACTATAATCAAGTAATTTTGTCAATGTGGAATGCTAATACGGATATCCAGTATGTTGCAGATAATTCCATTGCTGCTGCTCGCTACATTACATCTTATATAACAAAATCTGAAAAGATGGAGTTAAAAGAAATGTGGGAAGATATTTCACAAGAGGAGAGTCTTAGTTAAAAAATGTACAGCTTTAGTTTGAAGATGCTTTCCCATCAAAAGATTGGATCCTACAAATGTTCGGATCGGTTGACATCTGCAAGTTTATATTCAAAGTCAAGATGAATCGTTTTGGTTAGTCTAGGTCTTCCAGCAACATGAAATCGTGTATTGAAATCTGTACAAGAAATTGAATACTTGGCACTGAATTAACCAGAAAGTACAGATATTCTTAAAACAAATATGTTGGATACATACTATCCTAACAGAAGTCCACATCTGGAAGAAATATGTCTCTATGAAGTACTGCAACATTACACGTTTAAGAGAAATATTACTGAAAATATAAATGAAGGAAAATATGCAGTGATTGGATGTGAAGGATATTTGGTAAAACATGCCAAAGGAAATCTGATTAATCACAGTAATACTCCAGATAAAAGATAATTTTTTTATTTAGCACTTCTACAACTCTTCAAGCCTTGGCGGACTGAAATGGAATTACTTGGAGATTTTGAGTGTTATGAAGATTTGTTCAATGCATGTAAAGATAGCATTGAATGTACAATTTCTCCAAATTATTTGCAAATGTTGAACGAAGAGATTAATCAAAAACTATAATTGCAGCAAAAATAGCTAGAGACAGTTCTCAAGATAGTGAGAGATATGTTTAACTAAGTCAAGATCTGTTAAGAGAGCCCATTCTTGAAAATCAAGCAGCAATAGCAATGAGTGAAGTGCAAACGGCTATGCAACAAGCACAACAAAACACTATTGATTTGGAAAACTTAGAAGAACTGAATATTGAACAGAAATACATATATCAGGAACTTTCCCAACAGATACAACATGGTTTACTGCATAAAAAGAAAGAATGCCAATATGGTTTATTGCATAAAAAGAAAGAATGCCAATGCACATCATTTAAACCTATTCAAATGTACATCAGTGGTCAAGGAACAGGAAAAAGTTACTTAATTAAAGGTTTGAGAAGTTATCTACAGAAAACCACTGCTTCACATTTATCTTGTGTTGTAACCGATCAAAATGGGTTAGCAGCACACAATATTAAAGGGATTACATTACATCATTTACTCATGTTATCAGTAGAACATGAAAATAAGTTGGAATATCACAAGCTATCTGGAGAAGCTAGTTATGAAGTGTCTAAAGTACTGAAGAAAATGTCGTTCTGATAATTGATGAGGTAAGCATGGTCTCAAACTCAATGCTTGCCTTTGTACATTTAAGATTTCAACAGATTTTAAAAACGGACTATGATGTTTTATTTGGAGGAAAACATATAATTGTATTTGGCGATCTATTACAACGTACTCCTGTGAAAGGCCAACCAGTTTTTAAGACCCTTGTTCATGAAGACACCAGGAAACCTTAAAGAAGTATTGGAAATGTGAATATTTGGTCTCATTGTGAAAATAAAGAAATTCTTAAGAATATGCAACAAGCAAGTGATGAACATTATGGAAACATACTTCAAGATATTAGAATTGGTGTCTTGACAAAGGATGGGAAAGAAGCTTTGCATAGTCGGGTACTAAGAAACTTGTTTCCAAATGAAAATATTGCACATGGAACAATGTACAGAAAAATTGCAGAAAAGTAGTCCCTAATTCGTCTTATGCCAACACTGAAAGAATGCTCTATATTCAATGAAGAACTGTTGAAACTGGAGAAACAACCGATAATGAAAAGGGAAGCGATTGATAAAATAGAGCATGAAGGAGTTACTATTCTTTTGTCAGAGAAATAACAGTCAAAATTAGACACTTTCGAAAAATCAATATCTAAGACTGCTGGTTTAGAAAAGACCTTATATGTATGTACAAATTGTCGGGTAATATTACGGCGTAATTTAGATGTTGAAAAAGGTTTAGTGAATGGAGCATTTGATCAGATTGAGAAGGTAAAACAGATTGGATGCAGTGATGTTCATTTCTTGCTTGTAAAAGATTTGTATTTAGTAGAAAACAGTTTTGTCTTTGTTTAGCATATGCAGTGACCATTCATAAATCTCAAGGTTTAAGTGTAGACAGATCTTTGGTAAATATTGGAAGTTCAGTGTTTAAAAAGGGTATCGCATAGGTTGCATTGTCTTGAGTAAGAACTTTATCTGAATTGTATTTGATTGATTTTGATGAGAGAAAGATTAGTGCAGATGCAAATTGTGTAAGAGAGTATAATCGGATAAGAAAACTGTATACTCCCAACATAGGTGAATATCCAGTATATGGAAAGTGTGTAGTATGTCCAAAACAAACATCTGAGAAACACTGTAGTGAGGTTGGAAAGAAGAAAAAAATCAACAGAATGCTGAGGCTGCAAAGAAATAGAAAATGGACACTGTTAATGATATTGTAGGATACTAGTTAGAAAATAGTTCAGGTATCAACTGCTATACTAATGTAATTGTGAACGTTGTGTTTTTTCTAGAAAATCTACATCATCAAATAATGGAGAATCGAGAAAAAAGATGTTGTTCTTTGTTGCATAATATTTTTGAAAAATTGACAACTGATAAAACTAAAATATAAACTGTTTCTGGCATTTGGCATCTTTTGGATATATGTTCTTATTCTTCACAATTTACACTTAATGTACAGCAAGATGCTCAAGAATTTCTTATGCTTATGCTTGCAGTATTGGAAGGTGAAGGAATAGCAATTGAAAATCTGTTTGGAGTATGTTACAGATGGGATCATAAATGTGAAGACTGTTTATTTTCTTATAGAACTGAAATAGACAATGAACAATTCATATGCTTGTCAATACCAGATTGCAAAACAGTTTCTTTTAACAAATTAGTGAAATCAGCAAATCAAGATATGATATGTACTCATTGCAAATCAGAAATGTCAACATTATTCATAGAAAGATTTTGACAATATATCATTTTAATGCTACAATATGTAGAGCACATTGAAGAAAATTGGAAACGAAAATTAAAAATGTTGTGGCAAGTCAAGTGTTAATTTCTGGAAGAACTTTTAAAGCAGTGGCTATTATTTTCCATGATGGGCCTAGTACAACATCTGGACATTATACTGTGTATTTAAGATGTAATAAAGGATGGACACTTTGTAATGATCCCCACTTAGAATTTAAATGTCGGTTACCCTATGAAGTGCCAAATTCATATTTAATATATTTGATGCCTAAGTTCTGAAAACATCATTCGGCCTATTGGGAAGATGTCAATATGTATTTATGAGTTTATTTCAGATATTATCAATGCAAATAGATTTACAAACATAATTCGGCCAATTGGGAATATATCAAAATGAATGAATGAGTTATGTTAGGATATTTTCAATGGAGACAGTTTGGAGAACATCATTTGGCCTATTGGAAAGATGTGATCAATTACTGTTAATATTTTCATTTTGGTTCATTAATATTGCATTTGGAAAATTGTGATAAAAAAGTAGTCCATATATTTGGTCTTTGTATTTTATGCAATCTAAATGAAAATGTTTATTTTTGTAAATGTAGAGAGATAGTTGAAGATGTTGTGAATATTTTGAAAACAGGTTTTTTTAACAATCTTATTGATTGTATTTTTTTGCAAGCTGTTACATGATGATCAAGATTGAAATCACTGTGTATGGTGAAATTCAAAAGAATCTGAAAACAGCAAACAAGGCAAACTGAATATGTTATGTAATTGTAAAATTATGTTGTGTTATTAAAACTATAATAATATATGTAATAACATTATTTTTTCTTCTCTTTTACAGACAGTAATTCTAAAGTTTGAAAATATGTTACATTTAGATTATAATTAAAGAACTGAAAAAACTGTTTCAATGACATTTGTATCTACTTCCAGAAAGGTAAGAATAAGTAACTACTCATGCAATTCTCTAATCACCTAAACACAACTCATTCATTCCTTCAATTATCCGGGAACTACTCATGCACTGCTCAAATCACCCATGCACTAGCCATGCACTCCTCCAATCACCCATCCAGTACCATGTACTTATCCAATCACTCTGGCAATACCCGAGCACTTATAAATTCACCATGCACTCTCCTTGCAGTACTCAAATCATTCAGTCAGTACCCATGTACTCATTAAATGGCCCAGGCACTAACCATGCAGTTCTACAATCACCTGTGCAATACCCATGCAGTCCTCGAATCACCTAGACACTACTCATTCACTTATTTATTTACACAGAAACTACCTATACACTGCTCCAATTAACCTGTCACTACTCATGCACTCCTCCAATCACCCAGCCAGAACAATGTACCTATCCAATCACTCCGGCAATACCCAAGCTAACTATAACTTGCGCCCCCGCAATGCTGTTGACGTCACATATTACATAATTCATGACATGGTCAGTGACATCACTGATGACATCACTGATGACATCATCCATGTGAAAATCTGATGCACCTCATCACACTCTAATATAACAGTTGATACACCCACTTTGAAATACAGACTATCATTTTTAAACCATGAACACACCAATACCAGTTACTACAGATCCACTCACTAATTCCAAGCTTTACACACAGATCCACTCATTCACACGTACAGTCACTCATACATGCAATCAGCAATCAATACATCATTATCATATGCACTCACATATCTATACAGATACTCACCCACCGCCTCTCATTCATGGAGTTACTTACACACCTAGTCAGTCATGGAAATAAACATTCACACTTTCATTTACTCACCTGTGCAGTTATACACATACCACCTCACTTGTTTAAATATATACTAAGACATACTTACACTCTAATAAAAAAATTAATACAAGCACACAATGATCCATACAGGCACTCTCACATTCACTCACTGTCACAGATAGTCATTTATACAGTCCAACACTCACATATACTGCCTTTCACATATGCAGTTACTTACACATGTACCACTGAGGCATCTATTCACTCACCAACACAGAGACACACACACTCACCCAGCCATACCGCCCTTTACAGATACAGACTTGAGCACATATACCCAGTGAATTATCCACTTACATATCTATGCACAGCCACACACCCCCAGCCACTGACACAGACACTCAGGCACCCATACAGATACTCAGACAACAAATCAATAGCCCATATAGATCCTCATTTAGCTGCTAACCAACCCATGCAACCGCTTACACACCAACTGACAACTTAAAATGTGTGAATGTGTTTATCAGTCGCTGCCATATGCATTAAGAAAGACACAATTAATCACTCACTTATACAGCTAATCACAAACCTACTAAATCATCCATGCTGACTCTTATACACCTATTCCTTCTTCAATACAGCTTGGCATATATATATATATATATAAAACATATTTATATTTTATAGAAAAACATAGTCACTGGATGATGTCATCAGTGATGTCATTTGAGATATCATCAGTGATGTCATCAGTGATGTCACTGACCATGTCATGAATGATGTAATATGTGACGTCATCAGCAATGCATTCCGGAGGTGCAAGTTATAGTTAGCTCAACTAACTATAACAGGGGAATTTCTATTGTTTTGTATGAGTGAAATGTCAAACTAACTATAACGTCCCTGAAACCTATGTTTTTTAGTGAATTTCAAAGGTTTTTTAAATGCTAATTCCTAACTATAACATCTGTAAAACCTATGTTTTTTTTCAGTGAATTTTAAAGGTTTTTTTATTTTAATTTCACATTTTAATATTTATAAAACCTTTTTTCTAATTGTTTTTTAATATTTTTCAACTCTATTAAAAATTCTGTAATATTTTACATCTTCCCCCAAAAATATGTATATCTCTTTTTCTTTGTTTTTGTGAAAGCTAAAGTCCCATACCAGTAGTCTACCAAGCTCCATCAGCAAGCAAATCCTATCCACCATATTGAAATAATGCACATTTGTAATCCAACGCGTGACACCTTGCCCCTCGTAACAACATATACGGACGAGGTTGCACCACATACTAGTTAGGTATGTGAGGGATATGCAGTTCAAAGCCGCGCATTATGTCATGTACGTATGGGATCGCGCCCGCTGTGCATTGCGTATTATTTTATTATTATTTTATTTGGAGTTTTATATAGCGCATAGTTACCCTCGGGCATCCCAGGCAGCAACAAAAAGCCACAGAGCCAGATCAGTCACATCAAGTAGGAAATAAATGTGTCTTCAGAAGCTTCCGGAAACGAAGAGTACAAGTCTCTAAGCGCATTCTCAGCGGCAGCGCATTCCACAGAGTGGCTGTGTGAACCGAAAATCTTCTACCACCAGTATGGGCTTTCTTAACTCTCGGGACCTGAAGCAGATGTTTCTGGTCAGAGCACAACGCTCTGTTTGCTTTAGAGGGCACCACTAACTTCCTTAGGATAGGGGGTCCCTTCCCCTGAAGTATTTTATGTGCTGTGCAGAGAGCTTTAAATTTAACCCTCTCCCGCACTGGAAGCCAATGCAGTATCTGGCCTTTGACCAGGCAAGACGCAAATTCTAGCATAGCGTTTAAATCAGCAGCGCATCTAAGCAGATAGCCTTGAACTCGTGATTAATTTTAACATACCCGTTCTTGTATTTTATTTAACTGTTCATGCGATGAGTGCACACTGCCAGGACCTGTCTTACATCATAGATGTATGGTGTTGCCCCAGGTACGCCATCCCAAATTTTTTTTTATGTCTCAAAAGTATATGTAAATAACTTTAAAGTGTATATGACAGCAAGGGATAATCTAAAATATTTCTAACTGTAATAAACATATTATAGCTAATATATTGTTTCAAAATTGCATCAGGTACGGTCTCCTTCCATACTGAGTGCGCGATTGCCATGTGACCTTAAAAAAAAGCTTTTGATTAGTTTATAACATTTTCCATTGTAGCAGTTGAAGGACTCTACCCATTTTAGTCATTTAGTCATTCCCTCTACAGCATTTCACGAGACACACCTCTTCTGCTTAGAGAGCTTTTTTGAAACTTTTTGCTAAGGACACATATCTTGCACTACACACAACATTTAACCACCATCTTCATCAATATTCATCGTCTGTAAAGAAGCCTTCCACCAGTGATAGCCATACACCTAAAAGTTACACTACCAGAGGTAACATTGCTACATACACTGCCCACAGCACAATGTGATGTGGCCCAGGTCGCTCCCCACGCCGCACGGCTCCTCCTGTGCGCTCGTGACTCCCCCGTGCTGCCTTCCACTGCCGTGAGTTTGCCACTGGTGTACTCTCCCTGACTCTGTTCTGCTTGCTCTGTTTTGCTGCCTCTGATTGCTGACTGTATTTTTCGGTCCATAATTGTATTTTCCTGATTTCTCCCAGCGCCCCCTTTTCTTCTGTACCCCCACCGCTCTATTTTCCCGTCCCCGCTTCCTGCCACTGCTCCCCTGCGGCCCTGCCCCTTTTTCCTTCTGTGACCCGTTCCCGCCGCCCATTCGCCCCCCCATTCCCGCCTCCCAACTGCTCCTCCCTCCCACTTGGCCTTATATGGAGGACGCCGCGCGGCAGTGAGTGTGAACCTCGACCCTGCTCGCAGGCCAGGTCGCTCCCCACACCGCACGACTCCTCCTGTGCGCTCATTACTCCCCTGTGCTGCCTTCCACTGCCGTGAGTTTGCCACTAGTGTACTCTCCCTGTCTCTATTCTGCTTGCTCTGTTTTGCTGCCTCTGATTGCTGATTGTATTTTTCTGCCCATAATTGTATTTTCCTGATTTCTCCCAGTGCCCCCTTTTCTTCTGTACCCCCACCACTCTATTGTCCTGTCCCCGCTCCCCACCGCTGCTCTCCTGTGGCCCGCCCCTTTTTACTTATGTGACCTGTTCCCGCTACCCATTCGCCACCCCGCTCCCACCTCCCAGCTGCTCCCCCCTCCCACGTGGCAGTGAGTGCGACCCTCGACCCTGCTCGCAGGCCAGGTCGCTCCCCACGCCACACGGCTCCTCCTATGTGCTCATGACTCCCCCGTGCTGCCTTCCACTGCCGTGAGTTCACCGCTGGTGTACTCTCCCTGACTCTGTTCTGCTTGCTCTGTTTTGATGCCCCTGATTGCTGATTGTATTTTTCGGCCCATTATTGTATTTTCCTGATTTCTTCCATCGCCCCTTTTCTTCTGAACCCCGACCGCTCTATTTTCCCGTCCCCGCTTCCCGCCGCTGCTCCCCTGCGACCCTGCCCCGTTGTCCTCCTGTGACCCATTCCCGCTGCCCCTTCGCCACCCCGCCTCCCAGCTGCTCCTCCCTCCCACTTTGCCTTATATGGAGGACGCTGCACGGAAGTGCAGCGGACGCGAGCAGCGGGCATACCACTGGTGCGCCGGAGGCGCGCCAGAGGTGCGCCCATCTGCGCCCGTCTGCACCTGTCTGCGCCTGGACCGCGCCCAGCGCCAAGACCGCTGGTCCCCGCAACCGCTGCAACAACAGACATCTCTACGACACCAGCGTCCTCCACGCTCTCAACACCGGCCGAGACCACCGCTGCTTCCAGGCCACCCCAAAACACATGTGTATCAAAAAAGGGGTAGAGGAATCAGATCAAGAGTTGATCCTAAGGCTCAATTTACCATTCCAAGAATTTAGAATGGAAGGTCCAACATGAGTCGGAGCCCCACGTAGCAATGATTAACAAGCAAGGGACTCAGTTGTTCCTAGACGAAGAGTAATAGTAATACGGTCAAGAGGGGAAGAAAATTGATGAGGGGGTAGTGCTCAGTGGAGTGCTCCCCTGGGCATCCCATTAGTTGGAATGAATGGCCTCACACACTCTTGCGAGTGTCATGCTTCATCATCGGCCGTTGCTCCTCGTTGGGCAGGCGGTGCAATGTCCAACGGGCTCACCTCTAGGAGGGGCTCTTTATCAGAGATCTTTTTTCCAACAGCCTGTGGGTGAAGTGCAAGTGAGGGGCCAGGTAGGAGGTGGATAGTGTAGGTGGGTGTGTTAAAATATAGCAAGGGATACCGGAGAGCAATTTATTCTGGTGGTTCCCCTACTATAAGTAAAACAAGTGGGTGGCCTACGATCGCCAGAAATTAGGTTCTGTATCACGATCTAGGACTACACAGCGTTACGTGAGGTCAACATGTTTCTCGCTTCTGCGGTTATGCTGCGATTCTTCAGGACCTTATCAAATTTACATCTATCACAAAGGGAAGACCTGAAAGTGTCAACCTGTAAACATCAATTTTATAACTGTTGTACTACCTGGGCGTAACCGCTCTTGCCTGGAGGAGACAAAAGGAAGAGTTACCAAAATACAAGGACAACAATTATCCATTCTTGACCGTGAGCACACTGTGATTAGGTGAAGAGAAGTGACTCGGTGTCTGTGGCATTCTGTGAGCAGTGACCTGTAAGTATCCACTTAATTCACATGTATCACAAGTCATCTCTATCACAGTAGAAAAATAATGATAAAATGAACTAAAGTTAAATAAAATAAAATAAAACTGAACTTAAAACATGATAGCAGCAGTTATTCAATTCAAGGTGTTTAAATATTGACCCCTCTCGGATTCATTGGATACTCACCTATAGGTCAAGGAGTACAGGTGTCAACAGTACCCGGTAGGTGTGACATCAAGGGAGAGAGCCAATAGGGGTTTAATGGCTATAGGGGAGACAAAGGCACCAATATCCAGAGTTATCAGAGAATCCCCAATGTCTAAACGTTTCTTAGGAGGAATACTGACATGCAGGTGGGTAAGCAATTGTATATCATCAACTGCTTATGTAAAAGGATTGCCATATTCTTATTCAGGTATCAGAGACATAGGCACATATGTCCGACATACAGCGTGGGCATATTAAGTTCTGTTTACCAATGCCTGTGACGACGTATTGGCCCTTGCATGGTGGCTTCACCTTACATTGAGCTAGGTTCAAAATAATGGGACCAGAGGCCAGTCGCCTACAAAAGCCCCGAGCGATTTAAAGTGGTCATATGGCCAGGGGCGGTCATATGTGGTTGCCTGCGTAGCGAGGTGATCAGAGGTATAGGTGCATACATGCATCTCTTATCTCAAGCTTGGTGCACACTCTATATTAAAATCAGATGCCAGCACTACCCCTGCGTAGTCGACTGAGCAGTGAAGCAGTCAATTGTATAAAGGGACAAAGGTGCATCCAAAAACATACCACTGTATGCGTGCCAAATATTCGAGTATAGCACAGACTTATATTGCGCCATACAATGTGCCCAGTACAAACACATAATCAGAGGCCAAAGGTACCCGTTTGTAGCCGTTTAGCGCCCGCCAGTACTCAGGAAGCGGCAGGCGCGCACATCAAGTGCGAGGTGTCCGGGTCTATTGTATATAGAGACTTAGCATAACACGTGCCACAGTCTGCGTGCTGACTATTGAATTGTAGCAGAGGCTTACATTGCGTCCTACAACGTGTTCAGTTCACACACAAACCGAGGCAGAGGGTTCTCGTTTGCCGCCGGCCGTGCAGCGGCCGCCATTGCTAGGGACGCGGCGCGCACATAACATTCGAGGTGTCCAGGTCAATACACCCCGCCTGCCGCGCTAATGCGGGTCACAGAGGCAAAGCGCGCCGCCAACTTACTTCTCAGAGCCTCGGCCAGTGCTCTTTCGCCTACCCATCTCTACCGGGATCCGGATAGTACCGGGTCCCCGGTCCACTGTTGGTTATGTTGCTGGTTCAGGGCGTCACCCCAGTGACTCGTAGGTCACGTGATGCGTACTGTAAACGCGGGCGCCATCTTGGAGTCGGCACTTCCAGGCGCCTACAATATGAAGAAAAGCAGGCTGACCCACATAATGTGTTTTCTACGTAACACTCTTCATAATCATTAGGGGTGTGTGGAAACACACACAAAATTGGGTCAGTCCCCCTATATTACATGGTTTAATTAGGCACAGCTCATCCCTTTAGTAAGAAGACACTAATACGGGCGCCATATTGGAAGGGTAAAAACCGGACCCCTTCTTATGGTTAGCTCTGTGCAGCGCCATATATGCAATACAATGGTTGTTGTCTTAAAGCTTATGGAATATCCTGGGAGGACCTGTGCTGTACGGGTCCAGTAGTCCAATGGTCCACCTTAGACATAAACTAGATACAGATGCTTAGTGTGTATCAAGCGTAGGACACAGTCCAACATTGTATTTATAGACAGCTCCACGGGATGTCTTCGTTCAATCCCCGCTTGTCTGAGGATAACCTGTGTATCCAACGCTGCTCTTTGTGGAACAGGTCCTGTTTGGATCTGCTGTTGGGTGTTTCAAGGATGACCCACCAAATAGAGTCAGCAGTATGATTGTTTTCCAGGAAGTGACGGCACATCTTTGTGTTGGTCTTTTTGCATCGTATATTGCTGCGATGTTCCGATATACGAGTCTTGACCGCTCTGGTGGTCATGCCAACGTATTGTAATTCACAAGGGCACCTAATGAGGTAGATACAATTGGTGGAATTGCAATTGGTATGATTGCGGATTTCCCAAGTGAATGTCTCTGTCAAATTGATGGACTTAGTAACATTGGTAAAGGGGCAAACACTGCAGGAACCACACGGGTAATGTCCCATCACTGGTGGGAGTTGCCAGAGTGTGTTCTGTCTGCGGCCTCTACTTTGTTTTGGTCTGGTGTGTACCAGGACGTCTTTGATGTTACTGGACCTCTTAAAAGCAAACCTAGGGATCTCCAGAGTCAGCTCTCCTGTATTGAGAATTTGCCAGTGTTTCTTGACAATTCTCTTGATATCATTAGAGATTGGTGTGAAGGTTGTGACACATGTCAAGGGTATGGTCTCTTGTGAGGCTCTGATATTGCCCTCCAGGAGTGCCTCTCTGTTGTTGTTCTGTGCTCGCTTCCGAGCTTTGTAAATCTCCCTGGTGGGGTAGCCTCTTTCCTTCAAATTTCGTGCACTTCACCCACAGGCTGTTGGAAAAAAGATCTCCGATAAAGAGCCCCTCCTAGAGGTGAGCCCGTTGGACATTGCACCGCCTGCCCAACGAGGAGCAACGGCCGATGATGAAGCATGACACTCGCAAGAGTGTGTGAGGCCATTCATTCCAACTAATGGGATGCCCGGGGGAGCACTCCACTGAGCACTACCCCCTCATCAATTTTCTTCCCCTCTTGACCGTATTACTCTACAACTGAGTCCCTTGCTTGTTAATCACCCCAAAACACACCCACAGCCCATTCTCCTGCCGCACCTGCAGCTTCACCTCCGACAGAGCCACCAAACCTCCCAGGACCGAAGCCAACCACCTTTGCTGCATACTCCTCAACACCTGCTCAGCATGCAAACATGCCATTGAGCTCTGGGACCTGCTCGATACCTCCGCCCCTGGCGTGGCATTCCTGACCGAGGCCTGGTGGAACGACTCCTCGGAACCCGACATCGCCATAGCCATTCCGGATGGCTACAAGATCACCCGCAGAGACCGCACCAACAGGACTGGAGGAGGAATAGCCATCGTACACAAGTCCACCCTCAAAGTCTCCTCCCACTCAGACGACACCCTTAGTACCACCGAACACCTGCACTTCCAAATCCACACTGACCCAAACACCACCCTCAGAGGAACACTCATCTGCAGACCACACGCACCCCAGCCTCAATTCAGCGTCTCCATCGCCGACCTCGCCCTCACCCACGCACTCACCTCCATGGATTACATCATCCTCGGGGACCTGAACTTCCACCTCGAGAACAACAACGACACCAACTCCACCACCCTGATTGACAACCTCGCCAACCTCGGCCTCAGACAACTCGTCACTGATCCAACACACGCCGCCGGCCACACGCTTTACCCTATCTTCTCCACAAGCCCGCACGTCACCTTCAACCACACCATCGAACTCCACTGGACCGATCACCGATGCGTCCACTTCACCTATAAGAAGCCAACCAAACACCACTACACCAAAAAGCTGCCCTGCTGGGGCTGGAGTAAAGTCACCAAGGACCAGCTGACCACCTCCCTCGTGCAGAACCCACCCACAGACACCACGGACCCAGCCGCCGCCGCAAGCAACCTCAGCCATTGGATCAACAACTGCGCCAACACCCTCACCCCACTCAAGAAACCACCTATCAGCCACACCAGAAAGAAAGCCACCTGGTTCAGTGAAGAGCTCCAGACCTCCAAACTGACGTGCCGAAAGCTGGAGAAGAAATGGCTACCCGAACGAACACCAGACAGCCACGCAGCCCACAAGGACGCCTCCCGCAAACATCACCACCTCATCAGACTGGCCAAAAAATCATCTTTCAAGAGCCTCCTAGAAAACAACGCACACAACAGCAAAGAGCTCTTCAGCATCATGAAGGAACTCTCCAACCCCAGCGCCAACACCAACGACATTCCACCCTCTCAAGAACTGTGCGACTCACTGGCCGCCTTCTTCTACCAGAAAATTGCCAACATCCATGCCAGCTTCGACAACACGACGGTCCCCACCACACGGGACTACACCACCCCAGCGAACACCACCCACGGCAACTTCCTAACCTCCTGGACCAACGTCAACGACGACAAGACACGCAAGATCATGAACTCCATCCACTCCTGATCAACATCAGACCCCTGCCCACACCACATCTTCAACAAAGCCGACACTGCCATCGCCCCCCAACTGCGGAAGATCATGAACATCTCCCTGGAGACTTCCACCTTCCCGGAAAGCTGGAAACACGCCCAAATCAATGCCCTCCTGAAGAAATCCAAAGCGGATCCCAAGGACCTCAAGAACTTCCGGCCCATCTCACTGCTCCCATTCCCGGCTAAAGTCATCGAGAAAGTCACCAACGCACAACTGACCCACTACCTCGAAGACAACAGCATCCTAGACCCGTCCCAGTCCAGATTCCGAAGAAACCACAGTACCGAGACAGCCCTCATCGCAGCCACAGACGACATCAGGACTCAACTAGACAACGGAGAAACATCGGCCCTCATCCTCCTGGACCTATCAGCCGCATTCGACACAGTCTGCCACCGCACACTAAAGGAACGCCTCCAAGAAGCCGGAATCCAGGGAAAAGCCCTGGACTGGATCACTTCTTTCCTCTCCGGCAGTACACAGAGTGTACGCCTCCCCCCTTCCGCTCCAAAGCCACCGACATCATCTGCGGCGAACCCCAGGGATCATCCCTCAGCCCAACGCTGTTCAACATCTATATGGCCGCCCTCACACAGATCGTTCGCCGACACCACCTCAACATCATCTCCTACGCCGATGACACCCAGCTGATCCTCTCCCTTACCAAGGACCCGACCACCGCCAAAACAAAGCTCCACGAGGGATTGAAAGCCATCACCGAATGGATGAGGAACAGCCGACTGAAGCTGAACACGGACAAGACGGAGGTCCTCATCCTCGGACCTACACCCTCAGCCTGGGACGACTCCTGGTGGCCGACCGCGCTAGGAACAGCACCTACCCCCACCGACCCCGCTCACAACCTGGGAATCCTCCTCGACTCCTCCCTCACCATGGCGAAGCAGGTCAATGCCATCTCCTCCGCCTGTTACAACACCCTCTGAATGCCCTGCAGGATCTACAAGTGGATCCCCACCGAAACAAGAAGGACTGTGACCCAGGCCATCGTCAGCAGCAAGCTAGACTACGGCAATGCACTTCACGCAGGCATCCCGGCCAAACACCTACGCCGACTACAACGCATTCAAAATGCCTCCGCCCGACTGATCCTCAACATCCTCCACCGCAACCACATCACCCCCCACCTGAGAGATCTTCACTGGCTCCCCATCGAAAAGAGGATCACTGTCAAGGTCCTCACCCATGCACCCAAGGCCCTCCACAACACCAGACCAGCCTACCTCAACGACCGACTCAGCTTCTGCACCCCCACCCGCCATCTCCGCTCCGCCAACCTCACCCTCACCACAGTCTCCCGCATCCATCGCACGACCTCCGGTAGCAGATCTTTCTCCTTCATTGCCGCCAAGACTTGGAACTCCCTCCCCACACACCTACGGCAGACCCAAGACCTCCTTACCTTCAGAAGACTCCTCAAGACCTGGCTCTTCGAGCAGTAGCAGCCCCCCCTCACGGGTAAGTAGTGCGCTTTATAACTACACTGATTGATTGATTGATTGTAATACGGCACAGGGGCAGTAACATGCATAGAAAATGAACACACGAACACAGATAGATAGTGGAAGTGGGTATGGGCATGTGCGCTCAACACCTTTTTATTACCAGGGTCAAATATCCAGTGACGTCTGTGGTGGATGCGTGTGGAGTCAGTGCAAACCATTCCTCAGGGAATAGTTGCGGCTATCAACTACAAAAGTAATCACTGGATCACACACAGACATTCAATAATAAAAAAATCAATCGTTTGTGCTGCAGTAAGGTAGGGACAGTAGATGTGAAATAATACAGAAAAATATTCTATTGTAAAAGAAACACAACTTGTGGTATACTGAGACACAATTAATAGACCTGAGATAATACACAAAAAGATTGTATCATAAAGGTTCGATCAGTTCTAGTGGACTCAGATAGCCTCATCAAAATCATTCAGCATGTCGACAGCCAGCAATAATGTGTGCTGTAGATGGCCTGGCCGTTCTAGGAGTAATATCTGTTGCCATCAACACAACATCATTTGCAATAGCAACTTAATATAAATTGTGAAGACTGGTGTATACAGCGTAGGCCAGAGAGTGCGATCAGTAAGGGCCCACAGCTACGTAAGGTGGAATTCAGTTACACAGTTTGTCATACGCAAGTAACAAAAAGCGTGTCTGGAGCCTGTAATAATACGTACACAAACAACAATAACAAACTTCAACTTCTGACATCCTCAATCATAGAATCAAGACCCCGTTTCACTGTTCGAACCTGCTGTACCACAATGTACTGAACCAACTAGTGTCAACGAAACACAATAATCATGTCCAGCAGTTAGCTATGCAAGCACAGAGTCTGATGTACCTCAATGGAGGGAGTTCTATCAAAACCAAGCAGCAAGTAATGTCAGACATCTTCCATTGTAGAATAAAGACACCATTCCACTGTTCGGACCTAGAGTTGCTTGCACCTGGTCAAAGGTAGTACCTTAATCTCCCCTCTCAGATGAAATTCTAACATCCTCCATTGTGGGATCAGACACCGTTCCACTGCTGGGACCTACAGTTCATTGCGCCTAATCAGAGGGGGTACACAAAAATTATCACACACTTTATCTTCTGACATCCTTAATGTTAAATTTGGGGGTCTCTAGTTGGCACAGGTAGGTACTTGTGACAAATAGGGACCCTTGCCTCTAGTCAGGATAAGGGGATTATACTCCTAAATAACCCCTGCTCACCTCCTTGGTAACTTGGCATGAGCAGACAGGCTTATCTCAGAGGCAGTGTGTAAAGCATTTGTGACCACATACAGTAACCCATTAACAACACTACAGATGGACACCACACAAGGTTTTATTTAAAAAATAAGTATACTTTATATAGAGTTACCATAAGACCATAAACGACAAAAATGCACAATACTATTACTTTAAGATGGTAGATTTAGCTTAGTTAAGTTCAGTTCTTAGGATACGACCCTTTGCTTCAATGTACCTTAGGTTGCGTTGCGCTTCCATGACAAGCAATGTTGCAGAGAGGGAAATGCGACAAAGTTCAAGTACAAAGAAATAAAGACGTGAAGATCTTCCAGATGCGGCACGCTTCTCCGGGGATGTGAGAAATTTCTCGATTCGATGCATGGACTGAAGCGCCGACACCCTTTTCCGCGATGCGACGGCAGCAGCTCCACTTGTGACAGTCTTCTCCCACAATTGGTGAAGCTTCCGCACGATGCGACAACTACAGCGGCGACTTCCACGATGCGACGGTAGCTTCTCGGAGATGCGAGGCGCTTCTCTTCGATGCGGTGCAATGTGACACCCACCCTTGGAGTTGCGACGGCAGGCACAGCGACGGTGACACGCTCTGACCTAGTTGCAAGGCTCTTCTCTCGATGCGGTGCAATATGACAGCTACAGCGGCGACACCCTCCTTCGGCGTTGCAACGGCAGCGACACGCTTCCTCTCCAAGCGGCATGCTTCTCTTGATGCGGTGCAGTGCGACAGTTCCAGCAGTGACACCCTCCTTCGAGTTGCGACGGCAGGCACAGCAACACGCTTCTTCTCGATGAGTTGCGCTTCCAGCTCCATGTGACACGCAGTTCCTCAGAACGCCTAAAACAGCAGCAGGCACTTCCAAAATAAGTCTGGGGAGCAGGGGGTTTAAGTCTGTTGTCCCTGAGACTTCAGCAGGAGGCAAGCTCTTTACCAAGCCCTTGTAGATCCTTCACAAGTTGAAAGTAAAGTGCACAAAGTTCCTTTCTCCTTCCTTTGGCAGTAAGGCAACCACTGCAGGCCAATACCCTAAGCAGCACTTTAGCTTAGGAATAGTCTCTCTTCTTGTAGTCCAAAGTGATCTAATCTCATGGGATCAGGCTCCCAATATTTATACCCCACAATCCTTTGTTCTCTGAGGGGAGAGGGGCCTTTGCCCAGTCCAAACCAGTTCTGAAGCACTCTGTTGACCAGACTTCTCCTTCCCTTTCACAGTGCAGGGCAGAAACATCAGACGCCCCACAGGAGGTAGAGCCAGCATTGTCGAAGGCAAGTACAGTACAGGAGCACTCTGTTTACAGGACTCCTTCTCTTCTTTCAGTGTGCAGGGCAGAGACTTCAGCCACACCCCAGGAGGTGGAGCCAGCATTGTGGAAGGCAGGCGCACCCCTATTCAAGGTTCAGGTGCAACTCCTCCCACCCATCTAGATGCAGATCTCTCTATTGTCCACTGGGCTGACTCATCCTGTCTCTTGGAATACCCCAGCCCTGTCACTCACAAAACCAGACTAAGAAATACACAACCTAGCAGAGGCAGGCTTGAAAGGTTAGACAAGCAAATACCTACCTTCTAAAATTGGTATTTGCAAACACAGAATGTTAAAACTAACTTCACTAAAAGATGAGTTTATCATTCTGAGTTCAGGCATACTAAACTCGAATTACTACCATGTTCTCTGAGTCAGTTAGGATTTTAAAATATAATAATTCTAACAGCCCATTCTGGCCTATGGAGAACAGGTAGCCTTGCAATAGTGAAAAACGAAAATGGCTGTAATTCACTATTAGGACATGCCACACACACCAGGGCTTGTCCTACCTTATACTTACAATGCACCCTGCCCTTGGGCCTACCATAGGGCTGACTGATATGAAGAAAAGGGAAGGTTTAGGGACTGGCAAATGGGTGCACTTGCCCAGTCAGCATGACAGTAAAAGACTGCACGCAGGTTCTGCAATGGCAGACCTTAGACACATTTTACAAGCCCACCAGCAGCATATGGATTTACACGCCCTGGGCATACTCAGTGCACTAGACTAGGGTCTGACAAGTAAAGCAAATAGTCAAACATGGGACCACTGATTAATATATCAATTTACAATAGGGAGCACTTGCACTGTGGCACTGGACAGCAGTGGCACAGTGCCCAAAGCATCTAACACCAGCAAAAATACATGAGACAACAACAAAAATTGGAAGGGATACCCACACCAATGGTGCCAGGTCTAACACTTAATCATAGAATCCACACCTTGTTTAACTATTCAGACCTGCTGTACCATGGTGTAGTCCACCAACTGCAGTCAACCAAAGCCATTAATCATGGGCAGCAGTTAACTACGGAAGCACAAAGTCTGATGCACCTCAACAGAAGGACCTCTTTTAAAATCAACCTACACATAATATTGGACATCGTCCATTGTGGGATCAAGACACTGTTCCACTGTTGGGACCTAGACTTGGTTGCACCTGGTCCACTCTCAGATGCAGTTCTAACATCATCCATTGTGAGATCAAAACACCGTTCCACTGTTGAGCCATAGAGTCGGTTGCACCTGATCGGAGTGGGTATACAGAAATCATCACAAACTTTAACTTCTGACATCCACAAACATAGAATCAAGACCCTGTTTCACTGTTCA
Organism: Lissotriton helveticus; assembly: GCF_964261635.1. Classification (NCBI taxonomy): domain Eukaryota; kingdom Metazoa; phylum Chordata; class Amphibia; order Caudata; family Salamandridae; genus Lissotriton; species Lissotriton helveticus. The sequence continues at coordinate 1,582,307,279 of NC_136059.1, read as the reverse complement.
GACTTGCTGTACTGCGGTGTAGTCCAGAGACTGCAGTCAACCAAACCCAATAACCTAGGGTTGGTTGCACTTGGTCAAAGGCGGTACACAGAAATTATCACAGACTTTAACTTCTGACATCCTCAACCATAGAATCAAAACCCCGTTTCACTGTCGGACCTGCTGTACTGCATTGCAATTTCAACTTCATGCATAGCAAAGGCTGCTTCATTTTCCAGTATTGGTCATCCAAGAAGATCGTCACTACATGGACCACTAGTTTTACTATCTTGAGAACTTTCATTACTAATTTCAGATGTGATAGTCTTTTTCTGTTCAACTTCTTCATTCAACAATTTTAAATATATAGCAAAAATTGTACATGCAACGCTACCTTTACATGTATTTCAAGAATCTTCATAACAGTCAGTCTCCAAGTAATTCACTTTCACTACACCATGGCTTAAACAGTTGCAGAAGTGCTAAATAGTAAAATTCTCGCTTATCTAAAGTTTCACAACTAACTTTCTTATGGTTTATGAAATTACTCTTTGCATGTTTTACTAAACAACCATGACATCCAACTACTACATATTTTCCTTCTTTTACATTCTGTTTAACATTTCTTTTCAGGCTGTAATGTTGAAGTATCTCATTCAGACATTGCTGTTCCAGATGTTGACTCCTTTTCGGTTAGTATGTGTCCAACATATTAGTTTTAAGATTGTCTGTACTGTCTGTTTCATTTACTGCTAACTCTTCAATTTCGATTTCAACACTCTATTTCATTTGTAGGCAAGACCTAAACTTACCCAAATGATTCCTTGTGACTTTGAATTTAAACTTGAAGAGCACAAGCGGTCTGAACATTCATACAATCCAATATCTCAGTGGGAAAGCATTTTCAAAGTAAAGCTGTACAATTCTTTACTAAGGCTTTTCTCTTGTGCAATTTCTTCCCACATTTCTTTCATCTCTATTTTTTCAGATTTTGTTATGTATGATGTAACATAACATGCAACATCAATTTAGTTATCTGCAACATACTGAATGTCCATGTTCGCATTCCACATTTTTAAAATGACTGGATTGCAATCATTGATATACTTTGACACTTCTGTTCTTTTTAACTTGTAGTTATTCTTTGGGGATTTTCGAGTTATTGTGTGCATTACAAAAAAAAAAGAATTTACTCTTCCTTTACAAATGACTGGATAGGAAAAACCAAACCGACATCTGGGGTAAAATTTTCCTTTAGACTTGTATTTTCTTCTGCAATACTTTTAACAACGGTGACGTTGGAAATATAAAACTTGCAATCTCAAGCTTCTATCTCCTTCTTCTCTTGGTATCTCACATGTCACATACTATTCAATGAAAGACAATACTGTTTCAGCAGAATCATTTCCAAATGTATGTTCATCCTTGATCCATGTATATGAGATGCACCTCTTGCTTGATACTCCTTTCTCCAAAAGAAATCGGTAACCTCTCCAAGAGGTGTATTCTTTTTATTGCAGATAAAATACATCATAGCTTGAAACTTATCATTAAAATATCTGCACACATTTACAGGATCCAATGAACACAGTTCACCACAAGTCTTTATTTCAACATTTTTTATATTGGAATTCGCTTCTCTTTGAAACTCAAGCAAATCTTCCCATGCATACTCTGCACAGCTAAGTGTGACAAACCATGTTGGTGTACCTACGTTTCGTAACATACACTTGAGTTCTTCATGACGACAATACCAATACTCATTTGTTCCGCATTGACATGCCATCAAACTGTTTCTTGAACTTTCTCCACAAATTCTTTCGCAGAAAGAACTTATTGATGAACTTGAGTTTTAAGTATGTGGTTCACTGCATACGACAGAGAAGACAGATCACTCAAACAAAAGGTGAAATATGTATGAAATGCACTGTCGAAATCTAGGATCATCAAAATATAATATGAAATTTGAAGTGATCAAATTCAGAAAATGGACAAGTCAAGGACTAAAGATATTTATGAACATTACACAATATTTCCTTTGCATTCAAAAGAAGTAATGGGAAGCAGCATTGAGTTATTTGAAATGAAAAAAGCACAGAGAACTCCAATGAGTGTATGGGAGAAAAGCTTGGAAGGTCATTGTTTTCCACAGCTGTTTCCAACAGGAGAAGGTGGACGGTATAATGATCGACCTGCACAGATTGCAGCTTCAATATATCGGTCAACAAGATTCATCTTCTAAACTTATTACCTGTTCACCCACATTTACAGTTTTGTAATAAATATTGTTCTCTATAAGATATAAGGTAGCCTTTTCAACTTTATTAACACCCACAAATGATTGCCATATTTTCCGACTTTTTGTTTACTACACCATTTACTAGAATGACTACTGCCTAATTTTCCTCTTTCACTCCAGCAATAGTTTCAATATTTTTCTTAAAATCCAAAGGTAAGTACACCACTCTTCCTTCAAACCTCTTTACAAATCGACTAGTGGCAGTTTACCTGTTTTAGGCTCCATCCGAATGATAGTTTGAAAAGAATGAACAGATTGAATTAGAACAGACTCATATGTATTCAATTCTGCCAGTTCCTCCGGAATAGCTACTAATTTTAAGTTATTATGTATGCTCTAAAATGCATTTTGTTCTCTTTGAATTTGTTGTAACAATATTTACATACACGTTGATCAATACCTAACTCAAATACACCTTCCACTAGCAAGTAAATTGCAAATTCTATCCACTTACCATTGTTCTCCTTTTCACTTTTCAAATACAAATCAGCATTCCTACTTTGACTTTAATAATGGGTACGTCGACAACAAACACAAACATAATTTCGTATTTCAGACCATACTACATTAAACTTTCCAATTTCTTCTTCAAACTGATCAGTGCTAATCACTTTCCCATCTCCTCCAACATCTGTGATTGTCAAACTTTCACTTTCTATGAACTGCTCCTCTGAACCAAAATATTGCATTTCAATATCATCACGCTTTTTTTGAACAACTAATAAAGAAGCCTATAAAAGACTTGTACTCAGTTCACTTAAAAATAATGTAGGACTTTTCACATAGTACACTTTCCTCACGAACTTCCGCATTTCTGAATGACGTACTGCTAACATCCTCAACTGATAAAAAACACTTTTACAAACTTTTCTTGAAAGACAAGCCAGAGAATGCCCATACTTCTCAGTATATTTTCTTACATGAGATGGATCTAGTCCTTGTAACAACTTAAACTTCTATTTAATACTTTCTCTTCAAAATCACAATGAATAACTTCTGTTTTTAATTGAAAGCACTATCCACTATACTTTCAATACACTCTTTGAATTGAAACACTTTCCTTTTATATTTGCAGCATGTTTTCATTGTATTCTAAACGGCTCTAGATCAAAAAAGTCTCTGAAGAATTTCATTAAATTGCTTTTGTCTCGGAGTAACAGATACTATTTCTTTATCATGTTTCCTTTTCCTGGTATTTGAAATTGAACTCTGCTTCACCTTACTTGAAAAATTCTTCTTTTTCTTCTTGTTTGATCTTTTTTTCATTAATTGTTCATAATATTTTTTTTCACAAACTATCTTGCAATTATAGTAGAACAAACTGTTTCTGTACTACTCCATTTTTTTTTCTAATTGGCTAATTGAAGATTTTGCCTTTTTCTGAAATATATGTTTCTTCCCTTTTCTGTTTCTTTTTTACTTCTTCTCGACATTTCCAAATTTGAATCCAAAACGAAATCATTTTCCGAAAAACAAAAAATAGATTAAATTATTTTTCACATTTGTTCACTATGTTAAAATAATAACATACAATTACAACTTCCACTAACGACTTCCACACCCAGTGCTGCAACGTGATGGAGCACGACAGAGGAGCACTAGGATGACAAGTAGTGCCATAAAACATACAGCAATTATTTATTTAATTATTTACATACACCTTTGCAAGTTATATGTAACTGCACTACCTCGTACTTTTCACCTCTCAGCCGCAACCCACCACCCCACAGCACTCTCTCTGCAACCCACCACAAACAACTTTATAGTTAGTATTTTTTAAAATTTTAATCTATGTGCTTAGGATGATATTATCAACTAAACAGCATACACAAAAATTACCATTATTAGCCTACAATTTTATCTACAACTTCCCAAACATAGCACTGCATCCCGGGATTTAAGTGCACTGCAGTGAGACTGTGAGAGCATGCACATTATTCACTACTTAGAAGTGCAGACATAATGCCAGGTGACTCGCATTGTAGGAGAAGGGAAATCCATTAAAAAGGCACATTTTCTCTCAGAGTTTCCCTTCTCTTTTTGCATCGCAGCAGCAACATCATCGTGGGGTAATTAGCAAACAGACCACCAGGTTATCATCGCCCATTGCCCCGGACTCTCAGATGGCTTACCGGGCGCACACACGCAGCCGCACCTGAGTACTTCACAGGTCTTCAAAAGATCATTTTTTGTTAAAGATGACCTATTTTTCACCCCTTTTTACAACCCCTATATCCGCACTCTGCCCATTGCTGAAAGCATTTGGCTCCCCCGACATTTCGCTCTGGTTGCGCCTCTGGAAATGACCACAAGCAGGCAACTCCAGCACAAAGCTGATCTGACCTTACACACTCTCTTGTTTAGTGCTACGAAAACACTCGCTTTGCCTGGCTTACTTAGTTCGCACAGCCCCTCTTTAATATGAACATAAAAGCTTGCCAATTACTTTTGTATTTCTACACTGTGCTTCACATGGAAATATAAAACTCAAGGTACTCACCACCCCAAATTAGGTCTCTGGTATACTTTCTCAAATGTAAGAAGTACAGATATTCAGTATGTGTCAGTCACGGCCACTTTAAAAACAGTGTACCTATATACAACTCGACAAAACATTATGTTTCTAAATTAACGTCTTACACTTAAAAGCTCCTTTACATTTCTTTTGCTAGATGTACCTTTGTTTAAAACACCACCAGAGAAGGGTGGTGAAGTATGTTCCACAAAGAGCAACTTAAAGCTTTGTTATTCTTTATAAAAATAAATCTGACTGTCAATACTTTTCGCAAGCCTTTTCGACCCCTTAAGAGGCTGGGTGTATGAGTATAATACATTGTATTTAGGATCAGGGTGGACGATGCATGAATATAAGAACGTATAGTTGAATAAAGGGTGAGTGCAGATGCATCAATGCATAGATGCATAGATGGATGTATCAATGTATGGATGGATGGAAGAATGAATGAATACAGGGACCAGTACTTACAATAAACGGGTGGGCTGATAGATGCTTAGGATTGGTTCTGGGACAGATGTATCTATGGATATATAGGCGTATGGCTGCATGAATGGCACTGTGCTTACAATGGGCGAGTGGGCTCATAGATGCTTAAGATAAGTGAAGGAGCAGATGTATGTATGTATATAAGTAGGAATGTAAGCATCAATTAAAAGATGTTTTGATGGCGCAGTGTTTAGGATGGATGGATGCTGGGCTTTAATTGGGCCGGGTCTTAGGACCGGCACTTATATTCAGGGAGCCTCCAAACGGGTCTCTATCGGGCTCTATTTTCGGCCCTCGCAAACATAGTCAATTTCTTTTTTTTTTTTTGCCCTGCAGTGAGGGCATGCTCATCGATGTATGGATGCTCATTTTGTTCACTACTGAGAACTAGAGACATCATGCTAGGTTACCCATGTTGTAGAAGGAACGTAGGATAATTGGAAAGGATTTTCTAAAGCACATCCCTTTAAGAGCTTTGCCCCCCCTTTTAGAGCACCCCCACTTTTTTCTCCCACTTAGAACCCTAACTACACCATAGTAAAAAAGGAACAGTGTACGCTTCCATTCAAATCTACAATGGCACCAAGTTTCATAATTTTCCATCAACCCTATCATCGTTTCTACCACAGTACAAGAGTGTCAATCAGCACGAAGATTTCTAATCCACAGAAATGTTGCGTAATTTCTGTAGCTGTCTGCTGGAACACTCATCACCAAAAGGTATTAAACATGGGAATTTGCCAGAAAAACATATGCCATACCATACAGCGATTCATAAATGGGCCCACTGCCACTGCACCACCCTCTTCCCCATCCTTCCTTAACCTTACAAAATCAAAGAAAGAGCCACACCAAACCTAGTAGAGACACTATATCAATACAAGAACTTAATTTCAACAACTGTCTGCCGGAAGGCTCATGAGCAAAGCGTATTAAAACATGCACATTTGCGGGTAAAACATATACCATGCCATAGGGCACTTTATTAGTGTTCCCAGTAATACTACATCACCTTCAGTAGCTCAACATCTGCACGTTACTAAATTCTATCTTTCAATCAGCAACATAACCACCTCCCCACACCAACCCCCGCCCTTCCTTAACAGTACAAAATCAAATAGAAACCCCCACCATTCCTAGTAGTGCCTCTATACTCATACACAGGCTTAATTTTAACTGGTGTGTGCCGGAACACTTATCAACAAAAAATATTCAAACAGGCAAATTGGCGGGAAAAACATAAACCATCCCATAGCATGGTTAATAAATGGGCCAAGTGAAACTACATTACCTTTACTAACTACACATGCCAACGTTACAAATGTTCGTAATATAAACAGCCACAAACGCACCTCCCCCACCCCCATCCATGCCCATGTTTAACCTTACGAAATCAAACAACGAGCACCAGCACTCCCGTTACTGCCACTATATCCATACATAGACTTAATGTCAACAGGTGTCTGCCGGAACGCTCATCAGCAAAAGCTATTAAAACCTTCAATTTTGCAAATCAAACATACACCATACCATAAGACATTTTATAAATATTCACAGTACCACTACACCACCTCAACACCCGCCCTTGCTTAACTTTACGCACTAAAAGAAAGAGCCCAAGCAAACGTAGAAGCTCCATATCACCTTTAGTAGCTCGACATCTGCACATTACTATATACTGTGTTTCAATCAACAACATACCCACCTCCCACACACCCACCCCACCCTTGGTTAACCGTACGAAACAAAACAGAAACTCCCACTATTCTCAGTAGCACCACTATACCCATATACAATGTTAATTTTAACAGGTGTCTGCTGGAACACTTATCAGCAAAAGCTCTTAAAACCTGTAATTTTGCAACTCAAACGTACACCATACCATAAGACGGTTTATAATTAGTCACAGTACCACTACACCACCTCAACAACCGCCCTTGGTTAATTTTACGCAATAAAAAAAGAGCCCCAGCAAACGTAGAAGCGCCACTATAGCCACACAGAGGCTTAATTTCAACAGATGTCTCCCGAAACGCTCATCAGCAAATGTATTAAAAAATGCAAATTTGCGATTAAAACTTATCCCATGCCATACGGCGCTTTAAAAGTGCTCCCAGTGGTACTATATCACCTTTAGTAGCTCGACATCTGTACGTTACTATATTCTGTGTTTCAATTAGCAATATAACCATGTCCCCCACACCCAGCCCTGCCCTTGGTTAACCATATATAATCAAACAGAAACCACCATCATTCTCGTAGCGCCACTATACCCATATACAATGTTAATTTTAACAAGTGTCTGCTGGAAGACTTATCAGCAAAAAGTATTCAAACATCCAAATTGGAGGGTAAAACATAAACCATCCATAGCACGGTTTATAAATGGGCCCAGTCGAACTACACAACCTTTACTAGCTAGACATATATATCTTACGAAATTCATTTAAACACACTGTAGAGTTTATAGTAGGGGACGGGGAGAGTAAACAAAGTTCTAATTCCCAAACATTTGATATACCATCCCTTTACTGTATCTATATTAAAGACATTAAATGGAATGAATAAATTGATGAGAGTCTCAAAAGGGATAGTGCAGATCAGCATCTGTAAAACCGGGACCACTTCAACACCTACATATATCCAGCACAGGGACACAGCCTAACAAATAGTATCACTTAAAATCACATGTAGTTCTCTAAAGTCAACAAAGTCATACAGAAAATATACTGCACATTTTCCTTTTCTTAATCTCTCACACATTTACAAAACATCTCTTCTAAAGAAGCACGCCCCAACCACTTCTATTCCATAAGAACAGACAATAATTAATACATTTACTACCATATATTTTAGTATATCTACCTTTTCATTAATCACTAGTAAGAAACTACCAAAACTATTAACTATATCCAAATGCAAACCAGAAACCATGTTCATATTATATCTCAACCTAGGATCACATGATTCAAACTATGTGTACATATAAAAGGAAAGTATCACTTTTCCTATCTCCATCTCCTCTCCATGTAATCTCCAAACACTATAGACAGCCTCACAGTACAACAACATACTTTGACTTACATTCAAATCTACCTCTCAGTTGCAAAAATGAGACCACAACCTGCCCACATAACATTTCTGGGTTTCGCTTTATAGCTTTTTACTTAATAATACTTACATCTCCTACCACCCCCCAGCCCCACTATTTCCACCAAAAGAATAATTTGCAAACATGCAACATTTTGTTTATTTCCCCGAATACATTACAAACCCAAATTAACGCTGTACCTCATTTTCAAAACCATACAGTCCTATAAAGATGACAAACTACACTTCTTGGTGAAAAATACCTAAACATATATAAAGTACTTATTTAACTATTGCTCAAATGTTATGCATATTTTATAACCAATATCAAACACCACACTTTACTAACACTATATTACTTTGAAATAAAAAATACTTTCAAAATTAAAAAGATCACCTCAAATACTTAATCACTACTACAAAACACATTACACACCTTGTTCATTTCTAACTCACCTTTGAGGTTGTTATCCAGATTTCAAATGTCACACACACATACAATTCTTTTTTTGTCACATAGTACATGTAAAGCACTGATTTAATCAAGAATGGAACCCAGAATGGCACAATTTCTCTGTCGCTCCACACATAAATACATGTAAGGAACAAATCAGAATACTTCATTCCTTCAACGACATTCCAAAACTTATCTCCATTGGTTAATTTTTAATTTTCCATATGGAAAGCTACTTAATATTCTGCAAGTTCAACCTATTTTATCACCACACTTTCTGAAACATTCTACGACACCTGCAGGTTAAAAGTTCATCATTTTGTTTTGTAACCTAACGATATACTTTTGCAACATTTTATTGAACATTTAAAGGCACATGCAGGTTAAAAGTTCACAATAGGGGTCAGTAGTTAATCAGCTTTATCCCCAACTCCAGCTGCACCTCAGCTTACACCCCTAGCGCCATCATACCTGTAGGAGTCAGTGCTTTCCACTTTCCAAATACCAAATTCATTTCATACACACAAATTTACCTTCGTACTTCCTATATAACACCCCCTAAGCACCATACAAAAGTTATAATGTTCGAAACAAAAGTTCCTCCGAGTAGGTATAACTACATGCTGACACTACTTGGACAGATGTGCCACAGCGGCCAGGGCACATGACTTCACAGCATATGACACACAGTTTAGGATCACTCTTTCACCCCCAACTCCGGCAGCACCTCACCTTAGCAGCATAAGACTCTAGACACCACCTCACATATTTTCCATACCCCAGGACTTTCAGACCAGTACGGGTCAGTAGTTTGTCCTAGTAGTTATAAACACATGCTGACACTACTTCCACAGCTGTAGAGCAGCGGCCACGGCACATGACTTCACAGCCTAAGACACACAATTTGAGCTCAATCTTTAATCCCCGAGTCCCGCACCAGCTCACCTTAGCAGCATCAGATTCTAGGCAATACCTCACTTAATTGTCGGAGCCTAGCACTTTCAGACCTGTAGGTATGAGTAGTTCTCTGTGCTCCCCCCGTATAGCAAACCCAAAATACCCCACATAGGTTACAGTGCTCCTACCCTCCTCTTTCCTACTTTCTTTGCCCTTTTCTTCCCTTACTCGCATCAACAGAATCACAAAATGGCCACCAGCACTTCCTAGTTCCATGAGTCTCTAGACAATACCTCACATATTTTCTGTACCCAGGACTTTCACACCAGTACGGGTCAGCAGTTCATGATAGTAGGTATAAACACATGCTGACACTACTTCCACAAGTATAGCGCAGCGGCCACGGCACATAACTTCACAGCATAAGACACACAGTTTGGGCTCACCCATTAATCCCCGAGTCCCGCACCACCTCACCTTATCAGCATCAGACTCTACGCAATACCTCACTTAATTTCCATAGCCCACCACTTTCACCCCGCTAGGGGTGAATACTTTGCTTCGCATCCTCTCTATAGCACACCCTAAACACCCCACAGAGGTTACAGTGCTCCTACCCTCCTCTTTCCCACATGTTTCAACATTTCCCCTTACTCACATCAACAGAGTCACAAAATGGCAGCCAACACTCCTAGTTGCATCCGCTCGCACCACTCGCAGCCAATCAGCAGCAAGCTTGTGCTCGTAACGCCTCAGCCAATCAGATGGCAGAATTCCCAAATTTCAATATCTGTAAATTTTGATATTTCTCAAAAACCACTGAACGGATTTACACCAAATAAACAAAAGTGTGCTTTCTAGAGCAAAGCCAAATTTGGGGTAATTCTGTTTACCTGTTTGACCTATAGCCTTGTCTAAATTTTCCTATGGAAATGAACACAGTGAAAACATGTTTTGGGACCCTCCCTTTTTTCTCTACCCCCCTTGATGAATCACCTCCAAACTTTCAACATAGGAGCTGATATCAACAAAGAATTCGTTTTGCGAAGATTTATCAATCGGCGCCAAAGTTATTGGGAGTATAATGTTGCGAATTTCCTATGGTAACTAGGTCCTAACTATAACTACCTACTGGTGACCGCCAGTAGGTATATATATATATATATTCACTGAAAAAACCATAGGTTTGACACCAGTTATAGTTAGCTGGAAATTTTACTGACATAAAACCATTGAAATTCCCACGTTATAGTTAGTTGGACTCACTATAACTTGCGCGCCTGCAATGCACTGCTGATGACGTCACATATTACATCACTCATGACATGGTCAGTGACATCACTCATGACATCACTGATGACACCATCCAGTGAATGTGTGTCTTTCTGAAAAATAAATATGTTTTATATATGTTTATGTAAAGGTCTGTATGGTTTGGTGGGGGTATTACTTAACACATAGATGCATCAATGACTGACTCACTGTTTGTATGTGTTTTGAAGACAGCATATGTGCAGGACTGTATGGGTGGATGAGTGTGTATATGTGTGTGTGTTTGTGAGTGAATGACTGTCTCACTAGTGTCTTTATCAGTAACTACATATGTTTTAATCTAGTATATGTGAGTATTGATGTATATAAGTGAGTATATGTGAGAGTGAGAGATTGTAAGAGTTCCTGTTTAAATAAGTATGTGTTTCTATAAGTGATTGTTTAAGAGAGTAAGTATGTGTCAGTTTCCTTAGAAGTAAGGTGGTAGTGTGTAAATAGCTGTATATGCAAATAAATGGATGTTCAATAGTTTATTTGCATGTGTGAGTATATGTGTGAGTAACTTTTGGATGACTGTCGGTGTGTAACAGAATGTATAGGTGGATCACTACATATGATGAATGAGTGACTATATAGAACTGTTGGTGAATGAGTGGATGTGTATATAGATGGTGGAATTACTGAATTGGTTGTTGTAACTGGTATGGGTATCTCCAGTTTTTTTGAAAATTTTAGTTTCTATTTTTGAATATGTGTTTCAAGGGTTACATTACACTGAAAGGAGGTCTGTCACTCTGTCACAAGGATGGTGTCATCAGTGATGTCATGAGTGATGTCACTGACCATGTCATGAGTGATGTAATATGTGACGTCATCAGCAGTGCATTGCAGGCGCGCAAGTTATAGTGAGTCCAACTTACTATACCGTGGGAATTTCAATGGTTTTATGTCAGTAAAATTTCCAGCTAACTATAACTGGTGTCAAACCTATGGTTTTTTCAGTTAATTTAATAGGTTTTTTAATGCTAATTCCTAACTATAACTGGTGTGAAACCTATGGTTTTTTCAGTGAATTTCATAGGTTTTGTAAATGCTAATTCCTAACTATATATAGGGCCTCAAACCTATGTTTTTTTCAGTGAATTTCAAAGGTTTTTTGACAGCAAATCTCTATAGCTATGAAATATAATATTTTTTATAATGAATTTTATATTGTATATTTATGTAATACTATTTTTTGTATGTATATTTTTCCTTTTTTTTTTTTGCCCTGGAGCGCTCCCGGTGCGCTTACCGGTGAGCGCACCGGTAAGTGCAGTGTTGCGGCGCGCCGAGGTGCGCGTACCGGTGAGCATCCCGTTAGCGCTATTGCCGCAAATGAAAACATCATTGTGTCGTATCGCGAAGCCGCGTGATGCGTCTTATGACGCACAGCGTAAGCGCACCCGGAAGCGCCCGAGCGCATACGATCGCGCAACGTAAGCGCCCCCAGGCGCGCCCCGGGGCACGTAGCGTAAGCGCGTCGGGTCATGTGACCTGAAAATAACACTTTTCATTGGTTCAGAACAGTTTTTTTTCCAAATGATGAAAGCCCCCACCTTTTTTCCTCATTCTCACTTTGTACTTTGACTGAGGAAGACCTGTTTCTAGTAAGTTAGAAATGGCTACAGTATCAGCAGCAGCAGGAGCATCTCAACCACCCCCACCACCACCTCCACAAGGACCACCACAACACCCCAGTGGTGGTGAAGAAGAAGAGGAGGAGGAGCAGGAGGAGGAGGAGGAGAGGCAGTTCCTGCCTGAAGATAATACCCCCTATAAACCGAAGGAGCACATTGTGTGGGAGTTTTTTAAAATCCCAAGGGGACTAAAGAAAGTTAATGCGCCAAAAGTGACATGTCTGATCTGTGGCACTGTACTTTCCAGGGGGAACCCTGCAAAAAAGTATTCATTTGGCAACAATACCATGATTCGCCATATGCAACGCAGGCACCCAAACAACTATGCTGCGGCAGAGGTCAGAGAACTGACAAGAAACCCTCCCCAATCTTCTCCCAGCACCTCCAAAAGCAAACAACCCACTCCATCGGGTCCAGAGACAAGGGAGATGGTCCCAATACCCAACCCCAGTTTGGAGATTTTAAAATAGTTTGTATATTTTGCGGGACTACAATTTCCTATGGAGAGCAAAGTATCAAATTGATCAACCGTGCTGGAGACAACCGCAACTGCAAAAAGAAACCTTCATTTTTTCCTGATTTTTTTGCTCCAGTTGAGCCGTTTACAATTCCCTGTTTTTGGTTTGTCCCCATAAAAATTACAAAAAAAATATAAAATTGTTCATAAAAGCCAAATAGTAAAATTTTTTCAAAAAACAATAAAAAAAATAAAACAACAAAAAGAATAAAAAAAACAGTTCTTTTTAGAACTACCTCCAATTTATAAAAAAAATGCTACATTTTAAAAAAACTCTGTCATTCCTTTCTTTCCAGGGTACGCTCCCCGGTACGCTCCCCGGTGCGCGTACCGGGCGCTCCCCCGTGAAAATTGAAAAAAAAATAAAACAATTTTTTGCCCCGCGGGGCCCTTTTATGGCCCCCACATCAAACCTAGGGGTCAGGGGGGTCTACCCTGCCCCCTTTTGGTCATTTCCCCCTTTCTTTTTTCCAGCTCTTGTGTCTCGATCCTACCGAGACACAAGATGGCGGGCGCTCCGCACTGTTTGGAATGTTGACAGACACCCGAGAGCCAATCAGCTTTCCGCTCGCAAACTCGCGTAGCGCGCTGGTGCGCGCCCCGGTGCGCGTACCGGGGCACGCTTATAGATATATATATTTTTTTGAACCTAAATTACTCAAAATCCACTGGAGCACATATCTTGAGACATAGCAAAGGCACATTGGGCTACCAGTCCCTACAATTTTGCCAAGTTTGGTGGAAATCCATTCAGCCGTTCGGGCTAAAAGTGAGTCCAACCGCCCTATGGAAATTAACATGGGAAAACACGTTTTGGGACCCCCCTTTTATCTCATCCCCCGCTTGACGAATCCCCCCAAAACTTTCAGGGAAGGAGCGGAGCGCAGCGAGGCAAATTTAAGGAAAATTACAGGCAGATCCCTCAATCTGCGCCAAAGTTATTCCCAATAGAATGTTGCGAATTTCCTATGGAAAACGATCCTAACTGTAACTACCTACTGGCGACCGCCAGAAAGTAGGTAATATATATATATATATATATATATATATATATATATATATAAATATATATCTATAATATGTATATATATATATATATAGATATATATATATATTCACTGAAAAAACCATAGGTTATAGACCATATATAGTTAGGAATTAGCATTTAAAAAACCTTATTTTACTCACACAAAACCATTGAAATTCCATATATAGTTAGTTGCACTAACTATATATTGCGCACCCGCAATCCACTGCTGATGATGTCACATATTACATCATTCATGACATGGTCAGTGACATCACTGATGACATCACTGATGACATCTCAAATGACATCACTGATGACATCTCACTTGACATCAATGATCACATCACTGATGATATCATTCATGTGACAATACAATGCATCTCCTCACATTTTAATATAACCTCTGTTTCACCCAGTGTTAAAAACAGAGTATAATTTTTGAAACCATTGACACACCAATACTAGTTACTACATACGTACTCACTGATTCCTACGTCTACACACACATTCACTCATTCACCCATACAATCATTCATACATACAATCACTCATGTTTACAACACAATCATATGCACTCATACACCTATACAGACACTCACACTCTGCCACTCATCCATGGAGTTACTCACACACCTAGTCAGTCCTGTAAAGAATCAATCACACTTCCATTTTCTACTCTATACAGTTAAACATAGAGCACCTTACGTTTTCAACCATATACTAACACATACTTACTCTCTTATACAATCATTGATACAAGTACACATTGATCTGTACAGAGTCACACACCTCCCATCCAGCCACACACACACTCAGTCTCCCATGCAAATACTTGGGCAATCAATCAATAACCCATATAGTTACTCATATAGCTACTGATCAACACATGCAGCAGTTTACAGAACAACAGACATAATGATGCACAAATTAAGACAGTTTAGTCACTAACCCATGCACTCAGTGAGACACATTTAATCACTCACTCATACATTCAGTCATGCACCTACTAAATCCTTCGTCCAGACATTTATACATCTACTCATTCTTCAATATGTAAGACATATTTTAACTTTACAGAAACATAGTCACTGGATGTTGTCATCAGTGATGTCATCAGTGATGTCATTTGAGATGTCATCAGTGATGTCATCAGTGATGTCACTGACCATGTCATGAATGATGTAATATGTGACATCATCAGCAGTGGATTGCGGGTGCGCAATATATAGTTAGTGCAACTAACTATGTATGGAATTTCAATGGTTTTGTGTGAGTAAAATAAGGTTTTTTAAATGCTAATTCCTAACTATATATGGTCTATAACCTATGGTTTTTTCAGTGAATTTTCAAGGTTTTGTAAATGCTAATTCCTAACTATATATGGTCTATAACCTATGGTTTTTTCAGTGAATTTCAATGGTTTTTTAATAGCAAATATCATAAGCTGTCGAATGTCAAGTACGTGGTAAGAATTTTTTTTTTCGTGTTTATGCACACTGATCTGCTTTGATTGCTGCCCCCCACCCCTCATTTCTATTAGGAGTACTCTCTCTTTGCAGATAGTGAAGGGTAGTTAACGCAGCCCTTTCCCCCTTTGTAATCCGTCGTGCCTGCTTCTCTCTCCATTTGATTGATTGTTCTCTTTGGTTCATTCTCTATTTACAAACAAGCACAGAGTCGCAATACTCTGTTTAGTCTTTGCAGATAGCGAAAAATCGTGTAAAAAAACAAAAGGAATCGAGCAAAATCAGTAGGCCACTAATGGGATCTCTTTTGACCTCGCTAAAATAGAAACATTAGGAACAACCTGTTGAAAATAGCAATGCGTATGTATATAAGCGGCGTTCATTTGTGTTCACAGTACCCCTTGTTGATTGTTTCAATCGAGCATTGAATTGTTCGAAGTTAATTCTCTTAACGATCTTCTCTACCTGCAAACGAGGAAGAATAGGAATATTCTATCTCCCTTTGCAGATAGTGAAGGGTAGGTAACGCAAGCCTTTAACACGTCGTACCTATTTCATTCCTCATTGATTGATTGATTGTCCGAACATTGACTGTTTGGGAATTAGTTCTTTTTGGAGGTATTCCCTGTTTGCAAATAAACGTAGGAAAATCTTTGCAAGTAGTGAAAGGGTACGTAATGCGGACCGTTCTCCCCCGTTGTAATCTGTCATGCCTATCTACTCCCCACTGATTGATGCACCTTTTTCACCCGGACCATTTACTAGAGATACGTCATCTGGCCCGACCAGAGAGCACCCCTAGTGAAAAGGACATATGCAATAATAACGAAGTGATCACTGTATCCTGTTAACAGAAACTTTACCATGAAACAACCTGGAAAGAAAAAAATAGGAAAACGAAAATCAGTAGGCCACTGATGAACATGAACTTTTATTAAACAACGAACAAAGAAACGATAACATAACGTAATGATAAAACCTATTAATGTCCTAGAAACAAGAAAACGTTAAAATATGCCAGTGGTGAGAGACCAGAAAAACAGTAAGAGAAACCAAATCACCCCTCGCTGTCCCACCGCCTGCCACGCCAAAAAAATCGATAGACTAGGGAAAATGCAAGTCAGTAGAACATCCACCCCCACTCTGGAAACTTCCAAGGTGGGGCAGGGTTCCGGCTACGCCCAGCCGGGAGCAGCCCATATAAGGCAGGTCCTGCTGCCACGCCTCGGCCAGGAGATCCTAACGTAGGGTGTAGCCGGAGGAGAGGCCGAGACCAGCGGGACCCGGCCAGGGGATTGCCTTTACAACGCTGAACAGTTGCAGGGGGGGGGAATGTCTCCTCGACCCTCCCCTCTCTCTCCCAGTCCGGCCGCGGTGGCCCTTGAGAGTTGCAGGTAGTCCCGCCACATGCTCTTCCGGTCCGACCACCAACGGTCGGGGGGCCGAGGCCGACGGGATCCGGCTGCAGCCGATAAACCAAGAAACCCGTTCATGGGGCCAGAGCCAGGGGCGTCCGGCCGACATCCACCGGAAGCCCGGCCCGAAGACGGACGGGACACTTCTTTCTTTTATAATGGCTGCGACAACACTGGAGGGGGATGTCTTGCACATGCCTCCGACCCCCCCCTCGTCCTCATCGCCTGGTCCGGCCATAACAAATCTCAAGCGAGACGCCGTGGGGTGCACTGGGAGGGAGAGACGGTGCGAACAGGCCTCTCCCGCCTCCCCAGGTGGAGGCTTCCCAGCTGCACCCTCAGCGCTCCAGGTGGTGGCATCCTAACAACTACAGTGCTGCACAGTTTCGGAACGACCTAGATAACGGTTCTTCCACTGTGGCCATGCTGCAACGTCTCGCCCGGCAGGGTGGAGCCCGTCCGCTCATGTGACCCCGCGATCGCCGGTAGCTGCCGAACTCTCAAAATGGCGGTCGACCTGGCAAGAGCGGGCCCAACATAAAGAAATGGCCCGGTCACTGGTTGACTCCACCACCGTAGTCCTCCACGACCTTGAAGATTCTAGAGGAGCCGCGGGAGTCTCCGACCCCCGATGGGGAATGACTGCCATGATCGCCCGTGGAGTGACGAAACTGTATCCGCGGGACGTCGGCGCTCCCATGCTGGCGCCAGCCTCACTTTGAATTACTACAATCCTGCAGACCTTACTTCCGGTGAAAGCACAGTGTGACCCGGTAGGAAAAATTATTGCACCCCCTCCCCTTTTTGACTGATAGTTCAAACCACCGATCCTTTCCTTTGCCCTTTTAACGGAACTTTGGACTGCCTCCCCCTCTTTTACATTTTCTAGAGAAAACAAAACATTAACCACTACATTAGCATAGCAGTTGACACCAGAACTGTTTTCAAATTGAAAACCAACAACATCTTCAACAGAATCCTTTTTGTTTCTGCTGTGACCCTGCTACAGCACAGGCATTGTCCCCAGCAGTAATTCTGCAATGCCGGTAAGAATAGCTGTGGTGCCTACTGGACTCACTCACCCCCGCGGCGCCCCACGCCGTTTTTTGCTGGGCGGCAACTTACTAGACATCACTTTCGTGCCATCTAGATTTCAGCGCGTTCTGCTGCCTTGGAACTATTCGCACAACAGACCGCTACTGACAAGAATATTTCATTATTGGTGCTGTCAATTTCAATAAATCTATTGGATAATTAAAAAGAAATTGCCACGGTCTCTTCGTTGTTTAAATGTTTTTACTGTTTTTGTTTTGTTGTATATATTTATATGTTATTAAAGTTTTATATTCCTACTACTTTGTTGGAGTGCTATATATTTTTAATGTGACACATAATTGTAAAAACTATGATGTACAAAGAGTCATTCCTGGAATCTTCCGCTTCAGGCTCGGTCCCCTCCCCAATCACAATACAGGATGGTTTTCAGATAGTAGGAACGCGTGTGCTGTGACGGATCACATCGGGTGTGGGCCTTGATCTACTATAACTCCTTTGAAGAGGGGTGATTCTTTACAGCTGGGGCCATAAACTACATCTGCAGGGCTAGCTGATAGCCTAGGACCGGCCTGGACATTCGGACACAGAGGAAGAGGAGTGTCAGAGGGTGCGGTAGTGAATAGGGCGAAAGGGAGGTGTCGGGCGGGCACAGAGTGTGATTCTCAGGGAAGAGCAGCGCAGATGGGGGAAGGTTTATTGCCCATGCATAAGACAGAGAGCGGTGGTGACCAGTGCCTGGGGGAGATGCTTACGAGGGTGAGGAGCCATGCTACGAATCGACAGCGTGCAGAGAGTGGGTCTGGTCAAGACATCTAAAATGGCTGCCGTGCACGACAAAAGTGTGGCATTTCAAAAAAGGCAAGATGGCGCAGACAATGTTTTTCAACACTTCCTCATTTCCTTCGAATCGAACGTTAACAGACGTTGGGGCATATTACCAAAGTTAAGCGATATTTATCGCTAACGATGCTTACCAACCAATTTTTTACCACTAAGCATCGTCAGAAATTATCGAAGATAAACCTTACTATTATCAAGGTTTATCGCAAATGCGATAATAAACGGCCGCAATGCATGAATATCGCTAAAAAGTCAGCGATATTCATGCATTACCGAGCTAATACTCTTAGCCATGTTATCCACCTCCCATTGGATAACATGGCTAAGAACTGCTCAGGGCAGGTGTTACTTTTTGGAGATATTCGCGCTTAGCGCGAATATCTCCAAAAGTTGGTAATAGGAGATAGATATCTTGCATGTTGTAATGCAAGTTATTGTGGTATATGGAACTCATACCATAATCTCTCAGGAAAGCAGAAACTGATCCTTTTGGGACCGCCTAAAAAGGCCTAGGGGGTGAGGAGTACTCTACTTTGCCCCCTTTTCACGTTCCGAACTATTTTATTTTACTCTCTTCTGTAATTACACAAAATACCAGCGATAAGATGCATCGGAGACACACAGTGAGAGAAAGGAGGCCGGAGATGAAGAAGACATGTCAAATACACATTGGAGATAATATAGTGGCAGAAGGGAAGTAAATATGAGTAAACTTACCATGTAACATAAAAATGTTGCACTCTATACTATAAGTCTCATTTTATACTACAATCACTTCGCTACAACCTCATAAATTAAAAATAAAAATAAATAATGTCTCAAACAATTTTTGATTTCTAAATATAAATTTATTCTTCAGAATTTTCTAAATTTGAAACAACTAGTAACATGTCCTCATCAGTAATTTCCTCTTCAATCATCTCATCTGGAATCTCCTCATTAAAAGTCTGCAATGATGATTCTTGTAACTCTATGGTCTCCAAACACTCGATAAATTCGCCATCAAGAGATTGATCAAAAAAATCATTCAAGTCATCTCCTCCTTCTGACAATATTTCATTATTGGTGCTGTCCATTTCAATCAATGTAGTGGAATCATTCAAGTCATCTCCTCGTGACAATATTTCATTATTGGTGCTCTCAATTTCAATCAATGTAGTGGAATCATTCAAGTCATCTCCTCCTTGTGACAATATTTCATTATTGGTGCTGTCCATTTCAATCAATCTAATGGAATCATACAAGCCATCTCCTCCTTGTGACAATATTTCATTATTGGTGCTCTCAATTTCAATCAATGTAGTGGAATCATTCAAGTCATCTCCTTGTGACAATATTTCATTCTTGGTGCTGTCCATTTCAATCAATCTAATGGAATCATACAAGTCATGTCCTCCTTGTGACAATATTTCATTATTGGTGCTCTCAATTTCAATCAATGTAGTGGACAATTCAAAAGAAATTGCCACGGTCTCTTCATTGTGAGCCATTTTATTTTGAAATTGCTTGCTGTAAATTGCAGAAAAAAATAATCACTTTCATTTATCGTTTTTAGTAATACATAATATAAAACTAACTTCATCAAGTATTTAGTATAACAGAAGGACTGCAAATAAATAACAGAAAACATTTTTCAAATTATCTTCAAGTGTACAACATAGTTCCCCTTACAAATTAACAACTCACCTTTTTAAAAGTAGCAGAAGTGTTAGTACTGTGTAAATCAAACACCAGAAATTCACCACCAAAAATTCCTCACAAATGTACCTCAGACAGTAGTATCACAAAATGGCTGTGGTTTCCTCTCATTTGACATATATACATAACCAATTAACTTTCATCACACACAAATACAAAACCAAAGTAACATTTTAATTGGTTCTAAATTTCAACACTTTCAAATGTGTTTTCCCCATGCAATTTTCCATAGGACATTTACATACGTCTACAGCCTGAATGGCTGAACGGAATTACACCAAACTTGGCAAAATGGTACATCAAACCTAAGAGGTCAGGAATGATCTACTATGCCCCCTTATGGTCATTTCCCCCTTCGCTTTGGCCTCCTCTTGTCTCTCAATCCTACCGAGGGACAAGATGGCGGCCGCTACGGACTGTTTGGAATGTTGACAGACGCCGGAGAACCAATCAGCTTCGCAAAGCTCCGTAACGCGAAAAGTACGCGAAGCGGAGCGCTGTTACAGATATATATCTTTTTTTCAACGTTAATTTCTCAAAATCCACTGGAGCACATATATTGAGACCTAGCAAAGGCACATCGGGCTACCAGTCCCTAATATTTTGCCAAGTTTCGTGCAAATCCATTCAGCCGTTCGATTATTATTATTTTGTTTTTTTTTTGCCCCGCGGGGCCCTTTTAAAACCTCCACATCAAACCTAGGGGGTCAGCGAGGATCTACTATGCCCCCTTATAGTTATTTCCCCCTTTGTTTTGACCTCCTCTTGTCTCTCGATCCTACCGAGAGACAAGATGGCGGCCGCTACGGACTGTTTGGAATGTTGACAGACGCCGGAGAACCAATCAGCTTCGCTTCACAAAGCTCCGTTGCGCGAAAAGTCCGCGAACCAGAGCGCTAACCGGTCCGCTGTTACAGATATATATCTTTTTTTAAACGTTAATTTCTCAAAATCCACTGGAGCACATATATTGAGACCTACAAAAGGCACATCGGGCTACCAGTCCCTACAATTTTGCCAAGTTTCGTGCAAATCCATTCAGCCGTTCGGGCTAAAAGTGAGGCCAACCGCCCTATGGAAAACTCAATGTTAAAAACACGTTTTGGGACCCCCCTTTTTTCTCGGCCCCCACTGGACGAACCCCCCCCAAATTTTCAAGGGCTGCTCAGAAACAAAATGTGCCATTTTCCTGAAAATTTCAGCCGATTCCGTCCACAAACGCCAAAGTTATTAGACATAGAATTTTCAAAAAACCCATAGAGAAAAAATCCTAACTATATATACCTACTGGCGACCGCCAGTAGGTAATATATATATATATATATATATATATACACACCATAGGTTTCAGGGACGTTATAGTTAGAAATTAGCATTAAAAAAAAACTTTGAAATCTACTGAAATGTTTATAGGTTTAAGGGACGTTATAGTTAGAAGTAAGCATTTAAAAGACCTTTGAAATTCACTGAAAAAAACACAGGTTTCAGGGACGTTATAGTTAGTTGGACATTTCACTCTTATAAAACCAGATACATTTGGCCGTTATAGTTAGTAGAACTAACTATAACACACACCCACAAAAATACAGACTACCAACATCGAAACCATAGAAAGACCAATAGCAGTTAGTACATACCCACTCAGTGATTCATAGGTCTACACACACACGTCCACTCATTCACCCATACAGTAATTCATACATGCAGTCACTCAGCAAAACAGCACTATCATATGAACTCATACACCTATACATTCACTCACACACCACCACTCATCCATAGACTTACTCACACAGTTTCTCAGTCATGCAAAGAATCAATCACATCCATTTACTCACCTATGCAGTTATACACAGACCACCTCACTTATTTATACAATTACTAACACTTACTTACTCTCTTATACAATCACCAATACAAGCAACACTCATCCATACAGCCACTCTCACATTCACTCACTCTCATGTATAGTCATTTATATACTCAAACACTCACATATACTGCCTTTCACATGGGTAGTTACTTGCACATACACCACTGAGACATCCATTCACTCACCCACACACCCATATATATATTAACCCACCCATACAGCCCTTCATAGATGTACTATTGAACCCATACACCCAGTGAATCACCCACATACACATCTATGAACTGGTTCACCCACCCCCCACCCACTCACACACTCAGGCAACCAATCAATAACCCATATAGACTATCATGTAGCTACTCACCAACCCATGCAGCTGCGTATACACCAACTGAAAGACTGATACAGACATTTACACAGTTTGCTCACTAATCCAAGCATTCAGTCAGATACTCTTAATCAGTCACTTAAGCAATCCGGATCACTGACATAATATAGAATGACAAAATATAGACTTACCAAAATATAGTCACCAAAATATAGAATGCCAAAATATCGAATTCCTATCTACAAACAGGTAAGTACAAAAATATCGAATCCAAAATATAGTCTGTAAAAAATATAGTCAGTCAAAATATTGAATTTTTTTAAATGTCTTAAAATTAATGAAATAATGAATATAATTAGCTAAAACATACTTAAAAATACTCAAATAACCTTAAAATTAAAATATAATTAATTTAAGTTATTAATAAAAAATGTACAATATTTTACCGTAGGATAGCAGGAGGGTAACATTTAATATTACCACTCCAGTGAGTGCAACAGTAGGGAAAGCGTTGGATAGCGTAGGGGTAAAAAATACTATTCCCACTCCAGTGAGTGCAACAGTAGGGAAAGCGTTGGATAGCGTGGGGGTAAAAATACTATTCCCACTCCAGAGAGTGCAACAGTAGGGAAAGCTTTGGATAGCGTAGGGGTAAAAATTACAATTCCCACTCCAGAGAGTGCAACAGTAGGGAAAGCATTGGATAGCGTTGGGGTAAAAAACTACTATTCCCACTCCAGTGAGTGCAACAGTAGGGAAAGCGTTGGATAGGGTAAGGGTAAAAATTACTATTCCCACTCCAGAGAGTGCAACAGTAGGGAAAGCGTTGGATAGCGGGAGGGTAAAAAATACTATTCCAACTCCAGAGCGTGCAACAGTAGGGAAAGCGTTGGATATTGGAAGGGTAAAAATTACTATTTCCACTCCAGAGAGTACAACAGTAGGGAAAGCATTGGATAGCGTAGGGGTAAAAATTACTATTCCCACTCCAGAGAGTGCAACAGTAGGGAAAGCGTTGGATAGCGTAGGGGTAAAAAATACTATTCCCACTCCAGAGAGTGCAACAGTAGGGAAAGCGTTGGATAGCGGGAGTGTGAAAATTACTAATCCCACTCCAGATAGTGCAACAGTAGGGAAAGCTTTGGATAGCGTAGGGGTAAAAATTACTATTCCCACTCCAGAGAGTGCAACAGTAGGGAAAGCGTTGGATAGCGTAGAGGTAAAAAATACTATTCCCACTCCAGTGAGTTTAACAGTAGGGAAAGTAATGATTTAATATATTATTAAAAATAAATTAAATATCAATACCAATAAAACATTAATTGAAATTAATAACCAATTTAATATTATGTAATAATTAATTAGAAATACAACTAGATATTAGTTATTAAAAATTAATAACCTATTCATAATTATTTAACAACTAATTAATTTTCAATAACAAAAACTAATTAATAATAAAAATTAATACCAATTAAAAATTAACTGTAAATTAATTATCAATACACAAAAAGTATTTTTTACATGTAATTAATTACAATTACATTACTTCCCACCCTATTCCCCTATAAACCCACATCCCACTACAGAAAATACATTAATACAATTATCATAATTATCAAATATTTAATTAATACAAAATAATTACCAATTAATAAAAATTAATTGCCAATTAATAGAAATTAATTACCAATTAAAAATTAATTAACTATAAATTTAAAATCAATACCAATAAATGAAAAAAAATATTTACTTAATTACAATTAAATTACTTCCCACTCTATTCCCCTATAAACCCACAACCCGCTACAGAAAATAAATGTCGAAAATTAACATAATTAACAATTAATCAATTAATACAAATTAATTGGCAATTAATAAAAATTAATTACCAATTAAAAAATAACAATAAATTCAAAATGAATACCAATAAATAAATAAAAATATTTAATTAATTACAATTAAATTACTTCCCACCCTATTCCCCTATAAACCCACAACCCGCTACAGAACTAGAAAGCAAAATGTAATTAAAAATTATTAATAATTGCTAAAAATAAATATTTAATTTAATATAATTAAATTACTTCCCACCCTATTCCCCTATAAACCCACAACCCGCTACAGAATTAAATTACGCAAAAATTAAATAACATAAAATTCATTACTTAAAATACATTAAACTTACATTACAAAAATTAATATACACTTTTCACACATATACTAACATACAAAACACTTTAAAAAAATTGATATTATTAAAAAATCGATATATTTAATGCCTATATTGTATACTTTGATATTTTGACTTCTATATTTTGAAAATCGATATTACTTACCTTAAATTCGATGTTTGTAACCACTATATTGTGTCCATTCGATATTTTGTCCATTCTCTATTTTTACTTCGATATTATGTCCATTCTATATTTTGGAATCGATATTATGACTGTTTACCCATATATATATATATATATATATATATATATATATATATATATATATATATTACCTACTGGCGATAGCCAGTAGGTATATATAGTTAGGATTTTTTTCCTATGGGATTTTTGAAAATTCTATGTCGAATAACTTTGGCGTTTGAGGACAGAATCGGCTGACATTTTCAGGAAAATGGAACATTTTGTTTCTGAGCAGCCTCTGAAAATTTGGGGGGGTTTCGTCAAGGGGGGGCCGAGAAAAAAGGGGGGTCCCAAAACGTGTTTTTCCCATGCAATTTTCCATAGGGCGGTTGGCCTCACTTTTAGCCCGAACGGCTGAATGGATTTACACCAAACTTGGCAAAATTGTAGGGACTGGTAGCCCGATGTGCCTTTGCTATGTCTCAAGATATAGGCTCCAGTGATTTTTACGAAAATTAACTTTGAAAAATATATATTGGGCTACATTGGGCTATATATATGTTGAGGCCCAAATGTAGCCCAATGTAGCCCAATGTAGCCCAATGTAGCCCAAAGATGGCCACCAGAGACAAAAAAAACAAATGTAGCCCAAATATCAGCCAGATGTAGCCCAACTATAGCCCAATGACAGAATGTCCCAGAGTGTTATAAAGAACAACTAGAGTGCTAACAGTCCTACTTATTACAAAGGTATGGCACACCTGAAGCCATCTTGATTGGAATAAAGTGGTAACTCTTAAAACATTTAATTTAAAAAGGAACAAAATGAGGGGGTTCATTTTGCCATAGAAAGTATGATTAGCGAATATATGACGAAATCCCGCATACCATCAGTCCGCAAAAAAAATCCTGCAAGTACTATTAGGCCGCAAATTAAAATAACGAAAACTTTTAGAACGAATATGCCTTTAGCATACACTAAACAACTAAACTACCCTAAACCCTAAAACACTACCCCCAGCATGACCCTACACTACACAAACAGTACAACACTACCCTAAACCCTAAAACACTACCCCCAGCATGACCCTACACTACACAAACACTACAACTCTACCCTAAACCCTAAAACACTACCCCCAGCATGACCCTACACTACGCAAACACTACAACACTACCCAAAACCCTAAAACACTACACCCCAGCATGACCCTACACTACGCAAACACTACAACACTACCCTAAACCCTAAAACACTACCCCCAGCATGACCCTACACTACACAAACACTACAACACAACCCTAAAACACTACCCCCAGCATGACCCTACACTACACAAACACTACAACACTACCCTAAACCCTAAAACACTACCCCCAGCATGACCCTACACTACACAAACACTACAACACAACCCTAAACCCTAAAACACTACACCCCAGCATGACCCTACACTACGCAAACACTACAACACTACCCTAAACCCTAAAACACTACCCCCAGCATGACCCTACACTACGCAAACACTACAACACTACGCAAAACCCTGAAACACTACACCCCAGCATGACCCTACACTACGCAAACACTACAACACTACCCTAAACCCTAAAACACTACCCCCAGCATGACCCTACACTACGCAAACACTACAACACTACCCAAAACCCTAAAACACTACACCCCAGCATGACCCTACACTACGCAAACACTACAACACTACCCTAAACCCTAAAACACTACCCCCAGCATGACCCTACACTACGCAAACACTACAACACAACCCTAAACCCTAAAACACTACCCCCAGCATGACCCTACACTACACAAACACTACAACACTACCCTAAACCCTAAAACACTACCCCCAGCATGACCCTACACTACACAAACACTACAACACAACCCTAAACCCTAAAACACTACCCCCAGCATGACCCTACACTACACAAACAGTACAACACTACCCTAAACCCTAAAACACTACCCCCTGCATGACCCTACACTACACAAACACTACAACACTACCCTAAACCCTAAAACACTACCCCCAGCATGACCCTACACTACGCAAACACTACAACACAACCCTAAACCCTAAAACACTACCCCCAGCATGACCCTACACTACACAAACAGTACAACACTACCCTAAACCCTAAAACACTACCCCCAGCATGACCCTACACTACACAAACACTACAACACTACCCTAAATCCTAAAACACTACCCCCAGCATGACCCTACACTACGCAAACACTACAACACTACCCAAAATCCTAAAACACTACACCCCAGCATGACCCTACACTACGCAAACACTACAACACTACCCTAAACCCTAAAACACTACCCCCAGCATGACCCTACACTACACAAACACTACAACACAACCCTAAACCCTAAAACACTACCCCCAGCATGACCCTACACTACACAAACACTACAACACTACCCTAAACCCTAAAACACTACCCCCAGCATGACCCTACACTACACAAACACTACAACACAACCCTAAACCCTAAAACACTACACCCCAGCATGACCCTACACTACGCAAACACTACAACACTACCCTAAACCCTAAAACACTACTCCCAGCATGACCCTACACTACGCAAACACTACAACACTACGCAAAACCCTAAAACACTACACCCCAGCATGACCCTACACTACGCAAACACTACAACACTACCCTAAACCCTAAAACACTACCCCCAGCATGACCCTACACTACACAAACACTACAACACTACCCTAAACCCTAAAACACTACCCCCAGCATGACCCTACACTACGCAAACACTACAACACTACCCTAAACCCTAAAACACTACCCCCAGCATGACCCTACACTACGCAAACACTACAACACTACCCAAAACCCTAAAACACTACACCCCAGCATGACCCTACACTACGCAAACACTACAACACTACCCTAAACCCTAAAACACTACCCCCAGCATGACCCTACACTACGCAAACATTACAACACTACCCTAAACCCTAAAACACTACCCCCAGCATGACCCTACACTACACAAACACTACAACACTACCCAAAACCCTAAAACACTACACCCCAGCATGACCCTACACTACGCAAACACTACAACACTACCCTAAACCCTAAAACACTACCCCCAGCATGACCCTACACTACGCAAACACTACAACACTACCCTAAACCCTAAAACACTACCCCCAGCATGACCCTACACTACGCAAACACTACGCAAACACTACAACACTACCCTAAACCCTAAAACACCACCCCCAGCATGACCCTACACTACGCAAACACTACAACACTACCCAAAACCCTAAAACACTACACCCCAGCATGACGCTACACTACGCAAACACTACAACACTACCCAAAACCCTAAAACACTACACCCCAGCATGTCCCTACACTACGCAAACACTACAACACTGCCCAAAACCCTAAAACACTACACCCCAGCATGACCCTACACTACGCAAACACTACAACACTGCCCAAAACCCTAAAACACTACCCCCAGCATGACCCTACACTACGCAAACACTACAACACTACCCAAAACCCTAAAACACTACCCCCAGCATGACCCTACACTACGCAAACACTACATCACTACCCTAAACCCTAAAATACTACACCCCAGCATGACCCTACACTACGCAAACACTACAACACTACCCAAAACCCTAAAACACTACCCCCAGCATGACCCTACACTACGCAAACACTACAACACTACCCTAAACCCTAAAACACTACCCCAGCATGATCCTACACTACGCAAACACTACAACACTACCCTAAACCCTAAAACACTACCCCCAGCATGACCCTACACTACGCAAACATTACAACACTACCCTAAACCCTAAAACACTACCCCCAGCATGACCCTACACTACGCAAACACTACAACACTACCCAAAACCCTAAAACACTACACCCCAGCATGACCCTACACTACGCAAACACTACAACACTACCCTAAACCCTAAAACACTACCCCCAGCATGACCCTACACTACGCAAACACTACAACACTACCCTAAACCCTAAAACACTACCCCCAGCATGACCCTACACTACGCAAACACTACAACACTACCCTAAACCCTAAAACACTACCCCCAGCATGACCCTACACTACGCAAACACTACAACACTACCCAAAACCCTAAAACACTACACCCCAGCATGACGCTACACTACGCAAACACTACAACACTACCCTAAACCCTAAAACACTACCCCCAGCATGATCCTACACTACGCAAACACTACAACACTACCCTAAACCCTAAAACACTACCCCCAGCATGACCCTACACTACGCAAACACTACAACACTACCCTAAACCCTAAAACACTACTCCCAGCATGACCCTACACTACGCAAACACTACAACACTACCCTAAACCCTAAAACACTACACCCCAGCATGACCCTACACTACGCAAACACTACAACACTACCCTAAACCCTAAAACACTACCCCCCAGCATGACCCTACACTACGCAAACACTACAACACTACCCTAAACCCTAAAACACTACCCCCAGCATGACCCTACACTACGCAAACACTACAACACTACCCAAAACCCTAAAACACTACCCCCAGCATGACCCTACACTACGCAAACACTACAACACTACCCTACACTCTAAAACACTACCCCCAGCATGACCCTACACTACGCAAACACTACAACTCTACCCTAAACCCTAAAACACTAGCCCCAACATGACCCTACACTACGCAAACACTACAACACTACCCAAAACCCTAAAACACTACCCCCAGCATGACCCTACACTACGCAAACACTACAACACTACCCAAAACCCTAAAACACTACACCCCAGCATGTCCCTACACTACGCAAACACTACAACACTGCCCAAAACCCTAAAACACTACACCCCAGCATGACCCTACACTACGCAAACACTACAACACTGCCCAAAACCCTAAAACACTACCCCCAGCATGACCCTACACTACGCAAACACTACAACACTACCCAAAACCCTAAAACACTACCCCCAGCATGACCCTACACTACGCAAACACTACATCACTACCCTAAACCCTAAAATACTACACCCCAGCATGACCCTACACTACGCAAACACTACAACACTACCCAAAACCCTAAAACACTACCCCCAGCATGACCCTACACTACGCAAACACTACAACACTACCCTAAACCCTAAAACACTAGCCCCAGCATGACCATACACTACGCAAACACTACAACACAACCCTAAACCCTAAAACACTACCCCATCATGACCCTACACTACGCAAACACTACAACACTACCCTAAACCCTAAAACACTACCCCCAGCATGACCCTACACTACGCAAACACTACAACACAACCCTAAACCCTAAAACACTACCCCCAGCATGACCCTACACTAAACAACCACCACAACTCTACACTACACTAACACAACACTACACTACACAACACTACACTACACTACACAATCACTAACCCACGAAAAAATTAACACAAACCCACTTACCTCTCTCGTCATCGTGGTTTTCACAACGCAAATGCATTTACCATACATGCCTTTAAAACGTAATTCTTTGTAAAGGCATGCGCGATAAATGCACATGCGTTTTGAAAAAATGCGGGTTAATGGTATGCGAGGTCAATGACCTTGCGGGATAATGGTATGCGGACTGAAAGTCTGCGGGATAAAAAATGCGGGAAAATGGCTGCAAACCATGATTAGCAGCAGACTTCCCTGGTGAGCACTAGCTTTACTACAGTGATCTAATGAGCAACTAGAGTGCTAACATTCAGAATTTATGGCAAATGTGTGACACATCTGAATGCCTTCTTGACAGAACCAAAGTAAACAAGCATTGAAAATGCAATAGATCTCGCCCTCGTTTAAGTTAACCCCTTCCATGCTCATGACGGAACGGTTCCGTCATCAGCGTCGGTGCTCCGGTGCTGATGACGGAACATTTCCGTCATGAGTCAATATGATTTATTACCCTTCAGCACTGCAGCGAAATTCGCGCAGCACTGAAGGGGTTAAAGCCATTCTGTTTGTAATGAGGTGGCTTTTTAGCTTTGCTTTTATTAGTGTTTTTAAAACTTTCATGTAAATAACATGCATATGTATGCATATATGTATATGTATGCATGCATTTATATTTATATAGATATGCAGATTATATATGTTTATATTTGTATATTACCTACTGGCGATAGCCAGTGGGTATATATAGTTAGGATTTTTTCTCTATGGGATTTCTGAAAATTCTATGTCTAATAACTTTGGCGTTTGTGGACGGAATTGGCTGAAATTTTCAGGAACATTGCACATTTTGTTTCTGAGCAGCCCCTGAACTGAAAATTTGGGGGGGGTTTCGTCAAGGGGGGCCGAGAAAAAAGGGGGGTCCCAAAACACGTTTTTCACATTCATTTTTCCATAGGGCGGTTGGACTCACTTTTAGCTCGAACGGCTGAATAGATTTACATGAAACTTGGCAAAATTGTAGATATGGTTTGCCCGACGTGCCTTTGCTATGTCTCAATATATGTGCTCCAGTGGATTTTGAGAAATTAACGTTTAAAAAAATATATATATCTGTGACAGCGCTCCGGTTAGCGCCCCGGTTCGCGTACCTGACGCGTAACGGAACTTCGCGAAGCCAAGCTGATTGGCTCTCCGGTGTCTGTCAACATTCTAAACAGTCCGGAGCGGCCGCCATCTTGTCTCTCGGTAGGATCGAGAGACAAGATGTGGTGAAAAACGAAGGGGGAAATGAAGGAAAGGGGGCAAGGTAGACCCCTCCTGACCCCCTAGGATTGATGAGGGGGATATTAAAGTGCCCCGCGGGGCAAGAAATAAAAAAAAATTTTTTTTTTGCGATTTTACGCCATAGAGGTGCGTCCCGGTACGCGAACCGGGCAGCTAACCGGGCAGCTAACCGGCAGCGTAGCTGTCAACATTGTAAACAGTCCGGAGCGGCCGCCATCTTGTCTCTCGGTAGGTTCGAGAGACAAGATGTGGTGAAAAAAGAAGGGGGAAATGAAGGAAAGGGGGCAAGGTAAACCCCTCCTGACCCCCTAGGATTGATGAGGGGGATATTAAAGTCCCCTGCGATTTTTCGCGGTAGAGGCGCTTCCCGGTACGCGAACCGGGCAGCTAACCGGCAGCGTAACGGGAGTCCGCCATCTTGTGTTTTTGGAGCGTCCGGTTCGCCTACCGGGTAGCGTCCCGGTAAGCGTAACAAGGGGAAAACCAAGAGAAACAGTAAAAAAAAAATGAAGGGAATAGATTTCCAGCAAACTTGGCAAAATTGTAGGGACTGTTTGTTTGATGTGCCTTTGCAAGGCCTCAAGATATGTGCACGTGTGGATTTTGTCTAATTAAGGTTAAAAAAAATATATATATCTGTAAGCGTGCTCCGGCACGCTTACGTTACGGGTTTTGTTTGCGCTGCAGAGCCGATACGTCACGGTTATGCGACGCGTCATGAGGCGTCTCACGTGGCTACGTGATTCCCCCTCTGGTCTCCACTTGTATCATTAGCGCGGGGATGCCTCCGGGTCACCAGGCGCTTTATAAATCGCTAAATAAATAAATAAATAAAGAATATATTTTACAGCTATAGATATTAGCTTTTAAAAAACCAATGAAATTCACTGAAAAAAACATAGGTTATAGACCATATATAGTTAGGAATTTGCATTTACAAAACCTTGAAAATTCACTGAAAAAACCATAGGTTAGAGACCATATATAGTTAGCTAGACATTTTATTGACATAAAACCAATGAAATTCCATATATAGTTAGTTGCACTAACTATATATCGCGCACCCGCAATCCACTGCTGATGATGTCACATATTACATCATTCATGACATGGTCAGTGATATCACTGATGACATCACTGATGACATCTCAAATGACATCACTGATGACATCACTGATGACATCTCAAATGACATCACTGATGACATCATGACACACCAATACCAGTTACTACATACGCACTCACTGATTCCTACGTCTACACACACATTCACTCATTCACCCATACAATCACTCATACATACAGTCACTCATTATTACAACACTATCATATGCACTCATACACCTATGCGGACACTCACACACTGCCACTCATCCATGGAGTTACTCACACACCTAGTCAGTCCTGTAAAGAATCAATCACACTTCCATTTCCTCATCTATACAGTTAAACACAGAACACCATACTTCAGTGACATCATTGATGACATCACTGATGACATCTCAAATGACATCACTGATGACATCTCAAATGACATCACTGATGACATCATGACACACCAATACCAGTTACTACATACGCACTCACTGATTCCTACGTCTACACACACATTCACTCATTCACCCATACAACCACTCATACATACAGTCACTCATTATTACAACACTATCATATGCACTCATACACCTAGTCAGTCCTGTGAAGAATCAATCACACTTCGATTTCCTCATCTATACAGTTAAACACAGAACACCATACTTTTTCACACATATACTAACACATACTTACTCTCTTATACAATCACTGATACAAGTACACATTGATATGCACAGAGTCACACACCTCCCAGCCAGCCACACACACACTCAGTCTTCCATACATCCACTCATTCTTCAATATGTAAAACATATTTAAACTTTACAAAAACACACAGACACTAGATGATGTCATCAGTGATGTCATTTGAGATGTCATCAGTGATGTCATCAGTGATGTCATTTGAGATGTTATCAGTGATGTCATCAGTGATGTCACTGACCATGTCATGAATGATGTAATATGTGACATCATCAGCAGTGGATTGCGGGTGCGCGATATATAGTTAGTGCAACTAACTATATATGGAATTTCATTGGTTTTATGTCAATAAAATGTCCAGCTAACTATATATGGTCTCTAACCTATGGTTTTTTCAGTGAATTTTCAAGGTTTTGTAAATGCAAATTCCTAACTATATATGGTCTATAACCTATGGTTTTTTCAGTGAATATATATATATATATTACCTAGTGGTGGTCGCCAGTAGGTATATATAGTTAGGATTTTTTTCCTATGGGATTTTTGAAAATTCTATGTCGAATAACTTTGGCGTTTGAGGACGGAATTGGCTGAAATTTTCAGGAAAATGGAACATTTTGTTTCTGAGCAGCCCCTGAAAAGTTGGGGGGGTTTCGTCAAGGGGGGGCCGAGAAAAAAGGGGGGTCCCAAAATGCATTTTTCCCATGCAATTTTCCATAGGGCGGATGGACTCACTTTTAGCTCGAACGGCTGAATGGATTTCCACAAAACTTGGCAAAATTGTAGATATTGTTTGCCCAATGTGCCTTTGCTAGGTCTCAATATATGTGCTCTAGTGGATTTTGATAAATTAACGTTCAAAAAAATATATATCTGTAACTGCGCTCCGGTTAGCGCCCCGGTTCGCGTACCTGACGCGTAACGGAACTTCGCGAAGCGAAGCTGATTGGCTCTCCGGTGTCTGTCAACATTCTAAACAGTCCGAAGCGGCCGCCATCTTGTCTCTCGGTAGGATCGAGAGACAAGAGGTGAAGAAAAACGAAGGGGGAAATTAATGAAAGGGGGCAAGGTAGACCCCTCCTGACCCCCTAGGATTGATGAGGGGGCTAATAAAGGGTCCCGCGGGGCAAAAAATAAAAAAAATCAAAATTTCCGTTTTTTCGCGGTAGAGGCACGCCCCGGTTCGCGGACCGGGAAGCTAACCGATAGCGTAACGGGAGTCCGCCATCTTGTGTTTTGGATGAATTTAGACACAAGATGGAGGATAAAGAATGTTGGAAAAGGGTATAAGGGGGCACGGGAGACGTATCCTGACCCCCTAGGTTTTCTAAGGGTGGCTGAGGAGGCTCATATATGTCGAAAAAGAAAAGAAAATTGCATTTTTCGCGAGGTTAGCTGCCGGTACGCGAACCGGGTAGCGAACCGGGAAACGAACAAAAGTGAAAATTAGTGAAAAAAGGTACATTTGAAATTTATAAAGAGAAATCATAGTTAAGGTAGCTCTGAAAAGAACTTTTGGGTTCTGTGTAAGTTCTAGGTACTTATAAGTAGGTACCAATACATAGTCCTAAATTCAGGATGAAAACTCTGTTCCCCTCATCTGAGAAGTGAACTCCATCTCCTCTGTAGATATCTTGCATGTAGTAACGCAAGTTATTGTTGTAGATGAAGCCCATTCCATGGTCTCTCATGTAAGCTGAAACAGACTTATTTACATGCTTCCTCGATTTCTCAATTTGTGAACAAAATTGGTTGGACCACCTCCATTTCTGTCTTTGGCATATATTTGAATATACCAAGGCAGTTTGAGGAAAAAGTGCCATCAATTGCTCAAAGGTGTCCTTTAAAAGCATTTCCAGACCTACCCCAGTCAAAGTGCCCAAGTTATTTCCTCCACAGTGCACAATTAACAGGTCAGGTTTTTGCAAATGCAAAAAGGTTTTCACCAATGGTATCAATTGGTGACATCTTAATCCTCTGTGGCCAATCCAGTTGATTTCCACATTTTGTAAATTGAGGTTGTGTAAATTTCTGTTATCAGCATACCTTTGAGCCCAGTGGATGTAACTATGTCAAACAATCCAGACAGAAAACATGGTGAGAGGAGGTTCTGCTGCAGTCAGATGAAGTGTGGGAATGAAATGGCAGTTGAAACAGTAGGAGTTTGTAATGAAAAAAACTGTGGAGTTTCTGTGCTAATGATTCAGTAGCAGTGATTGGTGGATTTTGATTGCTGAAAACAGAAAGTTAGGGTGCATGGATGAGTTCTTTGAAAGATGTAATTTGAATGGTCAAGAAAAAATCATTTTATGAAAGATTGCACTGGATACGCAGGTGTACTGAGAGTTCAGAGTTCAATTGAAACATTGTTGTGTGAACTTGTAAACATGACAGGTCTTTCAGGAGGTGGTTGATATGGAAAAAAGGCAGAAAGGGCAGAGGGGGGAAGGGTGTTGATTTGAAAAAAGTGAGGGAAGAGTTTTGATTGGGTGACATGAGAGATATGTGTGATGAATTACAGCATTTCTGTGCCTTTGTTGGTTGCAGCCTCTGGAGTGCATACCCTTTGCTCTGCTAAAGAAAAATTGGTGTGTGTCTGAGACTGTTTTGAAACTCAAAAAGTATTTGCTAAGGTGAGAAAAGATTCATTTAATTTAGATAGAGAATAGTATGCTTTAGGGAGAAAATTAAGAAGAAAGTTGTGTATTTAAAATGCTGCTTTGTGTCAAGTGTTTTACAAATAGATTTTGTTTCTTTGAGTTACATAGCCATGTTAAAAGTGACGCAAAAATGGTGCAAGGGCCTTAAAAATACGCTTTCATGTGGACAGAGGAGGTCTGGCCTTTGTTCAAGAGTCCAGTGGACATGACTCACTTCATTGGTAGGCCTCCACATGTACTATCTCCTCTGTACTCTTCAACAAGCCAAAATTTCATCTGTAACCCTGAGTAGGACTCACCTCAAACAAACCTCTGGATAGGCCACACCTTATCGGCATTCTGAATCATTCATTTAAAATGTTAGGGGCAGATTTATGATGGCCGTGCACTTCTTTTGCACCACTGTTGCGTCACTTTTGTGACGCAGCAGTGGTGTAAAAGATGCGCTATGTTGCGACATATTTACAACTTGATGCATCTAGGCAGATGTGTCACGCTGTAAAGTCCTGTGCCACATGAAACCTGCGTCAGGTTTCATGTGGGCGTTTTGTTGCAGGGTGGGCATTCATTTGGATGAAAGCCCTGTAAAACTAACACAGTGAAATTTACAAGATTTCACTGAGTCAGCTTTATGGCATTGCTGAATAAAATCCTTACGCCTGTTTGAAACAGGCATAAGGAGTGATGCATCATGCAATGTGTGGCTTGCCCCTGTGCATTGCAGTAGACATGTCGCGCTTACGATGTGATTCCTGCAATGCGCCGCTTTTGCGTCAGAGATGCGTGACGCATCTGTGCTGTTTTTGCTCCATGGTGCTCCGCATTGTAAATGCGGCACATCATGGGTGGCAGAGCAGCGGCGCACGTTAACTGGTGCATCCCTGGGGATGCGCCAGTTAACATAAATCTGCCCCTTTACATTTAAGTATGAGCAGGGGACACAGAGTTGGTGAGGCTTATCCAAGGTTAAGAAGAGATGAGTCCTGTTCACTGAAAACTTGGACATAGGCCTCAGCTCCTCAGCATCGCTGGACATGGCTAAATAATATCTGCAAAATGTTACTCTTGTTAAACAATTTTACTATTATAGTCTCTGAGATTTGTCTCTTACTCTGCAACATCTCATTGTTGTTCTCTTTCTTTAAAGATAACGACAACATCAAGCATGAGTGATAATGAGCAATCTGTTGATCTCGATCTTATCATTGAACTTGTCATTGAAACGTCAGTGGAAATAGATCCCTTGGATGATTTATATCCTGTGGATGATGAAGAATATGATGAGGATGCTGATTTATCAGAATTGTATGACATAGGGTGGGCAGCTGACCTGCTCGAGCCTATTAACCTATAAAGACTTTTAAAAATAAAAAAAGTTACTGAAAATGAAAAGTAACCATGTTAACCGTTTCATTTAAAATTAAATATAACTTCAAAAACAGCTTGTGTGAAGTGTCTTTAATAAAATAGTGAAATATGCTAATAAAATTAGTTCAGATTCACATATAAAAGAGCACAGGTCAAATGTAGAAGCATTCCATTTCTTTGCTACTATTTGTAAATTTTAAATTTGTCAATGCACTAAAAATTATTGTATGTAGAATTGACAACTAGTGTGTTAATTTTTTGATGACTGTTATTGATTTACTGTTTGGTAATAGTGGTTAATACTTTTTTTAATTATATTTTACCAGAGATTCAACTGCAGATCATTTCAAAAATACACAATGCCTTCGAAGGAAAGAAGGAGAAAGGCTACAAAACGTCAAAGACAGAAGCTTACTACATGCTTGCAGCAGTCTTCTACAATAAAAACTTGTCAAGTCACCAAAAAAGCTCCGGGTAAGAGAACAAAATCATTTTTAAGAAACATTTGCAGACGAAAAAGTATCACTACAGAACATGTTTTAGTCCAGAAGAAGAGAGCCAATTTAAACGGAAAGGAAAGGCCACTCAAAAATGTTACTGCTAGAGCAGGAGATCACTCTGTGCATGGTAGTAGAAGGAAAAATCAGTTTAGGGACATTCGTAGACGAATGTTCCGCAACAGGATAATTGGCAATTTGTTAAAAAATATTAAGAAAGGTCAACAGAAAGTGGCTTTTTATAAGAGAAAGAGAAACATTGAGAAAATTATTGATCAGGCATTCGAAATTAAGCGAAAGTTATTTATTTTGATAATCAATATAATTAGGAAACTAAACAAGGTAATTTATGATTTCAAAACAAATAGTAGATGGAAGAGAACAGTTAATCGTAGTAATTTTTGTGAAGTTTTTTCAGGAGAATGGATGCATAGTTCAAGTTGTGAGGCATTTTTTAATAAGGAGAGTTATTTCCAGGATAATGATTTGGTGCATGCAGTTGACACCAGTGGTCGAGCATATGAGGTGAAAGATGGTTGTCCGGTTGAAAAAGAAAAACTTGTGTCAACAGAGGCAGAAGAGGTGTTAGGTAATGAGGTTTTAGGAAGACGTCCTAAGGGACCAGTGTACACCTGGAAGTGTAGTAGTATTTGCAGTGTGCGACAGGATTCCATCAATTTGCTTTGTGATTTTGTACGGACATTTAATAAGAAAAGTTTAAAACAGAAAATGAAGTTGTTGCAAGAATTAGATCCTTGCAGAGTGAGAGAAGTGACAGGTTTGCATGGTCATTCACTGGCTTGTCTTTCCAGGAGAGTATGCCAGAGTGTTTTTCATCATTTCAGGATGCTAGCAGTGCATCATAATAAAGTGAAAAATAGTTAGAATGTTGTATTATGCTAAGAGTCCAGCAATTATGCTTAAACAATTATGCACTGCTCTTTTGCATGGTTCTGAAGTAGATGTGAAGAATATTTGTGAAGAAATTGAGTTTTGTTACTTTGCAAGTAAAGAGATGAATGTTGAAATTAACCCAGAAGAAGAAGGTAATGTGGAAGAGAGTGTACAGGTTTCCAGTACAGATAATTTTCAGAAGGAAATTGCCACGTTTCAGGTGAAATCAAGTGAGAGGCCTAATTTCACTTGTGTGTGTTGTCGACGCACTTATTATAAGAATCAGACTAAGTTAGTGGATTTATATGCAAAAAGTGAAAGGGAAAATAATAATGAATGGAAGGATTTCGCAACATACTTGATGGTAGAAAATTGTTTTGATTTGGGATCGGATCAACGTGTGTGTACTTATTGTTGTAACAAATTAAATAAAAACCAGATGCCTGCTAGAGCAGTTCATAATAAACTGGAATTGGTTGACATTCCTTCTGAATTGAAGGATTTAAATACTTATGAATCTATTTTGATTCAAAGTGTCCATCCCTTTCAGGCTATTGTATGAATGGAGCCAAAGACAGGGAAATTGCCTCCATCAGATTTACAGAGAGGATTAAAGGGAAGAGTTGTTTATTTGCCTCTAGATTTGAAGAAAAACATTAATACAATTGGAGTAGAGAAAGTGGAAGAGGAACCTCTGGTTATCTTAGTTAATGGGG
Source organism: Lissotriton helveticus (assembly GCF_964261635.1). Lineage (NCBI taxonomy): Eukaryota > Metazoa > Chordata > Amphibia > Caudata > Salamandridae > Lissotriton > Lissotriton helveticus. The sequence goes on along the minus strand of NC_136059.1, from coordinate 1,582,267,275 downwards.
TTCCGACAAAGAGTAAGAAAATCTGGCAAGATTTAGTGGATGTTAGGAAAGTCAAAAAGGCAACATTGTATTTGATGAAAAACAATAAGTACTACAAGAATGTATATGTTGCAGAAGAGGAAGTAAGTGAAGAAGAGGACAGCGATTTGTGTGCTGGACAAATTGAGAAAGTAGAAGCCTCTAAAAATGAAGAAATATATGAACATTATAGTGTTCATCCTTTGCATTCCAAGGAAGTCATGGGGAATGCTATTGAGTTGTTTCAAATGAAACAAGCCAAAGGGAGTCCCATTAGTGTTTGGGAGGAAAGTTTGGAAGCTCGGTGTTTCCCACAGCTATTTCCAACAGGTCAAGGAGGAAGATATGATGAGCGACCTGATCAAATTCCTGCTTCTGAATACCGGACTTTACGATTGTATACAGAAGATCCTAGGTTTCGTCAATGCATTCCCTATTTGTTTCATCTACTGTTTGAAAGCGATCTGTCTGGACTGGCATATGCAGTGAACCACATCTTGAAAAGTGATGTACAGATGCAAAATATCTCAGCAAGGGACTTTATGGATAAAGTCAATGTGCAAGACAGTATTTTGGATTCTCACCTGATTAATCTCATGGCATGTCAGCGTGGTACGAATGAGCACTGGTACCGTCGACATGGAGATTTAAAATGTCTGCTGAGGAACTTAGGAACTCCCACATGGTTCCTCACTCTCAGCTGTGCCGAGTATGGCTGGGAAGACTTGCTTGAATTTCTACGAGAGGCAAATGGAAACATTGAAAATATCGAATTCAAGACACCCGGAGAACTGTGCTCTTTGGATCCAGTGAATGTATGCAGGTACTTCAATCATAGATTTGAAGCTATGATGTCTTTCATCATGAACAAGAAAAATCCACCTCTAGGAGAGGTGTTGGATTTCTTCTGGAGAAAGGAGTATCAAGCAAGAGGTGCTCCTCATATACATATGCTGCTATGGATCAAAGATGCACCCAAATTTGGAACAGATCCAGATGACTTAGTGATGAGTTTCATAGAACAGTATTCTACATGTGCTGTTCCAAAGACAAAGGAAGACAAAAGCCTAAGAGAACAAGTTTTACGCTTTCAAAGCCATCGTTGTGGAAAGTACTGTCATCGTAAATTCAGAAACAAGGACAAGTTTTACACAAAATGTCGTTTCAGCTTTCCACGACCGGTGATTTCTAAAGGAAGAGTGAACAGCTTGATGTCTTCGCTGCGACATAATGTGACGAGGAAATCACCCAAAAATACATACAATTTGAAAAGAAACGAAGAGTCCAAGTACATCAACGTCTACAACCCAGTGATTTTGTCCATCTGGAATGCTAACATGGATATACAGTTTGTGGCTGATAACTGTATGGCTGTGGCTCGGTATGTGACATTTTACATCACAAAAAATGAAAAGGCAGAATTGAAGGATATGTGGGAGGACATTTCCCATGAAAAGAGCCTCAGTAAGAAGTTGTACAGTTTCAGTCTGAAGATGTTGTCGCATCGAGAAATCGGAGCTTACGAATGTTCTGACCGGTTATCTTCAGCAAGTCTCTATGCCAAATCTAGGAGTATCATTTGGGCGAGTCTTGGTCTTGCTGCAACACGTAATCGAGTTCTGAAACCTGTACGGGAAATTGAGTATTTGGCGGAAAAGGAGCCAAACAGTACAGGTATTTTGAAGACCAACATGTTGGATACATATTATCCAAATAGAAGCAGTCACCTCGAGAATGTTTGTCTGTATGAGGTTCTACAAAATTACATATTCAAGAGGAACATCAAAGAAGATATTGATAAAGGAGTGTATGCTGTAATTGGAAGTGAGGGATGTCTGGTCAAGCAAAGAAAATGCCAATTGGTAAATCATCGAAAATTGAGTGGCGAATCTCCTGAAAGAAAAGAGTTTTTCTATTTAGCTCTTTTGCAACTTTTCAAGCCTTGGCGTGCAGAAGAGGAACTGCTTGGAGATTTCCTCTGTTACGAAGACTCTTTCAATGCAGCCAAGGAGACCATAGAATGTCCTGTTTTTCCAAAATATCTAGAAATGTTGAATGCGGAAATCGAACAGGAAGCAACAATTGCAGCCGAGATTGCTAGAGACAGTTCTCAGGACAGTCAGAGTTCTGTTTCATTGAGTCAGGATCCACTAGGAGGACCAGTTATCGAAAATGAAGCTGCTACTGCCATGATTGAAGTGGAAAGAGCCATGGCACATGCTCAGGAGGCTGCGGTTAACTTAGAAGATTTGGAAAGACAACTCAACGTTGAGCAGACGAAAATATATGATGAAGTTACCAACCAAATTGATCATGGATTAAGTCATGAGAAGAAAGAGTGCTCATGTACGTCGTTGAAGCCTGTTCGACTGTACGTGAGTGGAGAAGCAGGAACTGGGAAAAGTTTCCTCATTAAAGCAATTTCATGTTATTTGCAGAAAAGGACTGAGTCATCGCTGTCTTGTGTTGTCACCGCTCCAACTGGACTGGCAGCACATAACATTAAAGGTATTACTTTGCATCGTCTACTGATGCTGCCAGTGGAGCATGATAACAAATTACAATACCACAAGTTATCTGGAGATTCTTGTTGTGAAGTTTCAAGAGTCTTGAGGAAAATGAAACTTCTTATCATTGACGAAGTAAGCATGGTTTCCAATGTCATGCTTGCCTTTGTGCATTTGAGAATGCAAGAAGTTCTTAAAACAGAGTATGATGTGTTATTTGGTGGCAAACACATCATTGTTTTCGGTGATCTTCTGCAGCTGACACCAGTGAAAGGACAACCAGTGTTTAAACTACTTACACATGAAGATACCAGGAAGTGCCTAGGGAGCATTGGCAACGTTAATATATGGATAACTTCAATTATGCTGAACTGCGTGAAAATATGCGTCAAGCGAAGGATGAAGATTATAAGAATATTCTACCAGATGTTAGAATCGGAAAAGTGACCGAGCATGGAAAAGAAGCTTTACATGCACGATTACTGTCAAATTTGTATCCAGAAGAAGACGTTGTGCCAGAGAATATTTTTCGGAAAATTACTGAGAAGAAATCTGGAATATGTTTGATGCCAACTCTTGCAGAATGTGCCATCTTCAACAACAAAATGTTGAATTTAGAAAACCAAGAGATTGTGAAACTGGAAGCTATTGACAGAATAGAGCATATGGGAGCAACAATTATTTTGTCTGAGAATTTGAAATCTAAATTGGATTCATTAGTGAAGACTATATCTAAAACTGCTGGTTTTGAAAAGACTCTGAATGTGTGCTTAAATTGCCGTATCATTTTGAGAAGGAATTTACATGTTGAAAGAGGTCTGGTAAATGGATCAATGGGTAATGTTGTTGATTTTGAGAAATAGAGATGGAATTGAATTTTTAAAATTTAAATTTGATGGCATTGAGGAAGTACAGCTAATTGGTCGTTGCTCTGCTAGGTTTTTGCTTGTAAAAGACTTATATGTTCGCCGTAAGCAGTTTCCTGTTTGCTTGGCATATGCGGTGACAATCCATAAATCGCATGGTTTAAGTGTAGACAGTGCATTGGTGAATATTGGCAGTTCTGTGTTCAAGGAGGGAATGGCATATGTGGCAATGTCACTAGTTAGAACTTTATCGGGATTATACTTGATTAAGTGTGATGTCACAAACATTTGTGCGGATCTAGATTGTGTTAAGGAATACAATAGGTTAAGAATAGAGTATGCTCCACATTTGCCTCAATATCCTTTGTTTGAGAAACGTGTGGTAGGCCGGAAACGAAGAAATGTGACCAATAGTAGGGAGGTTGTAGCAAAAAGACGAAAAGTCAATGAACCCGAAATTATAAGCAGAAAGAAAATGGATTCTGTTGAAGATGTTGTTGGTTTTCAATTTGAAAATAGTTCTGGTGTCAACTGCTATGCTAATGTAGTGGTTAATGTTGTCTTTTCTCTAGAAACTTTAAAAGAACAGATTGTGATCAATTCTGATCAAAGTTTTTGCTGTTTACTGAACTCTGTGTTACAGAAATGTAGCACTGATAGAACAAAAATAGAAAATGTGTCTGAAATTCGAAATCTGTTAGACAAATGTTCAGGTCAAACGCAATTCTCTCAAAATATTCAGCAAGATTGTCAGGAGTTTTTAATGTATATGCTTGATGTATTGCAAGATGAAGGTGTAGATGTAGATCATCTGTTTGGCCTTTCTTATCAATGGCAGCATGACTGCGAGAACTGTAGGGTATCAAGTACTACTAGTGTAGACTCAGAAAGATTTATATATTTAACTTTGCCAGACAATAAATCAGTGTCCTTTAATAAGCTAGTAAAAGCAGCCGATCACAACATGGAGTGTAGCCAATGTAAGTCTGCAATGCTGTCCACATTATTTATACGAACATATGGCCAGTATGTCATTTTAATGTTCCAACGATGTAGGCCTGATGGAACAACATTGACAACTTTAATTAAAAATTTTGTGGCTTCGCAGTTGTCAATATCAGGAAGGACTTTTGTAACTGCAGCAATTATATATCATGACGGTCCTTCAACAACATCAGGACATTACACAGCTTATTTGAAGTCTAGAAACGGCTGGTCATTCTGCAATGATTCTGTTTTAACTTTAAAAAAAAAATTGCCTTTTGACCTTAAAAATTCTTACCTGGTGTTTTTACAACCAACATTTTAGGGAAAGAATCTCGGGATTTGCTCTGAGGAATTTCAAGAGGTTCTAATGGCTCCTACACTATTTGGCCTTGAGGATAAGTGTAGTACAGAGTAAAAAGTTATTTTTGAGTTTTAAGTAGTTCCTGAAAAAAAAGAAGGTTTTCTTACAGAAAGTGGTGGGCACGGATTAGTTAAAGGACAACAGAGTATTTCCCAAAGCAAACGGTGTTCTTACCATAACACTTGACGTCATGGAAAAATAACTGCACTTTGAATGAGTTCTGAAAAACTGTTTCTTTTAATAAGCTAATTCAAGCAGCCAATCAAAACACGGAATAGAGGTAATGTAAGTCTGCAATGCTGTCCACATTATTTGTACAAACTTTTGGTTATAATGTCATTTTAAATTCCAACTATATAAACCTGATGAAAGTAAGTTTTCAACTTTAATTACAAATGTTGTGGCTACACAGTCGTTGATTTTAGGAAGAACATTTGTAACTGCAGCTATTATATGACCTGATGGTCCTTTGACAACATCCGCTTATTACACAGCTTATTTAAAATGTAAAAAAAGCTGGTGTTTCGGAAATGATTCCCATTTGACTATGAAACAATGTTGCCTTTTGACTTAAAATATTCTTACTTTGTGTTTTCAGAAGAGAGAATTTAGGGTAGGTAACTGTCCTATAATGATTCTAGGAGTTGATATAATTTTATGTACTGTTTTAAATTGCTTTGTGATTAAAAGTGATGTAGAGAATTAAATAATTGTAGTAGTCATAGAGGTAGTGTAATTGTGCCTCATAGTAAACAGTATCAATGTCATAGGAAATGTGGAATATGAGTGAGCAAGAAGGGTGAGATATTACTAGTACAGGAATGTGAAAGTGATCTTGAACGTTTTCTTTCTGAAAGTTGCGGAAAAAGAAAATGACGGGATTTGCTTAGAAGAATTCCAAGAGTTATAAATGGCTCTTACACGATTTGGCCTTGAGGAAAAGTGCGGTAGAGAGCGAGAAGTCATTTATTGTATGTAACATATTTGTCAAAACGATGGAGCTTTTCTTTCAGAAAGTGGCGGGCTGAAAATAATAACAGCAGAACAGAGTATAAGCTGTTCATAGGACATCCTTCGACGTCATGGAAAGTAAGTTACTTTTAAGGAGTTCTGATTTCTGATTGGTTATGTTATATGGGTTTTTTAAACACAATCATTTTGATTGTGGGTTTTTTTCCCCGCTGTTATATGATGAATACCTTCAACTCACTGTTTTTAGTGAAAATTGATATATTCTGAGAACAGCAAAAATAAACCATTTAACATGTATAATTAATTCTGTACTTTGTATAGTGAATTTTAATTTGTACTCGTTTTATCTCATGCTCGCTCATCTTTTACTACCTTCTATCAATCCTCCTTACATACTCACATTGCCTTTTGTTTTATTCTCTTTCACCCTTGCTCTCTAACTCCACTTATCTTTCAAATTTGTTTCCCTAATCCAACTTGCTTTTTTCTTTTCTCCCTTGCACCATTTTTCAACTTTTAGACCTTCTGCTTCGCTTGTCTTTTCCATCTTTCCTCCCTTTGTTTTCTAAATTAAATATTTTTGGGTTCTCCTTTTTTGGTGCAATCAGTTAGTATAACTCACCCTCACTCATTTATCTTTCTTTGTTGCCTCACTCAGTCTGTATCTGACACTCTTTCCTTCACTTCCTCTGTCTCCTCTCTACCTCACTCTCTTTTCCTTATTCACCCTTTCCTTATATAGTTTACCTTACTCACTTTCTTTTAGTAGCAACCACAACTTCAATTTAGTTTTCTCTTTTATCCTTCTTTTCTGTCACTGAAAGTATCTTCCTTTTTTTTCTCTTAGTAATTTACTCTATTACAATTTCTTTTTGTCTCTGACTGTCTATCACCGTTTCTTTCTCTTTTTTTTCTGCATGTTTATCTCTAACTTTATTTCTTTGTAAAATTGTATGATTTTCAATCTTTTCCCTTGTCTTTTCTAATTTTTAAATACATGTTTTAATATTTTTCAAATTTTTGTTCTTTCTTTCACAGATTGAAAGTATAAAAATAACAAGTGACTAAGTTAACGACAATATTAAGGTAAGTGTTTTGTACTCTTTTCGTTACATTTCTATCACATTTAACTTCTATTAGTTCCACTGCTTCATTTCTTTAACCCTCAGGTTCCTGCCTTTGCTACTTCCCTCATTCCTTTCTCTATTACTTACTTACTCTACTCCTTCCACTCCTTTTCTCAGTCCCTCTGTTCTCATAGTTCCTCACTCCTGTTCACTCACTCCGTCTCTATTACTCTTACTGTCTCTGACTGATCACTCTTTCACTACTTGTTCATTATGCTTTCTCCCTGTAGTTCAAGCACACTATGTTATTTACATTTCTTTGCTGTTTCAAATATTCCTTTTCTGTCACTTCTTCTTTTCTGCTTTCTGTTTTTTCTCTCTGTTATTCCACATGTTTTAACCTTAGTCACTGTCATACATCTTGTTTTATTCCTATTTACTTTCACTCACTCTTTTCTTAACACTTTCCCTCAGGGTTGTTCTTTTAGTCCGGTTCTATCCCTACCTCTCATTCCACATCCTTTACTGTTTTTCTTCTTAATTTGAACATTCACTCATATTCTCCAAGAAACTCTTGTTCATTATTCTTCTACTCTCCTTTTTTTCTTTCACTTCCTTATCTATTTTGTGTTTCTCAATTATACCCTCTTACATATTTTCTTTGGTAAATAGATGTATTAAACAGTATCTCTGTGTTACTCCCTCTAGCTGTCTTTCTTTTAACATTACTCTCTGTTTCCTTCCCTTATACTCACTCTTCCTTTTTTTTTTTTAATTTTTGTTTTGTTTAGCTTCCGGTTCGCGTACCGGCGCGCGAACCGGGAAGCGAATCAAAAGAAATAGAGGTTGCCAGAGTGCTAAACATTCTAACAATTTTTTATAAAGGGAAGGTAGTTCTGAAAAGAACTTTTTTTAAAATTGTTTTTGTTGTTTTATATTTTTTTTATTATTTCTGAACATTTTTTTACTTTTTTTGTATTTTTTGAACGGTTTTATATTTTTTTGTTTTTTTTGGGGGGGGGAATGAAAATCATTGATTATAACGGGCGCAACAGGAGCAACAAAAAAAAAGATAATTTACTTTCTGGGGCGTTTTGGACATTTATGATTTTCAATTGCTACGTTGATCAAATTTATGCTACTCTCCCTGTAGCAAATTAATTTGCCGCAATAAATGCACACTTGCTTCACTTCCCCGAACTTCAACTGGATGTTGGGGACCGTCTCCCTCGCCTCTGGTCCCGTCACTGCCTCTCCAGATGATGTACTGGCCACAGGAGGGGGTTTTTCCTGCAGGTCACGTACCTGCGCAGCACTATAATTTATAGGGTGCCACCTCTCCATATGCCGATGCATGGTGTAATTGCCATAGCTCTACTTCTTATCAGTCCCTCTGGACAGATCTTTTTTACAGATGAGACAGGTAACGTAGCGGGCATTAACTTTTTTTTGGCCCCGTGGAAATGAGTAAAATTGCCAGATGTAATTTTCTTTTACATGGGACCTCCTTGGTTCTTCAGGCAAAAACTGCCTCGTCTCTTGCTCCTCTTCCTCTTCTTCCTCCTCTTGATTGAGGATTACCTGAGGAGGTGGTCCTCTCTTCCTAGGAGGTGGTGGTGGTGGTGGGGGTGCACCAGCTGCAGCTACTAATGAAGCCATTGCTTATTAGTCAAAATAGGTCTTCCTCTCACAAAGTTGAAAGTCAGAGTGAGAAAAAAGGTGGGGGCTTTCATCATTTGGGAAAAAAATAAATTCTAAACCAATGAAAAGTGTTATTTTTAGGTCACATGACCTAGCCTTACATCATTAGGAAACCAAAAGTGAAATGAACCAATGAAAAGTTTTATTACCAAGTCACATGACCTGTTACGCTTACGTAACGCGCTGCGCGCCGCGCCCCGGATCGCTTCCAGGGAGCTGCGCTTCGCGCCTCGGTTCGCGCTCCGGAGCACTTTCGGGTGCGCTAACGCGGCGCGTCATAAGACGCATTACGCGAGAACGCCATACGTCGCGCTTACGCGACGCGTCACAATGTAGTTTTCTAACGCGGCAGTTACGCAAACGGAACGTTTACCGGTTCGCGGACCGGGTCGCGGCACTAAATTGAGCTAACAGGAAGCTAACCGGTTCGCGGACCGGGAGCGAAACAAAAAATAATAATAAAAAAAAATACATAAAAAATTGTATTAAAACATATAAAATATATTTTTCGATTTAAAGAAGAATACATTTTAATGCTTTTGATATTTGCTATTAAAAAACCATTGAAATTCACTGAAAAAACCATAGGTTATAGACCATATATAGTTAGGAATTAGCATTTACAAAACCTTGAAAATTCACTGAAAAAACCATAGGTTATAGACCATATATAGTTAGGAATTAGCATTTACAAAACCGTATTTTACTCACACAAAACCATTGAAATTCGCATATATAGTTAGTTGTACTAACTATATATCGCGCACCCGCAATCCACTGCTGATCATGTCACATATTACATCATTCATGACATGGTCAGTGACATCACTGATGACATCACTGATGACATCTCAAATGACATCACTGATGACATCTCAAATGACATCACTGATGACATCACTGATGACATCACTGATGACATCACTGATGACATCTCAAATGACATCACTGATGACATCACTGATGACATCTCAAATGACATCACTGATGACATCTCATTTGACATTACTGATCACATCACTGATGACATCATTCATGTGATAATACGATGAACCTCTTCAGACTCTAATATAACCTTAGATACACTCAGTGTAAACAGACACTCACAGACTGTCACTCATCCATGGAGTTACTCACACACCTAGTCAGTCATGCAAAGAATCAATCACACCTCCATTTCCTCAACTATACAGTTATACACACCTTACTTATTCAAACATATACTAACACATATTTACTCTCTTATACAATCCCTGATACAGGTTCACAATGATCCATACAGCCACTCACACATTCACTGGCTCTTATGCACAGTTATTTATATATGTCAACTCTCACATGTACTGTGTTTTACATATGTACTTATTTTGACATGTAGCACTGAGATATCCATTCACTCACCAATACACTCATGCACACAGTCAACCGCCCATACAGCTGTTTCCACATGCACTTTTGAACCCATACATCTAGTGAATCAACTGCTATGCACAGAGTCATACACCTCCCAGCCACCCACACACACACTCAGTCTCCCATACAAATACTTGGGCAACCAATCAATAACCCATATAGTTACTCATATAGCTACTGATCAACACATGCAGCAGTTTACAGAACAACAGACATAATGATGCACAAATTAAGACAGTTTAGTCACTAACCCATGCACTCAGTGAGACACATTTAATCACTCACTCATACAGTCAGTCATGCACCTACTAAATCCTTCATCCAGACACTTATACATCCACTCATTCTTCAATATGTAAGACATATTTTAACTTTACAGAAATACACAGTCACTGGATGTTGTCATCAGTGATGCAATCAGTGATGTCATTTGAGATGTCATCAGTGATGTCATTTGAGATGTCATCAGTGATGTCATCAGTGATGTCACTGACCATGTCATGAATGATGTAATATGTGACATGATCAGCAGTGGATTGCGGGTGTGCGATATATAGTTAGTACAACTAACTATAGATGCGAATTTCAATGGTTTTGTGTGAGTAAAATAAGGTTTTGTAAATGCTAATTCCTAACTATATATGGTCTATAACCTATGGTTTTTTCAGTGAATATATATATATATATATATATATATATATATATATATATATATATATGTATGAAACATATTTAAATGTTAAAGAAACACACATTCACTCGATGATGTCATCAGTGATGTCATATGAGATGTTATTAGTAATGTAATCAGTGATGTCACTGACCATGTCATGAGTGATGTAATATGTGATGTCATCAGCAGTGCATTGCGAGGGCGCGAGTAATAGTTAGCTCTACTTACTATAAAGGCTGAATTTTTCTGGTTTTGTACGAGTGAAATGTCCAACTAGCTATAACGTCCCTAAAACCTGTGTTTTTTCAGTAAATTTCTAAGGCTTTTTAAATGCTAATTTCTAACTATAACGTCTCTGAAAACCTATGTTTTTTTCAGTGAATTTCAAAAGTTTTGTAAATGCTAATTTCAAACTATAAATTGTACATTGTTGCCTAGTGAACAATGTGTCTAATTACATCGTAGTGATTTTAAAATGATGATGGGCACATTATATCGAGATCAGATATCTCTAGACCTCACAAATTGCTAACAGTGTTGCTATTATTAACACAGACTTACTGTTAGCAATTTGTGAGGTCTAGAGTTATCTGAGGAACAAATGTGCAGAAAGAAGCAAGAAAAGTGTAGAAGAAGGCAGAAAGCTGCAAGAGAGGAGCAGAAAGAGGCAAGGGAGGTGTAGAAAAAAGGAAGCGGATGCAGAAAGAGGCAAGCAGGGTGTAAAAAGAAGCAAGTGAAATACAGAAGGAAGCAGTATGGTTGCAGAAATGAGCATAAGAGGAGCAGAAAAAAAGCAGGTAAAGTGCAGAAAGAAGCAACAGATGTATAGAAAGAGGTAAGAGAACTGCAGAAAGCGGAAAGAAAAGTACAGAAATAGGGAGGAGGGTTGCAGAAAGAGGCAAGAGTTGTGCAGAAAGAGGCAATAGAGGTGCATAAAAGGGAATAGGGCTGCAGAAGGAGGTAAGAGGGATGCAAAAAGAAGCAAGAAAGGTGGAGAAAGAAGCAAGAGAAGTGCAGAATTAAGGAATAGAGGTGCAGAAAGAGGCAAGAGAGGTACAAAAAGAGGGAAGAATGGTGTAGAAATAGGTAAGAGGGGTACAGATAGAGGCAAGAGAATTAGAGAAAGAGGTAAGAGAGGTACACAAAGAGGGAAGAGGGTACAGAAAGAGGCAAGAAAGATGCATAAAGATGCAACAGAGGTGCATAAAGAGGCAAGAGAGGTATAGAAGAAAGAAGCAAGAGAGGTGCAGAAAGAAGTGAGAGGTACAGGAAGAAGGGAGGTGCAGAAAGTAGAAAAGATGTGCAGAAAGAGGCAAGAGCGGGCACATAGCATAGGTTTCCATTTGATATACGTCTACAAACTGGGGTATCTAACATCAAACCTAGGCCCTTCTTGGTAGCTTTCAATAGTTTTCTGGCTAGGAAGGATATGTATTTAAATACACGTCCTAACAAGAACGGAAAAAGGAGGAAGGCTTTGAGTTTTTTACCATGCCTGATTTCTCTAAATACACAATGGATACTAGATGGCAGCTACGACAGATGGTTATACAGTTCCAGAGTAAAGGGGCGCAACCTTACATAATGATTCCTGCCAAACTCAAAGTGATGTATAAAGAAAATTCCCGCTACTTTACTAATGTGGCGGCTGCAAGGGAATATTTGCATGCTATGTATGGGAAAGAGGGGTCATAGTGCCCCAATGGGTAAATTAGGATTTTAAATCAACAGCAGTGGTTTTCTCTTCTTTTTGTTAGGGATGAGTATACTGTTTGGATAATGGTATCCCTGTGGGGGGCAGGCTGGAGGCTGGGAAGCTTCACATCCAAGGACCATAATTCCTAAAGTCTCGGTTACAGGGTGGGGAAGGGGGAAGTGGGTTGGGGGGAGGGCTCCACAGGGTGGTGGGATGTGGAAGGGGGTGATAGCACGATGAGGGTGAAAAGGGGAAAAAATCCTGATGGGGACAAAAAACAGCACAGGAAGGAAAAGATGTTTGATTTAAAGATTATGTTTTTTAGGAACCTTTTGAGTATAAGAAAGATTTACATCACAGTTCTGAGTGCTAAGAAGAATTTCTATGGCTCTAGTATTAAAATATGCTCCTTAAATGTGTCTGGTCTTAATAATGTGAAAAAAAGGAATAGGGTTGCTTCGGAGCTCTGCTATATTCGACCAGGCAATCGCTTTGTAGTAGGTGATTTGGGTTATTTGTTAATTTGTGCATCACAACAGACTACTCTGACCCGGGGCGTTATGATTTTAGCAAAACCACGAATGTGCACAATAATCTGCACCCTAACTGATAAATGGGGGAGATGGGCTATTGCGGAGATAAAAATCAAATCTTCTCATATAACTTTGTGCTCAGTTTATGGGTCAAACTTTGATGAACCTGAAGTGTTAGTAAATTTGAATATGAAATTAGCAAATTGGGCAACTCCGTTGATAATATGTGGAGATATGAATATTAACCTAAAAAACATGGAGCTTGCAGGAGGTCCTGATAATTATGCTGGTCGGAAACCACGGGTTTTCAAGGCTTTATATAATCTGGTAACCGATCATGGCCTGGTAGATACCTGGAGTAATTTGAAATCTGCACTTCCCGGCTATACTTATTATTCATTTCCACATAAAAAAATGGTTCGATTAGATTATTTTTTTTCTCCTTTATCGATATTAGCTGAAGTGTATATTGAATTATTTCCTAAAGTAACATCTGATCATGCACCTATTGTGTTAAGCATACCGGATTCTTCAACTGCTTTTGGTACAAGATTTTTTTCTTTTGACAGGAAATTATGTTTAGATGTAGAGTTTAAGGCGACTAAGGCAAATTGGATAACGGAATTTATTAATTTTAATGTAGATACTGCTAGTATTGATATAGTGTGGAAAACATTTAAAGCGTGCTTCAGAGGGGAGGTTATGAGTCATGGTAATTTTCGGTTGAAGAAATTAAGGGGGGAAATGCAAGACTTATATAGGTTATTAAGAACTTCAGAGGAGAATTTACTCATGTAAACTCAAAAAAGCAGCTTCCAACGGAATATAGCAGGTGCGGAGGATAAGGTCACTAGATGTCGAGCTAAGATAACGGGGGTGTGGAGCAATGAAAATGCAAGAAAGTATTTGGTATACAAACGACACGCGCATGAATACGGTGAGGCAATTAGTAGAGTATTGGCCTTACGCTTAAAGATGCAATCAACTTTTAGGTCTATATCTAATATGCAGGATCAAAATGGTAACTTACAACAAGACCCAGATAAAATCCTTGATATACTCCAGCAGTACTATGCGGAATTGTATACGCAACAAAAAATTGACAGGACAAGTGCAAGATTTGATTTAGGGGAATGTGTGCATTTGAATGATAGCGATAGGGAATGGCTGGATAGTCCATTTACTATGGAAGAATTGGATCTTGCCGTAAAAAGCTTGGCGAATGGTAAAGCAGCTGGACCAGACTATATCCCCGGGGAGGTCTATAAATTATTTTTTGAACAATTAAAATACATTATGTTAGATACTTTTAGAGCTGCACAGAAGGGTAAATCACCAAAGTCATGGAATGATGCCCTGATCGTTGTGTTCAGTAAAAAGGGCAAGCCTTCAGAACTTCCGGGATCATATCGTCCTATCTCTTTACTGAACTGCGATAGTAAGTTATACTCAAAATTATTAGCTAATCGAATTTCAAAAGTTATAACTCCACTGGTCTCTTTAGATCAACACGGATTCATTCCTAAATGAGGTACCGTGACACATAGAAATAAAGTTATTACTCTGATGGATATTCCTCAGGCTGAAAAACGTGCATTAGCTTTGATATTACTTGACGCTGAGAAAGCGTTCGACCGCGTTGAATGGCATTATTTATGAGAGGTTATGAGAAAATCAGGCTTTGGTGATAACTTTATGACAGCAATCCAGGTGCTATATTCAGCTCCAAATGAGAGAATTGCAGCAATGGGGAGGAAATATGCACTGATTAGTATTACAAGAGGTACAAGGCAGGGGTGTCCCTGCTCCCCATTCTTATTTGCTTTATTTATTAATCCTTTATTAAATAGATTATCTAATAACCCTTTAATTAAGCCATTCATAGCGCAAAATATTGCACACACAGTATTCGCATACGCGGATGATGTGGCAGTTAAGACTGTCAGTCCATGCGAAGCATTAATAGAGATTGAACGCTTGGCTTTGGAATTTGGTTCAATATCAGGCTATAAATTAAACTCTTGGAAGACTCAAGTACTATGTACTGAGAATATGCGCTTTAGTGATCCTAGAGTTGTATTCGAAGTAACATATCTTGGTATAATAATTAAAACTTCTATGCATGATATTGTGGAAGCCAACTGGACCAGTACATTCCAACATATTAAACAGTCGTTAGAAAGGTGGGGACGACTGCAATTTAACAATTATAGGAAGAGGGAATATTATTAAGATGAGCATTTTGCCAAAAGTTCTTTATTTGTTTAGAGCTATACCATTAGAAATTCCATCTCAATATATACAACAGCTACAGTCCACTTGTGCAAGATTCCTATGGTCTCCCGGGAAACCTCGGAGGGCAATGAGACTGATGACTCTTCCGATTGAGCGAGGTGGTCGGACATTCCTGATTTTATGCTATATTTTTATGTTTGCTTTTTACAAAGAATGCGATTGGTACTAACAGGGGAATCGGTGGAGGATATGGCAGAAGCACCTTATATATATTATTTATTGCTGGGAATTCACGCCAAACGTAGTTTATTTTAAGAGCTAGAGGGGAATTACTGTAAGAGAACACGCTATAAGGTATTGGAATCAGCTTTTAAAGTATGGCGAAAGGTGGCTAGAATGATTAATATTGAGAAAGTGTCATATTACACTCCATTCAATCCAGAGTATATATTACCCTTTGTTTTTCAGGATGGGGTTGCTTTAGATTGGACACATCGTGGGATAGAGCAAATTGGGGATTTGTTTGAATTGAACGGGCCACTTGTTACTTACGAGAGATTGACTTCAAAATATCAATTGCCCAAATCGTCTTTTTTCAAATATCTTCAATTAAGAGATTTTATTAATAGAAGACACATTTATGTTGGGATCAACCCCGTAGTAGAGGCGATTTGCAAAGGTGAGAAAATTGGGCTTTTGTATAATATGTTAATGGAATATAGACCTGACGACTTGCAGAAGTTTAATTTATATTGGCAAGTTCAGCTGGGGGAACCTTCTTTATTAATAGAAGATGCAATAAGTATGTCTAAGGAAGTTTCCTATCTGCTAATTTGAAGGCTCAATTTTTCAAAACTATTTTTCGTTTATATTATACTCCAGAGCGTATGATGAAGTGGGGGGGTTCACAATATGATGGGAAATGTTTCCGTTGTAAATCTGACAATGCAGATAGTATTCATATATTTTTCAGCTGCTGTAAATTACGTCAATTTCTGATTCACATGGAAAATTTTCTTTCTATGATTACACAATCTACTGTTAAGATTTCTCCAGCTCTGATGCTTCTAGGTATAGGTGAAAATGTCAAACAGGGTACTGCTTTATTCAAATTTAGATACTTGCTATTTGTGGCCATGACCGCTGCTCGTCTTTGTATCGCTTCTGATTGGTTACAAGAAGAACCCCCTGCATTTGATTTTTGGCGCTCAAAGTTGTATAATCTTTATGAATTGGAATGGAGTCTGTATGCATTGAAGGGGGCCAGGAAACGGCAATTGGGAATGTTAATATGGGGTGCAATTCAAGAACATTTGGAGATATGAAAAGCTAATTATCTAATCTTAAAGAACAAAATGATTGTTTAAATGTATATTTTATGATCTATGAGATATGTATATATTGGTTTTTTATATGTGCTGATGACTTGTCCCTACGGGGGAATAATAAAAAAAGAAAAAAAGAAAAAAGAAAGAGGCAAGAGAAGTACAGAAAAAGGAAGAAAGGTGCAGGAAGTAGCAAGAGAAATGCAGAAAGAGGCATGAGAGGCGCAGAAAGAAATAAGAGTGGTTTGCGCACCATTAGTACCAATTTGACACCCACATTTAGCAATAAGTAACAGATGACGATTCCATCTTTGCAAAGGGTCTTCCATCATGCTGTAATACTTGTCACTATATTTTTGATAAAGGTTGAGCCGTTTGAGCTAGAAATACGTTTTTTGGCTCAAATCTGCAGATTATGAGAGGATGATGGATTATGTGGCAAATGCGCAAAATGTATAATTGTGATAAAGTCGGTGCAGCCAATCAGTGGATTCCTCTTTTTTTGTCTCATTGAGTTTATAGTTTAGCTTCTATGGAAACGAGGAAGACTAAACCTGTGGTTACCACTCCACAACATAGAGTACCATACCACATAATTACTCTTCATAACACATAATCCCACTTTATATAATTCCTATACGGTAAACACCACATACTTTCTATCCACAGAATTTCACTGCACAAAATACCACATAATTTCACTCCACACAACATACATCCACTCCACTCCCAAAAACATTAGTAAAAAACCTTTACATTTACAATGCCAATAGCTCTATCTCTTGCAAATCAGAGACCTATTACAACTAGTAGTTGTGTTTGCAGAGTGGTGGAGAAAATGGCTGGGGCTCCCACCAGCACTCAGTAATTCAGTGGCATAGGACTTAGAGGAGGTACCAGATGGGCTTCTTGGCCGCCAAAGTCCCTCAAGAGTAAAGTGGACTTCATCCCCCAACCAGTAGTGTACCAGGAGGTGTGTTTGCAGTGTAGTGGAGAAAGGAGGGTGTGGCCTCCGAAGCGCTCTTAGCAATCCCACTGTGTGGGACTTACTGGAGGTAACAGGAGGGGTAGTTGGCCCCCAAGGACATCCTTGGGGGACAACTGCCCCTCCTATTACCTCCAGTAGGACCCACATAGCAGGATTGCTAGGTTCTCATAGCAGCCCACGTACCCTTTGCCCATCACTCTGCAAACTCTCTCTTGGATGAGGATTGACGTCCCCTTCGCAGCTGAGGGTCATTAGGGGCCAACTAGCCTACCTGTTGCCTCTAGTACACCTTCAAAACAACAAATTTCCTTTTCCAAACTTTTTAGGCCGGAATCCTTAGGAGTCACTATATAATGTAGGGGCAGGTGGACTAGTGTGTAATGAGTATTTGCGCAGGTTACCAATTTTACAGAACTACTTGGATGAATTCTTATATACAAAGGTTAAGTTACACACAACCCAATGTCAAAATTCAAAATATATTATTTATTATTCACTGTTGAATTGCTGATACATTTCTAGAGTCAATTAATGTGGTTAAAACACATGGTCACAATATTTATAAAAACATTTTTGCTAAAAATTCAAGAATCACAAAACTTATGTGCACAAATTATTACACTTAAAACACACCATTTATTAATGAACATTTTGTTCATTAATAAATGTTGTGTTTTAAGTGTAATAATTTGTGCACATAAGTTTTGTGATTCTTGGCTAATTACGGCCTCGGGGACCCCATCCCCAGGGCCCGGCAAAAAGTAGTTTATGGAAGGGGTGCTGCGTGGCTCCCCTTCCATGGGCCAATTTTGGTCTCGGAGACTCGATCCCCGGAGCATGGCCAGCCTTTTTTAGAAATAATATTGGAGGGGGCCCCCTCCAGGGCTATTTTTGGCCCTGGGGACCCCATCCTCCTGGGCATTGCCTCTATGTTGGGGATCACGGGGGAGGCCCAATGCCTCTGCGGCCCCTGCCAGCTCCCCACCTCCTGAGGGAGGCGGCATTGCTTTTGGACAAAGAGAGCTGCAAACATGCAGCTGCCTTTGCCCAAAATCAATAATGCTTCGCTTCATGGAAGCAAGAGCAGTTTTTCCACTCTCGCTTTCATGAAGAGAAACAGATGTTTGCTTTGGCAGGGCAGGAACAGTGCTCCTGTCCTGCTATAGCAAACTGCAATATCCCAGGGGTGGGCACCACAGGAAGTTGCTAGAGCGAGCCCTGGGGGGTGGTGGTCCCTGGGGCCAAGGAGGGCTCCTAGAGGAGGGCCATGCAGCCCCCCTCCAGACACGGTTTAAGCCCAGAAGAGGTGGTAGTTCCTGGGACTGGGGGGTCTGTAACGGATCCCCATCTTTTAATTAGTCAATGCCCTGGGGAATTGGTGGTCCCTGGGGCATTGTGGGGGGCAGGACCCCCCCACATTTCATTTAAAAAACGGAAGCCCCGGGGAGGTGGTAGACCCTGGGGCTTGGGGCCCACGAGGCCCCCCACCCATATTTAAAAAATGCCCCGGATAGGTAGCAGTCCTTGTGGCTTCAGGGGGCATGTGCCCCCGCATATCTTTAAATTAGCCCCAGGGAGATGGCAGTTCCCGTTCTACGGGGGCCCTGCATCACATTTGACACTGCCCCAGGACCTGATCCACGTAGGGTCCTAATTAAATTAAGAGCGGGAGACTGTGTAATGCGGACATGACGGAAAAAGGAGTCAGAGACTACGAAGCCACAAGTAAATCAAACAAATCGTGTGAGAGGACGAAAAAGAGGAAGAGCAAGAGGCAGGGGCGATCAAGACAGAGACGACTCACGCTCAAGCAAAGGAGAAACAAACAAAAAGCCTGTAGAAACAAAACATGGAGGCTACAAGAAACGCAGATGAATATGGATAAGACAATGGTAAATAGAACTATAATTAATCTGTCCTCCAGAACCCTCTGTGAAAATGAGAAAATGACTCTATGTTTGGGACTGACCTTTTGTCCGACTGAATTGTTTAATTATTCCAACACCAGAGTTGACATCTTCAAGTTTGTACATAAATTGAAGCTTATGAAATGGCATACAATGTTTAACAGCAGACCCATGGTACAGGTACAGAGTGCATTAGATAATAATGTAACGGAGCCAGAGCTCAATGTAGGAGACTGTGATCTTCTTCGTACTGTCTATGTTTTAGGTGGTGTGGAACCTGAGGAAGAAAGGGATATCCTAGTTGAGGGCCTTAATGGAACACGTTCGGATAGAACTGCCTGTACCTCATTTAAACCTAAATCAATCTTCTATCCGACTCTCCCCCATGACTCCATTGACACCTTTCATAAGGTAGTTACTAGAGAAGTCATTAAACAGAAGCATAAGACAGGGGGTGGTCAAAATATGAACTCCAATTTGTCAAGAAAACAAAGAGAATGTATTAACTTTCTTGCTGAGGATAAAGATATTGTTATACAACCCTCAGAGAAGGGAGGCAATATTGTTCTACGGGATAAAAAATTGTATATAGACGAAGCACAGAAACAACTTAAAGAAGGCAACTTTTATTGTAGGAGCAGTACAAGAGAATACAACCGGAGTATAACCAGCACATGGGAGAAACTTACAGAATGGCAAACAGCAGGCTTAATTACTTGGCAGGAATTTTGCTTTCTTAAAAAAGATTACCCTAAGCTGCCAATACTGTACCTCCTCCCGAAGGTACATAATGACCCCCTTAAACCACCAGGGACACCTATTGTGTCCTCAATAGGCAGTGTCAATGAAAATCTTTCTAATTATATTGACCATTTCTTGAGGGAGTATGTGTGTCTCTTACCTTCATATATAAGGGACACAAAAGACTTCCTCAACAAAATCAATAAAGTCAAATGGGAAGAGGGGTCTTTTCTCATTACCCTGGACGTGAGTTCACTCTATACCATCATTGACCCTGTCCAGGGTATGGAAGAAAATTACTAATTCCTTAGAAAAAGGGATATACGCTACTTAGAACACACATGCATGATCATGGAAATGATCAGAACATCTCTAACAATATTTTTATGTTTGATGCTGAGCTCTTTAAACAGGTGCAGGGCACGGCGATGGGATCGTGCTTCGCGCCAAGTTTTGCTAACCTTTCTCTAGGAAAATGGGAGGAGGAAATTTATCAGGATTTGAATTTGAAGAGTGATTTTAAATCTGTAAAACGGTGGATTAGATTTATAGACGATTTGTTTATCATGTGGGGTGGTACTGAAAGTGATGCAGAAAATGGCATCACTAAATTGAACAGGAATTCTTATAACATACACCTTACAAGCACCATGAATAAGAAAAGAAATGAGTTTTTGGATAAGGAAGTTTCAGTGCATGCATCTAGTCTCCATAGGAAGGAGACCGCTGGTAATAGTCTTCTGCATGCCCTCAGTGCTCATCCCGAACCGCTGAAATGGAGTATTCTGTTCGGGGAGTTACTGAGGGCACATAGGAATTGTAGTACGGATGAAGGCTTTCGTCATGAACAGAAAACTATGCTGGCTAGGTTCAGGGAGCGGGGGTATCCTGAATGGGTCTTGGAAAAAGCCATTAGTAAAGTGAAAGACTGAGATGTCAGACACGCTAACAGAGAAAGTCTGAAGAAGAGGGGATTTCTAGGGTCATTACTACCTTTAACCAAGAATCCAAGAAGGTCAAGAAAATCCTTGCAGACAACTGGAAAATCCTTAAAACCGATAATATCATAGGTTCTAGACTTAGCGATCGACCTCGCATAACATACAGAAGAGGGAAGAACCTTACGGATATCCTAGTGAGAGGGGATATCTCAGATACACTTAAAGATCAAATACATGGTCTTAAAGGTTTTTACCCATGCGGACACTGTAGAGTGTGCAAGAATAGCTTTATGGTTGAAGATATTGAAATCCCAGGACTCACACACAACAGGGCAATCCATGAATTCCTCACATGCAATACAAATTACGCTATCTATGTCCTTGAATGTCCATGAATGTCCATGTAAACGTAGATATGTTGGTAGTATTGTTTGTATGGTTAAAAAACGTGTCCAAGAGCATCTACGAGCCATCACCAATGTCGATGTACGTTACCCCATTGCTCGCCATTTACAGGAACTGCACCAATCTAATAACTCTCTCCTCAGATTTCTTTCAGTTGAGCAGGTTAATCTTGGAAGGAGGGGAGTTAACCAGGAACTGGCATTGAGAAAAAAAGAATCCAAATGGATCAAGGAGCTAGAAACCACATTCTCTGGAGGGCATAATCTTGATAAAGGACTTGCAACCAATTTACATGAAGATTGAGTACAGAAAGTGATTTAGACTGTTATGTTATATATTGTTTATTTTGTGATTTTATCTTGATTTTAATATAGTTTCTTTCATGTGCTATCTCTTCACAGGAGGGAAGGAAGGAACCTTACACGATTAAGAGCACAGCATCGGTACCCTACCCTTCTCTTTGTATGGATGGAGTTTGCACAAACACTGGAGATAAGAAACTTTTTAGATTTACTTAAGCATTTTTCTCACATTTTTTATCTTTCATAGTTTTGTGGAATATGAACTAATAGGTTAGGACATGACGAGAGGACCCAATTTTTCAATGCCACTGGGTTTGTTTTCTTTTCCAGTCCCACCCCTGTTCTTTTATGATTTTACTCAGACAGCATACATATTCAACGGGCACTAGACCGAAGATAGCAATAATGCTGGATTGAAGTGTATGGCCGTGTGGGGTAACAGTATGCCATAGATTTTGGTAGCAGCACTAGACCGCGAGCAATTATCCTCTTTTTCGACATAGGAGAAGACATGGTATCTGTACCTGAGCAGACCTTGTTTACATATTAGTTGTTGTACATAATATACTATTTTCAGGATGGTTAAGAAATGTGAAACTTTTTAGATTCTTTATTGCCTGTTGTATACTTTGTTGGATTTCAAATATTACCGAAACGATGCAACTTAATGTTGATACATTGCAATACTTTTTGGTTTATGTGACTGTGTAATATAAACCTTTCCAAGATGTCTGCCAATTGGAAACGCAGAATGGGGCTGGGTAATGGTGCCTTTTCTATGTCAATTGTATTTAAGCACGTCACTGTAGAGCTGGTAAAATTGTGTGATCAAGAGACAGGCTTGTCTCGAAACGCGTAGTGGTTGCAAGAAAATAAAACTTCTTTGCAGCATCCCATGACCTCAGAGTGTGCGTTCTTTCATATGGATTTGTGATAATATATATATATATATATATATATATATATATATATATATATATATATATTCCACATGAACAACCATGCCAAACTCACAGCACAATAAAAGCCCTCCATTCGAAAATCAAATAAGAGTTGATCTTTTAATCATTAAGATTCGTCAAACAGCACTAAAAATATTGTCAAAAGAAAAATGCTTTTCCTATTGAAACTAGGTCCTAACTATAACTACCTACTGGCGACCGCCACATATATATATATATATATATATATATATTTCAAAAGAAAAATGGGTCCTTCCGAGATCCATCCCGTCGTCAGTTGGCGCAATGTCGGCATAAACCCAAGCCGAGTTTAATTGCAAGTTCAGAATAAAGGAAAATTGCGCACTCAGAGTGAGAGTTGATAATCACCAGTTTAATCCATGATACGGCTACGCGTTTCGACACCAGGCGGTGTCTTGATCACACGATACATTACATTGTCAAGGACGTGCATAAATAAGCTTTCAATATAAACATAGAAGAGGTACTGCAAATCGGCCTGCTAGGTCTATGAAATGTGGTCGCCATTTTGAGACAGGTACATAGTACTGATAAACGGCAATAATCATGCTTTGTGGTACAGACAATACTGAAATTTACACTCGCATACATGTACAGTTATACAATTTGTTCACACTGACCCTCCATGCCTGACAGAGTGCTGGGGGAGTGTAAATTGATGCAATGATCGGGTAACACTACAGCGAAATACTTGTAAGAACGCTGTATGTATCATAATGATGCAGGAATGATACGTAAAATCTACCTGCTCAGGATCAGGTAATACTCTCGGTCTAGTGCCGTGATCCCGTTATACCCAATGACTTGCTCTCGGACTAGTGCCCTTACTGACATGCATGGCCTAGGAAACCAGCAGTGCTTTGTTTGTGCCATGTGGCAATACCAGGCAGATACCTCTAACATACTAACTAACAGATCCCTAGTGTAACACAGTGCACAAAAAAGTGGTTGTAGGCAAAAATATGCCTTAATTCATTTACCCGATGTGTTAAAAAAGTGCGATTGTTTTCTGAAATATTTCTTATCTTCGTCTTAGTCTGAAGAATTTTCAGTTGTTTGAAGAAAAGGGTAGGGAACCGTGCATGTTCAAAAAGTGAGAGTGAAAAGGTCCCTTCCTTTCCTCCTGCAGAAATAAAACAGAAAAAGAAGAAAATTAGAGAAATTAATAAAACAGTATGATTAAAACAACCAATTACATGATTATACAGTGTAAACACATCACCTTGGGCCTATGGCAGTCAAAATGCGACCAATAGCAGCTAATGTCAAATACAGGAGTATGCTGTGCTGGCTGTCACCAATGCGGAAGATCATGGCTGCTATGCTTGCAGTGGGTTCTCTCTCTTAATAAGTACTCTTCCCTGCTGACTTCCCAATCTCTGCTATAGCTGAAGAGTGTTCAGTGTAGAGCGCATGATGATCCCACCTTCCGCTATCTGATCTAGGAATTCTGTCTTGGGCATTCTGTACCATAACACACTGTGTTATGCTACAGTTGAGATCCTGAGCAACACATACAACAACTTTCCCAGGCTACCTTCTACAACACAATTCCTGTCATCCTGGACACTAGTAGTTTACTCCCCTCCAATCACTTCGGTAGACCACCAGCCCAACATACAGCTATCCAACCCAATCAATCTGCACTAGGAACCCAAACCCCATTAAGCTGATTGCTATTAAACTGTTAATCAGCAGCCAAGCATGCCACTGAAATAGCAGAAACCATCCTACTACACAAAACTTTCATTTGCTTCCTGACTGAAACCTGGCTAAACAACCACTCATTCCCCATTATCCAGCTGCTCACCTCTCCAGGTTTCTCAATCCTTTGCCGTGACTGCAAACACCATAACAGTGGTAGAATAGCCATCAATCACACACATGATCTATGCCTGAAACCCTTCAACTCAGCCGAATATCCTTCAAATTCCACCTCATCTTCCGCCCCAGGTGATAAACCACAATTCTTGGTGGATCTAACATACCTAATAACCCAAAGCTTCATGAAGGACTCCACAGACATTATACTAGGAGATCTCAACCTGCACCTGAATGATGCTGAAAATACAGCAAAATATAGCAGTCCAAGTCTTATCCAACCTCCTTGAATCATAAAATCTCACCCAACTGTGCAAACAGCAAACCCACAACAAGGGCTCTATCCTCAACGCAATCATCCCCAAACATAATACCATATCCCTACAGTCCATCCTAGCCACCGACTAGACCAACCACCACTTAGTTCTATTTGATCTCAATGAAAACAAGTCCAAGCACAACTCCAAAACTATTTGCCCCAAGCACTGGATGAGAAATATGTACACAATTCCCCAATCTGAATTAGAGTCCTTTATCAGGTCACAAATTCATTCTCTGCCCGACATCACTTCTACTGAAGACCTCACGTCCTACTAAAATACCAAAATGACATAGCTTCTTAACACTGTCACCCCTCTTAAGCTTAAGAAATTAAAAACCTTTCACTCCAGATCCTGGAATAAAGAAATTCATCAACTTAGGCTGGCTGAAAGAATCTGGAGACAACAACCATCTCTGACCCACCTCTCTGAGCTGAACGCCTGAAATACAAAAAGCATATCTACAGAGAGAAGTCATCTTTCTTTCATGCCCAACTTGACCACTGCAGAAACAGACATAGAGACCTTTTCAACATTATTAAACAATCTTACCTCCTCCTTCCCACTACTCTTGTCTGATGACTCTGTCAAACACTTGATCATTTTAACAGATTCTTCTCTCAAAAAATAACAAAAATCAAACTCTCATAGGACTCTCCACTTCCCCACCCCTTACCAGTGATGCTCCCACTACCAACATCAGTTCCAGCACTGCTACAACTCTAACTAATGATGACTCCCCCGAACCAACCTCCTTACTGTGCCAGAATACAAACTACAATCCCATACAACTCAAAAACAAATGCAACGTGGACCAAGTTTGAAATTATTTCTGAAGAAGAAGTCACAAACATTCTTGAAACCATGAAGCCAACATCACAACTATCTGAACTCCCTTCCTCATCTCTAGTAAGAAACCCCAGACACATCATCTCCCCAATATGGACTAAAATCATTAACTCATCCCTATCCAGTGGCTCGATGCCAACACCACTTAATCTCGGCCAAGTCGCCTCCCTCATCAAAAAGTGGGACACAGACCAGAGTGTTTTTAACAACTAATGACCCATAACTAACCCCCTCTCCTTGCCAAAACGATCGATAAATGTGTGCTCTCACAACTTAACAGCCACATTGAATAATGCGACCTTCACAACACCTTTCATTTTGGGTTCAGGAAAGAATACAGCAGGAAATTGCAATCTTGAACATCACTGATGACTTACACAGATCTCTTGATGATAGTGATCCAGCGGCCTATAGAAAATATGTCATAAACTACGCTACCTAACTTCACCACACACTCAAAAAATCATCACTTAAAAACATGGACCCATTAACAAAACCTAACATATTTTGACCAACTGAATCATGTGGCCTAATTAAACTTATATACAACTTATATACATTTATATACATCCGCGGTAAATAAATGACATTATTTAAACAAATCCTAACTATTTATTTGGCCACCATTGGCGATGGCATCTAGCTAATGATAACCTGCACTCTCGAAATGACAAGACCAGCTTGTTTTCAAAAGTAAGATTTTATTAGCTATTTATTTGAATTGTAAGAATATAGTTTTATTTAAGCTTTTTATTTGAATTGTCATAAGCATATTTGTAAGCATCATATAGAATTCAGAGTATTTGCAAAGAATTATAAGTTTAGCATTTCTCAAAACCTAAATAAGCTAAATAAATGGAAATAAAGTAAAGTCTTTTGGGTTTCTTACGTGCTCCAAGCAAAGTCTGACAGCACGACACCCTCATCCAAAGGTTAGAAAGCAGCAGCGTGACCCATCCACGGGGCATGGGTCTTTATACCTTTCTACGCTAAGCTAATCTAAGTAAAAGTAAAACTTTCTGCAAAAGTCGATGTCCCATTGGTTCATGAGTGACAAGTGACATGTCACCCCATTATTTCAAAACATCAGATCCGTCACTTTCTTAGGCTCCATTGTCTCTACTGTACGTGCTCCGAGGCTTCCTTTGCTTGCAACAATTTTGCCATAGTTTTTTACTGGTTTCATTTCACTTCCTCGGATGCCAAGTTATCAAATGTTCCTTCTGCCGGTTCCTGACCTTGGCCACGTCCGACCAGAATAATGTCAGAGCCTCATCGCAGTTCAACAAATGTTACTTCGATGGAAAACTTTAGAAAGGACATCTCAGGCTCCGTGCAGAAAATAAATTCATCATTTTAGTAAACTCGAGTGAACTAGGCCCAAAGCAGTCAACTTAATTTCTCTAATGCATAAACAAACACAAGAAAATAATTAATGAAAGAAATATTATTCATTCTGTTTCCACCCTTTGTTTGCTAATTATTTAACCCACCCATTAGACTAATGTTACCTAGCAAAAAGCAAACAGATAAAGCAGCATTTTATATCTACCAGTTTACATCACATAGACAAGGAAAGCAAAAATAAGCACTTGCCACTTTTTAAATTCAGCTGCAGTTAGTTATGACATGACAGAACGACAAAATTAATTTATTATTTTTCACGAACAAAAAGATGCAACAGTAATGCACATTTATGAGCACATGTGTTAGAGTTTCCGCGTGTAAAAGTTTAATCTAAGTTGATTTAGTACAAATACATCACAAATCATTAATAGGATTATTTTATTTTATGGAAGTATGACTTCACGAGTTGGAATAAAAAGTTATTCTCTATCTCGCTCCATCAATAGCCAACGCTGCCTCCTAATCCTCCTTGACCTCTCATCGGTCTTCAATACTGTCAACCACAATATTCTCCTAAACACCCTCTCACAGCGTGCAGGCATCAATGGTACAGTCCTTCAATGATTTACCTCTGACCTGAACCAACGATCTCAACTAATCACACTGAACAAATTCACCTCACCAGAAGTATCAGTCCCACAAGGAGTTCCCCACGGATCACCATGTCCCCTTCCCAGTTCAACTTCTATATGGAACCCCTTGCTCTTATCTTAAAACAGGCCAGAATTACCTACCATCTCTATGCAGATGACACTCAAATTTACATCAAATTCTTGTTATCTAAAGACATCCAGCACCTAAACAGCATTCTCACCACAGTTCCATACCGGCTGATCAAAAAGCACCTAAAGCTCAGCTCCAACAAATCTGAACTCCTCCTCATCCCAACCTAAAGGAATGCCCTATCCCATACAAAACTGGCTTAACAACTTGTCTGCTCTAAACTGCAAACTATCCATCTCCACTTGGTCAAATCTCTAGGGATTACACTGGAAAAAAACCTGAACATGAAGGACCGCATTAATACCTCAGCAAAAAGTGCCTTCTTCATGATGAAAAAACTCAAACCCTTTAACCCTTTTGAAGATTTAAAGACTAGTGCAATCCTTAGACCTATTCAAGTTTGACTATGGTGATGCAGCAATCCCTGGGATCCACAAAAACACCATATTCCCATGAAATCCACACTCAATGCAGAGACCAGACTTCTCTTTGGAGAGACCCGCTATGATCACATCACTACCACTCTCAAGGAACTCACCTGGCAACAAATTGAGGCGAGAGGTATATTCGAAATGGCCTGCATAACCCAAAAAGCTCTTTACACTGAAAAAACAGTCTACTTTGCAATCAAACTATCAAAAGCTGATCGAAAGAGGCCCCTGCAAAGCTCAAACACCCTACTCTTGACTCTGCCCAAATTAAAAAAAGAAAAAACTCTCACCCGTTCCTTCTCTGGGAATGTGCCTAGAATTTGGAATGCTCTTCTGCAGGATCTATACACAACCAATCATTGCTACACTTCAGAAAAAAAATAAAAATTGCTTCTTCTTTCCAAATACTTGAACCCACCCTCCTAAAATATCAGACTTTCCTGACAACCATCCCTTTCCTACCAGCAAAGAACTTGAACAACTCTACCTCTGAATTTAACTATGCACGCCCCTAACTTTTTAAACAGCCTACCATTACTACTTCCAAACTATATCACCTGTTCTACCCCACCATCGTTCACATATTAATACTATGTCTACCCATTGCTTCACTTTTTTTTCTTCCTTGCATATTGTCTGGAAATCTATTTTACTATTCTCCTTGTATATTGTCCGTAAAGGTTGCTATGCACATTCTGTAAAGAACTCTTATACCCTTGGTTCAAGTTTGCGCTATATAAACTCTAAAAATAAAATAAAGAAACACAAAAACACCTGTATTTATCTATCAATGCATTTGAGTTTATATATATGGCTTATTTTATATGCTATTTTTTAAATATTTCAAAATGTATTACTATGAAAATATGCATTGCTTTCATTAATTTGTCCACTATATCCCCATGCACAATAAAACCATAAAATATACTAACAATTCAATAAAAACATATTAATTAATTTAGAATTAATTTAGACAATGAATTATATATTACAGATTTAAACCCCCCCCCAAAAAAAATATTTACTGAAAATATTATAAAGAATGGGGAAGGCATTGGACTTCGGAGTGATTCAATTCACTGTGCTCCCTTCATTCTATACAGCCATAGGGAAAGAGTTGGTCTTCAAAGGGGTAACATTTGCTATTCCTACTCCAGTCCATTCTACAGCAGGGAAAGTTTGGGATTTTGGAGAGGTAAGATTTACTATTCCCACTCCAGTGTTTGCAACTGTAAGCAAAGCGATGGAGTTTGGAGAGTTAAAATTTACTATTTCCAATCCAGTCTGTACACCAGTAGGGTAAGGGATGAACTTTGAAGTTTGGAAGATATACTATTCCCACTCCAGCCTATACAACAGTAATTAAAGCCTTGGACTACAGAGGGGTTACATTTACTGTTTCCACTCCAGTCTGTACAATAGTAGTGAAAGCTTTGGACTTTGGAGCGGTAAAATTTACTATTCCCATTCCATTCTATGCTACAGTGAGGAAAGTGCTAGACTTTGGAAGGGCATGGTTTACTACATCTACTCCAGTCTGTGCTACAGTAGGGAAAGTGTTGGACTTCGGAAGGGTTAACTTCAGTATTCCAACTCCAGCCTGCGTAACAATAGGGAAAGTGGTTAACTTCAAAAGCATTATATATTTTAATAAACCCTAAGAAATTGAGAAGAAATATATTTATTATATATATATATTCACTGAAAAAACCATAGGTTATAGACCATATATAGTTAGGAATGAGCATTTACAAAACCTTGAAAATTCACTGAAAAAACCATAGGTTATACACCATATATAGTTAGGAATTAGCATTTAAAAAACCTTATTTTACTCACACAAAACCAATGTAATTCCATATATAGTTAGTTGTACTAACTATATATCGCGCACCCGCAATCCACTGCTGATCATGTCATTGGTTTTTTAAAAGCTAATATCTATAGCTGTAAAATGTATTCTTCTTTAAATCCAAAAATATATTTTATATGTTTATTAATAATTTTTTTTAAATATTTTTTTTGTTTCGCTCCCGGTCCGCGAACCGGGAAGCTTTCCGTTAGCTCAAATTGATGCCGCGACCCGGTCCGCGAACCGGTAAGAAATCAACATAGTGACGGTATCGCGTTGCCGCGTAATGCGTCTTATGACGTACTGCGTTAGCGCACCCGGAAGTGCCCTGGGGCGCGGACCGAGGCGCGAAACGCAGCTCCCCGGAAGCGATCCGCGGCGCGTCGCGAAAGCGCGACGTATCGCGTTACCGCGTAATGCGTCATGTGACGTACCGCGTTAGCGCACCCGGAAGTGCCCCGGGGCGCAGACCGAGGCGCGAAGCGCAGCGACCCGGAAGCTAACCGGGGCGCGTTCCGCAGCACGAAACATGAGCGTGAGAGGTCATGTGACTTGTTAATAAAACTTTTCATTGGTTCATTTCACTTTTGGTTTCATAATGATGTAAGGCTAGGTCAGGTGACCTAAAAATAACACTTTTCATTGGTTGAGAAGTATTGTTTTTCCCAAATGATGAAAACCCCTCCTTCTTTCCTCACTTTCATCATTGTGAGAGGAAGACCTTTATTACTATATCAGAAATGGCTTCAGTAGTTGCTTCAGCTGGTGCACCCCCACCACCACCTCCACCTCCTCATGGGAAGAGAGGACCACCTCCCCAGGTCATGACCAACACTGAGGAGGAAGAGGAAGAAATGGATGAAGAGGAGGGAGAAGAACCACAGTTCTTAGAAGAGGTGCCCCGGGTTTCCCATAAGAAAGCCAGTTTCATCTGGCAGTTTTATTCGATCCCTCCTGGCCAAAAAAAAGTGAATGCGAGGTATTTCACCTGCCTCATCTGTAAAGAAAAATTAGCCAGAGGGACGGATAAGAAATATAGTTATGAGAACCATACTATGCACAGGCACATGACCAGGAAGCATCCACTCAATTATAGCCGGGCGGAAATACGGGATTTGCAGGAAAATCCAAGATCAACTCCTGTGGCCAGATCAAGAATATCCATTTCATTGACACCAGCAGAGGCACGGGAAACTGTGCCAAACATACAAGAAAATTTTGGCCACATGATCCACACTTGTATGCACTGTCGTGCGTTGTTAGCATGTGGCAATATGAGCATAAATGCTATCAACCTGGCGTATGAACATCATAATTGCCCTAACCGCCCCCAGTAATTTTTTTTTTGCTCCTGTTGAGCCCTTTTCAATGCCTGTTTTTTGTTGTTTCCCCCCCCCCAAAAAAAACCAAAAATAATATAAAATCGTTCAAAAAATACAAAAAAACCAAAAAATGTTAAAAAAAAAAATATATATATAAAACAACAAAAATATTAAAAAAAAAGTTCTTTTCAGAACTACCTTCCCTTTCAAAAAAAATTGCTAGAATGTTTAGCACTCTGGCAAGCTCTATTTCTTTTGGTTCGCTTCCCGGTTAGCTTCCCGGTACGCGGACCGGGAGCTAACCAAAAAAAAAAGTTTTTAAAAAAAAGAGTAAGTATAAGGAAAGTAAACAGAGAGTGATGTTAAAAGAAAGACAGATAGGGAGTAAAGAAGAGATACTGTTTAATAGATCTATTTACCAAAGAAAAGACGGAAGAGGGTATAATTGTGAAAAACAAAATAGATAATGAAGTGAAAGAAAAAAAAAGAGAGTATAACATTAACAAAGAAGAGTTTCTTGGAGAATGTGAGTGAATGTTCAAAATAAGATTAAAACATGAGGAATAACAGAGAGAAAAAATAGAAAACAGAAAACAAAAAATAACAGAAAAAGATTAATTGAAACAGCAAAGAAATGTAAGTAACATAGAGCCATATCATCAACATAGGCAATAAAAGTTTTGCAGCTTTTATTGGCAGAAATGTGTCGCTAAAGCTGCTTTTGCGGCAGAAAACTGCCGCTAAAACCACTTTTGCACCAGTTTTCTGCCAATAAAAAGAGCAATAATTTTATTGGCTGTGTTCATAATATGCCCCTTAGTGTGCTTCAACTACACAGAGAAAGCATTATGAACAAATAGTGATACAGTGATCAGTCAAAGACACTAAGAGTAATAGAGACGGAGTGAGTGAACAAGAGTGAGGAACTATGAGAAGACAGGGACTGACAAAAAGAGTGGAAGGAGTTGAGTAAGTAGGTAATAGAGAAAGGAATGAGGGAAGTAGCAAAGGCAGGAAACTGAGGGTTAAAGAAATGAAGCAGTGGAACTAATAGTAGTTAAATGTGATAGAAATGTAACGAAAAGAGTACAAAACATTTACCTTATAATTGTCGTTAAATTACTCACTTTTTGTTTTTATACTTTCAATCTGTGAAAGAGAGAACAAACATTTGAAAAATATTAAAACATGTATTTAAAAATTACAAAAGACAATGGAAAAGATTGAAGGACAAACAGTTTTTCAACAACTTTGACACTTACAGAAGCTTCTGCTTCTCCAGGCCCGCTACACAGTCCTAAAGATATACATTTTAAACTAACAGTATCTTGATGCAGATGAAGTGAGGCCTATCTTAAAACATGGTGCATCTTTTGCATTGCTGTTGTCTCAGAAAAGTGTCGCAAGACACTAAAATTTTAAATAATTGCTTCAGGATGCCAATAAGATGTCTCCTATCCAGAGGTTTGTTTGAGGTGAGGCCTACTCAGGGTTGCAGATGAAATTTCGAGTTGTTGAAGAGAATAGAGGACATAATATATGTGAAGGTCTACCAATGAAGTGAGTCATGTCCACTGCACTCTTGAACAAAGTCCAAACCTCCTATGTTTCCCTGGACAGACCTAAACCTGATCTGCACAATGTGATTCGTAATGATAGGAAACACAGGTGATGTAAATGAAATACGTGCAATTTATTTTGCTCATTTCACAATCACATCACTTGTGTTTCCTTTGCTTAGGTATCTCATTGTGCAGATGTAGTCTAGCATATGAAAGAATACGCAGAAGTGCAGCACTGCATGCAACAACTTTGACACTTACAGAAGCCTCACCTTCTCCATGCCTCCTACACAGTTCTACATATACATCATAAATGCAAACAGTACAGAATTAATTATACATGTTAAATGGTTTATTTTGCTGTTCTCAGAATGTATCAAAATTCACTAAAAACAGTGACTTGAAGGTATTCATCATATAACAGCGGGGAAAAAAACCACAATCAAAATGATTGTGTTTAAAAAACCCATACAACATAACAAATCAGAATTCAGAACTCCTTAAAGTTAACTTACTTTCCATGACGTCAAAGGATGTCCTATGAACAGCTTACACTCTTTTGTGCTGTTATTACTTTCAGCCCGCCACTTTCTGAAAGAAAATCTCCATCGTTTTTAAAAACATGTTACATGCAATAAATGACTTCTTGCTCTCTACCACAAGTTTTCACAAGGCCAAATCTTGTCAGAGCCATTTATAACTCTTGGATTTCTTGTAAGCCAATCCCGTCATTTGGCATTTCTGCAACTTTCAGAATTAAAATGTTGAAGATCATTTTCACAATCCTGGAATAGTAATATCTTCCCCTTCTTGCTCAGTCATGTTCTACATTTCCTATGACACTGATACTGCTTACTATGAAGCAGACTTACACTAACTCTATGACTAGTACAATTATTTAATTCTCTACATCACTTTCAATCACAAAGCAATGTAAAACAGTAGACAGCATTGCAGACTTACATTCCCTCTACTCTATGTTTTGATTGGCTGCTTCAATTAGCTTATAAAAAGAAATAGTTTTTCTGAACTCATTCAAAGTGCACTTATTTCTCCATGACGTCCAGTCTTATGGTTAGAAGTTATGTCTCTGAACTACACTTATCCTCAAGGCCAAATTGTGTAGGAGCCATTAGAACTTCTTGAAATTCCACAGAGCACATCCCGAGATTATTTCCCTAAAATTTTGGTTTTAAAAACACCAGGTAAGAGTTTTTAAGGTCATACGGCAATTTTTTTTTGAAAATTAAAACAGAATCGTTGCAGAATGACCAGCCATTTCTAGACTTTAAATAAGCTGTTTAATGTCCTGATGTTATTGAAGGGCCGTCATGATATATAATTGCTGCAGTTACAAAAGTCCTTCCTGATATTGACAACTGCGAAGCTACAAAATTTTTAATTAAAGTTGTCAATTTTGTTCCATCAGGCCTACATCGTTGGAACATTAAAATGACATACTGGCCATATGTTCGTATAAATAATGTGGACATCATTTCAGATTTACATTGGCTACACTCCATGTTGTGATCAGCTGCTTTTACTAGCTTATTAAAGGAGACTGATTTACTGTCTGGCAAAGTTAAATATATAAATCTTTCTGAGTCTACACTAGTAGTACTTGATACCATACAGTTCTCGCAGTCATGCTGCCATTGATAAGAAAGCCCAAACAGCTGATCTACATCTACACCTTCAGCATGCAATACATCAAGCATATACATTAAAAACTCCTGACAATCTTGCTGAATATTTTGAGAGAATTGTGTTTGGCCTGAACATCTGTCTAACAGATTTCGAATTTCAGACACACTTTCTATGTTTGTTCTATCAGTGCTACATTTCTCTAACACAGAATTTAACAAACTGCAAAATCTTTGATCAGAATTTACCACAATCTCTTCTTTTACATTTTCTAGAGAAAACAAAACATTAACCACTACATTAGCATAGCAGTTGACACCAGAACTGTTTTCAAATTGAAAACCAACAACATCTTCAACAGAATCCTTTTTGTTTCTGCTTGTAATTTTAGGTTCATCGACTTTTCGTCTTTTGCTACAACCTCCCCAGTATTGGTCACATTTCTTCGTTTCCAGCCTATCACACGTTTCTCAAACAAAGGATACTGAGGCAAATGTGGCGCATACTCTCTTCTTAACCTATTGTATTCCTTAACACAATCTAGATCCGCACAAATGTTTGTGACATCACACTCAATCAAGTACAATCCCGATAAAGTTCTAACTCGTGACAATGCCACATATGCCATACCCTCCTTGAACACAGAACTGCCAATATTCACCAATGCACAGTCTACACTTAAACCTTGCGATTTATGGATTGTCACCGCATATGCCAAGCAAACAGGAAACTGCTTACGGCGAACATATAA
Source organism: Lissotriton helveticus (assembly GCF_964261635.1). NCBI lineage: Eukaryota > Metazoa > Chordata > Amphibia > Caudata > Salamandridae > Lissotriton > Lissotriton helveticus. The sequence continues at coordinate 1,582,231,972 of NC_136059.1, read as the reverse complement.
GTCTTTTACAAGCAAAAATCTAGCAGAGCAACGACCAATTAGCTGTACTTCCTCAATGCCATCAAATTTAATTTTTAAAAATTCAATTCCATCTCTATTTCTGTATTTTACAAAATCAACAACATTACCCATTGATCCATTTACCAGACCTCTTTCAACATGTAAATTCCTTCTTAAAATTATACGGCAGTTCAAGCACACATTCAGAGTCTTTTCAAAACCTGCAGTTTTAGATATACTCTTCTCTAATGAATCCAATTTTGTTTTCAGATTCTCAGACAAAATAATTGTTGATCCCATATGCTCTACTCTGTCAATAGCTTCCAGTTTCACAATCTCTTGCTTTTCTAAATGCAACATTTTGTTGTTGAATTTGGCACATTCTGCAAGAGTTGGCATCAAACATATTCCAGATTTCTTATCAGTAATTTTCTGAAAAATATTCTCAGGCACAACATCTTGTTCTGGATATAAATTTGACAGTAATCGTGCATGTAAAGCTTCTTTCCCATGCTCGGTCACTTTTCCAATTCTAACATCTTGTAGAATAGTCTTGTAAACTTCATCCTTTGCCTGACGCATATTTTCATGCAGTTCAGCATAATTGAAGTTTAACCATATATTGACGTTGCCAATGCTGCCTAGGCACTTCCTGGTATCTTCATGCGTGAGCATTTTGAACACAGGTTGCCCTTTCACTGGTGTCAGCTGCAGAAGATCTCCGAAAACAATGATGTGTTCGCCACCAAATAACACATCATACTCTGTTTTGAGAACTTCTTGCATTCTCAAATGCACAAAGGCAAGCATGACATTGGAAACCATGCTTACTTCGTCAATGATAAGAAGTTTCATTTTCCTCAAGATTCTTGAAACTTCAAAACAAGCATCTCCAGATAGCTTGTGATATTGTAATCTGTTGTCATGCTCCACTGGCAGCATCAGTAAACGATGTAAATTAATCCCTTTAATATTATGTGCTGCCAGTCCAGTTGGAGCGGTGACAACACAAGACAGCGATGACTCTGTCCTTTCCTGCAAATAGCATGAAATTGCTTTAATGAGGAAACTTTTTCCAGTTCCCGCTTCTCCACTCACGTACAGTCGGACAGGCTTCAACGACGTACATGAGCACTCTTTCTTGTCATGACTTAATCCATGATCAATTTGCATGGTAACTTCGTCATATATTTTCCTCTGCTCAACGTTGAGTTGTCTTTCCAACTCTTCTAAGTTAACCGCATCCTCCTGAGCATGTGCCATGGCTCTTTCCACTTCATTCATGGCAGTGGCAGCTTCATTTTCGATAACAGGTCCTCCTAGTGGATCCTGACTCAATGAAGCAGAACTCTGACTGTCCTGAGAACTGTCTCTGGCAATCTCGGCTGCAATCGTTGCTTCCTGCTCAATTTCCGCATTCAACATTTCTACATATTTGGGAAAAGCAGGACATTCTATGGTCTCCTTGGCGGCATTGAAAGAGTCTTCGTAACAGAGGAAATCTCCAAGCAGTTCCTCTTCTGCACGCCAAGGCTTGAAAAGTTGCAAAAGTGCTAAATAGAAAAACTCCTTTTTTTCAGGAGATTCGCCACTCAATTTTCGATGGTTTACCAAGTGGCATTTTCTTTGCTTGACCAGACATCCCTCACTTCCTATTACAGCATACACTCCTTTCTCAGTATCTTCTTTGATGTTCCTCTTGAATATGTAATTTTGAAGAACCTCATACAGACAAACATTGTCGAGGTGACTGCTTCTATTTGGATAATATGTATCCAACATGTTGGTCTTCAAAATGTCGGTACTGTTTGGCTCCTTTTCCGCCAAATACTCAATTTCCCGCACAGGTTTCAGAACTCGATTACGCGTTGCAGCAAGACCAAGACTCGCCCAAATGATACTCCTGGACTTGGCATAGAGACTTGCTGAAGACAACCGGTCAGAGCATTCGTAAGCTCCAATTTCTCGATGCGACAACATCTTCAGACTGAAACTGTACAACTTCTTGCTGAGGCTCTTTTCATGGGAAATGTCCTCCCACATATCCTTCAATTCTGTCTTCTCTTTTTTGGTGATGTAAGACGTCACATACCGATCCACAGCCATACAGTTATCAGCCACAAACTGTATATCCATGTTAGCATTCCACATGGACAAAATCACCGGGTTGTAGTCGTTGATGTACTTGGACTCTTCGTTCCTCTTCAAATTGTATGTGTTTTTAGGTGATTTCTTCATGACATTATGTCGCAGCGAAGACATCAAACTGTTTACTCTTTCTTTAGAAATCACCGGTCGTGGAAAGCCGAAACGACATTTAGTGTAGAACTTGTCCTTGTTTCGGAATTTACGACGGCAGTACTTTCCACATCGATGGCTTTGGAAACGCAGAACTTTTTCTCTTAGGCTTTTCTTCTCCTTTGCGTTTGGAACAGCACACGTAGAATACTGTTGGATGAAACTCATCACTGAGTCTTCTGGATCCGTTCCAAATTTAGGTGCATCCTTGATCCACAGCAACATATGTATATGAGGAGCACCTCTTGCTTGGTACTCCTTTCTCCAGAAGAAATCCAACACCTCTCCAAGAGGTGGATTCTTCTTATTCATGATGAAAGACATCATAGCTTCAAATCTATGATTGAAGTACCTACATACATTGACTGGATCCAAAGAGCACAGTTCTCCGGGTGTCTTGAATTCGATGTTATCTACGTTAGCATTTGCCTCTCGTAGAAATTCAAGTAAGTCTTCCCAGCCATACTCGGCACAGCTCAGAGTGAGGAACCATGTGGGAGTACCTAAGTTCCTCAGCATACATTTTAAATCACCATGACGACGGTACCAGTACTCATTAGTACCACGCTGACACGCCATGAGATTAATCAGGTGAGAATCCAAAATACTGTCTTGGACATTGACTTTATCCATAAAGTCACTTGCCGAGATGTTTTGCATGTGTATACCACTTTTCAAGATGTGGTTCACTGCATATGACAGTCCAGACAGATCGCTTTCAAACAGGAGATGAAACAAATAAGGAATGCATTGTCGAAACCTAGCATCTCCTGCATACAATCGCAAAGTCCGGTATTCAGAAGCAGGAATTTGATGAGGTCGCTCATCATATCTTCCTCCCTGACCTGTTGGAAAAAGCTGTGGGAAACACCGAGCTTCCAAACTTTCCTCCCAAACACTAATGGGACTCCCTTTGGCTTGTTTCATTTGAAACAACTCAATAGCATTCCCCATGACTTCCTTGGAATGCAAAGGATGAACACTATAATGTTCATATATTTCTTCACTAGTAGAGGGTTCTACTTTCTCAATTTGACCAGCACACAAATCACTATCCTCTTCCTCACTTACTTCCTCTTCTGCAACATATACATTCTTATAGTATTTATTATTTTTTTTCAAATACAATGTTGCCTTTTTAACTTTCCTAACATCTACTAAATCTTGCCATATTTTCTTATTCTTTGTCGGAACCCCATTAACTAAGATAACCAGAGGTTCCTCTTCCACTTTTTCTACTCCAATTGTGTTAATGTTTTTCTTCAAATCTAGAGGCAAATAAACAACTCTTCCCTTTAATCCTCTCTGTAAATCTGATGGAGGCAATTTCCCTGTCTTTGGCTCCATTCTTACAATAGCCTGAAAGGGATGGATACTTTGAATCAAAATAGATTCATAAGTATTTAAATCCTTCAATTCAGAAGGAATGTCAACCAATTCCAGATTATTATGAACTGCTCTAGCAGGCATCTGGTTTTGATTTAATTTGCAACAACAATAAGTACACACACGTTGATCCAATCCCAAATCAAAACAATTTTCTACCATCAAGTATGTTGCAAAATCCTTCCATTCACTATTATTTTCCCTTTCACTTTTTGCATATAAATCCAATAACTTAGTCTGATTCTTAGAATAAGTGCGTCGACAACACACACAAGTGAAATTTGGCCTCTCACTTGATTTGACCTGAAATGTGACAATTTCCCTCTGGAAATTATCTGTACTGGAAACCTGTACACTATCTTCCACATTACCCGCTTCTTCTTGGTCAATTTCAACATTCTCCTCTTTACTTCCAAAGTAACAAAACTCAATTTCTTCACATATATTCTTCACATCTATTTCAGAACCATGCAAAAGAGCAGCACATAATTGTTTAAGCATAATTGCTGGACTCTTAGCATAATACAACATTCTAACTAATTTCCTCACTTTATTATGATGCACTGCTAGCATCCTGAAATGATGAAAAACACTCTGGCATACTCTCCTGGAAAGACAAGCCAGTGAATGACCATGCAAACCTGTCACTTCTCTCACTCTGCAAGGATCTAATTCTTGCAACAACCTTATTTTCTGCTTCAAACTTTTCTTATTAAATGACCGTACAAAATCACAAAGCAAATTGATGGAATCCTGTCGCACACTACAAATACTACTACACTTCCAGGTGTACACAGGACCCTTAGCACGTCTTCCTAAAACCTCATTACCTAACACCTCTTCTGTCTCTGTTGTCACAAGTTTTTCTTTTTCAACTAGACAACCATCTTTCACTTCATAAGCACGACCACTGGTGTCAACTGCATGCACCAAATCATTATCCTGGAAATAACTCTCCTCATTAAAAAATGCCTCACAGCTTGAACTATGCATCCATTCTCCAGAAAAAACTTCACAAAAATTACTACGATTAACTATTCTCTTCCATCTACTATTTCTTTTGAAATCATAAATTGCCTTGTTTAGCTTCCTAATTCTATTGATTATCAAAATAAATTACTTACGTTTAATTTCAAATGCCTGATCAATAACTTTCTCAACTTTTTTTTTTCTCTTATAAAAAACAACTTTCTGTTGACCTTTCTTAATATTTTTTAACAAATTGCCAATTATCCTGTTGCGGAACATTCGTTTACGAATGTCCCTAAACTGTTGTTTCCTTCTACTATCATGCACAGAGTTATCTCTTGCTCTAGCAGTAACATTTTTGATTGGCCTTTCTTTTCCATTTGAATTGCTTCTCTTTTTATGGACTGAAACATTTTCTGTAGTAATATTTTTTTTACTACACATATTTCTTATGAATGTTTTTGTACTCTTACCCGGTGCTTTCTTCGTGACTTGACAAATCTTTTTGTTAGAGGACTGCTGCTTCTTTTGATTCACCTGCTGTCTTTGACGTTTTGCAGCCTTTCTCTCTCTTTCTTTCGTTGGCATGGTGAAATGTTGAAATGATCTGCAGTTGAATCTGTGGTAAAATATATTAAAAAATGTTATTAACCACTATTACCAAACAGTAAATCAATAACAGTGATCAAAAACTTAACACACTACTTGACATTTTAAATAGAAGATTTTTTAGTCCTTGGCAAATTTACAATACAGAAATAGCAGAAAAGAAATGGAATTTATATTCATGTTACCTGTGCTATTTTATATGTGAATCTGATCTAATTTTATGAGCATATTTTAATATTTTATTGAAGACACTACACATAACCTGTTTTTGAAGGTGTCTTTATTTTTAAATTAAACGGTTTACACTTTTACTTTTTATTTATTATAAATTTTAAAAATAAATGTTTATAGTTCCATAGGCTCAAGCAGGTCATTTTCCCACCCTATGTCATATAATTCGGACAAATCTGCATCCTCATCACGCTCTTCTTCATCCTCAGGATTTAAATCATCCAAGGGATCAACATCCACTGATGTTTCAATTACAAGTTCAATGATGAGGTCAAAATCAACTGATTGCAGATTGTCGCTCATGTTGATGTTGTCTTTATCTTTAAAGAAAGATAACAACAATGAGATGTTGCAGAGTAAGAGACAAATCTCAGAGATTATAATAGTAAAATTGTTTAACAAGAGTAACATTTTGCAGCTATTATTTAGCCATGTCCAGCGATGCTGAGCAGGTGAAGCCTATGTCTAATTTTTCAGTGAACAGGACTCATCTCTTCTTAACCTTGGATAAGCCTCACCAACTCTGTGTCCCCTGCACATACTTAAATGTAAAGGGGCAGATTTATGTTAAATGGCACATCCCCAGGCATGCACCAGTTAACGTGCACCGCTGCTCTGCCACCCATGGTGTGCCGTAATTACAATCAGATAGGAGAAAGCTGCGTCAAAACCCTGCGCCTGCTTTAAGCAGGCATAGGTCTTGACGCAACATTGTGGAGATGGGGCACCCCTGAGCCTTGCTTGAGCTGCATCGCACTTGCGATACAACTCCAGCAATGCGCCGCCTTTACAACACAGATACGTCACGCATCTGTGCCATTTTTGCCCCATGCTGCCCCGCATTGTAAATGCAGCACACCATGGGTGGCGGAACAGCGGCGCAGGATGACTAGCACATCCCTGGTGATGCGCCAGTCATCATAAATCTATCCCTAAGCTTCTTATCTTGTTACAGATGAACCACCATATGTACAATCAAACTATTTTGCATTTCCTAAATAGCGAATTTTAAGGAATAAATAGCAATTCTTTACCATTCCTAATTTGCAATGAGCAAATTGCTAATTGCAAGTTACCCATTCATTTCCATGGGCTAGGAGGCTCATAGGAATGAAGGTTTAATTTGCGATTAGCAATTAGCTCATCACAAATTAGGAATTTTTCCAAGGGTGCAGGGGTGTCTCAAGAACACCCTGCTGCACCCCTGAAAAAGAAATTTGGGGGCATATGGCACACATACATGCCCTAAGGGCATGTATTGGCGTCATATGGCACCTTTTGTTTTTTGGAAAAAAAGCTTTTTGAAAAGAATTCACAAATTACCACCAACTAGAAGTTGGTGGTAGTTTCCAAATCCTTAATGTCATTTTTTACATATTTTTTGTTTGATACATTGCATTTAAGTAATCGCAAAATTTGCAAATCCTTCAGTGCAATCGCAAAATAAGGAATAGCAAATTTTGCTATTCCTTATTTTGCATCAAACTTGTTTGATACATACCATTTGTCTAATTAGCATTCGCAAAGGCCGAAATTCGCAGAATTTTGATCTTTGCGAATGCTAATTAGCTTGATACATATGGCCCCAAGTGAGGCCTGTCTTGCAACATGGTGCATTTTTTGCATCACTGCTGCATCGGTTTCATGTGGTACGTTTTTTTTACACCATGACATATCTGCCTAAATGCATCAATTTGTAATTTTGTCGCCTCATAGCAAATCTTTTGCACCGCCGCTGCATCATAAAAGTGACGCACAGTGGCGCAAAAGAGGCATACACCTATCATAAATCTGTCCCTAGCATTTTAAATGATTAATCCAGGATGACGATAAGGTGTGGCCTATCCAAAGGTTTGTTTAAGGTGAGGCCTACTCAGGATTGCAGATTAAAGTTACGCTTGATGAAGAATACAGAGGAGATAATACATGTAAAGGCCTACCAATGAAGTGAGTGATGTGCACTTTATTTCACCAGTCATCATAAATGTATCCCTTAGCTTCTTATTTTGTTACAGATGAACCACCATATGTACCATCAAACTATTTTGCATTTCCTAAATAGCGATTTTTAAGGAATAAATAGCAATTCTTTACCATTCCTAATTTGCAATGAGCAAATTGCTAATTGCAAATTACCCATTCATTTCCATGTGCTAGGAGGCTCATAGGAATGAAGGTGCAATTTGCGATTAGCAATTAGCTCATCGCAAATTAGGAATTTTTTCAAGGGTGCAGGGGTATCTCAAGAACACCCTGCTGCACCCCTGAAAAAGAAATTTGGGGGCATATGGCGCACATACATGCCCTAAGGACATGTATTGGCGTCATATGGCACCTTTTGTTTTTTGGAAAAAAATGCTTTTTGAAAAGAATTCGCAAATTACCACAAACTAGAAGTTGGTGGTAGTTTCCAAATCCTTAATGTCATTTTTAACATATTTTTTGTTTGATACATTGCATTTAAGGAATCGCAAAATTTGCAAATCCTTCAGTGCAATCGCAAAATAAGGAATAGCAAATTTTGAATTAAGGACATTTTAAGTCATTTCCACATGTGCAGTGTTTTCAAATTATGATTTGAAAATCGTTTTTGGGTAAAAGGAATGGTTTGCAAATTTATGACAAGGACATAATGGTGTATGCTTCTCTATAAGGCATTTCACTGTCTCTGATGTCATTTTTCCCATATTACATTATAAGACCTTTCCCCATGGAGCACATTCCTTGTAAATATGCTCCCACCTGTGCATGGTGAATTTAGATTTTGACTGTTTGAGTCACATAGCCATGTTAAAAGTGACCCAAAAAAATTGCAAACGCTTTAAAAAAACACATTCATGTGTCTTAAGGACATTTTAAGTCATTTCCCCGTGGACAGTGTTTTGTAAGTGGCGCAAAAGAGGCTTACACCTATCATAAATCTGTCCCTAGCATTTTAAATGATTAATTCAGGATGACGATAAGGTGTGGCCTATCCAGAGGTTTGTTTAAGGTGAGGCCTACTCAGGATTGCAGATTAAAGTTACGCTTGATGAAGAATACAGAGGACATAATACATGTAAAGCTCTACCAATGAAGTAAGTGATGTCCACTTCATTGCGCCAGTCATCATAAATGTATCCCTAAGCTTCTTATCTTGTTAGACATCAACCGCCATATGTATCATATAACTATTTTGCATTTCCAAAATAGCGAATTTTAAGGAATAAATAGCGATTCTTTACCATTCCTAATTTGCGATGAGCAAATTGCTAATTGCAAATTACCCATTCATTTCCATGGGCCAGTATGCCCATATGAATGAAGGTGCAATTTGCGATTAGCAATTAGCTCATCGCAAATTAGGAATTTTTCCAAAGGTGCAGGGGTGTCTCAAGAACACCCTGCTGCACCCCTGAAAAATAAATTTGGGGGCATATGGCGCACATAAATTTTAACAACATTCCATTACCTCAAAAACGATTTTCAATTCATAATTTGAAAACACTGCCCACAGGGAAATTACTTAAAATGACCTTAAGACACATGAAAGTGTTTTTTGAAAGCCTTTGCAAGTTTTTGGGTCACTTTTAACATGGCTATGTAACTCAAACAGTCAAAATCTAAATTTACCATGCACAGGTGGGAGCATATTTACAAGGAATGTGCTCCACGGGGAAAGGTCTTTTAATGTAATATGTGAAAAATGACATCAGAGACACTGAAATGCCTTATAAAGAAGCATACACCATTATGTCATTGTCATAAATTTACAAACCATTCCTTTTCCCCAAAATTGATTTTCAAATCATAATTTGAAAACACTGCACATGAGGAAATGACTTGATATGTCCTTAAGACACATGAAAGTGTTTTTTGATTGCCTTTCCAGCATGGTTGGGTCACTTTTAACATGGCTATGTAACACAAACATTTAAAATCTAAATTTGCCATGCACAGGTGGGAGCATATTTACAAGCAATTTGCGCCACAGAGAAAGGTCTTACATTAAAATGGGAAAAATAACATCAGGGACAGTCAATTGCCTTATAAAGAAGCATACACCATTATGTCCTTGTCATAAATTTAAAAACAATTCCTTTTCCCCAAAAACGATTTTCAAATCATAATTTCAAAACACTGCACATGGGAAAATTACTTAAAATGTCATTAAGACACATAAAAGCGTTTTTTGATTGCCTTTGCAGCATGTTTGTATCACTTTTAACATGGCTATGTAACACAAACATTCAAAATCTAAATTTTCCATGCACAGGTGGGAGCATATTTACAAGCAATTTGCGCCACATAATTCATAATTTTCTCCTTAAAGCACACTATTCTCTATCTAAATTAAAGAAATATTTTCTCACCTTAGCAAATACTTTGAGTTTGAAAACAGTCTCAGAAACACACCAATTTGTCTTCAGCAGAGCAAAAGGTATGCACTCCAGAGTCTGCAGCTATCAAAAGCACAGAAATGCTGTAATTCTTCACACATATCTCTCATGTCACCCAATCAAAACTCTTCCCTCACTTTTTTTCAAATGAAAACCCTTCCCCCCTCTGCCATTTCATGCCTTTTCTGCATGGCAACCACCTCTTGGAAGACGTCTGGTGTTTGCAAGTTCACACAACAATGTTGCAATTGAACTCTGAACTCTCAGTGCACCTGCATATCCAGTGCATTCTTTCATTTAATGATTTTTTATTGACCATTCAAAATACATCTTTCAAATAACTCATCCATGCACCCTAACTTTCTGTTTTCAGCAATCAAAATCCACCAATCACTGTTACTGCTTCATGAACACAGAAACTCCACAGTTTTTTTCATTTTAAACTCTCATTTTTTCAACTGCCATTTCATTGCCACACTTCATCTGACTGCAGGAGAACCTTCTCTCACCATGTTTTCTGTCTGGATTGTTGGACATAGTTATATCCACTGGGCTCACAGGTATGCTGAGAACAGAAAATTACCTAACCTCAATTTACAAGATGTGGAAATTAAGTGGTTTGGCCACAGAGGATTAAAATGTCACCAATTGATACCATTGGTGAAAACGTTTATGCATTTGCCCAAACCTGACCTGTTAATTGTGCACTGTGGAGGTAATGATTTGGGCACTTTGACTGGGGTAGGTCTGGAAATGCTTTTAAAGGACACCTTTGAGCAATTAATGGCACTTTTTCCTCAGACTGCCTTGGTATATTCAAATATATGCCAAAGACAGAAATGGAGGTGGTCAAACCAATTTTGTCCACAAATTGAGAAGTCGAGGAAGCATGTAAACAAATCTGTTTCAGCTTACATGAGAGACCATGGAATGGGCTCCCTGTACAACAATAACTTGCGTTACTACATGCAAGATATCTACAGAGGAGATGGAGTTCACTTCTCAGATGAGGGCAACAGAATTTTCACTCTGAATTTAAGACTGTGCATTGGTACCTACTTATAAGTACCTAAATGTACCATAAACCCAAAAGCTCTTCTCAGAGCTACCCTACATCTGATCACTCACAATTATTATTTTACTCTAACTTTTTTCACTAATTTTCAACAAAGTACGCTCCCCGGGGCGCTACCCGGTACGCGAACCGGGAGCTAACCTCGCAAATTTTTTTTAAAAAATGTTTTTTTTCGCACATATAAGCCTCCTCAGCCACCCTCACAAAACCTAGGGGGTCAAGATAAGTCTACCGTGCCCCCTTCTACCCATTCTGAACATTATTTGCCCTCCATTTTGTATCTTAATTCGACCGAAACACAAAATGGTGGACTCCCGTAACGCTTAAGGTTCGCGAACCGGGGTGCTCAACGGTTCGCGTACCGAGTCGCTCCCTGGGAAGCGCACCATCAAAAAAGGTGGGAAAGTAGTTTACAGAAAAGCCACTGGAGACAATTTCACCAAATATAGATTAGCTCATACTACATACCAATCCCTACCATTTTCACAAATTTGATTGGAATTCCATTTAGCCATTTAGCCTGTAGACCTCTCTAAATACCCTGAGGTAAATTACTTCTCAAAACACATCTGAAGTGTTGGAATTGACAACCAATTAAAATGTTACTTTCATTTTCTACTTTTTTTACCTGACATTTGATTGGTTATGTACCTGAATATATATAAAAGAAGAGAATGAAACACAGCCATTTTGACTACTACTTCCTGGTGTACATTTCAATTGGATTTTCACTAATCACTTCAACTTCTTTCTAAAGGTAAGTTGTTATTTTAAAAACTGAACTATATTGTGTACTATCAGTTAATATGGTAAACTTTTTCTGATAGTTATATACTATCCCTCTGTAGTAGTTATAGATTTAGATAGACTTCTCTGTTATAGTTATGGATGGAGTTAGGCTTCTCTTTTATAATTATGAATTTAATTACGTTAAATCACATACACTTTTTTATATTCCTACTTCCACTCTGATACTATACACTGCCCAAAGATAAATTCTCTGTTAAAAAATGCCTATCTAAAATTAATCCCAACAGTGCCCTATCTCTACTAATATATATTTTTTTATCCAAATTTCAGGCAACATGGAAGGCGAACAGAAAGTTTCATTTCAAATTGTCCTGCAAGAGAGCAGCCAAGAATTAATTGATCCAAATTATATAGAATTTATGGATGAAACTTGGGACCAAGAACTACTGCAATGTGTGCAAGCAGTGGATGACCTCCTTCAAAATGAGGACATTTTACATCCTCATAGATTACAAGCTATGTTCAATGAAAATGACGACATTTCAGACAGTGAAATGTTAGAAATGTTATTACATTTTGAAACACAATCACAATAATAAATAATTGCTTAAAAAATAAAAAAAATAAAAAATAATCAACAAAACCAACAATCAATTAACATACAGTATTTAAAAAGTCTATCATTCATTTTTCATTGCAGTACGCTGCCCAGAACGCTTCCCGGTTCGCGGACCGGGCGCTACCCACGCAAAAAAAACAAAAAAAAAATTTTTTTTTTGCCCCGCGGGGCCCTTTTAAAACCTCCACATTAAACCTAGGGGGTCAGGGAGGATCTAGTATGCCCCCTTATGGTTATTTCCCCCTTTGTTTTGGCCTCGTCTTGTCTCTCAATCCTACCGAGAGACAAGATGCCGGCCGCTCCGGACTGTTTAGAATGTTGACAGACAGCGGAGAGCCAATCAGCTTCGCTACGCGTAGTTCCGGTACGCGTAAGGTCCGCGAACCGGAGCGCTGCCCAGAGCGCGCTTACAGATATATATCTTTTTTTAAACGTTAATTTCTCAAAATCCACTGGAGCACATATATTGACACCTACAAAAGGCACATCGGGCTACCAGTCCCTACAATTTTGCCAAGTTTCATGCAAATCCATTCAGCCGTTCGGGCTAAAAGTGAGGCCAACCGCCCTATGGAAAACTCAATGTTAAAAACACGTTTTGGGACCCCCCTTTTTTCTCGACCCCCCCTGGACGAACCCCCCCCAAATTTCCAGGGGCTGCTCAGAAACAAAATGTTCAATTTTCCAGAAAATTTCAGCCAATTCCGTCCACAAACGCCAAAGTTATTAGACATAGAATTTTCAAAAATCCCATAGAGAAAAAATCCTAACTATATATACCTACTGGCGACCGCCAGTAGGTAATATATAAAACTCATAATACAAACTGTATTAATTTGCATAAAATATATATATAAAAAACAATGAAACAATTCACATATTGATTATCAATTAAAAATAATTATTACATTTTTACTTAATTAACTTGATACCCTGTAGCCCTAAAACCTAGCAGCCCACAGCTAAAATATAATTAAAATAAATAAGCATGAAACAATTTGCAGAATTAACAATCAACTAAATGGTTAATTAATAATTAATTCTTAATTAATTATTACTTAATAAACTTTCCACCCTATACTCATACAAATCCAGCAGCCCACACCTAAAATCTAACTAAAATATATAGTCATTACACAATATACATAATTATTAATCAATTAGAATATTAGTAAAATATGTATCTAATTATATTTAATTATTACTTAATTAATTTCCCCCCCTATAAAACTAAACCTAGCAACCCGCACCTAAAATAATACCAACATAAATCAATCTAGCATAATGTACAAAATTCATATTAATGTCATACTTACTTTAAATTAATAATGATAGTTTAATTAATTATTAATTAATAAACTTCCCACACTACCCCCCTACAAACCCAACAACTTACTCTGACACAACAAATTACTATTAGTACTTACATGTAAAAATCGAAATCACTCAAAATTACAAACTATTTTTAAATAATGTCATAATTATGCAAAGAGCCACATATACAATTAAAATATTCATTAAAACACATTACAATAAATAAAAAAACTATATCTCAAATACTCTATTATTGAAAACAATGTTTAAAACAATGATTTTCTTAACGACAATATTAATATGGCCCACCTCAACATAGTTTTCAGTGTCAAAGAGGCATGCAATGGTGTTGCTGTGGTCATTCACATGCAATACCCATTGCTTTTTGAGCCTGCCCTACATTTAATGGATCTTTAAATCTGAGGCAGCTTCAAAAACTTGTGCCTTTCAATAGGAGGCGCTGATATGGTACAACGAGGAGAAATACTTTTATTTCTCCTCGTTTTTTGCTCTTTCTATGTGTGCTGCATTCTTCAGCACACATAGAAGGAGCAAAATACCATTAACGGTTGGTTTGTGCTTCCTGCACAAGCAATCATTCCTGCAATGCAGACACACTTCCACCACGGTGCAAGGGTGCCTGCGCTGGCGCTAGGCAGTTGTTTTAGCACAGGGGAGAGCACCGGAGTGCGCCGTTTTCTTGTTAATAAGGCGCATTCCTGCGTTTTTGAAATTATGAATCTCTGCTCAGCTAAATTGCTTGCAGCAACATGCACCATTTCATTATAAACATACCCCTCGATATTTTGTCCAAAAACCATTCGAATGGACCCTGAGTCTGAAGCAGAAAGACACGATTCTCTTTCCACAAAGCTAAAAGTCCCTTCCGAAAAGCATCTAGACCATCCTGGCCATGGGAAAAGTAGAATGTGGAAGTGCACTTAAGGCTCAAAGGGGCCTATGTATAATCCCCTATCACCACAGGAACATCACTTTTTGTGATGTTTCAGTGGCAATAGGGGCTTTGCCTTATGTGCAAGGCAAAGTTAAACCACTTAAAGTGGCTTAACGCTGCCTTGTACATAAGGCACCCTTTCAGGCTATGTTTATTGTGAAAGGGGCGTGCAGTGGGTGTTGTGGTGGGTGTTCCACCGCAACACCCATTTCATTTGACGCTGCCGCCTATGTACAAGTGTGGCGTACATAGGAAGCAGCGCCAAATTTAAGGCCAGGAAAATCCTGGGCTTAAGTTGGCGAAACGAGGAGAAATGCATTATTTCTACTTGTTTTTGCTTTTTCCATGTATGCTGCCTTGTGCAGCACACATGGAAACAGCAAAATGCCATGGTTTGCTCATGTACAGGAAGGTGCCCCTGTATATAAACAAACCTTTTTAAAAAATGCTATATTGTAACTTTGATATGTGCTGCATGAAGCAGGACACATGTCAGTTACTAAATGTCATTTTAGGATTGTTTATATGCAGAAAGCGACACCTTCCTACGCATAACCAATCTTCCCCTACACACAGACACCCTTGCACTCTGGTGAAAGGGTGCCTGCGTTTACTTAGCGCCATCGCAGGCGGAAGCGCAAGGCTGAACCACATTCTTGTAAATATGATGCAGCCTTGCGTTTCCAAAGTGGCGGAGCATGTCGTTAAGCCCAGAAGGCTAACGACACGCTCCGCCACTTCATTGTACATATTCCCCTAAATTCCTTAAGAACAGGGGAAATAACACACATGTGACATTTTCTGCGAAGAATTAAATATATGAATTAGGTAGATCAGGAACAAATGATTTAGATTTAACAAAAACAAAAAATCCCTAAGGATTTCATCTAAGGAAGGGAGCCATGGATCCAGTAACAAATGCAAGTTTCAGAATGGATGCCTTCCTTGTTGTGAGACATACAGGCAGAAAGAGAGGAGTCCTCTTTGACTCAAAAGAGAAAGAGGAACAGAAAAGAATGTGTGGTTGTCAAGGTGCAGAAGTGGAGAAGACAACTGAAAGAAAAACAATCAAAATTGTAATATTGGGCTCTGTAGTTATTTTCTGAGAAAATGAAACGAGCTTATGCACAAAACAAATCCTGGCTTCTCTACGTATGCATTTATTTTTAATAAAGGGAATCCTTCTGCCATGAATTAGATCAGAAAAGTATGATATAGCATCTCCTTGGAAAAATACATCTGCGTTTGTCAATAATTGATTTTATGAGTTAAAAAGACATTTGTATTTTTTGCACTTACCTTGATTATTTTTGCTCACTTTCTAGACTCGCGGAAAGAATAAAGGTTGTATTTTGCGGGGTATAAAGACGAATAAAGATAGTGTGGAAGGAAAGGAAGAATTAAGTTATTAAATATAAATAACATTTACTGGCTTATGGTAAGAACTGTCAAGAACAATTTCCAAAAGCTTGGCATTAAGGAATAAAACATATCATGTTCAAGGGGAACGTGCATTCACCTGACCTTTATTTTCAGAGAAAAAAAACATAATCTAAAAATACTTCTCTGATTATTTAATAACCGAAGCAGACAAGTGCCATTGTAAATGTCAATCCGAGACACAAAGCTCGAGAGTAAATCACAACAGCAAACAGACAGATATTTGTTTCAGTATTTCTATGCAGCGTTGACAAAGCTGCAAAAGTCCAAGCCAAGTGGTGGATAAGGAGGTCTGTGTTGTTGGATAAGCGAGAACACAGAAGTGACGGATGGAGATGCCTTAAAGATTCAATACTATGTCAGAGACAATTCCCATGTTAGGACCCTGGCTTGGTGTGCCTGAGAGACTCAAGGCGTCATTTATCATTTGGCATAGGGACCAAATTTCAAATTTGTATGTAAAAGTGAAAACAAGAGCAAACCACACGCACACACACACATAACCCACACACACATGCACACCCGCACACACACAGCCACACACACTCCAATTCACCTAACAGAAATAAATACTTTTTATTTATCTGTCTCTTCTACTCACTCTCAAAGTGGTACACAGTCTCACACCTCATCTGTGTTGTGATGAATTGTGTGCACGCACACTCAAACCCAAACACCCACAAACACACACACTCCAATTCACCTAACAGAAATAAATACTTTTTAATGTATCTGTCTCTTCTACTCAGAGTGGTCCACAGACTCCCACCTCGTCTGAATTGTGATGAATTGTGTGCACACACACTCAAACACAAACACACACATAGTACAACAATAACACTACTCATTTACTACAAAATGCTATCCAGAAACCTACGTGGGGGCCTCTGTCTCCACCTCTTGTATCTTGTCTTTGAGGAAAGTTCGGCACCACATTTGCTTGCTTACATATTTGTTTTTATAGCAAATGGGGGAGGAGCGAGATGAAAGTCTGGAAAGTGGGGAATACTTAGGGTTAAATATGTGATGATAATGAGGAGTGTGAGGATTGGGTAGAGCTATGGGTTGGCTTGCGGTGGCGGGCATGCACCCATCCACAAAACAGTTAACCAATTCCTTATCACAAACTGCACTTCTAAAACTACAACAGCCAAAGTTGTGCCAAAACAGTTATGCATGACCTCCAGCTCAGTTCTAGAGTAAGTCCAGCTTCACACAGTTTCACATATGGCCACCACTACTACTGCAACACCCTCCTATAGGAAATAATGGCTGCAGGGACTTAAACTAGAACTGCATAAAAATAATGTCTAAATAAATTGACATTTTCTCTTTTTCAAAATGTATATACATTTGTAAAAATGTAAATCCAGCACTTGTATAGCGCACAAATCACCCCAGAAGGGGTATCTTGGCGCTGGGGGCCATTGGGAAGGTTAAGCAAGCTATTATCCAGAGTTGCATGGGATTAAACCGTGATCCCCAGCGTCAGTCGCCCTGGCCCCGGCGCCATACTTCTTCCCAAACTTACTTTACTTGTATGTTTTAACCCCTTCAATGCTGCCGTCGGCCATTGGCCGATAGCAGCACTACCTCGCTGGTGCTGCCGTCGGCCAATGGCCGACGCAACCCCGCCCGTTTTGCGGAAGTGCCGCACTTCTGCAAAATCGGCGGCGCAGCAAACGGGTTAAACAAAGATTATATATAAATTAAAAACAAATATTATTAAATTCAAAATATTTTGATTGATTTAAAAGTACATGTTAAATTTTTTTGAATACGTTCATTAATGTAAAATAATTTAATTCATAACTTTTTGTAAATGCAATACAAAATAATCACATACTATAATTTTAATTTAGCTGAGATTTTTTTTTAAAATATGGTTACAAATGTTTATGTACTATATCTAAATTAATTTACAATTAATTTACTAGTGCTGTAGCATTTTTTATTTTGTTCGACATTTAAAGTAAATACAGAACATTAATTTGCATTATTATTTAACAGAAAAAATATTTATCTATTTGTTTTAAGTTTAATAATAAACTTTTTAAGTTTTCCCTAATATTTACTATAAGAAAAGCTCTGCCTTGTGATGGAGACATCCACCTACATGTGTTACTAATACTGACTCAAGACTCATAAATTAGGCTCCAACCACTTATTTTAATGGGTGCAGAATTGTAAGTCTACTCTTCGTAGTAAATTTACACTTGGAAATGATGAACTAGCAAAAGTAATATGTGTAAGGGTAAATGTACTCGTATTGATTTACTCACGTAAAACAATCTGTGTGCACGGGTTCCAAAGTGGCCAGAAAAGCAGTCATAGAAGCACAAAAGGGCTTTGAATTAGAGAACTGGGCTGTCCTCTGCCTTGGCTCCCTTGTATTGGCTCTGACACCAAATAACTCAGGTTCTGTAGCATCTTCGGACTAAAAGAACAAGTGACAGATAATTTACACAACACCTTTTCAATTAGTACATTGGGTGAATTTCAGTAACTGAATTGTCACATTTTTGAGTGACCCTCAATAATCCCACATGGGCAGTTTGAAGCATCACATGCACGATTATAATTTTTTAGCCTTGTTTGAAATTAATTTGACAGTCATGCACACCAGCTGTTATCAGCTAGTTATGTAACCTAAAGTTAAAAGCCATACACAGCATGAGCAGTAGGCCTTTTTAATACTTGTCAAATTTCTGTCAAACATCGTCAACTACTCTGTGTGAAGCTCCACAGCTGCACATTTTTGTATGGGAAGCATAGGTTTCTCAGGTAGATTGGAGGAGGAATAATGTCAAAGAGAAAAAAGAATGCTCATCTTGCCAAAAATCATGAACAATTAAAGCAGCAAGTCGTATTAGTAAATTCACTCTTTAGCAGAATACTTTTTCATGCTTTACTGAGAATATTACAACCTGCCTGCATGCAAACAAGACATAACCAAAACCAATCACAATATGGCTAACACTGTTTTTGCCATGTAATGAGAAAGCAATGAACACCAGATCTCTCTTTAAGAGAGTTATTTCACCAGACTATTAATTATTTTATTCCAAGTTGGGATTCACGTTTTTCATTAAATATATTGGAATTACCCATCAGCAACAATACAATTGTGCCATTCCATCTAAGACTTTGCAACAGAGTATCACATATATTTCAGGGTCCGTATTACAATATGTGACCCGGGGGCACAATGAGCGTTAGTGCCCGCTCTGCGCACCCCCGGGGCACTTTGGTAATACAGAAGGGGACGCAGATGCTTGTGTGTCACCTTCAGTAATACCAATAGCGCTGGTGCACTTAAAGCACCAGCATTACCTTCAGGGGGCATTCACTCATTTGCAAAGGGGCATACCCTATGCAAATGAGGGAATTCCTTTGCCTCTTCACCTGCGCAATATTACAGAAGCAGGTGCAGAGGCAAAGAAGCTCTCAGGGGGCGCACTCATAATGCGCCACATTCTAGGTGGTGCACTGTGAGTTCGCCTCCTGAGAGCTGCCCGCTGGAGGGGAGAAAGGTGGTCCTTTGGACCCCCAGACATCCCCCTGCAGTCGGGTGCAGCTGCAAGGGGATCTCGAATCCCCTTTAAAGTGCAGGCCGTTTGCCACCTGCACAGTGAATTCACATGAATGTGCTGCCTCCAGGGCAGCGTAAGTTCGCGGCTGCCCTGAGGGCAGTGCATACATTGCAATAGGACACATTGTCATAGTTTGCACCGGCGCACCTTTTACAGGGTGCGCCCTGCACAAACAATGACAATGTGTAATACGGCCCCAGATGTTTATATGACTGTAGGGAGTGCACGTACAAGGCTTGATCTGCATGAAAACGCATTTAGAGCCTAATGTAGTGTTTAGCAGATGAATTACTGTCATAAATATGGCAGATATCTCATCCTTATTTTCGCAATTGCATTATATTCTGCTGCACTTGTAATATGGATAATGACAGGGCCAGGCTAGCCGTTGCGGGCACCGGGCTTTTCCCCAGTGGGCTGCCTGAGTGGGGGCCGGTTGTGGGCCGCTGCGGGGCCGTTTTTGTTACACGCCCGTTTTTGCACCATAGCCCTATAGCGGCCCCTGTAAAAAAAAATCGGCCAAAACCGGCCCTGGCAAATAGCTCAGCTGCAACCCCAATACCCCAGAGAGCTGGCTGAGCTCTTTGCCAAGGCTGGTTTTCGTTCACAGTCCAGCCCTGAATAATGGGATATCCTTTGTATTTGTGTCGTCTGTGGGCGGGGTCTAGCGACGAAAGTGAAGCGACAGTGACGCCTTACGGAGTGACTACTGAGCTTGAAGAAGCTAGTGGCGCGGGACTAATGCAGCCTGTTTTGCCTACTAAGCCTGGACGAAGGACTGCGACCAACTAAAAGATACGCGTGACTCGTGTCAACAACATTTCTGGTGGAGCTGTAGGAGCGTAAATTTCCCGCCCTGCATATTTTGATGCATAACTTCCACGACGTGTATTACCTCCCCCGTTTTTTGAAAAGTGGACATTGTACGTTGTTGTTGCCCTTAAGGTTACTGGGCACTAGTTCTAGAGGATTTTTCCTCTTGCCCTCCCCTGTGTGGGAGTGGCGTGTCCATCGACATTTTACCTGCCAGTACCCTTGTCCTGATGAAGCCATAAAGAGTCTACTGGCGGAAACGCGACCGCGACTGCGTTGGCACTCTTGTGTTGAAGGAGTCCCTTTATCTATATTCGTGTTTGTTTCAACTTCTTGCGCCCCTTACTAAAACCGTTTTGTGAGATAATTTACTTCTCAGGCGCTATGAGGATTCCCTTTAAGATTTATATCACTCAGAAGTGGGAGTGAATATTTTAGAAAGGTTTCAATTATCTTTCTATGGGTACACTGTTGTATATGTATTGTATATACTGTATATGTGTATTGTAAATAATTACTGTATTGTGTATAGTAGGATTATATATATATATTTTTGTGTTATTTTCTGGATTATTCTGTGTGCCACTTTTTCTTGTGATACGTTTATATGTCTTTATAAACTTATGATTAGTAAAATTTGTTTACATTAATTTGTACAGAACAAGCTAATTAATTATTTCTTGGGTCATAACATTAAATGTTGAATTAATCCCTTAGTACCATTTTTTCTACTTTTTTCATCTTTTGATGACCCTTGCTCCGGTATGGGAGGGTTATTTGGGCAGAACCCCTTTAGTACTTTGGAGTAACCCTTCCGTCAAAAGTCTAAATCAAGGCCTTAGTAATGTAGTGTATCTCAAGGTGAAATGGAACCCAACAATATGTTCTACAAGTGTGCCATCCTGTGTTGAGGGTAGCTAGTTATTCACTGAAGGTAGAGATGGGAACATCAAGAAATCGCACGCTCATTCAGAAAGATTAGCAGTGTAACGAGACAAGTAAAGCTGTTTTTACAGTCAAGTGCTTCTTACAAAGCAAACCTAACTCCAACATAGTAGGACTAAGATGGATAACTCTTTTTTACTGTTCACTTACTGCTAATCTCGTACAAAGTCCAGATGTCATGATTCAAAACAGATATTAGTGTGAAGTGTGTCTAAAATTAGGACAAGTGCAGGAAGAGTTAAGACTTCTGACTCTGCAATAATGCATTCAATGCAATCTTACACATTCTCCATTTAAGTCTATATGGAACAAATAGCAGTCATGTATTTATTGTATTTAAGTTATGTGGTTCCAGCCTCAATGGCAGTGGAGCGCTTTACAAACAAATGATTTAACATCGGATACATTCTAATAACTCTTACATTGTACAACAGGACGAAAGACAGATAATTAATATGAAAGGCTGAGACTAAAGAGTTAGGTTTACAAGTATTTTTTGAATATGTTGAGGTCAGGGGTCAGATTGATATTTTACTAATTGGTGTTCCATCATCTTTATTTTCCCCCCATTTGAGAATTTCTAACACTGGATGGGTTTCATTGCTCGTTGTCAACTGACCACAACTTATTTGCTGTTTATCTTTTCTATATGGTGGGAGGTTAGCATGAACATCTTTGCAGTAATGTAGCTTCGAGAGGGAATCAATGCAGGTGTTGAAACTGGACACTGCATGGAGGATTTCTCAGAGAAATGCTATTTGTGATTTGAACTGAAGTCTCTTATTGAATTGATAATATATGAGTGTTCAGTATGTATTTTTGACATTGACACATATATGCTCCCAACATTGGGTATGCTGCCTTAGCAATCCTGGAGAAATGCATAACAGTTATGGCCGTGACTTTCTAGTGTTGTAAGGTATGTTTATGTTGGACTCTGCGTTTTGTCATGAAAGTGGAGAGAGTTCGGTCCTCAAGTTCTCTGGAGTGATTGTAAGTTACCCCCTCTAATACAGATGTTGCAATATAGCCAGAGAACAGACAGTTTAAATGGCACCCTGCTGGAATGTGCCACAACCCCCTATTCAGTTAATTGCCAGCCAATGGGGGCACCTATTCTATCATAATGACAGCGTAACCTTTTGGGTGCTGAGGACACGCTGGACAGATCTCCAGTGCCACCTCTTAGGTGCTAAGGACATGTTCAAGAATAAAGTTATTTACAGTATTTTCTTAGTTTAGAGCTCAAATAAAATTCACGCTCCTCGTGAACATCAATGTTCAAACATAAGATATTTGCAATGATACAGACATATATATATGACATTTTTAAAGTAAACGGAAAGAATTGGATGCGCAGAAACTCAACTTTGTAAGCAAACCACATGAATTTATTTTCATTCCAAGCTTTTTTCACAATTTTCGTGAGAAACAATGATTGCTCCGAGGGGGATGTGCAAAGAATTATTGTTCGAAGGTATGAATGGGTGGGGATGTATTCCCAAGGTGAGAAATTAAGGGAAAGTAAAAAAGGTTCAATGTGAGATTGATCGAGTGTATCAATCTAGGTGTCCTGGCCAAACAATATTTTACATGGTCTATTTACATCGGTTTATACAATCACAGATTGTAATCATCTGTGGCACGTGGTCAGCAAGGGCTGGGTGGGTCCAAATACAAGGGTATGTGTTCGTCGACATTTTGACTCGGCTTGTGGCATATGGGACAGTTGAGCCTTTGGCTGCGAGTCTTCCTCAGGACGGGATGGGAGGCAACCAGCTCGGGGTTTTATTTACCTCATCCACACTAGAAGCATAGCGGAAAGTGTAGCCATGTCACTGGCATAATTCCATATCCTTTGGATGCCATGGGGTCATTCTGGATAACAATTCAATTGTTCAAGTTCTGGTCCAAAACCGATGATCACTACTGGTAACAGGTAGCGATCATCGGTCAGAAATACTGATATATCTGTAACTCCTTGCGACATGATGCTTCATACTGTAAATATGATGCATCGTTAGTGTCACAGGGAGAGCGCAGTGAAAAGTGACGCATCGCTGTTTTCACGCAGTGATGCGTCACTTTTCATAAATGAGGCCCATATAATCTATACAGCTACTTCTCTGACCATTTTTAAAGGTGTATATGCCCTTTCTATCAGACTGTGATCTCCCGTTCGTTGCCCTCAGTCCCCTTTCCAGGCAGGGCCCTTTTAGTTGAAGCGCTACTTCAGTCCATTTACTAATAGGGCACAACTCTAATTGCGTATCAAATTACAGCTTCCCCGATTGCATTCAAGAAAGCTATCAAGGAGGGTGACTACATTGGATCTCCTCCCCCCAGACTGCCCTCCGGCGTAGACATTGACAATCAGGACGTCAAGTTTGTGTGCCTTCCGTAGGTGCAGGACCATAATGTCCGGGCTATCAATGTATACTTCTTCCACCTTATAACCCGCCTGCTGTCTGACCCAACAGGTGAGACCACCCTTGGGTCTACCCTTCTGTCCTCCTGCTACTGCTTTGGAAAAATGTATGAGACCTGGATGGTATATTTGGGCCAGGAACCAAGTTTCTTGAAATACACAAACTTCATGGATGTCGATATAAGTTGACCAGTCAGTCAAGATGGTTTTTGATGCTAAGCATGCTATATTCCAGAAGACTGTTGACATGTATGGGTTTGATGGTCCAGTGATTATATTACTATTATTCTCCTGCGAATCAAATAGATGATCATTAACTGAAGATATCAAGCCAGAAATACTAAATGGTATGGTGGTATTTACTTGTGGGAAACTTATAGAGCCTATCACCCCACCCCCGCACAAGTTCTCTTATTTGCATCCATTAGACCCACTCCCTCAGTTATATCTGTAGTGCAGGTATACACAGTCTTCACCTCAGCCGTGGGC
This sequence comes from Lissotriton helveticus, assembly GCF_964261635.1. Lineage (NCBI taxonomy): Eukaryota > Metazoa > Chordata > Amphibia > Caudata > Salamandridae > Lissotriton > Lissotriton helveticus. Next base: position 1,582,207,679 of record NC_136059.1, on the reverse strand, counting down.
CCATACTTTGTCGGTCCAACTGGATCATACATAGGCAGGCCTGGGTCAGTCCGTAAATTACTCCCAGGGCTTTGGGTTCCAGAGGGAGGGGTGCACCCCAAAGTTGCAAGTCAATGTGTGTCTTCTAACGAAGTAAGGATCTCAAAGCGATTGCTTGTGGTTACAGGTTGGTTATAATGGCCATAAGCTTGGGGTAACCCTCTACTTTCACTGCACCTTACACTATTTGGTTGATAAAAGAAGCCCAGGGGAAGGATATTAAAAGTGTCCTCCTTGATAAAACTATTACCAGCGAGCTCCAGAATACGCAGAACCAGCATTGGTGAGCGAAAACTCACCACCACACAGTCACCAGGTAGAGTCTTATGAGATTTCCCGACCCAGGGGATTCTACGAACCATTTTAAATTCACTAAAAAGATGTTCTTTTATGCCGGTCCTGTTACTAAGCAAGTGTAGTGCCTTATTTTTCAATGTAGACCCTGTTCTATTTTACAGTGTCTGTCTTCAATCGAAGTCAGTCTTGCATATAGTGGGTCAATCAAAGCTGAAAGTTTCTGTTCCATACGTGTGCAAAGCTCGTCCACGTTAGTAGGGTGAGGTGAGTCTATGGTACCAGTGGGGGGGGCAAGTAGAGGGGATTGTGCTGGTAGGCATATTTTTAGATTGTGAACTACCTGTGAAGGTTTTTACAGCTATTTTACCCATGACTGCTCTGGGAGGCAAAGGGTTGTCTTTTGTGGCCTTCGAGCTTTCCTTTTTTTTGTGGTGGTTAACCATTTATTGCCTGGCTAGACTTTTGACCCCTGATAGTGATCATGGAAGTACTGGGTGGACTAGCCAGGGTTGGAGGAGAGTGAGGAGAATGTGCTAAAGGCACCTGACTGGGCTTCGGAGTATTTCCATCAGAACTATTGGGCAGGGGTTGGGTAGAAGAACTTTGGAACTAAGGGTACCAAGAGATGTTGGTGGTTCAAGTGATAGCCTGCACTCAGTCAGTTGGATCTCATACATTAGCGCCGATTCTACCCTAGATAGAAAAGCATCCAGTGTACCCACAACCCCCACGCCCACTCCTGCTTTACGCTTACTCATGTTACCACCAATGGGCAAATAAAGTACACAATGAATCTTTAGTACTTATATGACACAGAGTCTTAAGGATCAGACGTTAATAGGGTGGCCCAGCCCAGCCTCTTCCGGTTTCTGAAGGGCTAGGATGGGCCCACCCTTAGCCTGGGCTTTGCCCAGGCGCGCCCGCGCGCTTCCCACGGTTCGGGAGTGCAGCAGTGCTCTTATTGCACCTCCAGGTGCGGGCGATGTCGTCATGGCCGGCGCCGCAGCTGTGGTGCCTCTGAGAGTTGTAGTCCCCTGATTCAAGGCGCTGGATAATGGAGAGCAAAGGAAGCGGTAGCTGTTCCCCTCAAAGCAGAAAAATAACAAGGTGAGCGAATCCCATGGTGCAGGAGGGAAGCAGTGCTCTTATCGCGCCTCCAGGAGCGGGCGATGGCGTCATGGCAGGCGCCACTGCTGTGGTGCCTCTGGGAGTTGTAGTCCCCTGATTCAAGGCCCTAGGTAATGGAGAGCAAAGGTAGCGGTGGCCGTTCCCCTCACGGTGGAAAAATAACCAGATGAGCAAATCCCGCTGTGCGGGAGGGCAGCAGCGCTCTTATCACACCTCCAGGCACGGGTGATGGCGTCATGGCTGGCGCGGCGGCAGTGGTGCCTCTGAGAGTTGTAGTCCCCTGATTCAAGGTACTGGGTAATGGAGAGCAAAAGTAGCAGTGGCCTTTCCCCTCACGGCGGAAAAATAACCATGTGTGTGATTCCCACGGTGCGGGAGGACAGCAATGCTTGGGCGATGGCATCACGGCCGGCGCCACAGCTGTGGTGCCTCCGAGAGTAGTAGTCCCCTGATTCAAGGTGCTGGGTAATGGAGAGCAAAGGTAGCGGTGGCCTTTCCCCTCACGGCGGAAAAATAACCCGGTGTGCGATTCCCATGGTGCGGGAGGACAGCAATGCTTGGGCGATGGCATCACGGCCGGCGCCACAGCTGTGGTGCCTCCGAGAGTAGCAGTCCCCTGATTCAAGGTGCTAGGATGGGCCCACCCTTGACCTGGGCTTTGCCCAGGTGCGCCCGCGCGCTTCCCACGGTGCGGGAGTGCAGCAGTGCTCTTATTGCACCTCCAGGCGCGGGCGATGTCGTCATGGCCGGCGCCGCAGCTGTGGTGCCTCTGAGAGTTGTAGTCCCCTGATTCAAGGCGCTGGGTAATGGAGAGCAAAGGAAGCGGTAGCTGTTCCCCTCAAAGCGGAAAAATAACAAGGTGAGCGAATCCCATGGTGCAGGAGGGAAGCAGCGCTCTTATCGCGCCTCCAGGAGCGGGAGATGGCGTCACGACAGGCACCACAGCTGTGGTGCCTCTGGGAGTTGTAGTCCCCTGATTCAAGGCCCTAGGTAATGGAGAGCAAAGGTAGCGGTGGTCGTTCCCCTCACGGTGGAAAAATAACCAGATGAGCAAGTCCCGCTGTGCGGGCGGACAGCAATGCTTGGGCGATGGCATCACGGCCGGTGCCACAGCCGTGGTGCCTCCGAGAGTAGTAGTCCCCTGATTCAAGGTGCTGGGTAATGGAGAGCAAAGGTAGCGGTGGCCGTTCCCCTCACGGCGGAAAAATAACCAGAGTTTATATATGTAATTGCTTCCCCTTAAGGTTCAATTTCTGTGAAATGTGCATCAGGGCCAGAACAACCCTGACAAAACTTAATGGGGAGGAGGGCCATGTGACCCCCTTCCCCAGACCTATTTTAGCCCCAGGGAACCCAACCACTGGGGCCTGAACAGGACTTAATGGAGGAGGGGGCTAGATGCCCCCCTCCCCAAGCCAATTCCTGCCCTGGGAAACTCATCTTCTGGGACCCAGCCTCTTTCTCCTGGGTGCCGTAGAGCCTACTCAGGGCGCTCAGTGTACTGCAATGGGGATCGCGGGGAGACTGAATGCCACTGTGGTCCCTGCTGGCTCCCCACCTCCAGTAGGACCTTGCATTGATCCCACAAGCAGGTAGCTGCTAAATATGCAGCTCCCTGTGTGTGGGAGCAATCTTTCATCTGTTTCCCCATCTTCATGACAGCGGGCAGGGAAACTGATGACAACTCTGCTCCCAGCAAGCAGGAGCAGTTTGACAAATCCCTCTGGCTGGAAGCATAGTTACTGGTTCCTCTCACTTGGCGGGAGCTGTCAAAGCTACCACCAAGCGAAAGAAAACAGCTTTTTCCTCAAGGTGTAGACTTCAGGAGATAGAAGGAGCTGGCCCTGGGAAGTCCCCAGGGCAAATAATGGCTCTAGGAGTGGGGTCACATGGCTCCCCTTCTTAATTGTCAAGGGCTTACACCAGGGAAGTGCTGGTCCCCAGGCTGTATATGGACTGGGACGGGGCCACGCGGTCCCCCTCCTACTCTTGTATATTACATAGGCCCCGGGAAAGTGGTGGTCTCTGGGGCCATGGGGTTCATGCAGCCCCCCTTTAAATGTTTATTTTTGCACCAGGGAGGTGGTGGTCTCCGAGGTTTCAAACAGCCCCTGAGGTCTGCATGGCCCCCATCTGTTTAAAAAAATAAAGCCCCAGCGAGGTGATGCTTCCCAGTGCTCCTTGAGCCCATGGTGGGGGTCTGCACAGCCCCCTCCGTTTTAGTTATAAAGCCCTGGGGATTCGGTGGTACCAAGAGCTCAATCTAACCTTAGGAGGAATGACCTGTGCACCACCTCCTTAAAAAAAAATCCCACATTCCCCGTGACTTGGCCCACCCAGGGGCTGTAGTGTCAACAAGGGCAGTTGACCACGCTTGTTTTTAAAAAAGAATTGCCACAAATTTGCAAACCTGTCATGATTTTCACAGCAAGTATAAAAAGAAAAAGCTTTTGGGCCCTTGTGGGTTGAGTAGGGGGACCCCAGCACCAGGCTTAGGAGTCAGGATATTCCTACCATGGCCCTTTCTCTTTTTTTTAAATCGACTGAGTCCGAGTCCCAAGATGGCTTCCAACACTTCCTGGTTGAAGTGTCTGCAGCCAATCAGATCTCTGCACAGGATTGGGAGGATTCCGGGAGGGATCATATCCCTACATGTACAAATTTGGTTTTCTTTAAATAACTGAAACTACTGAATAGATTTATGCCAAATAAGTGGAGAAGTGTGCCTCACTGGTTGGAGGCGGCAGACCCTGAAGCAGAGGTCAGACCCGGGACCAGGGTTCAATTCACGACGCGGCAGGGTCTTGAGCCCAAATATCCACGGACTGAAAATTCTCGTTTCGGTGCCTACTCGAGTCACAGGTTCACACTCTGCAGCTCTGGGCATTAGCTTGCTTAATCTCCACTACGGCCCCCCTGCGGCGGGATTCCTGGCTTTCACCTTGGGGATGCCCAGTACGGGTATCTCACAGGGAAAAACCAGGATGGGTTCCCAAGGCAAGCGCCGAGATGCCTACAGGTAATCGAGCGCTATATAAGAACGCTTAATAATAATAATAATGATAATAACAAAATGAGTACTTTCAGAAACAAGACCTAGCTTTCTGCCAAATTTGGTGTAATTCCATTCAGCAGTTTGGGCTGTAGTCGTGTAAGAAGTTCCTATAGTAATTAACATGAGAAAAGCAAATTTTTTGACCCCCCCCACACACACTTTTTCTCGGTCCCTTGTTTACAGATCAACCCGAAACTTTCCATGAACAATAAGACCCTCTGACACACTTTTCTTTGGAAAAGTTTGTGAAGATTTGTCAACCCGTGGCAAAGATATAGGGAAGTCAAAAAACGAATTTCCTATGGAAATGAAGTTCTAACTGTAACTACCTAGGTAATATATATACATATACATATATAAGTATATATTACTCTTACCTTTATACTTACATTTTCCGTGGTAATGACATGTGTTGTAAAGGCAGCTTGTGATAAAAATATGCGTGGTAAAGGCATGCGTGGGAAAGACATATGCATTGTAATGCTTGTGTTGTAATGGCATGCGTGGTTTACACTGTGTTGTAATTGCTGTTTACCCTGTTAGTCATGCTACGTGTCCAGTACTATTTCCAAGACTTACTGCACACAGTGTTTGGCTCAGGGTGTTGCTGAAAGTTGCTTTACTGACAGGGCTGTTGTGGATGGCCTTTGCCCATTAGAAGCTGCTGCTGCCTTTGTGCATAGTTTATTTCAAGCACACACATAACCATGCAACCAGTACTTGTGCACCTGGAATCCTCTACTAGCATTGTACTCTAGTCACTGCTTGCAGTAAAGGTTTACCAAGGCCATTCTGCTTAGCCAGTCCCTGTTACTCAATAAGTCACATCATACAGTTTTTGGGCTAAGGCATCATACGCTGGATGCAGAGCATGGCCTTAGCATGTCCTACGCATAGTTTCGGTGCAGCTGGAATCAGCTGTAAAAGGCTTGATGAGATATGATTCTCTTTTACCTGCTTTCATACTCCATCCAGGCTTGGAGGAGTCATTTTGAATAGGTGAGTCTTCCTTATTCCACCCCCCCTTTTTTAACTTTTAGATCTGTCTTAACACACCCCACTCATTCTGAATTACCTTCTTTTACATAGGCAGTCTACATTCCACACACCAGTCCTGAGGAAGACCCGATGTGATGTTTATTTAATTATGCATACCTTCTGGGTCGAAGCGTCAATGCTTCTTTTATCTACTCACATTCCTAGTCTCTTCACCTCTTAACCAAGAAGAAAGCAGTCCAAAGGGTGTTGATAGACCTTTATGTACTTGAGGAGGGACAGTCCTACTTTATGTATATATATATGTATCCCACCCTCAGAGGCACCCTCATCTACAGACCCCCGGGACCACGCACGCAATTCAGCGAGGACATCGCCGACTTCATCAGCCCGCACGCCCTCCCCTCCACTGACTACATCCTCCTCGGGGACCTCAACTTCCACCTGGAGAACAACAACGACCGCAACACCACCACCCTGCTGGACAACCTCACCAACCTCGGACTCAAGCAACCGGTCAACACCCCCACCCACTACGCCGGACACACACTCAACCCGATCTTCTCTTCCAGCAAGGACATCGCCTTCAGCCACGCCACGGGACTCCACTGGACGGACCACAGCTGCGTCCACTTCAGCTTCAGAAGGACCACGCTCCACCATCACCAGCAACAGGCTCCCCGCAGAAGCTGGAACAAGATCAATGCAGACCAGCTCGCTACTTCCCTGAGCAAGAACCCTCCCACCAGCACAACAAACCCCAGCCAAGCAGCCACCAACCTCACGAAATGGATCAGCGACTGCGCAGACGACCTCGCCCTGCTGAAGACCCCACCGAGCAGACCCGGCAGCAAGAAAGCCCCATGGTATAACGACGAACTCAAGAGCTCCAAGAAGAACTGCAGAGCACTCGAGAAAACCTGGCGCAGAGACCCAACACCTGACAACATGACTGCCCTCAAGCTCGCCACCCGAAAACACCACCAGCTGATCCACGCCACCAAGAAAACCGCATTCAAGGAACGATTGGACAACAACGCACACAACAGCAAGGAACTCTTCAACATCGTGAAAGAGCTCTCCAACCCCAACGCCGGAAACAACGACATCACCCCTTCGCAAGACCTCTGCAACTCCCTCGCCTCCTACTTCCACAACAAGATCGCGGACATACACAACAGCTTCAGCACTCAACCAACGCACGCCACGACCGAACCACCGCCCCCCACCACCTCCCTCCGCGCCTGGACCCCGATCAGCACGGAAGACACCATCCGCACGATGAACTCCATCCACTCCGGATCTCCGACAGACCCCTGCCCTCACCACGTCTTCAACAAGGCCGACGCTGTCATCGCACCCCACCTGCGGGACATCATCAACACCTCCTTTGACATCGCCACCTTCCCGGAGAGCTGGAAGCACGCCGAACTCAGCGCTCTACTCAAGAAACCATCAGCAGACCCAACCGACCTCAAGAACTACCGCCCCATCTCGCTGCTCCCGTTTCCGGCCAAAGTCATCGAGAAGACCGTCAACAAGCAACTGGCCGCCTTCCTCGAGACGAACGGCTCCCTAGACCTCTCGCAGTCTGGCTTCCGGGCCAACCACAGCACCGAGACCGCCCTGATCGCAGCTACCGATGACATCCGAGCCCTGCTCGACAACGGAGAAACAGCGGCCCTCATCCTCCTGGACCTCTCCGCGGCCTTCGACACTGTCTGCCACCGTACCCTAGTACAGCGGCTCAGCAACGTCGGAATCCAGGAGAAGGCACTGGAGTGGATCACCTCCTTCCTCGCCGGAAGGACACAGAGAGTCCGCCTCCCCCCGTTCAGATCGGAGGCCACCGAAGTCATCTGCGGCGTCCCTCAAGGCTCCTTGCTCAGCCCAACACTCTTCAACGTCTACATGAGCCCCCTCGCAGCCATCGCACGCCAGCACAACCTGAACATCATCTCCTACGCCGACGACACCCAGCTGATCCTCTCCCTCACTAACGACCCCGCCACCGCCAGAGCCAACCTGCACGAAGGGATGACAGACGTAGCCAATTGGATGTCGAACAGCCGCCTGAAACTGAACTCGGACAAGACGGAAGTCCTCATCCTGGGTTCCTCACCCTCCGCCTGGGACGACTCCTGGTGGCCCCCCGCCCTGGGCAGCGCACCCAAACCAACTGACCACGCACGCAACCTGGGCTTCATCCTGGACTCCTCCCTCTCCATGACCAGACAAGTCAACGCCGTCTCCTCGTCGTGCTTCAACATCCTGCGCATGCTACGCAAGATCTTCTGATGGATCCCCACCGAGACCAGGAAGACGGTCACCCAGGCCCTCGTCACCAGCCGTCTGGACTACGGCAACTCCCTCTACGCCGGAACCACCGCCAAACTCCAGAAAAGACTCCAGCGGATCCAGAACACCTCAGCACGACTCATCCTGGACATCCCCCGCCGCAGCCACATCTCCGGACACCTGAGAGACCTGCACTGGCTCCCGGTAAACAAGAGAATCACCTTCCGGCTCCTCACCCACGCACACAAAGCCCTACACAACCAAGGACCAGGATACCTCAACAGCCGCCTCAACTTCTATGCTCCCAAACGCCAGCTTCGATCGACCAGCCACGCCCTCGCCGCCGTCCCCCGCATCCGAAGAGCCACCACAGGAGGAAGGTCCTTCTCCTACCTGGCCGCCAAGAGTTGTAACTCCCTTCCGACCCGCCTCCGCCTGACCCAGGACCACCTTGCCTTCAGGAAGCAGCTCAAGACCTGGCTGTTCGAGCAGTAGCGGACCCCCTCCCCCCAGCGCCTTGAGACCCTCCGGGTGAGTAGTGCGCTATATAAATGCTCTGATTGATTGATTGATTGATTGTATCTAATTTATGTATATTTTGATTATCTTCTATAACGCACATATTCACTTTATGTCACTTATTTTACCAAAGTCACGTTCTTCCTTTTTGTTGTTTGTTCTACCATGCGTGTATGTTACAGCTATATACAAACACAACCAGTATAAATATTATATACAACTTTTGACATTCTGATCTTTCACTTTCGGTGTGTTTTGATCTGTGTTTTGACAATTCTGTTAATCAGTAAATAGTTTTGCAAAGCAATTGTTTTCTACCCAACAGTACTCAGTGTAGATTATAGTACAAGGCTTTCAGGCATTCAGGGATTTGGCCTTTGCCTGTGCCATGCCTGTCTCGACCACCCCAGAAACTGCTGGGAATGGCCTTCAGCTTCGTTCAATAGGCTCTGGGCACAGCACATGTCCTGTGGCCACAAGGCGGTATTTACATGCTGCACATCTAATTACTTTGGGAAAGGTCAGATTGGATTGATTTCTTGCCTACACCGAAGGACACGATCTGCGAATGCATTTTTGGAGGATAAAATTCAACATATTTTAATTCTGTGAGTCTTGTTGTGGAATTTGCTCTTTCAAAATGTTGTGTTTGTCCTCCTCTGTGCATCTTAGATTGGTAAAAGCTCAAGCTATTAGTTACTTCTTTCAAGTGCACTACATCTAAATGCCATCAAGGCACCTCAGAGATTTACACCTCCATATTAACCGATGTGAATGAAATAAATAAATTGGCAACAGGCTACTCATTGATGATGGGCAGAAAAAGTGACTGTTAAGCAAAGGACTATACCACCATTTAAAAATGAAAGATTTGGAAGGTGTACATTAGTGTTCAATTGACTGACAAGACATTAATTGCACCCCCAGTCACAGATCTGGGTTGAATCCCTCATCGTTTGCCACTGTTTTCTGGCTAGCCTGGCTGAAGAGGGCTGTTTGCCTGAAACCGGTCCCAGGATACTTGTTTCCTGTCCAGGGTAGACATGGCTTGGCAGTTCGGGCTGGACTGTTCCAATGAGGTTCAAGTCTGATTTGCATATAGCTGTGTCTAAACTGGGGAGGCGAAGTGAGCTAAAGAATGATGATGGATTAAACCCAGATCTGTGACCGGGGCTTAGTGTCTCAAAGGTTTCAGCGCTCCGTCCATCATCTCCTTGTGTTTGCTTTGTTCGCCTTAAGTTGGCAGAGTATGCCCGGACGTCTGTCCCTTGATCACTTTGCCACTGGATTCAAACTAGCCTGGCTGGTGAGGGCTGTTAGCCTGAACCCAGCTTCAAATAACAAAATTAGGAAGTGAAGAGATCGTTTCCTCCTCTAATACTCTGTATTCAATAAAAGAGATCCACCATAAAGGTTTTTTTTTAATTAAGGTCTTACTATGTTGGGTAAGTGTGTTTCCCATCCTAGAAAGAATGCACACAGTGTTTGCTTATATACACCTCACACATCAAAAGGGCCCTTGGTGTCATGCTTCATCATAGGGGTCTTCCTGCCCAGCTGCGGGACGGGGGCGTGCTTCGACCTGCGACTACGCAGGAGCACTGTTCTTACAGTACTATGGGGCCTATTAGCAAGAAATAGCGATATTAATCGCTAAACGGGGTTAGCGGCTTTTTTTTATTGCTGGCTATCGCTGTATATTTTAGCGGAGAAACATGCTATTAGCAACGTTTTTCTCCATTGTGCTAAAATATCCAGCGATAGCGGCGAAATGCGAGAAGATCGCTGGAAATCCAGCGATATTCTTACATTAACGCCAATGGGGGCTTAATCTGATAATCCACCCCCCATTAGTCAACTTTTTAGCAGGCGTTAGTTCATAGCGATAATCCCGCTTAGCGCAATTTTTTTATCGCTTCGCCTGCCTTGCTAATAGGGGATAGCTGTGTTAGCGACTGTTTTCAGTCGCTAACAGTTTGGGTACGCCCACTTTGCATGCCATTAGCGATAAATATCGCTGACATGCAATGCGGGCCCCAAACCTGTAGCTATCGCCTAAAAGCTGTGAGTAACTGCTGTTAGCTACAGCTTGCTAATAGGGCGATAAATATATTGCCGCTTTAGCGGGAAAAAGTCCCGCTAAAGCAGTGATATGGACCTTGCTAATATGCCCCTATGTGTTGGGGTAGTGAGAGGAAGGGTCTGGAGGGAATATAAAAAGTGATTTAAAAAGGACCTGGCCTCATGCAGGGCCAGCTTTAGTGCGGTGCGATTGGTGACACCGCACCGGGCGCTGACTTGAGGTGGGGGTATAATCATTTTAAACACACCTGCTGCTGCTTTCCTGGCACCTCATATTTATCAGGAATCAATCAAAATGTCAAGATAACTCCGGTGATTATTCGTCTTCCTGGAAATAGACGGAGGTTTGTCTAGTGGAAGTTTTTTACTCATCCAAAAGTAGCCCAGAGGGTTAAAATGCCTGCTGGTAAGAACTTGTACCATGCAGATAACAAAGTTCATAGAATGTAAATAGGTCAGTGGGTTACTGCTTCTGTAAGAGAGCTCCTTTTGTTACTTGCTGTTGGTAAGTCAAAATCCTAATATAGAACACTGAGCTATTATCTGTCATCAAAGAGCTGTTTGTAAACTGCAAGGTGTATGTAAGAGCTATATCTTGCCAAAAGGGTCCATTTGGGTAGAAGACAATTCTTATTGTTAAAGAGAACCCCTAACAACGGCGTTACATTTTAACTGCTTTTCCAGAATAAGTACTCTTAAACTATATTGCCTACCATTATCGATGACATGTTACTCCTACACAACACCTTATAGTCCTGTCTGATGTAACATTTCCTATCCACTGATTTACACACCTATGATTGTGTCTGTGCAATGTGTGTGTGATGTAAAGTACTCTGACATCTTTCACTGGTATGAGTGGCGCTATAAAACTAAATGAACCCCAGAGACAGTGGTTCTGGAGACTTGATGGGCACTGTTAAAGGGTGGTGGTGAGGGAATCTGTGGCAGAGGTGGCCATTGGGGGGCGCCAACAAACACTGTCGCACAGGGCACCACCTGTGCTAAAGCCGGCCCTGGCCTCATGGACTTAAGAATCTTTAATAGGATGTTGAGGCTGGACCTGTTAAAAGGGTGATGCGGAGATGTCCTGCGTTCAATGTGCGGATACTCCTATAAAGTCAACATGTTTCAAAGCAAAGGCTTCTTCACAGTAAGACCTTAATTGGAAAAAAGAAAACCTTCATGGTGGATCTCTTTGATAGCCTGAAACCAGTACCAGGATGCTTGTTTCCGATCCAGGGAAGACATGGCTTGGCAGTTTGGGCTAGACGGTTCCCACGAAGCACAGGGTCAAGACTGATTTCTATATAGCTGTGTCTGAACTGGGGTGGCGAAGTGAGCTAAAGAATGATGATGGATTCAACTCAGATCTGTGACTGTGAGTAAGTGTCTGAAAAGTTTCAGCAATCCATCCATCATGTCCTCGTGTTTGATTTGTTTGCCCTAAGTTGGCAGGGTATGCCAAGAAGTGGGTCCCTTGTTCACTTTACCACTGGATTTAAGCTAGCCTGGCTGATAAAGGATTTTACCCAGAAACCGATCTCAGGATGCTAGTTTTTGGTCCTGGGAAGACATGGCTCGGCAGTTCGGGCTGGACTGTTCCCAGGGGGTACAGGGTCAAGACTGATTTGCATATAGCTGTATCTGAACTGGGGTGGTGAAGTGAGCTAAAGAATGATGATGGATTCAACCCAGATGTGTGACTGGGGTCAGTGTCTGAAAAGTTTCAGCGCTCCGTCCATCATCTCCTTGTGTTTGCAACATTAATAGCTATCAGCAGTGGCAGCAGTTGGCATTGAAACTGAGTAAAGCAAGACATCCTCACCATCTTTAAAGCGGTTCAGGAGAGTGAGCTACCATGAAACCTTTTTTAAACAAAATGGCCAAATTGTCAACTTTACAATATCATTATGACATATATAACTGAAAATCCAGATCTACTGAGGTGCACTGAAGATAAAAAGGGGTTTGTTCAACAAATGACCTCTAAACGTTGTCTGAAGAGCTAGATGTATTATAGTCAATTATCAATCAATCAATCAAAGAAACTTTATTCGGCATTAACAAGCAACATAAAAGTACAGATTAAAAACAGTATCATGTATATACATTCTTCATTCCAAACTACTTCACAAGTTGATCTATTTACAATCCAATTACTACCGGTCCCCTCCCCTCGCATTTTTGCACATATATGTCTCGGGGGGGGGGGGGGCCTTCAACAGATCTCTCTTGTCTCTCTTAGCTTGACTGCCAATCTTAAAAAACTTGTGATAGAGAGTAAAGTCAGGGGGTCTTGGGCCATTTGCAAAAATAGGAGGGCCACCTTAGCCTGTTTACATTTATTCTTTTTCAACAAATCGACTAGAAATAGGCGCCTCGGTAATGAATAAAAGGGGCACAATAATACAAAATGAAGGGTGTCCTGCGGAGTTCGTTATAGTCAATTAAAAAAATCCTGTTATGCCATTCATGCTTCAATCAATCAATCAGGTCATTTGTAGAGCGCGCTACTCACCCGTAGGGTCTCAAGGCGCTGGGAGGGGGGGGGTGCCGCTACTGCTCGAACAGCCAGGTCTTGAGCTTCTTCCTGAAGGAGAGGTGGTCTTGGGTCAGGCGCAGATTGGTCGGAAGTGAGTTCCAGGTCTTGGCGGCCAGGTAGGAGAAGGATCTTCCTCCTGTTGTCGCTCTTCGGATGCGGGGGACGGCGGCGAGGGCGTGGTTGGTTGATCTGAGGAGGCGCTTGGGAGTGTAGAAGTTGATCCGGTTGTTGAGGTAGCTCGGGCCTTGGTCGTGTAGGGCTTTGTGCGCGTGGGTGAGGAGCCGGAAGGTGATTCTCTTGTTGACCGGGAGCCAGTGCAGATCTCTCAGGTGTCCGGAGATGTGGCTGCGTCGGGGGATGTCGAGGATGAGTCTCGCCGAGGCGTTCTGGATCCGCTGGAGTCTCTTCTGGAGTTTGGCAGTGGTTCTGGCGTAGAGGGCGTTGCCGTAGTCCAGTCGGCTGGTGACGAGGGCTTGGGTGACCGTCTTCCTCGTCTCGGTGGGGATCCACCGGAAGATCTTACGTAGCATGCGCAGGATGTTGAAGCATGACGAGGAGACGGCGTTGACTTGTGGTATTTTATTTCTCTTAATTTTTCCATCATGCCTTTCAAAGATCATTTTCAGTCATATTTTATGGTCGAGACTCTGCGTTTAATGGACAAATCAGTGGCGTAACGTAAGGCCCCGCAGCCCATGCGGTGCGGGGGGCCCCCCAGCTCCTAGTCACGTGGGGGGCCCCTCAGTGGAACTATAGTTTATAAGCATACTTTTGGTAGGACAGCCTGCCCTGCCTATGGTTTCTAAGGGCCCCTGGTCTTATGGTCTTTGTCCATCCGCCGCTGGGTCAGTAAATATTAATAATATATTTGGCACTTAGACCAGAGTCGACATCCATACAGGATCGAGAAAGAACTAAAAGCAAAGTTCCACTTTCTCCTGCGTGAGCGTCTGGGTGTCTTCTTTTGTTAAAGTCGGGGCAGGGAGGGTCGTGTCATGGTCATGCGCAGTGTGAACTGCACGTGAGGCCATTCGCACGGCGCGAGGCAAAGCAAGGCATTACTGTGAGTACAATCCCATTTTCATTATTATGGCATATAATCATCGTCTTTTACTCTATTTGCTTCATTGTGGTGCGGGCACGGCCCCCTCGTAATTGCTCTCTCCTATTGCGTGCCCCCCAGCTAACCCCCACATGCATTGGCTCTTCTCCTTTCCTTGTGATCTGGGCCCCACAACTGTGACTCTGTGCCGGAGTGGTCGTCAAAATGCCTAAGAGGCCCAGAGTATTTCTTTCTTTAAACATGACACTGCGGAATCGCTTCGACTTAGTACAAAAGGTGAAGCCATTACACATGTCATGTGTAAAAAAAGAAATAATACCCTTTTTTTTGCATTTTGACAACTGCAGGGTGGATATATGCCTCCGGGAACCGGCATGCACCAAACAGCCCTGGCAATGGCATCCACTTAGGGCCGGTCGTCCGTCAAAACACAAGAAGGGTATTTATTTCTTTAAACATGCCATGTGGTATAGCTTCGATTTGTGCACTAAATTGAAGTGATTCCGCGTGCCATGTTTAAAGGAAGAAATAGCTGTTGTCTCTATGAAGCCACATTCCTAGGAAGGGTTTTACTGAGGCCATCAATGGTAGGTGCGAAGAGAACGTTACAGAATGAAATAACTTCCTTGGACTTTTTGAAGTCAGTAGTATTTTACTTAACAAAATGCTGTCCATTTACTTACATTTGAAATTTCTATGTCTCAGAGTATTGTGGCTAAAGCTTTGGCGGTGACTGTAGTTCTTTTATGTGAAGTGAGCCTTAGTTGTCAATGCTTCAACATAATTTCAGAGTGTAGCATGTAGGCAGGGGTCAGGAGGGTAATTTATAAAAGCTGGTGAATGGTTTTTGCTGAAACTTAAGGTCAATGGATGTTCCTGTTTGTTTATCCCCCCATGAGTCTAAACATGTTTTCTTACTGCCTTGTGATGAAGACTAATTGACAGCATACTGTTGGGTTTATATTTTTACTTTTTCGGATAGTAAACATGTATTGCCCTCAGAGATCCATGCAATCTGCAGTAGGGCCATGACTAAATCCAGGCTTGTGTCTTTTTCACTATCCTTTGAGTAAAACGCCACATGCACCTGCATCAAGTGGGCAGACCAGAGTGACTTCTGTTAATTAGACCATGTCCTGAGATGTGTTAAATAGCCAGACAGATGGCTCAGTGAGTTACACTGCTTCTGAGACTCACAAGTTTGAGCCCTACCAAAATCAACTACTTCATTTACTTCAGAGGTCTATGAGTTGAATACAATTACTTTGAATAGTACCAAGACTTGTGCTGCACTTGGAAACATCAGATATGAACAGAAAAAACAAATTATTATGAAAGTGGTCCCCCTTAAAGCTAGTCGATGTGGAGCATTTCAGAATGTATGTTTGGCATGTCAGTGTTTATTTTTATGCAAAAGGCATAAGATACAGGAAGATTTACTTTCCGTGGCCTAATCTGAAGGCACTCTAATGAGGTTGTTAATAGAAACCTGCAAGAATGTTGCATTCATTATAGTGACCTCCCACTGTATTGTAAAGTAAGTATATATTTGCTGTTTTATTCTCCACCCATACTTACCTTGGGATATAAACATAAGTGGAATTATGAATAGTAAATATATATATATATATATATATATTCACTGAAAAAACCATAGGTTATAGACCATATATAGTTAGGAATTAGCATTTACAAAACCTTATTTTACTCACACAAAACCATTGAAATTCCATATATAGTTAGTTGCACTAACTATATATCGCGCACCCGCAATCCACTGCTGATGATGTCACATATTACATCATTCATGACATGGTCAGTGACATCACTGATGACATCACTGATGACATCTCAAATGACATCACTGATGACAACATCCAGTGACTGTATGTTTCTGTAAAGTTAAAATATGTCTTACATATTGAAGAATGAGTGGAAGTATAAGTGTCTGGACGAAGGATTTAGTAGGTGCATGACTGAATGTATGAGTGAGTGATTAAATGTGTCTCACTGAGTGCATGGGTTAGTGACTAAACTGTCTTAATTTGTGCATCATTATGTCTGTTGTTCTGTAAACTGCTGCATGTGTTGATCAGTAGCTATATGAGTAACTATATGGGTTATTGATTGATTGTCCAAGTATTTGTATGGGAGACTGAGTGTGTGTGTGGCTGGCTGGGAGGTGTGTGACTCTGTGCAGATCAATGTGTACTTGTATCAATGATTGTATAAGAGAGTAAGTATGTGTTAGTATATGTTTGAAAATGTAAGGTGCTCTATGTTTAACTGTATAGATTAGAAAATGGAAGTGTGATTGATTCTTTACAGGACTGACTAGGTGTGTGAGTAACTCCATGGATGAGTGGCAGAGTGTGAGTGTCTGTATAGGTGTATGAGTGCATATGATAGTGTTGTAAAGATGAGTGATTGTATGTATGAATGATTGTATGGGTGAATGAGTGAATGTGTGTGTAGACATAGGAATCAGTGAGTGTGTATGTAGTAACTAGTATTGGTGTGTCAATGGTTTCAAAAATTATACTCTGTATTTAACACTGGGTGTAACAGAGGTTATATTAAAATGTGAGGAGATGCATTGTATTGTCACATGAATGATATCATCAGTGATGTGGTCATTGATGTCAAATGAGATGTCATCAGTATTGTCATCAGTGATGTCATTTGAGATGTCATCAGTGATGTCACTGACCATGTCATGAATGATGTAATATGTGACATCATCAGCAGTGGATTGCGGGTGCGCGATATATAGTTAGTGCAACTAACTATATATGGAATTTCAATGGTTTTGTGTGAGTAAAATAAGGTTTTGTAAATGCTAATTCCTAACTATATATGGTCTATAACCTATGGTTTTTTCAGTGAATTTTCAAGGTTTTGTAAATGCTAATTCCTAACTATATATGGTCTATAACCTATGGTTTTTTCAGTGAATTTCATTGGTTTTTTAAAAGCTAATATCTATACCTGTAAAATGTATTCTTCTTTAAATCCAAAAATATATTTTATATGTTTATTAATAACTTTTTTTTTTAATATTTTTTTTTTCTTCGTTCCCGCTTCGCGAATCGGGAAGCTTCCCGTTAGCTGACCTTGATGCCGCGAAATAGACCGCGAGCATATAAACGTTTCTTTACCGCAACTGCCGCGTTAGAAAACAACATCATCACGCCTCCCGTCCGCATGACGTTTCGCGTTGTCGTGTGATACGTCATATGACGTGCTACGTTAGCGAACTGGTACGCTTACCGAGTCGCAAAGCACAGGTTTCTGGAAGCAAACCGGGAGGCCCTGCAAAGCGCGTAACGTAAACACAGCAGGTCATGTGACTTGGTAATAACACTTTTCATTGGTTCATTTCACTTTTGGTTTCCTAATGATGTAAGAAGCTTCCCGTTAGCTCAATTTGATGCCGCGACCCGGTCCGCGAACCGGTAAACGTTCCGTTAGCGCAACTGCCACGTTAGAAATCATTATCGTGACGCGTCGCGGAAGCGTGACGTATCACGTTGTCGTGTAATGCGTCTTATGACGCGCCGCGTTAGCGCACCCGGAAGTGCTCCTGGGCGCGGACCGATGCGCGAAACGCAGCTCCCCGGAAGCGATCCACGGCGCGTCGCGTAAGCGCGACGTATCGCGTTACCGCGTAATGCGTCTTATGACGTACCGCGTTAGCGCACCCGGAAGTGCTCCGGGGCGCGGACCAAGGCGCGAAGCGCAGCGACCCGGAAGCTATCCGGGGCGTGTTCCGCAGCGCGTAACATAAGCGTGAGAGGTCATGTGACTTGTTAATAACACTTTTCATTGGTTCATTTCACTTTTGGTTTCATAATGTTGTTAGGCTTGGTCATGTGACCTAAAAATAACACTTTTCATTGGTTTAGAACTATTTTTTTTTCTCAAATGATGAAAACCCCTCCTTCTTTTTACCTCATTCTTACTTTCTATTTCCAGAGAGCAAGACCTATTTTTCACAATGGCTTCTGTAATAGCTGCAGCTGGTGCTTCTCAGCAACCACCACCACCACCACCACCAAAAGGACCACCACCAACACTGGACTTTGGTAGAGAGGAAGATAATGAGGACGAAGAGGAGGAGGAGGAGGAAGAGCAAGTAAGGCAGTTCCTGCCAGAAACACCAAGGCAGAGCCATATTAAAGACCACTACATATGGCAATTCTTTAAAATTCCACCTGGACAAAAGAAGGTCAATGCACCCCAGGTGTCTTGTTTGATTTGCAAAAATATACTTTCTCGTGGCAACCCCAACAAGAAATACAGCTTTGGCAATCATACAATGATTCGCCACATGGAGCGATGGCATCCCAATAATCTTTCCCAAGCACAAGTAAGGGATCTTGCTGCCAACCCCCCAGATGTCATCCCCAGCACCAACAGGGGTCAAAGCTCATTCGCCGGACCAGAAGGCCGAGAAATAATCCCCAATATTCAAGCTCCTTTTGCACACTACAAAATAGTTTGTATATATTGTGGAGGAACTATTGCTTATGGAGAGAAGAGTATTACTTTGATTAACCGAGCTGGAGAAAATCATAAATGCTACAAGATGAGAAAACAATGAATCCTTTTTATTTTTTTTTGCTCCTGTTGAGACATGTTCTAACCCTGCTTTTTTGTTATTTCCCCCTTACAAAACACAAAAAAAACACAAAATAGTTTTCAAAAATCCAAAAAAAAATCAAAAAATTGTTCAGAAAATTCATAAAAAAAATAAAAAAAAAGAAAAAGAATAAAAAAACAGTTCTTTTCAGAACTACCTTCCATTTATAACAAAATTGCCAAAATGTTTATACCCTGTCTTTCTTTTCTCCTCATAGTACGCTCCTCCGACCGCTTCCCGGTACGCGTACCGGGCGCTACCCACGCAAAAAAAACAAAAAATATTTTTGTTTTTTTGCCCCGCGGGGCCCTTTTAAAGCCTCCACATTGACGCCGCCTCACGTACCAACGTATTTTCTCCGCATTTTACACCCTATGCCGCATAACAGGTCATGTGACTTGTTTATAAAACTTTTCATTGGTTCATTTTACTTTTGGTTTCCTAATGATGGAAGGCATGATCATGTGACCTAAAAACAACACTTTTCATAGGATGAAAACTTTTTTTTTTCCCCAAACGATGAAAGCCCCACCTTGTTTCTGGATGTTTCAGACTGAAGCTGGCGTCAGCATGAAAGCACCACCATCTCGTAGCTCAGTCGTGGTCATTCCGCGAGCAATCATGGCAGCCGCTCCCCACCAGAAGCCTGCAGGAGTCGGAGCCCCCAAAACTTTTGATGAATTCTCAAGGCGGAGGGGACGCTTTCGAGAATGGGGTCCAAGACCTAGCAGACAAGCGTCCGATTTCCAAGGTCTCCCAGGGCCATTTCAGTGGACCAGGCCCAAAAAGGAAACAGCCTGCCGCCATTTTGAGAGTCCTGTGACAGCCGCCTATCGCTGCACCGCAAGAGTGGGCGCAACTCAGCTGAATTGCGGCTTTTGACACAGTGGACCAAAAACGGACGGAATGGCAACTGAAACGGTAAAGGGGCGCCCCACTACAACAGATGACACTCCACCTGGACAGGCCCGTTCACCGCCTCCCCCGGGGCGCCCCGCGCCGTTATTCGGAGCAGCATTGTAGGATACCAAAACCAGTGCGGCAACTTACTGGACATCACCTTGGTGCCATCGTTCTGCTGCCTTGGAACTATTCGCGCAACAGTTTGCTACTGATGACCCACCCCCCGCGACGCCCCATGCCGTTATTTGCTGGGTGGCAACTTACTAGACATCACTTTAGTGTCATCTAGATTTCAGCGCGTTCTGCTGCCTTGGAACTATTCGCACAACAGTTTGCTACTGATGACCCACCCCCCGCGACGCCCCACGCCGGAAATCTGGACGTTGTGCTGCGTTGGGACTATTTGCACAGCCGACCGCTACTTCGTTGTTTTTCCCTAAAAATGTTTATATGTTATTACTATTTTTGTTTTCTTGTATATATTTATAAATTATTAAAGTTTTATAATCTTACTACTTTGTCGGAGTGCTATATATTTTTAATGTGACACATAATTGTAAAAACTTTGATGTACAAAGAGTCATCCCTGGAATCTTCCGCTTCACGCTCGGTCCCCTCCCCAATCACAATACAGGATGGTTTTCAGATAATAGCAACGCTTCTGCTGTGACGGATCTCATCGAGTGTGGGCCTTGATCTACTATAACTCCTTTGAAGAGGGGTGATTCTTTACAGCTGTGGCCATAAACTACATCTGCAGGGCTAGCTGATACCCTAGGACCAGCCTGGACAATCGGACACAGAGGAAAAGGAGTATCAGAGGGTGCGGTAGTGAATAGGGCGAAAGGGAGGTGTCGGGCGGGCACAGGGTGTGATTCTCAGGGAAGAGCAGCGCAGATGGGGGAGGTTTATTACCCATGCATAAGACAGAGAGCGGGGGTGACCACTGCCTGGGGGAGATGCTTGCGAGGGTGGGGAGCCATGCTAAGGATCGACAGCGTGCACAGAGTGGGTCTGGTCAAGGCATCTAAAATGGCTGCCGTGCACGACAAAAGTGTGGCATTTGAAAAAAGACAAGATGGCGCAGACAATGTTTTTCAACACTTCCTGATTTCCTTCGAATCGAACGTTAACAGACGTTGGGGCATATTACCAAAGTTAAGCGATATTTATCCCTAACGATGCTTAGCAACGATTTTTTTACCGTCAGAAATTATCGCAGATAAACCTTGCTATTATCAAGGTTTATCGGAAATACGATAAAAAACGACCGCAATGCATTAATATCGCTGAAAACTCAGCGATATTCATGCATTACCGAGCTAATGCTCTTAGCCATGTTATCCACCTCCCATTGGATAACATGGCTAAGAACTGCTCAGGGCAGGTGGTAGCTTTTGGAGATATTCGCGCTTATCTCGAATATTTCCAAAAGTTGATAATAGGAGATAGCGATGTTAGCGACTGTTTCCAGTCGCTAACATCTTGGCATGCCCACTTTGCATGTCATTAGTGATAAATATCACTCACATGCAAAGTGGGGCCCAAGATGGTCGCTATCTTCTACTAGCCGTCGCTAACTGGTGTTAGCAACAGCTAGGTAATACACATATAATTTTATCTTGTTTCTGAACGTTAATTTCTCAAAATGCACTGAAGCACATATATTGAGACCTAGCAAAGGCACATCGGGCTACCAGTCCCTACAATTTTGCCAAGTTTCGTGCAAATCCATTCAGCTGTTCGATCCTACCGAGAGACAAGATGGCGGCCGCTACTGACTGTTTGGAATGTTTACAGACACCGGAGAGCCAATCAGCTTCGCTTCGCAAAGCTCCGTAACGCGAAAAGTACGCGGTGCGCTGTTACAGATATATATCTTTTTTTGAACGTTAATTTCTCAAAATCCACTGGAGCACATATATTGAGATCTAGCAAAGGCACATCGGGCTACCAGTCCCTACAATTTTGCCAAGTTTCGTGCAAATCCATTCAGCTGTTCGATTATTATTATTTTTATTTTTTTTTGCCCCGCGGGGCCCTTTTAAAACCTCCACATCAAACCTAGGGGGTGAGCGACAATGTACTATGCCCCCTTATGGTCATTTGCCCCTTCGCTTTGGCCTCCTCTTGTCTCTCGATCCTACCGAGAGACAAGATGGCGGCCGCTACGGACTGTTTGGAATGTTGACAGACGCCGGAGAACCAATCAGCTTCGCTTCACAAAGCTCCGTTGCGCGAAAAGTACGCGTACTGGAGCGCTGCCCGGTCCGCTGTTACAGATATATATCTTTTTTTAAACGTTAATTTCTCAAAATCCACTGCAGCACATATATTGAGACCTACAAAAGGCACATCGGGCTACCAGTCCCTACAATTTTGCCAAGTTTCGTGCAAATCCATTCAGCCGTTCGGGCTAAAAGTGAGGCCAACCGCCCTATGGAAAACTCAATGTTAAAAACACGTTTTGGGACCCCCCTTTTTTCTCGGCCCCCCCTTGACGACCCCCCCCCAAATTTTCAAGGGATGCCCAGAAACAAAATGTGCCATTTTCCTGAAAATTTCAGCCAATTCCGTCCACAAACGCCAAAGTTATTAGACATAGAATTTTCAAAAAACCCATAGAGAAAAAATCCTAACTATATATACCTACTGGCGACCGCCAGTAGGTAATATATATATATATATATATATATATATATATATATATATATATATATATATTCACTGAAAAAACCATAGGTTATAGACCATATATAGTTAGGAATTAGCATTTACAAAACCTTGAAAATTCACTGAAAAAACCATAGGTTATAGACCATATATAGTTAGGAATTAGCATTTACAAAACCTTATTTTACTCACACAAAACCATTGAAATTCCATATATAGTTAGTTGCACTAACTATATATCGCGCACCCGCAATCCACTGCTGATCATGTCACATATTACATCATTCATGACATGGTCAGTGACATCACTGATGACATCACTGATGACATCTCAAATGACATCACTGATGACATCACTGATGACAACATCCAGTGACTGTATTTTTCTGTAAAGTTAAAATATGTCTTGAGTGGATGTATAAGTGTCTGGATGAAGGATTTAGTAGGTGCATGACTGACTGTATGAGTGAGTGATTAAATGTGTCTCACTGAATGCATGGGTTAGTGACTAAACTGTCTTAATTTGTGCATCATTATGTCTGTTGTTCTGTAAACTGCTGCATGTGTTGATCATTAGCTATACGAGAGGCTATATGTGTTATTAATTGGTTGCCCAAGTATTTCTATGGGAGATTGAGTTTGTGTGGGGGTGGCTGGAAGGTGTGTGACTCTATGCATAGATGTGTGAGCAGTTTATTCACTAGGTGTATGAGTTCAAGAGTGCATGTGGAAACAGCTACATGGGCAGTTGACTGTGTGCATGAGTGTATTGATGAGTGAATGGATATCTCAATGCTACATGTCATAGTAAGTACATATGTAAAACACAGTACATGTGAGAGTTGGCATATATAAATAACTGTGCATGAGAGCCACTGAATGAGTGAGTGGTTGTATCGATCATTGTGAACTTGTATCAGGGATTGTATAAGAGAGTAAATATGTGTTAGTATATGTTTCAATAAGTAAGGTGTGTTTAACTGTATAGTTGAAGAAATGGAGGTGAGATTGTTTCTTTGCATGACTGACTGGGTGTGTGAGTAACTCCATGGATGAGTGGCAGTGTGTGAGTGTCTGTATACACTGAGTGTATCTAAGGTTATATTAGAGTCTGAAGAGGTTTATCGTATTAGCACAAGAATGATGTCAAATGAGATGTCATCAGTGATGTCATCAGTGATGTCATTTGAGATGTCATCAGTGATGTCATCAGTGATGTCACTGACCATGTCATGAATGATGTAATATGTGACATGATCAGCAGTGGATTGCGGGTGCGCGATATATAGTTAGTGCAACTAACTATATATGGAATTTCAATGGTTTTGTGTGAGTAAAATAAGGTTTTGTAAATGCTAATTCCTAACTATATATGGTCTATAACCTATGGTTTTTTCAGTGAATTTTCAAGGTTTTGTAAATGCTAATTCCTAACTATATATGGTCTATAACCTATGGTTTTTTCAGTGAATTTCATTGGTTTTTTAACAGCTAATATCTGTAGCTGTAAAATGTATTCTTCTTTAAATCCAAAAATATATTTTATATGTTTATGAATATTTTTTTTTTTTTAAATATTTTTTTTCTTCGTTCCCGCTTCGCGAATCGGGAAGCTTCCCGTTAGCTGACCTTGATGCCGCGAAATAGACCGCGAGCCGGTAAACGTTTCTTTACCGCAACTGCCGCGTTAGAAAACAACATCGTGACGCCTCCCGTCCGCATGACGTTTCACGTTGTCGCGTGATACGTCATATGACGTGCTACGTTAGCGAACTGGTACGCGAAGCGAGTCGCAAAGCGCAGGTTTCTGGAAGCAAACCGGGAGGCCCTGCAAAGCGCTTAATGTAAACACAGCAGGTCATGTGACTTGGTAATAACACTTTTCATTGGTTCATTTCACTTTTGGTTTCCTAATGATGTAAGACTAGGTCATATAATCTAAAATGAACACTTTTCATTGGTTAAGAACTCTTGTTTTTCCCAAATGATGAAAATCCCTCCTTCTTTCCTCACTCTGACTTTCATCATTGTGAGAGAAAGACCCTTTGTGATAACTGAGCAATGGCTTCTTTAGTAGCTTCAGCTGGTGCTTCCCCACCACCTCCACCACCTCCAAGGAAGAGAGGACCACCTGCTGA
Source organism: Lissotriton helveticus (assembly GCF_964261635.1). NCBI lineage: Eukaryota > Metazoa > Chordata > Amphibia > Caudata > Salamandridae > Lissotriton > Lissotriton helveticus. The sequence continues at coordinate 1,582,183,301 of NC_136059.1, read as the reverse complement.
AGTTATAATTCAGCAAGAAGAAGAAGAACAAGACCAGGAGGAAGAGCACGAAGAGAGGCAGTTTTTGCCTGAGCAGCCCAGGACGTCTCGCCGGAAAGAAAACTTCATTTGGCAATTCTTTAAAATTCCCAAAGGTCAGAAAAAGGTAAATGCAAGATACGTATTTTGCCTTATATGTCAAGATAGACTGTCCAGAGGAACCGACAAAAAATACAGCTTCGGAAACTACACAATGCATCGCCATATGACTAGGTGGCATCCTAACAACTACAGTGCTGCACAGTTTCGGAACGACCTAGATAATCTCCCTATTATGGCCAGAAGATCTGTTGTACCGGAAGTAACGGGACCAGAGGGCAGGGAGATGGTGCCAAATATACAAATGAGATTTGGTGATGTAAAACACATCTGCGCATTTTGCGATGGATTCATTTCCTACGGAGAAAAAAGCATCACTCTGATCAACAGAGCTATTGACTATCATATGCAAGTTTGTCCGAAACGCCCAAAATAATAAATACTTCTTTTTTTTGTTTTGTTGCTCCTGTTGAGCCCTTTACAATGAATCGTTTTCATTGCCCCCTCCAAGAAAAACCCAAAAAAATATAAAACTGTTCCGAAAAATTCAAAAACAGTAAAAAAATGTTCAGAAAAATAAAAAAAAAGTTCTTTTCAGAACTACCTCCCCGTTATTAAAAAATTGGTACAATATTTGGAACTGTGCCAACCTCTATTTCTCTTAGTTCGCTTCCCAGTTCGCGAACCGGAAGCGACCCAAAAACAGTAAGTATAAGGGAAGGAAACAGACACTTATGTTAAAAGAAAGACAGCTATAAGGGAGTAAACTAGAGATACCATTACCCGTAATCCACTGCTGATGATGTCACATATTACATCATTCATGACATGCTCAGTGACATCATCAGCAGAGGATTGCGGGTTTTTTGGCAACATGCCTTATCCACGGTTTAATAACGCTGCCTTTTGCTTTATATAAGTTTTCAAATTGTATGAAATATATACCAATAGGTCGTTATGAACCTTTAGGTAGTGCTTTTCTTCATGAGGTCTGGTCGCTTCCATACACATACAGATGTTTCAAAGATGATCAAGAAGTTTATCTGAATGGAGAGGAATGCACTGAGACGCCAGATCATTCACTAATGTGTAGGCACATACATTTACACGGTTCATGCAACAAACACCGACCAAATATGGCTTGCGTGTTGCAAGGCACGCCAGTTCCTGCTATCATCCCCACGTTCAAGTTGTTGGAAAATGGTAGTTATTTGATGCTCAATAATGAAGATTCTTCTGAGTTAATTAAAAGTATTCCTTTTATCGTAACAGTAAGTGAACGGGTTATTTGCTGCAGAAATGTTCTATTTCCTCCCACACATGAACATAGGGAGTTTTCAATCTGGCCACAAATACCAACCTTGAGACACGTTTCAACGGCATGGCAAGAATAAGAGCTCTTTTGTCTCAGAGAGAGGTGGCCTTGAGTTCGGCCCGTGAAACTTTCGTACTTCACATAGCGAACACCCATACAGAGGTGCAAAACCTTTTTCAATTAACATTTGCCTTTCAATTTCAGCAACATGTTTCCGACTATCTTTAACGCATCCTCCACAAAGTCCCTGGTGCACTTTTTTAAAGTTGTTACCAGTGGTCTCGTGACTTCATTTGAGAAAATCTTTGGAGTCATCCCTGCTTCCTTTCATTGTATTTTCTGCACTCTGGTTCGTGGATTGGCATTTTTACTTGCATTACCAGCGGACGCTCTTGTGCTTTTTTACATTTTTAAATATGGATGTCCCTCCTATGCAACCTCCGACCCTGCAGCTGCTGACACTGTTCCGCAATCGCATGCTAGAATATTATGGCACAATGCCGTTGGCGATATTAAGCACGGCATATGGATTATCTTTTCGGTTCTCCTACTTCACCTGTGTCCAGCCTGTATTTCACTGCCTGACCTGTGATTTCGATTGGGCCATTGATTTGTGTCTCTGCGGACCGGTTTCTCCTGACGTCGACTTTAATCAGCTGATGACTCCTATCATTACTCACGAGTTGGTTTGTCCTGGCGAAAGGATTATGGCTGTGGCATTGAAGCATGGACTACTTGGTCCCTGGAATTTACTGGCGGCAGCACAGTCTTTCTTGGAACAGAGCTTTCTTGAAAACCCACCGAGCTGTCCTCTGATGGTGATAGAGGATCCGGTGCTGGGAGAGCACGTATGTTCTTTTCCGCTTTTAAATTGGATGGCTGAACTGTTTTCGGATGAAGACGGTGACTTCCGTTTGGAGGCTGTTGCAGCTTATTTTGCATACACAGTTATGTCATAGACCTTTTTCATGTTTGATATGCTGAATACTAGCATTTCATTGACAATTCATTGACTTATTTGTCAAGTTTTTATTATTTACCTTGCCTATTGGCTTAAGACTCGATAAAGTACTTGGCTGTTTTATTTTTCTTTAGCATTGAATTTTCCTAGTTTTTAATGCTTTACCTTGCGGACCGTCCACATATAAACTTGCAATCTGCTCTCATGAGATGGCACTTCTATTATCTTATTCAGTTCGTTTCCGGATCATGAGGAGGTGTCATCTAGGTCCTGGATATCTTTACACCGTGTTAAGTTAGCATGGGCTCATTACCGGTTTAAACGCCATTTTTCCTTTTTTGCAACTTCTGCACACGACACTTAGTTGTTGCTTTAGCTTTCCACCTAGTAGTTCATCGTGGTTTACATGAGAATAATATGTTATTGGTCTACTATCTGCTTTACTTGTTAAACTATATCTGTACAGCGAGTGCTAAAGTTTCAAGAACAACACGATACAGAATTGTTATGAGGTCTGATCTCCACGACTTCATACTCATAACATAAGTGCAACTTCTGCCAATTCTGGGCATGAGGCGGGTTTTATATTGCTTTGCCGAACACACATACACAACAGTTGATGCGGTTCACATGAAGAGAGAGCTGGTGTATGCTGATGTGATTCCTTCAAATCTAAGACACTAAAGTATGGGCACGCCCTAAACCAACACAAAGAGACCTTCTTAGCAAATAATATAATATGTGTATTAGGGAGGGTGAGATATAAGCAGCCGCGGGCCGTGGAGGGAGTTACGATGGGGCAGGGAGGCGGGGAGGGGGAGAAGCAGGGTGGAGCCCTCTCTACCTTGCCCCTCCCCCTCCCCGCCTCCCTGCCCCACCGTAACTCCCTCGACGGCCCGCGGCTGCTTATAAGTGTTGCTAACTCTTATTCATTTACAGCATGTTAACATACTGTCACCATTCGCTTTTTATGTACTAGTAACTATGCTGGTAATTTTGCTACTGATAATATGTGTACTTGTATTCTCCACCCTGCTTCTCCCCCTCCCCGCCTCCCTGCCTCACCGTAACTCCCTCCACGGCCCGCGGCTGCTTATAAGTGTTGCTAACTCTTATTCATTTACAGCATGTTAACATACTATCACCATTCACTTTTTATGTACTAGTAACTATGCTGGTAATTTTGCTACTGATAATATGTGTACTTTTATTATCTAAGGTACTACGCCTGAGAAGACGGCATTAGTAAATAAACATTTCAAATACACATCTGTTCTTCTTAACTCCATGTTCTGGTTTCTAAGAAATCTATAACGACCGACTGTTCATGAGTTCCACGTATCCTGAGGTACTATAAGTTCATATTCTGGATTGTCTAAACATTGAGAGTTTGTTATATCCAATGTGACACTGTACCTAGCTTGCTAAGGAGTTTTTGATTACTAACGTGAGTTTTGGGACACCCTAATTCGCCGAGGTTCCAATCCTCTGTCCACAGTTCTGTGTGAGAACAGAAACCCTGCGACAGGGGCACCCCCGACCCTTGCTGGAGCTTCATCACACTTGCGATACAACTCCAGCAATGCGCCACCTTTACGGCACAGATACATCACGCATCTGTGCTGTTTTTGCCCCATGATGCGCCGCATTGTAAATGCAGCACACCATAGGTGACGGAACAGCGGCACAGAATGACTAACACATCCCTGGTGATGCGCCAGTCATCATAAATGTATCCCTATGCTTCTTATCTTGTTAGAGATGAACCGCCATATGTATCATCAAAGTTTTTTGCATTTCCTAAATAGCGAACTTTAAGGAATAAATAGCGATTCTTTACCATTCCTAGTTTGCGATGAGCTATTTGCTAATTAGCCGAATGTAGCCCAATGAAGCCCAATGTAGCCCAAAGATGGCCGCCAGACACACAAAAAAACAAATGTAGCCCAAATATCAGCCAGATGTAGCCCAACTATAGCCCAGTGACAGAATGACCAATCAGCTTCGCAAACCTCCGTTACGCGAAGCGGAGCGCTGTTACAGATATATATCTTTTTTTGAACGTTAATTTCTCAAAATCCACTGGAGCACATATATTGAGACCTAGCAAAGGCACATCGGGCTACCAGTCCCTAATATTTTGCCAAGTTTCGTGCAAATCCATTCAGCCGTTCAATTATTATTATTATTTTTTTTTTTTGCCCCGCGGGGCCCTTTTAAAACCTCCACATCAAACCTAGGGGGTCAGCGAGGATCTACTATGCCCCCTTATAGTTATTTCCCCCTTTGTTTTGACCTCCTCTTGTCTCTCGATCCTACCGAGAGACAAGATGGCGGCCGCTACGGACTGTTTGGAATGTTGACAGACGCCGGAGAACCAATCAGCTTCGCTTCACAAAGCTCCGTTGCGCGAAAAGTCCGCGAACCAGTGCGCTGCCCAGTCCGCGCTTACAGATATATATCTTTTTTTAAACGTTAATTTCTCAAAATCCACTGGAGCACATATATTGAGACCTACAAAAGGCACATCGGGCTACCAGTCCCTACAATTTTGCCAAGTTTCGTGCAAATCCATTCAGCCGTTCGGGCTAAAAGTGAGGCCAACCGCCCTATGGAAAACTCAATGTTAAAAACACGTTTTGGGACCCCCCTTTTTTCTCGGCCCCCACTGGACGAACCCGCCCCAAATTTTCAAGGGCTGCTCAGAAACAAAATGTGCCATTTTCCTGAAAATTTCAGCCAATTCCGTCCACAAACGCCAAAGTTATTAGACATAGAATTTTCAAAAAACCCATAGAGAAAAAATCCTAACTATATATACCTACTGGCGACCGCCAGTAGGTAATGTAATATATATATATATATATATATATATATATATATATATATATATATATATATATATATATATAACCTACTGGCGGTCGCCAGTAGGTATATATAGTTAGGATTTTTTTCCAATGGGATTTTTCAAAATTCTATGTTGAATAACTTTGGCGTTGATGGACGGAATTGGCTGAAATATTCAGGAAAATGGCACATTTTGTCTCTGACCGTCCCCTGAAAGTTTGGGGGGGTTTCGTCAAGTGGGGGCCGAGAAAAAAGGGGGGTCCCAAAACGTGTTTTTAACATTGAGTTTTCCATAGGGTGGTTGGACTCACTTTTAGCCCGAACGGCTGAATGGATTTCCACCAAACTTGGCAAAATTGTAGGGACTGGTACCCCGATGTGCCTTTGCTATGTCTCAAGATATATGCTCCAGTGGTTTTTACGAAAATTAACTTTGAAAAATATATATTGGGCTACATTGGGCTATTTATATGTTGGAGCCCAAATGTAGCCCAATGTAGCCCAATGTAGCCCAATGTAGCCCAAAGATGGCCACCAGAGACAAAAAAAACGAAATGTAGCCCAAATATCAGCCAGATGTAGCCCAACTATAGCCCAATGACAGAATGTCCCAGAGTGTTCTAAAGAACAACTAGAGCGCTAACAGTCTTACTTTGCCAGTAGGTATATATAGTTAGGATTTTTTTGAATAGGGATTTCTGAAAATTCTATGTTGAATAACTTTGGCGTTGATGTACGGAATTGGCTGAAATTTTCAGGAAAATGGCACATTTTGTCTCTGACAGTCCCCTGAAAGTTTGGGGGGGGTTTCGTCAAGTGGGGGCCGAGAAAAAAGGGGGGTCCCAAAATGTGTTTTTAACATTGAGTTTTCCATAGGGTGGTTGGACTCACTTTTAGCCCGAACGGCTGAATGGATTTCCACCAAACTTGGCAAAATTGTAGGGACTGGTACCCCGATGTGCCTTTGCTATGTCTCAAGATATATGCTCCAGTGGTTTTTACGAAAATTAACTTTGAAAAATATATATTGGGCTACATTGGGCTATATATATGTTGGAGCCCAAATGTAGCCCAATGTAGCCCAATGTAGCCCAATGTAGCCCAAAGATGGCCACCAGAGACAAAAAAAACAAATGTAGCCCAAATATCAGCCAGATGTAGCCCAACTATAGCCCAATGACAGAATGTCCCAGAGTGTTCTAAAGAACAACTAGAGCGCTAACAGTCTTACTTTTGACAAAAGTATGGCACACCTGAAGTCATCTTGATTGGAATAAAGTGTTAACACTTAAAACATTTAATTTGCAAAGGAACAAAATGAGGGGGTTCATTTTGCCATAGAAAATATGATTAGTGCTGAAGAAAGAAAAATTAGGGCACATTTTGAGTGACTTCTCAAATCCTCTTATATTTCATTAAAAAAATTCTGATATGCAGTCTCCCAAGATGGCCACCAGAGACAAAAGAGCCCAAATGTAGGCCAAATATCAGCCAGATGTAGCCCAACTATAGCCCAATGACAGAATGTCCCAGAGTGTTCTAAAGAACAACTAGAACGCTAACAGTCTTACTTATGACAAAAGTATGGCACACCTGAAATCATCTTGATTGGAATAAAGTGGTAACACTGAATACATTTAATTTGAAAAGGAACAAAATGAGGGGTTTCATTTTGCCATAGAAATTTCATATATATATATATATATATATATATATATATATATATTACCTACTGGCGGTCGCCAGTAGGTATATATAGTTAGGATTTTTTTCCTATGGGATTTTTCAAAATTCTATGTTGAATAACTTTGGCGTTGATGGACGGAATTGGCTGAAAATTTCCTGAAAATGGAACATTTACTCTCCGGTCCTTCCCTAAGAGTTTGGGGGAGATTCGTCAAGCGGGGGCCGAGATAAAAGGGGGGTCCCAAAACGTGTTTCCCCATGTTAATTTCCATAGGGCGGTTGGACTCACTTTTAGCCCGAACGGCTGAATGGATTTCCACCAAACTTGGCAAAATTGTAGGGACTGGTACCCCGATGTGCCTTTGCTATGTCTCAAGATATATGCTCCAGTGGTTTTTACGAAAATTAACTTTGAAACAATATATATTGGGCTACATTGGGCTATATACATGTTAGAGCCCAAATGTAGCCCAATGTAGCCCAATGTAGCCCAAAGATGGCCACCAGAGACAAAAAAAACAAATGTAGCCCAAATATCAGCCAGATGTAGCCCAACTATTGCCCAAAGACAAAATGTCCCAGAGTGTTCTAAAGAACAACTAGAAAGCTAACAGTCTTACTTATGACAAAAGTATGGCACACCTGAAGTCATCTTGATTGGAATAAAGTGGTAACACTGAATACATTTAATTTGAAAAGGAACAAAATGAGGGGTTTCATTTTGCCATTTCAAATTATATATATATATATATATTCACTGAAAAAACCATAGGTTATAGACCATATATAGTTAGGAATTAGCATTTAAAAAACCTTATTTTACTCACACAAAACCATTGAAATTCCATATATAGTTAGTTGCACTAACTATATATCGCGCACCTGCAATCCACTGCTGATCATGTAACATATTACATCATTCATGACATGGTCAGTGACATCACTGATGACATCACTGATGACATCTCAAATGACATCACTGATGACATCACTGATGACAACATCCAGTGACTGTATGTTTCTGTAAAGTTAAAATATGTCTTACATATTGAAGAATGAGTGGATGTATAAGTGTCTGGATGAAGGATTTAGTAGGTGCGTGACTGACTGTATGAGTGAGTGATTAAATGTGTCTCACTGAATGCATGGGTTAGTGACTAAACTGTCTTAATTTGTGCATCATTATGTCTGTTGTTCTGTAAACTGCTGCATGTGTTGATCATTAGCTATACGAGAGGCTATATGTGTTATTAATTGGTTGCCCAAGTATTTCTATGGGAGATTGAGTTTGTGTGGGGGTGGCTGGAAGGTGTGTGACTCTATGCATAGATGTGTGAACAGTTAATTCACTAGGTGTATGAGTTCAAGAGTGCATGTGGAAACAGCTACATGGGCAGTTGACTGTGTGCATGAGTGTATTGATGAGTGAATGGATATCTCAATGCTACATGTCATAGTAAGTACATATGTAAAACACAGTACATGTGAGAGTTGGCATATATAAATAACTGTGCATGAGAGCCACCGAATGAGTGAGTGGTTGTATCGATCATTGTGAACTTGTATCAGGGATTGTATAAGAGAGTAAATATGTGTTAGTATATGTTTCAATAAGTAAGGTGTGTTTAACTGTATAGTTGAAGAAATGGAGATGAGATTGTTTCTTTGCATGACTGACTGGGTGTGTGAGTAACTCCATGGATGAGTGGCAGTGTGTGAGTGTCTGTATACACTGAGTGTATCTAAGGTTATATTAGAGTCTGAAGAGGTTTATCGTATTAGCACAAGAATGATGTCAAATGAGATGTCATCAGTGATGTCATCAGTGATGTCATTTGAGATGTCATCAGTGATGTCATCAGTGATGTCACTGACCATGTCATGAATGATGTAATATGTGACATGATCAGCAGTGGATTGCAGGTGCGCGATATATAGTTAGTGCAACTAACTATATATGGAATTTCAATGGTTTTGTGTGAGTAAAATAAGGTTTTTTAAATGCTAATTCCTAACTATATATGGTCTATAACCTATGGTTTTTTCAGTGAATTTTCAAGGTTTTGTAAATGCTAATTCCTAACTATATATGGTCTATAACCTATGGTTTTTTCAGTGAATTTCAATGGTTTTTTAATAGCAAATATCATAAGCTGTCGAATGTCAAGTACGTGGTAAGTGAAAACATTTTCGTGTTTATGCACACTGATCTGCTTTGAATGGTGCCCCCCCCCCCTCATTTCTATTAGGAGTACTCTCTCTTTGCAGATAGTGAAAGGTAGTTAACGCAGGTCTTTGCCCCCATTGTAATCCGTCGTGCCTGCTTCTCTCTCCATTTGATTGATTGTTATCCAAGTATTTACTGTTTTAGAATTAGTTCTCTTTGGTTCATTCTCTATTTACAAACAAACACAAAGTCGCAATACTCTGTTTAGTCTTTGCAGATAACGAAAAATCGTGTAAAAAAAAAAGAAAAGGAATCGAGCAAAATCAGTAGGCCACTAATGGGATCTCTTTTTGACCTCGCTAAAATAGAAACATTAGGAACAACCCCTCATGACAAATACAAAACTAGTGAGATGAACTGAACTCCACACAATGATGGCTGCAAAACAGCTCGGCTCCGCCACCCACCCCGCCCAAAATAACGATAAAGAACGGCTGCCATGATTGGTTGCGGAATGACCACGACGGAGCTACGAAATGGTGCTGCTCTCATGCTAACCCCAGCTTCAGTCTGAAACATCCAGAAACACTGTAGACTACCAATTCGATCAGTTCCGGTAGCGCCCCAATGTAACCCGGTAGAGAAGAACTAGCTCTCCCCTCTTTGACTGATGGTTCTTGTTGCCTGTCCCTTCTGTTGTCATTTAACAGAACTATTTAGCCTGCTGAAAGGGGTTGTGTTCCGACCGCTGGTTGGTGGAGACATTTTGACTATATTCTGTACCTGCGTTGTCGCGTAATGCGTCATATGACGCGCCGCGTTAGCGCATCCGGAAGTCATCCGGGGCGCGCAGCGCGTAACGTAAGCATAACAAGTCATGTGACTTGTTAATAAAACTTTTCATTGGTTCATTTTACTTTTCTTATTGTAATGATGAAAGGCTTGGTCATATGACCTAAAAATTACGCTTTTCATTACTTCCGAACATTATTTTTTCTTAAATATATGTTATAATGTTCCAGGCTAATGTACTTTCCCGGAAATTTTACAACTGTCCTGCAAGTAAAATATATTCTTTTTTCGAGAAAAAGAGCGTTTCTTCGTCCCATGACGGAGCCGTTGAGCAAAAGAGGGTCGACCTGCTGTCTTAGTCGCCGATACGCCTGAATATGAGATTCTTATCGATCACTTTATGTTGCAGGAATAGAAAACACAACAGCCCTTGACCATTTATCTTTACTGCGTTCCTTCGTATTATACCTTTTACCCTTCATGTAATTGGTCTGCTTTATTTCACTTGCCTTTTAATGATTCTAAAACAGTCACTATTATTAAAAACTTTACCAATGTATATACTACTACCATGTTTTCTTTTAAAAACCTTTATTGTGAAAATTTCATTATACAAATACGAGCCTATAACCACGTGGGCCTGCCACAGAGCAAACTGTAATCGTATATGATGAATAGACATTTACACTGTAGAGGAACGTAACGGGCGGGCCATTAGGTTGCAAGAACTAAGGTGTCTAACAGTTACGGAATCGGTGGACGTACATTTTATAATTAAAATACGACAGGGCCAGTTACAATAAAATTATCTAGATATACATTTGCGGGCAAGTACCATGGCTGACGTTAATTCGAACTTTCAACAGTACAGTAATCAATAACACATCAGAACTTAATATCAATAGGGATGTCGAAATATTCAATCAATTCTCGTCCCCGCCCGCCATGTGCTTCAAAACTGCATACGTATCTCGTGATTTCAAGGTTCTGCAACCAGTACACAACAAGGAGTTACGAGTCCCATTTATTCCGGCGCCATTTTGGGCGAGGACGGGCAGGTCCAGGATATAGTCAAAATGTCTCTACCAACCATCGACTATGATGATGTTCATATGCTGTATTTATTAGAGTAACACTCATCTGTCCACATGAAATTAATTTGCCACAATCTAAACATGTCATTTTAATCTTTCCAAAGTTCTTCTAAATATTTGGGACCGTTTCCCTTGCCTCTGAAGCTCTCAGTGCCACTTCTTTGATGAATGTACTAGCAGGTCAGGGGTTCTCCTCCAAATCTCTCTTTTATGCAGCACTATAATTAATTGGTGCCACCTCTCCATATGACGATGCATGGTATAGTTACCACAACTATATTTTTTTTCGGTTCCTCTGGAGAGTTCATCGTGGCAGATGAAGCGTGTAACGTACCGGGCATTTACCTTTTTTTGCATGTACAGGAAAGGAAAAAAAATCGAGCGTCCGAGTTCTAAGGTGTCCCAGGGCCATTTTGGTGGACCAGGCCCAAATCCAAAGAACAGCCATCTCACAGGCTAATGGGGCGACCCACGCCGAGTTTCAGCATTGTAGGATGACCACACAAGTACAGCAACTTGCTAGACATCACCTCGGTGCCATCCGGATCTCGGCGCCCCACTGCAGATGAAGTGCCTCTCAACTATGAAACCACCACGGTGACATCCGGATCTTGGCGCGTTGTGCTGCCTTCGGCCTATTCGCACATCGGTCCGCTACTGACGCCATCTCACAGGCTAATGGGGCGACCCACGCCGAGTTTCAGCATTGTAGGATGACCACACCAGTACAGCAACTTGCTAGACATCACCTCGGTGCCATCCGGATCTCGGCGCCCCACTGCAGATGAAGTGCCTCTCAACTATGAAACCACCACGGTGACATCCGGATCTTGGCGCGTTGTGCTGCCTTCGGCCTATTCGCACATCGGTCCGCTACTGACGCCATCTCACAGGCTAATGGGGCGACCCACGCCGAGTTTCAGCATTGTAGGATGACCACACCAACTTGCTAGACATCACCTCAGTGCCATCCGAATCTTGGCATCTCAACGCCTAGTGGTATCTTCCATACAAAAAATATTGTTACGCTGCCTTTGGCCCCATTCGCACATCAGTCCGCAACTTAGACATCACCTCGGTGCCATCCGGATCTTGGCATCTCAGCGCCTTGTGGTGTCAGTCAGAAAATATTGTTGCGCTGCCTTTGGCCCCATTCGCACATCGGTCCGCTACTGACGCCATCTCACAGGCCAACGGGGCGCCCCACGCCGACTTTCAACATTGTAGGATGGCCACAGAAGTGCGACAACTTACTAGACACCACCTCGGTGCCATCCGGATCTTGGCGCGTTGTGCTGCCTTCGGCCTATTCGCACATCGGTCCGCTACTGACGCAAACTCACAGGCCAACGGGGCGCCCCACGCCGACTTTCAGCATTGTAGGATGGCCACACCAGTGCTGCAACTTGCTGGACACCACCTCGGTGCCATCCGGATCTTGGCGCGTTGTATTGCCTTCGGCCTATTCGCACATCGGTCCGCTACTGACGCCGCCTCACGTGCCAACGTATTTTCTCCGCATTTTATACCCTATGCCGCATAACAGGTCATGTGACTTGTTCATAAAACTTTTCATTGGTTCATTTTACTTTTGGTTTCCGAATGATGGAAGGCTTGATCATATGACCTAAAAACAACACTTTTCATTGGATGAAAACTTTTTTTTTCCCCCAAACGATGAAAGCACCACCTTGTTTCTGGATGTTTCAGACTAAACTGGCGTCAGCATGAGAGCACCACCATCTCGTAGCTCCGTCGTGGTCATTCCGCGAGCAATCATGGCAGCCGCTCCCCACCAGAAGCCTGCAGGAGTCGGGGCCCCCAAAACTTTTGATGAATTCTCAAGGCGGAGGGGACGCTTTCGAGAATGGGGTCCAAGACCTAGCAGACAAGCGTCCGATTTCCAAGGTGTCCCAGGGCCATTTCAGTGGACCACGCCCAAAAAGGAAAGAGCCTGCCGCCATTTTGAGAGTCCTGTGGCAGCCGCCTATCGCTGCACCGCAAGAGTGGGCGCAACTCAGCTGAATGGCGGATTTTGACACAGTGGACCAAAAGCGGACGGAATGGCAACTGAAACGGTAAAGGGGCGCCCCACTAAAACAGATGAGACTCCACCTGGAGAGGCCCGTTCACGCCGCCTCCCCCGGGGCGCTCCACGCCGTTATTCGGAGCAGCATTGTAGGATACCAAAACCAGTGCGGCAACTTACTGGACATCACCTTGGTGCCATCGTTCTGCTGCCTTGGAACTATTCGCACAACAGTTTGCTACTGATGACCCACCCCCGCGACGCCCCACGCCGTTATTTGCTGGGTGGCAACTTACTAGACATCACTTTCGTGTCATCTAGATTTCGGCGCGTTCTGCTGCCTTGGAACTATTCGCACAACAGTTTGCTACTGATGACCCACCCCCCGCGACGCCCCACGCCGGAAATCTGGACGTTGTGCTCCGTTGGGACTATTCGCACAGCCGACCGCTACTTCGTTGTTTTTCCCTAAAAATGTTTATATGTTATTACTATTTTTGTTTTCTTGTATATATTTATAAATTATTAAAGTTTTATAATCTTACTACTTTGTCGGAGTGCTATATATTTTTAATGTGACACATAATTGTAAAAACTTTGATGTACAAAGAGTCATCCCTGGAATCTTCCGCTTCACGCTCGGTCCCCTCCCCAATCACAATACAGGATGGTTTTCAGATAATAGCAACGCTTCTGCTGTGACGGATCTCATCGAGTGTGGGCCTTGATCTACTATAACTCCTTTGAAGAGGGGTGATTCTTTACAGCTGTGGCCATAAACTACATCTGCAGGGCTAGCTGATAGCCTAGGACCGGCCTGGACAATCGGACACAGAGGAAAAGGAGTGTCAGAGGGTGCGGTAGTGAATAGGGCGAAAGGGAGGTGTCGGGCGGGCACAGGGTGTGATTCTCAGGGAAGAGCAGCGCAGATGGGGGGAGGTTTATTACCCATGCATAAGACAGAGAGCGGGGGTGACCACTGCCTGGGTGAGATGCTTGCGAGGGTGGGGAGCCATGCTAAGGATCGACAGCGTGCACAGAGTGGGTCTGGTCAAGGCATCTAAAATGGCTGCCGTGCACGACAAAAGTGTGGCATTTGAAAAAAGACAAGATGGCGCACACAATGTTTTTCAACAATTCCTGATTTCCTTCGAATCGAACGTTAACAGACGTTGGGGCATATTACCAAAGTTAAGCGATATTTATCCCTAACGATGCATTGCAAAGATTTTTTTACCGTCAGAAATTATCGCAGATAAACCTTGCTATTATCAAGGTTTATCGCAAATACGATAAAAAACGAGCGCAATGCATTAATATCGCTGAAAACTCCGCGATATTCATGCATTACCGAGCTAATGCTCTTAGCCATGTTATCCACCTCCCATTGGATAACATGGCTAAGAACTGCTCAGGGCAGCTGTTACTTTTTGGAGATATTCGCGCTTATCTCGAATATTTCCAAAAGTTGATAATAGGAGATAGCGATGTTAGCGACTGTTTCCAGTCGCTAACATCTTGGCATGCCCACTTTGCATGTCATTAGTGATAAATATCACTCACATGCAAAGTGGGACCCAAGATGGTCGCTATCTCCTACTAGCCGTCGCTAACTGGTGTTAGCAACAGCTAGGTAATACAGATATAATTTTATCTCCGCGAAGCGGAGCGCTGTTACAGATATATATCTTGTTTTTGAACGTTAATTTCTCAAAATGCACTGAAGCACATATATTGAGACATAGCAAAGGCACATCGGGCTACCAGTCCCTAATATTTTACCAAGTTTCGTGCAAATCCATTCAGCCGTTCGATTATTATTATTATTTTTTTTTTTTGCCCCGCGGGGCCCTTTTAAAACCTCCACATCAAACCTAGGGGGTCAGCGAGGATCTACTATGCCCCCTTATGGTCATTTGCCCCTTCACTTTGGCCTCCTCTTGTCTCTCGATCCTACCGAGAGACAAGATGGCGGCCGCTACGTACTGTTTGGAATGTTTACAGACACCGGAGAGCCAATCAGCTTCGCTTCGCAAAGCTCCGTAACGCGAAAAGTACGCAAAGCGGTGCGCTGTTACAGATATATATCTTTTTTTGAACGTTAATTTCTCAAAATCCACTGAAGCACATATATTGAGACCTAGCAAAGGCACATCGGGCTACCAGTCCCTACAATTTTGCCAAGTTTCGTGCAAATCCATTCAGCCGTTCGATTATTATTATTATTTTTTTTTTTTGCCCCGCGGGGCCCTTTTAAAACCTCCACATCAAACCTAGGGGGTCAGCGAGGATCTACTATTCCCCCTTATGGTCATTTGCCCCTTCGCTTTGGCCTCCTCTTGTCTCTCGATCCTACCGAGAGACAAGATGGCGGCCGCTACGGACTGTTTGGAATGTTGACAGACGCCAGAGAACCAATCAGCTTCGCTTCACAAAGCTCCGTTGCGCGAAAAGTACGCGTCCTGGGCCGCTGCCCGGTCCGCTGTTACAGATATATATCTTTTTTTAAACGTTAATTTCTCAAAATCCACTGGAGCACATATATTGAGACCTACAAAAGGCACATCGGGCTACCAGTCCCTACAATTTTGCCAAGTTTCGTGCAAATCCATTCAGCCGTTCGGGCTAAAAGTGAGGCCAACCGCCCTATGGAAAACTCAATGTTAAAAACATGTTTTGGGACCCCCCTTTTTTCTCGGCCCCCACTGGACGAACCCCCCCCAAATTTTCAAGGGCTGCTCAGAAACAAAATGTGCCATTTTCCTGAAAATTTCAGCCAATTCCGTCCACAAACGCCAAAGTTATTAGACATAGAATTTTCAAAAAACCCATAGAGAAAAAATCCTAACTATATATACCTACTGGCGACCGCCAGTAGGTAATATATATATATATATATATATATATATATATATATATATATATATATATATATATATATATATATATATATATTACCTACTGGCGGTCGCCAGTAGGTATATATAGTTAGGATTTTTTTCCTATGGGATTTTTCAAAATTCTATGTTGAATAACTTTGGCGTTGATGGACGGAATTGGCTGCAATTTTCCTGAAAATGGCACATTTACTCTCCGGTCCTTCTCTGAAAGTTTGGGGGGGATTCGTCAAGCGGGGGCTGAGAAAAAAGGGGGGTCCCAAAACGTGTTTTCCCCATGGAATTTTCCATAGGGCGGTTGGACTCACTTTTAGCCCGAACGACTAAATGGATTTCCACCAAACTTGGCAAAATTGTAGGGAATGTTAGCCCGATGTGCCTTTGCTAGGTCTCAAGATATGCGGTCCAGTGGATTTTGAGAAAATAAGGTTAAAAAATATATATATATCTATAGCAGCTTACCCGTGAGCTTACCGGTGCGCTTACGGTACGCGCACGTACGCGTACGGTAAGCGTACCTCAAGTGCACGAGCTGCATGCTGATTGGCTGCCAATGTCTGTCAACACTCCAAAACAGAAACTGTTGACAGCCATGTTGTGCCTCGGTAGACTGAGGCACAGGAAAGCAGAAAAACAAACATGTAGAACTCAAAAAGGGGGCAGGGTAGAAGCACCCTGACCCCCTAGACCTGCTCAGGGGGTCCCACAAGGACCCCGAAGGCAAAAAGATTTTTTTTTTTTAAAGTCGCGGGGTACGCGTACCGTACGCGCATGGTATGCGTACCCCGATTTTTACAAAAAAAATAAATAATTTTTTTTTGCCTTTAGGGTCTTTGTGGGACCCCCTGAGCAGGCCTAGGGGGTCAGGGTGATTCTACTCTGGCCCCTTTGGGAGTTTCACACCTTTGTTTCACTGCTTTCTTGTGCCTTGGTTCTAACAAGGCACAAGATGGCTGCCAACACTTCCTGGTTTTGAGTGTTGACAGACAGTGGCAGCCAATCAGCATGCCTTCCCGAGAAAGCTGCATGGTCATTGGCTGTCAACACTTCTAACCAGGAGGTGTTGGCATCTATCTTTTGCTAGTGTTGACAGACAGTGACAGCCAATCAGCATGCCTTCCCGAGAAAGCTGCATGCTCATTGGCTGTCAACACTTCTAACCAGGAAGTGTTGGCATCCATCTTGGGTCTTAGTAGACTGAGGCACAAGAAAGCAGAAAAACAACGTGTAGAACACAAAAAGGGGGCAGGGTAGAAACACCCTGACCCCTTAGGGCTGCTCAGGTGGTCCCACTAGGATATTAATATATTTAAACGTTATCCGCTAATGGAATTAGCATTTAACAAACCTTTGAAATTCAAAGAAAAAAACATAGGTTTCAAGCCTTATATAGTTAGGAATTAGCATTTAAAAAACCATTGAAATTTACTGAAAAAAACATAGGTTTCGGGCCTTATATAGTTAGGAATTAGTATTTAAAAAACCTTGCGAATTCACTAAAAAAAACATAGGTTTCAGGCCTTATATAGTTAGGAATTAGCATTTAAAAAACCTTTGAAATTCACTGAAAAAACCATAGGTTTCAAGCCTTATATAGTTAGGAATTAGCATTAAAAAACGTTTGAATATATAAAAAAGTTATCCGCTAATAGAATTAGCATTTAAAAAACCTTGCAAATTCACTGAAAAAACCCATAGGTTTCAGGCCTTATATAGTTAGGAATTAGCATTCAAAAAACCTTTGAAATTCACAGAAAAAAACATAGGTTTGAGACCATATATAGTTAGGTATTTGCATTTACAAAACCTTGAAAATTCAATGAAAAAACCATAGGTTTGAGACCATATATAGTTAGGTGAATATTTTAATCATACAAAACCAATGAAATTCCATATATAGTTAGTTGCACTAACTATATATTTCGCGCACCCGCAATCCACTGCTGATGATGTCACATATTACATCATTCATGACATGGCCAGTGACATCACTGATGACATCACTGATGACATCTCAAATGACATCACTGATGACATCACTGATGACATCTCAAATGACATCACTGATGACATCTCAAATGACATCACTGATGACATCACTGATCACATCTCATTTGACATCATTGATCACATCACTGATGACATCATTCATGTGCTAATACGATGAACCTCTTCAGACTCTAATATAACCTTAGATACACTCAGTGTATACAGACACTCACACACTGTCACTCATCCATGGAGTTACTCACACACCTAGTCAGTCATGCAAAGAATCAATCTCACCTCCATTTCCTCAACTATACAGTTATACACACCTTACTTATTCAAACATATACTAACACATATTTACTCTCTTATACAATCCCTGATACAAGTTCACAATGATCCATACAGCCACTCACACATTCACTGGCTCTCATGCACAGTTATTTATATATGCCAACTCTCACATGTACTGTGTTTTACATATGTACTTACCAAAACATGTAGCATTGAGATATCCATTCACTCATCAATACACTCATGCACACAGTCAACCGCCCATGTAGCTGTTTCCACATGCACTCTTGAACTCATACACCTAGTGAATCAACTGCTCACACATCTATGCACAGAGTCACACACCTCCCAGCCACCCCCACACAAACTCAATCTCCCATACAAATACTTGGGCAACCAATCAATAACACATATAGCCTCTCGTATAGCTAATGATCAACACATGCAGCAGTTTACACCACAACAGACATACTGATGCACACATTCAGACAGTTTAGTCACTAACCCATGCATTTAGTACGACACATTTATTCACTCACTCATACAGTCAGTCACGCACCTACTAAATCCTTCATCCAGACACTTATACATCCACTCATTCTTCAATATGTAAAACATATTTAAACTTAACAGAAACACACAGTCACTGGATGATGTCATCAGTGATGTCACTGACCATGTCATGAATGATGTAATATGTGACATCATCAGCAGTGGATTGCGGGTGCGCGAAATATATAGTTAGTGCAACTAACTATATGTGGAATTTCATTGGTTTTGTATGATTAAAATATTCACCTAACTATATATGGTCTCAAACCTATGGTTTTTTCATTGAATTTTCAAGGTTTTGTAAATGCAAATACCTAACTATATATGGTCTCAAACCTATGGTTTTTTCTGTGAATATATATATATATATATATATATATATATATATATCGCCTTACAGTGTAGTGGTTGTAAAATTATTCAAATGCAATATACCACATTTGTTACCGTGGCCCACCACTGGCCTACCTCTTAACCATGTGCCATAAACTAAAAACAGTAAGTTCCATGTGAGTTCACACATGTCAGAGGGGTGCAAGCAGTCCAATGTAAGTGAATCACCTGTCTTTGATTTGCCTAGGCAAGAAAATGTACTATGAGTCTATCTGATTACCAATGTTGCAATTGCTTTGGTGATTGATTTGTTCATTCAGTTTGTCTCTTTTAAATGTGTAAAACATATTGCCAGGTGCACTGCTGTTTATACTCAGTGTGGGTGTGAGGTGTATCCCTCTGTCCTCAGCTGGGGTTAAGGCATTTGTCCTCAGGGGGGAAGGTGTCCCACAGTACCTCACCAAATTATATAATTAGTGTGTGCCAAATTCTGAAAAAATGCCTCGATTCCATAAGTTGTATTGATATCTAAACATAGGCTGCACAATGTCGCAGACAATGAATTGGAAGGATCGTCTGAGCCTTCCCTCAATGCCTGTCCTTGGTGTCTTCTTTGGTTCAGGGTGGGGTGGGCCATGTCATAGTCATGCACAGTGTAACTGCACGTAAAATCATTCACATGGCACGAGCCACAGCGCAACCCACTACAAGTCTGAGCATTGTAAACACCATTGTCTCCTTCTACTCATGCTCCACTCCTATCTATCTATCTATCTATCTATCTATCTATCTATCTATCTATCTGTCTATCTATCTATCTATCTATCTAGGACATGGACATCATTCAGGGGTCACCTGGGGTTGCAGCTGTGACCACTGGCTCTGGCTTGCTCTTTGTGATCTCTGGCCTCAGTGATGTTAAAATCAGTGCCAGGAACACAGGAGCTGCTTGTCCTTATGGTGTCAGTTGGGGCTTCACTCTCCCGGTTTTCTACCAATTTGTTTTCTACACTAATAGTGAATAAAAGAATGTTATTCGCTATTAGTGTAATGAAAAATGGAGCACAATTTGCTGGAATGGGACCTTCCCGGCACCTAAGGTAGGTAAAAATGTTTTTAAATGTATGTTGTGTAACTGCTTGTGGGTGAGAGTGTTTTTGTGTGAGAGAGAGAGTATGTGTGTCTGTATCTGTGTCTAAATATTAATGTGAGAGTGAGTGAGAGTCAATGACAATGTGTGAGTTTGAGTGTCAATGAGTATGAGTGAGTCAGACTGTGCGAGTAAGAGTGAATGCAAGTGAGAGAATGATTGAGCGAGGGAGTGCTAGAGAGTGTGAGAATCAATGTGAGTTAGAATGAGGGAGAAAAACAATGAGTGAGTAAGTGGGAAAAAAACGATTTAGAATGCGTTAGTGAAAGTATGACTGAATTGGAGAAAGTGAATTTGAGTGACTGTGAATGAGTGAGAATGCGTGATTCAGTGAGTGAAAAGTGAAATGAATGAGAGTTAGGAAGTAAGAGTAAGAGTGTGTGCAAGATAGTGAGTGGCAATGAACAAGTGAGTAGAATTTGCTGAAAATGAATAAGTGAGTGTGAGTGAGAATAAGTGGACGTAAGTGAGCATGAACGAGATTGTGATAATATGCTTGTGAGTCTGCTGTTTGCCATGGCATACCGAAGGTAATTGTTGATGGAGGCACCCATGGTAATGCTGGCACTGGCATACTGGAGGCAATTCTTAGCATTACAGGCATCTGTGAGAAAGTAGTGGCACACTGGAGGTAGTTGTTGGCATAACAGTACAATGCTGGAATTGATGTGATAGAGGTAATTAATTCTGATGGTAGTTCTTGACATAATGATAAAATACTGGTAACCGCATATGAGATATCATTGGTGGCATACAGGGCCCCTGCTGGCATACTTGAGGAAGTTTTTGGCATAGGAGCATCTGTGTCAAAATGCTTGCACTATCACATTGGAGGTAATTATGGTCATGAGTGAGGGCAGCTGGGGCGCATGAAAGGGGGAACCTTTAGAAAAATGCTGGCCTTGACATACTGAGGTAATTTTTGACCTAAGTGTCACTCATGGTATATGGATGGCATTAATAGCAAAAATTCTGGCTCTGGTATATTGTTGGTAATTTTTGGCGTAAGAGGGCACCCATGACAAAAAACTGGCCCTGGCACAATGGAGTTATTTTTTGATATATTGAGACACCCATAGCCCATTTTGAAAAAAAGGTTTCAACACTCACCCCCAGTCACAGATCTTGGTTGAATCCATCATCATTCTTTAGCTCACTTTGCCACCTCAGTTTAGATCCAGCTATATGCAAATCAGTCTTGACCCTGTGCCTCATGGGAACTGTCCAGCCCGAACTACCAAGCAAGGTCTTCCCTGAACCGGAAACAAGCATCCTGGGACTTGTTTCTGGGTAACACCCTTCATCAGCCAGGCTAGGTTGAATCCAGTGCCCGAAACCTGTCCCAGGGTGCTTGTTTCTGATCCAGGGAAGACATGGCTTGGCAGTTCGGGCTGGACTGTTCCTATGAGGCACAGGGTCAAGAATGATTTGCATATAGCTGTATCTGAACTGGGGTGGAAAATTGAGCTAATGAACAATGATGGATTCAACCCATATCTTTGACTGGGGGTGAGTGTCTGAAAGGTTTCAGCACTCTGTCCATCATATCCTTGTGTTTGCTTGGTTCCAATGGCTTGGCACACCATTCGAGGACTTACATATTTAAAGTGTCCTTTCAGAGACTATGGCTTTGTAGCAAAGTTTTGCAAAAGTTGTCTTTTGAAATGCACTATTTGACCCCAATTTTTTAAAAATGTTCTCAGTGGTAGTCCGCCAAACCATCTTAGAAGAAGTCTGGCTCACTTGCTTTACTTGGTCACTACTCTTCAAGGTTAATATTATGCCCCACAACTTTCAAGGATCATGTCACCACCCTAATATATGTGGTATCTAAAATAGATGTGAGTGTGCTGCGTTGTTATATAACCATGCAGCAATTATAGAACTGCAGTAATATCACTTATTGTGATGTCACCAGGGTTAAGGTCATTTGAAATTATCACCTGGGAAAATTCAGAGTCAAATGTCGTATGATGTCACTACCTGTGATTTCATTAAGGCCAAAAGACGTTTCACATCATGTAGGGTGACAGAGTGCTTTACATCACACACATATTATACAAAGACAATACATCATACATGTGTGTGCAATCAACATAAAGGAAATTCTATATAAGACAATGAGGTCTAAAAGATGTAGGAGTCAGAGTCACTTGTTTCACATCGATACTCATAGATATCATGTGTTAAGAGCCCTTGGTCTAGAGAAACCCAAAGTCAGGTGTTAAAACTCAGGATTAAAAACATAACACAGTGGTTGGTGAAGTCTATACTAATGAGAATTTATAGACTACTTTTAGAGATTTGGAAGGGATTGATGAAAAAATTGTACATTTCTATGGCCCATGCTTGCAGTTTGCACATGTCTCGTTCATACCACTTCATGGCTCCATCAGCCCTGAGTGGGCGGGCCCCCTCAATGTACTTTGCAGGGGGGCCCCTTCAGGTTTTGTTACGCCCTGTTAGAAACGGGATCTCTGGCTGGCCAAGGCTTGCGCCAAGGTCAGTCAGGGATCACCATTTCCAAGGTCAGGGCAAGGGAGTCACACACCAAGATAACCCCCGCTCACCCTCTAGGTAACGTGGCGCGAGCAGCAAGGCTAATCTCAGAGGCGATGTGTAAAGCGTTTGCGCGCGCACCCCAGCGACAACAACCAAAGGCCCACCACAAAGGAAACTCCACACAAGGTTATATCAAAAATAGCCTTTGTATTATAATAATAAAAACACATTAGATAACACACACACTTTACAATGTGCCAACAGGCACGGGCAAGATTTACAAGGGATTATGTACAGGACAGGGCCACCTGGACCACTGTCAGGGGTATGCACTTTTTAGAAATAACACTTGTAGGTATAACACTTTAGCACATAAACATAATGAATGTAGCACACAAAATAGTCATATGTAGCATACAACCAGTAACTACTGGTAAAGGGAAAATACTTCCTACGCCACCCTAAACACTGTAGGGAAATCACGCAGGGAACTAGGACCTTATCATCAGGACCTATGGAAGGAAAACCTATCACCTAAGCAGGTCACATTTAGCAAAGGGAAGGAAACCTAAAATAATCACCTAGGCAAGTAACGTTTAGCAAAGGCAATAAAACATCAACATTCCTCTAAGCAGGTCACTTTTAGCAAAGGGAAATAAAAGCACAAGGCATTACCTAAGCAGGTCACTTTTAGCAAAGGTAATGACACAAACAATCCTCTAAGCAGGTCACTTTTAGCAAAGGGGAATAAAAGAACAAAGAATTACCTAAGCAGGTCACTTTTAGCAAAGGTAATAACAAACAAGGGCACATGAAACATTAAAACACATTCAGAGGTGCAGGTAGAACATTTGCGCAGAAATCATATTAGCACGTGAATCATAAATTGCGCAGGGTGCACATGGCACAACACTAGAAAGGTCCCTCAGGCCAATTGGCCTCGAAAGGGGCTGAAATGCCCTGAGTCTCAAAGTCAGGGAAGGCTGCGCAGTCAGCCAGCACACAAAAGCCTAAACGTAGCAACTGTCCACAAAGTGCTGGACAGTTGTAAATAACAGCTGGGCAAACGTTGGAGCCAGGTGGGCTCAAGAACAAAGTGGGCAAGGAGCCTCTCAGGGGCTCGCAAGGCAAATGCGCAATGTAGAGCTTCAGCGCTCTCAAACTCATAAATTGCCCCAGAGCCTCTCTCAGGGCTCTCAATCAATGGGGGCGGGAGCCTCGTGGCTCGGCAACAACTGTGGGCTCTGGAGCCTCTCGGGGCTCGAAAAGAACCAATGCGGGCGGGTGGAGCCTCTCGGGCTCAAAGAACTGAATGGCCCCTCAGAGCCTCGTGGCTCTCAAAATAAAGAAATGCTGCCCACGTTGGAGCGGCCCTCTGCCAACCGGGGCCGCTCAGAAAACAAAGGGTATGCCGCTTTGAAGCCCTCGTGGCTTCACTCTATCAATGGGCGCGAGATCGCGCTACCGGGGGGAGAGGGGGCGGACACCGACAATGTGTCCCGGCGCCCCTCCCTTCTGCCTCACTCACCGGCTGTTTCCACGGCGGGCGGGGCTCCTCTTCACTTGTCCCAGGGCTCTCCCTTCGATCGGGAGCCTCGGGCAGGACACGCCGACTGCTCCTCTCGCGCTCCCGCCTGGACCCGTCTCTGCTGCACGCCGCCTGACTTCCGCCGGGGACGCCAATGGCAGCGCGGCCCTGGGGATCAGGAGGCGGGACTTCCGGGTCGCGGTAGGCAGAGGGCCGGCAACGATTTCCAGTGCTCCCGGGCTGCGGCGGTGATCTCCTGGGCAATGCCGGGTGGGCACCGGCTTTAAAGAATATAAACACAACGGGGCAATGCCGGGTGGGCACCGGCCTCTAAAATAAAGACAAAGCGAGGTGGCACTCGCTACGCCGAAAATCGGCAAATTGGCTCCAATGCCGGGTGGGCACCGGCAATGTCAACAAAGTGCTCCCAAGCGCTCTGGGAGCAAAGGAGAAGCGCGCTCAGCGCTAAAAGGAAATAAAAGCGCGCCCAGCGCTATAAATCAAAGTCAGAGCGCCTCCAGGCACAGCAAAGCTCCAGCAGGGTCTGGAGGCAGGCAGAGGGGCCAGGCAGGGCCAGAGCCAGCACACTGGGTCTCCAGGCAGGGAGACAAGCCAAGTGGCGGTCCCCCTGGCCCCAGCAGCAGCAACAGCCCCCTCTGGCAAGGATCCTAGAAGAGAACAACTTCTGTGGGGACACAGCCCCATTTTTATACAGAGAAATCCTTTGTTAGGAGGTGCAGGGTGGGGGGAAACCAGTTGCAGCTGGCTTGGGAGTACCCTTGATGGCCCAACCACCCCTTTCATTCACTGGGGAGGCTTGGGTCGTTAGACAAACCACAGGGGGGCGGAGCCAGCATTGTGTGGGGAAAACCCAGCCCAAAGTGGAATCCACTCAAGGTGGTGGTGATCCTTAAAGTGATGGGGAGACACACAGTGTTGTTTAAATGCCCCTCACACACCAACAGGCCCCTTGGTGTCATGCTTCATCATCGGGGCCTTCGCACCCCTCTACGGGATGCGGCGTGCTACGACTCGCGGATACGCAGGAGCACTTTGAAGTGAACTATGTGTGGGGGTGTGTGTATATAAATGTGAGTGAGGTGAGGTGAAAAAAGTGAAAGGTTAAAAAATACCTGGCACGTGGGAAGGAAAATTATTTAATTTAATCCCCGGCTGGTATTACTAAAAGAAGTGCAGAGCGTGGTTAGATAGATACGAGTTAAGGTATCAAAAACCACTAGTAGAGTGTCAACATGTTTCGGAGGTCACAGCCTCCTTCTTCAGGACAAGGGTTGTGCACTTACCCTCCCCTTACTCACATGCAAAATGTAAAAGTGTATTAAAAAATTAACAAAATTACCACAATGTGTAATATTCCTAACAGTGTTTTATAGTGTTAGCGAATGCAGTTGCGCCCAGTTGGCGAAGAACCTGTGGAAAGAAATGCATAGATAAATACATGCATATGTCACAGACAGGTCACTGGAGAAGAAGAAACCTTCTCTGAGTATCACCAGGTCAACCAAAAATAATGGGACCCTGTGAGGAAAAGAAAAAACACACAAGTGGACATACCAGTACTGAAACACACACATATATACAAAACACAGAATTACTCTCTGCTCTGATGGAAAGAGAGCACTTGATAAAAAGGAGAAAGTCTTACTTAGAGTTCTACAGTATAAGACCTCATGAGCCTTAGCGTGTATTGGGGATCCCTCCTTCCTGCTCAGGAAAGACCTAGAAATAAACTAGGTTCAGTTGGAAAAAAATGCGCAATATTCAATCTACCACACTACAGGGAAATGCTACTCCTTTGTCACCCATAGACTCACGGTTACTGCATTGGCAAATCGCCTGCCTTCCCTCAACGCGGCTCCGATGAAGTGAGCCTGTGTAGCGTCAGGGCCCTTATATATACTGTGCCTCATAGTAATTGGCGATGGTAAATTGGTTAATTGGAATCGGTGTATGCCCAAATTCGGAACAAGGAATCACAGCAGGTCCGGTGTTGCGCTCACGGTGAACGCTATTGGCGCGCATGCGCACAACACCCTGTCTCATGCGCATGCGCGGCCGAAAAAGGCGACCGCGCATGCGTGGGGCAGATGCGCTACACATTATGCCGCGATAGACAAGCAGGAACAAAACATGCATTGCCTCTACCTTGCTCACAGGAGCGCAGTTTATAAAACGGGCAAAGGTCTCATTTTGGAATTACGAGGGACAATAAAGTGTAATGTTGGATAGGTATTCAATTTGCACAATACTGTGAGGAAGGAGCGTCTAATACACAGTAGTGTAAAAAAACCATAATACATAGACCCCAGAATTGATTCAAACACTGGAATACCGTATTCTAATAGGTTGTAGGGGGAAAGAAAGGAGAGACACTGCCAGGGTTGGTACTCAGATGGAAGTCAGTTGCAGGGCATGGAGGCCTTGCGCACAAGATGAGGTGATGGCTGTATAACCTGATAGACCAAATGCATCATGATCTAGGGTGTGGGCAGAACAATGTAAAAGAGATAATAACTATCTCAAAAGGCTCCAAGGGATGGAGTCATTAAGCCCCGTTGTGTCAGTTCCCAGCCTGAACACCCACCGTTGTTCCTTTTCCAAAAGGCCCACCTCTGAGGGTAACTGTTCAATAACAGTCCACTGCAGCTCATTCACACAGTGTTGATGTTCAATGAAGTGGGTTGACATTTTGGTAGTGAGTTTCTTACATCTGATGTTACTCTTGTGTTCATTTAATCTCACTTTAACAGGTCTTGTTGTCATACCAACGTATTCTTTTCCACAGGGGCACGTGATCAAATACACAACATTCTTGCTGTTGCAATTTGTGAACACCCGTTGCTCCCATTGTGTCCCATTTGAGAAGGTCAAGGTCAAGCTTTTTTTAGTGAGGTGGCAGTTGTTGCAATTACCACATGGATAGTGACCATGTATGCCCTGAAGTCTTGTTTGATCTTTTTTTATTGGAGGGGGTCTTGTGTGGACCAGCATGTCCCTCAAGTTCCTACCCCTTCTATGGGCAAACAGTGGCTTCTCCAAAGTTAAACCGCTACTCGTCAGAGTGCGCCAGTGTTTGTTCACCAACTTTGTCACCTGA
Organism: Lissotriton helveticus; assembly: GCF_964261635.1. Lineage (NCBI taxonomy): Eukaryota > Metazoa > Chordata > Amphibia > Caudata > Salamandridae > Lissotriton > Lissotriton helveticus. The sequence goes on along the minus strand of NC_136059.1, from coordinate 1,582,155,966 downwards.
TTGGTAACTGGACTATATGTGGTGACACATACTGTTCTTTTTTCGGCTCCCTCCCTCCGAGGATTATCCTCAAGGAGGGCCTCACGATTGTTGTGCCTCGCCCTTTTCGATGCTTTTCTGATTACAATTTCAGGGTATTTCCTTTGTCTCAGTTTCATACTTAGATCTTTAGCCTGAGATTTGTACTTGGCAATGTCACTACAGTTCCGCCGAAGACGCAGGAACTGTCCATAGGGAAGGTTCTCCCTCAGATGACGCGGGTGGAAGCTGTCGAATCTGAGGAGACAGTTCCTGGCCGTTGGTTTGAAATGTGTTTCTGTTTTGAGCATTCCTGCTTCACAATAGATATTTAGATCCAGAAAGACCATGCTTTGGTTAGACATCTGGTGAGTAAATTTTAAGAAGGCATTTTGGTTATTAAGCCAAACGGTAAAATCAGTTACCGTAGTCACATCTCCTTCCCAGATGACCAAAATATCGTCTATATACCTCCGCCAGGTGAGAATCCTCGTCCTGTATGGGTTGTCTGGGTGGAGGATTTTAGTGGACTCTAGGTGATGAACATATAGTCCAGCCAGACTCGGGGCAAAAGTACTACCCATACTGGTCCCATGTTTTTGCCAGAAGAGGGTGCCCTCATATTCAAAAAAATTTTTGGTAAGCGCCAAGGAGATGCATTCCAGTACCACACTTCGTGGGGTATGGTATTTCCAATTTGTAGAGTATAATACCTCCTCAATAATTTGTAAAGTCTCCTCGTGTGGGAGACTCGTGTAGAGGCTCTCCACATCAAGACTAAGGAGCATCTGGGAGCTGGGATCAAAAGTTTGGTTGTTCAACAATTGAAGTACTGCCTTCGTATCCTTCAAATATGTGTTAGTGGCCTGCACAATTGGTCTGAGAAAGGCATCCGCAAATTTGGACAATGGTTCCAGAATAGATGAGATGCCAGAAACAATGGGGCGACCGGGAGGGTTGTCAAGGTTTTTGTGCACCTTGGGTATGGTGTAAAAATATGGAGTACGTGGGTTCTTTTGTATAAGAAACTCCGATTCCTTTTTAGTAATCCAATCATGGGACAGCGCCTCTTCCACCATGCCTCCTATTTGAACTCTCAGTGATTCAGTTGGATTTTCAGTGAGGATCTGATAGTTCCTATTGTCAGAAAGGAGCCTCCTGCATTCTTTATCATAGGCTATGGTGGTTTGAATAACCACTGCGCCACCCTTATCCGCGGGTTTTATGATCAAATTCTTATTCATCCTCAATTCCTTGATGGCCTCACTTTCTAGTCTCGACATGTTTTGAAAAACCCTCTGTTTATTTTCAAGACATTTTAATTCTTGCATTACGGCTTTTTCGAAGGCCAGGACCTCAACCGGGAGTTGATTATCCAATGGGGTAAAGGTGGATCTCGGTTTCAAACCGGTGTCAGAGGTCTCTGTGGATGGTTCTTTGTCTTTGAAAAACGCCCGTAGTTTAATAGTTCTAATAAACTCTTGCATTTCTTTGTGCAGTAAGAAAATGTCTGGTTTGTTCGTGGGGACGTATCCCAGGCCTTTGTTCAGTACCTCCCTCTGTAGATCTGTGAGGGGCCAGGGAGTTATGTTAATAACTAGGTCCCCCTGTTGCTCGATGACGCTTGATTCGCAGTCATACTCCTCGTCATCACCACCCGTGGGTCTGCCTCCTCTGTGGGTTGCCAATTGACGTTGTTGCCCTTCTTGTTCAGATTCGACAGCTTCCACCCGCGTCATCTGAGGGAGAACCTTCCCTATGGACAGTTCCTGCGTCTTCGGCGGAACTGTAGTGACATTGCCAAGTACAAATCTCAGGCTAAAGATCTAAGTATGAAACTGAGACAAAGGAAATACCCTGAAATTGTAATCAGAAAAGCATCGAAAAGGGCGAGGCACAACAATCGTGAGGCCCTCCTTGAGGATAATCCTCGGAGGGAGGGAGCCGAAAAAAGAACAGTATGTGTCACCACATATAGTCCAGTTACCAATCAGGTGACAAAGTTGGTGAACAAACACTGGCGCACTCTGACGAGTAGCGGTTTAACTTTGGAGAAGCCACTGTTTGCCCATAGAAGGGGTAGGAACTTGAGGGACATGCTGGTCCACACAAGACCCCCTCCAATAAAAAAAGATCAAACAAGACTTCAGGGCATACATGGTCACTATCCATGTGGTAATTGCAACAACTGCCACCTCACTAAAAAAAGCTTGACCTTGACCTTCTCAAATGGGACACAATGGGAGCAACGGGTGTTCACAAATTGCAACAGCAAGAATGTTGTGTATTTGATCACGTGCCCCTGTGGAAAAGAATACGTTGGTATGACAACAAGACCTGTTAAAGTGAGATTAAATGAACACAAGAGTAACATCAGATGTAAGAAACTCACTACCAAAATGTCAACCCACTTCATTGAACATCAACACTGTGTGAATGAGCTGCAGTGGACTGTTATTGAACAGTTACCCTCAGAGGTGGGCCTTTTGGAAAAGGAACAACGGTGGGTGTTCAGGCTGGGAACTGACACAACGGGGCTTAATGACTCCATCCCTTGGAGCCTTTTGAGATAGTTATTATCTCTTTTACATTGTTCTGCCCACACCCTAGATCATGATGCATTTGGTCTATCAGGTTATACAGCCATCACCTCATCTTGTGCGCAAGGCCTCCATGCCCTGCAACTGACTTCCATCTGAGTACCAACCCTGGCAGTGTCTCTCCTTTCTTTCCCCCTACAACCTATTAGAATACGGTATTCCAGTGTTTGAATCAATTCTGGGGTCTATGTATTATGGTTTTTTTACACTACTGTGTATTAGACGCTCCTTCCTCACAGTATTGTGCAAATTGAATACCTATCCAACATTACACTTTATTGTCCCTCGTAATTCCAAAATGAGACCTTTGCCCGTTTTATAAACTGCGCTCCTGTGAGCAAGGTAGAGGCAATGCATGTTTTGTTCCTGCTTGTCTATCGCGGCATAATGTGTAGCGCATCTGCCCCACGCATGCGCGGTCGCCTTTTTCGGCCGCGCATGCGCATGAGACAGGGTGTTGTGCGCATGCGCGCCAATAGCGTTCACCGTGAGCGCAACACCGGACCTGCTGTGATTCCTTGTTCCGAATTTGGGCATACACCGATTCCAATTAACCAATTTACCATCGCCAATTACTATGAGGCACAGTATATATAAGGGCCCTGACGCTACACAGGCTCACTTCATCGGAGCCGCGTTGAGGGAAGGCAGGCGATTTGCCAATGCAGTAACCGTGAGTCTATGGGTGACAAAGGAGTAGCATTTCCCTGTAGTGTGGTAGATTGAATATTGCGCATTTTTTTCCAACTGAACCTAGTTTATTTCTAGGTCTTTCCTGAGCAGGAAGGAGGGATCCCCAATACACGCTAAGGCTCATGAGGTCTTATACTGTAGAACTCTAAGTAAGACTTTCTCCTTTTTATCAAGTGCTCTCTTTCCATCAGAGCAGAGAGTAATTCTGTGTTTTGTATATATGTGTGTGTTTCAGTACTGGTATGTCCACTTGTGTGTTTTTTCTTTTCCTCACAGGGTCCCATTATTTTTGGTTGACCTGGTGATACTCAGAGAAGGTTTCTTCTTCTCCAGTGACCTGTCTGTGACATATGCATGTATTTATCTATGCATTTCTTTCCACAGGTTCTTCGCCAACTGGGCGCAACTGCATTCGCTAACACTATAAAACACTGTTAGGAATATTACACATTGTGGTAATTTTGTTAATTTTTTAATACACTTTTACATTTTGCATGTGAGTAAGGGGAGGGTAAGTGCACAACCCTTGTCCTGAAGAAGGAGGCTGTGACCTCCGAAACATGTTGACACTCTACTAGTGGTTTTTGATACCTTAACTCGTATCTATCTAACCACGCTCTGCACTTCTTTTAGTAATACCAGCCGGGGATTAAATTAAATAATTTTCCTTCCCACGTGCCAGGTATTTTTTAACCTTTCACTTTTTTCACCTCACCTCACTCACATTTATATACACACACCCCCACACATAGTTCACTTCAAAGTGCTCCTGCGTATCCGCGAGTCGTAGCACGCCGCATCCCGTAGAGGGGTGCGAAGGCCCCGATGATGAAGCATGACACCAAGGGGCCTGTTGGTGTGTGAGGGGCATTTAAACAACACTGTGTGTCTCCCCATCACTTTAAGGATCACCACCACCTTGAGTGGATTCCACTTTGTTTATGTATACGTTCAGGGAGACTGAATCCACTGACTCTCTCTCTCCCCCCTTCTGTTATATTTCGTGTATTAACAGCGCACAGCTGTGGGAGCCCCTTCCCCATCTTTATTCTCACTTTTGGGCGTACCTAGACACACATACAAAAACACGTGAGTTCCATAAAACCTTCCTGCTCTCCTCACCTAACAACATGGAGGATGAACATGGATTGACCTTTAGTGAAGATGACATCGACCGTATTTTGGCTGATGACAGACCTTTTGAAGGCCTCAGCAACAGTGACCCTGGCCCTGCTGTGGCTGATTGGGATGAATTAATGAATGTCCGGAAAACCCAAATTAGGACAGCCCTCCATGGCTTACTTATGAGGGAGTACCTACGAAGCAAGATGGCCCCACAAGGCCTACTAGTCAAGACAGAACCATTTATTTTCCAAGATGACCTCGTTTTTAAAAAGGCGTGGTCACTCATCTCTTGGCACTGTACCAGGGATTGGCTGGTACTCATAGTCCAAACCGCCGCAAGGAAGTCAGTGGAATTAAAAGTTGAGATCCAAAGACTGGAAGTACAGCTTAAAGCTTTCATTTCCCCTGCAGATTTAAAAAAAGGCCTTGAGGAGCTAAATCAACAAATGAAGGATTTTGAGGCTACCTTAAAACAAAGCAAATTTAATAAGTTAAAAAAAGATAAAGATCGCTTTACCCCTGAGAGAGCCTACCCCTACACCCGAGCTGACTATGTCATGAAGGATAACTCGAGTGATACTGATAGTGTCAACTCTGATGGCAGTAATTCAAGCAATAAGTCAGGAGGTTTTCAACAAAGAAAACAACGGGGAGGTTTCCGACAGCAAAGGGCCCAATTCCCACGCCAGAGAGGCTGGCGAGGTTTCCAAGGACCCCAATTTAATCCTTATCAACCACCTTTCCAATTCCCCCAATACCAATTTGTGCCACCACAAATGGGACAAATGTACCCCCAATGGGTCCCGGATCAAACCAATGCTCCCCAGAACCAACAGCCTTTTTTATCCTGGGGCCCAGGACCCCGCAGAGGGCGGAACAAGAAGGGCAACAACGTCAATTGGCAACCCACAGAGGAGGCAGACCCACGGGTGGTGATGACGAGGAGTATGACTGCGAATCAAGCGTCATCGAGCAACAGGGGGACCTAGTTATTAACATAACTCCCTGGCCCCTCACAGATCTACAGAGGGAGGTACTGAACAAAGGCCTGGGATACGTCCCCACGAACAAACCAGACATTTTCTTACTGCACAAAGAAATGCAAGAGTTTATTAGAACTATTAAACTACGGGCGTTTTTCAAAGACAAAGAACCATCCACAGAGACCTCTGACACCGGTTTGAAACCGAGATCCACCTTTACCCCATTGGATAATCAACTCCCGGTTGAGGTCCTGGCCTTCGAAAAAGCCGTAATGCAAGAATTAAAATGTCTTGAAAATAAACAGAGGGTTTTTCAAAACATGTCGAGACTAGAAAGTGAGGCCATCAAGGAATTGAGGATGAATAAGAATTTGATCATAAAACCCGCGGATAAGGGTGGCGCAGTGGTTATTCAAACCACCATAGCCTATGATAAAGAATGCAGGAGGCTCCTTTCTGACAATAGGAACTATCAGATCCTCACTGAAAATCCAACTGAATCACTGAGAGTTCAAATAGGAGGCATGGTGGAAGAGGCGCTGTCCCATGATTGGATTACTAAAAAGGAATCGGAGTTTCTTATACAAAAGAACCCACGTACTCCATATTTTTACACCATACCCAAGGTGCACAAAAACCTTGACAACCCTCCCGGTCGCCCCATTGTTTCTGGCATCTCATCTATTCTGGAACCATTGTCCAAATTTGCGGATGCCTTTCTCAGACCAATTGTGCAGGCCACTAACACATATTTGAAGGATACGAAGGCAGTACTTCAATTGTTGAACAACCAAACTTTTGATCCCAGCTCCCAGATGCTCCTTAGTCTTGATGTGGAGAGCCTCTACACGAGTCTCCCACACGAGGAGACTTTACAAATTATTGAGGAGGTATTATACTCTACAAATTGGAAATACCATACCCCACGAAGTGTGGTACTGGAATGCATCTCCTTGGCGCTTACCAAAAATTTTTTTGAATATGAGGGCACCCTCTTCTGGCAAAAACATGGGACCAGTATGGGTAGTACTTTTGCCCCGAGTCTGGCTGGACTATATGTTCATCACCTAGAGTCCACTAAAATCCTCCACCCAGACAACCCATACAGGACGAGGATTCTCACCTGGCGGAGGTATATAGACGATATTTTGGTCATCTGGGAAGGAGATGTGACTACGGTAACTGATTTTACCGTTTGGCTTAATAACCAAAATGCCTTCTTAAAATTTACTCACCAGATGTCTAACCAAAGCATGGTCTTTCTGGATCTAAATATCTATTGTGAAGCAGGAATGCTCAAAACAGAAACACATTTCAAACCAACGGCCAGGAACTGTCTCCTCAGATTCGACAGCTTCCACCCGCGTCATCTGAGGGAGAACCTTCCCTATGGACAGTTCCTGCGTCTTCGGCGGAACTGTAGTGACATTGCCAAGTACAAATCTCAGGCTAAAGATCTAAGTATGAAACTGAGACAAAGGAAATACCCTGAAATTGTAATCAGAAAAGCATCGAAAAGGGCGAGGCACAACAATCGTGAGGCCCTCCTTGAGGATAATCCTCGGAGGGAGGGAGCCGAAAAAAGAACAGTATGTGTCACCACATATAGTCCAGTTACCAATCAGGTGACAAAGTTGGTGAACAAACACTGGCGCACTCTGACGAGTAGCGGTTTAACTTTGGAGAAGCCACTGTTTGCCCATAGAAGGGGTAGGAACTTGAGGGACATGCTGGTCCACACAAGACCCCCTCCAATAAAAAAAGATCAAACAAGACTTCAGGGCATACATGGTCACTATCCATGTGGTAATTGCAACAACTGCCACCTCACTAAAAAAAGCTTGACCTTGACCTTCTCAAATGGGACACAATGGGAGCAACGGGTGTTCACAAATTGCAACAGCAAGAATGTTGTGTATTTGATCACGTGCCCCTGTGGAAAAGAATACGTTGGTATGACAACAAGACCTGTTAAAGTGAGATTAAATGAACACAAGAGTAACATCAGATGTAAGAAACTCACTACCAAAATGTCAACCCACTTCATTGAACATCAACACTGTGTGAATGAGCTGCAGTGGACTGTTATTGAACAGTTACCCTCAGAGGTGGGCCTTTTGGAAAAGGAACAACGGTGGGTGTTCAGGCTGGGAACTGACACAACGGGGCTTAATGACTCCATCCCTTGGAGCCTTTTGAGATAGTTATTATCTCTTTTACATTGTTCTGCCCACACCCTAGATCATGATGCATTTGGTCTATCAGGTTATACAGCCATCACCTCATCTTGTGCGCAAGGCCTCCATGCCCTGCAACTGACTTCCATCTGAGTACCAACCCTGGCAGTGTCTCTCCTTTCTTTCCCCCTACAACCTATTAGAATACGGTATTCCAGTGTTTGAATCAATTCTGGGGTCTATGTATTATGGTTTTTTTACACTACTGTGTATTAGACGCTCCTTCCTCACAGTATTGTGCAAATTGAATACCTATCCAACATTACACTTTATTGTCCCTCGTAATTCCAAAATGAGACCTTTGCCCGTTTTATAAACTGCGCTCCTGTGAGCAAGGTAGAGGCAATGCATGTTTTGTTCCTGCTTGTCTATCGCGGCATAATGTGTAGCGCATCTGCCCCACGCATGCGCGGTCGCCTTTTTCGGCCGCGCATGCGCATGAGACAGGGTGTTGTGCGCATGCGCGCCAATAGCGTTCACCGTGAGCGCAACACCGGACCTGCTGTGATTCCTTGTTCCGAATTTGGGCATACACCGATTCCAATTAACCAATTTACCATCGCCAATTACTATGAGGCACAGTATATATAAGGGCCCTGACGCTACACAGGCTCACTTCATCGGAGCCGCGTTGAGGGAAGGCAGGCGATTTGCCAATGCAGTAACCGTGAGTCTATGGGTGACAAAGGAGTAGCATTTCCCTGTAGTGTGGTAGATTGAATATTGCGCATTTTTTTCCAACTGAACCTAGTTTATTTCTAGGTCTTTCCTGAGCAGGAAGGAGGGATCCCCAATACACGCTAAGGCTCATGAGGTCTTATACTGTAGAACTCTAAGTAAGACTTTCTCCTTTTTATCAAGTGCTCTCTTTCCATCAGAGCAGAGAGTAATTCTGTGTTTTGTATATATGTGTGTGTTTCAGTACTGGTATGTCCACTTGTGTGTTTTTTCTTTTCCTCACAGGGTCCCATTATTTTTGGTTGACCTGGTGATACTCAGAGAAGGTTTCTTCTTCTCCAGTGACCTGTCTGTGACATATGCATGTATTTATCTATGCATTTCTTTCCACAGGTTCTTCGCCAACTGGGCGCAACTGCATTCGCTAACACTATAAAACACTGTTAGGAATATTACACATTGTGGTAATTTTGTTAATTTTTTAATACACTTTTACATTTTGCATGTGAGTAAGGGGAGGGTAAGTGCACAACCCTTGTCCTGAAGAAGGAGGCTGTGACCTCCGAAACATGTTGACACTCTACTAGTGGTTTTTGATACCTTAACTCGTATCTATCTAACCACGCTCTGCACTTCTTTTAGTAATACCAGCCGGGGATTAAATTAAATAATTTTCCTTCCCACGTGCCAGGTATTTTTTAACCTTTCACTTTTTTCACCTCACCTCACTCACATTTATATACACACACCCCCACACATAGTTCACTTCAAAGTGCTCCTGCGTATCCGTGAGTCGTAGCACGCCGCATCCCGTAGAGGGGTGCGAAGGCCCCGATGATGAAGCATGACACCAAGGGGCCTGTTGGTGTGTGAGGGGCATTTAAACAACACTGTGTGTCTCCCCATCACTTTAAGGATCACCACCACCTTGAGTGGATTCCACTTTGTTTATGTATACGTTCAGGGAGACTGAATCCACTGACTCTCTCTCTCCCCCCTTCTGTTATATTTCGAAAACCCAGCCCATCCAGGACACAGGTACACTCCTCCCACACATCACTCATGCTAATCTCCCACTCACCACCGGGCAGACCCATCCAGACTTCCTGGAGCCTGGCATGCCAGCCAGCTCCAGTCAATCACGCCCCAGTATCCTCACTGCACACATACATCAATGTCCAGAAGTAGCACTTCCCTTCTAGACACATACAAGCCGCACATACCATTGCGCAGCATTCATTCTCACGAGTTCATACATACTAAACTCGAGCCTGCACTCCCCACACATCAGGAACTAACATGGACACACACATTCTCCATGCATTCCTATGGGAGGGCAGGCCAGCCATACTACACGCACGCACTTTACTCTGGGGCACAGGGAAAAAGTGCGCCAAGACCCAAAAATCACTACACAGGGTCACAAATAAAGGCAAAAAGATTAGGGGTAAACCGGCCCTAAGGCCCAAGTCCAACACGACCCCCTTCCAGCCAAAACGCAGGGCAGACCGATCACCACCGTGATGGACTTCCCTGCTTGGGGCGATAAAACAAGGACGCGGGCCCACAACTGCAGGGACACCCTCCTGTTTTACGCCACGGTGAACCCCTGGGGTTCTTTCTAAAACTACTGTAGGGACTAACTGGGCTACCCCACTTGTACTCTCCAGCTGCCCTCGGCGAGGACCAGGCCCTAGGCCATCCAGGTACCACTGGATCCTGCCTACTCACAAAGTGGGGGGTAGTAACCCCTGGCACATAATAGCCATGCTCCACTCTTCCTGTCTGCAAGACAGGGCCAGACTGCCACTGGTTCTCCAGCCTAGGGTCTACAACCTTAGGCGGACCAGGAGTCTCAGGGAAGGCTCTCCTCCCCTTACCTCTTCTCCTAGGGTTCCTCCTCCTCCTGCGAGGGGTACCCTCTAAACACCATTCTCCCAACCTAGGGTTTAACCCCTCAGGTTGCACCGGGGTCAGAGGTGGGCTCTCCCACCCTCTGCACCCCCTTCCAGAGTCCTGCTCCCTCCCAACCGGGGCGGTACTTCTGGAGAAAGAACTGGTCAGGACACTGATTACAGTAGTCCCACCCTTCAGGTCAGGCTGATCCTGAACCTGGCCTTCCAACCTCCGGTCTACAACCTTTGGTGGAACCAATGCCTGGCACTCCAGGACTTCTGGGGACTCACATCCTATCCCCCAATCACTCCTTTCACTGGACTTCTGTACTTTCCCTACTGGAGCGGTACTGCCAGACTCTAGAACCATAGAAGCTCCGCTTACAGATGCTCCAGGTCCTCTACCCACTAGGAGATCTCCCTCAAGTGAACTAACAGGCAAGTCTAGGTTCCCTTCCTGGTGTTCCCTAAAGAAACCATCCAGGCTCTGTGACAGGGCTTCGGGCGTCTGGGGACTCTCGGTCACACACTCACTCCCGCTCCACTGAGACAGGCAGTCAGCCCCTACACCCTTCTCACTAACCAAGGACCTAGCTGGGCTACTCTCACCCTCCTCCACCACACTGGGCTGGAAGACACCTGACCCACTATTGTTGGAATCACTCACTAGTGACTCAAAAGAACCTCTCGCACTGTCCCAGCGATCTGCTTCCGCTGCAAGCTCACATGCAATAAACGATCCAAACTTCAACAGGTGCTGGCGCAACCCTGGTGAACAATAACTGAGCAGGTGCTCTGTGACAACCATGCTAAATAAACTGCCAGACTTTTCGTTCACGTGAGCCTCTCTCCAATCAAACAGTGCTCCACAACATTCGTCCTCAAAGTCTTCCCAAGACTGATGAGGCTGTTTCCTAAGTCTCCTGAACTTCAACCCAAACTCTTCTGCGGGGGAAGCAGGCAACATACTCGGGGAACTGAGAGTGGGACTGTCTACACTTATATTTAAAAAGCTGCCACCACTGGACTCCACCCTCCCTGGGGAATCCAGTCAATTACAATTACACTCAGGGGATAACCTACTCTCCCTGAACAAGGCCCTCTCTTCCTTCCTATCCAACCACTCCTCAGGGGACAGGGAAAGGGATGGGGCGCTGGTACTGACACTGGACCCAGCAAGGGACTCCCTATCTATGGGGTCCTCACTATCTGCTGACATCCATCCACTGTCATCATCATACAACTCACATTCTTCAGGGCTCTCCACAGACTCACCATCCTCATGGCATGCGGCCCGGGCCCTATCTCTCTCACTGCGCTCAAGATCCCACTGACCCTTTTGCCATTGGATCAGGCTGTCCCTAAGCTGGGACTGAGTATCCAACTCACTCACCTCCATGCCTCCCTCTTCACAGAATCTGACCAGCTCTGACCTACTGTACCTAAAAAGACAACAGAGATCAAAAACAGGCTCCATTTTGGTGGACGTTCTCAAGAAGAGTTTGACACAGGGAACCTAGGAGTCTGAGCTTACACAGGAGTACACAATTACAAAATTCAGCAAGATTCCTATCTCAGAGAACTTGCACTCCTCTGTCCAGTGTAACACACCACTCATTCACACACACCCTCCCCTCGGACTGTTAAGGCAGTTTCTACCACCCCTGATTTTCTCAACCTGACCACAAGTGACACAGGTACCAAACTCTGGAAGCAGGGCGGGGAACAAATGTACTGGACAGAAATTACAAAATGACACCTTTCAGGAGAAGCAAAACTGAACTTCCCTAAAAAAACAATAATCCCCAAAATGTGGTTATCTAAAATTGCAGAGTTTTGAAGTGTGGCCTGTCGCCACTGTGGTACAGCGCAAACGCAAGTCCAATCCGCACCGCTAGCCACCAATGTTAGAAACGGGATCTCTGGCTGGCCAAGGCTTGCGCCAAGGTCAGTCAGGGATCACCATTTCCAAGGTCAGGGCAAGGGAGTCACACACCAAGATAACCCCCGCTCACCCTCTAGGTAACGTGGCGCGAGCAGCAAGGCTAATCTCAGAGGCGATGTGTAAAGCGTTTGCGCGCGCACCCCAGCGACAACAACCAAAGGCCCACCACAAAGGAAACTCCACACAAGGTTATATCAAAAATAGCCTTTGTATTATAATAATAAAAACACATTAGATAACACACACACTTTACAATGTGCCAACAGGCACGGGCAAGATTTACAAGGGATTATGTACAGGACAGGGCCACCTGGACCACTGTCAGGGGTATGCACTTTTTAGAAATAACACTTGTAGGTATAACACTTTAGCACATAAACATAATGAATGTAGCACACAAAATAGTCATATGTAGCATACAACCAGTAACTACTGGTAAAGGGAAAATACTTCCTACGCCACCCTAAACACTGTAGGGAAATCACGCAGGGAACTAGGACCTTATCATCAGGACCTATGGAAGGAAAACCTATCACCTAAGCAGGTCACATTTAGCAAAGGGAAGGAAACCTAAAATAATCACCTAGGCAAGTAACATTTAGCAAAGGCAATAAAACATCAACATTCCTCTAAGCAGGTCACTTTTAGCAAAGGGAAATAAAAGCACAAGGCATTACCTAAGCAGGTCACTTTTAGCAAAGGTAATGACACAAACAATCCTCTAAGCAGGTCACTTTTAGCAAAGGGGAATAAAAGAACAAAGAATTACCTAAGCAGGTCACTTTTAGCAAAGGTAATAACAAACAAGGGCACATGAAACATTAAAACACATTCAGAGGTGCAGGTAGAACATTTGCGCAGAAATCATATTAGCACGTGAATCATAAATTGCGCAGGGTGCACATGGCACAACACTAGAAAGGTCCCTCAGGCCAACTGGCCTCGAAAGGGGCTGAAATGCCCTGAGTCTCAAAGTCAGGGAAGGCTGCGCAGTCAGCCAGCACACAAAAGCCTAAACGTAGCAACTGTCCACAAAGTGCTGGACAGTTGTAAATAACAGCTGGGCAAACGTTGGAGCCAGGTGGGCTCAAGAACAAAGTGGGCAAGGAGCCTCTCAGGGGCTCGCAAGGCAAATGCGCAATGTAGAGCTTCAGCGCTCTCAAACTCATAAATTGCCCCAGAGCCTCTCTCAGGGCTCTCAATCAATGGGGGCGGGAGCCTCGTGGCTCGGCAACAACTGTGGGCTCTGGAGCCTCTCGGGGCTCGAAAAGAACCAATGCGGGCGGGTGGAGCCTCTCGGGCTCAAAGAACAGAATGGCCCCTCAGAGCCTCGTGGCTCTCAAAATAAAGAAATGCTGCCCACGTTGGAGCGGCCCTCTGCCAACCGGGGCCGCTCAGAAAACAAAGGGTATGCCGCTTTGAAGCCCTCGTGGCTTCACTCTATCAATGGGCGCGAGATCGCGCTACCGGGGGGAGAGGGGGCGGACACCGACAATGTGTCCCGGCGCCCCTCCCTTCTGCCTCACTCACCGGCTGTTTCCACGGCGGGCGGGGCTCCTCTTCACTCGTCCCGGGGCTCTCCCTTCGATCGGGAGCCTCGGGCAGGACACGCCGACTGCTCCTCTCGCGCTCCCGCCTGGACCCGTCTCTGCTGCACGCCGCCTGACTTCCGCCGGGGCCGCCGATGGCAGCGCGGCCCTGGGGATCAGGAGGCGGGACTTCCGGGTCGCGGTAGGCAGCGGGCCGGCAACGATTTCCAGTGCTCCCGGGCTGCGGCGGTGATCTCCTGGGCAATGCCGGGTGGGCACCGGCTTTAAAGAATATAAACACAACGGGGCAATGCCGGGTGGGCACCGGCCTCTAAAATAAAGACAAAGCGAGGTGGCACTCGCTACGCCGAAAATCGGCAAATTGGCTCCAATGCCGGGTGGGCACCGGCAATGTCAACAAAGTGCTCCCAAGCGCTCTGGGAGCAAAGGAGAAGCGCGCTCAGCGCTAAAAGGAAATAAAAGCGCGCCCAGCGCTATAAATCAAAGTCTAAGCGCCTCCAGGCACAGCAAAGCTCCAGCAGGGTCTGGAGGCAGGCAGAGGGGCCAGGCAGGGCCAGAGCCAGCACACTGGGTCTCCAGGCAGGGAGACAAGCCAAGTGGCGGTCCCCCTGGCCCCAGCAGCAGCAACAGCCCCCTCTGGCAAGGATCCTAGAAGAGAACAACTTCTGTGGGGACACAGCCCCATTTTTATACAGAGAAATCCTTTGTTAGGAGGTGCAGGGTGGGGGGAAACCAGTTGCAGCTGGCTTGGGAGTACCCTTGATGGCCCAACCACCCCTTTCATTCACTGGGGAGGCTTGGGTCGTTAGACAAACCACAGGGGGGCGGAGCCAGCATTGTGTGGGGAAAACCCAGCCCATCCAGGACACAGGTACACTCCTCCCACACATCACTCATGCTAATCTCCCACTCACCACCGGGCAGACCCATCCAGACTTCCTGGAGCCTGGCATGCCAGCCAGCTCCAGTCAATCACGCCCCAGTATCCTCACTGCACACATACATCAATGTCCAGAAGTAGCACTTCCCTTCTAGACACATACAAGCCGCACATACCATTGCGCAGCATTCATTCTCACGAGTTCATACATACTAAACTCGAGCCTGCACTCCCCACACATCAGGAACTAACATGGACACACACATTCTCCATGCATTCCTATGGGAGGGCAGGCCAGCCATACTACACGCACGCACTTTACTCTGGGGCACAGGGAAAAAGTGCGCCAAGACCCAAAAATCACTACACAGGGTCACAAATAAAGGCAAAAAGATTAGGGGTGAACCGGCCCTAAGGCCCAAGTCCAACACGCCCCTGGGACAAATGTAAACACATAAAATGTCATCATTAGTTGGTGGCAGTAATTACTGACAGGAGGACAGAGCTGTGGGAGTCGGTGCAGGCCTAGTTAGTGGTACTAGGCCTCACCATGGCTCAGCGGCAGCTCTTCGTCTGCTTATACAACGGAAGGCAGAGCACCTGCATGGAGTTGGCTGGAGGCCCAGTGCAGTGGGTGGAGTGGTGGTGCTCGTGGACAGAGCTGGGGTTGACAGGACAGTGTTTTCAAAATGTGAAGGCATAAAACCATGACCTGTGTGAGGGTAGGGTTAAGAACCCCTCCTCTAACTCCATTCGTTATCCCACGTTGATAAGATGCCAGAACACTCTCTGCCGCTATCTCAGCCTGTGTCTGAAAGGGTGGAGTTAAAGGCTGTGCAAGGACCATGGCTTTGTCGCCTGCTTTTGTCATGGCTGCACAGACCCAAACCTGAAGTGTGGCAGAATTTACAGCTTTGCCTGGCCCCAAACATAGGCAGTGGGCATCTGTGTTACAGGTTAGGTGCAACACTGAAGGGTCTTGCATGCGACAAGTAGCCCATTTGCGTTATTAAATTGTGTAGTGAGCTAGTGCCTTGTTGACTGAAGATTAATGGACTGTTAGAAAATGGTACGGCAGAACATGAAGGAGCTATGCTGCCTCAAGAACTGATCCGTCCAATGGAAGTCTTCTATATAAGTAAAAGCGGTAGAATTGTTCACAAATATGCTTCATGTCTAACGAAAGTTTTAAAGGGAAACATGCAATGACTTTTATTTTCGTAAATGTTAGCAGGGTTATCAGAACCTACGTTGCGTACAGGACAAAGGGAACACACAAGGGTGTTGGTTTCAGGGCATATTCGAGAAGGGGTTCTAAACTCACCCAGCCCAGAGAGACTAGCAAAATGTTATCTGCATGTTTAATATTTGTTGCTACTGGGCACTGTGCTATTTCCTTATGTATTGGAGTATTTTGGTGAGTTCTGTATACATCTACCTATAAAATATTTTGCTTTTCAGACAGGATATTTGAAGAAAACACCCTGCAACATAATTCGCTTGTCCCCATTTTAGAAGAATATTTTGATGCAAATCCACATAAAGAACAGATTGGGCCGCTGTGCGTCATAGTACTAGTATTAAAATATTTTTCAGGGCTGCTTTTAGCCCCCAGTCTAGCCCTGCAGCAGTTTACTAGGAACGTTTATTGGTTCAAGGCCCAGCTTGCTAATGGAAACATCACTTACATGTGGAATTCGAACGAGAGAGGAAGGACTTGTTTGTGAGCGTGCAAAGCGGTGCACAGGGGTTAATTCAATCCACGAAACTCAACACTTTTGCGGCCACTCATCCAGATAAAGTGTAATCTACACAGTGCACGCCTTTAAAAACCTCCATTAAAATGTGCGATCCGTAGACGTAAAGTGGGTAGAGGCTGAAGGTAAAACGCTTTCTATTACTGAAGATTGTTTAAGCTGTAAATTGGAAACATTCCAACATATCTGTTAGTCCTCTACATATTAAGCCCGGGGCTCTAGCTTTGCATTTAAATCGTCTTCCTTGCCGGGGGGAACAATCTTCGCACAGTGTTATCGGAAGGATCTTTCCAGTTGCAGGCAGTAGCAGCAGAGTGAAACCGCGAATATTACTATGGAGGTACGCCGACTGAGCTCATTATCAAATGCAAATTTACAGTTTTATCCTGATATTTTTTCCTAAATTGTTTTCCGTGTGTTAGAGCTTCCTCTCCTGCGTGAAGTTTGTGATTATTGAAGGTCACAAAAGAGTCAAGCTGAAGGTACTCTAACAGCAGGGATGCAGTGGGAAAATTCACTATTATAGAGAGTATATTTTTTGTTAGCATCTCCCTTTTTTGTGGTTCTGTACACAAGCCAAATGCAGTTGTGAGTGTGCTGCCCACTGATATTATCATACCTAATGATGCAGAAGCAGGGCAAAATGCTGCATAAGACCTGCAAGGTATAACACAACTGTCTGTGAATTGCACACAAGCAGGGTCGGACTGGCCTATTGGACAATCAGGGAGTCCCCTATTTTCTGGTCTCCCAGATCAGGGTGAGAGCCATGTTTAGGTTTCACCTAGACTGCACATGCACTGTCTCTGCCAGACTTTTGTTCAGATACATTGGGCTTATAGCCCGCCCATAGCATACCATTTGTTAGCTTCAGCGTTGTTCTCATTTGCTTAGCTTCTTTGTCACGGAATGCCTGCTACATGTCCTCTTCCAGTATTTGGCACTCCCTCCGGAGAGCATGGACCAAGTACTTGTGTCCATCCACTGCTCCCGTTTTTGGAGCTACTTTTCTTTTGTGTTCAAGAACGCCATACAAGTGATTGTGTTTTCAGGCCATCTCCCATGTCCCATTCGTGTATCTTCAATTTACTCCCTCCCACCTTCTTCCTTGTTGCTTCTTCTCCCTTCCACCCCCTCCTCTGTATTCCAAGCCACTGCACTCTAATCTGCTGCACTCTACACTACTCTAAGCCACTCTACTCTGCACCACTCTATTCTATGCCATAGCACTCTACACAACTCTACTCTATGCCCAGCTCCCGCGATGAGGGGGGCCGAGCTGCAGGGGGCCCACTCAGCACAGTACTCCAGTCTGAGAGCTCCTGATTAAATCTGAAGCGAGAGTCCCTTCATGTAGCTTGCAGGGGAGCCCCCTCAAATTTTGTTACGCTCTGTCTACACCACTGCACTCTATGCCTTCGCACTCTACTCTGCACCACTCGACTCTATACCACTGCCCTCTACATCACTCCACTCTACTCTGCATTACTGAACTCTACACCACTGCACTTTACACCACTGCACTTTATGCCACTGCACTCTATGCTACTTCACCCTTCTCTGCACCACTCTATGCTACGCCACTGCACTCTACTGCCCTCTATGGCAGTCTACTCTGCACCACTATACTCTATGCCACTGTACTCTACTACACCACTGCACTCTACACCACTGTGCGCTACTCTGCACTACTCTACACCACTGTGCTCTATGCCACTGCTCTCTACTTAGCACCACTCTACTCTATGCCACTGTGCTCAATGCCACTGCACTCTACTCTGCACCACTCCACACTAATCCGCACCACTGTACTCTAGGCAACTGTACTCCATTCCATGCCACTGCACTCTACAACACTGCACTATATGCCCCTCAACTCTGCATCACTCTGCGCCACTGCATTTTGTACAACTTTACTCTACACTCTACTCTAGGCCACTGAACTGTTTGCCACTGCACTCTTTGCCACTCTATTCCACACAGGTGTGTCTCAGAAGGTGCCCGTCCTTGAGTAATTGGTGGAATTAAAGTTTTCAGGTATCCTTAAGGAATGGGAAAACCCCACACCCATTAAAACTTAGTTCATAGGGAGGTAAAGGACAGAGCTGAATGAATGTATAGTATATTGTTTAGTAATTCCAATATGTTCAAAGAGCATGGAGTCCTGGATTGGTGCAGCATGTTTTTTTATATTTATTTCAGTTTTGTGGGATCGGAACCACAGTATTTACAAAAGACAGCCAGTGTTTCGTCCCCTCTCAGAGTGCAAACCTGGGGCTTTTCCAAGGTGTGTGGAGTAGTAACAGTGAAGAATTCCAAGGAGTGGCTGTATGAGAAAACAATATTGTGTATTCGAAAGATCCACCTTTAGCAGTTTACAAGATCGTTACGGCACAATGCCATGTAAAAATGCTGAAATAAATGAGGTCCCAAGTATCTGTAAACTTTTCCAAATTCATCAAAAGTGGTATGGGGTGCGACCAGGAAACAGGTCGGTCCCGTAGTAATCCGATTACTGCCACACTGACATGTTTCCAGTGATCAGCCAACAGACCACTGGAGTCACTTCTGGGATCCTGGGCTCAAGGCATGCAGGTCCTTCTTCAGCCAGCAGGGCAGTCCTTCTTCTGTATCTCCACAGGTCCAAGAGTTTTCCGATGAGATTTTCTGAGGGGGCCTCTTTTATATTTAGTGTCACCCTGTGTGTGGGGGTCACCTGAATTGTTTAACCCTGACTGCTTCTGGTGAGTTCTTCCCCTTCCCATGGGTCTAGCACCAATCCTTCTAAGGTAACAAAGACAGGCAGGCCCTAGTGCGGGCTGCATTTGCCAGTGACTGGGTAGGCAGCTTCAGAAGTCAGGAAGTGGGTGGGCACAGCCCTCAGGCTACCCTTTGAATCTCAGGAAGGGCAACCAACCAGGCTGCCTGGAATTAAAAGCACACCACTGGAGTCAAGCTATCCAGGCTGATGAAGGCTGATAGCCAGAAACCGGTCCTTGGATGCTTGATTCCGGTCTGGGAAAGACATGGCTTGGTAGTTCGGACTGGACTGTTCCCATGAGGCACAGGGTCAGAGCTGATTTGCATATAGCCAGTGTCTAACCCAGGGTGGTGTGGAGTGCAAAAAAACAATGGATTTAGGCCCAGATCCTTGTACTGGGGTGAATGTATGACATTGTTCTACATTCTGTCCATCAACTGTGTTTTTTGCAAATTCACCCCGAGTGGGCTGGGGATGCTCAGGCGTGAGTCCCAGGCTCTCCACACCATTGGAGTCAAGCTATCCAGGATGATGAAGGCTGATAGCCAGAAACCGGTCCTTGGATGCTTGATTCCGGTCTGGGAAAGACATGGCTTGGTAGTTCGGACTGGACTGTTCCCATGAGGCACAGGGTCAGAGCTGATTTGCATATAGCCAGTGTTTAACCCAGGGTGGTGTGGAGTGCAAAGAAACGATGGATTTAGGCCCGGATCCTTGTACTGGGGTGAATGTATGACATTGTTCTACATTCTGTCCATCAACTGTGTTTTTTGCAATTTCACCCCGAGTGGGCTGGGGATGCTCAGCCATGAGTCCCAGGCTCTCCACACCACTGGAGTCAAGCTATCCAGGCTGATGAAGGCTGATAGCCAGAAACCGGTCCTTGGATGCTTGATTCCGGTCCACAGGTCCAAGAGTTTTCCGATGAGATTTTCTGAGGGGGCCTTTTTTATATTTAGTGTCACCCTGTGTGTGGGGGTCACCCAAATTGTTTAACCCTGACTGCTTCTGGTGAGTTCTTCCCCTTCCCATGGGTCTAGCACCAATCCTTCTAAGGTAACAAAGACAGGCAGGCCCTAGTGCGGGCTGCATTTGCCAGTGACTGGGCAAGCAGCTTCAGAAGTCAGGAAGTGGGTGGGCACAGCCCTCAGGCTACCCTTTGAATCTCAGGAAGGGCAACCAACCAGGCTGCCTGGAATTAAAACCACACCACTGGAGTCAAGCTATCCAGGCTGATGAAGGTTGATAGCCAGAAACCGGTCCTTGGATGCTTGATTCCGGTCTGGGGAAGACATGGCTTGGTAGTTCTGACTGGACTGTTCCCATGAGGCACAGGGTCAGAGCTGATTTGCATATAGCCAGTGTCTAACCCAGGGTGGTGTGGAGTGCAAAAAAACGATGGATTTAGGCCCTGATCCTTGTACTGGGGTGAATGTATGACATTGTTCTACATTCTGTCCATCAACTGTGTTTTTTGCAATTTCACCCCAAGTGGGCTGGGGATGCTCAGGCGTGAGTCCCAGGCTCTCCACCCCACTGGACTCAAGCTATCCAGGCTGATGAAGGCTGATAGCCAGAAACCGGTCCTTGGATGCTTGATTCCGGTCTGGGAAAGACATGGCTTGGTAGTTCGGACTGGACTGTTCCCATGAGGCACAGGGTCAGAGCTGATTTGCATATAGCCAGTGTCTAACCCAGGGTGGTGTGGAGTGCAAAAAAACGATGGATTTAGGCCCAGATCCTTGTACTGGGGTGAATGTATGACATTGTTCTACATTCTGTCCATCAACTGTGTTTTTTGGAATTAAAACACATCACACCAAAAGAGAGCCATTAATAGTCATGTGACCCTGGACAATGGCAGAAAGGTGCATTTGATTTAGGCAGAGGTATGCTAACTTTCCAAAAGAGACATTTTCAGAATAGCAACTTAAAATCCAATTTTATGATTAAAGAAGATTTTAAATTGCAGTTCAAAAGAGTGAAATACGTATTTCTTCACTTGCACCCAAACTAAAGTTCCAGTTTGCTGAGTGTAATAAGGTTACCAGTGTTAGTCTATGGGAGAGCTAGCCTTACTACAGTGAAAAATGACTTGAAGAGTTTTTCCCTGTCAGGACATGTACACTTCAAATACATATGCCCTAGTTTTAAATACCATGCATCCCACCCTATAAGCTGTTAGGTCCTACTTTAGGGTGATTTATACATATTAAAAGAGTAAGGTCTAGTCCTGGCAAAAGGTTTATTTTACCAGGTTGAAATCACTATTCAAAACTGTAATATAGGCTGCAGTGGCAGGCTTGAGACATGTTTTACAATGCTACTGTAGTGGGTGGCATAATAAGTAGTGTGGCAGCCCAGTAGCAGTATTTAATTCACAAGCCCTGGGTATTACTAAATATTATAAGTAACTGACATGATCAATCATGGTATCCCAATTTTGCCATGCTTAGTAGTGAGAACGCAAACACTTTACTACTGATTATCTGGAGTGAAAAGCATGGAGTCCTAAAAGCTAACAAAAAAAGTTCAGCAAAGGAAGGCAAAAATCTGGGATATCCCTGCAGAAAGTGCCAGGTCCAATGCATGGCAACAAACAGATTTGACAATGTTGAACACCCAAGGGTATGTCAGACCCTACATATTTAGGAGCAAATTAATGAGGTCAAATCTCCCTCCTTCTACTCTTTAAGATTGATCAAAACAATTGAGAAATATTGACCTGTTTAACTTTTAAATACAGTGATCATTTCTCTTGTACTTACAAGACTTGATTATTGTAATGGTCTTTATTTGAATCTTCCGATTATCTCACTGAAAAAATGGCAGATGCTGAAAAATTCAGCAGCCCGTTTGTTTGCTAAAGATGACCAAATTTCATTCAGCAAATGAGGCCATTACTACACTTCATTGGCTGACGCTCAGGCATCGTATTATCTTTATTTATTTATTTATTTATTTTTACAATTTATACAGCGCGAACAAATGCCCGTGGGCGTCTCGGCGCTAGAAGCAGTGCGTAGAGTTCCCACAGAGGCTAAGTCGGCAGCTATTCTTGACCAAACAGCCAGGTCTTTATTTTTCTGCGAAATTGCATCAGGGACGGGCTTTCTCTGATGGCTACTGGCAGTGAATTCCATAATCTGGGAGCAGCTACCAAGAAACGCCTATCGCCCCAAGTGACTGTTTTGGTTCGCGGTACCAGCAGAAGATTGAGATTGTTAGATCTGAGCGATCTTGTGGATAAGTGGAGCCCAAGATGGGCTTTCAGGAAATGCGGACCATGATTATTCAGAGCTTTGTAGACTATGCAAAGGGTTTTGAACTTAATCCTGTTCCGGGTCTTAAGCCAAGGAAGATTTTTTATGGTCTCCGAAATTGGCATAAACTTTGGGGTTCCCGACAGGAGGCGGGCTGCAGCGTTCTGGATTGTCTGTAGTTTATTTGTCACTCTGGCCTGGGCATTGATAAATAAGCCATTGCATTAATCGAGGGAAGACAACACCAGGGAGCTTACCAGTGTCTTTGCTGCTGCAATTGGCAGGAACGGTAAGATTTTCTTAATCAGCCTGAGTTTATGGTGGGCGGTGGCTGCTGTTTTGTTTGCATGGGCCATGAAATTCAGATTCTCGTCAAAAATCACTCCAAGATTTCTGACAGTAGGGACCGGTTTAGGGGGGTCCCATACGTAGGTGGCCACCAAGTAGTAGACCAACTGGGTGAGAGAGGTCCGAAAATGACCTCCTCCGTTTTTTCGGAGTTTAGTTTTAGGCAATTGGACGCCATCCACTCTCCAATCGCCCGCATGCCCCCTTGAAAATTTTCTGCTACCCTCTCTCCATCACCATTGATGGCCAGCACAAGTTGTGTGTCATCTGCATAGGAGGTAAGGCTCATCCCATGGGCTTTGATGACAGAAGCCAGGTCCGACACATAGATATTAAATAGTCTCGGACTTAGGGATGAGCCTTGGGGTACACCACACGGCAGTGACAGCTTGTCTGATTGAAAATGCCCCAATGTGACCACCTGCGTTCTCCCAGCCAAAAAGGAAGAAAGCAGGCTCTTTGCCAGGTGGCGAATGCCCATCTTTCCGACACGGTCCACCAGAATCTTGTGGTCGACCGTGTCGAAGGCTGCGGATAAATCGAGCAATACCAGTATCGCTGTTCCTCCCTGGTCCCGGATCACTCGTATATCCTCAGTCGCTTTGATTAGGGCAGTCTCGGTACCATGGTACTTGCGAAAGCCAAATTGGGTGTTATCCAATAGTTGGTGCTTCTCTACAAACTCTGAAAGTTGTGTATTCATAGCTTTCTCAACTACCTTAGCTAGAAAAGGTAGGCTAGCTATGGGGCGGTAGTTTTTTAATTGCTCCTTGTCCAGGTTGGCTTTCTTCAGAAGAGGCTTAACCAGTGTATTCTTCAGTGAGTCCGGGTATATCCCAGTTCTGAACATTGTATTACAGATTGAGGCAATGTCAGAAGCCAAACAATCTATAACTGGACGAATGATCTTGAGAGGACAGGGATCTAATGGTGATCCAGATTTAATGGTGGCAATAATGTCCTTAATTTGTGTCTCTGCGAGGTCTGTAAACTGGAGCAATTCGGTGTCATGAGTCATACTATCTGGCGTGGGAGAGTGGGTTACCGTTTTGACAGAGAATGCTTGATATATATCATTTACCTTGGTAAAAAAGAAGTTGGCCAATGCATCACAGAAACCTTAGGATAGTGGCGGAGCTAGGTCCGGAATGTTTCCCGCTAAGATCTTGGTAATCTGATATCGTTTTTTACTGGAGTTATTGGCGTTATCTATCTGTTCTGTAAAAAAAAAATTCCTAGTTTCAACAATGAGGGTTTTATACAGTCCTAGTGCTTCCTTGTAGCTAGCCTTACTTTCTGAACTGTAGGATCTACGCCAATACCCTTCCCTATTTCGGCAGAGTTGTTTCTGTTTGCGCAGTTCCTCTGTGAACCACGGGGCCGATGGCGTTGTTCTATTTCTTGAGGGCTGTTTAGTCGGGGCTAAGGTGTCTGTAGCAGTGCCCAGCCACTCCTGAAATTGACGTGTGGCAGTGTTGGGGTCAGTGGACAGACAGGGCCGAGTCCTATCCAGAAGAGCGGTAAGCTCTGTCTGATCGATTTCTTTCCAGACCTTAAAGGCTTCTGGTCTCCATACGGGTTCTCTTCTAGTCCTATTCGCCTTGACTGATAATCTCATTAAGATGGCATAATGGTCAGTCCAAGGCATGGGCAAGGTGTCTGTTATTTTTAGGCCTTCCATATTGGAAAAGATGCCATCCAGGGTATGGCCGGCCTTATGGGTGGGGGTGGTGACCAGTTGCCGAAGACTCAAGGTATCCATGTCTGATATTAGGGTACGGGTGTCGTTATCAGAGGACTTCTCCAGATGGAAATTCATGTCACCCATAACTGTGAATGAGTCTTCCATCGCCACTGCATCGAGTATCGAGCCTAGGTTGGCGAGGAAGCCAGTACGGGCGCCTGGGGGTCGATATAAGAGGATTCCTTTGAAGTGAGACGACGGAGTAAGCTTAAGATCAAATTGGAGGGCTTCACAAGAGGTGGAGGGGATATGAGACATTCTCACACTTACATGATCGTGAG
This sequence comes from Lissotriton helveticus, assembly GCF_964261635.1. Classification (NCBI taxonomy): domain Eukaryota; kingdom Metazoa; phylum Chordata; class Amphibia; order Caudata; family Salamandridae; genus Lissotriton; species Lissotriton helveticus. The sequence goes on along the minus strand of NC_136059.1, from coordinate 1,582,131,208 downwards.
CTATAATGGCTAGCCCCCCTCCACGCTTCACCACTCTATCTAAACGATAGGCTTTGTAGGCTGGGGGGGTCGCGACTACCATATCTGGATCAGACGCTTCATCCGTCCATGTCTCTGCTATAAAGAGACAGTCTAGGTTGTTGTCCAAGATGAGGTCGGATACTTCCTGCCGATGTTTTACCAAAGAGCGTGCATTGATGAGTGCTACAGAAAAATCTATGGTATTAGCAGCTGTAATCGTGTTCGTCTTAACCTTTTCATTAACTATATGTAGCCTGATGTTACAATGGGGGCATATGAGTTCTGTGGATTCCAGGATTCTATACGGGCTGTGTTGGACACATTGGGTGTTGGCTGTCGTACATAGTTCCAACAAGGCATTTTTAGAGTAAGTTAATACACCATGTCGAGGAATATGGGCAGGGGTTCTGGCCCTGGGCCCGGTCCCGGCACGGACGGGCACAGACGGGCTTGCCTTTGGCGCGCCCGCCCACTGCGCGGACGGGAAGGTCTGGTGTCTATATACATGTGTGGGAGGCGGTTTGGAGGAGGGTCGACCAACTATACCGCTAGCCTTCCCCTCAGCAAGATGGCGGCTGAAGTGGGTCGGGTGAAGTGAAGGCACCTGATGACAGCTACGCTGTGGCAGGGCAGATCGATCGGCAGCCTCGGGGCGACGCTAATCTCGCGCCGAGGTAGGGGAGAGTTAAAGAAGTACTGGCTAAAATATTTACTATTTTTAAAAGTTGCGTTATTATTGTTCAATAACGAGCGATTTATCTTCAATTAGGTGGAGGTGCACCGAAAAGAATAGAGATCCCCCGGCTTCCGTCTCAGGGGAGAAATACGCAAATGTCAGCGTGCAATGCAGGCCACTCCCTTAAGTTTCCTGGGAGGGCGGGAGGGTCGACCAACTATACCGCTAGCCTTACCCTCAGCAAGATGGCGGCTGAAGTTGGTCGGGTAAAGTGAAGGCACCTGATGACAGCTACGCTGTGGCAGGACAGATCGATCGGCAGCCTCGGGGTGACGCTAATCTCGCGCCGAGATAGGGGAGAGTTAACGAAGTACTGGCTAAAATATTTACAATTTTTAAAAGTTGCGTTATTATTGTTCAATAATGAGCGATTTATCTTCAATTACGTGGAGGTGCACAGAAAAGAATGGAGATCCCCCGGCTTCCGCCTCAGGGGAGAAATACGCAAATGTCAGCGTGCAATGCAGGCCACTCCCTTAAGTATCCTGGGAGGGCGGGAGGGTCGACCAACTATACCGCTAGCCTTACCCTCAGCAAGATGGCGGCTGAAGTGGGTCGGGTGAAGTGAAGGCACCTGATGACAGCTACGCTGTGGCAGGGCAGATCGATCGGCAGCCTCTGGGTGACGCTAATCTCGCGCCGAGGTAGGGGAGAGTTAAAGAAGTACTGGCTAAAATATTTACAATTTTTAAAAGTTGCGTTATTATTGTTCATTAACGAGCGATTTATCTTCAATTAGGTGGAGGTGCACAGAAAAGAATAGAGATCCCCCGGCTTCCGCCTCAGGGGAGAAATACGCAAATGTCAGCGTGCAATGCAGGCCACTCCCTTAAGTATCCTGGGAGGGCGGGAGGGTCGACCAACTATACCGCTAGCCTTACCCTCAGCAAGATGGCGGCTGAAGTGGGTCGGGTGAAGTGAAGGCACCTGATGACAGCTACGCTGTGGCAGGGCAGATCGATCGGCAGCCTCGGGGCGACGCTAATCTCGCGCCGAGGTAGGGGAGAGTTAAAGAAGTACTGGCCAAAATATTTACAATTTTTAAAAGTTGCGTTATTATCGTTCAATAACGAGCAATTTATCTTCAATTAGGTGGAGGTGCACAGAAAAGAATAGATATCCCCCGGCTTCCGCCTCAGGGGAGAAATACGCAAATGTCAGCATGCAATGCAAGGAGCAACCACAAGGCTCTCTGTGTGACTTACAAGACCCTTCATGGACAAGGCCCCTCACATTTAATGAACAACTTGAGGTGGTACACCCCCAGAATGACCCTTTGCTCTGGCTCTGCCAAGAACTTGGTGGTGCCGGCTTTTCGATGGACCACATGGTGAGGCAGAAGCGTCTTCAGGTCCACAGCCCTGCTTTGGAACAGCATGCAGATAGAACCTAAAACGGCTCCCTCTCATGCTATGTTTAGAAAGTCCGGGAAAACATGGCTCTTTATACAGATATAGGAGATCAAGATTACTTTCCTTTTTTCCTCTACCACTGCCAAGACGTCTCTGAGAATTCGCTCACGCTCAATAAATCCATTCATTCATTCATCTCAATGTTCATGAGTATTCTGTGTGGAAATGTGCATGGTGATTAAAATTCAAACGCCAACACTTTAAAATGTACATTACCAATAAAGACAATACATTTATTTAGAAGTGTACAAGCAAACTGTAAGCATTGTGCCATGAGAATTATAACTACCATTATGCCAGAAACTGAAATAAAAATAAATAAAAAAACAGAACCATGGGCATCAGGTATTCTCCTCCAGGGCCACTAATAACAAAAACATTGATAAACTTTGCAACATTACAGAGACGTGCATGTCCAAAAATTCCAAATTGTAACACAGCATGTTCCTTGTAATAGATCTAAATGACTTTTCATTGCCATTTACTTCAAACGATGTTTGCCATTTGTAGCCAAAGGTGTGCACCCTGAATATCGAACCCAGAATACCGATGGGACAAGATATTGAGGACAGAATGTCAAGAAACCAGTGACAGGTAAGTAAGTCTTGACTTTCTGCACCTAATTCCAGTTTGTTAGTCTTTTTTAAATGGAGTGAGGGCTGGCTCGTTCTGGGTTTTAAGATCACCCCACTCAAATCTCCAATGCACTTTCTACCCAGTCTCAAAGGGGAAAATGTATTTCACCCCCAATCTACCCTCTCGGAGGGGGGCAGAAAGCACACTAAACACCAAATTATTTTTTTATTTAACAGAAGAATGGGCTTGAGACTGAGCTGTCCAGGAACCAGGCCTTACACCAATCCTGAACCAAGAATGGTATTTCTGCCCCCTCAGGAAGGCAGAGAGCCCACTGGATGCCAGGGTTAGATTGAAAGAAAATGGGGTGGGGGCCGGCCTTTTTTGGTATAAAAACATACCCCCCCACATATAACGCATCAACAGTCTTTCTGCTCCCCAAAGGACAGATTGTGTGATTTACCCCCTTAGTGCTGCCTGTTTCCTTGTTGCATTATGGATCCTTTCCTGTTGTGGGCAACATCCACACAAGTGGGATACGTATGTGTCTCTTTTATTGGATTTTGTTTTTTTGCATTGTAACCCATATGCCTTATTGCTCTAAACATATTATTTTCTTTACATGTTTTTGTGTTAATGCCCTTTTATTCTATGTACTCTATACTTTTGAATGGTACACTATATTACTATTGTGAATATTGTAATAATTCTCTCTTAAGCCCTGATGAAGTGAAATTTCAACTGATTTTGTTGTCACAAAACCCTTTGCTCTAATTCTTTGAATGTTATACATTTTTAACTTGCCACACACTCTTGGATGAAATTTTAGGTTAACATTTGTACTCTAATATATGTAAATTATTCCAATAATGTGCTTAAGAAGTCTTAGATCTGTCTACAAGTGGAATAATGTCTTGATCGAAAGAACTGTGGGAATGCTGTGGAATTTTGGGACTCCCCTAAGGTCCTGTAACATTTCTACAAAGAAATATGAATGTATTACGTTTTTGTGTTTGCAGGGCATTCTGGGTGAGAAAGTGTAGAAGCGTCCATGCAAGTCACACACCCTAAACTCCTAGTGGGGTCTAGTTTTCAGAAATGTCTTCAGTCTGTAGGTTTGCCTGGGTGACAGCCGAACTTGAACAAAAATATCTTCATTTTTCTTTGGATCCTTTTCTGCTGTAGATGACACGCCCACCTACACATATGGGGTACCTTTTTTATCAGGAGAAGTATGGGAACTCAGTGGTAATAATTTTTGAGGATCCCTACAGATTCTGTAATTTTTCCTCACAGACATGTGTGAGAAATCAGTAATTTTAGAAAAGGTTTGACTTTTACAGTGTATTCTGGGTAGTATCGTCCATGCAAGTGATGACATCTTGGACTCCCTAATGTATTTAGTTTTCATAAAAGTATTGTGTTGATAGGTTTCCTTGGGTGATAGCTGTGGTTGTGTTCAAATACAGCAGCGACCTACATTACTAGAACTTGTAAATTTGAAAAGAAAATCTTGATGTTTTCTTGTTGCATTTTGGGGTCTTTCTTGTCATGGGTGATAGGCCCAGCCATACAAGCGGGGCAGTATTTTTATCAGAGGAAATGTGGGAACACAGAACATTACAACATTTGCTATTATCTATTGATTTTCTGTCCTTGTTTGGCTTCCAAGAAAGTGTGCAGTAAAAAACACATTTTCAAAATAATATGGGAATCATATGATAGTATGTGTAACCCCAAATTCAGAGTTACACAAATAATAACTGTTAGATTTGGGGGTCTCTAGTTGGCAGAGGTAGGTACCTTTGACCAAATAGAGACTCTTGCGTCTAGTCAGGGCAGGAGGGTACACTCCTAAAATAACCCCTGCTCACCCTCTTGGTAGATTGGCATGAGCAGACAGGCTTATCTCAGAGGAAGTGTGTAAAGCATTTGTGAACACATACAGTAACCCAGTGACAACACTACAGATGGACACCACACAAGTTGTAGCATAAAAATAATTATTTTTATGTAGACTTAACACAAGACCACGAACTACAAAAATCCACAAAACTGTACTTTAATAATGGTGGAAATAGCTTAGTTTTCTTTAGATGTAAAATGCCACACTTTGAGTTTAATGTACCAAAGGATGCGTAATTCTATACAACGAAAGTGTTGCAGGGAAGGTGATGTGTCGGTTCCTTACATGCAAGAACGGTGATGCGTCAGGTCTCTACTGCTGCATAGGGGATGCATTGGTTCTTCTCCGTGTGGGAAGGTGCTGCGATGGTTTCTTACTGCGCTTCCGTGGCAATGCGACCATCAGCGCCGTGATGCGATGAAGATCCGGTGCAATAAAACAGAATGGCTCCTTTTTCTTGATGCAACACGATGCGTGCACGCCCGATGGCCATGCGGCGACTCAATTATTCTTCTGAGTCGTGCCAGGCCCTGCGACACGATTCTCCGATGATGCAACGGCATCTGCTGTGACGGCGACACTCTTCTCCAGAGATGCGAGGCGCTTCGGGTGATGCGATGGCGATAGCGGCGGCACACTTCTCCGGTGATGAGACGGCATCTGCTGCAACGGCGACACTCTTCTCTGGTGATGCGACGACAACGGCTGCCGGGGAAACACGCCTCTTCGCCTTGAGTTGCGCTTCCAGCTCCCAGTAACAAGCAGTCTCTCAGAAGGCCCAGCTCAACAGCAGGCACTTCAATTCCCAGCATGGGAAGGCAGGGGAGCTGGTTGGTGAAGTCTGTTGTCCCTGAGACCTCAGCAGGAGGCAAGCTCTATCTCAAGCCCTTGGCGATACTTTACAAGTTGATTTGAAAGTAGCACAACGTCCTTTCTTCTTTCTTTGGCAGTCAGGCAGCCACTGCAGGCCAATCCCCCAAGCAGCACTCAGCTTAGGGATAGTCTCCGCCTAAGTTTCTCTGGTTCCTCTCCTCAGCAAAGGTTCTTCTTGTTTCCCAAAAGTGATCTAAAGTTCTGGGGTCTGGGTCCCCTCTTTTATACTAGCAAATCCTTTGTCCTCTGAAGGCAGAGGGTCCCGTACCCAGTCCCAACCAGTTCTGTGCAGTCCTGGACTCCTTCTTTCCTTTGACCTTTTGGGCCAGGGACATCAGACGCATCACAGGAGGTGAAGCCAGCATTGTGGAAGGCAGGTACAGCCCTATTCAGGTCCCAGGTGCACTCCTCCCACCCATCTACATGCAGATAGCTCTATTCAGCCCTTAGGCAAGAAAATACCTACTTTCTAAAAGTGGTTGTTCAAACACAGAATGTTAAAACCACCTTAACTAAAATATGTATTTTATCATTCTGAGTTCAGGCATACTAAATTAGACTTTCTACCTAGTTCCCTGAGTCAGTTAAGATTATTAGATGTAATAATTAAACTGCCCATTCTGGCCTATGGGGAACAGATAGCCTTGCAAAAATGAAAAACAAAAATGGCTGTAATTCACTATTAGGACATGCCATACACATCAGGGCGTGTTCTACCTTTTACCTACAATGCACTTTGCCTCTGGGCCTGCCATAGGTGTGATTAATATGCAGGAAAGGAAATGTTTAGAGACTGGCAAATGGATGCACTTGCCCAGTCAACATGACAGTACCAGACGGCACCCAGGCTCTGCAATGGCAGACCTGAGACACACTTTTACAGGCTGCTTCTGTGGGTTGCACAACCAGTGCTGCAAGCCCACCAGCAGCATTTGATTTACAAGCCCTAGGCACACTCAGTGCACTGTACTAGGGTCTGACAAGTAAATCAAACCAGCCAATCATATAGGGCCAGATGTAGGAGCCAAAATACCGGTCGGTAACGGCCGATTTCGGCCGTTACCGACCGGTATTTAAGAATTGGCATGTAGGGGGCATATTTTACCGATTCGGTAAATTTACCGAATCGGTAAATTTACTGAAACGGTAAATTTACTGAAACGGTAAAATACCGAATCGGTATTTTTACCGATTCGGTAACTGCAAGATGTAGGTGGGACTCTTCTGAGTCCCACAGGCCTTACAGATTTGGTATTTTATCACCCAATCCAATTGGGTGGTAAAATACCGAATCCAGGTGTGCATGCACATGTGTGCATGCACACCTATGCCATGTGACAGACAGACATGCCCTGTATTCGGGGTGCTAGAGGGTGTCAAAGTGACGCCCCCTGCACCCTTGCAAAAATCAGTATTTACCAAATCGGTAAATACCGATTCGGTATTTCCCATTGATTCCTATGGGCTTCAAGGCCCATAGGAATTAATGGGCAATACCGAATCGGTATTTACCGATTCGGTAAATACCGATTTTTACAGGTTCGGTAATTCAATTACCGAATCTTCCTAAATCTCCCTCCTTCATATTTACCGATTCATAAATACCGAATCGGTAAAATTCGGTATTTATAAATCGGTAAATACGCTTTTCCTACATCTGGCCCACAGTCACTAATCCATACATCAATTTACCATAGGGAGCACTTGCACTGTGGCACTGAATAGCAGTGGCACAGTGCCTAAAGAATCTATAACCAGCAAAAACACATGAGGTAACACTAAAAAAATGGAAGGGTGACCCACGTCAACAGTGCCAGGTCTAACAATCATTAACTTTGAACTCATTGTCATGGGTACTTTTCTTTTTTTTTAATTTAAAATGTTTGCGTATGTATACTTTTATACCAAGTGTTACAGCACGCTATATCCAAAGCACATTTCCACATGTAATACAGTACGACATAATACAGGTTGCACAATGTTCTAGTCACATTTTCTATTTTCCTTTGATCTTTCAGATAATAATAATTCCCTTGACATTAGGCAAATGTTGTAGAAAAGAAACCATGCTTATGACTTATGATTTTAGAAAGAAAAAGGAAGGAAAATAAGTTAAAAAACAAAAGGGAGTAAATCAGAGCTAACTGTTCGTGTTATAGTTTGCAATATATCCACCCTTATTGATTAATCACGGCGTACTAGACATCCCCCTTTTCCAATGCACTATGGGACTCCAGATTTTACTCCCCAGTGCTCTAGCCCTACGTCCCTTCCTATCTTAAATCGCCTTCTCCAGGTTGTATGTAGCCAGCAGCCTGGCAATCTAAGTTTGAAAAGTTGGGGGGGACTTATCTAACCATGCCTTTCCTACACATATATGGTACACTGCTATGGCCATAAAACAGAACTCTGTAGCCTGACCTCCTGTTTCCCCCAACACCCCGAGAATGATCCATTCTGGCGACAGGGTAGTCTTAACCCCTAGTGAGGTATCCATACATTTCTCAATTGCACTGATAAGGGTATAAAGTTGTGAGCAGACAGCAAAGATGTGGATTATGTCTGCGTCCAATGAGCCGCAGCGTGGACAGGTTATTCCTGTGGTACCCCCCATTGTGCAATTCTTCCAGGCGTATAGTAGAGGGATTGCAGAGTTTTATAATGCTGTGCCTGCAGGGTTGCGGAGCATAGTATAGAACGTCCCATGTCCAGGGAGTCCTGAAATCCCTTAGGAGAGGAGCCTAATGTCTCTACCCATTTAGCGGCATATTTGTCCCTATCGTCTGTTTTAAGTGCATTCAATTCAGCATAAAGCTGTCTAATTGCACAATTCCCGCTACTCTCTATGCTATCTAATATTCGATTATGCTCAAACCCCAGCGATCTGCCCCGTTTACTGGCAAAGAAACTTCTCACCTGTAGGTACTTAAAAAAGCTCCTACTATTTATATTAAACTTAGTTTTTAGCTCCAGGAACTGAAGCATACCCCCCGGGCCAATTAAGTCCCCAATTTTCCGTATGCCACTGTTCATCCAATCTATCATAGCTGAGTCCCTAAATGTTTACCCCGGGAGAGAAGCATTAGTTGTCATACAGGTATATCTGTTATATCTACCTAAGTCAACTTTTTTAGTGAACGCACTCCAGATTTCGTACGCTGCTTGTAGGGTCTTAAACCTAGTGTGCTTAAAGTAAGTAAAAACAATAGTATTTAAAAAACAATTCTCTGCATCCCTACCCAACAGTGCAATATATACATTTTTACATGTAGTCCTGTTCCCAGTTTGGTTATTTTCAGCTCTTTCTCCCCCTATTAATCCTTGAAAATATTGCAGTGCCGCCGCCCAATAATAAAGCCTGAAGTCTGCAGCCCCCCACCCACCTCTCTCTCTTGATAGGGTAATGTGGCGATATGCCCTCATTGTTTTCCCTTGTGCCCAAATGAATCTGTTCAGTATCTGTTCTAGTTTGTTAAACCAAGCAAGCTCAAAAAACAGTGGGATTGCTCTAAATATATACAACAGCTTTGGTAATACAAGCATTTTGATGACATTAATGCGTCCCACAAGAGTAAAATGCAAATTATGTATTCTTTCGAGATCGTTCTTTACTTTAATTATTACTGGCTCCATATTTAGTTTTACCAGGCTGTCCAGGTCTGATGTTACCCTGATCCCTAAATATACTGCCAATAGGACCACTCTCTCTTCCTGATACAGTGTAAAATTGTTTTTAACTATTTGTGTCTTTCTTTTGTTTATCGCGTATCCTGAGATTACCCCAAACTTCCTTGCCTATAATTCAATTTCGTCTATGGCCTTACTAGGATCTGGGGTAATTATGGGCACGTCATCTGCATAAGCAAATGCTTTGTAGTCTCTGCCCTGTATTTTAACTGGGGGGAATATTAATGTTGCATTCAAGCCTCCGAAGTAGTGAGTCCAAGTACAGGGTAAAAAGCAACGGTGAGGAGGGGCAGCCCTACCTGGTCCCTCGCTTTATCTGTAGCGTGTCTGTAAATTCTTTGTTGCTTTTTACCCTAGCCGAGGGATCTTTATATAGGGCCTGGATTGCCCTTATGAATCCTATTCCAATGCCGCACCATTCCATAGCTTTCCAGAGATAGTCCCAGGAGACCGTGTCGAAGACCTTCTCTGCGTCTAAAAAAACGCTGCGGCAGGGTCCCCTGAAACCTCCGCTGCATCCAATAAAGTGATCTTCTGCCTTGTGTGCTGTGTGATACCTTTCCTAGGAATAAACCCGTGCTGCATTTTACTAACCAGGCTCTCAATTACCCTCCCTAATCTTGTTGCCAATATTTTTCAAAATATTTTGGTATCAGCATTCATCAGAGTAATAGGCCTGTAGGAACCTAGTTCCAGAGGAGGTTTTTCTTTCTTTGGTATTACTATTATATCCGCCCTCCCCCCCCATGAGCAGGGGACCGAGGACCCTTGCTGTGCTTGTAGTAGGGTCGCATGAAAATCTCTACCAAGTGACCCCCGAAAAATTTTGTAGAATTCGGTTGGTATTTGGTCCAGACCTGCAGCTTTCCCCGAGGGGAGATTGTCCAGCGCTTCTCCCACCTCCTGTAGTGTTATTGGGAGGTCTAGCTCCTCTTTCCCCTCCTCCGATATTACCGAGTGTGGGATGTCCCCAAGGTACTCCGTGACCCCAGAAGCCAGAGTTGGTTGTTGTTGATGGTATAGAGCTGCATAATACCCTCTAAAAACCTCCTTAATAGCTTCGGGGCTATTTGCCACTCCCCCTTACCATCAGAGATTTCTTTAATTTCCCCTGCTGCCAATTTCTGCCTCGTTCTGATTGCCAGAATATGCCCAATTCGCTTGCTAAACTCGTAGCATTTTTCTCTCCTGATTAATATTTGCTGGCTGCTTTGCTCGAGATAGTTTCACTTGCCTCTGCCTTATTATGGTCAATCCTTAGGAGAATATCATCTAGGGGCCCCTTTCTTTCTATAGTCCTAGTCAGTTGATCTTCTAGTGCTCCTAATTCCTTAATGTTATCTATCCTAGCCCTCTCTTGTCTATTCCTGTGGATCGTGTAGCTCAATGTTTCCCCCCTGATGCCAGCCTTAAATGCATCCCAGGCGACCCCCGGGGGGCGCTCCCTCTATTGATTTCCCAAAATGACCCCATCCACTCCTGCATGTGTTTAATGTATTCCTCATCCTTTAGGAGTGCTCTCTCAAATGTCCAATTTGATTCTATTTTCGGGAAGTTTCCTAATGTCAGTGTTAATACTAGGGGGTTATGATCTGACATGATTCTTGGAAGCCTTTCTATCTGACTGCAACCTACCAGGGAACTGGAGATAAAAAAGTAATCCAGTCTGACAATGATTCTATGGGGGGCCGAATAGAACATGCTGCCGGTACCAGCAGGATTGCCCTGAGCCCACAGGTCGACCAGTGCGTTGTGGCGTGCTAGGTTAAGTACCGCTTGGCATGTCCATTATTTACGGCCGGCGTAGATCTGTCCGACCTCTGTGCCTAGCCCATCTAGTCCATTAATTGTTAATGTCCCCACAGCAGACCACCGGCTCAGGCCATAGAGGTAATTCGGAGTCAAGGAATTCGAATATATCTGGATCGTCCTCAGTAGAGCCGTAGACAGAGACTATTGTGAAAGTTCCGCCTCTGGTTCTACCTTCCAACAATACCCACCTGCCCCATTGATCTTCTTTTTTCCTCCTGACTGTAACCTCCCCCTTTTTGGCTAGTATGGCCACCCCTCTTGTTTTAGTCCCCTGCCTTGTAAATGCCAGTACCTCAAAACCAAGCTGTTCCTACAAGTATTTTTTGGTTCCCTCGATTTGGGTCTCCTGGAGACAAATTATATCCAACCGCAATGTTCTCAACAGGGCCACCATACGCTGCCTTTTATTTCCTTCGTTTAAGCCACAAATATTAATAGAAGCTATTTTAAGCTAATTTATGCTTACTGGGAATTTCCGCCTCTTGTACCGTACTTGTGCCTTTCTTGCTCACCCATTGCCTAAGGGTACAGATATATATTGTGCAGTACTGTGCTATATTAAAGTGTGCTGTGACAATCATTCCGTTACCATCTAATCTCACCCCTCCCACCCCCCACCCTGAACTCCCCGCCCCTGCCCTCTCCCCCCTCCCTCTGGCAGCCCTCCCTCCTTTTACAGGCAAATAGGTCACATGTGACCTATGTGTGGCTGCTTTTGGGTCATGGTTGTCGCATCCCTCTCCCTTCCAAACCTTCCCAAACCTGCTGTGGTACCCCCTCCCGATATTAAGGCCCTCTCCTCCCACTACTGTGCACCTATCCAACCTTCTGCCCTTTTAATTCATCCAAAAATTGTTTCGCTTTGATCTCCGAAAAGAACATCCTCACATGACCTCTTGTAATGATTTTTACCCTGGCTGGGAACAGGAGATATGCCTCTGAGCCTAAGCCTTGAAATGGCGTAATTAACTGCCTTCGTTTCCATCTCCTTTCCATCGTTACGTGGCAGAAATCAGGTCTTGCGAAAAAGGTGTTACCAATGTATGATTTTTTGTAATCTAGTCTAGCCTTGTCGATAATCTCCTGCCTCAGCATATAGTTTCCTACATACACCAACATAGCCCTGGGCAAGCTTTCTTGACCAGCGACCCTTCTTTTCTTCAATGTAAGAGGGAACCTATGTGCCCTTTGGACCTCGGTTTCCCATTGCCACTGTGCCTCTGGGAAGGCTCCCTTTAGTAGGTTAATCACGAACACCCTGGCATCCTGCCCCTCCACCCCCTCGGCAAGGTTTTCGAAGTCCTCCATCTTCCATTGTAGATCCTACGCCATCTTCTCCTGATTTGATTTAAAAGACTGCCAGCCTACCATATCATCCTCGAGTCTCCCAGTCCTTTCCTCCACATGTGTAACTCTGTCCGCCAACTCTTCATATAGTTTATTAACCTTCCTTAGTGAAGTCTGGATTTTTTTTGTGGCCTGCCTTGCCCTCCGGCTCTCTGCTCTAGCTTCCCCCTGTTTTTGTTTCATAGTGTTGAACAGTAAGTCCATTGTGACATGCTGAGATGGGGCCCCGCCTGGAGTTTCAACTGTCCCTGATGGCTGAGGAGTATCTTCCGGTTACACGTTGGATGTGGCGGAGTAATCCCAAAGGAGTCTGTTGTCCATACCGGAAGGAGACCCTGAGCCTCACCGCCCCCCTTTAGAGCTCCTTTTTTTTTGGGTGCTTTTGCCCCCTGAAGTGGTGGAGTCAGTGTCTGAGCGAGCCCCTGAGCTGCCTTCGCTAGAGAGTAGTGATTCAGAATCCTCATTTAGCAAAAAAAAAGCGATCTCCCTCCGGTGAGCTGCCCCCTCTGTCCAGCTTTCCCTGTGTTAGATCCTCTGCACTTTGGCACTGTGCTAACAGACTCGCTTCACTCCCCCATATCCTTGCTGCCAGGTGGGTAGTGTTCAGGTCTGCCTCCACCTGTAACGGAGCGTCCATCATGTCTGAGTTACACGGCCTCATCGCTCCCGCCTCTGTGGCGTCCCCAGTGCTCACCTCCTTCCTTCTCTCGCTGCTCTCTGCTGGCTGCTCGGCTCCCTCCTTCCCTGGTCCTGAGATCGAAACCGGGCGTTGGTTGGCAACCACGCTGCGAGCGTCCTCGAGGACGGCTTCTCCTTGGTCTGGATTGGCGCCTGAAGCAGATTGTACTGACTGTGCAGGGATCGGAGCTACAGAGGGATCAACTGGCCTGCTGTTGAAGACTTCCGTGAGGGTAGGCTGTCAAAGTAATGTCTCTTTTTGTGCAGTTCCTTCTTTCGCGTTTTTCTGCGGTCGCTGACCCAAGGCACAGCGCGACTCTTCCACTGTGTCCGGATCTGTGCCCTTGGCGCGTGGATCTGTCTTTCTTGCCGTCCTTTGAAGAACCGGGTTATTTAAGACCCGACGGCGCCAGGGGCACGCCCAAAGTCTTCGGGTATCACCTGTCTTAGAATACAGAGACACAGGACTCTTCTTGGTGGCGTCAAAGTTGAAATTTATTGGCTGCAGCCAGTAACAGAAGTCCTAGAAGTCATCACGGTATGAGTTCTCAGGAGACTGCTCAATTTTACAAAGCAAGTCATCCCTTTTTATGCCAAAAATCACATTCCAGACAAATACCTAACATTTACAAACTGTCCAATCACATGTGTCCACACCCAAAGTATCGCATGACGGTAAAACCCACTTTTCAGTTACCCGGCCCATGATCAATCATTGGTCAAACCCAACATTCTTCTTAAGACAGGTCGAACGAACCCATAATAAAAAAGGGCACATCCCCATCGTAAACAGACCATAAAGAAAGGTGCAGAAACAGGTGCGAGTAGGATAAGGCATATTTGTGTGCAATAAAGGTTTACGATGTCCTGTGCTCTGATCCTTAATCTTGATCAGCTAAAGGGCAGGAACTGGTTTAACAAGGTCATCTTCAGGCAACATGGTCAGTTCACTCAGGTCAAACAGGAGTCAGCACGAACTGGAGGTACATGTACTTAAAGGACTTGTTCAGCCACAGTCATCGGCCTATGTGAAGGCGACCACAAAATGGCTGCCATACACAAAATGGAACCCAAGAGTTCAGAACGAAATCCCTAAATACGTAGTGAATCCATCAGTCTAATGTGATGAAAACACTCATACTTGTCGTACTAACTAATTACGGTTCGCTAATATCAAATTCGTAACGAAACCATGACCTTTATGAAACAGGTTCTTAATTCACGGAGCCTCGGAACCCTCCTATTGCCCTTACATAGGAAACAACCTACACTCACTTCAATCTGAGTCCAGTTCTATATTCATTAGATCATCAAGATGTTGCTGAAGCATAATCCTATTACTTAGTACCTCTCTTGGGACAGGTCTCCTTGCACACGTAGTAGCACAGAGGCCACATATAGCAGGAGCGCACTGCACACAAAGACAGAACAGGAAAAGAATCGTTAAAGCCATCCCAATGATCATCAGAATCTTCCATCCCCAGGTCGATAACAGTTCCCAAAACCATCCAATCAACGACCAATCTCCTTTGTCTACATGTATAGACTCGGAGATCTTATGTAACCTGGAAATGACCTCGTAAACTGTTGGAGCATTATCTGGGATAAAAACGCAGCAACTCGATTGGATCACTTTACATACTCCACCTCGATCTGCGAGTATGACGTCTAAAACCATACGATTTTGTAACGTCATAAGGCGATCCGCTTGAACCTCAGCTGTCAGATTACTAAGGGCACCAGCAGTTTCGTTTATGGTGGATTCAACCACTCTCGTCAATTGTCGTACACCTCTACTGTTAGCCATAGGTCCCCAAAACGGTAAGAAACCCTTAAAGAAGTCTCCCACTTCTTGTCCAGCAGTATCTTCCTGATCGAAGACACCTCTAACAACTCTCGTCTTGTGGTAATCTGAAGCAACAGTAAACGTAGGAGGCACAAGTATCCAACATAACACGTTCCCGAAAAATCAGGGGGCAACCATGTATATGCTCTGTTGTAACAAACAAAATATGTGCCCTTAGCTGCCAAAAACGGCGGGGAAGATTGAGACGTAAAAATGTACGTCTGAGTACAAACACTCTTCCCCAGCTGATCTTTCGGATTTTTGCCAATACCTTGCAGACAAAATTGACCTCGGTGGGGTACGACCCAAATCGGAGGTGACCTCTTTCGTTTCTGCCTTTCACTCAGACTAACACTGTAACCAGTTGTGTTCCATCCAACATAAGCCGCTAACTCTTCGTTAGGAATAGTCCTATACGTGTCGATATCTCTGCTCATATTCATAACTCCCTTCACCAAAGCTTGATTACTTAAGTTATCTCTCATGGAATGTAGAGGATAAACTTCCAGGGCGTAAATGAACATAGTCTGAAAAGCCCATATCGACCCATTCTGACTAAACGGTAAAATCAGATAAGGAACAACTCTACCTGTAGTATGTGGCATAAGTCCACACACCCAGCAATTACTAATGTTCACTACCAACTGATGCTGGTGTAGTAGCTGTATGAATGTGTTATGTACAAATTCTGACCTTCTAATCTGCTCGTTTTCAGGTAGGACATGAAAAGAATGCACAGAAGTAGCAGTAGAAAAAGACATAGGCTGGGAGGTGGGTGCAGAAGTCAATTGGGTAGCGAAAACAATCCCACCCGCCATTGCTAACGTCATGCTTAAAAACATCAGGACACATGTT
The DNA here is from genome assembly GCF_964261635.1 of Lissotriton helveticus. Taxonomy (NCBI): domain Eukaryota; kingdom Metazoa; phylum Chordata; class Amphibia; order Caudata; family Salamandridae; genus Lissotriton; species Lissotriton helveticus. The sequence continues at coordinate 1,582,115,459 of NC_136059.1, read as the reverse complement.
ATCAGAAAACGTTTGCTGTACATTAATTTACACAGTTTCATTTTAGAGTTCTTTCTCTCAGCAGCTCTCTCTGTCCCAGGAAACTCCATCCTCCAACCGTGCTGTTCGCGGCAGTTGGTTCTTCCGTGCTAAGGAATGCGTCTGTCAGTCCAGGGAACGCCCTAGGACCAACCAGAACCTCGACCTTGTGTCTTCTGCTTGCACTCCCAAGTCTTTATACCGCGACCCTACAGCTGAGCTCGGATGGCAGCTCGAAAAAGAAAAATAGGCCAAAACAGTTTCTTGGATGAGAGAGTGCAGTTCTCCAAAAGCAAAAGGAGGAAAAAAATTAAACTTTAATTGTCAATTGTTTCTCGGTCATAAATTATAATGGCCTTTACCAGGCACTGTGTGATCATGAAACAAAAGTTCAGGCTCAGTAGTGTCTAATCTTTGAGACACAGGCACAGCTTCTTGAAGGACATCGTCATTTTCTTTCTCGGAGCCTCTCCACACCAACTCAGCGTCTCTAAATGGTGCAAACTTCAGCACCCTTTCAGTCTCTGAATCTGCAATACCTTCACGGACCCACTGGTCGTACGGCAGAGGCAACGGCGCCCTCTTACAATGTACGCCGTGGATCCAGTTATTTTTCCCGAAAACTTTCACTGAGGTCCTTGTGGACAGGAGCACTTGGTGGGGGCCGGTCCAGCGGGGCTGCTCATTTTTGGTCTGCTGAAAATTCCTCACTAGGACCCAGTCACCGGGATTGATGGTGTGACCTGGATCCACAGATGCTGGTGGCAAGTTATCATGAACCTGTTGATGCAAGACACGCAATTTAGCCGTCAAATCATACAAATAGTCCACCAACACAGGATATTCGATGTCACTAAACTTCACTTGCCTCGGTACTCCCCACACATTCGCCGGACGGCCAAAAACAATTTCATAGGGACTAAGGCCAATCCGGGAATGTACTGTAGTTCTAGTTGAAAAAAGTGCCAACGGCAAAGCATCTGGCCATTGGAGACCAGAACTCGCCTGAATTTTGGCTAACTTTAGCTTCAAAGTGCCATTGTAACATTCCACTAGTCCAGCTGATTGGGGGTGATTTGCAGCATGGAACTTCTGTCGGATTCCCAAACCCTCACACACTCTCTTCATAACCTTCCCCGCGAATTCAATCCCATTATCACTCCACACCATCCTTGGCAACCCAAACCTAGGGAAATATTCTTTGAGCAAGACTTTAGCTGTGGACAAGGCCGTATTGTCTTTTAGGGGGTATGCCTCTACCCATCTAGAAAAGGCACAGACAACTACAAGGACGTATTTCAGGTTGTTATACCTCTACATGTGGATAAAATCCAATTGCAGAACCTCAAACGGATACGTCGGAGGCGCAAAGTGACCAGCTGGAGTTGGAGTTCCCTTGCCAGGATTATACATCAAACACACCATGCAATTCTTGACCACATTCTCCGCACATTTGGGAATTCCAGCATTCTGCCATACTGGAGCCAACAACTTACAAATCCCTTTCACACTAATGTGAGACAAACCATGTGCCATTGTAACCACCGCAAGCACATACGCATCTGGCAACATCCATCTTTGGTGTTCTGACAATTCAACCCAACAACCAGTCGAATCCAATCTACCCGTAGTTTCTCTCCAAACATTCTTCTCAGTTTCAGTAGCTTCAGCCTGTGTCGATTTCACACTCTCAATCGTATCTTCGCACATTCCAACATCACCAATCCATCTCGCAGGGCCTGCCACATACATTCGACTCCTCAGATTTCTTGCTGTGTCTTTCGCAACTTCATCCGCAAACGCATTACCACGGCCAACATCATCCGTAACCTTCCGATGAGCACTACACTTCACAATCGCAACTTGCTTCGGCAAAGTAAGTGATTCGAGAAGCTCATTCACCAACTGTCCATGCTGGATTTTAGTTCCATGGGAAGTAAGGAACCCACGCTCTCTCCACAAACGCCCAAAACTGTGAGCAACACCAAATGCATACTGACTATCGGTATAAACATTCACTCGTTTTCCTTCCGACAACACACACGCTCTAGTCAGTGCAATCAACTCTGCTGCTTGCACAGAATTCTGTGATATACATGCTGTCTCAACAACTGTATTTAAAGTTGTGATAGCATACGCTGCAGTCGTCTCACCATTCGGAAGCTTAAAACACGAACCATCAACCCACAGCGTACCATCCACATTCTCAAAAGGAGTGTCTTTTAGATCCACTCTAGCTTTTGTTTCTTCCTCTGTACGAAGAAAACAATCATGCTGTTCTTGAGCATCCGTCTCTGTAGAGATCGACAATAATGTCGCTGGGTTCAGTACATTGCACCGCTTGATGTGCACATGACTAGCCAAAAGCGTCAATTCATAGCCCGACAACCTCGCACTAGTAAGGTGTTGAGTCTTGGTTCGATTTAACAAAGTATCCACTGCATGTGGAACCATCACAACCAACGTATTATCCATCACCAGCCCAGCAGACTGTCGGATAGAAACGACAGCTGCGGCTGTAGCTCTCAAACAACTCGGCAATGCTCTAGCTACCAGATCTAAAGTCGACGAGAAATACGCACATGGACGCTGCTTGTCCCCAAAAGATTGTGTCAACACTGACAACCACATCCCTCTCTCTCGTGTACATACAACGTGAAAGGCTTGCTATAGTCTGGAGTACCCAACACAGGAGCCGAACACAATGCATCACGCAACTCAGAAAAACTTTTCTGACAATCGTCAGACCACGGAAGAGTATTCGGTGTATCTTTACAAGTCAAAGCCAACACAGGTTTTGCTAATAGAGAGAAATTTGGAATCCACTGTCTACAATACGACGTGATACCCAAAAAAGCACGCACTTTTCTCTGTGTGCTTGGTACAGTCATTTGCGCAATCGCTTGAATTCGTTCTGGGGTCAACCTTCTTCCCTCCTTTGACAAGAGATGACCTAAGTAGGTCACTTCTTGGCGACAATACTGCAACTTAGAAGGTGACACTTTATGATGCAAGTCCGACAAATGTCGCAACAAAGAAAGAGTAACTTCTTTACAAGTTTTCTCATCGTCAGCGGTCACTAACAGATCATCCACATACTGAATAGGAGCAGCACCAGCTGGCAACACAAGAGTATCAAGTTGAGTTTTCAAAGCCTGGCTATAAATAGAAGGACTTTCACAATAGCCTTGAGGAGCTCTCTTAAACCAGAAGCTTCGGCCTCGTAAAGAGAAGCCAAAAATATCTCTACTTTCCTCGGCAATTGGAATGCTGAAGAAAGCATTCTTCAGATCTATAACCGAAAACCAAGCAGCTGAAGCAGGAATCAAAGTCAACAAAGCAGTAATATCCGGAACAACTGGAAACTGTGGCACGACAATTTTGTTAACCTCTCTAAGATCGATCACAAACCTGTAAACAGGTGGCTGAGAAGAGTCAGTGCGCTTTAGGACAGGCAAAACCGGACTGTTACACACGTTACCTCTTTTTTCTTCAATCACATCTTTCTCAATCAAATCATAGATGATCGCTAAAAGCGCTCTTTCACCATCGCTAGAAATCCTATACTGGGGAATGCGCGGCAATTTAAAATTCGCTTTAAGCGTTACAACGTAAGGTGGAATCTCCAAAAGACCCACATCATTAGGACCAGTAGCCGAAAGAGTATCAGGGAGAGAACGCAATTCCGGTGGAAGCCGATCTTTAGACAAATACATCGGAGAGATCACTTTCTTACCCAATGTAAGCTGTACTCCCGCAGGAGAACAACGTAATGTTGCATGCAACCTTTTCAACAAATCCAAGCCTAACAAATTCTCACCACAACCTGTCGTTAAAATGAGAGGTGCTTCCAATTCACAAGGCCCTATGGAAAGAGACAAAGGACTAGAAACTGGATTACGAACTGGGGCGCCAGAGAATCCTATCGAAACATTTGTTAAGCCAGACAAAGGTGCGCCAGGGAGTTTAGAGTGCATGATAGAACTCTTCGCTGCACCAGTATCCAAAAGAAAAGGCTCTACCACACCCGATGTGGCTACTGCAACATAAGGCCCACTCTGATCTACTGGAACCAACACTACTCCCTCTCTTTGTCCATGGCTGTCCTAGCAATCATTATAGTCAGCATTCTCACTTTCGACATAATAGTCATAATAGTCATCAGCATAGTACTGAGTCGACCGACCAGATGTCATTTTCTGTTGATCAAAGCAATTCATAGAATGTTGTGGGGGAAAGGAACGTTCGTTCTGAGGAAACGTACCCCTTGACACTTGTTGAAAACCACCACGACCTCTCGGGGCCGGCATACCACTGGTACGTTGTCGCAACACAGGGCACTCATTTTTATAATGACCTTCCTCCTTACAATACGCACACTGATTCAAACCCAAGGGTGGTCTCGGAGGAAAATACCCAACGTTCTGTTGCGGTCTCTGGAATGGCGGAGGTTGCTGAAACTGTGGGCGTTGCTGTGATTCTTGCTGATTCGAGTGAGGCGGATACGCCTGCTGTAAAAGAACCTTCGTCTTTAGGTCTTTAGTATTTTTCTCTACTCTATCTTTCTCGTCCTTATCCCTATTCTCATAGTACTGTGCAGTTGCCAATATCTGGGCCGACGAAGAAACAGCCCAAGAACTTTCAGAATCTTTCAACTTATTACATAGTTCAGGCAGTAAGTTAAAGACGAACTTATCTACGAACAATCTTTGCCCACCTTCCGTACTCATATCCTGACCACTATGATCTATAAATGTCTCTTCAAACCTAGTGAAGAAATCAGATACACTTTCGTCTTTCTTTTGCTTGCATGCTGCTAACTTATCCCAATTTACTTGTAACGCTGGCATCATCGTTTTCATAAGATCTATAATTCTGCAGGTAGATCTGCCACTAAAGCCTCAGGTTTAGCACCACCGACCTGTCTGGCGTCTGCAGCAGCAATATTGAGCCATGTGTCACCTAATTCAACTGCATGATCCTCATGACGAATTTTTGCCCATAGAGGTTGAGGTACTACATTACCCAACAGCATATCTATGTCGGCTAAATTCATGATGCATGCGTCAACTGTCTGGGACAATTCTTTGTAATAGCCAGCTGGATTTTTACGGGGATCAGGTAAAGACTGTTAAAGGGCCAGAAATTCTACTCTCTTCCATGGCACATGTACCCATACTCTTTGAAAATGTGCTGGTATAGCTGGGGGAACATTATTCGGACCAGCAGCTACCGCATCACGCCACACTGGAGGAACTTCTCTCATCGGATACTGTCTCACTTTCCTCCTAACTGCGGAATCAGGCTCAAACAGTCGCTGAGAAGGGAAACCGCTCCTTAACGCAAGTACCATCGCAACTGCATTCTCAATTCCGGGACCCACTATCGTCCCTTTTGCAAACTCAGACTGGACATTTAGCAATTCTACAGGAACTGAACCCAAATCATTATCTTCCCATTCCTCACGAAGGAAAGTACACATAACATCAAAAACGTACCTTTGTTTCGGTGCCTCCCACTGTTGGAAGACATCCATAACTGATTCTAAGTTATACCTCGAAACATTCGAAACCCATCTGCGAGCCAAGAGATCTAACACTGCCCGTTCTTCGGGACGAGGAAGCTGACTACGCATTTGTTTACGTGCAGAAACAGGGGTCATACTCAATGACCCAAAGAAAGGAGACAAAAGACCAGTAACAGTATCAGTCATTCGTTGTCGAGCAGAAGGAGAAGCTGTCATAAGGACAGGAGACAAAGTATTTTGAGGTGATAGAAGCGTAGGGTTAGTAGCAAGAGAAGTTGAAGGTACAGGAGAATAAGGCAAAGTAGTTCCAGACAAAACTGATAGCAAAGTCGGCGGCCCCAAAGGAGGCTGCGCCGTAGGAGGAAGAACCAGCTGAGGAGGAGCCGATGGCGGAACAGCAACAAGAGGTTGTGCAACTGGAGGTTGCGGAGGTGCCGTAGCACTCTGTGCATAAGGGGGTGGCAATCTCAACAAATGTGACATCAAAGGATCCTTCTCAGGGTCCTTCGTTGCATTCTCAAGAAGAGATGGCAATGCTGGATAACATTTATCAATAGCCGTATTATGTTGCCTATATGACACCTCAATTGCTTTATCTTCTTCGTTTTCTTTAAACTGCCTAGCAGCTTGCATTATTGATACATCCTTTTCTCTTTTATCTCTTTTAGCTTGTTTAATTTCTCGTTGTCTGGCTTTTTTACGCCAATGGCGAAAGGAGTCAAACATTGCCGGCCGGGCTTTTTTCCTAAATAATTTAACTTCTAAATTATCTAGAATCCCTGTGTCATAGCTACCATGATGTGGCCATTTTAATACACCGTCTTTCCTAGTGTATCGGACCCATACTTCATTAAACATAATGGGGCCCACGCCGTGTTTAGAGTAGAGCTCATAAGTCGGAGTTCCAACTGGGGGTATCGGACATGAATCCTCCAATCGGGAATCCCTGTTACAACCACAACCAAACCAAGTACCAAATTTGCTACGATTAGGCATCTTCGCTCACTAATCGAGGTTCAAACTTCAAGGGATTATCTCCACCGATACACTCGTAAATATACAAGACCCTCGGCTTTGGAAATTTCAATTTTCAAATCAAAACTGAGGACCAAACAAACTAAGAACCAAAGAACCAAAAACTAAGGACTGGGAGCGACACACTTATACTTAACTGAGGTATCAGTCACGCCACCAGAAGACCCGTCTATCGTCTCGCTGTACAAAGCATCACAAATGGGTCCAACACAGGGCGACAGTCAGGGCAGCAGTCCTTCGTAGCCTTCAGGAAAGCGGGAAGCCTCGCAGAAAAGACCTTCAGTCCACATTCGACATGCCGGGGTCGATGAAGTGGTGGCCGTCCTCCAGAATTTCCTCGCGAAGCTCCTCATGATCTTCAGGTTTGGACCGGTACCGCTGAAGTCGCCCCCTGTTGGGCGCCAACTGAAGAACCAGTTTATTTAAGACCCGGCGGCGCCAGGGGCACGCCCAAAGTCTTCGGGTATCACCTGTCCTAGAATACAGAGACACAGGACTCTTCTTGGTGGCGTCAAAGATCAAATGTATTGGCTGCAGCCAGTAACAGAAGTCCTAGAAGTCATCACGGTATGAGTTCTCAGGAGACTGCTCAATTTTACAAAGCAAGTCATCCCTTTTTATGCCAAAAATCACAATCCAGACAAATACCTAACATTTACAAACTGTCCAATCACATGTGTCCACATCCAAAGTATTGCATGACGGTAAACCCACTTTTCAGTTACCCGGCCCATGATCAATCATTGGTCAAACCCAACATTCTTCTTAAGACAGGTCGAATTAACCCATAATAAAAAAGGGCACATCCCCATCGTAAACAGACCATAAAGAAAGGAGCAGACACAGGTGCGAGTAGGATAAGGCATATTTGTGTGCAATAAAGGTTTATGATGTCCTGTGCTCTGATCCTTAATCTTGATCAGCTAAAGGGCAGGAACTGGTTAACTAGGTCAGCTTCAGGCAACAGGGTCAGTTCACTCAGGTCAAACAGGAGTCAGCACGAACTGGAGGTACATGTACTTAAAGGACTTGTTCAGCCACAGTCATCGACCTATGTGAGGGCAACCACAAAATGGCTGCCATACACAAAATGGAACCCAAGGGTTCAGAACGAAATCCCTAAATACGTAGTGAATCCTTCGGTCTAACGTGATGAAAACACTCATACTTGTCGTACTAACTAGTTACGGTTCGCTAATATCAAATTCGTAACGAAACCATGACCTTTATGAAAGGGGTTCAGAATTCACGGAACCTCACCTTCTCTGGTGTATTTTTACAGCTGGGACTATCGGAACAGCCGGTTTCTTAATCGCGCCAGCAGGTTTCTGATTCAATCGCGGGTTCGCCCAGTCTTTCTTGCTAGTTTTCTCCTTTGCGGTGGAAGGGAGCTCTGTCGAGGGCTTTTCCCTCTCATGCCTCTGCGCCCGGAGGGACATCGTGAAGGCAGCTTTGTAGGTAGTAACAAATCGGCACAGATTGCTCAGGCTTACTTTCAAGTACAAGAGACCCATGGAAATGGCACGATGAGCAGTCCATGCGTACACAAGCCTTTCTGCCCCTTCACCAGGTTTTACTAGGCTTTCCAGTTTCTTATGGGACCACAGCATTCCAGATCAGTGCTCCGTCCACATCGTAGTCAGGAGAGGGACTTGATGCGACTGCCCTCTACGACCCAGGTGCGGCCATCTTGCCTCTTGAGCCAGAGGTTTCAAGTGCTTAGAACCAGCACTTTACTGTCGTCATGGGTACTTTTCTAAAAAACCTTTGTTCTCATTTTTAAATGATTAGATTTTACCATATGAATTAATGCATTGGTGGTACACAATGAAAAATTATTATAAGTTGCAGCTTAGTTGATGTGTCTTGGGTAAAGTGTGCTTTTGAACAATCAACAAACAGAATATAGCCCAGAAGTGTCTGACAGACATAATGGTATATTACTTTTGTAAATTGACCACCACAGAAGAAACAATTACAGCTGACAACATTGTCACCTATCTTTATTTTTTGCTATTTATTTTAATTCGTTTTTGATTTCAACAATTAGTTTCTCTGGAAAAACAGAAAGGGGACTGCAAAATGACTCCTTGACGGAATATAAAATTGGATATACTGTCAGTTATCATAGAGCTTTCCATGTTTACCCTTAGGTTTCTCCTCTGTTTCCACCACCAATCACCACCTGAAATCACATATATAGAAAACATTGACTAACACTTAAAAAACTGCATATGAATTCTATTGTTGCTGTCGTTCTTAGAAAAAACTCATACTTATTTGCAGAGAACATTTGACCAATGTTTTGCTATTTTTTGGCTATTTTTTCAGTTCCTCAACGAGTATGCACATAAACGGAGCACCTACAAAATACCCAACATGCACTTAAGGACTAACATACTGATCTAAAGCAGAACTTGCCCTGTCTTACCTTGTCTGAATATTAACTATGTATCATTTGAACATTTTGCATTTCAGTGATCTAAAATGTATAAGTATTTTCAGAATATAGTGATGAATTAAAAGTTAGCTGTAAATGTTGTTTGTTAAACACAGGAGAGACAAAGACACCATGCTCTCAGTTCTGGGATATTTGAGTGTATTTGTCAAGCATTAATGCCCATGACCAAAATACATTCACATAGGGGCACATGCATCAACCTATTTAGGAAGTGCAAACGGTGCGAATCGGTAAATTCGGCCGTTTGCGCTTCCTAAATACATTTTTGGGATGCATGAAACAATGTTTCAAAATTCGCTATTTTTTGCATTTCCTAAAAATGCGAATGCATTTAAGGAATCGCATTTGTGCGATTCCTTAAATGCAATGCATCAATTTTTAAAAAAAAGCGAATTTTGAAATAGGAAGTGCAAATTAACACGGGGTTGACCCTCGTGTTAATTTGCGAAAATCTTTAAAAAAGCAAAAAAATGCATTTTTTAAACTTTCATGTTACAGACACACATGTCCTTAGGACATGTGGGTGTGAAACATGCACTTTAAAATACATTTCATGGGTGCATGTAGAAATCGCTTAAAAAATAGCGATTTCTAAACATTCCTCAATTGCGACTCGCAAATTGCGAATTGCAATTAAGGAATACCTCGCCATTCATTCCTATGGGCCTAGAGGCCCATAGAATGAATGGGAAGAAATTCTCAGTTTGCGATTCTCAATTAGAGAATCGCAAATTGAGAATGCAATTTCAAGGGTGCCAGGGTGTCAAAAGGGCACCCTGTTGCACCACTGAAATTGATCTGTGCACCTATGTTGCGCACACACATGCCCTAAGGGCATGTGTGTGCGCAACATGAAACTTTGAAAAATGCACAAAAGTGCATTTTTCAAAGTTTTTGCAAATTTCCATGAAGTTCAACTTCATGGTAATTTGCTACTCCTATTAGCGAAATCGCTAATTTTTTGACTTTGAGTTCAAGTTCAAGTTCAGAAATTTGTATAGCGCACTACTCACCCAGAGGATCTCAAGGCGCTTGAGGGAGGGGGGGAGCTTTACTTATCGAATATCCAAGTTTTTAGTTGCTTCCTGAAGGAGAGATGGTTCTGTGTAAGGCGGATGTGGGTGGGGAGAGAGTTCCAGGTTTTGGCCGCTAAGTAGGAGAAGGATCTTCCCCCCATGGTGGATCTATGGATGCGCGGAATTGCGGCGAGGGCTTGATTGGACGATCTTAATTGGCGGGTGGGGGTGTAGAAGGACAGTCGCGTGTTGAGGCATTCGGGTCCTAGGTCGTAGAGGGCTTTGTGTGCGTGGGTAAGGAGACGGAACGTTATTCTCTTGTTGACGGGGAGCCAGTGGAGGTCTTTCAGGTGAGCGGAAATGTGAGCTTGACGGGGGATGTCCAGTATGAGTCTGGCTGAGGCGTTTTGGATGCGTTGGTGTTTTTTCTGTAGTTTGGCTCTGGTTCCGGCGTAAAGGGTGTTTCCGTAATCGAGTCGGCTTGTGACCAGTCCGTGGGTGACCGTCTTTCTTGTTTTGGTGGGGATCCAACGGAAGATTTTATTGAGCATGCGTAGGATGTTGAAGCATGATGATGAGACGGCGTTGACTTGTCTGGTCATCGAGAGGGAGGAGTCCAGGATGAAGGCCAGGTTACGTGCATGATCCGTAGGTATGGGTGCGGTTCCCAGGGCCGGAGGCCACCATGAGTCGTCCCAGGCAGAGGGGGATGAACCTAAGATGAGGACTTCCGTTTTGTCCGAGTTTAGTTTTAAACGGCTGTTCTTCATCCACTTGGCTACTTCTTTCATTCCTTCGTGTAAGTTGGTTTTAGCAGTATTTGGGTCTTTGGTGAGGGAGAGGATCAGTTGGGTGTCATCTGCGTAGGAGATGATGTTGAGGTTGTGTTGGCGCGCGACGGCTGCGAGGGGACTCATGTATACGTTGAAGAGGGTGGGACTGAGTGATGATCCTTGAGGTACGCCGCAGATGACTTCGGTGGCTTCTGATCTAAAAGGGGGGAGGCGGACTCTCTGGGTTCTTCCGGCGAGGAACGAGATGATCCAGTCCAATGCTTTTCCTTGTATTCCGACGTTGCTGAGGCGTTGTATGAGGGTGCTATGACAGACTGTGTCGAAGGCTGCGGAGAGGTCAAGTAGGATTAGGGCGGTTGTTTCTCCGTTGTCCAGTAGTGTTCGAATGTCGTCTGTTGCTGCGATGAGGGCGGTTTCGGTGCTGTGTTTGGCTCGGAAGCCGGACTGTGAGGGGTCGAGGGTTATGTTGGATTCGAGGAAGGCTGCGAGCTGACTGTTGACGGCTTTCTCAATGACTTTGGCAGGGAATGGGAGGAGCGAGATGGGGCGGTAGTTCTTAAGTTCAGTGGGGTCTGCTGTGGGCTTCTTCAGAAGGGCGCTGAGTTTGGCATGTTTCCAGCTTTCCGGGAAGGTAGCCTGAGTTGAAGGAGCAGTTGATGACGTCGCGGAGATGGGGTGCAATTATGGAGTCTGCTTTGTTGAAAATGTGGTGGGGACATGGGTCGGTTGGCGATCCTGAGTGGATGGAGTTCATCAGGCGGATGGTGTCTTCAGTGGTGATTGGGTTCCAGTCGCAAAGGTTGTTAGAGTGCGGTTTTGGTTCGGAGGTGGGTGGAGTGGACTGGTTTTCGGACTGGATTATAAAGCTGTTATGTATGTCGGCTATTTTGTTGTGAAAGAAAGAGGATAGAGCGTCGCAGAGGTCTTGGGAGGGAGTGATGTCGTTGGTGCCAGAGGTGGGGTTGGTGAATTCTTTGACTATGTTGAATAGTTCCTTGCTGTTTTGGGTGTTGTTGTCAAGGCGATCCTTGAATGCTGATTTCTTGGTGGATCGGATCAGTTGGTGGTGTTTGCGGATGGCGTTCTTGAAAGTGGTCAGGTTGTCAGTGGTTGGGTTTTTTCTCCAGGCTTTCTCGAGGGTGCGACAGAACTTCTTGGATTTCTTAAGGTCATCGTTGAACCAGGGGGCTTTTTTGCTACCTTGTTTGATTTGATGGTTTTTCAAGGGTGCTAGTTCGTCGGCGCTGTGGGTGATCCATTGTGTGAGGTTGGTGGCTGCTTGGTTAGGGTCCGATGATCTAGCAGGAGGGTTCTGGTGAAGCGATGTGAAGAGCTGGTCGGTGGTAATTTTGTTCCAATTTCTTCGGGGAATTGGTTGTGGGTGGTTGTGGGTCGTAGTTTTTTTGTAGTTGAAGTGAACGCAGTTGTGGTCCGTCCAATGGAGAGCTGTGGTGTGATCGAAGGAGATGTGTTTGCTGGAGGTGAAGATTGGGTCGAGCGTGTGTCCGGCATAGTGGGTGGGGGTATCAACTAGTTGTTCGAGTCCGAGGTTGGCCAGTTTGTCCAGAAGGGTGGTGGTGTTGCTGTCGTTTTTCTTTTCCAGGTGGAAGTTGAGGTCTCCCAGTAGAATGTAGTCCTCGGAAGGGAGGGCGTGTGGGCTGATGAAGTCAGTGATGTCTTCGCTGAATTGTGTGCGGGGACCTGGTGGTCTGTAGATGAGGGTGCCTCTGAGTGTGGTCTTGGGGTCAGTGTGGATCTGGAAGTGAAGGTGTTCGGCGTTAGCGAGGTTGTCGTCGGAACTGGTAGTGATGCGGATGGTGTTCTTATGGACGATGGCGATGCCTCCTCCTATTTGGTTGGTGCGGTCCTTTCGGATGATCTTGTAGGTGTCCGGAATGGCTATGGCGATGTCGGGCGCTGATGAAGCGTTCATCCAGGTTTCTGTAAGGAACGCGACGTCCGGCGATGTAGTGTCGAGTAGGTTCCAGAGTCCAATGGCGTGTCTGTGGACCGAGCGGGTGTTGAGTAGGATGCATTTGAGGTGGTTAGTGTCGGAGCTCTGTTCGGAGTTCGTGGGTTTGGTGTGGGGTCTGATGCAGTCGAACTTGCATGAGTGGCATGTGAAGGGTCCATGGGTTTGTCCTGGGGCAGCTAGGCTGCAGTTTTGGAGTCTGCCGGGATTAAGTGTTGATAGGGTAGCGGCATTGCATTTAAGGAATCTCAATTTGGGATTCCTTAGATGCAATCACAATTTAAGGAATCTCAATTTAGAGATTCCTTAAATTGCTATTTTTGCATTTGGAATGATGCATCCCAAATGCAAAAATACCGGTCGCAAAGGGGCTGATTCTGAGAATCTGCCCGTTTGCGACGGGTTTTTGGATTGATGCATGTGGCTGTTTGAGTGAAAGCATTTTTTTGATTGGTTATGGCAAGTATTGTAACTCACACAGCTCTTCTGTTCAATTTCACAACCACTGCATGTTGACTGACTCTCCTGACAGTCTTCAGCCATCAATAGGATACCACTTGGTCAAAATCACTCAAAAGGATTTTGTCAACCTTGTTCTAATCCCTTATGTATGGAGTTTGCCTCAACTCTCATTAATCAAGTGGTAGAATAGGAGATTGACTAGCTCAGTCGATGGGTTTAAGAGCCAGGGGTCCCTAAATGATGAGTCAAGAGGATGCAGGGTAGTGATTTAAAGAAGTACTACCCTGAGCTGTTTGAAGTGGGAAACTCTTCAAAGCAACCTGACCGAACTATCAGCACTTCACAACATACCCTTCTCTCAAAATCTCTATTCATGAGCTGTTAAGAACAGGTCATGCTGCAGTACAGGCGCAATAGCGTGTGGGTGTATGGGAGGTGCGGCAGAGGCCCTGTAGCCAAACCCTGCTGCACACTACCCCAAACAGTAGGGGTTGGCTACACATAGGTTTGCGTGCCACTTCTGGGTCTGTGTCAGGCCTAGCTGCCAACCCCTGCTGCACATGGCAGAACTTTATTTTGACTATTACCAATTCTCCGGCTGTTGTGCTGCAATTGTAGTAATGACTGCAATACCTAGACTGGTACTAGCATGCATTTTTTTGTTATTTTGTAGTTGACAGACTTCTCATAATTTTAATCTCAGAGTCCATTATCCTCAATTTCAACCTCAGTTCTGCGTGGGAAACAGGGATCTATATCACCAATAGCAATCCATAGACAGCCATCATTCATTGGCTTCTATACCAATGAACATGCCTCAAGCCCTATTACTATGTTCAGGCACCTAGACAATCCATCCCTTCCCCGGGATAGGCCTGTTTATTGGGTCTCACAGTAACTGTGTATGTAATTAATAACTTTTCTGCCTGCACTAACCTACGCTAATTTCCCATAGCTAGTAAATATGGAAGTGATTGTTCATACTTCTTGGTTTATGCATTGCCATGATTGCTCCCGTCCCTCTGTTTTCAGGTGCTTTACTAGCTTTATGCCTCAATAGCACGATCTGAGGCCTGAGAAGAGACCCACTCACTTCTTACTTAGGCTGCATGATGGTGATGTACACTGAGAAAATCACCTAGACACTTAGAATAAGCCTTTTTCTTTGTACTCCCGACTCAGGTCACTCCCTTCCTCACACCCAAAAAGGCTGGTGAGCAGCAGCTCTGTTCAGGTTTGGTTTGGACTGTGGAGCAATCAGGCAAAGCCAGAATGTCTGGGTTGGTAGGAAAGTGTGAGGGTCGCTTTCCTGGCTCTTTGTGGGCCTGTTTTAGGGTCTGGTGGACCAGGTTTTACTGTTGATTTCTCTGCTATTACCACAAACATTGCTTGCGGCAAGAGGAAATACCCACAGTCTCCTATATTTTGCAAAACGCCCATAAAGCATGTTCATGAGTTCAAAACTGTCCTGATATGCAAAGATGGGCCACTTTTTTTTAGCTATCTTATTCCCTAATTTTGGGGCACTTTAATCCTGTTGCCTGGACCTCTTTTCTATCCCATTCCCGGCCGTACATCTATTCCCTTACATATTTTACAGCTAGTGACCTAAGTCAAATTCAGGCTTATGTATGACAACGCTCTACATACAGTCCTAAATATCAACAAGGGATAAGACATAGACATCTGTCAACTACTATAAGTGCTAAAGAAAGATATATCTAAATAAATAGGTAAGTTCTTCTAAATGTATCTAGTTTATGCCCAAAATAAAAATACATTACAGATAGTCTCACTAAACTCAATACATAAAAGTGCTTTCAAATCACTTTTTCAACTCGTTTGCAGTTCTTTCGTCTCTGTCATCTCCATCTCCAAACAAATCAATGTTTTGAAAATGATTGCAGTTTTACAAATGTGTTTAAATTTTTCTTTTACTGCGTTTTATCACTGAGTGTAAAGATAATTGGTGATCTGCTGTGGGTTAACCTTCAGCAGAATGAATGCTGGGGAACATGGTGTAAAATATAAGTTTCCATGTTTCTAGTAAGGTGTGATATCAAAATCTCTATGATGATGTGTATCTTGTATCTTGGCCTTTCCTTCTCTTAGGCTAGATCCAGGTTTGGCCGGTTGCGGCACCTCTTAGCCAGTGATCCAGGGATACCTAGCGGTCTGCGATGCCTACTCGGGGGGGGGGGGGGGCGGGGGGGATGGAGGGGTCCGCGAATGCTTAGAAAATGAAATAATTTTAACAGACTAATAAGGTGCATTTACATAAAGAAACAAAATGTTCAAAGGAAAATGTTAAAACGTTCTGTAAATGTGAAGTCATTTGAAATTGGACACAGAAAATCACGTGGGTATCCTCAGATTGATTCTTGAGACCAGAGCAATGCATCAAACAGAATATAGTATGACCAAATTGAGGGCTCTATTGAGTTTTGAAAAGCTCCTTCATCCCCAATAAAATTAAAATTGGTATTTTTTATATTTGTTTGTGAAATAAATAAAATGTTTCAAAATGTGTGCATTCGTTCTTGTTTATGTATTTTTGTGTATTGTTTTGGGGTTCAAATCATCAAATGTGCCTTGACAATTGTCCCCAGATTCGAATGATGACTTAGTGGGTGTCCCTATGTTCCAATTATGATTCTGCGGGTGTCCCGGGATACCAGTAATAATTAAGTGGGGGTCCACAGAAGTCAAAACATTAAGAACCACTGACCTGTTTAATTGATTCTCCTCTATTGTGGTTCACACAGTAAGTGCTAGGGTGTGCTGGTTTTGGCGGTGCTAGTGAATCCAGGGACATATTAGCAAAGGGAGCGATAGGCAATTATTGCCGATTTAGTGCCCGTTTTCGGCCGCTAAGCGGCGATAATTCTATCGCCCTATTAGCAAGCTGTCGCTAACTGATGTTAGCAACAGCTTTTAGGCGATAGCAAGCGGTTTGGGACCGGCTTTGCATGTCAGTGATGTTAATCGCTAATGACATGCAAAGTGGGCGTACCCAACCAGTTAGCGACTGAAAGCAGTCGCTAACGTCGCTATCTCCTATTAGCAAGGCAGGCGTAGCAATGGAAATATTTGCGCTAAGCGCGAATATCTCCAATGACTAACGCCTGCCCAGACCAGTTCTTAGCCATGTTATCCAATGGGAGGTGGATAACATGGCTAAGAGCATTTTGTCGCTGATGCGTGAATATCGCTGTATTCTCAGCGATATTCACACATTTCACCGCTATCTCTGGATATTTTAGCACAATGGAGAAATACGTTACTAATAGCATGTTTTCTCCGCTAACATATCCAGCGATAGGCAGCGATAAAAAAATGCGGTAAGCGCATTTTGCGATAAATATCGCTATTCCTTGGTAATATGCCCCCCCAGTTTCCATAGGCATACATTTGTGTTTCCAATGCCCCTAGTAAATCCGGACATTGACCTGCACCACATGTTTCCATTAAGCATGATGACTCAGATGTTTAGCAGTTGTGACTTGATGTTTAATGGCTTGATCCACTGGGTGGGCGTTTTACAGTTATTAATCTTTATAAATACATGCTGTACTGTGTGTGTGTGTGTGTGCTGAGGTCTATATGTGGTGCTATGTCAAAACCTGTGGTGTTCATTCAGTTATTTAGAGGGTAAGTTTGTGGGTTAATTTTTTACACTCATTCTGACGGGTTTTGTTGCAGAGGGATATATTAGAATGCACTTTTTAAACACCTTGACGTCCTGCTCTTTGCTGGAATGACAACCATTGTTCTAGACATCCTTTAGTGGTGTCAAAGATCATGTTGGCGATTGTATCTCCCCATTTGACGCAATTTCATATCTCTTTCGAGCTGGGAATATAGAGATAAAGCGGACTATTGTTCTTCAAATTTGATTTCCGAACATTGGAAAAAGAATTACTCTTTCATGTGATACCTTCTGAAGTGCTAGTGAATCTCTGCAACATCCTGTCCAAGGAAAAGTACAGGCTGAAATACCGTCTCTGCTATGTGCCTACTACTTGGAAATAAATCGTCTCTAGCAGATCCCTTCATCCCATCCTTCTAGCCTGGCGTTCAGTGTCTAGACAATTCAGGAGAGAGAGACAAATATTGGTAAAGTTAAAGCAGTTGTAAACCAGATTGAAATAATGTTAAGATTTATCGTTGTCTGACTCCTTCTTCTATTATGCCTAATAATCCCCTGTGTTTTTTCTGTTTTTGATGCAGTTTTAATGTTCCCAGGGCTCAAAGTACATTCAAAATGAAGCGCTCCGAGGTTAGTAATATTCAAAATAAATGTCAGATTGTTGGATAAGAGTTCTTTACATGTCAGGTTCACTCTTGCTCGTTTCTTAATGTGTTAAATGAATAGCTCACCAGGGAGCATATTTACAAGTGCATTGCAACACCGGATCGTCACTTTTTACGATGCTCCAGTGGTGCAATGCCTTGCTTCATATTTACAAAGAGGTGCTAGGCCACCTCGTGTGCATCAAAGGGGCGTGCAATGGGTGTTCCTGTGGGCATTCAACCGCAACACCTGTTGCTTTTTAACGCTGCCCCAGATTTACAAAGATCTGTACATATGAGGCAGGGGCAAAAACTAATGCCATTAAAAAGCAGGCATTAAAGTGGTGCAGCGAGGAGAAATACTTTTAGTTCTCCTTGTTTTTTTCTCTTTCTATATGCAGGACACATAGAAAGATCAAATCGCCTTTAATACTTTTTTATGTGCAGGAAGGTCTCCATTCCTGCACATAAACAATCATCTCTGGAACGCAGGTGCCCTTGCATCATGGTGCAAGGGTGTCTGTGTTGGTGCTAAGTAACTTTTTTAGTGGTGGTGCAAGGGAAAACACAGGGGTGGGCCATATTCTTGTAAATACAGTGTATCCCTGCATTTTTTAAATGATGCAGCATGGCGAGGCTGAATTTCTTGAAGCCCCATGCTGTGTCTTTTCTTTGTAAATATGCCCCTATGTGTGCTTCATTCTGCAGCACACATAGAAGGAGCAATTTCCCTTAAGGTTACCCTTCCGGCACATAAACAATCATCCCTGCAACACAGACATCCTTGCACCATTACGCAAGGGTGTGTGCATTGGTGCTAGGCAGCTTGTTTAGTACCGGCGTAAGGGAAAACACAGGAGTGCACAGTTTTCTTGTGCATACGGCTTATCCTTGTGTTTTTTAAATGACTCAGCACTGCTAAATTGCTTAGAGCGCTCCGCTGCGTCATTTAATTGTAAAATGCCCCTTAGGTTTCTGGCATTACTACATCTGGGGCAGCTGTTTGTGAATCTGTCACTCTTTCAAAGGACAATTTTAGACTGACTGCAATCAATGACTACATTATTCTGAAGATGTTCTCTTTCCATTTTCTCACTGTGTACCTCACTTTAGAGACCAATGAGGCACCTCATCTGTGAAAGTCTCCCTCTGCATACTACTGCCCCCTCCCACCCCCCAGATGACCTAAGTGAATATGATATGGCTGTGACGGTCAGTGGGGGGACAGTCTAGTGAGAGTATGTATGAGTCTGTCTCAGGGACCTCAAATAATGCACTTCAAATGGATGACAAAATATTCTCCTGGTACCTTATACTCAAGGGATGAAAACTGTAGGCACCAATGTACCATGGTCTCTTAGCAGAAAATCCTGAGAGGTGCAATTGAAGATAACCATAGTTTGAGGTATGTCCCCTGATTTTGCAACAGTTCCCAAAGCCTGTTTTCCCCTGTTTAATTTGAGTGGACCTCACAACAGTGTGCCGTTTGATCCAGTGTAAGTACAACATAGCACTATGTCAAAGAAAATTATGTCTTAGGGCCTGATGCACAAAGCCATTTTGGTATTGCAAACCCTACAATACGCGAAATCAGAGTGCTTCAAATTAAAAATGCATTTCGGAGAGTTTTTAAACACACTTTGCGAGGTGGAAAACCATTCCAAATTGCAAAATGTGTTTAGTGACTCATACAGAATTGCAATTAGGAAGGGGCATGTATGAGGCTTGCCCTCCTAACTGAGAGTCTGTATGGCATGTATAAACTATTTCAGACCGCAATTGAGGTTGCAAGCCATTGATAAGTAACCAACACCTCAAAAGAGGTGGTAACTAATTCGCAAATAGGATGGTGCCCTTTGTGGGACACCTTCCGTTTGTGAATAGTGACCGGTGACCTTGGGGTGTAGGTAGTGGTCCATGTGGCAGCTTGTTACTGCCTCCTAAATTATTCCACGTGGGAAACTTTTTTTCTTCATCAAACAAGCAGCTCTAGTATTGTATAGGAGTGTACGATAAAGACTTTCTTCACCAGGAAATATGTTTTCCAAGTAGATAACACAGAAAATAATGAATGTGGAGACACACATTTCCACTTAAGCACTCTGGATTGATTGCCCACAAGCAGGAGCGGCCGGCTCAGGTAAGCACAGTGGAGCGTGGCGAGTCGCGGAAGAGGGGAAGCAGACAGATGACGGAATAGATATTATTTATTGAATTAATTATATCTATTCTGTTGTCTGCCTACTTCCCCCTCCCACCCGCACCCGCCCCATCCCATTATATTTACCTGTGCCAGCTGTCGCTGCCCGCAAGTGAACTTGTATACAGTTACTCCCTCCCTCCTGCAAACCAGCAAAAAATGTGGAAATGTGCAGGTATAGCATATGTAATTCGACATTTCTAAATTTTCGAATTTCTATGGGGATCGAATCATAACTCTTTAACTTAAATCGTAATGTGGTTGTACCGTACAAAGCTGGACAGGCCTTCCATTCTACTGGGTTTTTTCTAGGTGTCCTGCAGCCCTTGAAGGTCAGTTTGGAAAGCCCAGGACCACTCCAGTGCCTCTGCCACTTTCCCCAGTGCCTGGAGGTTAATTGCAGTACTAAAAGAGAGTCATCAAGGCAGAGCTATCAGGGCCGGAAACCCAAAGGAGCCCTGGAAATTCTGTAGGACCAGCCACCTTTCCCCAGGGCCGGGGCAGGAGAGTGCAAGTATAAAGGGCTGCAGCTTTTGTTACTGGAGCTGATATTGTTGCACCGCTGAAAAACTGCCTCCCAGTAACAAACAAATGGCCCCAACTGCTGCAAAACCATCCCCCACCCTTCCAACCTGCCGGGAAAACGCCCAATGCCTGCTACGGCCAGTGGATGGGCCCTTAGAGTATTAGAGAGTGAACGAAGGGAAAAGTAGAGAGAAAGTGATCAGAGGGGAGGAGAGAAGTAGAGAGAAGGGAGAGATAAAAATTGAGAGCTAGTGTACGAATAGGCAGACCTATAAGAATATCTATATATTTTAAACCATAAATACCAGATTTAAACGTATACATAAATCTTTTTTTAAAGTGTACATGCACAATCATATGCTGTGCATTTGTGATTTGAGTGTTACAGTGCTCATGTAGGAAAGAGCCAACTTTTGAGTAGTCTTCTCAAGATAAGATTATTATCCATGAATCTTATGTGTTGGGATAGTGAATTGCATAGTTTGGCTGCTTGAAAACAGAAATATGTACCATCCATGATTGTATTTGTTTGCTGGGGTTCTGAGGCAAGGTGCCAATCTGGAGCAGACGTTCCTTTGTTGTATGAACTTGATGAGTTTATTCCTGATGAAATGTTGCCCTATTCTATGTATTGTTTAGTAAGTGATACAAAGCAGCTTGAAGGTGGATTTTCCGGCAACCGATAACCAATGTAGCGCCCTCAAAGCAGGGGAGGAGTGGGCTTTTGTCTTTACATGTAGGAGTAGTCTGGCAGCAGAGTTCTGAATTTACTATAGTCATTTCATAGTTAGTAAAGATGATCTGTGATAGAGACCAATGGTGTTATCAGTTTTAGACGATACAAGAGAGATAGTAGCTTGGACTATGTGTGGGAAGGCTCGGTGGTGAAAGATGCGTCGCAGAGTTTTTATAGTAATGAACCTTGATTTTGCAAACTTATCAACTTGGGCATTCATTGATAACTTGGAATCCATGATACTTTAAATGGTTCTTATTCCATTGACTACTTTAGGAGGTGGTCCCAAATCCCATGGCACATAGTGGGTCATATTTTTTCCAGTCGCCACATGCAAGCATTTCAGTCTTGGATGCATTCAATTTGGGATGGCTCCATGTTATTCACTGCTCTGTAGCTTGGACACAACTGAAGATTTTCGAGATTTCAATGTCTTTGGGGCTTTTCCCAAACCTGTATTGGATCCATATCAGACAGAGGATTATGTGCAAAGCACTCTGTATCACCTACATGGCACTCCATTGCTTAGGCACCAACTTTCTTCAACAAAGTTATAACTGGTACACCCCAAGCAGAACCTTACATTTTGCCATGGGCAAACATATTGTTATCCCCAAATTCAGCTGACCCACCTGTGGAGGCAGAAGTTTCTTTTTGGGAATGACAAAAACATTGAAAGACTTACCACTGCCATCAAAATTGCACCTAGTCTCATGACCTTTAGGAAGTTTTTGAAGACCTGGCTTTTCACTCCACTTCCCTGCTATTGTTCTACATTATCAATGCCAGCGCCAAGAGACCCTAGGGTAATTGAGCGCTTTAGAAGTATATTAACATTGCAGAAAATGTTTAGTTTAAGAAGTATTTGTGTATCATCTGTGTAGCTGTAGCATGTGAGCTTAAATTCATTGATCATTACTGGTAATGGCTTCATGTAGATGTTGAAAAGCATTGATGAGATAATAGAGCCTTGAGGGCTCCCCTGCTTTTGTGAAGTACAGTTTGGATGAGAAAGGGGGAGTATGGATGACATTTATTCCAATTTGAAGGTATGATGTGAAACAGTTGAGAGCAGTCCCGTCTGTGCCGGCTTCATAGAGCCTTTGGATTAGAGTGTCATGATAAACTGTGTAAAAGGCTAGGGCCCACGGTATTTCAGGTGGGTCCACTGCAACTAGCAAAACCTACAGGCCACTTTAAGTTGCTGGTTTACACCTGGGATTTATCATTTTAAAATTATATTATATAGATAAATGCTTCACAAATGTGTTTTGCTTATAAATACACACATAGAGCCACCATATGGTGGATTCTCATAAATTAGCGATGGTGTGCCAAGCACCAGCCATCATGGGCAAAAATTAAGAACTGTAAACAAGGGCCAGAGGATTCCAGGGTTACTGAGATGCTGGAACTGGCCACAGGTATGCTATTGATGGTCAACATATGCAAAGAGGAGCCACTGTATTCCATGGATGAAATTATAATTATAACAACATAAGCATGTCTGCGATGGCTTCCAGTGGAATCAATGTTACTAGAAACTATTACGTGAATGACTACCTCTATGCCAGCTGGAGGGACAAATTATGTTGTTGTAGAGCTGGGGTATAGTCTACGCACACAAAAACACACACATACACACACACACACACACACACATTCAAGTATGCTCAAATATAAACAATCACACAGACAACCACACCAAAACATATCTTCCACCTCCTGGTCAGTTGCACTGCAGCAGGCCCAACTGTGATAGTCTGCTGGTAGTGCCATAAGAAGCCTGCATATGGCTGGGTGCAGACCCTTCTTCTGTAAGTGTTTTCTATCTCACTCTATTCAGGCTTCTGAAAGGGCACAGGGCTATACATTGACAGCGCCCCAGGCAGGTTCCTTCAGCCAAAATGCTGCCCTCCAAGGGGCATATCCATACTAATATTATAAAGAGAGAGCCCAAACCTTTGAGGCGGTTAATCTCAGTAACCACAGCACCAATCACAACACCCAATACAGCGTTGGAAAGGGCAGTTGCAGTAAAAGGACATAGGCTATGCAGACGGCCACCATATACATTTAAAAGGTAAAAGAACTGTGCCAGGAAAGTAGTCCCTTGTGGGCATGTCTGCGTTCTGCTGTGGGCATGTGCTGGGGGCGTGACAAACGCTGGGGCGTGTGGTACGTTCCGCTGTTCATGCCATATGAGTCGTAATTGCGCAGCATCAAGGGGCGGGCTGGGTGCGTGACACGCTGGGGCCGTGACAAACGCTGTGGGCGTGTGTCCGCACTCTGGGCATGTGTCCGCCCTTCATGCCAAGTGAAGCGCCAATTACGCAATTGCGCCACATCAAGGGGCATGCTGGGGGTGTGACAAACGCTGGGGGCATGTGCTACGTTCCGCACTTCATGCCATCTGGGTCGGACATTATTCAGACCGTCTGCGGTGGCCGTGTGCTGGGGCATCACAAAGGCGTTCACCTCGAAGCGTGGTAAGTAACCATTCACAAGACTCCCTTGGGGGACTGCCCGTTGTCTCACACATACTGGGGGTGCCGAATGCAGTGTGTGCCTTGGCCGGTACACAGTCAAAATATCGAGTGTTTTATGTCGACTTGCAGTAATATCGAGTTCCAAATATCAAAGGCAAGAAATATCGATGTTGTAAATATCGTAGTAAAAAAATTCGTTTTGATCTATTGTTTTTAATAAGGAGTCAAATAATGTTGAGATAAGAAATATCAATATATAAAATGTCAAAATATCGTTGTTTTATATTTTATAAAGTAGAAATTTGTAATTGTTTAGAAATAATTATTTATAGTGAATTAAAAAAGTTTAGTAATGTATTATACATTTTTAGGAGCGGGATGTTGGGTTTATAGGGGATAAGGGTGGGGAGTGTTTTAAAAATATTTAAATTAAATAGAAAATTTGTAAAAAAATTATTACATTGAATTCTGAATTTGAAATTTCAAATTTCAAAATAAATATTCAATTTTAGGAGAGGGATGTTGGGTTTATAGGGGATAAGGGTGGTGAGTGTTTTAAAAATATTTACATAAAATTGAAAATTTGTAAGAAATTAATACATTGAATTATGAATTTGAAATTTCAAATTTCAAAATAAATATTCAATTGTAGGAGCGGGATGTTGGGTTTATAGGGGAGAAGGGTGGGGAGTGTTTTAAAAATATTTACATTAAATTGCAAATTTGTATGAATTAGGAATTTGAAATTTCAAATTTCAAATTACATTTTCAATTTTAGGAGCGGGATGTTTGGTTTATAGGGGATAACGGTGGCGAGTGTTTTTAAAATATTTAAATAAAATAGAAAATTTGTACAAAATTATTAATTTTATTGAGGAATTTCAAATTTCAAATTTCAAATAAAATTATCAATTTTAGGAGTGGGATGTTGAGTTTATAGGGGATAAGGGTGGGGAGTGTTTTAAAAATATTTAAATTAAATTGAAAATGTGTAAAAAAAAATTAAATAGAATTAGGAATTTGAAATTTCAAATTTCAAAATATTTTTTCAATTTTAGGAGCGGGATGTTGGGTTTATAGGGGATAAGTGTGGGGAGTGTTTTAAAAATATATATTTTCAAATACATTTTTTTCAAAATCAATTAAATTTAAATAGGAATTTGAAATTTCAAATTTATACTTAAATTTTATATTTTAGGAGTGAGATGTTGGGTTTATAGGGGATAATGGGGTGGATGCTTTCAAAAAATTTCTAATTGAAATCAATTTTAAAAATATTTAAACATAAATATGTTTCATTTTATTATGTTAAATTTTATTTAAAATGTTATGTGTAATGTTAGTGTTATAGGGTATAAGGGTGGTGAGCGTATAGATAAATATTTAGGGGCTCATTAGAATGGCGGGCGGGCATCCTATCGGACGTCGGGACCACCCGCCCTAAGGGCGGGGGTCCCGCACGCACCATTAGGATGTGCCCGCCACAGTGGCGGGCACATCCTGTATTGATAGTATTGTGGCAGGCGGAGCTCTCTGCTCCGCCCGTCACAATACCAAAAATGCTTTGCATCATTTACATAAACAAAGCGGCAGGCACCGCGCGGTGCCTGCCGCTTTGATTATGCAAATGTAGGGGGGTACCACAGGTACCCCCCGGGTGCCACCCCCCTTGGGCCCTCACTCTGGGGGCCCACAGAGGGCCCCCAGAGTGAACACCGCATGCCTTTCCGTGGCGGCATTGCCGTCACGGAAAGGCATTGCACTATTGCCAATGTAATATGGCTGGCGGTGTCTCAGCCACCATATTAATCATTTTCCGCCCCTGCCGCAATGCGACCGGGGCGGAAAAGTGGCGGGCTGTCTTTTGCTCTGCCGTGGCCCCCCCCGCCATTCTAATATGGCGGGGGCGAATACAGGGAAGGATGGCGGGCGGATTGCCCCCGCCAGGCTGGAGGTGGCTACCGCCAGCCTGGCGGGGGCAATCTGCCCGCCATCCTAATGGACCCCTAAATGTTTAAAATGTGAGCAATATATTAATTATTAAATGTATAAGTATATATTATAATTTTTAATATATTTTAATTAGTTCAATGGAATGATTGTGTGTAAATATTTATTACAATATAACAATTTTCAATAAATAAATTGTTAAAGTATTAATATTTTATTATATAAACTATTAATATATGTTCAAAAAAATTATTCAATAGATGTATTATTTGTTTTTAAAAATTAAATAGGTTCAGTGTCCAGTATCTCCTCAAATTAAATGGATATAGGAGTTTCATTAGTAAATTAAATAGGTCCAGTGTCCAGCACCTTCCCCAATTAAATGTAGATTGGAGTTGGAATAGTAAATTAAATAGGTCCAGTGTCCAGCACCTACTTCCATTAAATGTAGATTGGAGTTGGAATAGTAAAATAAATAGGTCCAGTGTCCAGCAACTACCCCAAATAAATGTAGATTGGAGTTGGAATAGTAAATAAAATAGGTCCAGTGTCCAGCACCTACTTCAATTAAATGTATATTGGAGTTGGAATAGGAAATTAAATAGGTTCAGTGTCCAGCACCTACCCCAATTAAATGTGTATTGGAGTTGGAATAGGAAATTAAATAGGTTCAGTGTCCAGCACCTACTTTAATTACATGTATATTGTAGTCGGATTAGTAAATTAAATAGGTCCAGTGTTCAACAACTACCCCAATTAAATTTAGTTTGGAGTTGGAATAGTAAATTAAATAGGTTCAGTGTCCTGAACCTACTTAAATTAAATATAAATTGGAGTTGGAATAGTAAATTAAATAGGTCCAGTGTCCTGCAACTACCCCAATTAAATGTGGATTGGAGTTGGAATATTAAATTAAATAGGTTCAGTGTCCAGCACCTACTTCAATTAAATGTATATTGGAGTTGGAATAGTAAATTAAATAGGTTCACTGTCCAGCACCTACCTCCATCAAATGTAGGTTGGAGGTGGAATATTAAATTAAATAGGTCTAGTGTCCAGCACCTACCCCAATTAAATGTAAATTGGAGTTTGAATAGTAAATTAAATAGGTTCAGTGTCCAGCACCTACCCCAATTAAATGTAAATTGGAGTTGGAATAGTAAATTTAATAGGTTCAGTGTCCAGCACCTACCTCAATTAAATGTAGATTGGAGTTGGAATAGTAAATTAAATAGGTCTAATGTTCAGCACCTACCCCAATTAAATGTAAATTGGAGTTGGAATAGTAAATTAAATAGGTTCAGTGTCCAGCACCTACCTCAATTAAATGTACATTGGAGTTGGAATAGTAAATTAAATAGGTTCAGTGTCCAGCATCTACCTCAATTAAATGTATATTGGAGTTGGAATAGTAAATTAAATAAGTTCAGTGTCCAGCATATACCCCAATTAAATGTAGATTGCAGTTTGAATAGTAAATTAAATAGGTCCAGTGTCCAGCAACTATAAAGTTTTTACAAAACATTTTTTTATAGATTGGTAGTAATATTTTATAATATGTAGTAGACAAGAACGACACAGTTTTTGAAAAATATTTTTCTTTATTTGTTTATATAGTACATAAATCAAATTATAATTTTTTTTATAAATGAATGTATACAATTTTAACAAATAAATATAAGTACAATTTAAATAAAGTATTTAGTTGTATATTTGTTGAGTAAAGTATATTTTAGGAATAGTAAATTAAATAGGTTCAGTGTCCAGCATCTACCCCAATTAAATGTACATTGGAGTTGGAATATTAAATTTAATGGGTTCAGTGTCCAGCACCTACCCCAATTAAATATACATTGGAGTTGGAATAGTAAATTAAATAGGTTCACTGTCCAGCACCTACCTCCATCAAATGTAGGTTGGAGTTGGAATATTAAATTAAATAGGTCTAGTGTCTAGCACCTACCCCAATTAAATGTAAATTGGAGTTGGAATAGTAAATTAAATAGGTTCACTGTCCAGCACCTACCTCCATCAAATGTAGGTTGGAGTTGGAATATTAAATTAAATAGGTTCAGTGTCCAGCACCTACCCCAATTAAATGTAAATTGGAGTTGGAATAGTAAATTAAATAGGTTCAGTGTCCAGCACCTACCTCAATTAAATGTATATTGGAGTTGGAATAGTAAATTAAATAGGTCTAGTGTCCAGACCCTGCACCTACTTCAATTAAATGTAGATTGGAGTTGGAATAGTACATTAAATATGTCCAGTGTCCAGCAACTACCCCAATTAAATGTGGATTGGAGTTGGAATATTACATTAAATAGGTTCAGTGTCCAGCACCTACTTCAAAAAAATGTATATTGGAGTAGGAATAGTAAATTAAATAGGTTCAGTGTCCAGCATCTACCCCAATTAAATTTATCTTGGATTTGGAATAGTAAATTAAATATGTTCAGTGTCCAGCACTTACCCCAAATAAATGTAAATTGGAGTTGGAATAGTAAATTAAATAGGTTCAGTGTCCAGCACCTACCCCAATTAAATGTAAATTGGAGTTGGAATAGTAAATTAAATAGGTTCAGTGTCCAGCACCTACCCTAATTAAATGTATATTAGAGTTGGAATAGTAAATTTAATAGGTTCAGTGTCCAGCACCTACCTCAATTAAATGTAGATTGGAGTTGGAATAGTAAATTAAATAGGTTCAGTGTCCAGCATCTACCCTAATTACATGTATATTGGAGTTGGAATAGTAAATTAAATAGATTCAGTGTCCAGCACCTACCCGAATTAAATGTAAATTGGAGTTGGAATAGTAAATTTAATAGGTTCAGTGTCCAGCACCTACCTCAATTAAATGTAGATTGGAGTTGGAATAGTAAATTAAATAGGTCTAATGTTCAGCACCTACCCCAATTAAATGTAAATTGGAGTTGGAATAGTAAATTAAATAGGTTCAGTGTCCAGCACCTACCTCAATTAAATGTACATCGGAGTTGGAATAGTAAATTAAATAGGTTCAGTGTCCAGCATCTACCTCAATTAAATGTATATTGGAGTTGGAATAGTAAATTAAATAAGTTCAGTGTCCAGCATATACCCCAATTAAATGTAGATTGCAGTTTGAATAGTAAATTAAATAGGTCCAGTGTCCAGCAACTATAAAGTTTTTACAAAACATTTTTTTATAGATTGGTAGTAATATTTTATAATATGTAGTAGACAAGAACGACACAGTTTTTGAAAAATATTTTTCTTTATTTGTTTATATAGTACATAAATCAAATTATATTTTTTTTTATAAAAGAATGTATACAATTTTAACAAATAAATATAAGTACAATTTAAATAAAGTATTTAGTTGTATATTTGTTGAGTAAAGTATATTTTAGGTATATATAAACAATATAGTAAATGAAAATATAGCGAATCTTAGAATATATATAGTACATACAGTTGGAAAACAACATTTTACATTTCAAAATTTGTATTAATGTACATTTTATAACATTTTTAACATATAAATTTAGTTTTGAAATTATGTTATACATGTTGATATATTTTTCAAAACAACAATGATATATATTGTTTATATTATACAATATGTTTTTCATAACATTTTTTAAATATAATGTTTGTTATATTTTTTAATTGTATTAATATTAATTGTTATTATTAATATTAATACATTTAAAATGTTAGACTTATTTTTGACAAAATACATAAAAATTATACATTTTGTTTGAGAAATTGTAACAGAAAAATATTTAATAAATATAAAATAAAATATTAAACTGTAATAATATGTCATTTTATATTTTTAAATATATGAATATAATATTATATTTTTTTAATAAACATACATAAATTGCATACATTTGGAAAAATAATTTAATAAAGTTTTACGAAATTTGTAAATGTTAAATACATTTTTTTGTCATTTATTAAACTATTTTTGTGGTTATGTTATTATTTGGGTCTTTTATTTTGTAACCGCTCTTAGTCTTTTTTTGTCATTTGGGAAGATTCAAGCTCGCGGTTGGAAGCTACTTCGCGTCTGAGAAGGTAAGAGTTCTATTCTTTATATTTTAACTATTTTAAGTAAGTTTTGAAGGTAGTAGTTTGTTATTTAGAGTTTGTGGACTTCTGTATTAGAATTTAGATTGTATGTAGTTTGTTATTTACGTTTTTATGTTTTCTCTGCGTTTTCTCGATTTTCGGCCTTCTTGGAGTTATTGTGTTTGTGGGTATTTATTTACTTTTGGTTTTAAATATGTCTGTAATGGTGATTATTAATGTATGGTTTTACGTTTTTTGTGGGTGGGAATGTTTATTTTTCTGTTCTAGGTTTCTGGATACAGCGTTTACGTTTTCGGAACTTTTCCGTTTTTTTTTTCAAAGGAGGTGTGTTTTAGTTGTTTCAACTAATATGTATTTTACACTTCCTTTATTTTTTGGGTTTCCTGGAGCGTTTCTTAATATTTTGAATCTTTTTTGGGTTTTTGATGGATTCTGGATTATCGATTTATTTGGATGTTCAATGAATTTTGTACAGTTGTATTTTTTCATTTTATTGGGGTATTTTATTTTTAAACTTTGAATTTATTAGTACCTGGATTTTTATGGACATTTGGATTTGCTATTTACGTTGCTGTGAAAGGTAAGTGGTTTTATATTAATATTTTTGTGGGTTGGGAAAAGTACATTTTTTTTACTGTTTTTGTTTATTTAGATATTTGTTTTGTCTACATATTTTTGAATATTTAAATATTGTCGACAAAATAAATATGTAATAATTGGTGAAGGAAATATGTTTGTTTATATAGAGGCATTTTTAGGATTATTTTATTTTTAGATGGTTAGTGTTTTTAGTTTAATGTTTTGGCAATCATTTTTAAGTATTCTAGTCCTCTTGTAGGAAAAAGTTGTACTTGTTGTAAATATTGGTACATTTGGGCAGTTTGTCTTGATGGTTTAGGTTTTAATTGTAAGACAGATTGCTCCATTCTTAATTCCTGAAAACTTTGTTCTTTTTGCTTTGCTATTAGGAGTTTTTTAGTGTAGGAGTTGTTCGGCCAGTTGAAGATAGGAAGGCATTATGCCAACCCTCCACTGCGTTGTTTGTTTTGGCTTCTTGGTTTAGGGTTGGTAGATATACATTCCACCAAGGTATTAGGAATTTGGGTTGATGTCTGTGGCCTGACCTGTGTAGTCTCCCACCCAGGTGTCCTCAAAATAATCGAGAAGTGGAGCTAGTTTTGGTTCATTTTTTGTATAGAAAGGACTTTCTATTAAAAGGTTATAGTGCTCAGCCACATCGGTGATTGGCATGTATGCTAGGGCTATCAGGTGTTTTATTTGGTATGCAAATGTAATATTGGTTGCATATTCAACACTAAGGGGTCCATTAGGATGACGGGCGGACTTTGTCCGCTCGCCATCCTGTCGTAGTCGGGGACCGCCCACCCTAAAGGTGGGGTTCCCGTGGGCAGCATTAGGATGCACCCGCCACAGTGGCGGGCGCATCCTGCATTCCCTCCATTGTGGCGGGCGGTGCATTCAGCACCGCCCGCCACAATGGCAGGAAGGCATGCTGTGCACTTCCATGCACAGCATGGCAGGCACTGCGCAGTGCCTGTCATGCTGTGCATGGAACTGCTGGGGGGTACCATAGGTACCCCCCATGTGCACCCTCAACCCCCCGAGTCCTTGGGGGCCCGCAACGGGCCCCCACAAGCAATTACCGCATGCCTTTCTGTGGCGGCATTGCCATCACGAAAAAGCAGCTGCAGACAGACATCCTAATATGGATGGCGGTGTCTGATAGACACCGCCACCATATTGTCCCATTACCGCCCTGGCCGCAATGCGACCGGGGCGGAAAAGCGGCGGATGGTGTTTTCGTCTGCCGCGGTCCCCCCGCCATCCTAATATGGCGGGGGAATTAGAATGCGGATGTCGGGCGGATTGCCCCCACCAGGCTGGCAGTGGCCACCGCCAGCCTGGTGGGGGCAATCCGCCCGACATCCTAATGGACCCCTAAGTGTTGATTTTTGCAAATGTCTCCATAGACATTGGTTAAAGTGGAAGTAACATCCTTGTATGGATGTGTGAGGATATATTTTAAGGATGGAATTTATCATGGCTTGTTCAAAGTCTATTATAATTTTTAGAGGAAAGAAGTCTGTTGTTTCTTCTTTTATTTTGTTTACTATTTCTGTGTAGGTTGAGGTTTGTTTGTTTGGTAACAAACAGTAGATAAATGGTATGCATGTATTATGGTATTGCCCATGTATCGTATATAATTGATAGAATGGTTTAGGGCATATGGTAAATGTGCCATCCATCTTCCATGTTTGGCTTTCTTTTATGTTGTTGTTTGTAGCAAACATTATTATCCTTTTATCTTTGATGTTGTTATCGTAGAAGATAAAAGGTTCATTGTTATGAGTTATGGTAAGGTCAGGTGGAATTATGACCTCTTCAAAAGTTTTAGGTGTTGGTATTGTTGGTCTTGTTGATTTTTTTGTCCTAGCTATTGTTCTTTTTATAGCAGCTATTGTTGGTAATTGACCTCTTGCTTCTCTAGGTACTTTAGGTAGTAATTCTTTAAGTATTACGCTTGTTGGTAGGTCTGAGGTGCTGCTTAATTCTTTAATATTTTCTAGAGTAGATCTAACCTCTATTTCTGAGATATAAGGTGGATAGTTGTGTTCAGTTGTATTAATTACACTTGTTTCTCTAGTTGTTGCACGCCCATAGCATTTGTTAGAGTAATACTTAGTACATTTCAAGTTTACTTTAAGGTCTTTTTGTTTTTCCTGAGTATAAGTATACCCCATATAGCATAACAAAAAATTTCCTTTCTGAGATGTAATAAATGTTGCTTCTTCAGTCATTGTTCATTTCTTATATCTAGGAAGGATGTATTAAATAATATTAGAAAATGTATTTTTAATATAAAAATAAAGAATTGTATATGTAGTATTGTTAGGTACTTACCAATTGTAATGTAGTTGACTTTGAATGTAGATGTTGTCTTTTTTCCTTGATGCTCTTCTGAATTTTAGTGGTCTGTGGAAAGAAAGTTAAGTATTTTTTATTGAATGTTTACATGTGTATTTTGGTTAAATATTTTGTAGGGTGCTATATTTCATTATAAAAAAAATTCAGTTTATTTTATATGAAGTAAATACTTGTTTAAAAAAAATTATATATATTTTTAGTTAGTTAAGTATTAACATTGTGTTTTATTTACGATAAATAATAGTATATTTGCATGTCTTCTATACTTACGAAGTGTTATTTATTTGTGGTTTAATGTAGATATATTCTTGATATTTTGCTGCTTTTCCTGGTTAAGTTGTCTGTGGAAAGAAATAAATGTATTTTTAATATTTTGTTTTTTATTTAAATGTGAAGTTGGTTTACTTTAAACAAGCTTTTTACATTTTATTTCTTTTAAACATGTGTTTACAATTTTAAATAAATTTGAAAGTTAAGTAGGAGTTTTTTAGATGATTTTAAAATGTGAGCATTTTATTTAGCTTTTCCTTAGTGTTTAAAAAAAACATTAGTATACTTACTTTTTCTGTTGGTTGTTTTAGTTTGTAGAAAGTGTTCTTATATTTCTTAAAGTTAAATCTGTTGTGGAAATATGTTGAGATACAAAGATAATTAATGTCTTAAGTTCTGAGTATAAATAGTAGGTTACATTTAATGTAACATTTTATTCAGAAAACTATGATTACTTACTTTTTGTTGTTTGTACTTTGTTGGTTATCAGATGATTCTCTAAGGTTGTCGAGAATTTTGCAGTGTTTCTTCAAGCTGAATATATTCTGCTGGTTTTAGAGTATTGAATTTAGTTCTTTATATAGTGTTTTTAATTAGTGTTTGTATGTGATTGGTTAGATACTTTGAAATGTGTTCCTATTGGTTAGTTTGAATTTTTTTAAGTAAATGAATTAAGTCAGTTATATGTGAAATTGTTATTTAGACATTTTGTGTGTTTTTATGTATTTTATGTATAGTTTATATATTTCGTATAGCTTTTGAAAATGTATAATGTTCATTTAAAAATGTGTATATTTTAAATGTGTTTGTTTAAATCGTTTTAATTTATGTAGTATTTTGTAAGCATTATTTTAGGGAGATATCTTTTTTTAATTGTGTTTGGTATGTATATATAGTTATATGAATGTATATTTAATAGTTTAAATGTGTAGTGTGTTTAATAATATTTTTTGATTAGTTTAGGAATGTCGATATTTAGGTAAATATAGGGTGTCGATTTATTTGTATTCGATATTTGAGACACGATAGGTGTAGATGTAGGTCGAATTTAGTGAAATCGATATTTTGACAGTGATTCGCCTTGGCCTGGGTGCGTCTAAAAGGGCCGAACGCAGTATGTGGCTTGGATTGGGTGCGTCTAAAAAGCACTCGGGCCGAAGAGCGTCGGTGTGGGTCATAAAAAATAAGAACAGCGGGAAAAAAATCATTCAAGACTCACACAATTCTAATTGTTAGACGGTCGCCGCTAGCCCTCAAGCGGGGGCACACGTGACTGAGCGTGTCTGCGGGGACAATTACTGCAGCCTCTCATGCGCGCTGTTACTGAACTATCACATTAAACCAAATTACACGCGCCTGATAACATAAGCCAGGGCTGTAGCCGGGCTCAGGCGGCGGATCACTAGATTAATTACATGCGCCTGCTAACATGAACCAGGGCTGCAGCTAGACCTCAAGCGGGGGGACACATGCCTGCTAACATCAACCAGGGCTGCAGCTGGGCCTCAAGTGGGGGAACACGCGAATGACCGTATCTGAAGACACACATTACATACACTCTATTTCATACCCGGACAACGTCGGGACGGGCTGCTAGTACATGTATAAATAACAAAGGCTAAAAGTACTTAACTGGTGCTTATAAAATACGGCTACCGCAATGTACCTAACCTAAGCCTAGTACGAGGGAAGAAGTAAGTGTGGTGTAGCATAGGTTTAGTTTCTTTGCCAAGAATCTATCTAAGATTTCTCTGAGGATCTAATCAGCTCCATACCTTCATTTAGAATGAAGAAGGTCTGGTAACTCTTGTCCCGGGACTCGATTTCCCAACACCCCGCGAGGGACGCTTGGAAACACTGGAGCTGGATTCTCGGCGAGAGAAAGGACAGCCTCTCGATCAGTTCATCAGCTGGAGGGTCGGCTTCCTTCGGCACTCGCTATAGCGAGCTGCGTCGGGCAAGTAGATAGTCGAGCTGCTCCGAACCACCGTGTCTTGCTACAACAAGTGAAGGCCTAGTTTGAGGTAAAGTTGGGCATAATAACATCAGTAAAGAACCCCAAGGGAATGGTAGTTCTTTGAAAACTCCATGAGTTCTTGTACAAATCAATATTCAAGCAAGGGGATGTCCCTGACTGCTTAAGCCAAGTTTCCAAGAAATCGTTGTGGCTTTTTGGTACGGGTGGAAGAAGCCATGCCTGTATTTGGACTGCATGGGATATGTCTAAATATGGGTATGATTTCTATGCCTATATTAGGGCAATGTGAATTGTACCTATATAAGGTCGTAAATCCGGAAATTTGGCTTGGATCCTAAAACGCCATGCAACAGCCTTGCCTGTTCACAGTACCCAAGTCTCAGCGTACCGCAGACTGGCTGGT
This sequence comes from Lissotriton helveticus, assembly GCF_964261635.1. Taxonomy (NCBI): domain Eukaryota; kingdom Metazoa; phylum Chordata; class Amphibia; order Caudata; family Salamandridae; genus Lissotriton; species Lissotriton helveticus. The sequence continues at coordinate 1,582,080,301 of NC_136059.1, read as the reverse complement.
TACTACTACTCCAGCCTCTCTCCCACAGCACCGAGCCATTGACTAACTTTTCTCCATTCACAAATTCCCCTACACTGGCTATGGTGCCTTCATACCCTAAAGCGCAGAGCTACCCCCTTCCCATAGTTTGCCCCCAGCAGGAGCTCAAGAACAATCCCGGGCTCCAGCACACGGCTTTCACCCACCACTTCCCAGCTTTTTACCTCAAGGTCAGCACCAGCTCAGAGATCCTGGAGAGAATATGTGGCCTGACGGCTAGGGTGGTCGACCTTGGAGCTGGGGAACCGGGTTCGAGCCTCGGCAGGGATCCTCAACATTTTGTGATTCTGGGCAAATCACTTCATCTAAGCCTAACAAAATTAATGTGTCCATCTGTAACGTAACTGGTGCTCATGTAAAATGCTCTGATTCCTCCGGGTCGGGTTTGCACTATATAAAACTCCACAACATCTCTCCAGGCCCAAGAACACCGCCAGTGAGAGTAACAGCACCCTGAAGGCCTGGCTGAAAGAACACCGCAAGAACCCCTGCAATGGCGAGAAGATCATGCTCTATAAATATGTAATATATATTTGTCCTACCCTAATCGCTTCAACTTGTCTCAATATGTAATCTTGAGTGAATTTGAAACTTATATATGTGCAATTCTGACCACGAGTATCTGTAATAGACATATGTACTTGCTACCATTGTTTTGAGTTCAGAGTTTATCTGTATCTTTTATGTAAATCATGTACTCTGAAGTCCTTATATAATGCCACTGGTTCTATTGTAAAGAGCTCTGACACCTTTGGGTAAAGTATGCACTATATAAAAAAATGCATAAATAAATAGAAAACATCTCCTAATAGTCCAAAAAAGCTGAATTTTGATCAGACGTTCATACCCCTAGTCACTCATACATTCATGAAGGCTTCCAAAGGCAGATGATATCCAGTTTAAAGAGGCCTGTTCGGATCATGTTTCAGACCCTAGCCTGAACGACACCCTGCACATGAGACAGTGAAGAAAGTACTGCTTAGTAGATAGTTCCTCTACAAAAAAACAAGAGTGATCTGGACTGTCCAATTGTTCTCACTCAATTTTCTTTTATATTGTCTAGACCCTTACTTTTTCTGGTTTAGATAAAATCACATCTTCCTACCCTCTAAATATTACTTTTGATTTTCACTTTTATTTTTAGAAGGAAATGACCTTTCAGGGTAAAAAAACACTTCAACCTGATATCTCCCTGGTGAGAGGTGAAGTTGAAGAGGAATTCCATTCCATACCGCTAAATAATTGAATCCTTGGATCTGCTGCTTGTTTGCAGAGATAATGGAGTGTTTGATCCCTCATGAGAGAAAGGAAAGAAGGATGAAGTGGTGCGACTCCTGGGTTTTCTGGAAGTGGGAGGGTGATGTAAACATCCCCCAAGACCTATCAAAAGCAGTGGTGCAGAGGCCTAACAAGAATTGATTGGTGTTGAACGTCAGGAGTGCTTAAATGCTGGCAGCAGACTTCTTCATAATTTGGGGGCACATTTGTGATGCAGCCCACTCCACGAAGACCCTTAACCCTGAACACAGATGTCAGGAGGCCTAATCTGAGCTGTAACACATGGGAGATACTATCCAGTAGACAATGATAGGGGTTTACTAGGCTCATATCAAAAACTAGGGTAGAAACATAGGAACCTGGCAGAATTCCTGGACCTGACAAAAGACTGGGGCAATATTTATGACCTGGTTTGCATCGTTTGTGTTGCTTTTGCACCAGCAATGCAAACCTTAAGTCAGATTTTTGAAGGCACGCATATGGCTTCATCAACCTGGAGTAACACAACGCAGATTGCTACATTGCGTTTCTCTTCCCTGGGTAGCCATTTGATGGGCAATACTGCATGCAACGCAGGCCCCCTTGCACCATGGTGCAAGGGAGCCTGCATTGGTGCCAGGCAGCCCATTGTGAGCCATCACTGGGGGGACAGTCGCGAATATGCCTTAACTACAGTGCATTCCTGTCTTTTCTCAGTGATGCAGTGCAGCACAGCAAGTTGAATTGCTGCTCTGCACTTAGTCACTATTTCATAAATATTAAGGGGCAGATTTACGACTTCTGGTGCATCTCTGCTAATCAGCAGAGATGCACCAGAAGAGTTGCGACGCATCTGCCCACCCGTGCGCCACTACTGATGCACCGCATTTACAATGCAGCGCACCGTGGTGATCGGATGGGCAGACGTGTGGCGCATCCCCCAAGGAAATTCGGCTCATTGCTGGAGTTGCGTCGCAAGAGTGACGCAGCTCCAGCAAGGCTCGGTGGTGCCCTATCTGTAACATGCTGCGTCAATCCTTACGCTTCAAGCAGGAACAGGGTTTTGACGCATCATGGCCCTCAAATTAACTGAGTGAAATCTTGTAGATTTCACTCAGCCACTTTTAGGAGGCGTTCCTTCACCAGAACGCCCCTCCTGTGCCAGAACGCCTACATGTGGCGCAGGGCTTTACAACGTGACGCATCTCCCAGATGCATCATGTTGTAAATACCGCGCAGCATGGCACTGGCTTTGACCCGCCGCTGGGTCACAAAAGTGACGCAACAGCGGCATAAAAGAGGCACGAGGGGCTTGTAACTGCCCCATATTCTCTGCTGACGAAGTTTTAAACCAGATGTCGTGAATTGAGGAATTGAATATACACACCCAATACAACACTAAGAAGTTTACAAAAAAACAGCTGAGTATAAAAGAGAGGAAGCAGCATGATTGATTCACTCCCCAGGAGTACCAGGCTCACGGGTAGTACAGTCTGTGAAACTGTGCAACATTGAGCCTGACAGATATTTTGTGTGTAGCATCAAAAACCACTGCTGCGGTAACCTTCATTGCTCCTAATTTTACCGGTATGCACATTTGTTCAGAAGAGGCAAGTGCAGAATATTTGTAATGGAATCATAGTTTTTAAGGAAACAGTTCTTCATGCGCGCGAAAAATTCACACCAAGTAGCATAACGTTTGATTCATAAGTCTATGCTTGGTCTTGCATCACGTATCTTGATTGTTTAAGTTTGTTGCTTTACTTAGGAATTAAATGGATCACAACCAACAGATGTTTTTCTCCCTAACAGGTGGTGAGCCTAGGGCTCATTCAAGGATGTTATCAATAATGGAGAAAAGAAGGAGTAAACAGTTATTAGTAGACAATAAAATTGATATTGATATTATCACCGTCCCTTTAATTGGCACCAATGTGCCATTTCTTAGTGCTGCCCTCCAGGCACGAGTGACAGCAAACTCTTTACATACATATTTCTATACTAATTATTGTGCTTGTAAATAAATATGGTAGTGCTTAAACAGTCATTAGGTTGTTGGTGTCAGATTTAAGGTTGTGATGCCACCACAAATGGGAAGATACAGGGGTTGCAGAGCTTCAAATAAAGTTTAATTATCCTTTGTCAGAATCAGTGTAAAAGATGAACCTTCGTAGTCACAGTCCTATTCCAAAAGAGAAGAGGTAATGTGTCAATGAGGGAAGTATCAGACTAGAGTTAAAGGCTGTCCTTCTGTTTCTGGTGCAGAAGCCAAACAGTAAGCGAGTTGCCACCTAGGTACCGTAATATATGGTGGGCTAATCAGCTATACACTCTGCCTGTGTGAGGTGTGCAAAAGTTAGGAACATCCCTCACATGTTGAAAATTCATATTATACTAATCTATACTATACTACACTATACTATACTATGCTATACTATACCATACCATACTACAACAGGAGATTGGTAGAGCGCAATGGTGACCCAAAGGCATCCCAGCACTAGGTAGGAGTGAAAACACACACAAAAGCCAACAAATATCAAGTTTTAGAAAAGCCTGGTTTTAAGAGCTTTTTGAAATGTATTGTCATTATCTATAGATTGAATGGGCAAGGGATAGAATTGCAAAGCTTGCCCACAATTGAAACTAAAAGACTGTCCACTACTTCTGGCTTGATTGACAATGGGGACGGTAGCCAGATGCAGGTTACCAGATTGAAGGGACTTATTAGGGATTTAGGGGGTGACCAACTGGTGTAAGAAGATCAGACCATGTCAATTTATGGCTCTTTAGGTAATGCACCCTACTTGAATCATATTCTTTCGGCGATGGAAAGCCAATGAAGGTCAATCAACTCCTGCCTGGCTGACTGAGATCTGGGAATCCCCAATAACATGTGTGCAGCTGCATTTTGCACTTCCTGAGGTTTCCGAGTTATAACTTTCGGGGAACCCAGGGAAAGTGAATTGCTATAGTCCAGGCGGGAAACAATCTAATCCTGAACAACCACTCACCTTGAAGACAGGGGGAGCAACCATCGAATCTTCTGCAGGAAATTCAACAGTCCAAAGCAACTGGGTGAGATTTTGATGACCTAGGCTTCCATAGTAAGAGTATCATCAAGCCACACCCCCAAGCTTTTTTATAACAGTCTTAGTGGCCAGGGAAGAGCCAAGACAAATTGGCCCACTCAGGACCTAATGGGTGGCGGATATGTTCCTGAGTTTTACCTCTGTTGAGCTTAAGCCAGAATCATCCAGCTGGCTATCTGCTTCAAGCAAGTACTAAGGGTTGAAGTAGGAGGAGAGTGAGTGGGGTGAGTAAGAACACCAGCTGGGTGTTGTTTACATATGAGACTATAGAGTTCCAAGAGGGATTCCTCCATTTTCAGTCAAAAGTCCTTCAACTTAGACCATGCATGTGTACTGCTCAAGAGAGCTAACAGGGACAAGTTGCAAAGTTAAGGCATCAGCCGCAGAACTTAAAACAAAATAAATGGACTGACTGTCGGTCACTCTTGGTTGCTTCTCTATCTGCTGTCTTCTCATTTGTTTGTGGTAGTTCTGATTTGGCACTGTCCTAGCACCAGCGTTATAGGAGTCACCACTGTGCTTGGTATCATTTCAAGGTTAGATGGAAAATTAGAATTAATTTGTCAACAATTCAGAAATGTGATCTATGATTATTCATCTCTTTATATGTTTGATAAGTATGATAAGAATAAAAACAGACAGAGTCCAGCCAGTGTACCCTGGCCTGGGGATAGGGAAATGTGGGGACAAAAGAGGAATAACTGTTAATTTGAGTTAATGACCTCTACAATCCTGATGAGTGGACAGAAATGGCAAGGCTGCTCCACTCCACAGAGCTGCAAGCCTGGTCTAACCTACAATATTCATATGGCAGCATTAACATGGCTGATGGTCAACAGAAGCAGCACTACCATTCTCACATTCAGTTATTGGGATGAACATCTTGGGCTTAGAAGGTGCATTAAGAACTACTTCTGGGGGAATCAAGCCAAAATATAAGAAAACTGCTTCTAATCAGCATCTGACTGAAGTAGTAACACATTCAAACATCTCCTCTCTGGAGAGAAGATGGCTTCCCGGTCATGAATCCTCCAGCATCGTCATAAGACCTCACACTTGTTTACAGGTTAGGGAAAACAGCAATTTACCAACCTCTCACTCACAACAGATCTGAAAAGCAGACATACAGGTAAGTAACTGACAGTCACATACACCATTCAAACATTGGATTTCCTAAAGACCTCGTGAAATCAAGAGCCATTCAGCAATCAGACAAAATATTAAGCAATTCACATTGTTCTTCACTTGTGCCACCAAACAGCATCCTTAATCGCGCTTGCATGGTAACCTGTGGCAGATATATTGCATGGAACTACAATAACCACCAGGCGGACCTCAAGCACTACCTGTAGAATCAACCTCTAAACTATGCTTTTCCTATGTCTAACTCTGAAAAAATACTTTACAGTGAATGGCACATGTGCATACTCCAAGTTTATGTTGTATCATTAGAAATGCACACATTTCCACTTATTCTTTCATAGTAGCCTGCAGCATAACCCATCTATACCTAAATGTGCGGGTTACCAAACCCTGCATTCATTTTTGGTAGGCAAATAGAATCCATGTAGTCATCATCAACAAACTTTATTCAGTTTTTCCAGATAAAACCATAAAAATCACACAAATATCAATAACACTCTGCATATATACAGAATGTCCCAACAAGGTAAGCTTAATACAATGATTACAGTGAGGTAATAAAAGGAAAGAGAAGCACCTACTAGCAAAGTTAGTCACAGCTTGACCTATGCCTGATGGCAGCCATTAAAAAGCTAAGAGTATACAAAACAGTTTCATTTGATAAAAGTTGTAAGGTCTCACCCTCCTAAAACCAGACTTTTTAAGACTAGGAATAATAAAATACTTTCTGGGAGCCTCATAAAAACTGCAAAACATTAAAAAGTGCAACATGTCCTGAGGAGAGAGATTGTTGCAGCCACAGGGCATGAGGCATATGGCCTCTGTGGATGCCTCGTTGTTGGGCCAACAGGTAATGAAAAAGGTTGAGGCCTAAATCTGGTGAGTAAAAATCGATTATGATTACTTTTAATCCAAAAAAGGTATGGTTCAATAGTTTGTACAGTTTTTAATCCAATTTACATACGCACAATTGGCTTCTTCAGCTCTGTTGTTTCTCTGTCACAACAGCGCCTACTAAAAAAACATTATTTTGCCCAGGTAAGATCCTTCTTACATATACCCTCTGGGTTATCAAATAAATCCATCCTTCCCAGGCTACGAAGGCCATCTCTTACATACTTTAGCCAGTGGGTTCGATTAACATTGTCAAGGGACAGGCAATCCTTTAAAATATCCTTGCCAAGAACATAATCTGTCTTGGCATACATTTTTTTCCACAATTATTGGGGACAGAACACCAATTCATCTGACAAAAAAACCATCTCCAACTCTTGATGCACTGCATATGCCAAAGCACTTAGTGACAAGGAAAGTACCTGTTTCAGGAAGGTTTTTTCTATGACTTGCAGGGCCTCCAACCTGGCATAACCCCATATCTCACTCCCAGTAGCTGACCTTGGCAATACACTTGGCTCTATAAATCTTCAAAAAAGCTCCTACTAGTTTCCACACCACTCTGGAAGCAAAATTAAAAACAGCTGCAGTCGCTCTGACTAGGTCCCTTTTCTTCCGGGTAATCAAGGGAGACCAACTCCGAGCATTATCAAACACTACTCCCAGAAAGGAGAACATATTTGTCTTTGCAATTGTCAAGGTCCCTATCTTGAAAGTAAAATGCTGGGGTGAAATAGGACCCACCTGCATGACAAATGATTTGCTATGATTGACTAACAGGTCCAAGTCTACCATATAGACGCACCCCTCTCCTAATGTCAAATTCACGGGTTACCTTACGATCTTTTGAATAGCAGACAACTGCTTTAGTATCTCTGTGAAGGTCCCTTAAAAACAAAATGATATCCCTCTTGACATCAACTGCCATAGCTTCTACTTACCCAATCGAAAGCTGAAGATAACAGCTAGGTGGATCGAACCGGTACACGCAATGATGTAATTGTCCAATACCATGTTTAAATTTAAACACTGTTCCACAGTGGAGTGCCCGGGATGCAAACCTTATTGTAACTCAGTAAATATATTGTTCTCCTCTGCCCAGGTTACCAGCCAGTCTAAAACCATGCAACCCACTACCTTTACCAAAGAATCCAAGAGAGAAATAGGCCTATAACAAATGGTACTATCCAGATCACACTTTTTGAAAACAGGAACAATAGTTGATAAAGCCCAAGAATCCGGGCCGCCAACCTGGATCGAGGCATTGATGACTGCCGTCAAAACAGGTACCCAAGTTTCCACTTTTGCAATCTAAAGATCTGGGGGAATGCAATTGGGTCCCTGGCCTTACTTTTAGACAGTCCTATAATACCAACTCTGACCTCCTGGGCTGAAAAGACAATGTCAGATGTATCTTCCTCCCTTTCCTGCCCTACTACTGGCATAGTGTCATTCTGAAATATGCCCTCCAAATGATTTACCCAATCTTCCTCTAGGATATGGGCGTCCATTGAATTACCAGTTTGTCCAGATAAAAATGGATTATTAATGATATTCCAAAATTTAGATGAATTGCTCAATCTTCTAGCCTCCTCTAATTCTGACCAGGCCTCTTCCTTTAGGGCAGATCTACGCTTTGCTAAGGATTTCTTGTATACTCTCTGGAGGTGCTTAACAGCCACCTGGTCATGAGGCGTCACTCGTAGGGCCTACTTCAATATCCTGGAGGCTCTAGAGCATGCTGAATCAAACCATCTCGGTCCAAAAATGGTGAAACACCCACCTGGGGCCTGTAATAACTTCTCTATAACACTAAAGATGTTTCTAAAGACATCGAAGGTGTCCGTTGGAGAGATCTCGCTATTGAAACAAATGGCAAACTCCCTATGACACTGAGATAAGAGGGATTCGAGAAACTGCTCTGGGACAATTTGACCCCACTTTAATTTCCTCCCACAATCTACAGCTTTAAGGGGCACCACCAAAGCCTCTTTGATAGGTTTGTTGACTCTGGGCGATTCTGTTAAGATACAAACAGGATTATGATCACTAAAAACACTCATCATAACTGAAAATGCCTTAGTTAGGGAAAAGAAGAGTGCTGAGACAAAAATTAAATCAATAAAGGACTCGCAACATCTCCCAATGAATGTAGGAACAATATCAATTTTATGAGGGGGCAGTTTGTTCATTGCCGAAATAAGGTCAAATTCATTCAATAAGGTGTTTAAAACGTTGCGGTGGGTGTAAAGTTCCATATACAGACCTGTATCCCTTGCGCATCACTTGACTTGCACCCCCTTGCCTGATATCTCCACACATATGGATATTAAAATCCCCAGCTATAAATGGGTGGTGGTACCTCTGCTCTGTTAAGATTGTATTCCGTAAAACAGCCACCAACTGGGTGATATTGCATTCTTTCCCATGGGCAACTCCAGCATTATAGAAGTTTACGAGCAAAAGCTCACTTTTGTCACTTCTGAGCAGCATCGCTTGTAGAATGGAGTAATTATGGATCCTATAGATAATGCTACCCATGGTTGCTATTGAAACTAAAGTAACAAGATCTCCGTATGCTCGTTCTGACCTTGATGGGGTGGCTGGCACAAAAAAGTTGTATAACCTTCCAAACCAAAGCTATTCTCTACAGCCCAGGTTTCCTGAAGGATGATCACATCCAATTGTTTAACAAAGAGTAGCCAGTCAGGATGCTCAATCTTACTCCCAATCCCTGCAATGTTCCATGAAATAAAGCTGCACCCTTTATGCCCAAATCCAAAGACCATGCCTCCCCCTAGAGTGGTAAAGTATCTATGGTCAGAGAGCCATGACACCATCAATCACATCCATCTAGTGAACCCAGTGGCGTGAACCTGTTTATCAAGGTTACTCCTGTAGTTGCCTCACGATGATTGCTATGGGCCATGTCTTGGGGCCACCCCTGTGGATATCTTGATAAAGAAAAGTGATGGCTCCTTGGCCTATAAAAGTATCCCAACAGGAGTGCCACAATAGCCCAATTACACCTCTTATAATTAGATTCCTTTGTTACATTTAGGATACGATTAACCATAAATGAATTGTTAAAATTGATAATACCACTGTCCCCATCCCAAGTTTTCTTAGCGCTGCCCACTCAAGATGCCCAACGCACCATGATTATTTGGTTTTCCACCCACAAACCTGGTGCAATATTCAAATGTAGCCAGTGCACCACCTTATTTTTCAAGTTGTCAAAGTTTTCCTTGATTTCTGGGTCACAACAGCTAAAATAACAACAAGAAGGGTAGACCCTGATGGCAAGTGAACAGAACACTAGCTCTGCACAGAATTTCTAAATTCCTCTGTAATCAATACTCCCTGCCCAACATCGGGAAGGCTCTTGGAACTGCCCACTCCTGGGCCCGAGTCTAATGAAGTCCAGAGATCGGTTCATTCCTCCCTTTTCGGCTATCCTGTTAGGCCTCACAAACCAGTTTGTTCGTAGATAGGACAGTCGGGGCATCACGTGCATCACATGCTTTAATCTCTGCAAGGCTGGTCGATCCATAGTGGCCCCGTTCGTAGATTTATGCTAAGGCCTCATACTGGTGCCACTTGGCCTGTTATCCATGACGCATCTTGTATGAGGAAGTGCACTATTCTTTTGTAATATAACAGTTAGCTCCGAGATTTCTTCAAGTGCAGAGAAATAGTTTAATTTGCTGACCAGAGCTGATAGCAAGGCTGATTTAAGAGTGCTAAATATTGTGGTGTCCAAGTTAGGCGCTTCATGTGGTGGAGATACCTTCATCTGTATGCTGGTACTTTTCCTGCGCATAGCATGTCCTCCCATCGAGGGGCGCTTCCTTTTTGTTCCTCCTACTTCCTTCCCCACTCTAGGAGTTAGACCAGGAAATGCCTTGGGCACTGCTGGCTGAATTGTGATCTGTAGAGGGGGTGCGGTCAGACAAAAATATGGCTCAGTAACCACCGCCTGTACTGTGCCAATACGTACATCCTGGACTGGTACTAGTGAGCCTATTCATGATTCAAAAGGGCCCTGTGAGGAAGGAAGAGTAGGTGAACGAGTCAGACACTGAATGGTCAGTTAAATCTCCTTGTCCACTACCCTTACTGCTCGCTGTAAGAAAGCATCCATCACGCTTACAATGCTCAGAGGGTCTTTTGAAGGGCCCCCCACCACCAACCTACATTTTCCCAATGCATGCACTTTCAGGTCAATAGAAATAAATGACCAGCCAATCCCAGCACGTGCCCTTCAAAGCTCTCCGGATACCTCTCCAGTGCAAACTAACTAAGATTAGAGGAATTACCAGGAAAAATTACAGTGAAAAGTCTCTACGCCAAATACCAGGAAGGAAAGTTCTTACCTATGCATCACCCTGAATGCATGTCCAAAAACTAGTAAGAGTCCCAACATCCCCTGCTGTTCAACACGAGCCACACACTCTGCCGCTGGGACCCAAGACTCTGGCGCAAGTGATGGCTGAAGCTCAGGAAACAGGAAAACAATAACCAAAATGGTTGGCCCAGCCCAGCCTCCTCCGGGCTCTGCGGGCATGGATGAGCTGCCCAAGCGTTTTGTTTTTCTACCCCGTTGGGCCCCACCCCTCTTTCTTTTACCCATTCGTTTGGGACACATAGCTGTTTTAGCTTGCAAATCGGCGGCCTGAACGCTTTTCCTAGCAACAATGGGGTGAAAGTCCTCCGAGGACATACTAGTACAAGATGAAATGTTTAGTGTTGGTATGTCACCTCCCCATTCTAGCGATTTCTCATTAACTGTTCCTGTGGACTAGGGGTCAGGCTGAGAATGATTAGCCTCAACGGGTCGCCGTGATCAGGTCTAACAGCTTTTTCCAGGATACCCAATGAGGATCGTTTTTCGCTTGTGAGTTCAATGGATAGACGTTTTTCAGTGAGGGCGATTTCTTGATCAAAGACCCCGATCAAAGACCCCGACGGCTCTCCTGAAAAAGTCGTCCAGTGTCCCGGTTATGTTTCCCTCAGGGATGCTTGCGCCATCTTTCCTCCCCTTTCCGGCGCAGTGGGCCATGGCCGGATAATGATAACCTTTATTTGACAAGTAGATAGATTGATTGCAGAGTCTTACCAGGCTGTAGGGGCTTTAGAGGGGTGGCCCAGTCCAGTCTTGTACAGTCTTGGAGGGCCGTAGACAGCCCGCCCTTTGCCCGGCGTCCCGCTAGGCGGGGCTGACGCTATTCTTTTTTTTTTTTTTTTTTTAAACCTTTATTTTCACTTAAGGCAAATACAATATCAGATCCAGAATAATCACAGCCAGTAATCATCACAGAGACGGTCAGTTCAAATCAGTGAAGCCAAACATATGCAACATTCCGCCTCCTCACTGCCCTATCAAAGTCCAGGATAATGTCCGCACCACATTGGTACCAGGATATAAGAGGTTTCTTTTAAGAGTTTTTAAGGAAGAGCGGGATCCGACGTCGTACAATCCAATAATATCGTAACAAGGGGATATCAGTAAGCAGGATATTCACAATCGGAACCATTGCAGGCAGGGCGTTGGCACCAACACACAGTAGACAGGATAGACAGTAAATAGTACATTATGCCCCCCAATACAGAACACGCCCGCAGTAACTGAGAACTTTATGATGACATCCATTCTTGTAATGTGAACCATAAGAACATACAGCAAGCCCCCTACCACTCGGAATCCCAAAGGATAGGAAGAAGAGAAAAAGAAAAGAAAAAGCCAAGCAGGACAAGAGAGAAAAAGGGGCCCTAGAAACCGAAATAAGGAAAGAAAACAGAAAGTACCCCTCCCCTAACCCCCCACCCTGCACCCCTGCCTCCGGCTACGGCCCCCCCCTCAGCAGCGTGCCTGTCGCCCGTTGTATGGAACCCGAAATTAAGAAGAAAGAGAAAAAGAACTACCACCCACCTAAACTAAAAGAAGAACCCAAGAGAGGGAAGAAAAAAGGATGAACCCTGAAGTCTATGAAAGGGAGAGGAAGAGAAAGAGAAGAACAGGGGGTTCTAATCTACAACTACTAGGAAAGAAGTGAAAAACGGAGAGGAGCCCCCCAGCAAACCCCCGGCCTCTCCCTCATGCAAGAATTGTGTTTGCACAGGATGTAAACTACATTCGCTCAAGTCAGTACAATAGAACAATTCACTAGGTACAGAATCAGCCCACTTTGTCATTAAGTAAAACAATATGTCGCCCGTCCCTCACGAACCCATAATCAGCAAATATCAACACGGAGATAACAGCATTTATCCTTGTCCAGTCTTGCTCATACCGTGATGGCCCACCAAATTATCACACTCTAAATCCATAGTCATAGGGAATCGGAATACCAAAGCAAACCCAAATAGCAGCAAGTCCGCAGTGCGTCGATGTGACCGGACCTCAGCCAAGCCCATTCCCTGCCAGTACGATGGTCCCAACCTGGCACAAAAACAGGACTGCCACACTTCGAGCGGCAAAACAGAGCAAGGGGAGAATGTCTCAATGTCCAAGCACGGCTGGAGCAGAACCAGAGATACTAACAGCACGACAGGGAGAGAAATTCCATCGCTCGGTACCTGGCTAAGGCCCACAGATAGTCCCAGGTCTCCGACATCACTAACTGGAAATGGCTCGAGAGTATGGGTCTCGGACTCATCGGTATCAGTGTCTGACGCCATATTGTTGCATCTGGGTACTAAATAAGGCAGCTCGATTTGCGTCCACGAACCATCCGGTCTCATTCGCTCCGCCGCTGAAGGCACATCATCCATTTTACTCCCCAGTGATCGGGCATCCTGCTCCAAAGAGTCGCGAAGGTCAGCTAAGGCCGCCAGAAGATCGCTACGGTGTAGCTCTGCTCCGTGCCCCCCTTTTGTCATGCTCTCTGTCTCCACATGGTGCGCATTAGGTCGGGTCCCGGTCATCCAGAAGCTGCACTCTGCTCCCCTCGCTATGCTCCGGGGCAGCACCATCCTGGATCGGGGCCGAGACACACGCAGTGGGGCATCGGGCGTCATGGAACCAACATCAGGGCCGCCGAGACCGTTAAAGTGCAACCAGATCGCAGCCACCGGTGGAATCAGCACTGTTTGGTCGCGGCTCGGCAAAAATGCGGGATTCTCCCGCCGTTAGCGGGACGGGGTCTCCTAACACTCCCCGGCGGCAAGCGAGCAAAGTTCCAGCAAATATACACTTTACTCAGGGGCACAAAGACAGGCTTATCCCCGATTCCTGCCCCCAATCGATCCGAGTGAGTGTGCCAAGAATCGGCCGTTCCTTTTCGCGCCGGAGCCGACCGGCCCTTCCCTGCCACAGGTGGCCGCAGTTGTTCACTCGGTGACCGGCCCTTCAATGTAGTCGAGTCCCCAGTCTTCGGGCCGCCGCGGGCCGCAAACGCCGTTGGCTGTTTCTCCCCGTAGGAAGCAGGCACGAACCTCGGGATTGCGCCAGAAGTAGCCGGAACTGTTCATGTACCCGTGTGTAGCATTGTGGATCAGGATATCAAGCAGAATGTACACCCGGGAGGAGATGGTACTCGGAGCCGAGGGGCTGGGCGGCCATCTTAGACGCCGGCTTGGCTCCTCCTCCGCTGACGCTATTCTTATGCGCCTCCTGGCACGGTCATCTGGTAGGCGGTCCGCATGGGCTGCTGGGGGTTGGAGTCCCCTGGCCCGCTCTCCGCTCGGCGGCCGCACTCCGGAGCTGGCAATTTTTTCAGTCTCAAAGGGGCATATTAGCAAGAACCTTGTTAAAATTATCGCCGTTAAAACAGCTATAATGGGCTTGCTAATATGCGTTATAGAATTCCCATAGAGGCCCAAGTTAGATGTGAAGGACATCTAACCTGGGCTTCTATTGGAATTCTAAAACGCACATTAGCAAGCCCATTATCGCCGTTTTAGCTGCAGTTTCCTGCCGCTAAAACGGCGATAATTTTAACGACGTTCTAGCTAATATGCCCCAAAGTTCCCACAGTCATGGGTTCCACTGTGAGTAATGTCACAGTCTATGAGCACACACGGTGAAGAAAAGTCTTCTTTATGAGAATTGTTCATTCAGAATCCCCGAGAATAAAATGTGGAAACAATTGCATGGTTCTGGGTAAATAGCTTAGGTTTAAAATTAGAAATAAATTGGACAACTCAAATCAATTTTGATCTTAGTTTCATTCTGACAGGGTAAACACTGCAGAAAGTAAAATAAACTGATTGACACAAGGAAACTATTCAGACTATAGGAAATGGGACTAATCTAGCTGTAAAGGTAGGGAAGAGCACATGATGGGAATCCTGTGGGGTCCATGCTGGACTTCAAATGAAATACTAAAGAAAACAAGCTCATAAAATTAATACTACCAAGGTAACAAGAAGGGTCTTTGGGTTGACATATCATAAAAGATGAGGTCTTTGGCAAACAAAATAATTCATTTTTGTTAGCGAAAGGCAGGGCGCCTAAACGTTAGTGATCATTGAGGAATCACAGAAGCAAGCGTAAAGGGAGGTGTCAGTGCGGGGGAAATGGAGGTGACACTCGCTTATTTGTGCTACTTAACATCTTAGTGGTGTTCCACTCTATCGACCACCCAAGGCTGCTTAGCATTTGTAAACAATCAAGTGACTCTCTTAATCAAGAGTTAAATTAGCCTTTTCATTGCACTTGCGGAACAATCAGAGGATCAAGATTGGAAACCACATTTCAAACAGATCACCAATGCCCTGTGGTGAACCCCATGGCTCAATTTTTTACCCGATTATGGTTAATTTCTATTTGACTCCCTTGGCTCTCTAATGATGAAATCTGGTGTCAACATTCACCAGTATAACATGCACTCTTCCTAAAGGCGCTCTTATGAAACTATAGTATTCAATCTCAAACCATTTTTTTATGTTAAAACCCTGCAGTTATTCCCATCACATACAGGTTCATAAACAAATTTGAAACCACTTTACTGACAGAACTCAATGTGGGAGACACCATCTAGCCTTTCTCTCCTTACCTCAACAAGATTGAAGAATTGTCTAGCTTTCTTCTCCATTTGCATTCAAATATCAAGCACTTACTGAAATCTGACCAACTAAAACCTGCTGCTCATTCTTCAATGGCTCTACACCTCGATGGCCACACTGAAATCTTTGGCTAGAGCGGTGGTCCCGGAATCTAGGGAGACGGGTTTGAGTCTCTGCAAGAACGTCAACATCCTGTGATTCTGGGCAAATCACTTAATCTCCCTGTGCCTAACAAAAAATTAATGTGTCCTCATGTAACCGGTGCTCATGTAAAGCGCTCTGATACACAATGTGTCTCGGGTCTAGTTCGCGCTATATGAAACTTAAAAAGAAAAAATTGTGAAAATCTGATCAGCTTTCACCAGTTTTAAGAGATCTACATTCCCTACCAATTTAGGACAGATTTAATTTAAAATCTACTGTCTAGCTTACAGGGCCATCCATCTAGGTCACCTGCCATATTTAGTCAAATTTTCATTTTTTAAATGTAATGCTCTGAAACAGGTATTTATGACACAGAAGGTTCTCCGTTTAGCTTTAGCCCCAGGCCTTGCAAAAACTTCTGGCAAGCTTGGTTACCGGTGTTGCGGCAAGTTTACAGAAGTTTCTTTCTTTACATTTCGAAATCCATTTGAACATGACCACATTTTTAAAGTTAAACTATTCCATCTCTCTCTGAGTTGTTTGCAAACAAACCACCAATCATGTTGTACCTCGTAATGTTTATATTATTCATGATACATTCTTTATTTATTGTTTTCCGATATTGGCTCACCTCACAGACGTTTTTTGTACAAGTCTATGGGCCCGAATCACAGAACTAACTTAAGACAAAATCCTAAACTTACTACCATTTACTCATTTTGATATTCACAAATTCACATAAGGCACCCACTCATTTTGTTATTCACAGCAGGCACTTGCTCATCAATGAGTAAGTGTCTTCTGTGAATACCAAAATGAGTAAGTGCCTTCTGTGAATACCAAAATGAGTAAGTGCCTTGTGTGAATACCAAAATGGTAGTACGTTTAATATTTTGTCTTCAGTTAGTTCTGTGAATCGGGGCCGTAGTATTAATCACTTCTCAATGTATTCTCTAATTTCTATTGTTTACCTGTAAAATATGCAAATGACTCCCAATGCAGCTGCGCTCCAGAAAACATTAAAAAATCAAATGGAAGAAAATACCAGCATGATTTAACTTCTCTACTGGGGCAACCTTTGGCATTGTTCCCATCATCTCAATCACCCCAGTGATTCGTTCCTGATCAAGTATAGCAGCTTTCAGTTGGATAGTAAAATAACCCCTTAGCATCCAAAATGTGGTACTTTTAGAAGCTGAATTCCGAAGAACAATATTTAAAAGGAATTCAAATTAGATAATATGGAAAGCATTTCTGTGGTACAAATAGACTTGATATTTACAGCTATCAGCTCTAGCACACCCCTCCTATAATAACATAGGAAAGCACTGGAATTAACGTAAATCACCCTGATTGTTCCTTGAAATATTAGCGATCCAATTGGTCATTCCTGGTCTTACTCCTCTGACCTTCAGTGCACCACCGAACAGCATGACAGCCCATCTCTATACAGCATTTCAGAATTCTAGTTTTTCTCAGAGTAGCAGATTTTGCAAAGTGCTGTAACGCAAAATGGCGTAACTCCCTTGCAGAATGTGAAGTGGGGACCCTGAGCCTCCCAATCTCACATATGTCCATTGGCCTTAGACTTAAAAGGCCCCCAGAAGTATTGGGGAGGGGGTTCCTAAAGGCTGGGGGGCCCACTGCACCGTTGTGCTGCAGGAGTCTGTGTTTCGCCCCTGATTTTGCATTTATTGGCGTGTTGCTGCCAATCCAAGATCCAGGATCGTTTTCTAATCATGTTACATTCCAATATGATGTATTTTTATTGCTGTATGTGCCTACAGGTTTAGTACCAGTACACTCATCTCACCCAAATGTCATGCTTAGTAGTAGCTCACATTTGGATGTGTTTGAACACACTCAAACCTACTGGGAACAAATGAAAATGATATTTCTCTATAAATATATCATAGAATTTGGCCCTAAAAATTCTAGATTTGCACTGATCATTTTCCTCTTAAGCTGCCTTATGCTGAGAACAATCTAGGATAAATTATTATTATGATTCCAAAATGTATGTGTTTTCACAGCTATATATTTGTTTGCTTCCACTTGGGTAGACTACTGTGACACTAGCTATCCAGGTTTAAGTAAGAAATCAGATCATAAATTACAAGTGGTACAAAATGATGTGGCTCCTTACGTTGAAAAGACAGCTGCTTTTGACCTGTTGTTCTGCAACTGCAGTGTCTGCTATTGCAAGATCAAATGAATCATAAGATGTTTGCATCAGAGTGATCTCTCCCTGTAAAAAGATGTACTTGAACTCAAATGAGCCCCTCAAAATGTCAAGTGCTGCATCATTACCGAATGATGATAGATTGGCTTATGTCACTGTTTGTTACTATTGGCATGTCTTCTGAGCTGGGTCGGACTGGCCTACAGGGCAATTTGGCAATGCCCAAAGGGCTGGCCTGACAGATCCATGTGGGGGCTGTTTTTTTGGATGTTTGTGGGCCAATATTATAGTTTGTAGACTGAAATTTACTGTTGCTTTTTCAGAATTTCCAGTCATTGCCTGGAGTAAGCACAAATGCATATAGTGCCTCACATACCTTGAAAAACACCTGTCCAGGTTGCCCTTTCAAGTTTAGAACTGCCCTGGTTTGAAACAGCGAGCCACTTTATCAGCTATCTGACTTGCTAATGGGAATCCCTTTTAATTTGGTGCCTGAACCTATTTTCTATCTCAGTTAAACCCTGACTCATGCTCGCCTTTGACTTCAAGTAAACGTTTTCTACATTATCCAGCATTTTCATGCCATCACTCCTCTGATGGACCTTTTAGTTTTTCACTTGAGATGTGATTGGAATTAACATTGCATCAATAAATTGCAATTAACATTGTGCCCCATTTGGTAACACAACAAGGACCAGAATCAGCCATTATAATTAAGAAGGTTTATTACAAGTCAAGAATCAAGCTAAGATACACAACTCTTAACACCATGCTATAAAGATGCAACAACAGAAAAGCTCAACCTCCAGAAGAAATTGAGCTTGACTAATATTAGGCAAAAAAGAAAATCAGTCACAGCCATACAGCGATTAACAATAAAATGTGATGCTCAGAGAAGAGTCTCAGGTATTCTCTTCTAGACATGTGTACATCTAAAACACCTAAAGTAAAGTTTAAGCTAACAGGATGGTTCAAGAGTTCAAAGGATCTCAAAAATCCAGAAAATCCATAAAGGAAAATAGGTCGGGAAGTTAAGCAGGAAGGTGTCAGCATTTCTGAAGCTCAGTCAAGAGTCCTCTTGGCTAAGGGAATACGTTTTAGGCTAAGCCACACTACACAAAGAATCAAATAAAACATAGAGTTCTACACGTCTGAAATTATAAGGTTCTGGAAAGGTTCTGAAGAAAACCTGGAGAGATCTGAAAGAATCTGCATGAGCACTTAGTTATAAGACATAAGAGTCTCCAAGGCAGCACTCTTTTGCGCACATCCTCAGGGGTCCACTGTCTTTGTCCACTTTGTATGTTGTAGACTGCATTATTTGTTAAGTGTCTCATACTGGAAACGGGAACAACATCGTATTTTCACACACAGACCAGATAGTAACATTGCTATATAGGCCTTTAAGTCAATTCTTTAGCTCTCCATGTTCTTTCATTAAGAAATGTCATGCTAGCAGAAAATGGAAAACAATATTTTATGCAACACGTTAATCAGGCTTCTAAAAACAGCTTAAAGTGTTAACTCAATGGTGCAAGTGAGAAGGTGGCTTGGTATATGCTGTGCACTAATTAAAGTGGGCACCCTGTACCAATCTACATGACCCTTATGATGTATGAGGTCAAAGATAACCTTTAGAAAGCTATCCTAGTGCAGGGCCGGACTGACTACCCGGCAGTTTGGAATGCTGCCGAGCTAGGGGCTGATTTCATTGCAGTGGGGGCTAATTTTGTTCATAGAGACCTGCGTGTGCTTCGAAATAATGAAAGCAAAACACATTTTTTTTATTACATGCAGGTCCCCATCAAGAAAATCAGGCCCCAGCTCAGCAGCATTCCAAACTGCCTGGTAGCCAATGCGGCCTTGTCCTAGCGGTAACTGTCGAGAGCAGCCTTCTTTATCTTGAAGGAATGAAAAGCAGCTTGCTTTACCAGAATATCACCTCCTGAATGACTAAATGAATGAGAACCGCACAGTAGTTATATAAAAATATATTTTCATTAATATAACACTCTCTTCTGTCCTCTACACAAGGATAGAACACACAGCACACAATACGAGATCAATAGAACAGTTGTAAGTAGCACAATACACAGTGGGCTCCAGGGGGGGACCAGACCATATACTAAAATAGTGGTATAACAATCACGACTTGACTAGACACAAAGCCTAGGGCACGTAAAATCGATAGGACCGCAAGGAACCACCCAAGGTGATGGCACAGGGGACCCACGGAGGACGGATGCAGTGAGGAAGCCCGACCGCACGCTCTGTACTACTCTATGGGAAAGTCATGGTTGGAAAGTTAAATTTTAAGGACCCTTCTGGCAGGACTTTGAGCAAACCCTTTGGAACTTAAGAGGTTGGAGAGCCACCCCACCCAAGGTTACTGTAGTACCAGAATCACCTATCCCAAGGGAGCCGGGTGCATAGGTCTGAAGTGGTGTCGAAAACCTCAGTTGTTCTCTATGGAAGCTGGTGAAGAAGTACTGCTGCCGTGAAGGTGAAAAGGGACCAGTGGAATCCAAGCCTGGATTCTAGAAGAAAGGAACATGAAAGCAGAAGGGACAGAGTTTGGGTCACTTCAGAGTGACCAGTGGCTCAGTAGATGAATGCCCACCAATGTCTGGTGCTTCAGGTGCGAAGAAGGGACGATTGACTCTGCAGCCACAAGGACCAGGTGCTAGACGTGAGCTGTCTCATGAAGGATGTCGAGTGCTGAGGGTTTGTGTCCGGCTGGAGCACCAACAAGCCTTGGAAAAAGCAACCCACGCAGGAAGGTCAAAAAGGTTACGGTGTAGACCAGCAAGGTCCAGGGAACTCAACACGCAATGGGGATTCAGGGCACATCTGGAGCAGCCAGGAAAGCCCAAGAACAATCAAGATGACCCTCAGGAGGACCCACAGGCCGAATGACCAGGAGTTGCAAGGTGACCTCAAGCAAGATTGGAAAGCACCAGCCCATGGAGCACTCAGTGCAAGGAGGCCGGAGTTCCTTGGTGGAAATACTGTTTAGGGTCAGCTCTACACGAAGTCCAATGCACAAGCTCAAGAATCACCAACAAGCATATGCACTTGGAAATGGAAGCGGTGCATAGGGGTTCGGGTTACGCATCCCCCACGAGGGATACTGGCCTCAAACTCAGTGAGAGGACAGATCAACCTTGGGACCTTTAGGAAGCCACATCCCTTGTTTCTAAATTCTTCAGAGTCCGCAAGAGCTCAGGAGCAGCAGACCATCAGTTGCACTTTAGGTGCCTGTGAAGCAAGGCAGTGACTCCTTCACTCGAAGGGAGACTCTTCTGTTGTCTTAAGTGCACCACAGGCCCTGCAGGGAGCTTGTATGGAGTAGAGGCACAAACTAAGCTTTGGACAGAAAGGGGGATGAATTTGAGCCCAGTCGAGCTCTAGCAAAGTACAAGGTGTCCAGACGGTCAAAGGTCAGTGGTTTCTTCTTTTAGAATCTTGTCCACATAAAATCTAAAGTCCTACAGCCAGGTAAGCCCTTTTGTATCCACGGGAGAGGGTTGAACAGATTCAGGAGACCCTCCTAGGGGAGGAGCAGTACAGAGGGGTGGCTACACCCATGTTCTTTGTACAGTTTTGCGCCGGAGCAGGAGCCAATGGCTCCCAGAACTGGTTTTAGCTGGGATATGCACAGGGACACCAAATGTGCCCCCAGTGCAAACTTTCAGGCACTCTCAGGATGCACCCACCCAGCCCTAATACACTAAACCCTGTCTGGGAGGTGGTCACACCTCCCTGTGACAGGATGTCTATTGTGCTGCCTTTCTTTGCTCGAGCTTGGCTGAGCAGCAGGAGGGCAGAAATGTGTGAAATGAAAATGGGTTTTCTAAAGCGCAGATAGTTGCCCGGGGGCGTCCTGGCGCTGATTACTAACGAGTGATCTCAGAGGGGCTTAAGTTCAGAAAGAAAAAAGAACACACTATTTATTGAACAAAAAAGTTTTCAATTGCTTCCTAAAAGAGGTAAGGTCAGAATTGGACCTTAGGTAAAAAGGCAAACTGTTCCACAACTTGGCTGCATTTAGAGAAAAGGACCGACCACCTGATCTGGACCGTTTGATCTTTGGCACAGTGGCAAGTAAAGCGTTAGTGGACCTTAGCTGTCTGCTGGGTAAGTAGGGAGTAATTAAGGGGCGACTAATTAGTGGGCTGGTTTCCCAGAAAGATTGGTGGGCAAGACAGAGAGATTTAAAACTGATCCTGTCCTTCACCTGTAGCCAGTGTAGTCTTGTCAGTCCAGCTTTTACGGAGGTCCTCCGAGGAATTTGAAGCAATGTCCGAGCCGCACAGTTTTGAATTACTTGTAGCTTTTTTTTTTTTTTTTTTTTTTTTATAAACTTTTATTGATAGGAAGGAATAGTGGTGATTCGGTGACATACATGTTTACGACATTTGTTACAGTCAGTACATGTCAACTTTTACAATTGCGACAAGAAACTGCCTCGTAGCAAGGACTGTGTTACAGTAAACCTTAGGAGATATGTAAATACATCGACCGATGGTCCTTCTGCTTGTATTGTGTCCCTCCGACTCCCTTTTCCCTCACACACGAGTCAATGATAACATCACTTTTTAATAGTAAAGAAACAACAAACTCCCTCCCCCCCCCAACCATGTGTCATCATAGCCGTTATGTCTCCACCCACAACCCTTACCATCATGTGTCCGAGCGTGCATGCCGGTATACAGCCAGGTCAGAACCACTAGTGTCTTAATGTGTTGCGACTGAGGTGACTACCCCCTATTCGTTCCGCTACTCCTCTTCCCCCTCCGAGTCAGGGTCTTCTCCCTCTGGTAAGGGGTCACAGATTTCTCCCCTATATACATTCCATGCCGTCCACACTTTGTTCCATTTGCGGGGTGCTGCACGGAGCACGTATACTGCCCTTTCTGTTATCATTAGGATGTCCATGTTCTTAGCCCATCTACTGGCGGTGGGCAGGTCTGGTGCGCCCCACTTCTGTGCTATATCCCGCTTAGCCACTGTCATGGCCAGAGTCGCCCAAATCAGTTCGTATCTATTCAGGTCATTGGGGTCCCAGATGTTCAAAAGGCACTTACGTGGTTCAGGTAGTATAGAGTGTTTAAGGGCTTGGGAGATTGAGCGCAGTATTTGCCTCCAGAATTCACGTATTTGCGAGCATTCCCACAGTGTGTGCAACAGTGTCCCCTCCTCCCCGCAGCCTCTCAAACAAAAGGGATGTGGTGCTCTCTGTATTTTATGCAATAGTGTCCTCGTATAATAGATGTGGTGCAGGATTTTAAGCTGTACCAGTCTGAGTTTACTTGAGATTCCCACCTCCCTCGGGGAGGCCAACGCCTCATTCCATTCAAATTCATCTGTCCCACCTAGTTCCCCTTCCCATTTTTCTTTTAATTTCAGCGTTGGGTCTTTGAGATTATTAAGCAGTTTTTTATATGTAAGCGACGTAGCGCTTTGGATCATGAATTCTGTTAGCAGTCTATCTTCTAACGGGGAGGAGTCTGGTAGAGTGGTGCCTACAGGAATCGCCTGTAGTAATGCGTGTCTGATTTGAACATATCTGAATGTTTCTGTGGGTCTAAGGTTATATTGCTGTTGCAGGTGTGAAAAGGGTATTACTGTGTCATTGTCCCAGAGGTCCCCTACCGTAGAAATGCCTATGGAGTCCCACCGCTCGAATCCCTTACAGCCTCTGAGGTTCCCCAATGCCTTCGTGTCCCATAATGGTGTCATTTTGGTGATTCGACCCACCCATCCCAGTCGGGCCTGCGCCACGTACCATAGGGCCGCCGTATGTTTGGTTGGGCCAAGGAGGGTTTTAAGTTGTGATTTGTTGTAGAGAACAGACAGCATGCAGTCCGTTCCAAGTTGCGACCAATCTGCTCGATAGGCAGGGTCCTCTTTCGGGGCGTGGATCCAGTAGTTTACAATTTTCAGTTGGGCCGCCCAGTAATATAGTTGAATGTTGGGGAGCGCTATTCCCCCCTCGTACCAGCTTTTAACCAGCTTGTCGTAAGCTATACGTGCCGGGCCAGTATTCCAGAGCAAGGTATTGACCAGCG
Source organism: Lissotriton helveticus (assembly GCF_964261635.1). Classification (NCBI taxonomy): domain Eukaryota; kingdom Metazoa; phylum Chordata; class Amphibia; order Caudata; family Salamandridae; genus Lissotriton; species Lissotriton helveticus. The sequence continues at coordinate 1,582,056,470 of NC_136059.1, read as the reverse complement.
CCACGATCTGCTTGAAGTAGCGTGGTGGCACCAGGTGCGGAGTATTTTCCAGAACATAGAGGAGTCTCGGGAGGGCCATCATCTTATACAATGCTGCCCTACCCAGTAGGGTCAGGGGCAGGGCCGCCCAGTGCTTAACGTCCGCCCGTAGGCGATCTATGGGCGGCTTTAAGTTGCTGGCAAAAAAGTCTGCTTCATTACTTGTGATGATAATACCTAAGTATTTGAAGGAGGCCGTTGTCGTAAGCAGAGGGCAGCTCTCCTGCAATCTCGGCGCCGGGCCTTTTAATGTATATATGGTAGATTTTGACCAATTCAAGGTGTAGCCCGACGTATGTCCGTGAGTGTTGCAGAGTTCTAACAGGGCCGGGATGCCGGCTTCAGGTGCAGTCATGTAGATGAGCATGTCATCTGCATATAAGGAGACTTTGTCCTCCCACCCCTCCTCCCACCTAATGCCTGCAAATAAGGGCGTAGACCTGATCTGAACTGCCAGGGGCTCAAGCACCAGTGCGAAGAGCAAGGGGGACAAGGGGCAACCCTGTCTAGTCCCCCTGCCTAATAGGAATGTCGGCGATATGTGGCCGTTGGCCACTACCTGCGCGACGGGCTTCGTATAAAGCAATTGTATCCATGCTATATACCGCGGCCCAAATCCCATACGTTCTAGTACCGTGAAGAGATACTCCCACTCCACAAGGTCGAACGCCATTTTAGCGTCGAGAGAGAGAATCACAGCCTGCTCTGTGAGGAGGTGCGCACGGGCCATCACACCATGAACTCTTCGGAGATTCATCGCAGTGCTTCGGTGGGGCATAAAGCCCGACTGGTCAGGGTGGATCAAGGTGCTGAGGTGGGGCATCAAGCGGGTGGCAAGAAGTTTAGCTAATATCTTGGCCTCGACATTCAGTAACGATATCGGGCGATATGAAGTACAGTCAGTCGGGGTTTCCCTGGTTTGGGTATCGCTACTATCGTGGCCGTGCGCTGATCCAGCGGCAGCTCTGCTCTATCCCTGCTGTCTAAATACATGGCCAGGAGTGGGGCACTGAGTTCTGGAGCCATGGACTTGTACCACTCTATCGGAATCCCATTGGGCCCCAAAGCTTTACCCGACTGTAACGCCTGGATCGCCAGCTGGATTTCTTCCTCTGTCGGGTCTACTTCTAGGGCTTCCCTATCCTCCTGTGTAATGCTGGGGACGGCAATATCCGCTAATGTTTCTGATGCCATCTGCTGTGTGACCCTTTGGTCTGGTGTGTAGATTGATTGGTAATGTTGTGCCAAGGCGCAGACTATGTCTTCTGGGTGTGTCAGTGTCCGCCCGTCCTCCGTATGTAGTCTCTGAATGCCTCTCGCCCTAGTCCCCCTCTTATCTAGCCACGCCAGCATGCAACCCGCTTTATCTCCCACATCGTATATTCTATGTTTGGTGTTGGCGATGTAACCCTGTTCTATCGTTTTAAGGTGAGCTAGGTATTGTTGCTGCCGGACTATTAGGGTGTGTGCCGCGGATGGGGAGGGGTCTGCCATGTGCGCATTGTTAGCCGTGTTGAGTGCAAGTTCCAATTCTGTGAGTTCTTTTCGGGAATCCCGCTTGTGCCCCGTTATTGTTGCAATGGCCGCCCCTCTGAGTACCGTCTTGTACGCCTCCCACAGGGTGGATGGTGACATCACTGTGCCTGTATTTTCAGCAAAATATTGTGTTGTTACAAGTTTGAGCTGTTTCCGAATCTTGGGGATTTTTAAGAAGTTGGGGTAAATTGGGTAGATCCGCGCGCAACTTTTCCCCCCGGTGGTAAGCGACAGGACAATTGGAGAATGATCGGAGACACCCCTGGGCAGTATGTCCACCTTGTCCACCATATCCAGTCCCAACCCCAATGCCATGAAATAGTCTATACGGGATAAGCTATTATGTACAGCTGAGTAGTAAGTATATTGAGTGGCCTCGGTATGCAGTTGTCGCCAGACGTCTATAAGACCCAGGGCTTCTATGAAATCCTATAGAGGTGTAGCACCTCGCGTTCGGGTCCTAGAGGGAAAGGCGTCCTTAAGTGGATCCACAATTGCATTGAAGTCCCCCCCAACAATCGTGTCGTCATCAGGGAGGTCAAGGAGGAACTTGCCTAGTGCAGGCAGGGCCACAGAGTGTAGTGCTGGGGGGATATAAACTGAGATCACGTTCAGAGATCTGCCCTCCCCCTGCCCATGGACTGCAGCAAAACGGCCCTGGTCGTCCGCCACCCGGCGTGTTATAATAAAGGGGGACGACTTTTTTACCAGTATACCCGTCCCTCTGGAGCCAGTAGTGAATTCCGCGTGTATCGCCATTGTGTAGCCACGCCTATCAAGTGCTTTGCAGGTGGACCCTGTGAGGTGGGTTTCCTGTAGGAGTACTAAATCCGGACTGTGTCGTTTTATGGCCTGCAGGACCAAGCCTCTTTTAATTCTATCACCCAGGCCTCTGACATTCCACGTTAGCATGCGCAGTGGGGGAACCCCTCTAGCCACAGGGGAGCCCACTGCGGGCGTATGATTAATTGGCCTGGCCATTAAGTCGGTAAGAGAGCAGTGCATATAACGTGTCCTTCGGACCAACGCACGGACCGTGTCGTGTCATGCCGTGCAGTAGACACATAAATGGCAGGGTGGTAAGACAATGTAAGCGCTGAATGATGACTATAAACAAGAACATGAATTTGAACAAGAAAACTTCAGTCCCAACCCCCCTCCCTGCTACCCTGCTCCACGGAACAACCCCCGCCCGTGTCCCCAACTGTGCAGAGTGCTTCAGTCCTTCCCCAGTCATCTTACTTGCTTGTGGGGTTGGTGAGAGTCCCACGGGCACTGCCTGTGCCCACCTTACTCAGCCGCGTCAGATCCACGGCTTCTGCGGCACACTCAGTCTTATATCAATACAGTCTGGTTTCAAGCCGGAGCCAATTGTCCAGAGTCCAGCGGGTCCCTCTCCAGATCCGATTCTGTCTCTTCCGCGCCTTCCTGACGGGGCGACTGGGAGGCTTGACTGTGCGATGCCACGCTGGTACGATGTCGCGGCCGGTCTCGATGCGGGCGGTTTCGCTGACCCACCGGTCTCCAGCCCTCCAGCCATTCCTGCGCCACCTCCGGCGTATCAAAAAACCAAGTTTTCCCTTCGGCCACAACTCTCAGTTTAGCGGGGAATAGCATAGAGTACGGTAGTTCCCTGTCCCGTAGCGCTTTTTTAACTTCCGTGAAGGACTTACGGCGTCTGGCCACCTCAGCCGTGTAGTCGGGGAAGAAGGCCAATGTCGCATTTTGGATCTGCACCGGTGGTGAGTTCCTTGCCGCCTGTAAGATCGCATCCCTGTCCCTGAAATTGAAGAGCCGGGCCAGCACAGGTCTTGGTGCTGCTCCCGTCTTGGGCGGGCCTCCCGGGACTCAGTGTGCTCTTTCTACCGAGAAGAAGTTGGACAGGCCTTTGGGCTGCAGTGTGTTTTTGATGAGATCCTCGACATAGAGGTCCATGGCCCCCTTCCCCTCCGTCTCCGGAAGCCCAAGGATGCGCACGTTATTGCGTCGCGAACGCCCTTCCTGGTCGTCCAGCTTATCGTGCAGGAGCTTGGTTACTTTCTGCATTTTGTCCATGGCCACTTGGAGTTCTGAGGTGTCTTCCACAAGCGACTTCGTGACCACCTCCACTTGCGACACCCTCTCCGCCATTTTGTGAAAGTCAGCTCGCAGCAGGGAGACTTCAGAGGAGATGGCGCCCACCGTAGTTTTAACCTCTGAGAGTGTTTTCATGATGTCTTCCAGCGTCACTTTTGTCGTTCCCTCTGTGTCATGGGTATGGGTATGGCCAGCGGAGGATCGTCCTGTATGCTGCTGTTGCCCTTGATGTCCGTAAGCAAATTTGTCCAATTTGGCCTGAGTGGATCCGCTCCGAAGGCCTTTGCCCGCCATGGTGCTGGGGCTCGTGAATGTCGGAGTCTTGCTCAGGGTATTCACAATGTGTGCCACGGCCGATTCCGCCGGTTGTAGGCTGGGAGTAGCGGGTCGACGGGTTTCGTACAGAGATTGCCCTCCGTCAGCTGTGCAGGTCTCACCGGTCGGTATGGCGGTGAAGGACCGCTGCGGCGGTGGCTGTGCGGGTTTCTGGAGAGTCACTGTAGTCCGCGTTTCGGGTTTCGCGCCCTCGCCCTTCGATACTCTCACCTTGAGCGGGAACGGTCGCTGCAGCCTCTAAGTACGTTTTTCTGTGGTGTCCCACCACCCTCGGGCACACCAGATGGCGCAGGTTCCGATCTCGGGCAGCCGCTCACTCAGAGGCCAGGCAAGCCTCAGTGTACCGGGTCTATGTCCTCACCAGGTCAGGGCTGCTGCTGTTACTAGGCATCATGCGGGCCCTGATGCACCCCTTCGAGCTCCGTGCTGAACCACAATATGGCGCCGTCCCCCGGGGGCACCGATGTCTCTTACCCCTGTTCGGAGCTGGTATGGCTGCCCAATGCGGCCCCACGGTCAAGCGGGGCTCAGGGATCGCCGCAGCCGTCGTCTGCTGTCCGCCAGCCCCCGGGGGGGGGGGGAAGGAGAGGTCGAGATTCCAGCGCTGTTCAGCGCGGCCGAGGCTGGATTCGTTCTTTTCAGTGCGCTGCGCCGGCCCCGTTCGGATGAATTATCCGAGTGTGCGTTGTCGGATGATGCCACTAGATGTTTCAGGCCGGTCGCGCATTGGTAGGTGGGCACCGGGATGTGGTTGCCCCCCTCGGCCGGCTCGGTTGCACTTCCGCCGGGGCCTGGGTGGTACGCAAGGCCGGTGCTGCTCCTCCGGCGGTAGGCCCAGACTTGCCACTGGGAATATTATAGGCTCCGGTCCTCCGAATTGTCCAAAAGTCAGAGCGATGACACCGCATCGGCCCCGGACCCGAACGCCGCCGCTTCAGGCGGGCGGGGTAGCGGATAAATGTGACGGATATGCTGCAAGGCTACAGTGCCCCTAGGAGCTCACACGCTATGCGGCCGCCATGCTTGGCTGCTAGCCACGCCCCCTACTTGTAGCTTTTTTAATGTAGAATCTGGAGCCCCAAGATAGAGCGCATTTCCAAAGTCCAACCTCGAGAGGATTAGTCCTTGGACCACAATTTGTCTTGCCTCAAAAGGTAGCAACGGAAGTATCTTATTCAACATTCTAATGAGGCCAAAACATATGGCAGATAACACGACCGCCTGGTGGTCGAATGTCAGGGACTTATGTAACCAGACGCCTAGGCTCTTGATGGCATCCCTGGGGACAGGGGGGGTGCCCAGGCAGGCTGGCCAAATCTGGTCAATTGTAGGTGGGGCTAGATGTCCCAACATCATGACCACTGTCTTGTCCCCATTAAGTTTGAGACAAGACAGGGTCATCCACCTACTAACCTCGCTCAGGCATCCCATCAGATCTGTTGTGCCCACAGGGTCTCCGGCCCGCGTAAGAGAAACCACCAGCTGGGTGTCGTCCGCGTAGGTCACGACAACCCCAGCCAGCAGTCCCATGTATACGTTAAATAACGTCGGGCTTAATGAAGATCCCTGTGGGACTCCACAGTCCAAGGGCCTGCTTGTAGAAATAGTTGCTCCCTCAAAGACCTGGAATTTTCTGCTGGATAGAAATGAACGGATCCACTCCAGTGCTCCTCCTTGTATCCCAATCTCCCGGAGGCGCTGCAACAAAATTGTATGGTTTACAGTATCAAAGGCGGCACTTAGATCGAGGAGGATGACTGCCACCGATCCTCCCCGATCCAAGATGCCCCTTGTTTCCTCCAAGACCGCCAACAGAGCCGACTCCGTCCCAGGCTTGGGGCGAAAGCCAGTCTGCGAGGGATCAAGGAGACTGTTATCCTCCAAGAAAGTGGTCAGAAGGCTGTTGATATGTTTTTCCAGTAACGTACTGGCCCAGGGGAGCAGAGAGATTGGACGGTAGTTACTGAAATTGTTGGTGCTCATATTAGGCTTCTTAACAAGTGCTTTCACCCTGGCTTCTTTCCACTTAGAGGGAACTGTATTGGTGGAAATTGAGGCATTGAGTACCTTCAGCATAACTGGAAGGATGGTCTCACTAACAGTTCTTAAGAAGCGAGGTGGGGCCGGGTCGCCGGGGGATCCCGATTTTACCTGGGTCATTAGAGTGGATAATAGGTCCGACTGTAGCAAAGAAAAGTTCTCCAGCACTGGTGATATATTATCTATCACATCATATTTGGAGTAGCCAGGAACGGCTATTAAATTCTTTGATTGAGTGGTTGGAAAGGAAGAGTAAATACAATCTATTTTATTGAAGAAATAATCTGCCAGCTCGTTGCAGCGAACTTGTAAGTCGTCGCTGTTTACGGGAGGCTGGGGAAGGACAGTGAGACTTTTTATTATCCTATACATTTCCTTCGAATTGGACCTAGCGTCCTTAATCTGTTGTGTATAGTGCTGGGATTGAGCTTTCTTAATCGCTAGTTTATAATCCCTAATGGATTTCTTATAAGCGGCTTTGTCAAGATCTGCGTAGCCCAAACGCCATTTTCTCTCCAGCCTCTTGCACTTGCGTTTGATCTCCCTAAGCTCCTTAGTATACCAGGGGGCTGACGTTCTGGATCTTTTAGTCTGTGATTTTTTTACTGGGAGAATAGTGTCAAGTGACTGAGTTATCCAACTATTGAAAATATCATTAGCTACTGTGGGATCTGTATTGATCAGAGGGATTGTGGCTTGAAGTTCACGAACCCACTCATCAGTTGATAATTTAGGCCAGTCTCGAGCCTCCCGTGATCCTGTTAAGAGAGCAGGCGGTTTAGGGATACACCAAGTTAGCGGGATAAGTTGGTGATCTGTCCACGGGAGGGTAATAGAGGGCTCTATCACTAGACCTGGGCAATTACTAAATACCGGGTCCAGTAGATGTCCTTTCATATGTGTGGGAGAGGAGACAAGTTGGGTCAGCTGTAGTGCAGATAGACCGGCAATTAATTCTTGGGCAGCATGGTCAGCAGTATCTTCGAAATGCATGTTTAAATCGCCCAGCAGCGTGAAATTGGCCGATGTAATGGCCAAATCTGCAATTGTTGAGGGCGCCGGATCTAGAAACTGTCTGACCGAGCCAGGAGGGCGGTAGGCCAAAACACCAGCAAAATGTATGTTTGGTGATAGTTCCAAGCTAAACGACATACTTTCACAATCCAGTATGGAGGTGGAATTACATCGGCAGATGTAACTATCTTTAAACACTAAGGCTAAGCCTCCTCCCTTTCCTGACGTACGATCTGTTCTGGCTATCTGATATCCCTGTGGTAAGGCTTGGACAAGGTCAGGTACAGACGATGCGGTTAACCATGTCTCTGGCTGGCAGCATCCATTTTGTGCTGTCCAGGTCAAAAAGGCTGGTATCGGATAGACCGGTGGTCCCACGAAGCCTTGCTTCTGAAGGGTGGAATTATACCTCCCACACAAGTTACTGATGTGGAGGTATGATTCCAAGGTGTTTGATCCGAAACACAATATGATTCTATGCAGACACTTTCGAGATAGCATTTACTGCAAGGTAATACCACACTTCTACCTATATGTCCGACTAAGTCACAGAGAACCCTGGATAAAGGTCTCTGAAGGCTGCAGAGGGGCTCTGCTCATGCAGGGGCACACTCTCACAGAAAACCCAGCACCCTCCCTTCAGGATTGTTAAGGCCTGCTATAGGGGTGACTCATACTTTTTAAGTGTGGTGACCATTAGATATAGTGCACCTATATCTAAAGTAAGTGGTGCAAGCACCATCTTACACAGACTGCAGTAGCAGACCTAGAGTTCCATTTTGCATGGCCTCTCATGGATGGCATAATACATGCTTAAGCCAATGGGAGGCCTCTGGGGTGCATATGCCCTGGGTACATGTTGTACCATATACTATGGACTGAGAAGGGTACCCCAGTATCCAATCTGGAGTGTACCAAAATGCATGTATGTCAATTTAAGGGAGAAAGACGATAGACTGGGGTCCTGAATAGCAGGATCCCAGTCAGACTAATCAAAAACAGTGAGACATCAAGCAAAAAGTGAGGGTAACCATAAGAAGCAGATCCTACTTTCCTACAGTGCTCATTTAATATGCCTGTGCACATTTAAACACAAATGAATATGAATAGTCAGTACATTAGATTCATATACCTGGGTCTGGTGGCTCAGTGGACTAATGCGTCTGCTGCAGGGGCCTGTGTTTGACCTCATTGTCACAGATTCAAATCCCAGCAGAATCACTCAGCCTTTCTTCCATCTGAGGTCGATAGTTTCAAGTTTATTTTTATTTGTTTTGGTACTCTGCTGAGGACCACAAATTTTATGCAATAAAATTCAATTACAAATACTTTTAGAATTTCGTATTAATACAAAGCTAAAAAAGGTTTTAAAAATTTATAAAAGTTAAAACAAACTAGTTCATTGGGCGGAGATTTGCATACTATAATCAAGTCCTTTACAGTAGTGATACGGCAGTTGATGTATATAGGTCGATAAAATGAGTACCATTGAGTTGGGTAACAACAAACATCTGTTATTCAGCGCCAAGATACCCGTAGTGGTAAACGTGCGCTTTACAAATACACATGTTATGTTATATTACATAGAGTAGACAGTAAAATCTTAAAGGTACACGTATAAGTGTGTCTAGGAGATACATTTTAAGGTATTATATGAAACGTTAGTCCACAAATTACATAAAGTTTTGTTGTTTCTAGGTTAATCACATTCTACATCTATGAGGAGGGTTTATATTCAAGTATCTAAACAGTAAATGACAATTAATTTATTAAGAGAAAGCTAGCAACAATATCTCAACCGGATTCAATGAAAAAGGCTAATACACATGTATGTACAAGACATTACATAAAGGAAATATACGGAAGACTCCTAGTAGTTTATTTGAATGTGCTCATGGCATCATATATTTGAAAATACAATTTATACAAGACAATTATATCAGCACTGTAGGCATGAAATGCAGAGGCAACCCTAAGGAACTTAGTGCACGTTGTGCTTGTGACATGAAAGTGACGGCACAAGTGACAAGTGAGAATACACAGCGAAAGGCACAGCGTGATAAGGTGATGTAAAATATATGTACAAAATAATTGGTTCAACACAAAGTGTATTTTGAATGATTGATCAAAGTTTAGAGCATTTCTGTGAACCAAAGTTGAGTATGCACCGTAAGTTGTGCTGGTAAATTGGTTGATGACATTTAGATCCTATTAATTCAGGATCATCTTCAGGGCTAGGTAGCCAATTTGGAGGTTCTGTATGGGATATGAACGGGAGAGGCCAGGGGGATGAGGGGCGGGGAGTGCAAGGCGGGATGAGAGCATGGGGGAGGAGGAAAACGTAGGGTAGGAGCCATACTGCCTACCTGGTAATCGAGGCAAGTAGTGGACAGGAATGTCCGGGGATTGATCAAGGAACCGGCGTCATGAATAGGGTCCTTGCATGTGGTGCAGCATAGTCGAACGGCTGCGAGTTGATAATTGAGTGGTATGGATATTCTGGGGATAGGGAGGGCCAGAAATAACTAACTGTTCTAACGGTTGGCGCAAGTGCTGGCAAAGGTGAGACAGTTAACTTACCCAATGTAATCCCAGTAAGGTATAGGAAAAGGCAAGATGCAGGGCGGGTCCCGGATCCAATGCGACGATAACAGGTACAAAGATCCTAGGGAGGTAGAGAGGGCCTGAGGGTAAATACAGGACTTGAAGAGGTCAAATGTAACAAGGCTCAAAGGGCCACAGAGGCTTACCGTGTTTGAGGTAGTTGACGGGGTGGAATAAATCAGAGTGAGCGATGTGGTACGAGTATCTCCGGGCCGCCACAGACGTGTGCAGTATCCTTTGGTGTCTCGTGTGTTGGGGGTAACAGGATCGATTAAGTGAACTCTGCGCTTCTGGAAACAGCGCGTCAGTGTGTCACATGACCGCATCCGAGCAGGCCGTTGTTAGGGGTGGGCGGTGTGTAATCAAGGATGCTCCCCGATTGGGAGCCAAGCAGAGGGGAGATAGTTGGTGCTGAAATTGAAGAGCTACTTCCAGTTTAAAGTCTACTCGATACACGCCGATACATGTGCAATATTAAAACAAAGTGAAATCACAATTTACACATTAAATGAGTTAACAGTCGGAATGGTAGAGAATTGCAATTACATTTAAAACAAGCATTTCATAATCATGAATCAATCTCCCATATTAGTGTGAGATATCAACAAACTTTGATGGGGATGAGTAGCATGTGAAACTGTGCTCGGGAGGAACATTGAGGGGACGGGCTATTTGGTATTGTGATGTATCCTAGTCAGTTACACTAGATAAACAGCAATGATTTGGATATGTGTGATGAGAAGACAGAGAATTGTGGTAATTGATTAATGGAGCCTCTTAGATAGAGCAGCCCAGCTGCAGGATAGTTCTGGGATCAGAATAAAGAAAATGCCAATTTAATTGGACCATGTTAGAGATGGGGATGCTTGCGAGGGTGGGTGGGAGGGTTTGCCTGGTAGAGTAGGCCAGTTACGGGGGAGTTGAAACGGCTGATTAAATTGTCAGGGGGTGTGAGTATGTTAGTTACTTTCATAAGGACATGGTGCCGAAGTAGAACCTGGTGGGATGGTCACTGGATGGTCAGTAATGGACGGATTGTCTGGAAGGTCACATAAGGACAGTTCTGTTCCACTCGTCAATGGTGTTCAGACCCTGGTTTACTGAATTACAGCGTGTGATCAATTTGCATTCACTTTTGTTCAGTAAAGTCTGAAGGTTACCACCTCTGAGGGGAAGCAGAGGTTGGTCGTTCACCTGCCAGGTGATGTCTAGTTCACTGTGATTCTTTTCCAGGTAGTGTGTCACCAAGGGGGCAGTTAGAACTTTGCAGTGTATTCTGCTTTTATGTTGTATGATTCTCTGCTTGATCATTTGAGTGGTCTGACCAATGTATATGAGGCTGCAGGGGCATCGGATTGTGTAGATCACATTCTGGGATCGGCAGTTGGTAAATGTTTTCAGTGTGTATGATCTGTTGTTGACCTTCAACTCCTTGGTCTTGGATGTAAGGACACAGGCTTGGCCTCTGTAATGGCCGATCAATGGTGCTAGACCCCACGCGGTGGTGATGGAGTTCTGTTGTGTGGGTTTGATGGGCCAAGTAATGGCTTGGACCAGGTGATTGGCTAGGTTGTCAACATTGTTGCTAGCTTTCTTGTACTCACCCAGATCTCAACCTGGTCTATGGGTTATACTCCTGTCACTGTTTACTATACTAATTAATTTATTAAGGCACACATCATGTAATTCGATTTTATCTTATAGTGTGTATATATCTTCTCTGTTTTTTTAATATCTTATTTGATTCAGTCAAACACATACTATTAGTAAGTTCACTGGTCGTACAATAAATGCACATTAAAATGTATGTCAAGTACAAGACTTATTTTAATATTGTTACACCACACAAGAAACATGTGCTAAGTGCACATACATGTCATGTATCTGTTATAAAATTCTAACGTATTTGTGACGTGTAAAGAGTGGGCAAAATTGTGCTGCACCAATCCCCCATCTGATGGTGAATCAAGCCTTTACATCACTGTATTATCAGATGGACAATTCACAATCTGGTTGTTTTAAGCAACTTTCTCCAGGAACATTCCAAAAATATTGTGTCATCATAATATTTACTCTGTTTATCCTCTAGTTTTACATCTGCTCTTTTTCTCTTAATTACTTTTTCACTTGTGTACTTTTGTATTCCTTATAGATTACAACCAAGTATAATCCACAAGGAGCAATTATCACTAAGCGTTTCAAAATGCTTCCAACTATTCCACTTTTTAAGTTTCAAAACCATCTGCCAAATGCACTTGTTGCTTTTAACCCCCTTGTTGGATCATCAAGTTGTCCCACATGATAAATCTTTGGAAAAACTATCCCCATGTAACATATTCAATACTATCTCTTGAGTAACCTGTAAAATGCATTTTTTTTCCACGAATGCAATAAACTTCAAGGATAGCAGGATCACCTCCATCTAATTATAATTCCCAATTTCCTGCAACTTCAAAGGCATGATCACATTCACTATTACCTACGAAATTTGTGTCAGCTGTGGATATTCTAACTAATCTGCATAATTTACCTTTATGTTGCCACTATAAAGCTAATGCTGCCGTACTTTCCACTAACCTATGTTCACTTACATCTTTGGTCCATTGTGGTACTTTTGAATGATTCATTGCGTTAGCTAATGTGTCTCTACATCTAAAGTTGTGCCTATGCACATAAGCAGTGTCTAAAGTTATGGTGGCTCTAAGTGGATTCACCACTATCTCAGAATGTTTGGCATCAGGCTGCCAATTCAAGTGCTTTAGCACAGTGACCTCTGGAAAGAAAAAAAGTCATGATCGAAGTAATAGTATTGAAAATAACCCTTTCCATTATATAATCCCAACAATAAGCTACAGGTAACTCCATATGTCAAGGGAAGGCGATGATTTGTAATGCCCTCAGCAACTGATGCAGGTATTTGCATGCACAAATAGCAGTCCCTAGCATCCATAGTGTCAACATATTCATAAAGCAATTTGGAATAAACATTCAATGGGTAATCTCCTCTAGATGCATCTACGTGTAAGTCCTTCTCATCTATTGCAGGTAAACTATTGTCAGTAGGAAGTGGTGCATGAGGAGCACTTATAGACCTTAGCATCTCAACATGTGAAGAATGGGGTAAACTCGAAATAACTAGTAAAATCATTAGTACTAATGTCACCATGACAAATCCTCCTACGCATAAATCTCTATCTTTCATAATATGAGGATTAGGCACCATGAGTTCTTCTGATGTCAGTTGTTTAAATTGAAGATCTACAGCACAATTTTTTCAAGTAGGTTCCACTTGCGAAGGCATCAAACAAAGTAGTAACATTTCTTCCAGCAAAAAATGTACAATGATCTTTGTGAAACTTCCTTAGCCCTACTCTATGTTCTTCTAAGGGACACACTTATGATCAGCAGACTTGAGCCTTGGTACTCTTCTTCGTAGTTTGGGCCAATCTATTAAATTATTTCCCTTATAGATGCTCAGATACATAAATTGACTCATCTTTTTAGTGGCAATGCAATTTCAAAACTCAGTTCAGCCACGAAGTTCAATTCAAGGAGGTTCAATTGGATGCAAATTCTTATGGCACAAAGGTGCAAAATGCTCTCTCCCAGTCATTGATAGCTAAGTATGTCCATTCAGGTCAAGAGTCTCCAACAGGTTTCTCTACCTCGCTTTGATCTCTTTACTGTTGGCCCTTCATCATCACTGTCACTGACGCCAGATCCTTCAGCATCTTCTGGAATAGTGTGTAGCACATGCACTTCAGTCAAACAGTGCCTCCCTCTCTCCTGTCTTCCTGGCCTACGGTTTCCAGATCCAATGTGCAGTCCTACTGCACTAGGCTCTTCGCCAGGGTCTTTATCTGGTGCAGTCAATACCACAGGATGGGACCCGACTGTACTGACTTCAACTGTTGTTAATACTGGGCTATCCAAGTAACTTATTCTCTAATAGTAACGTACCTTCTTGTCCATGTGATAACAAGGCGATTCAATGAACCTCACATATCCTATATTTCTGCCCATTTTATATAGCAGAGAGGAAGAATTTTATTACACCACTTTAAAAAAAAATCTCCTTGCGCTCTCTAGCTCCAACCCTTTTTTAATTTTACCAATTAGAAACTCTGTTGGGTTGTTATGCGCTGGCTTTTTTTTTTACTGGCTGCTCTGAGTACCCGTAAGGGTTTTTAGCACAACTGCTATCGCATTTTAAGATTACTGTTTTAATCAATTTTTTTAAAAACATTTATGAGTTTATTTTATCTTGAAATGGTAAAGAAAACTGCTTTTGTATTGTATTCACTACAATGTACGGCCTTCCTAAGTAATGAAATGCCCTTTTATGTGTTCAGTTATGCATTTTATTGAAGTGCGACATAAAGTCTGTTGATGATGATGATGACTTCAAGTGTTGACCCTCTCAGACCCTCTGGCTGAACAAGTAACATCCCAGCTTGTTTTTGTTTCCCAATAGCTTGACTAATCTGCTCCCTCTGTCTCTCTGTAACCACTGGCACATCTGGAAAAGGTGCTGTTATATCATCGACGGGACAAGGGACTCTGCAAGCATGAGTAGCATGTACCCAGTGTTAGGGAGACCTCAACACTTCCCAGCTGTTGTGATGTCCAGAATGACTAGGTACAGGTCAACGATCCAAACATGACTTGTGCACATGCTTCTTCACCATGACCCAGCCTCCGGTACTGAGGTCATGGCACTGACCTGTTGAGGCAGAGGTGTAGCCTCTCCAACCCGGTGAGACACAGAATAAACCACATCAGCCAGTCCTATGTAGTTATCAAGAGCCAGTCATCTGTAATGATTACAAGTGCATTTACAGGCACAGCTGGCAGTCTCAAGGCCCTTCCCATGATGACACCGTGGGGTGACAATCCTGTCCTCCTATTTAGACGCCTGCATAGACTTATCAACACAAGAGGCAATTAGACCTGGGCGTAGGACTATGCTACCCTCGCGTAGTTTGTGCAACTACGTGCTACGGAAATTGCACGTAGCACAGTGCAAAAACGAGTAGTGGGCATTTTTTATTTGCTCGTGGTCCTCAATGTCTAGTTGGCAACCGCTAGCGAGCAAAATGACATCCCGGTGAGACTTTTTACTCGTTTGCGATCAGCAACATCAAGTTGCCCATCGCGAGCGTGGAAAATAAACCTCCTGCGAGATTCTCAACGTGGGGAGGTCAGGTTTCTCAATGCGAGTGGTCGAGTATGCTCGCAACCACTCATGATGAGAAACTACCAGTTCACGTTGAGAAAGCTGCAGCTCGAGTACAAATCTACTCGAGCGGCAGAAAACGACCGCTTGCACTGTGCAAGATGCAGTTTGCAATGATTGCACAGTGCGGACAAGCATCCGGCACTGTGCAATCAGTGTGAACAGCATTTTGCACGGTGCACTACGCAGTTTGCGTAGCTATGCATAGCTTGCATAGTGGGAAGTGCACTTCGCGTAGCTACGCGTAGCACTACTACGCAAACTACGCAAAGGGTTAGAGGTAATGCATCAGGCCATTTCAAAGATGTTGAAGCACACACATTAGCCAGTCTGAATTTCAAAGTGCCATTTACCTGCTCCACAATTCCTGAAGCTTCTGGTCAGTAAATGAGGTGGAGCCTCTGGTGAACTTGCAACGATGCGCACAACATCTTTAAGACCTCATTATTAAAATGAAGTCATGCTCAACTTCACCATCAACAGATTCAGTTCCAGGTATTGGCAAAAGGGTATCAGGATTTAGTACAGTACATCTCCTGAATGTGATGTTATCAGCGCCAAGCATAACCTGCTTGCACTTGGCAGGACAACGATTGGTTAAATACTGACTACTGCTCTAGACTGACACCTGTGAAGGCTATGGCTTAAAGACAGACGGGCAATACAGCAGCTACAAGATCAAGTGCGGCACAAAAATAAGCTGTGAGTCTGCCGGCATTCCTGTGCATCTGGGCTAGCTCTGAGGAGCAGAGTCCTCAATCTTACTGCAAAATTAAGCAAAGTATGTATTATAATAAGGCATCTCCAGGCCGGGGCACAGAAAAGACATTATCTCAGCTCTGAGAAGGCACGCATGCAGCTGTCATCCCATGGTACCCGATCGGACACGCTTTTTGTGTGTGAGCCTGTGCAAAGGCTTGCCAATAGGGAAAAGTTGGGAATCCACTGTTAACAGCAGCTCACCAGTCCCAAGAACATTCTGACTTAATTCTGGGTTGGTGGTGGATTCATTTTCAGAATTGCTGAAATTCTCTTTTGTGACACCTTCCTTGTTCCTTTCTCAATGTGATGTACTAGGTATAGGACTTCTTGTCTGATCTGTTGCAGTACCCCTATTAATATTTAAAAATTCAACTATCCATTTCCTAATGTAAGCACAGTAGGACTCATCCAATAATAGCTTTCTTTCGAATGTCCACTCACGTGGAGGTTTTCTAATCCGTGGCCACGGACATTCTGCTATCACTGGATTATGGTCCGATAAAATCCAGGGCGGAGAAAAAATAGAAGAGACAGTTGCCACCTGCTCTGAAAGAAAAACATAATGTAACCTAACATATTTATAGTGGGGAGCCGAGTAGTATGTGTATCCATCATCTAGTTTATTCTGCAAAAAAACATAAATCTATAGCTCCATGCTCCTGAAGTAAAGTCTGAATTGCTTTAAACACTTTTGGCTTCCTGCCAACATAATTAACATCTTTTGCAAGATTGAAATCACTTGTTATATTAATGTTCATGTCCCCACATAACAGAAATGGGCTAGGCCACATGGCTAGTCAAACATTTAGATATGTAATCACCTCAGGATCATCAATGTTAGAGCCATATACAGTGCATACCGTTAATAACCTACCACCAATTAACAATTCAGCGATGGCCCACCTCCCCATTCGATCTTACCGAACCCTTTTACAGGCATCTACTCCGCTTCATAAGAATAGCAACTCCTTTTATCATTGAAGACTGTTTAGTACATACTAAAAGGTCAAACCCCGGTAACTTCAAACAATCCCGCCTCCCCCAAGGTATGTGTGTCTCCTGTATACATAAAAAGTCAAGATACATAGTCTGTACAATTTTAGAAAATAAAGCCCGCTTTTTAGCGTCATTGACACACATACATTCCATGTGCCTATAATAAGTTTATCCTGCCCCATCTAGACAATCCAAACCCAGCCTACTTTGTAACTTTCCCAATTTTTTCAATGCCTCAAAAATAAACATACAATCATTTTGATGGAACTTCATTGTCATTTCTGCAAAGACTTTCATAATCCAACTTAACCTACCCCCTGCCACCCCCCCTCAACACCAACCACCCCCCTACCCCTACCCACCCACCCAAGCAACCCCCCCCCCCCCCTTCACCCCCCATCCCTTACAACACCCTTATGTGGCAGCAGGACTAAGTCCTTGTGATGGAAAGAGCTGGTGACCCACTCCCATACAGGTTCCTTCACCCATCGAAGCGAAAAAAAAGAAGAGGGAGGGCTAAGGACAAGAACACTAGTTAAGAGAAAAACAAAGATATTTGACAGAGATAGGGGAGAAAAAACGAACCAAAAAGCAACCCATGAGAAACCATAAAGATTAATAATCCCATCGTCCTACTAGCGCTTGTCCCGTCGCCCTCCCGCTCTACCTACAAAAAAACTAAGCACCCCAAAGCGGCCACTCCCTATTCCCCTAGCAAATTTATATCGTAGAAAGGAATTCCTTAGCCTGTATCTCAGACAAAAAAAATGTCGTCTGCCCTTGCCTAATGACTTTCAGCTTTGAAGGGAAAAGCAAAAAAGCCTGTGCCCCTTTTGCCTGAAAGGGGGCGATCAGCTGGCGGAGCTGCCACCTCTTCTCCACTGTGGCCGGGCAAAAATCTTGCTGAACAAAACAAAATCACAGCCCTTACCGCGCCTTTTCCTATCCGGCCTTGCTAAGTCATACAGCTTTTCCCTCGCTAAAAAATTATTGAGACATATCAGGATTGAACAGGGCTTATCCCCAGTCTTTTGCCGCTGTTTAAACGGAAAGCGATGGGCACGGAGGACTTCGAACTGCCAGTCCCACTGTAGAATTTCCGGAAATGCCTCTTGGAAAAGTTCCACCACGAATTGTCTCACATCTTCCCCTTCACAGCCTTCTGGAACCCCTAAAATCCTAAGATTATGTCTTCTCAATCTGTTTTCCAAGTCAGTAAATTTCCATAATATATCCTCTTTCTGTGCCCCAATCAAATCAGTTGCACTCTTCTGTGCAGCAAGAGCATCTTCAAAATTGGAAATCCTTTCCTCAGCTTCCCCGATTCTAGGTGCTATTTCCGTGCAAGTTTTTGTAACTCTCTGGATGGAGTTCTGGACTATTTGACAGACCCCCTGAGTGCGGACATTCTCTTTGCGCGACTCCTTCCGATGCACAATAACCGTTTGATAAATAAGAGAAAGTGTGATCTCAGAGAGTGGTAACTCAGATTCTTGAAACTGTGTTGTGGTTGCTGCCACCAACCTACCATCCTCTGGATCACCACCCTCGTTTAAGGAATTATCCATAAGTGAGAGTTCGCGCATCTCTGAGTCCTCTCTCACAGGATCCAGAGTTTTCTGCCCGTTACCTGTTCGGACTGTCCGGGGTTGCCGAGGACCCAGCCCACTGCTCAAGATATAATTCTGACGCCAATCCCCTTTGTCGCTGCCATCATCCGACCAGTCAGGATCTTGCTCCTCCCCATCCAGAGATGACCCAGTGTGCATTGAGAGCGAATTTTGTTTTCGCCTTCAAGCTCCTTGCAAAGCTGATTGGTAATGTCAACGCCCTGATTAGCAGTGTCACTTAATTTATCCACAGTTATACTGGCTACAGGCGTATGTACCAAGCCTGGCAGTTCATTTCCTAACTGAACTGCATTTCCCAGAATGCAATTCACTGGGTTGCTCAAGTTAATAATGGAATCCATTTTTTGAGGACTTTGCGCCAGGTAATCTCCCATGGTCCCCTGTCCAGGGGCCACAGACATCTTCGCAACTTTATCCTGGGTGGGGGGATGCTACCATCATTACCAACACATACAGGTACAGGAATCTACATCAATAGCCTTCAACAAGCCCTCAGAAGCTTGATTAGACGCTGCAGCAAGGTTTTTAGTCTTTGCGTTTACCTGATTAAATAAGGCAGATACTGTCTTTGCACTTCCTTTCAAATTAGTGTCATTCCGGGCCGATCCTGCCATTTTCTCGCTGCTCCGGTCTCCTTTCGTGATACTCCCTGGATCACTCCCTGCCTCTCGGCCGTTCAAGGATGCCCCAGTCGCAGCTGCCCTGGAGCACGCCTTTGCCGCTAACGCAGCCTTAGAGATGACTTTTGGCGCCATGCTACAGCCGTCGATGTGGAAGCACTGAAGGGCGGACACCACACGCCACGTAGCCGGACAAAACAGCCGATATCCGCTGCTAGGACCGGAGCTCAGTAAGCAGGTAATTAATCGAAGCATGTCAGTCACTGCTTAAAGCCATATTCTTCATATTTCATATCATTCATATTTCATGGAAAGCAGTAGCTGGAGAAACCGCCTGGGATGCTTAACACAGCTCGGGTGAGGTCTCCGTGAGGGAGAACGCCAGCTCACACAGCCGACCAAGCGGCCGCCATCTTGCCCTGGGATAGTCGAGTTGTTAAATATTAATAGGGGTACTGCAATAGATTAGACAATTTGGGACACTTTGAAAGCCGGCCTGCATGGGGAAACTAAAAGTTTTTCCTCGTATAGGTGGAAGACAGAGCAAGAGTTGATTAAGACCCGAATGAAGGAGTTAAGGGATGCTGAAGTAGAACTCGCTCTGAAAATTAAGCATGGTCATAACACAGAGTCCTGTCAACAGAAGGTTGCAATAATAAAAGCCAGACTTTTGGAAACTTTTGAACAGGACCTTGCCACAAAGTAGCTTCAATATCGCACAACGGTGAGAACTCTAGCAGGGTTCTAGCCAAGAGACTCCATCAGCGAAGTGTACAGAGTCGTGTTATAAAAATTCAAGATCAAATGGGGGTAGTACATGACACTCAAGAGGGGGTAAAAGAAGTGTTTTTAAACTACTATACTAACTTGTATAAGGAGGACACTCTGAGGCCCTCGATAGAGACAGAAGTGGAGGTCTTTTTATTAGGGATTGATACTCCCAAGCTGTCACAGGAGCAGAGTGAATTTTTGTCGGCTCCTATTCAATGGGACGAGGTGGAGCTTGCGGTGAAATCCTTAGCTAATGGTAAGGCTTGTGGCCCAGATGCTGTGCCTCTTGAGTTTTACAAGACATTCTTGGGTGAGATTCGGGGGGACTTGCTTAAAGTACTCAGAGCTGCACAGAAGGGTATTGTGCTGGAATCTTGGCAAGATACTATTATAGTCTTGTTTAAAAAGAAAGGCAAACCAGAGCTGCTACCATCATCTTTTCGACTGATTTCACTAATAAATAGTGATTCTAAAATCTATTTGAAAATGTTGGCAGTCAGGCTAGCTCAGGTGATCACTCCCTTGGTTTCTTTGCGCCAGCATGAATTTATCCCGGTGCATGAATTTATGCCGGGACGGGACATGGCAGATCATGTTAGACGTGTCATAGCTTTATTAGATTGGGCACAGGTCACGGTCTCTCCCCTCGGGGTGATCCTGTTGGACGCCGAGAAGGCGTTCGACAGGGTCTCCTGGGGGTTCTTGTGGGCTGTGCTCCAGTGGAAGGGATTTAGTACTGAATTTGCTCAGGCGATCCAGGCGTTGTATTCCTTTCCAAAAGCTGCATTTCGCATTTCTGGCCAACAGACTAGTTCTATTTCTATAAGTAGGGGCACACGGCAAGGGTGCCCGTGTTCGCCCTTGCTGTTTGCCCTATATATTGATCCATTCCTGAGTAAAATAGAGGGCATCCAGGGCATAGTACCGATAAGGTTTGGCGACACTATGTACTGTATCTTAGCATATGCAGACGATATAGTCGTTTTAACATCTGATGTTTCTTCTGCATTCAGTGCGCTAAAGGTTTCGGCTGAGTAATTTGGTGGCAGTGTCAGGTACAAGTTAAACGTATCTAAAACTCAGGTAGTTCAGACTCCTGACATGCCATTGTCAGATGCTCCAGTTGTCACAGAGGCCATATATCTAGGGGTCCAAATAACAGCCACAGTCGAAGCCATTCCGGATTTAAACATCCTTCCGGTGGTAGAGGTGGTTAATACTAATTAATGTAATTCAGGTTTTGCTTCTTTGTTGTTGTTTTGTTGTAATCAGCCTCCAAATTATTACTACTATATGAGTGTAGTTGTCTGGACATTGTAGTTTTGCTCTGCCAATACCTAGACCGTACAGGACCCAGCCCACTTAAAGCTCAGGTCAGTCAAAATGTAATGCAATTGTAGCCCATTTCCAATAACAGCTAGCTGCTTGAACTCGGAAATGATGTCACTCATATGCCACATATTATTTTAGAATTTATGTTAGATTTCGTTTCTGGCTTTTAACTAGACTGAAAACATGAAATTTAATACACGCCTCTCCCTGTCGTAATTGTGAGTATCAACAGAACTGAGTTTGCACTTTGAATATGCATTTCTTTCAGTTTAATGCTTATAATATTTTTTAATATATTCGAAAATAGGAAACGAAATAGCTGCAGAAGAAGTCATTTAAGCAACCATTAATATGATCAATAGAACTAATTACATATTACGAGATTTTAAAATTGTAGCCACCAAAAATGTGGTGCAGTGGAATGAAGACTATTTACAGGACGGCAGTGATCAAAGAGCATGATATGCAAATTTCTGTGGCGGCATCAACAGCAAGCTAAAACCAGTTCAATAAAAATATAAAACATTGCACAGAAATAAAGGCATCCTACAGAATGCAAAGGAGACTCACAGCTAAATAGATATTGTTTGGAAAGGAACGTGTGATTAGTTGTAACTTTTTCCTCCAACAGGTAAAATATAGAAATATTCCACTGCGCCCTCCTCCATGGAAAAAACACCTTAATGCTGCACTACAATGCCTGCACGGTGGCCAATGACATTTTGCACACATATTTATGGATTACACAGATTGCACTGCCACTGGTTAAATTTAGCACTATCATTTTGACACCTCGACTGGTCCAAAACGTTATTTCTGCATTTGCTATTCAGTGTAAATATTGTTTTTGCATTTTTCAGGCAGTGCATATTTTTTGAGAATTTTTTAATTGCGGTACGGCAATGTAATCCGACCCTAATGGTTTATGATTAAAGCAAGTAATCTGTAACAATAACATTAAATACTTTTATGGCGTGCAGTGCTAAATGAAATGTTTTATTCCATTAATAACAAAGGGGCCAAATTACGATCTTGTCTGGAAAGCATTCCGACCGTTCCGTCCCGTAATGCGATCTGGATGACTCATTCAGGGAAGTTCGACCAAGTGATTTTGATGCATTTCGATCCTTCTGGTTACGATTCGGTCGGACTCCCATTGACTTCAATGGGAGCGTGTGTTCTGAACGAGAACACAGACTCCCATGGAAGAAAGTGGTGGCTGGGGCGGACAACCCATTGTGCCTGCCACACTGTGCATGGTTGGAAAGGGGAGTCCCTCGGGACCGATTCAGAGGGCCCTATGTGAAGGGAGTCTGCTACAGGCCTCCAAAGACAAATTCCGACAGCCATTTGGTTTCTGGCAAACTGAATCGCAACGGCTGCCTGAATAGGTCATTGTAATCACTTGCTCGGAAACCGTGTCCATGGAACTGTACCAATCGGATTCAAAAGGTTTGACCTGCCCCAATGCCTTTGGGAACCGTTCGGACAACCATCAGGGCATCATAATCAGTCATTCGGAACTGGGTTTAATTTGGTCAGAAACAAGGGTTCTGAATCGGATTCGGAAAACCCGAAACCGATTTGGAGTCCTTTCAAACAAGATTCTAATCGACCCCTAAGAGGCATATTTAGAGCATGGCTGGAGTCAACCTGTCGTATCTAGAAATACCCTTCAGGCAGTCTATAATACCTATGCCTTCAGTGGAGCCTCAGGTGTGATGGGTCCAATGAAGGCACTCATATTTTGCGGAAAGAGTGTTCAAAGTCAAAGTCAAAAGATACTTTATTTCGGCCTCACAAGACCTTAAAAGCCCAATTAAAACTTTTAAGAATGCAATTCAATTTGTCAGTATAAACATTTTTATATACACATGAAAATATGAAGACATTGAAAAGTTAAAAAGTATTAAATGACCTGGTAGGTGCTAAGTATCTTGATCATAAAGTGCAAAAATGTTTATATTATGACGAAAAACAGATTAAAATACGGAGTTCCAAATCATAGTGAGTGCAAAGAGTGGGCGGTTTAGACTTGATCCTTGTTTAGGACTGCACAACGAGCACACCACATTGAAAACAGGTAGCGGGAGACTGAATATACAATTGGCAGGCCAGTATCATATTTGAAGATCCTGTAGGCCTGTAAGCAATGGGAGGTTCCAAGGTTCCTACAGAGCTGTTGTAGCCAATGAGCCCTTATTGCCTTATATGTGAGGCAGAAAAACAGCACATGCAAGTCAGTCTCCGTACAGTTTTTACATGACGGGCAATCTTTCGTGGAACTACCCCACCCCCCACTTATAGGTAACAGCACATTAATGGAGTACACTATAACTGAACTGCATGTAGAGTTTTTTAGCAAAAGAAGGCTGTATGTCATCTATGCTAGATTCTAGGATGTATTGCAGTTTAACATCTAAAAAGGATGATGTAAGTGTGCCTGTCCAGGGGCCCTTCAGTAATAGATTGAGATGGTGTTGCTTAACATTTTTTATCAGGATTTTTCTTGGTGTTGCCAAAGAGCTCTCTTCTGGGCTATTCCATAGCTCTTCCATTCCAATGGCTAAGAAGGAATTCTTGATATAGGCGAACCAGGGTATTGTGCTTGCTCCCCTGAGGTTTGCCACCTCTCTCAATTCCTCCTTATGCATATATAACTCTTGGGTAGTCCATAGGCGGCACCAGTAAAGTAAAGGTCTAAGCACAACCTCCAGTGCCATTGGGCTGACACCCAGATCCATTCGGAGAGGAGTTAAAGGTTATTATAGGGAAGTCCCACCAGCTGTCTAGAAATGAGTTTTTGATCCTGGCGAGTTGTTCGGATGACCTATGGCCCCATAATTCTGCTCCGTACAGGGTAGCCCCTCTGGCTTGCGCCTTATAAATTTCCAACACCGGCCCCAGCATCTTGTGTACACACTTCCTCTGCTTTTTTGCAAGGCTGCCTGACGTTTGCAACAACTTTTCTAATTTGATCACCCCACCCCATTTTCTCATTAAGGGATAATCCCAAATAATCACATGCAGGGACTTTCTCAAAATTCCCCAGCTAGTTGTGGATTGGGTCATTTTGAATGACCTGCGTTGAAAACCATATATTTTGTTTTCTGGGTGTCATTTCCAGGCCCTTATTCTTACAAAATTTTGGAGCATCTATGTCCCCTCCTGCTGTTAATGATCCCACTAGGCAGTTAATAAAGATACAAAAGAGGGTTGGGGCCAAAACACACCCCTGTCTCACACCTCTCTCTATAGGTATGGGGTCAGTGATGTCTCCATTCTTCCCAAATCTAATTTAAGCGTAATTGTTCACATGTAATCTTTTCAAGATCTTGCACAAATACGGAGGAGCCCCTGGATCAGATAAGATAGCCCATAGTTTTTCCCTGGAGATTAGATCAAAGGCCGATTTTAAGTCCACAAAGAACACGTAGAGACTGCCACCCTCCAAAATCACTCCAGTGCAATAACTCCAACCTGAAAACTTGATCATTTGTTGACATTTTTGTTTGAAAGCCGGCCTGATAAGGGCTGAGAATGGAAAACTCATCCAGGCAGTTCTGCAATCGGTCCAGAAGAACTTGAGCAAAGATTTTTTGTGCAACATCGAAAAGGCTAATGTGCCGATAGTTTGCAGGATGGAGAGGTGAACCCATCTTGAAGATGGGGATGATTTCCGCCCCTATCCATGTTGTTGGGATCTCCATTCCCTGTAGAATAGTGTTAAAAATGCTCCATAGATAAGGAGCCCAAATGCAGGGCTCAGTGCGAAAAAGATCTCCAGGGATCTTATCTAGCCCCAGGGCCTTTGCAGGTATTACTTGGGCAATTGCAACCGTTACCTCTTTTCGAAAAATTGCGGGAGCTGGATATTTGAGAGAGATGTGAATTTCAGCTTGCTCAGAACTGCCCTCTACCCTGGAATAAAGTTGCTGAAAGTGGGCCCTCCAAACCTTGGCACCCAGATTAGGTTCGATTGCATGTTTATCCTCCATAGTGTCTGTATTTGTTAGTTTCCAAAAGGTCCTCCTGTCCCTCCTAGTTAGAGCATCTCTCAGGCTGTTCCACTTTTTCACTTCCCACTCCTTGTTTTTGCTTGCTTAATTGCGGGTTTGTGTAGTAACCTATTTTCCTTTATTGCCTGCTTGTCATTACTTTTAATAGCTGTAAGCAGGCTTGTCTTAGCCTTTCGGCATTTGCCATTGTACCAGCAATGTCTATGAGAACTAACTTCCTTTACATGTACTACACGGGAAAAACTGTTGCCAGGGCTGCCACTAGGTCTTGATGACTTTCTGCAATTTTGTTGAGAGGACAAGCAGAATCTCCAGAGTCACTCAATTGGAATGCAACCTCCAGATATGGCGTGATTATTTGGTAGAGTGAAGATTATCTGTCTTGGGATTCACATAGGGTGCCCCATCTTACTCTCCTCATGCAACTAGTTAGAATTGCCCCTGATGTTTTCAACGATTAGTCCTTAGGGACATCCCCAATATATGGAGAGTCCAGTTCTAGGATCAGGGCATTATGATCATTGTCAATATGTGGACAATCTTAATACTAACCATTCGATGCCAAAATTTGGTATTCACCATAATATAGTCTATGATTTACGGGGAGCCCCACCTATTATAGATGGAGTTTGCCAGACTATCAGAATCAAAATGCCCATTACATGCCCTGAGCAAATGATTCAGGGTGAGGGTATTTAACTGAACGACTAGTGGTGTCCATGCCCGGACTGGTTGAGCATTGGCCATTGGAATGGCCCAGTGCAGGTCCACCTCATTTGGGGCACCAGCCTCCAGCTCCTTCAATGGTTCGTACTGACAATTAAAAAACAAGCCAGGATCACTATGTCATTATCAATGACTGTGGATATAAATGATAATAGTTTGTCACAGATGGGTGACTCTTGCCAATATCCAACTGCCCGTGAGTATACATTGAAAATAATTAATTAATAAGCACTAACCTGGTCCTGGAGGGAGAGCTCAACATAACACAGAGGATGTCTCTGGATGATCTCTACCTGCTTCACTGTGCAACCCAAATGTGTAGCGACCCAGATAGTAAGTCCTCCAGATGGTCTGCCCTTCCCTCCTGATATAACAAGTATGTTGTAGGTTACATAGCCATTTCCATGGATAGTCTCCCTAGCCCAAGTTTCCAGGAACATGCAGAAGTCAGAGTCTTGGATAAAAGCACCCTACTCCGTGTTGTCTATTTTGGAGCAGAGGCCTGCAACATTCCAAGATAATATTTTGAGCTTCGATGGAGGATTTGTAGCATTGCTAAAGTTTTCAGACTCCTTGTCCGATAGCCAGTGGCCGCTCCTAGCTATGGGCTGGTTTACTTCTGCAATTATTGGGGAAGAGTTCACCAGCTGATTTGCATTATGGATCTCCGGTGCAAGCTCTACATTATTGTTGAGAGGAAGTTCACCCATTGTCTCATTTATTTCACCGTTTCTCTGCTGGTCCTTGCGTAAGGAACATAAGAATGCCAACAGGGTGGGGAGCCTGATCCACAAACAACGGCTGGGTTAAAGCAGATCGTTTGGCTTTATGGCTGAGCTCAATAGTACTCAGAGGGGACAACCTCGGAATTGGCAGAATTGGGGACTCTATAGATCCTTGCTCTTTTTCAGCCATGCACAGCCTAAGTGGTTCCGGTTGCCATGGGCGTCTTGATACTACCCTTCTTTCAGGTGACTCATCATTAGATGTTTCCAGTCAATCATTATCTTCCATAGTGCTAAGGGCGGCATAGTGGTTGTTCACTGGAATATTAAATCTAGGTTGGTTCCATCCCCCACCACCATCGTCCTAAATAGCAGCTGGTTTTTGCTAGGTGGCTTATAGAACCCCAATGGTAAAATATGGATCCCTTTTTGCTCAACTGTCCAACTCCCTACCCTATCGAGTAAAGTTTGAACAAGGTTGGGCGACCCAATAGATAATACCACACAATCACCCCTTAGTAGCTTCTTGAATCTGCCTATCCAACCAACCCGTCTAACCATTTTGAATTCTCTGAAGATGGGGTGGATATTCCAGACCTCAAACTTAACAGGGATAGTGCTTTGTTTTTAGGAGAAGACCAGTGTTCCCTAGTGCCATCCGGCAACATGGGAACATTGGCTAGCATTATCGTATATTGAGTTGCTTTAGGTGGAAGGTGTAATGTGTTTGTAAGGGATGTACCTCTTAGTGTGTGCAAGGCTTTATATTGTGCAATTTTCATTGGTGATTCCCTTATATTTTCATGTCTTCTATCAGATAAGGGTTCATTTTGAATATTTATTAGGCGTTCCTGAATAATACTTAGGGCCTGCTGCTTGTGGTGAGCAATTGGTATGCCTGCCTGTATCTGACTCATGGACGAGGGAACCAATTGACCTGTTTTAGTGCTATTGCAGAGCCTGAATTTGGGAGTCCTATTTGTGTAAGCAAGGGCCTGTCGTCTCCAATTATTTGCGTGTTCTTTGTGGTGCAATTACAGTGGCAACGATTGGACAATTGGGGGTGACTAATGTGTGCCCCTGACTGGCCCGACAGAGGTTGCTGCATCTGTTCGGGTTTTCAATGCTCAATTCAATTCGGTTGAATTTTTACAGTAAGGGTTCTAATAGGGTTGTAATCAGCCCTCAGATTTTTGCCCAGAACTTTCAGTGCCCTGTATAGAAGTTATGGGACTTGTAGGAAGCGCTCTATTAACTGGGCTATTTACGGAAGAATGCCCCTCAACCACCTCCTCCATCTCCTCCCTCGTTGTTTTACTTTTGCACCCTGTCTTTGGTGCTGGATGAATATGCTAATTATGGCCCTGGCCATCTCGTTTCCTAGACTGGATTGGGGGGTTAATCCCCTGATTGGTCTTTCTCTTCAGGCCCCTAGTGTTTATTTTAGATTTGACATTTGCAACCCTCGGCATGACACTATCGTTTTCTTCAGTGCTGTGACTACTCGCTATCCTGGTAGGGGATATACACTCTTGGCTAACAATGCTATTAAAGCATCTATTGGATCAGGCAGCCCTTAGGGGGGTTTTGGTTTCCAAGGAAAATCTTTGCTTTGTTAGGTCAATTTCATGGACACGTGCTGACTCAGCACCTAACAAGAAGGCGCCAAGAGTCCCCACCACTCCCTGTCCTGTGAGGGATTTTTTTCTTTTCTTCCTTTCGACAATATACCAAAGTACAGCGATATATGACAGCCTATGCCAGATGATTAGCCAATCATCAAACGAATTAGTTCAACTGATCCAATGAGAACCCTTGGCCTGCATACACTAGCCCCCCAACACAAGCAGTAGACATATAATTTTGAGGCACAGAGTGTTAATAAGGTGGCCCTGCCCAGCCTCTTACGGTCACTGACGGGCACGGGCGTGTCCGAGCGCGTCCCACGCTGCGGGAGCACTAGCGTGATTTTATGCGCCTCCTTGGTGCTTGCAGACGTCAGAGTCCAGTTGCGTGTCCCAGAGGATGCTGGGAACTGTAGTCTAGTACTAAACGCAGCCCCCTCCTCATGGGAGCCGGTACCGCATCTCAGATGGGGCATTGGCCGTAATGGCGGCAATGATGGTAACCCAGCAATGATGAGTGGTCCCTGGCAGGATTGTGAGCAAAACAGTGAGTAAAAGACTCCTGTGCTGCTGGAGCACTAGCGCATTTTTATGCCCCTCCTTGGTGCTTGCATTATATAGGAAAACAGAGGTTCCAGTGGTTAATAAAGCAATGATTTAAGCAATATATGCGCACAATCACGATAAACATGAAAGGGACCTGATATTATTGGAGGGCAAAATAAACCTTCTACACAATGTTTTTATAAGCACACAGTAAATAGTATAAACACTTTCTTAAATTCAAAAAGTGCAACATTTTGTGCATTGTGTCCTCATGTGAAAAAATTGAAGCAAAAACTTTTTTGTGACTATATACAGTGAACACTTCTTAAAAGGGTTTCCATAAGTTGCAAGAAGCGACCATACAATTATAGAATAGCAAGAGCTTCGGAATACGACACTAGCTGTGTGATGGTCCATTCTGTGAGTTTATCGACAGCGTTTTGACCATCCTGCGAATGTGGGGTCTCCTCAGGACTAACAATGTAGGGACATCTAAAAAATAATTAATGAGGGAAGCATTAGGCGCATGTACCGGCACATATGCGAGGTACATGGGGAGCGGAAAACGGTGGTGGTTGGTGGAATTTTACTTAATATGGCCCACGATTTGCGTGTCAACAAGTTGCACAGCCTTATGCACACGGTAGTCCAAATATATCCACCTTAACCATATTTTATCATAGTTCATCCATATTTATTCAACAGTTTTCCCAGTTTTTCACGTCACTTCAAAGGGTACAAAGTTCATTATTCTTGTGCATGCTCGATGATTGCCCATCTAGGCCTATCAGTGAGCCGTTTAATAATTGTAATGCTCCATAAAGGGTCCACACATCACACCCAATGCATTTTGGCTCCTTAGCCTTCATCACAAATCGTTGGCCATATTCAATAATGTTTGTAAAGTGCTTTGGAATGAAGCACTAATCTAGTGTATGCACACTAAACTAGATTAATGTAGAAGGAACTTAACAGATAAAAAATAAGAGAGTGTGCTTCAGGTATTGTTTTGCTGGTTGGTGGAATTTTACCAGGACTCCACGCTACTTTTGTAACTCGGGGAGGCCAATACTCCGCCAACTCTGCCAGCAGTGCAGAATTTATCACTCACCCTACTTTTCATCTGGCAGCTGCTCTGCCCTAAATAAAAGGGCAACTGTCACTGTGACCTACCACCATGACTGTGGCCTGGCGGACAAGCCATTAGGTCAAAGAAGTATGTAAGTTGACCTAGCTGAGGCTCTGCTGTTGTAAACTGAGGTCTGCCATTGAATCTGAATAGAGCAAAGGAGCCATGAGTTTATCACAGTGGAGGTACTGCCAATTTTCAGCTTTGTTCCCAGTCTTCCATGCTTTTAATGACACCGATCAGTACGTTCCGAATCTGTAGCACAGATTTTCTGCCATTAACATGATTTCTTATTTGTGCCTGCAAAGTCTGCAGAATTTCCAAAAATGTCCATATGCTTTTGAGATTTGAGAAATTATCTATGGATTTTGATCTCTTTCTAAGTTTCCAAGCAGAATTATAGTGTTTAAAACATCAGTAAGAAAGTTTGTATAACTAGGACATGGAGATGGATCTGCAGGTGCTGACAGCTGTGGTATGACAGCATGTCATAATATTGTTTCCACAATGTTGACCTACCTTAATATCATGGGTATAATATAGAAGGTGACTTTTGTTGCACCTGTGAATCCAGTAGGAGGAGCTTGTGAGGTGGAGCTTGTGAGCTTGTGAGCGGCAACTGCAGCGGTGAGGTGTGTGACGGGCTCAACGTGAAAGAAATCTTCACCTGCAACCCGCAATCCCCGTAATTCGATAACCCCCCCGCAGCGGGAGCCTTGCCAGCCTTGCCAGCGGACAGCGTCGGGAGAAGTGAAACCCGAGGCAAGCCTGCGGACTGCGGACGGCAGCAGGAAGTCAGAAAATTCGGCAATAGAGCCCTGCAGGTCAGCAAGGCGGGGGGGGGGGCAGGTGGAAACGAGGAGGCGAGGAGCAGAGGAGCGGGTGGACCCCTCAATGACTACATTGGATGGCCCTTTTGAGCTTAACGCCATGTGAGCACAGTAAAACTGGAGTAAGAAGTGGCGTGAAGGAGTGAAGGCGTAGGAGGCGAGAGACTGATAGTGTGAGAAAACGAGGTGAGCAGGGCGAGTGGGGCAGCTACGAGTTGTGTGTGCTTCCATCGGCCGTCGCTCTTCCCCTCTAGCTGTGAGCTCACTCCTCGCTTGTCTTCTCTGTGCTATGTGCTATGTGCTCTGTGCTATATTGTGCAGCGCCGGGTGACTCACCTTGACCACCCCAGGTCTGCTGTGGATCTGTGTCTGTGGGTCCGCAGTGGTGGCTGTTTTATCGGTTTTTATCAGTTCTATATCTACCTTTGATCGTCGGACTGTGGATTGTGGCTTGTGGACCTTGGACCTTGAACATGGACCTTGGTGACTCAGGCGTCTTATGCTTTGCCTGTTTTAGACACTGGGAGTAGTTATCGATTAATCTCAGATACATTTCGGATATAAGCCTTGTACAATATTTAGGGTGGTGTGCGCTGGTTAAATTCTTAATCTCCAAGTGCTTCTTCTGACCCGAGAAATCTACCACGGTCACCATAGTCACCATAGCCCCAGTTGCCAGACGGGGGTCGGCGTGCGGCTCTGATTGGGCTACCGCTGAATCGCCCAGGCCTCGGGTAAGGTATCACGTGAATAGCCGTGGGGTTCCGCGGAGGTATCTGGGGGCTATCTGAGGAATACTATGTGGTGAATATAACGCCACTTAAAATTTGTCCTAAGGCGGTGCTTCACATCATTTAATTATCATTCAGTGATCCTTTCTCTTGGAAGGAATTGCTCTCTTCTGCTAGCCTTGTTACATCTCTACCTGGAGGAACTTTAAGTTTAAGTGGCAATAATCTCTTTTGCCATGGTAATGTCTGTCAGGCGATGGCAATCTCAGTCTAAAGTAAAATCTGGAAACCCTCTAGAAGCCGTTAACCATAGTGTCAAGAGTGATAAGAGTGACAAGAATTCGTGGAGTCCCCCAAAAATGTATTCGTAGACGCAGAATAGGTGCTCACCTAACTCTTTTAAAATCATACCCATCAATAACATCAATGTTCTCTAAAAAGGGAAGAAGTTTTAAGAGCGGAACAGGGCAAAACAATGAAGAACGTGGAGTTGTGGGAAATGAGGAGAATTCAATGGAGGTGATAATGGACTCCGAAGTAATAGCCGAGAATGGAGTAGATAGCCATATATCAAGACCAGAAGTACTCTTTCCTGTAATAATAATACAGAAATCTAATGGGGACGTAGGCAATGTAGCGCCCCCATCTATTGTAAGTCGAGCTGCTGTGTCATATCAAGAAGGGGTGGAGAATAATTTCGGGTTTGGAGATGGAACTGGTTCTATCTAGGAATGAGGTGTCAGTTTCCACGCAGAGTAAGGGTGGCGAAAGTGAGGACGTCACCCCTCTTTCTCCACTAGCAGATTTGATAACCCTTTTTGAAAAAGTACATGACAATGTAAGTGTATCTCAAAGGAGTTTACAAGACTGTTCATCAATAAAAAGAAGTGAATTCCCTCCTAAAAGTGAACGTCAGAAAGTCCATAGTGAACTTAATGGGCAGACAAAAACAGAAGACCTCACTCTTCCGGATATTGCCATTCAACTGGAAAAGAACGCTGAAAAACTGAAGCAGTTAGAAAAATTGGGTGCTCAATGCTTGGCTGTAGACCCCCATCCGAAAAATTAAATATTGTCTCCACAAGCAGGAGTTCACTTACACATGCCAAATATGTATAGCAGTACACCTACTAAATTCTCTTTGACATCAGATTTTCATGATTTATCTATGCCCTGTGATAACCGGGTAGGGAATTCCGAGTTTTTATTGTCAATAAATGAGATTGCAGGTTCAGGGGGGCTAATGTATACATTTACTAAATTGGAAAAAAAATTAGCTGCAATTTTGTCCCTGCTGGAGAAGAGTGCCTCTAACTCGGATCATATCCTCAAAGTCCTAACGCCCATTTTGGGAGGGGTTTTAGATCTTAAACAACATAGCCAAGTATGTGTGAAATGTTCCTCCCATATACATAACAATCTTTGTCAAATTAATGGCAGAATACATAATGCTGCTAATGGCTCAGGGTTAGGGGAAGAAATCTAACTCCAAGCCCATCCCAAATTATTCTTAATGACCCTGCAAAGGTCCCCACTGAGGGGAAAAGTGTAAATGTAAAGGTCTCTCCAGTGATAGATACAGTGAGTGTTTTCCCAATCTTTAATATGCGCAAGTCTAAAAAACCCAAACCTCATGAATCAGCTGAAATAATTAATATTTTAGAAGCCTCTGGGGAGGGGGAACATTTATTAGTAAGTGAGGGAAGTGTTAAAAACCATTGTAGGAGGAAAAGGAAGGGGAAAAATTGTCGGTTCCCTAAACGTAAGCAGAGAAAGCTGCGGTTCCAAAGCGTAGTACAATCGGATCATTCTAATTTCGCTCCTGATGATGAAAATGACCCATCAACAGTGGCGAAAAGGAGGATGAATCAGAGTACAACTGAGGAGCAAGATAATGTCCCCCAGCCGATTAGTCTGACTAGTAGGTCGAGTATTTCCCAGAATGAAAATAGGTTGGGTGAGGCCAGGAAAAGAAGGGATTCTAATCTGGAGAGTAGCACAGGAGTGACGGTGGATAATATAAAAATCTTTGTACCAGCTCCGAGTATAGAACTAAGTGGGACCGCATGTGAATCAGTGGGTCCCGCCCGGATTTTCTTGAAGCCTGATGTAAGTAATGGTGGGGGAGTTAGTCGAAATATGACTACATCGGTTAATAACAACAAAGGGGGTAAATCCCCTGATTCCACGAGGCGTCCTTATGATACGGATGTATTGAGGCTCCCAGAGTTAGGTACTGGGCATGTGAATAATGCCTTAATTTTTATCCCTCTTTTTGATGCTGAGCCAATGATATTGAATATAGGGGCCCTTCTTGGAATTCTATCGGAAATAGAGGATCTAAAGTTAATTTCCTCCAAAGATATCGAACTGGTCCTTTTAGATTGGAGGGACATACCCCAGGTCACCAAAGCAATCTTTACTTCAAGGGTGGTGCCTTCCCTCGTGTTAGCAAATGCGGATGGATTTAGGAAAAGAGGAATAGATGTCATTGTTTGCCCCACATCCCAGGGTGCTCCGTTGAAGCGTCTCGAAACTTCTCATTTTTGGCAAGGGATATCATTAAATGGCCATGAGGGTGAGAATATGACTACTAAATTTGAGGATTTGGAAATTACAGTTGGGAGGGGATCGGGTGAAAGAAAAATAAAGATAGTAGCACCCGAGGTTCATGAGGTTCTTGGCATTGATAGTGGAGATGAGGTGTCAAAATGGAACTGGATCGCAGGCACTCTGAATGGGGCTAAATCTACTAACACTATCCCCATAGAGCGGAGGTAGCCTACTAGGAACAATCGTGTCTTGGAATATGGCGGGGCTAGGAAAAGAACATTCTAAGCTTACTTCCTTAGCATACCTAGACCCCAAAATAATCTGCCTCCAAGAGACGTGGGCAATTGAAGAATTCCAGTTAGATAACTACTACGTGTATTGTAGTGCAGCAAAGAAATCTATAAAGGGGTATGCAAGTTGAGGATTAGCCATTCTGCTAAGTTGCGAGCTAGTATGGGTCCCTGAGATATTTATTCATCCATCAAATTGCTGTATCTGTGCAAAGGTAAAATTAGAACAAGACAACTTGGGATGTGCAACATTTCTGTATGTGGTAAATGTATATATTCCTCCTGGGATGGCGTCCACCCCACTGGTCGACTCCATTTGCACTTTTGTGCAAATGTTATGTAGCAATGATGAAAGAGTGTGAATCCTGATGGTAGTAGATTTTAATGTCAAGATTAATAATAGCTCAATCGCATCCTTTTCCAATTTGGACCTGGAGGAGGTCTGGTTTATACCAGAGGCAGTATTCCCTTCCAATTTAAGATCTGATAAACGTGGCCTTTTACTGTTGCAAAATTTGAGAAACCTTGACCTTATAGTATTAAATGGCAGATTCCCAGAAGACTCACCTGCAGCCCTCACCTTTCACGGGTCACATGGCAATTCCCTTCTCGATTATATGGCAGTGTCATTTCAACTGTTCGGGGCATGCTCACAGTTTAAGGTTCTTCCTACTAATTTGAGTGACCACAACATATTGGCTGTCAAGATAGCTTTAAACTTCGAGAAACCTGAATTATGGAATCAGAGAAATGAGATAGTAACATATTCTCGAAGTAATGGTCGCACTTTTTGGTCACATAAGAACCTTCCGAATCTTCATTGGGTATTTAAGAACATTGCGTTCAGTTTAACCTGGGAGAACCCGATCGTGAGATATGAAAGAGTCATGACTGCTGTCAAAAAGTTGGGAAGAAAGATGAAAGGTGATAGCGCCGCCCCCAAAGTAACACTTCCTAATGAAATTAAAATTCTTAATAATAAGATAAATGGGTTGATCAGATCCCAATTTATAGACCCATGGCCGTCAAGACAAAAAGAGATATACAGATTAAAACAGGTCTGGAAAAGGAAAATAGCTGAAGATCGCAGGGCCTCTGAAGATGAAAAATGGGTTAACCTTTGAGAAGTGGCACTCTCAGGGGATACTAGAAAGTACTGGGTATTGATTGCCAAATACTATGACAGTAGAGTAAAATCCCAGCCCATGTTGATCTCTGAATCTGAATGGTCTACTTATATATCCCTATTGTAGGCACCCAATCCTATAGATGTTGGGGTTGAGGGGTTCAATAGGTCCACATTTTCGGTAGAAGAGGTAGAAGCACCAATAATGAGCGAACTCGAGGGATACATTAAGGGGGCGAGATACTCCGGGGCAATGGGGCCGGATGATGTCCCTGTAGCAATAATAAAAAAGGACTGTGGCGATTGGGCAAAGGTGTTACATCTCCTGTTCGTCCATTGTTATAAGTTTGGGGACATCCCTAATTCCTGGAAGGGCAGTATAATAGTTCCTCTATATGAGAAAGGCCCTAAAAATTCTCCTGCAAGCTATAGGCAAATCTCCCTTTTGGACGCAACGGGAAAACTTTTTGCAAAAAGCATCCTTGTCCACCTGCAAGAGTGGGTATTCGGCAATAATTTAATTCCCCTTGAACAGTCTGGTTTTCGGAAGAATAGTGGCACCCTAGACAACATCTCTGTCCTGCAAACCCTAATTGATAAATATCCTGTGGGTCGGAGGCTTCCGCTATATACAGCTTTCATTGACTTCTCCACAGCGTTTGATAGGGTAGATTGGGGGTCCTTGTGGAGGAAATTGATAAGGATGGGGATCCCAGGGAATTTGTTAAAAGTAATAATCGCTCTCCACTCTTCTACCTGGACTCAAGTTCTGCTAGTGGGGACCCAAGGCCTTTCAAAGAAAACCATAACCCACAACGGGTTGAAGCAGGGGTGCCTCTTGGCCCCTTTACTCTTCTCAATCTACATAAATGATCTTCCAAGCCGGGTAGGGGAGAGTAAAGGGGACCCTCCACAAGTGGGTGATCTAAAATTAAGTTGTTTTCTGTATGCTGACGACGCAATCATCATGGACCTAACTCCAATCGGGTTGCAAAGACGTCTGACGGAGCTGGTCAGGTACACTAATGAATATTTTTTTTAAATAAACACTTCTAAGAGTAAGGTGATGATTTTTAGTCAGAATGGCTGTAAGGTTAGATCATATCTGAAATGGTTTTTGGGGGATGGAAGTATGGAAATAGTGACATTTTATCCTTATTTAGGAAAATTATTTACAAATAGGTGCTCTGCTAACAGACATTTAGATCACTGCAAAAGTAAAGCTATTTCACAAGCATCGGCAATTAACCGCTTGTATAAGCAATGCGGGAAAAGACATTTTTCACATACTATTGCAGTGTACAAAATAAAGATTCCGCCGACCTTGAATTACGCAAGTGAAACAATTGACAAATGTGAGTGGGCTAAGTTCGAGAAAGTGGAAGGTAAAATTTGGCGTCAAATATGTAACCTGAGTCACGCTGCATTATTCGCGGCTCTTAGACTCGAATTTGGCCTTCTCTCAACGTATGTTTTGTCATTGGCAGGGTCTTTAAGGTGGAGTAACGCTTTGATAAATGGTCAAGAAAATCTATTAAGGCTAGCAATGCACAAGGACATTTTTGATAATTTATTGTGTAAAAGTGTAATTTTTAGAAATGATTTAAAAGCTTTAAGCATTTTTGGTTTAGACCTAGTAGGGGCAGCAGTTGTAAACAAAATAGCATTAAAGCAATTAATTGAAAAAAAATATATGTGATCTCACGAGAAAGAGATCTGAAAATATGCAGAGGGAATGGCAGACTGGACTGCATAGCGGAGAGCTCAATAATTAAAAATCCTCAGCCGTATGTTCTTTGGAACTTGAAACATGGTGTACGCAGAGTGATTCTACTCCTCAGAATGAATTTGTTGCCGTTGAGGATAGTAACAGGAGCTTGGGAGGGTATCCCCAAAAATGAAAGACTTTGTGATTTATGCAATGGTGGTATCCAAGATTTTAATCATGTTTTGATGATGTGCCCAGCACTTAGTAAAATACGACGCAAATTTCTAAGGCATGGTCTTCTACATTATAATATTTCAACAGCAAACAAGGCACGCAACTTTCTTCTGCACCCGCCGTCAGAACAGATATGTTTTAAGATTTTCTGCTTTTTTAAAGAATTTTTAAATGTATATTAGAAGTCAATAAGTAGGGTGATCAGTGGATTATGTAGTACCTTGTATAACTTCCCTTATCTTAGCACTATTTGAACACTTTAAGCATTTTTAATTCATTGCAACATACAATAAGGATCAATTATTTATTAGTGTGTTTAACAATCCTGTTTGCTTCTTAACTTTCTTGTGCATCTTCTGAGTTATTTTGGTTATATTGATGCTAGATAATCATTCTGGGCTCTGTCCAGGATTAGGGCATCCATGCACTAGCACTTTATCTTACTATACTTCACCTTCAATAGCACTATACAAAATCATCTGTTGTTAACACTGTTTTCAGTCCTCGACATAAGAAATGTTTTAATTGCTTTTGCTTTTGTTAACTGCTGCCTGTATATTGGATAACAATTGTATAAATGTAGTTGAGTTTATTAATCTTGGGCTATAGCCAAAAGGGTCGTCAGGTATAAGCCCTGGACAAAGATTATGGTTTCATTGCATCAGCACAATATAGATAGCATGGGCACTTTACATGGCACTTTATAAAAACCGGCCGCTATTTTCATTTAAAATTCATCTCCCAAAAATAAGATTTTAAAAATAAGATTTTAATTATTATTTCAGATTAACATTAACCGTACATTGGATGAACTATACATAATTTCTTAACCATGTGCTGCCCAAATGTAATTGTAGATTAGATTAAATCACTTTATTAAATTAGGGAGGCAGCCAATAGTGTTCCTTACTAGATAATGATTAGAAGATTTCAGTTCCCCGGAGTGACGTATTTAATGATTCACAGAGATTTGTCCCTTTTGGCAGGAGGTAACTCTAGGAAAATTGTTTATTACAGTATTCATTCGTAACTAAAGATAGGGGTTTAATGAAAAATGTATTATGTATTGTGTGTAAGGTTGGATAATTACAGGGTATAACCTCTTGGGTTTTTAATACTGTTTTTTACGAATTAATGTTTTATTGTAATGTTATGTGGAATTCTTCGGAATTCCAAATCATAATAAAATTAATTGAAATTGTTGGCACTCCTGGAAAAATAGCAGGCTTGTCATAATGTTATAGCATGTATTATACATCTTGTCAGTGACACAAATAAAATAGGCAAATAAATAATATAGAAGACCGTCATATTGAGAAGGTAAGTTGCAGTCATGCACTTCACACCACACATATAAACAATCGTTGTTCTTTCTTTAAGTACCCAGCAGACCTGTGGAGCTTTGCGTGCCTTCCCAAAAACAACGGACAAAAGCAACTGGCCCACAGTGACACAGCTTCACCTGTTGGATGACATAGCCAGGTTCTAAAAGATACATCCGTCAGGTGGCAGCTCTGCTAAACATATGCAAAAGATCTCTACATATCATGTCTCCCTTATTTGTCAAAAAAGAAAAACAGCAATATGTGACTTGATCTCCCCTAGCTGCACCTGGCAAATGGCATAAGTAGGTTCAACAACACAGAATAGAATGGTGGCAACTCAGCTAAACATATCCTAAATATTATAATGAAGTATCAATCAATCAAATAATACTTCATTTCTCATTTAGAAACAAATGCATAAAAAGTTCAGGTAAAAATGTACAGACATATCAATAAATAATCATAAATTATAAAAAGCTTATATCTAAAAAGATACATTATTCATTACGCCCTTAAAAAGCTGCATTTATAAATCACCTCGCTAATTCATCTGTATCTTAATGCATGTAAAATTGATTGTGGTGTCCATATTATGGATGATTTAACATTTGATCAGATGTTTGCTAATCTACGAGTTTTAAATGCTGAACATAAGAACGAAGCCACCACCAATAAAACATACGGAGTCTCTAGGTGTAACATAACACAGTGCGGTAACATAATTACGCAGACAGAATTTCTTCTAAAAGTGGTCTAATAATTCTTTTCCTCTCTGTTTCATAAAAATTTCAAAAATACCATATGTGTGCAATTGATTGTTTTCATCGGGAGTCACATGGACATCCTCCCAGTTGGGACGAAGAAAACACCTTCGCAGGATAACCCAGCATTAAAGTTACATAACCCAACCAAAGCCTTATTAAAAAGGAACCATGAGGATTCTTAGTCACCCAAGCAAAATACGAAGATGGGCTGTGCTCCAAAGAGGGTCTCTTGTTTTACTCAATTACTGTGGCTTTATCTTTATTTCTGTGCTCCCTTTCTAGTCTAAATTTCTCCAAAACATTATTTATTAATTTTGCCTTAGAAAAGGTTTCACATGGGGTGATCATAAAGGGCCCCCAACCCCAGAGATTCCAGAGTGCACCTTATATAATTTAGCACCGTTATTTTGTACCCATAAGCCAATTTCATCAAATCATTTAGAATACATTGGTTATCTGTACTGCCTCCTGTTTCCAAATTGATAACAAAAGCAACAGAGGGGCTTGTTTGATTGTATCAGAAATATAGGGTAAGACTAGTTCTTTCTGTGTAATTACATTGGTACACACATTGGGGACGGACAGTAACCTTTTAGTAAACAGGTCCTCTTTTTTTTGAAGGGTGTCCACGTTGGTCATACCCCATATTGCTGCCCCATATGTAGCCACAGATACAGTTTTTGACAGAAAATGTATGACCATCTCTGGTATTGGTTTGTTACCCAGATTCGATGCAATCTGTGTAGCCTTTGAAGACACCATCATTTTCTAATCTAAATTATTATCAAACATGATGCCTAAGTATGAGAAATTAGCTACTATGCCAGCTTTTCTCTCTGTAATAGCTAATTTCCTTTCTATTCACTTTTTCCAATACACATGATAAAAGACTTCGCTTTATCCACATGAGGATCAAGATTTTCCATGAAAGCTACATAATTAGAAATACAATATTGTAGGGCTAGAGGAATGCATGCCAGCAAGACCGCATTGTCTGCATACAGCAGAATAGGGAATCGTGTTGTACATGTAGTTTGGGGTGTCTATTACCTTTTCTACCAGGTAGTCATTTAGTTTATTGGTGTAAAATGAAAACAGGAAGCGAGCAAGTACTCAGCCCTGCCTTACACCATTTGTAATGTTAAAAGAGATCTGAAAATATGCAGAGGGAATGGCAGACTGGACTGCATAGCGGAGAGCTCAATCATTAAAAATCCTCAGCCGTATGTTCTTTGGAACTTGAAACATGGTGTACGCAGAGTGATTCTACTCCTCAGAATGAATTTGTTGCCGTTGAGGATAGTAACAGGAGCTTGGGAGGGTATCCCCAAAAATGAAAGACTTTGTGATTTATGCAATGGTGGTATCCAAGATTTTAATCATGTTTTGATTATGTGCCCAGCACTTAGTACAATACGACGCAAATTTCTAAGGCATGGTCTTCTACATTATAATATTTCAACAGCAGACAAGGCACGTAACTTTCTTCTGCACCCGCCGTCAGAACAGATATGTTTTAAGATTTTCTGCTTTTTTAAAGAATTTTTAAATGTATATTAGAAGTCAATAAGTAGGGTGATCAGTGGATTATGTAGTACCTTGTATAACTTCCCTTATCTTAGCACTATTTGAACACTTTAAGCATTTTTAATTCATTGCAACATACAATATGGATCAATTATTTATTAGTGTGTTTAACAATCCTGTTTGCTTCTTAACTTTCTTGTGCATCTTCTGAGTTATTTTGGTTATATTGATGCTAGATAATCATTCTGGGCTCTGTCCAGGATTAGAGCATCCATGCACTAGCACTTTATCTTACTATACTTCACCTTCAATAGCACTATACAAAATCCTCTGTTGTTAACACTGTTTTCAGTCCTCGACATAAGAAATGTTTTAATTGCTTTTGCTTTTGTTAACTGCTGCCTGTATATTGGATAACAATTGTATAAATGTATTTGAGTTTATTAATCTTGGGCTATAGCCAAAAGGGTCGTCAGGTATAAGCCCTGGACAAAGATTATGGTTTCATTGCATCAGCACAATGTAGATAGCATGGGCACTTTACATGGCACTTTATAAAAACCGGCCGCTATTTTCATTTAAAATTCATCTCCCAAAAATAAGATTTTAAAAATAAGATTTTAATTAT
The DNA here is from genome assembly GCF_964261635.1 of Lissotriton helveticus. Classification (NCBI taxonomy): domain Eukaryota; kingdom Metazoa; phylum Chordata; class Amphibia; order Caudata; family Salamandridae; genus Lissotriton; species Lissotriton helveticus. The sequence continues at coordinate 1,582,014,991 of NC_136059.1, read as the reverse complement.
TATTTCAGATTAACATTAACCGTACATTGGATGAACTATACATAATTTCTTAACCATGTGCTGCCCAAATGTAATTGTAGATTAGATTAAATCACTTTATTAAATTAGGGAGGCAGCCAATAGTGTTCCTTACTAGATAATGATTAGAAGATTTCAGTTCCCCGGAGTGACGTATTTAATGATTCACAGAGATTTGTCCCTTTTGGCAGGAGGTAACTCTAGGAAAATTGTTTATTACAGTATTCATTCGTAACTAAAGATAGGGGTTTAATGAAAAATGTATTATGTACTGTGTGTAAGGTTGGATAATTACAGGGTATAACCTCTTGGGTTTTTAATACTGTTTTTTACGAATTAATGTTTTATTGTAATGTTATGTGGAATTCTTCGGAATTCCAAATCATAATAAAATTAATTGAAATTGTTGGCACTCCTGGAAAAATAGCAGGCTTGTCATAATGTTATAGCATGTATTATACATCTTGTCAGTGACACAAATAAAATAGGCAAATAAATAATATAGAAGACGGTCATATTGAGAAGGTAAGTTGCAGTCATGCACTTCACACCACACATATAAACAATCGTTGTTCTTTCTTTAAGTACCCAGCAGACCTGTGGAGCTTTGCATGCCTTCCCAAAAACAACGGACAAAAGCAACTGGCCCACAGTGACACAGCTTCACCTGTTGGATGACATAGCCAGGTTCTAAAAGATACATCCGTCAGGTGGCAGCTCTGCTAAACATATGCAAAAGATCTCTACATATCATGTCTCCCTTATTTGTCAAAAAAGAAAAACAGCAATATGTGACTTGATCTCCCCTAGCTGCACCTGGCAAATGGCATAAGTAGGTTCAACAACACAGAATAGAATGGTGGCAACTCAGCTAAACATATCCTAAATATTATAATGAAGTATCAATCAATCAAATAATACTTCATTTCTCATTTAGAAACAAATGCATAAAAAGTTCAGGTAAAAATGTACAGACATATCAATAAATAATCATAAATTATAAAAAGCTTATATCTAAAAAGATACATTATTCATTACGCCCTTAAAAAGCTGCATTTATAAATCACCTCGCTAATTCATCTGTATCTTAATGCATGTAAAATTGATTGTGGTGTCCATATTATTGATGATTTAACATTTGATCAGATGTTTGCTAATCTACGAGTTTTAAATGCTGAACATAAGAACGAAGCCACCACCAATAAAACATACGGAGTCTCTAGGTGTAACATAACACAGTGCGGTAACATAATTACGCAGACAGAATTTCTTCTAAAAGTGGTCTAATAAATCTTTTCCTCTCTGTTTCATAAAAATTTCAAAAATACCATATGTGTGCAATTGATTGTTTTCATCGGGAGTCACATGGACATCCTCCCAGTTGGGACGAAGAAAACACCTTCGCAGGATAACCCAGCATTAAAGTTACATAACCCAACCAAAGCCTTATTAAAAAGGAACCATGATGATTATTAGTCACCCAAGCAAAATACGAAGATGGGCTGTGCTCCAAAGAGGGTCTCTTGTTTTACTCAATTACTGTGGCTTTATCTTTATTTCTGTGCTCCCTTTCTAGTCTAAATTTCTCCAAAACATTATTTATTAATTTTGCCTTAGAAAAGGTTTCACATGGGGTGATCATAAAGGGCCCCCAACCCCAGAGATTCCAGAGTGCACCTTATATAATTTAGCACCGTTATTTTGTACCCATAAGCCAATTTCATCAAATCATTTAGAATACATTGGTTATCTGTACTGCCTCCTGTTTCCAAATTGATAACAAAAGCAACAGAGGGGCTTGTTTGATTGTATCAGAAATATAGGGTAAGACTAGTTCTTTCTGTGTAATTACATTGGTACACACATTGGGGACGGACAGTAACCTTTTAGTAAACAGGTCCTCTTTTTTTTGAAGGGTGTCCACGTTGGTCATACCCCATATTGCTGCCCCATATGTAGCCACAGATACAGTTTTTGACAGAAAATGTATGACCATCTCTGGTATTGGTTTGTTACCCAGATTCGATGCAATCTGTGTAGCCTTTGAAGACACCATCATTTTCTAATCTAAATTATTATCAAACATGATGCCTAAGTATGAGAAATTAGCTACTATGCCAGCTTTTCTCTCTGTAATAGCTAATTTCCTTTCTATTCACTTTTTCCAATACACATGATAAAAGACTTCGCTTTATCCACATGAGGATCAAGATTTTCCATGAAAGCTACATAATTAGAAATACAATATTGTAGGGCTAGAGGAATGCATGCCAGCAAGACCGCATTGTCTGCATACAGCAGAATAGGGAATTGTGTTGTACATGTAGTTTGGGGTGTCTATTACCTTTTCTACCAGGTAGTCATTTAGTTTATTGGTGTAAAATGAAAACAGGAAGCGAGCAAGTACTCAGCCCTGCCTTACACCATTTGTAATGTTAAAAGATCTGATGCTTTCCCCAAACCTGCCATAGCGGACTATCACTGTAGTGCCTGCATACAATTGTCTTATAAAGCAGATTATTGCCCCCTCCACCCACATTTGCTCCATGACTTGTCACAACTTGTTATGGTTAACACAATCGAATAGGGCACAGAGATCCATGAATGCCATATAAAGATTTTCTTGCTTGGTCTGTGTATACTTTTCTGCTAGGAGGGCCAAGTTCAGGCATTGACTCACGGTCCCTGTGCCTTTCCTGAATCCATAATGTACCTCCACCATTATCCCTTTCTACCGTGCCCAATCTTCCATTCTGTATAATAATTTTAGGCCCATTACCTTTGCTGTGCTGGCAATTATTCCAGTTGGCCGATAGTTTGCAGGATCAGAGCCATCTTCATTTTTAAATATCGGTACAATAATAGACTGGTCCCACAATGGAAGAGGGCCCCTATGGCATTAAATGCTAGTGTGAGTAAAGGGAACCAGAAGGTTTTATTATTCAGGAATATGTCAACAGGTACCCCATCTGGTCCTGCTGCCTTTAAAGATGATCATAGCAACAATGCACACTCTACCTCGTCCATATAAACAAATAGGGGGGAAGGGCATCTTATCATATCCAGACATTCTGCAGTGATACTTGTGTTTGGCTTTTGGAAGATTTTTTGGAAGTGGTCTATCCATGTATGTTCGTTTATGCATACATCTGTTGATGGACCACCTGCTTCTTGTAGGAATTTTGCATTGACCACTTCCCAGAAAGATTTAGAATCAATATCCTTGGCTGCTAACCCTAATTTCTCCCATGCTTCTTATCTTAGTTGTTTTTTCCTATTTCTTTTTGCGCATTTATAACTCTCTCTCTCTCAGGTTTTTAATTTGTGACTTATCCCTTGGTTTAGCTTTAAACGCATGGCGAAGGTTGGCAGAGGCTTTTGTACAGATATTATCAAACCAGAGATTGTGAAGCTGGGTACCTGCACCCGATGGGCAAATTAGTTATTGCTTAGCAGCTTCTAAGATCTCCAAAATGTTGTAACTACTTGCAGTTTGTTTGTTAGATGGTTTAAAGAGACAATGACCTCGTTATAATTTGTCTGTATCAGGCGGGAGAAAAATAGACCTTTGTCAATCTTACTCCATTTTAAGGAGTAGCTATTCTGTCTAGCTAAGACTGGTTTATGGGTTATGCTACTTGGTTTAGTTTTACATTGTCCTTTCGAGGGAAGCATTAAGGAGATATTAACATGGTTGCTAAATTCTGTAATCTTTATATTTAATTCCGCTTGATTGTTCTTACTGTTACTAGATGTTATTATATAATCTATCACCGAGGTGGTCTCCCCCCTGTAAAAAATCGGGATTATTTGACCACTATTATGAGTTCTTTGTGTCCTAATCTCCAGCTGCCATACCATTAGAAGACTGTTCAAAGTATTTCCGTAGATGGTATGCGTGAAATGCTCATTAACCGCATGCGTGCAGCCGTTTTTCCCGCGGTATGCGGCATTTTTTGATTTACCGCGTTACATGACGAGCTCAGCTCGTCATCAGCACACGGTAGGTAATGCTGATGACGAGCTGAGCTCATCATCAGCATGGATGGGGTTAAAGCCCTCATTTTGTGAGATTTGTTGGCACATGCGATAATCACAGTTCTAGCATTTTGCTATGTTAAAATCGCCTGCCCAAATAAAATAAAGTGGTTTTGCTTGAGTGAATATTTTTTTCTCTAATGTTTCTTTGAGGTCATTTACCACCTTTTGTTGGGTCACAAAGTTGTTGTTGTAATAATTTATTATCAAACAATTTAAGCTCTGATTGCTATCTAATATGATGATGTGGAAAAATGGTGATTCATTAATAAAGTGTGCCACTCTGAATTAGATAGATTTAGATATTCATGTCAGCAGTCCTCCTTTAGCTTTCCCTTTGGTCAATGGAGTGGCCGGTGTACTAAAACATCGATAACCATTAACCAAAATGGGATCCACTTCTCAGGTCTCTTGGAAGCATAGGATTGGATGGGATGCAATTATATTATGCTACTCCTTATTGTCTTTCTTATTTTTATTGCCAGCTATATTCCAGGAAAGCAAGGTGTGATAACTGTTAATGTTTGGTCTAATTCTTGCCAACTCTGTCCTGGATGTCAAATCCTGGAGGCTAGCGTATATAGCTATCAGGGGAATTATCGACAGTTGGTGGTTGGGTGATCCCATCGACCCTTTCCCTAGCTATGCTTGGGTTTACCATTGCCGCAATTTGCAAAGTGGCTTCAGGCCTTTTTCTTTCTTCCTTCTCATAGCCAGTTTCAGGTGTCACGATTAGGGGTAGTCAATAACAGCTATTTAAATCTGTTAAAGCTCTGTATCTATTGTTAGAAAATGAAAAGCAGTTGTCCCCCCTTAATGGGCCAGACCTTTCATTGTTCACCTGTGATGAAGCCCTAAACAAGGGGGTATATGTGGGAACAGTGGCTTTTAAAAGAAGCCCCATGGGATGACATAAATCGGTGGGCATGTTGTATAATGTTCCTACCCAAGAAATTCTTCTTGCCATAATTAAGGCATAGATTCATCCCAAATGCAAAAATCGCAAATTGAGAATTCGCTAAATTGCGATTATTTGCATTTAAGGAATCTCAAATTAAGATTCCTTAAATGCAATGCATGAAAGTTTTAAAAATAGCGAATTCGCTAATAGGACACGCAAATTACCATGAAGTACAACTTCATGGTAATTTGCAAAAACTTTAAAAAAATGCATTTTTGTGCATTTTTCAAAGTTTCATGTTGCGCATACACATGCCCTAAAGGCATGTGTGTGCGCAACATATGTGCACAGATCAATTTCAGGGGTCTAACAGGGTGTCCTTTGGACACCCCTGCACCCTTGAAATCGCAATCTCAATTTGCGATTCGCTGATTGCGATTCGCAAATTTAGATTGTCTTCCCATTCATTCCTATGGGCCTCTAGGCCCATAGGAATGAATGGGGAGGTATTCCTTAATTGTGACTCGCAATTTGCGAGTAGCAATTAAGGAATTCTAAGAAATCGCTATTTTTCTTGTGATTTTTTGATGCATTCCATTTTGCTATTCCTTGATAACGAATCGGTATTTTTCGCTATTAAGGAATCGCAAAATGGGTTGTTGCTGCATCTGGAGGATATTGACCACAAATAGATGGTAAGGCAAAAACAACAGGTGATGGACAGAATGCAGAACATTGTCATACAGTCACCCCAGTACAGAGATCTGGGCCTAAATCCATCATTTTTTTGCACTCCACACCACCCCAGGTCAGACATGGCCATATGAAAATCAGCCTTGACCCTGTGCCTCACGGGAACAGTCCAGCCGGAACTGCCAAGCCATGTCTTTCCTGGACCGGAACCAAGCATCCAAGGACCGGTTTCTGGCTATCAGCCGTCATCATTCTGGATTGCTTGACTCCAGTGGTGTGGAGAGCATGGGACTCACGTCTGAGCATACCCATCCCACTCGGGGCGACAAGGCAAAAACAACAGGTGATGGACAGAATGCAGAACATTGTCATACATTCACCCCAGTACCGAGATCTGGGCCTAAATCCATCGTTTTTTTGCACTCCACACCACCCCAGGTCAGACATGGCCATATGCAAATCAGGCTTGACCCTGTGCCTCATGGGAACAGTCCAGCCCAAACAGCCAAGACATGTCTTTCCTGGTTCGGGCTGGACTGTTCCCATGAGGAACAGGGTCAAGGCTGATTTGCATATGGCCATGTCTGACCTGGGGTGGGGTGGAGTGCAAAAAAACGATGGATTTAGGCCCAGATCTCTGTACTGGGGTGAATGTATGACAATGTTCTGCATTCTGTCCATCACCTGTTGTTTTTGCCTTTTTTTTCACAAATAGATGATGGCACCCTTCCAGTCTTTCTTAGCCAATGTCTTGATTTTTCCATCAATTGGGTAGTTGTTTCCTGTTGGTCTGGTGTGGGGGTGGGAACGTTTACCAATATTATCACTTAAGGACATACAGCAATTGGATAACTTAGAGCTCCTTGGCTGTCGTGCCCCTCTTTTTTAAGTTCCTTATTTTATACCTTTCATGAGAACAATTCAGATCAGCTGGTGGAGGTATCCTCTCCATCAATGGGCCCCATATTTAGCTCTTATTCGCACCCAAGTTACCAAATTCCCTGATCTCTACCCTCTCATCTCTCCCAACTAAGGACGTTCTGTACAGTCTAGGGTCTCGATTCGTTGGTCTCTAGGTTTCCTCTGTAGATCTAGTTAGAACTATATTCTGTATTTCTATAGGGTGTGGAGTATTAGGGAGCACATTTCTGGATGGTTGCACAAGGGTTTTGTCTATGTTTGTAAGCGTTCCACCATACGGTGTGTTGTCATACATTAGGGTTTTTAACAATCCTTCTATTACAGTTAGGCATGACAATATGGGCTGTAGCAAGGCTGTTAGTTTCTTCCCAATGGTCTCCTAAAAAGATCGCTGTGTCATTACAGCTGGCACTTTTAGCTGGGTTGTTTGCACTGTGAGCGTTACGCTTGGGGTTGATTTCCTTGTTTTTTTCCCTTTTTTAGGTGATCTTAATTTTTGAGGATCTCTTTTCCTTTTTGGTAACATATTCCCCTTTGCTGTAGCTGGGGGTACAGGGCTATGGCAAGATGATGGCAAGGACGCTACTACCGGTTCCAAATGATCTGGCCCAACAGCCTCTAACCCCGTCCGGGGGACACTGTTTTACAATACCTCGTTCTGTTCAACCGCAGGTTCTAATGGATTACCCCCTCCCCCAGTGACAGTCTCTTCTCGGTCAGTGCAATTTGATTGGCAATAGCTGTGGTGGCTTTCAGCAGAAAGGAGTCCAATGTTGACATAGGCCCCCCTCAATTGTTGTTGTATTTACCTTTTTCTTCCCCATGCTGTCTTCCAAAGGTTCTAATATCAGGAGTTAGAAGGGTGGCCCAGCCCAGCCTCCTCTGGGCTCTGACAGGCGTGGATGGGCCCGCCCTGGGCTTTGCCCGGGTGCTTCCTCGTGTGCGTCCCGCACCATGGGCCGGCGTCAGGGCTTTGGCCATGCTCCAGGCACAAGAGAGGTTGGGGATGGTAGTCCCCCAGCGGCAAGATTCATGGCTTCTTCCCCGGTGGCAACAGGTTGAAAGTGCCCACCGTCCAGGTCAATCAGGTGGCAAGGTGATATTCTGTTTTCCAGCTAGGCATGTTCACCCCTGCAAAAATGAGAGGCAGGGTGATGTGTGGCTACATGCACCATGGGCTGGATTCAGCATTTTGGCAGTGCTCCAGGCAAAAGGGAGGCTGGTGATTGTAGATCCCCAGTGGTGAGATTCGCTGCTTCTCCCCTGGCGGCAATATGTTGAAAGTGCCCAGCGTCCAGGTAAATCAGGTGTCAAGGGGAAATTCTGCTTTCCAGCTAGGCGTGAAAACCCTCCCAAAAATGAGAGGCAAGCTGATGTGCGGCTACCAATCATGTATATTTTACCATGTGAACCATGAAATTATGCATAAATAGCAGCATATATCAATACATAATCTTGTAATCTAGCTGGCAGGCATCACTACCCATGGTGAACCATCCATTTTGCACCACTCATATCTCTCATCTTACCCCATCTTCTCTCTGTCACAAATGCTACAACTTTCTTCACCTTTCCTCCCTGTCCTTTCCTTCACTCGGGTCCATCTCAACACTCTCTCTCCCTTTCTACAATAAGGGCGATATTCCTCTTGTTCCAACTTGGCCATTTTCAATACTAATTGCAACGTATGCACCTTCTCCACTTTCATTGGACACAAGAATGTATGCACTCCTTCATCCCTCCTTCCCAATTTAATCTTAACCTGTCTCCAGGTTATAACCAGCCACCACCTGGTTTGCCATCCTTTCTACTTGCAGGGTTCTTATCAGCCATTCACTGTGGCAGCAACTTCCATCTACTGCTTTCTGCCCTCAAAAGCTTGAAATGGAGTGTTGCCTATTGCACCAGTTTGTATGGTTTGGTATGCCCAAATCATCTAATGCACAGCTTATTCTCACAACTGCAACAACTCACAAGCATTTGTATCATATCCTTAAGCGAGCATTTTGCACTCTCCGTAATGCCACTGCCATGTGGAGTGTACAGTAAGATTCAGAATTAAATGTTTCACCCCCTGTGCATCCAAGAGATCTGCATACACCTGAGGTTGAGTGCCATTGCATGTTGCAAGATAGATTGGGTATACTTTTCTGCAAAAAATTCTTTTGAGCACCCTGATAAACTTATTGGTAATACCCCTTACAAACGTCACTTTCTAACACCTAAAAGTCCACTATACCCACTGCATAGCACTCTGGCTCCCTCAGACACTCCACTGGACCAATACAATCTAAGCAAACCTTCTTGTAGGGTCCCTCGGAAAACTTCATACTTCCCTATTGGTCCATCTCTCAGTTTCAATCTCTTTTCACTCTCTATACACAAATTACACCTACCTGTCCATTCTTTCACATCCTCATTCAATCCTGAGAATAAGATTTTCCCTGCTAAGCATTTCTTCATCAGTGTTTAGCCCAGTGCGGAGACAGAATATTGAGTAAAAAAAATCGAGTTGCACAAATATCGAGTCATTAATATCATGGGTCAGAAATATCAACAGCAATAATATCGTGGTCAACAATATAATCTTAAGAAAATTAATATTGATTTAAAAAATATCGAAGTGTTTAATATCATTTGCAAAAATATAGTTGTTAAAAATATCGTTTTTTTAATAATGGTTTGTATTTTAGTATATATTTTTTATATGTATGTTTTTTGTATAAGAATTGTTTGTATTTTTAATATATGTGTTAAATTTTAAGTAGCTATTATTTGTTTTTATTTGAATTTTCCATTTCTAGCTCTATAGAGGGTTATGGGTTTATAGGGGAATAGGGTGGGAAGTAATTTAATTATATTAAATGTATTGATTGTTTTTTATTTATTAATATTTGGTTAATTGAGATGTTATAGTGTTAAATGTGTAAAGTAATTTATTGTTAATTAATTAATAATTGGTTGTTTATTAATTGTAATTAATTAATTGTCAAATAATGATGGTAATTGTATAATTAATTGTGTGTTGTGGTGTTTATAGGTGTGAAGGGTGTGAAGTGATGTATTTGTAATTAATGAATTAATAATTGGTTGTTAATTAATTTTAATTAATTGATAATTAATTGTGGTAGTTGTGTAATTAATTTTAGGTGTGTGTTGTGGTGTTTATAGTTGTAAAGGGTGGGAATTATTATAGTTTTATTTGATGAATTAATAATTGGTTGTTAATTAATTTTAATTAATTGTTAATCATGGGAATTGAGTGATTAATTTTAGGTGTGTGTTGTGGTGTTTATAGGAGTAAAGGGTGGGAAGTAATTTGTGTTTAATTAATTAATATAAAGTTGTTAATTAAAGCTAATTATTTGATACTAGCAGCCCGTCCCGACGTTCTCCGGGTATGAAATAGAATGTGTGTAATGTGTGTATTCAGATACGCTCATTCGTGTGTTCCCCCGCTTGAGGCCCAGCTGCAGCCCTGGTTGATGTTAGCAGGCGTGTGTCCCCCCGCTTGAGCCCAACTGCAGCCCTGGTTCATGTTAGCAGGCGCATGTAGTTAGTGTAGTGATCCGCCGCCTGAGCCCGGCTACAGCCTTGGCTGATGTTAGCAGGCTTGTGTAATTTGGTTTAATGTGATAGTTCAGTAACAGCGCACATGAGAGGCTGCAGTAATTTTCCCCGCAGACACGCTCAGTTGCGTGTGCCCCCACTTGAGGCCCAGCGGCGACCGTCTAACAATTAGAATTGTGTGAGTCTTGAATGATTGTTTCCCGCTGTTCTTATTTTTTTATGACCCACACCAATGCTCTTCGGCCCGAGTGCTTTTTAGGCGCACCCAGGCCAAGCCACACACTGCGTTCGGCCCTTTCAGATGCACCCAGACCAAGGCACACACTGCATTCGGCAACCCCAGTATGTGTGAGACAACGGGCAGTCCCCCAAGGGAGTCTTGCGAATGGTTACTTACCACGCTTAGAGGCGAATGCCTTTGTGATGCCCCCAGCACACGGCCACAGCAGACGATCTGATTAATGTACGACCCAGATGACATGAAGTGCAGAACGTAGCACACGCCCCCAGCGTTTGTCACACCCCCTGCATGCCCCTTGATGCGGCGCAATTGCGTAATTGGTGCTTCACATGGCATGAAGGGCGGCACACGCCCACAGCGCGGACACACGCCCACAGCGTTTGTCACGGCCCCAGCGTGTCACGCCCCGGTGTGCCCCTTGATGCGGCGCAATTACGACTCACATGGCATGAAGGGTGGAACGTACCAAACGCCCCCGGCATTTGTCACGCCCCCAGCACACGCCCACAGCAGAACGCAGACACGCCCACAAGGGACAACTTTGCTGGCACGGTTCTTTTACCTTTTAAATGTATATGGTGGCCGTCTGCATAGCCTTCTGCTGCAACTGCCCTTTCCAACGCTGTATTGGGTGTTGTGATTGGTGCTGTGGTTACTGAGATTACCCGCCTCAAAGGTTTGGGCTCTCTCTTTATAACATTAGTATGGATATATTGATACCCCTCGATTCCTTTTTGCCAGAATTTTCAGCGCTCTCTCACCGGTTCGTAAATCCCCGCGGCAGAACCACGCCGCATTTAAATCCACAACCAATTCCCCCAGCTGGGAGAAAAATGGGACGAACTCGCGTTGGTCTTCACTTATGTGCTTTTTTATTTAATCCTCACAGCATGGAGTTTCTCAAGCAGGCAGGCACAAATCTATGCGTTTCTGGATAGCATATCTCTTGTTCACGATCAATTTGGCTCCAGGCTCTCAGTCTCAATATAGTGAGTCACATTATTACATCATTTCCTGTTTGATATTATTTTGGCCCTCGGCATTCTGGATGATGTAGTTTTTTGCAATTTTTTAATACAATTTCTATCCGTCTGCATAGCCTATGTCCTTCTGCTGCAACTGCCCTTTCCAACGCTGTATTGGGTTTTGTGATTGGTGCTGTGGTTACTGAGATTACCCGCCTCAAAGGTTTGGGATCTCTCTTTATAATATTAGTATGGATTTATTTTGGCTAGTTGTTTATTTTTTGAGTGTTGTTTTTACTTTTAAGGGGTTAAAGGCCGGGTATTAAATTCATTTTAAATATTTAATTGTTAGTTGTTAATAGTAATAGCTTTTAATTTAAAATATATATTTTAATTCTGTTTTATTATTGTATCGTTTAATTTAGATGTGTGTTGTGGATATTATAGTGTTAAAGTGTGTGTAGTCAATTAATGTTTATTAGTTTTTTTATTAATATTATTTTTTAATTGATTATTAATTATGTTAATTATGGAAATGCTTTTAATGAAAAATGTTGAAATGTTTTGTTATTGGTGTGGTGTTATAGGGTAGGAAATAGAATAAATACATTTATGTTTTAATTAATTGTTTTGTTTGTAAATATTTTCTAATTCAAAAGAAGTATTTGTTTTAAATGTATTTATTATTTTATCTTATCTAATATTTGTAGGTTTTTGTTATATATAATTAATATTATATGTGTGCTTTTTATGTTTAATATATTGTTTTTTTAATTTTGTTTATTTTCATGATTTCTTTAATTTTTAATATATATATATTTGTTTAACTGTTTGAGTGTGAATAGTATTTTTTGTTTCTCCACTATCCAACACTTTCCCCAATGTTGCACACACTAGGGTGGGAATAATAATGTTTACCTCTTTGCTATCCAGCACTTACCCTACTGTTGCATTCACTGAAGTGGGAATAGTAATTGTTACCTCTCCACTATCCAGTACTTTCCCTAGTATTGCGCTCACTGGAGTTGGAATAGTAATTGTTACCTCTCCGCTATCCAACACTTTCCCTACTGTTGCACTCTCTGGAGTGGGAATAATAATGTTTACCTCTCCACTATCCAACACTTTCCCTACTTTTGCACTCACAGGAGTGGGAATAACAGTTTTACCCCTCCGCTATCCAACATTTATTCTACTGTTGCATTCAGTGGAGTGGGAATAGTAATTTTCCCCCTCTGCTATCCAACACATTCCCTACTGTTGCACTTACTGGAGTGGGAATTGTAATTTTTGCCCTTCCTCTATCCAACACTTTCCCTACTGTTGCTCTCACTGGAGTGGGAATAGTTTCAGTTTATAGTTTATTGTATGATTGATTAAAATCGTTACATTTTGCAAAAAGGTAAAAATGACATAACATGCGCAAACAGAAAAACACCTAAACAAGGTCACACTCAATGGAAAAAGGGCTTATGATTATTAACATTTAAACAACACTAATAAAACACATGAACTGTGAGCTAAAGTGCAAGTACTAAGCACAGGCATATATTATTTTGATCTCATCAGAGTTAGTCTTAGGCTATTAAATTACTCTTACCATTTTAAAGTATGAATGTGTCTAAGAACCAGCAGCTTTATGATAAGACTGTGAGCAGTGATACTTAAAACAAGAAATACAATGGCTTATAATAAAAGTACAGGCAGTCTTCAAAGGTCCTACTGTATGTTTAATCAATTATGGGTTGAGCATGTGGACCGCTAATTATGGTGGCTTTTGAGGTGCTTCAGTATTTGAGCTACTACCCAGATACTAATAAAATATTGTAGTTGGTTCTTCCCATGAGTTGATATTTCTAGCCTTTTTGATTTTAGCAGGTCTTCTTTAGGCTTTAGGCTTATTGTCTAGGCCAGAAATCGTGTATATACTACTCTATTTCTTCTAACAGAAACAACTGGCTAATACCCCTGTATAGAGGGAGACGAGTAGCCTTCACAATGTTCAATATGTCTTCTAAGGCATGATTGTGCTCAGAGTCTGTTGCTCCAAAAATTAGGATTTCACCCTAAAAGAAGGGAATGTTGGCCATGCATTTGATCAAAATATTCATCATACACTGGTAAATGCTACCCACTCATGCCAGCCCAAGTAGAAACCTGGTAAACTGCTATACCTCTTATATTGATGTAAATGCTGAAAAAGACTTGGGGTAGATTTACTAAGCCTACACGTCACCCTTGCATCGCACAAGGTGACCGAGGCAGCACGAATTTGCAAAGTCACGCAAGGCTTGATTTGCATGGCATTGCATGACTTTGTAAAGAAATATAATGTAATGGGTATCTAGGACACCTATGTAATTCTTAAATGGGCACCAGGTATTGAGCTTAGGAACAGTTGGTACTTGTACATCTCTGAATTTGTGGGTATCAATTCTAGCATGTGATTCAGAGGGCATTTTTGAAAATGTCTTCTTTCTTTGTCATTAGTTAAAATTTGTAGGGCACAAATGCAGTAAAATCCAATTTGTAATAACAAATGTTCCACTGTACTATCTTTTCACATGTCTCCCTATAAAAATCCTACCTCACTTGTGTGGGTAGGCCTAGCGCACGTGACAAAAAAAGGGCCAAAAAGCAACATGAGCACAGCGCACTTTTCCACAGAAAATTGAGCCTTTTTTTAAATTGTGGGTAGCTGTGGATTTCTGGACCTAGCTCAGTCGGCATCTAGGGAAACCTAGCGCACCTGTACATTTTTTAAAATTAGACACTTGAGGAAATCCATGATAGGGTAACTTGTATGGCTCTCACCAGCTTTTCTCACCCAGAAGTTTTGGCAAACCTCAAACTTTAAATAAATGCACACATTTTCCTCACATTTTTGTCAAACAGAAAAGGAAGTGAAAAAAACACGCTACATGTTATGTGGACCCTTTGAGGGTTGTAACATGCAAAAGACACATGTGGAAAGGCCTTTGTCCCGGAAAATCCATCATATGGGACTGGTCGCACTTTAAACACATGCCTCGATGTTCTTGAGCTCATGATAGCACAAGTGAGGCAACCACATCTACCTGTCCAGATTAAGCATCTGAACCGGTGCTGTTGGTGCCTGATCAAGGTGCCCCTCAACTACCTCATACGACCCAATCTTGCCTACCAGTCCGATGGCCTTGATGGCTCACTAAGGTACTATGATGGCTAATGCTGTCTGTAATTTTTATTCATTAAAGGAGAGATGTAGTGTCTTGAGATTATGTGCAGTAGGAACCTTGTGGTTCTGGAAGGACTCTAAACAAGAATTGCCTAATCAACTTCAAGAGTTAAGATGTGGTTATAAAAGGTTATAATGTAATGTGTGCAGTGTGTGCTTGTATGTGGAAGAATAAAGATGTATTTTGCAGAGCTCCGTATGTGACATTTTTCATTTGATGCTCCCGGGCTGAGGAGAACGCTGCAGATGGAAAGAGAGATTGCAGGAAGAGACGATGGAAGCAGGGCTGGTTGGAGCATTTTTTCTAGGGCTGCTTTTGGTTCCCCAGTCAGGCCATGGGATCTCCTGGCACACCTGCGAATACCAGGTAAGTAAACTTTCCTAAATGGAAGCAAAGCCTGGGCGCACTTATTTATTATTAACAGCACATTTCCTGATATTTTGAATTTACAATACATCTTAATCTTACATAACACTGTGCATGTTAAGCCAAAATAAATCAAAGACACGTTACGCTATATTTTGAGAGCCTAATAGGAATATTAACATGTGGATTATGTTTCTGAAATACATGCGAAATGAATTCAGAAGCTCCAAACCTGAAGGAGGTCCATGTAAATTTAAACAAAAAAGGGGCGGTGGGATTAACATTTCTTTTTATGAAGTCATGTATGTTCATTCTCGTTATGCAAAAGGATGAACGATACCGTGTGGAGATTACATATGAGGCCGATGAAAGTTCTCTGAAGTTACCTTTCAACGATTTGCATAAATAGAGGTGCAAATATGCAAAGCCATTACAGGATTTTCTTGTGGGCTGACTTTTCTCCCTTTATTACTAAAACCATTTCTTCGGTATATCATCCATATTTAATTGGAAACTTTTCATCCCGACCCTTTGATCTTCCGTTAGTGTCGAGGAGCCCACGTTTAATGATGCATAATCCCGGAGTAGTTTGACGGAGAATCTTGACTGCTTTGATTTCTTTTTCAGTACATTATAAAATAGCAAAACGCATTTCGAGAAGGTTTGCTACCACTTATTATTTATTTATGTGTCCCACAAGGCCTTACAATAGGCAAAAATCATGTTTCACTCTCGTCCTACAATTTTTTGAATCGAAAAGTGTATTTTATTTATTTAAATGCTACAGCAAGGGATTTACTTTGCACTTTAGGAATCTCCGAGTTTCGATTTACAAAAATGTGTATTGGTCGCCTTCGCGAGGAGGAACAGTGTCTCTGTGCCCAGCGATAATTTTCACTGTGCAGAACTTGGCACAGGTGTCCTTATTTTACACATGCTGAATGAGTGTTTGCAGACCTTCCAATCCGACTCTGAAGTTTGCACTGTCACTAATTACGTTAGCAATTTTGTAGCCAATCATAACAAGCACCAATCTTCCAAAGTAAACGCTCAGGCACGCCATCCGGTACAGGATTTGTTTAACATAAGGAGTAAAAGCCAGTAGCCCGACTGAGTTCAGATTATCAGTCTAAGTCACTTAGGTCGTCTACATTAGTTAAAAAGGATGGTCCAACATATTTTTGTTCTGTTCCAGGCTCCCTGCACAAACTCGCAGGTCCTGGACACAAAAAAAATAAATAATAAAAAACATCCCCCACATGCCAGCAGAAAACTCCTAGCTGACACGTTAGAGTATAGTGAGATCACTGTCCCCTAGCACGTGCACTCGGGCCCTTTTATTGACGGGGCCACGTCACCCGTGGCACCCGTGATGGATGGGTTTGGGCGTGCAGTGTGTCCAGCCCTCAAGGGAGTGGCTGGGAGTCTGGCTTCCTGAGGAACACTAGAACGTGTCCCGCAGGACATTACATTCCTCCCCAACTTTATTGAGGAACAAACAAGGTGTTAGTCCAACCTGTGGGGATAAAACGAACAGTCAACTAAATACCACAGGGTCCATCAGTCTCTCGAGTCAGGTGGCAGGACGACAGCAGACCAGGGCTGGTGACTTTGCTTGCCGCGGAACCTTCTCGGCAGGCACCCGTAGTTTAACCTGAGGGGCTCAGGACACGACTGCTGACTTGGAGAAGTCCGCTGCATACCGACAGTTCGCTGACGGTGACATGTCTTGCTGCCTTGCCTGGCTTCCACTTTGCTGACGTCCGTGATGGTCTGTGATGGGTTCTAACAGTTCCTTGTAGTGGGTTGCTTCGTGAACATGGATGGAGTCCCAAGTGAGAATTCACAAAGGTGTTGCTGGAACGACTGTCCCTGTTGGATTGCTGGCTGTGACCGGTAACCTGATGGTGTGGGCAAAGTCTCTTCTCGCTCTCCTGCCTGGGGAGGCCCGTTAACGGGGTTGCTGCGGGTCTGTAGGAGGGCTGCGCTGGTGCTGCTTGTGTGCAGTCTGGGGGCAGCTCTAGGACCGCTGAGGAGCCGTTACTTCGTCGCACGCACAACCCTCTCGGGTGGATGAGTCTTGACTGGGACTTGCGCTCGCTGCCACGGCTCCGGAGTAGGCCAGGTTCACAGGTGGCCTCTGGTTTTTTTTTGTCGGCTCGTGTGGCGACGGTGCAGGACTCCAGACCACCGATCTTCTGGGAGTAGTGTTGTTTGACGCAGGTGCTGATGGCTGGCGTGATGGCGGTTGCCAGCCATGTGGTGACTCGGATGACAGGTGGTGGTGACTTGCTGGGAGTGTTGGATGTCTGGAGGGACTTGGCAGCCATGTGCCTCCGCCTTGCTGAGCTAGAGTGTCTGTAGCGTCTTGATACGTAGAGTGTGGGCATTCTCTCTTGCCTGGCTTGGGGGCACTGCTGACTCCATCTTGAGGCGGTGTGAGGACGGATACTCTCTGCTGATCTACACCTGTGGCACCTGCGGACAGGAGCAGGGATGCCACTTGACTTAGACTGCTGACGCTCAGGGACAGACGGTCACCTGGGGAAGCATTAGGATGAGACGCGGTTGGCGCTTGCTGCGGCTTACGTTTGGTTCACCCAGGAGGCTGTATCCAGGGACGTCAGTCCGCCTTGGTGGCTGTCTGGTGTGTCAGGTTGTGCTCTTGGCTGGCTGTGAGTCCTCGGTCTTCTCCCTTTTTTGGCTGGTTCAGCCCACCAGTGCTCATCCGGTCTTCCGGGTGACAGGGCTGTCACTCTTCTTCTTTTCTTCGAGGGCATTGCGCTTGGACCTCAAGGTGGCGCTGTCATGGCGCCAGCTTCTGCCTTTGATCCGGCGTGCATGTCTGGATGCTCATCCGATTTGTCAGAAGGCAAGAAATGTTCCTTTAAGTGTGAAAGATGATGTAATGAAGGAATTAGATAATTTAGAAAAAAAAGGTGTCATTGAGCCCATAGAGAGTGCTGAGTGGTTGGCCCCATTGGTCGTCACGAGGAAATCGTACGGCCGCCTCCAATTGTGTGTGGACTTGAGAGACCTTAACAAGAACATTTTGAATGACAAGTTTCCTTTACCTAGGATTGATGAACTTTTATAGCAACCGAGTGGCATAAAATGGTTTTCGACAATTGACTTGACGTCGGCTTACCAGCAGATTCCATTACATCACTCCAGCGAGAATCTAACCGCTTGTATCACTGCTTTTGGATGTTATCGGAGCGGGGGGCATGTTAAAAGCCACGCCAAGGTTAGCCAGAATGAGCCTTAAATTGTTGGGTTACACTTACGATTTTGAATATCTACCAGGTAAGAGGAACCAAATAGCCGACTATCTCATCAGGTCACCATTTCCTTGTCAAGACGATTCTTATGATATGTATGAGAATTATGAGGTTGCCATTATACACGAGGTTAATGAGCAAATGCTAAAGGCTATTTCAAAAAAGGAATGGGATGAGGAATGCATTAAAGACAACATTTTAAATATTGTTTCCAGATGTTACCAAAGGGTGGGCCAATAAATCTGATCTACAAGAAGATTTGAAGCCATTTTGGGAAATTAAAGATGAACTTTGTATTGACGATGGCAATCATTTGTGCAGAGGAGATAGAGTAATTGTACCTGTGAGTTTACGTAATAAAATCCTATCTATTAATCATGAAGGCCACTAAGGTATAACTAAATTAAAATCAAGAGTTAAATTATCTTATTGGTGGCCTGGGTTAGACAAGGATATCGAAAGATTTGTTCAGTAATGTTCCATCTGTGTTAATTCTGATAAAACTCAACGTGTTTTCAAACCTACTCTTGGTTTTAGGCGTATTCCTGAATATCCTTGGGAGGACTTTAGTATTGATTGGCTTGGTCCTATTGAGAATAATCATGGCCATGTAAAATATATCCTTGTAGTTGCTTACAACTATTCTAAGTGGCGGGAGATTGAAATAACTGAAAGATGTGACTCGAAAGAAGTTGTTAAATTTTTTGAAAAATTGTTCTTACGTGAGGGCATCCCTAAGTACATCCTGAGCTACAATGGTCCTCAATTTATATCTGATAATTTCCTCAAATTCCGAGAAAGGAATGCTCTAGTATCTAAGAAAACTCCTGATTAGCATCCTGCAGGAAATGGAATTGTTGTGAGGTTTAATAGGGTTATCATGGGGAGTGTACAAACTTGCATTAGTGCAGGAAAAATTGGGAGAAAGAGTTATACGGCACCATTTGGGTGTATAGAATCACTCCTACATGCACTAGTTATAGTCCGTTCAGAATTCTTAGGGGACGAGAATCGTTCACAAAAGATAATGTTGCTTGGAACACAAAGAAAATATGTGGTAAATGGTCCCCTGCCTTAGTGCGTTCTAAGCTATGCAAAATTCATGAGTCTTATATTAATGATTTTGAGAAGAAACATTCCACTAGGGAAGCAAAGCTACAAGTTGGTGATTGAGTGAAAATTAAACTTGGCTCTAAAGTCAAGAAAGGTGAAAGCAAATTTTCTTCTCCCATGCAAGTGTTGGAATTGTATTCAAAATCTGCTAAATTAAGTGATAACAAGGTTTGGCACCACAGCAGAATTGCAAAGTGTAAAGGGAACTTTTCTGTTACAAATGGTAAAAATGAGTGTCCACCATCTATGGATTGGATGTGGGATGATGTCATGAATTGTGAAACAAGACAACATGCTAGTATTAATGACGCCCTAACCAATGCTTCTGCATCCTTAGAACAAGCTGCATGCGGTAATACGAAGACTACATGCGCAGGTAGACATGTGAAAGTCCCTGTTCATTTCAGGAGTTATGTAATGTAACGGTTTTTTTTATTACTCCTTTTGTTTTTCTATGTGGTAAGAGGGAAGTTGTTGCCCTTGCTTTCTTACATTACAGCTCTTGCAGCTTTCTTACATTACAGTTCTTGCATGTACACTTTGTAATTTATATTCTTTATTATTGCATTAATTTATATTCATGATTCTTGTTTTATTTATTGTTGATTATAAAGAGGAAAGAAGTGGTATCCTGGCTGTAGGGCATCTATCCAGCTCCATGGTAACTGGATGATGCTCTACGGTAGGATTCCAGAATGATGTAGGCAGACAGTCAGTTGAGGGAGAGATGTTGATGTTGTGAGATGCTTTCTGCTTGTCTACCAATAAAGGATTACTTTACCTGATACTGGATTGCACATCTTTACACCCACCAACCTTTGTTTGTGGCAGCTGCCGCTGTTTTAGATCCAGTTACAGTAATTGTTTGGTGCCTCAAGAGGAGGTCTTGATAATCATGTCAATATACCCTTTGGGCCTAATTTGAGTCCATGGTCTTGCCTCCTCTTAGGGACCAAACATCTTATGAGTCCAAGTGCCTGTGTCATAGCTTTGTGGCCCTAGAGTCCGAGGACACATAATTTGACCAGAGTCCACCAGAACTAATAATTTTTGGCTCTCAAATTATCATTTAACTTAGGTGAATGAAGCCCCGACTTTGCCAGTACAATATTGTCTCATTTGTTCAGAACCTGTAACCACGTAGGATGAATTTGCATAACTGTGTTCTAAATGTCTCCAAATTTTTGCTTATGTAGCATTACGATGTATCAAGTATTGCCTAATCTTGCACAGAGAAAAATCATATTGCAAAGTCCTTTTAGGGTGTAGTGGACAGGGAGCTTCTCCTGCATTGAACATACCTTCCAAGGATTTATATAGGGGTCCAAAACGAGATAACATGTGTTAGAAATTGGGCTATTGGTTTAGGGGGGGAACCTTTCTCAAGCAACACTGACAATCCTTGTCAGGTTGAAGCACAAAAGTCACTAAATTAACCTGTGCTTAATACTTAAATTAGAGGCAAAGTATAAAGTATTTATGCAGCACACAAACAGCAATAAAGTGAAAACACAACACAAAAAATATCCCAAACCAATGCAGAAAAATAGAGGACATTTTATCAATAAAATTATAACAGAACGTCAACATTCCAATCTGTGTAATTGAAGGTATTGAATTTTAAATGTTTACATAAAAATAGAGCCAAAAGGTGCTAAGTGCCTACTAAGGGTATCACAAGTTCAGGCCAACTGCGATGGAGCACAGGCCAGGCACAGGACTAAGTTTTGCCTGCTAAGAGTTGTATCTTATGTCCTTAGTGAAGGGTCTGTACAGCATTGTGAAGCCTGGCATCACGTGGCGTCGGTTCTGATGAAGATTGCAGCTATGTGGTGATGCTTTGCTTCACTCAACATTGGTTCCGATGAGGCTTTCAGCTGTGCAGCGAGGCTCTGCCGAGCTTTGTGGAACTCAACGTCTTTTCTAATGAAGCTTTTAGCTGTGCAGTGAGGCTCTGTGGAGCTTTGCGTACCTTGGCGTTGGTTTCAATGAAGCTGTCAGCCATGTGGTGAGGCTTTGCAGGATTAGTGTCACTCGAAGTTGCTTCAGATGAAGCTTGCAACTGTACAGCAAGGCTTTCTGGTGCTTTGCATTGCCCACGGTCGGTTCAGATAATGCTCTCAAGAGTGCGGCAAGGCTTTGCAGGGCTTTGCTTTGCTTCATGTCAGATTTGATGAGACCTTCAGTTGGGCAAGAAGGAGTTCTCTTCGATGCCAGCCAAGGGTCCAGGATCTGATCGAGCACCTCTTGGGGATCAGGGACTCTGTCCAGCTGAGGCCAGCAGGGCTCAGGCAGGTGCATGTAGGTCCAATGCAGAAGGTCAGCGAGGCAGTTCCAAGGAGGTATCTGGAGCTTGTTGTGTCCCTATATCCTAGAACAGGAGGTCATCAACTGATCCTTGGAGTCACTCGGGAAGCCTGGGATGAAGAGAAAAGGTCAAGGCTTCTTTCTCAGAGGTCAGGGCCAGCCTCATGGAGCAGAACTGTCCTCCGGGAGACAAGGCAGGCCTCAAATAGCAAAGACGTTTTCTGGTATCTGCAGAGCAGTCCTCTGCAGAACAAGGAAGATGCTTTGAAGTTGGGGGATTCCATATCCTGCCCCCCATCTGGTTCTGGAAAGTTCTTCCCTTCCCCTGTCAAGACTCCAAGAAATCTGACATGACAAAAGACTAGAGTCAGGTTTTTACCTGGCAGGACAGCCCATCTTGTTCACACCAATTCCCCTTTTGTGTCTGGAAGGAATAAACAAACCCAAACTGCAGAGCCTTTCACAGTCATTTGATCCAGGATACTGGCAGAATGCACAAATGGTTAGGATAAGAAAATGCCACTTTCTCAAAAGAGGCTTTTTCTGAATTGTGATCTAATATCCCACTTTATCATTTAAAAGGATGTTAAATTACAAATTGAGTGTAAACACTATACCTGTATGTGATCCGAATCAAATGTTGTCACTCATTAAATGTAATAAGGTAACCCCATGTTAGACAATGACCTTATAGTAGTGAAAGCATTACAAGTTTTTAAATAGAAGGCACCTGCCCAATGCGCCTTTAAGGCCTACATTAAGGGTGAACTATATGTATTAAAAAGAAAGATTTGGTCCTGGCAAAAGTTTTTTTTTTAAACAGAGTTTTATATAGCGCGAACTTGACCCGAATCGGGTAGCAGAGGGCTTTACATTGGACCTGTTACATTACATGAGGACACATTCATTTTTGTTAGGCATGGGGAGATGAAGTGATTTGCCCAGATTCACAGGATGTTCAGCATTGCCGAGACTCGAACCCGGTTCCCCAGATTCGAGGTCGACCACCCTAGCCATTAGGCCAGCTCCTCTGCCGTAAAGGTTTATTTTTGCCAGGTCAAAAGAGCAATATTGAACTGCACTACAGATGATATTGGCAGGCCTCAGACATGTTTAAAAAGGCAACTGTAATTTTAGAAACTATATTTCTTTAGGTAAATTCATTTTTAAATACTTTCCTTTTCAATTTCTCACACATAAAAATGTGTTAAGTTTGGTATTTTGATTTGCCTTTTGTTAAATATTGTACAACCTGGCCCTTTTTGGAGGGTCTCCTCAGAATTTTTGCCTTCTGTTGCGAAACCTGTTTTTGTTGAAATTAGGATTTTCCCCTACTAACCAGTGCTCCATTTCTTGTACTCTCTCGCAAAATATGGTACAATTGGCATATACCTATTTGGAACATTTAATTTTCTTGTACGTCCCTAGCAAATGGTATTACATAGTAAGGATAATGAGACATGGCTCACTCTGGGAGGTTATGTCTGTTAGACAATACAAAATCAGCAATGCACAAAAATAACAATAAATCAATGGCCAGCTAATACTTCTTTAAAAGGTACAGTTACTGTAAGGAACACATAACAAAATATTGAATACATAACTATAAATATTTACAAGTTTTCATGTGGGTTTGAAAACTTGAAATCTCGTCTAAACGGAAGTCGTAGAATTGCTGGGTTTAAACAATGAACGAAGTGCATTTAGTTCATTCCATTATCTCTGTGTTACTAAGTGGTAATCTGTGCTGCAATAGTCTGTAACCCAAAAAGAATAAATGACCAATATGGAATTATTGCAACACAACAATAATTTATGAGCAGCAAGATTAGACCTTCAGGTTTTGTCAAGTCATTCACAGTGAGAAATGAGAGGCCTACTGCTTTTGACATCCAGATTTAGAAATCAATAAAGTAAACCTATTGTCTGTGATATAAACATGACCTTGTGACTTCTATCTTGATAGACCCATCAGTTTATGCAGTATATAATTAAATTAACATTAGGTCTTCTTTTTAACATTAAGCATTTACTGTGACCAGACTTAAAAAGAGACCAATGTATGTAACCATTGCCTCTTGCATGCGTAAGGGAATTCACAATGTAAACCCCCTATCTACTGTATTTGTTACTTAGCTTAACATGTAAAGGCCCCTTCCTGTGGTGCTTGTCATGGCATTTGTAGCGTAACACCACTTCTTATTGCATTTGACAGAGGGTTTACAAATAAAACATCTTGCTCTTGCTTTTGTCACAGAGTTCACAGAATATAAACACTGTTGTTGCTTTTGACAGAGGTTTCACAATGTTAAGTCGCGTTGTTTGATGTTTCACAGGGAGTTCACAACCTCCTCCTGTTGCATTTGTCAAAGAGTTCACAATGTAAACCCCTTTTTCAGGACTCAGTCAAGGAAATAGCTCCTCTAGCCCTGGTTGCAGTTCAGCATGAATTCACAGTAAGTGAGAACAACACTTATAATTTTCAGACAGTCCAAATATGGTGAAATAGTTGTCTCAAAGTAAATAGTCTTCCAGTCTGGACATACTAACTACTGTCTGGACCTGAAGCCACTAATTCTATTAAATGTATGCTACTTTCAGACAAAATGGCAGAAAGAGCCATGTATATCACATAACATAAATGCAAACAATTACTTTTGCACATAGTATAAACATTCTGCCGGTAAAGCATGAGCACGAAGAACGTTAATTGGAAATGTAGTACATTTTATGCAAATGCTTGTTATGAAAGGGCTATACCAGAAAAACATGTTGTAAATAATATCAGTGTGTAAACCACCCCATAAATGTTACAGAGATAAAAAAAATAAGGCTGTACTGCAAGATTTAAAAGAGGCAAGCACTAGTTCCCTAGGGCCCACAGCTAAAATGTTAAACCGTACTCTCAAAAGTACCTGAGCACATTACAGATGAACTACCAGCAATTTCTACCTTAAAACCGCTAATATCACATACTACAAAAGCCACAAGTCAAACCCATACTGCCCCTAGAAGATACCAAGACATAAAGATTCCAGAACACGAACTATTACACTTAAAGTAGACCCTTTCCTTCTACATATAAAACACAATGACAACAGAAGAATCATTATTTTTGCAAATGAAAATATTCTCCTAAATAGTCAATGTAAGAACTGGGGGTCTCTAGTTGGCAATGGTATACACCTTTAACCAAATAGGGACCCTTGCTTCTAAGTCAGGGAAAGGGGATTACACTGGTTAATCCCTGCTCGCCCCTTTGGTAGCTTGGCATGAGCAGACAGGCTTATCCCAGAGGCAGCGTGTTAAGCATTTGTGAACACATGCAGTAATACAGTGAAAACACTATGGTGTTATAAAAATAAGTATTCTTTATAAAGACTTATCACAAGACCATAAACGACAAAAATCCACAATACTGTAATCCATAAGAATTCTTCAAGATCGTAGAAATAGTTCAAAAATAGGTTATTCACTTAAAAATAGTCTTTAGAAACAGATAACCCCAACTGAAGTTATCACGACATAATGGTCAAAGAAATCCCAAAGTACGGCGCCGACCACGAGATGCGCAGCGGCCTGCCTGGAGTCAACAAAGACCGACAAAGAACAGTATCTTGGAAAAGCAAACACAAAACAGATCACGGTGTCAGGAGATGTGGGGTCATTGGCACGTTGAGGCTTTGGTTCCTTGCTTCATGGGAGATGATGCAGCGGGACCTGGATGCTTGCACAGGCAGGGGAGGTGTCGGTTCATGACCGGAGAGGAGGTGACATCACGATGGCACCGAAACCACGGTTCTGTACGATGTCACAATGTCGATGGATTCTTGACCACCCACGTTGACCATCAGCTCCGTGATGATGTCGGAGTCGATGCGGCACAGCAGCAGGTGTCGGGCCTACGTCGCAAGTCGGAGCAGCGCTCACGGCCATGGCAGGCTTGCGATGTTGTTCGCTGGCGTCGCTGTGGCATGACGCCCGGCTTCGGGTCTATGTTGCACGTAGGAGCAGCGTTCAGGGCTTTGGTGCAGATGCCGGCATCGATCACTGGCGTCGGTGTTGCAAAATTCCTTCCGTAGCAGCTAGAACAGCAAGTTCCAGAAGCAGGCAAACAGAAGGGGGTGAAGTCTGGTATCCCTGTGACTTCGGTCAGGAGGCAAGCTCAAATCAAGCCCTTGGAGTAATATTCTACAAGATGATGAAAGTTCTTTAAAAGTTCCTTCTCCTTACCTTGGCAATGAAGAGAACACTGCAGGCCAACCCAGCAAACAGCACACTGGCAGAGGGGCAGTCCAAACGCCTGCAGCTTCCTTGGTTCTTCTCCTTGGTAAAAGGTTTGTTTTCTTCCCAGAAGTGATCTAAAGTCTTTGGGTCTGGGCCCCAATATTTATACTCATATTCTCTTTGTTCTCTGAAGGCACGGAGGCCTTTGCCTAGTCCAAACCAGTTTTGGTCAGGCCTGGAGCACCTTGTTTACAAGACTTGTTCTTTCCTTTCACAATGTAGGCCAGGGACATCAAACCCACCACTGGAAGTGGAGACACCATTGTGGATGGAAGGCACAGCCCTATTCAGGTCCCAGGTGCAACTCCTCCCACCCATCTACATGCAGATCTCTCTATTCAGCCCTGTGCTGACTCACCCTGACTCCTGGAATCTCCCAGCCCCTGTCACTCGAACTCCAGACAAGGAATACACAACCTAGCAGAGGCAGGCTTGGATAGTTAGGCAAGAAAACACCTACTTTCTAAAAGTGGTATTTTCAAACAAAGAATGTTAAAACCAACTTCACTAAAAGATGTATTTTATCATTCTGAGTTCAGGCATACTAAACACGAATTTCTACCTAGTTCCCTGAGTCAGTTAGGATTATAAGATGTTATAAACAGGTAGCCTTGCAATAGTGAAAAACATAAAAAGGCTGTAATTCACTATTTAGGACATGCCACGCACACCAGGGCATGTTCTACCTTATCCTTACAATGCACTCTGCCCTTTGGCCTACCTTAGGGGTGTCTGATATGAAGAAAAAGGGAAGGTTTAGGGACTGACAAGTGGGTGCATTTGCCAAGACAAAATAGCAGTCACAGACAACTGCACACAGGCTCTGCAATGGCAGGCCTGAGACACACTTTACAAGTTGCTTCTGTGGGTGGCACAACCAGTGCTGCAAGCGCACCAGCAGCATTTGATTTACAAGCCCTGGGCACACATGGTGCACTGTACTATGGTCTGACAAGAAAATCAAATAACCCAATAGATAGATATCCTCCACACACACCCACTGTGACGTCGGACGGCTGTGGGCCCGTCCAAAGCATGCAAGGGGATAAGAAGGTATGTGGGGGGGGTCACCCTGCAAAGATTGTCAGGGTGATCACCAAAAGAAGGAGGGGGGGGGATAAAACAAGGAGTTCTCCAAAGGGCTACAAACTACTTCTGTGGGTCAGGTCTCCCATCCCTCCACTGAAAAGAAGAAGTGGCTCCTTTACAGAAACTCTGCATTGAAGGACTCCTGAAGTGCTTTGAGTGTCATCAGGAAGGGAACTTAAATGGGGATCCTAAGTTTCCAAAGCGGGCACAGCCTCCCACCTGTGGGCAGTCACTGGGGTTGGCTAGTGTAGTGCTTGGGGTGGAGATGGTGCTAGACAGTTTGGGGAACATGGCAGAGGGTACCCTAGTATTCCTGGATGACAGAGAGATAGTGCAGAGAACCCACATGCCTGACAATACTAGGAAGTACAGTCAGTGGGTCACCATCAATGGGCATAGGGTGGAGGCACTAAGAGACACAGGAGCCAGCATGACAACTGTCTGGTGTCATGTGATGTCTTCAGGGCAGGTAGTACAGAATGGGCACCACTAGGTGGCTGAAGTTGACAACCATGAGAGCCACTACCCAGGCTTTGATTCCCTTTTAATGTGCGGGGTCTCAGGTCAGCTTAAGGCAGCTGTGAGTCAATTCATGTGGGTGAATTGTCTGCTGGGTAATGAACTGTACCAAACCACCTAAAATGAGGTGGAGCTCCGGTCCCACATGGAGATATTGGGGTTGCCTGAGTGGGTGCACCTAACCCCACGGTCCATGGCAGCCCATCAAGGTGGTCAAGAGGACATTGAACCTAGAAGAATAGGCTAGGCACCTGCCAAAATGAGAAAGGGCAAGGGGCATGGAAGACCCACTCCTGAAATTCCCACAGACCTGGAGGAGGCTAAACCCGAAGGTGAAGCCCTGGTAACTTCCAGGGCGGGAGAGGCTGAACTGGGGAACCTGCCTTAGCTGCCCAACTGGCAGCAGGAAGGGGTCTCACTATGGAGGAGTTCTGCAGGGCAGGGCAGGAATGCCCTTATCTTGAGGGTCTTTACTAATTTAAAATATCTTCCTCACATTATGATGAGCAGCCTGGTGTAGCTGCACCACATCAGCCATCTCAGCTTGGCAAAGATACTTTGATATGGTACTTTTTTGTTTTGAGGCCAGCTACCAAAAAAGTCTCATCAATGTTTCTAATGCGTACAGTTTTTTAAAAGGAGTTCACAAAAGCAAGCTCAGGAAAAGTTAGCTTGTGCTGCTGAACTGCGCAGCTGTTCATGTGCTTTTACATCTTTTAAACCTGGATACACTGTACCTGCTCAGGTACTCACTACTGAAAAATACAATAATCCTGCTTGTCCTTAACAAAGCTTATTTTTGCTGGTTATTTAAGTAGATAATTATTTCCTCAGAAACATATAGACCTACACAGCACAAGTTTGTGCAAGATCACAAAATACCTCTGTTTGTAAAACAAACATTATCACTTCTCCAATTATTAGTTTTGTTCCTAACTTTCCACAGAGTAATTGTTTCCTGTTATTTTCAAAAGTGAGCAAGACGTATTTTTCTCCTCCATATATTTTCTCATATTGTAGTTTTCTTCTTCACAACTTCTGTTTTCCATATACCTACTAGAAAAAGAGAAAATAACCAAAACATTTCTATCGTACATACTATTCAACGGCCGCTGTCGGTAGGGGAGTACCTGCCTGGACGGTGACGTGGGGAGGGGGAGGGGCAGGGTGGGGGTTAGTAATGTATGGATAATGGAGGTTTGCAGGTAAGTAAACATTTAAATAAATCAAACGAATTTTGTTGCGGGCACTGCATCCCCAAATGCAATGCAGTGCGCGCAACGAAATTCATTCATTACCTACCTGCAAACCTCCATTATCCATACATTACTTTCCCCCACCCTGCCCCTCCCGCTCCCCACATCACCGCCCCGGCAGGTACTCCCCTACTGACCGGGGCTGCTATTCAATACATCATAATAGTAATTTTTCACTATATTCTGTAACATTTTCTATATCTTTCACCCTTACTCACATATTTAAATCTAGTATACCACTAACTTGTTATTCCTTTCTCCAGAAACATTCCACACCCTCACCCAGTGTATTCTTTTTCACAAATAAATTATAACATGTAATCAAGCTTGAATTTATAAAAGTTTGTAAAGTAACACATTTATTTTGTTTATTTATTTATTTTGAAGGTTTTGTATAGTGCGAACAAGAGCCTTGTGGGTATCAGAGCACTTTACAGGCAGATGTGAATATTTGAGACACCCATAGCAAACAATAAAGTGTAGAATAAAACAGTAATAGTAAACTAATACAAATTGACAAATATATACAAGGATATACCAATAGTCAGGTGAATTTGGCCATGAGAATAGATTTCACTTCTTTTTTGAAGAATGCCGTGGAAGGATTCTGTCTCTGTTCTGGGGACAAGGCATTCTAAATGCTAGGAGCCATTCCTGAGAAGGTCCGATTGTATGGTTTCTTCTTAGTAAAACGTTGTGGTTTCAGTAGCAGGTTATTTGAGCTCCGGATGGATCTGTTCCCACAAGAGAGCACCAATTTGTCAGCTAGTTAACTAGGTGTATTGTGATGTAATGCCCTGTGCATCATACAGGCAATTTTCATGTGGATTCTCACTTCGGAGCGTAGCTAGTTGAGGGCATGAAGGTCGGGGGAAATATGACAGTTTCTTTTGGAGCCTGCGATGAGTTTCGCCTCTGAGTTGATTGAAGCTCCTAGAGGGGCCGTCGTTGATCTGGGAAGGCTGCAGAGAGAGACACTCCCATAGTCCTCTCTAGGGATTACTAGCGCTTGAACTGCCTGCTTGAAGTCATTTGCGGGCAGGAATGTGCTCCTTTTGTAGAGGGGCTCCTGTGGGTCTGCATATTTAATTTACTATCTAGAATTACTCCCAGGGATTTCGGTAAGTAGATAATGAGACACTGACCATTGAGTGCTGTCAAGTGTTTCATCCACTCGAGGATGATGGTCAATGGATGGGGGTTCGATTAAAAGGAATTCAGTTTTGAGGGTGTTTAGTTTAATTTTTTTTTAAAGTATTTTTATGAGAGTTTTTACCCCCTTTTGTTATTGGTTACAGAGCACAGCATTACATAAATTCAGCTTCACAAACAAAGAGAAAAAACAACATAGTATAACGAAAAAGAAAAAGAAGAGATCAGCCAATATATCATATATCTCAATATATCTCAATATACATTCTCAGTTCCCCTGTGCTACAATTGTACATTACTTCTTCTTGAATTTAGAGCGCCTTCAAGAAGAAAGAAAAAAAAAAAAAAAAAGGAAACCACAAAAACAAAACTAAATTTCATTATTCTCTTCTTTCCATCTAGTTATTGGTTCCCAAATTTTTAATCCCAGCTTCCTCCCCCTCTTCCCTTTTCTTACATAAATCGCCCTTTCCAGATTATATATCCTGAGTACCCTGGCTAACCACTGTTGATATGTTGGTGGCACTGGGTCGAGCCATGCTGAGGCAATGCATAATCTTAATACTGCCATAGCCACAAAAATGAAATACCCATCTTCCCTCTGACTGCCATCCGCGCTCACACCCAACATTATTATTGAAGGCGTTAAGTTAAACGATACATCTAACACGCTTTGCATAAATGCCTCAATTCCTTTCAACGTCATGGATAAGTGGGGGCATGTTGCAAATATATGTATGATATCCGCATGCAAAGTTCCACATCTTGGGCAGTTGGTGCCTGTTACTCGCCCCCATTGGGCTATTTTCGCCGGGGTATAATATAGCCGGTACAGTGTTTTATAGTGTTGCGCTTGGAGGGCTGCAGAACATAAAACGTTCTGGCCTAGTTCTAATGACATTTTAAAACAGTCCCTTTCTACCTCCAGCTTATTTGCCCAGCTGTCCCCCCATTTCTCCAAATCATCCTGTTTAGTTTCTATTAGCTCATAATAAAACCTCTTAATAGTACAACTCACTCCACCCTGTGCCACCTCCATTATAGCGTTTTTTGCAAATCCCAAGTCCCCCCCTGTTTTATTTGCTAAAAAGCTTCTTACTTGCAGGTACTTAAAGAAATGTCTTGTGTCGACACCATATTTTAACTGGATCTCAGAGAACTGCAGTAAACCCTGCTTCCCCATAACATCTCCAATCTTAATAATTCCCTTTCTAGCCCATTCATTAAAAATGGCATCTGAAAAAATGCCCTGAGGAAATGCTGGATTATTGATCATTCTAGTGTATCTGTTATATTTACCTAAGCCATATCTCTTGGTAAATGCCTTCCAGATGTTATGCGCTGCCATAATAGTCTTGAAACGAGTTCTCTTAAAATAGCTTGAATCGAATTGCCTCAGCAACACATTTTGCGCCTCCCCCCCCCGGCAGTAAGGCATATATTGCTATGGTTCCTAAGTCATCCTCCCCTTCTGCCTCCGCTCCACCTATCAGACCCACCATGTACTGAAGAGCGGCAGCCCAATAATAAAGTTTCAAATCTGGTAATGCCCAACCACCACGTTCTCTGGGCAATGCCATAAAGCGCAGTGCCCTCCTAGTTTTACCTTTTGACCAAATAAATCTATTAATCATAACTTCTAAATTCTTAAACCATATATTTTTAAAAAATAAAGGTATTGCCCTAAAAATATACAAAAATTTGGGCAGAACCAACATTTTTATTATATTAGTTCGGCCGACTATTGACAGGTGCAAATTATGAAGCCTATCTAA
Source organism: Lissotriton helveticus (assembly GCF_964261635.1). Classification (NCBI taxonomy): domain Eukaryota; kingdom Metazoa; phylum Chordata; class Amphibia; order Caudata; family Salamandridae; genus Lissotriton; species Lissotriton helveticus. The sequence continues at coordinate 1,581,983,281 of NC_136059.1, read as the reverse complement.
GTCCCTTCTTACTTTAGTTATAATAGGGGTTATATTTAGTTCCACTATTTTATCTAACTCCGAAGTAACTGTAATCCCCAGATATGTACTTTTCTGCACCACACGGTGATCCTGACAGACCACATTTTTATTCTTAATTATTTGTGTTTTAGTGGTATTAAGAGAGTACCCTGAGACTCTACAAAAGTTTTTTGCCTCCAATTCTACGTGTGCAATAGCCTCCATGGGGTTTGATGTGAGGACCGCCACATCATCAGCGTATGCAAGTATCTTACACTCCCCCCTGTACGTTATTAAGGGAACTATATTCTTATTCGCTGCCATCCTCCGGATCAAAGGATCTATGTACATAGCAAACAACAGGGGGGAGCATGGGCACCCCTGCCTAGTTCCCCTCTTAATTTGGACTGGCATAGTTACACCTGCATTTACCCTGACAGATGCCATCGGATTTCTGTACAGAACTCTTATTGCATTGACAAACCCCTCACCGAACCCGGCTCTAACTAAGACACACCATAGATAGTCCCAGGAGACCCGATCGAACGCCTTCTCAGCATCTAAAAGCATTGCCGCCATCGGGCCCCCTGAGACTTCCATGGTGTCAAATAAAGTAATCAGCTTCCGGGTGTGATGAGTAGTCCCCCTCCCTGGTATGAAACCATGCTGGTTACTGCTAACTAATACACTTATAACACTTGCAAACCTTATTGCAAGTGCCTTTGAGTAGATCTTAGTGTCAGCATTCATCAGAGTTATTGGCCTGTAAGAGCCAGGTTCGTAAGCCGGCTTCCCCTTTTTTAAGATGATAACAATTTCGGCGCTGGCCCAGGAGCCTGGGACAGATACCCCCACTTGCGCCTTTTGCATCGTACTTATCATATCCTTAGCAAGTATCTCCCAAAAAACCTTAAAGAACTCTAGTGGTATCTGATCTGGTCCCGCTGCCTTACCAGACGGGAGGCTCATCATAGCTACTTTTATCTCCTCTGGGTCCAAAAGAATATCCAATCTCTCTCGCTCTTGTTCTCCTAAAACCACCCGCGACACATTCTGAAGATACAATGTTATCTCCCCTAAATCCTTCCCTTGTTGTTCATTATACAGTTCTGTGTAAAATTGTCTAAATACTTCTCTGACCCCCTGGTGATCCGTGATTACATTCCCTAACCTGTCCTTAATCTCCCTTACCTCTCCCACAGCAGCCTTTTGCCTCGCCCTTACCGCTAAAGTGTGCCCCACCGTTTCACTGACCTCATGGCATTTTTCCCTATTTGCCGTATATGTTTTAGCCGCTTTATTTGCTAAATCCTCCTCTGCATCCATTCTTATCTTCGCTAATTTATTAACTGCCTGCTCCACTGATCTACCAGATGCAGCACATTCACTCAACTCTCCCTCTGCTTGAAGCATCGCCCTTTTTAATTCCGAATTCTTCTGCTGTTCCTGCTTCCGTTTACTTACATTATAACTCAAGGTTTCATCCACTCGAGGATGATGGTCAATGGATGGGGGTTCGATTAAAAGGAATTCAGTTTTGAGGGTGTTTAGTTTCAGATCGTTTTTGGCCAGCCAGGTCTGTGTTTGTTGGATCGTTGCATTGAGAGATTTGATGTCCTGAAGTAAGTGGATCTTTATGTAGGGTTGTGTGTCATCTGTATACATGTGATAATAGACATTTGAAGACCTGAGCAGTTCGGTGAGTGGGGTTCCATAAAAAGGTTGAAAAGTGTAGGCGACAGGGATGATGCATGCGGTACTCCTAAGGTGACTGGACTGGGCTTGGATAGGGATTGATTGATCTTGAATCTTTTGTTCTATCCTGAAGCAGGAGGAGAACCAATTAAGAACTGAACTAGATAGTCCCATTCTGTATTTCAGGAGGTGATTGACGGTGTCGAAGGCCAAGGATAGGTCAAGCAAGATTAGTAGACAGGCTTCGTTTTGGTTCAGGATTGTTAAAGCGTTGTCTATTATGTGGGTCATGGCTGATTCAGTGCTATGTCCTGCACTGAATCCCCAGTGGTGTTGATCAAGCAAGCTGAATTGATCTATGTGATTGTCAAGCTGCGAGTGAACACATTTTTCATGCAGTTTGGCCAAGGTGGGGATGTTGGATATTGGGCGATAGTTATTCAGGTCAGAAGGTGCGGAAATTTGGCAGAGATCGATGTTAGCATTTAGCTGAAGCCATCTTGTTGACCATGTGCTCACCATGTACTCTTTCCTTCTTCACTGTCGCTTGCCCTTGTGCCTTTCTCAAGAACTGGCTATACTTAGCCTCTGCTACTCGGCACCTGCTCATTAGAGTCTGTAGCTGCCCATGCACCTGCACCTAAAGTCAGCAACTGTTAGCTCCTCCTTCTTTGTTGACTATGCATTCTCTGTATGACCATCTAGGTATGTAACTCTCCTATGTGTGCTTGTACCGCCTCCTTTGAGCTCCAGTGTGCTCCTTGTGCTACTTCATACACTGCCGAAGGGTGTTGTGTGAATGTAGTTCCACCTCATGAGGTTTAATAAAATATTGTTTTGCTATTTCAGTTTCCCAGCCAACGCCTATTTACTGGTCTGAGGGCTTGTGTGCAGAGAAGGGCGAACCCCTAGCACTGCTAGGCCTTGCTGAGGTCCACTTCTACAAATTGGCGCCTAATCAGTGGGGCTCATTGGCGATTCGGATGCCTGAAGGAGTGGTTGAAACAGAGGATTGGTATCTCGCTACGGACGATCATTGCCCGAGGAGACCTGCGTCTTGGCACCCACAGCGTTTTTCCTCTCTTCCTGATCTGACCCTCCAAGTGGTGCCGGTACTCAACTGAGATCCATTCTGGTGTTCGCTGTGCAGAGACCAGTTGGTCAATTCAGAACTTGCCACTTGGAATCTGCAGACTCTTGCTTGGTAAGGTTGTTTGATGTGACACTTTATGTATGAAATTGGCCAATATTTTGGAATTTGTTTGGATATATATAAATTGCAATTTATATAGGCAGGTAATGAGGAGACTTTTTCCAACTTTTGAATAATTTGTAATTGCACATATTGTGATAAGTGCCACTGCTGTATCGTATTTATATGCTACAATATGATTGGCATGCCTGTTTCAAGCACACTTCGTAGAATGTGTTGCTTCTTTGGCGGTACCAATGTGAATATTGAGCAGAATCAGCTGGCTCCCCCCAAGGGGACACCAAATAGGGACATGTATATTAAACATGGTATTTCTTCTATAATGTACAACACATTATGGAATAAATATACTAGTAAGGATCCTGAGTTGTGATGGCCTATAAATGGGTCATTTGATCTTAAAGAAATTCAGTATGTGGAACAATGTATGTTTAAGTGCAAAGTAGACAAGATGTGTTTGACTGTGTACGAATGTGGGAGAAAGAAGCGCGTGAATGAGTGAGAAGAGAGCAAGCCTTGATAGACAAAAAACACCACAAAAATATCCATGGGAAAGCGGAATTAAAAAATAAAGAAATGAAGGAGATAAAAGAGAGAGAGGATAAGGAACGTTGTTTACAGGTAAATGTCCAATACCCTGTCCGGCGCCCCCTCTACCCTTTCCTTAATAAACCTCAGGAGGATTCAGTTTTGCTATATTACTCCCCACCTCCATATACATTTCCCTCTGCCCCTATCCCTGATTCTGATGATGATATTTCTCCTTCGGATAAGGATAAGTTAGGATTGGATGCACAGCGAGAGACTCGCTTTTTTCTGACTGCTGATTGTGCGGCCACTCTTAGATCTGCTGCTCATAAAGCAACCAGTGATAACATTTCTGCTTCAGATCTTGTACTCGATGTACAACAATGGCAGGATAGAGAGCAGCTATATTTTGTAGGAATGTTTGCCACCGAAGTAATTGCATGATTTAGAAAGCATTCCACAGAGTTAGAGCCTGCTGATATAGCAGATGATTATAAACAATTGTGTGACTGTTTTTTTCTCCCCTCCCAGGTGGCTGACTTAATTAGACACGTGGTTAAACTACGAGCTGATGCACTCCGTTTGCGGGAGGAGAAACAGTCAGCTGCTGCAACTGAACAAACACTTCAGACCACCGTGCCGTTGGATGATACTTCAGGGGCAGATAAGAATATTGTAGTTCATCGGAAACCTATGCGGGAAGCCGCACCTTTGTATGTCCCTCCTAGGGGTACAGGAACAGATGATAATAAAAATTCCACTGATGCGAAGGGTTATTTTATTTACAATTGAGTCTATATTCCTTGGAGTAGAGCAGATGCCATGGCTCTTAAAGCTGCTTTGCCTGACCCGCGGAAAAATCCGGCCGATTTTTATGAAGAAGTTGAAGGAGCCATTAGTTCTTGTACTACTACTTTATCTGATATTGATGTTTTTTGGGCTTATTTTACCCCCTGATATGTGGAGATCTATTTGTAAAGTAGATGATCATGCAACTTTTGGGGATGTTTGGAAGGAACTAGAGAGGATCTGTGGTATATAAATAAATAATACCGGATCTATTTTTGAATGAATGAATGAATAACAGATAGCTCAATAAATAAGAGTCAAAATTCGAGGTAGTAGGAGTTTTGCAGGTTTATTACAGCATAAGGACAGGAACAGGACAACCTGCACGGAATAGGATGGCAAGCCTGGCAGCGCTGCCGAGGTCAGGGTCTAGAATGGCTCACCAACAGGATCGGGACTGGGAACACTTTTTAATAACAATACATGAGCATATATACATAACGCCAACACATAGCATTACATTGCAATGGGCGTAGCAGTGGGTGGAGCAAGAGGCATGATGCGAAACAGTCGCGAAAGATAAGGGCTAAAGAGGGTGTAACTGGGTGTGCACATAGACATGTGATGCAAATGTAACAGAATATGTCATGAATGGGCGGAAACATTGGAGGGGGCTACCTAAGGAGCCGGGACCTCTAACCTGATGGTGCGCGCAAACTGGCAATGACGTGTTACTAGGAGAAGCTGGGGGCTATGAACTCTGTGCTAGGAGCAGAGACTAAAGTCTGGAGGGTCGGAGCGACATGTACCTAAACCCTATCTGGTATCTAATGTTTAGGGAACATGTTGATATAAACTAGAAGTCATGAGGGGAAAAGCTAACAGACTCTAAGGCTAGAGCATGCATTTATTCTACATGTAGTGCGTGATGAAGAATATTAAATGACCATTAAATACAGTATTTCTCTTAACATGGGGCCGAATAGGCTAGACAATGACGGAAACTATTGATGCAGTTCAGTAGCTTGGGAATGCAGAGAAGGAGGACTAAACTGATAGCTGGAATCATAACATAGTCTTGGCAGACTCAGAGGCAGAGCCAAGCTGCACCGGGCACTGCGAGGCAGGAAGTAAGTGAAAGGTCGAGGATACAGGTGGGGGCTGGATCGCTCCTCAGCGAGGGTTCAGGAGACAGGAGCTGAATCTGATGTCCGGGCCCTGTTGAGGCCTAGAAACGGGGACTTTATAATGAAATAACGTGCACACTGAGAAACGTGGCAACATAACTTTACATAGGCCTGATACCCATATTACTCATGAGGACTGGGAAATGACATACCAGAGGTGGACACAACTATAATTGCGTCTTGAATCGGACATGGGGAATAACATATGCATATTGGTCATGCACACATAACATATGATGGGTGACACGTAGGGACATAGAACATGACAAAATTTACTTTTCCACATTCCCTCCTTGTCACTACGTTTCCATCAGGAAACATCAATATTCATGATACCATCTATCATTTCATACAGTACCATTTGTTCATCTCGAATTGTCTTGGAACGAGATTTAGAACGGGGCTTGGGACTAGGAATACAAGAGGTAGCACACATGCCGCAAATCGCAGGGCCACATTGTATACAGAGGCAGCAGCTGAATATGATCGCTACTGCGATACCTAGAAAGGACAGGACTTTCCATCCCCAGGCGGAAATTATATTCCAGAACCAACCGGACCATGTCCAGGTGCCTGGATCTTGGTGTATCAGATGGGCAATTTTATGGAGTCTGGTTATAGCTGAATAAACAGACGGCGCGTTATTTGGAATGAAAATGCAGCAACTGGATCCGATGAGTCTACAGGCCCCGCCCCTATCGGCCAGTATGACGTCAAGGACGAGACGATTCTGGAGCACAACAATTCTCATAAAGGATTGCTCTTCGGTTAAGTTACCTAGAGCGGAGGCAGTCTCATCTACTACAGCTTCAAGGGTTCTTGTTAACCTACGAATTAGCTTACTATTTACAACTGTGCCTAAATAAGGGAAAACACCTTTATCAATATCAATGAATTGCTCTGCAGCAGTTTCAGTATAGTCGACAATCGGGAGATTTCTCTTGTGTCTAGTATGTACTAGGTAGGAATTCCTATGGTAGTCAGGTGGGGCTAGAAAAACAGGTGGCAGTAGGAAGGCAATGTAACAGGTTCCCTCCCAATCGAGGGGCAGACGAACATATGCAGTTTGACCACGAACAAAATAAGAATGACGTGAAGCTTTAAAAATAGATTTCCCACTGTCACTATACTTGACAATAGTAGTACAATCACTATGTCCTACATGTACAGAACCATAATTACGAACACATAATTCGCCTTTGACTGGTAATACTGAAATAGCAGGTGAGTCTGGAGTAGTATCAGACTGAACATTCAGGACCATGAAATTCGACGAATAGTTACCTAAATTGTACACTTCATTTTCTAGATCTAAACCTGTTCTGTGGGGGAGACCATGCTTGTCTGGGAAACATGTGCTGTTAAGAAAAGACATATCTGTTGAGGATGACGTTAACGTGGACCATGCTCCACACGAACCATTATGTGAAAAAGGATAAGGAAAGAGTGGCAGAACTCCCTTTGACGTCTGGAAAGGGGGGAGTCGACCACACACCCAACAATTAGTGGCATTGCTGGTCTGGTGTGAATAATGCAACATGCGGATAAAAGTATTGTTACGCATAGCGAGGCGGTATGAATATTCATGAGGAGGCAGATCACTAAACGTGTGCTCTACTGTAACATTAGAATGCTTATTTACATGAGGAACTGGAAAACACAGATAAAATGCGTAACTAGTGCAGGAAGTCAAAAGGCTGAGAAATAATATGAAACTTAGAAAAACGATACATCGGATTGAGTTTTGACTAACTCTCTCACTATGGGGGTCTATTTTATACATGTCAGAAACAGTCTAACCGTTTCACCTAGGGGAGGACTTATACAATCAAACTGACTGACTTATTTTACTAGACCGTAGCTTTTGCTTATACTCCTGCTGCGGAGTTTTCTCTAACAGGGGAGGGGTTGTGTCAATGTCATTTGCGGGACAGTCCTTAGGAACAATGTTTTGACAAGTTTTTAAATCCTGGGAAATGTTCTTGGAGACCGGCTTTAATCCGTAGAATTTCTTGACGTGCGAAAGGTGTACCCAGCCGCGGCGTCCTTCCAATTTCACGGCTGTACGGGTGGTGAGGAGGACCTGACGGGGCTCCTTCCAACGTGGCTCCAGCGGACTTGATCTGTCGAAGTTACGTACGAGGACCATTGAACCTGGAACGATTTCATGCGGGGCCACCTCGGTATTGTCTGGAAATGCGGCGGCAACCTGTGAACGACATGAGTTGAGGGCAGACATCAAGGAAGCTAGGTAATCTGTCAGCATATTACATGAAACATCAGTAATACTTCGGGGTCTAGGAGTACCCCACATGTTAGGGGGGCGGCCGAATACGACCTCATACGGGGACAGACCTGATCTGGAATGTGCGACCATGCGCATATAAAACAAAGCAACTGGCAGAGCTACTAGCCAGTCCACACCTTTCTCTTTACATATTTTGGCAATTCGGATTTTCAGAGTCTGATTATGTCTCTCGACCAGACCAGCTGCTTCAGGATGGCGTACACAATGAAACTTCCACTGGTACCCTAACAACAAGGAAACGTGCTTCATGAGTTCAGATGAGAATGGCTGACCGTTATCAGAATATACGACTCTAGGGAGTCCATATCGAGGGAAAAACTCACGAACCAACTGCTTGGCAGTGGTCGCGGCTGTGTAATCTGGGACTGGATATGCTTCTGTCCATCTGGACAAAGCGCATACAACTACAAGAACATACTTGAAACCTCGACATCGCTCCATCTGAATATAATCCATCTGGAGGACCTCAAAAGGGTGGTCAGGAGGCTGGAATCCCCCTTGTTCCACCGGGACACTTTTACCTGGATTGAACTGACAACATATCATACAGGTACGGACTTTCTGCTTGGCTGCAGCTCGTAAATGCTTGTTGAACCAAATGTTCTGGATACTGTCTAACATTGCTTTTTCTCCTAAATGTGCTGGACTATGTGCGGTATTAATGATGACTTGAACCATAGAGTCGGGGAGAAACCATGTGGCTCTACCCTTCGTTAACCATCCTTGATCTGTCTGGACCCCTCCTTGTTCAGACCATTTCTTGATTTCATCGGGAGTAGCATGTAACTGGATATCTATGACATCCTGGGTGGGGTCCTTAACTGTCATACATGTAGTCGGATCTGGAGTTTGTGTCTGTGTCGGATTAACTTGAATGTCTGGAGTCTGTGCTGTAAGCTTGGCTGTGCGATCTGCTAGATCATTACCTTGGGAAATAATGTCAGTAACTTTCGTATGTGCTTTGCATTTCATAATAGCAATGGATGTCGGTAAATGTATTGCATCTAACAGAGCTTGGATAAGGAAACCATGCTGAATTTTGGTTCCATGAGAAGTCATGAAACCTCTCTCCTGCCAGAGCACTCCAAAGTCGTGAACGACTCCAAATGCGTAGCGTGAATCTGTGTAAATATTAACTTTCTTTTCCTTGGCGTGTATACAGGCTTGTGTCAGAGCAACTAGCTCTGCTGCTTGAGCGGACAGAGTGTCAATGCGGTGTGTCTTAATAACTTCAGTGTCAGTAGTCACTGCATACGCGGCAACTAAATCTCCTGTACTAGTTCTCATACATGACCCATCCACATAAAGTGTCAGGTCGGGATCTAGTAACGGAATGTCTGTCAGGTCTTGTCTTGGCTTTGTCGTAATGTTGACTACTTCCACACAATTGTGTGCGGCAGAATTTGAACTAGCTGATGGCAACAGTGTAGCAGGGTTCAGGACGTTGCAGCGTCTGATTTCTATGTGTGGTTGAAACAGTGTCAATTCATAACCCGTTAAACGTGCAATTGTCAAGTGCTGTGTTTGTGTTCTATTTAAAAGAACTTCCACGGAGTGTGGAACTTGTACTGTCAGGGAGTGTCCTAAAACTATGGAATCACTTTGTCTGATAGCTAGTGCTGTGGCTGCAACTGACTTGAGGCACGCGGGCAAAGCCTGGGCGACTGGATCTAATGTGCTAGAAAAATAAGCACACGGCTTGTACTGTCCTGCTTGATCTTGTGTGAGAACAGATAATGCTGTACCTTCGCGTTCAGTGACGAAAAGTGTAAAAGGCTTACTGTAGTTCGGTGTAGCTAGAACTGGAGCTTGACATAAAGCTTTCTTTAACTCGTTGAAACTAAGTGTATGTTCAGATGTCCAAGGGAGGACAGTCGATACGGCTGCCTCCTGTGTCGTTAACTGTATCAGTGGTTTGGCTAGAAACGCATACTGAGGAATCCATTGTCTACAATAAGAAGTAAGGCCAATAAAGGCACGTACCTCCTTCTGGGTCCTGGGCTGAGGAAGACTCGCTATCAACTGGATGCGGTCTGGTGTCAACTGCCTACCCCTCTTGGACAGTAAGTGTCCTAAGTAGATCACTTGCTGGACACAGAATTGAAGCTTCGAAGGGGACACCTTGTGCCCCATCTCGGCTAGGAAATACAGAACCGTCAGTGACGCTCGCTCACAGTCACGTTCAGAACGGGCTGTGATCAATAGATCATCGACATACTGGAGCAGGGCAGTGTCAGTTGGCATGTGAATATTGTCTAGTTGTCTCTTAAGTGCTTGACTGTAAATACTAGGGCTTTCTGTGAAACCTTGAGGAGCTCGTGTAAACATATAGCTCCTTCCATTTAAACAAAATCCGAAAAGAAACTGGCTGTCTGGATGGATGGGAACACTAAAAAATGCATTCTTAAGATCGATTACTGTATAGAACATGGCTTCGGAATCAATGGCTGTCAATAGGGAAGAGATATCTGGGACAACTGGGTACTGAGGAATAATACATTTGTTAAGTTCTCGTAAATCAATCACTAATCGATATACTGGGGGTGCATTTGGATCAGTACGTTTCATGACTGGAATGATCGGAGAGTTACATATATTGGAGTCAGTTTCTACAACTACTCCTTGAGCCATGAGCTCGTCTATAATTTTGGATAAGGCTGCTACAGCCTCAGGTGGCAATCTATACTGCCTGATTCGTGGTAACACTACACCTGGTTTGAGAGTCACACGATGGGGTGTGATTTGCATGTAACCTACATCAGTTGGACCTTGCGCCCATAAATGCTGCGGGACATTAGACAATCTCGGATCAAAATCTCGTAATACATAGTGACCCTTAAAGTCACGTAGGAACAATCGTATTCCCTCGGGGGAACAACATATAACTGCACCTAACTCTTTCAATGTCTTAATGCCTAACAGATTTTCTGGACATGACTTAGTAAGTAACAGATCAGTAGTGCGGGACAATGGACCTACTTCTAGAGTGACTGGCTTTGAAATCTCATTTACGATAGGCTTTCCTGAAAATCCAAGGGAAACATTTCTAGAGCCTGAGAGCGGAGCCCCTGGAACTTCGGCGTGACTAATTGTGGTCCTACTTGCCCCTGTATCAATCAAAAACTTTCTGTCTTTCCCTAATACTTGACTGTGAACATAGGGACCCTCTTGATCTACAGGTATCTCGATGAGAGGCAAGCCTACCTCCCTCTCTAGGCTGTTTCATGAATCCTGCTGATACTCTGGATACTCAGACTGTGCATACTGGTACATCTGCGATGTAACATGCTGTGTTGCAGCAATAGGCTGCGGTGCTGTAACTGTCTGTGGTGCATTCTGTGACTGAGGAGTCTGTGAAACTTGTTCTTGTCTAGGCGGACGTGGTCTTTCTTTAGTCTTACCAGTAGCTATGTTATGTTTCAGAACTGTACACGCGTTTATGAAATGACCTGGCTGTTTACAATAATTGCAGTTCCCTTTAACGGGTGCTGCAGGATGACTGGCTTGATTCGGACCCCTCTTCTGACTGTCGTGAGGAACAGATTGTGTAACTAGCACTTTCATTTTCGTGTCTTTCATACGTTTTCTTTCGTGTTCTTGTTCTTCTCTGATTCTATTCTGGTGATACTGGAGCATCTGGAGCATCTGGGACGGAGTATTAGCTTGCCAGGTACTTTCAACTTTCAGAACTCGGTTTTTAATTGGTGGACTTGAATTCTCGACTAATTTAGTAACGAAAAGGTGAGGGTACGACTCACTACTTGTCTTGAGACCACTGTTGATACTAAAGCATTTTTCAAACCTAGAATAAAAATCACTAATATCTTCATCTTGTTTCTGTTTACAGGCTGAGATTGCATCCCAGTCTTCCTTTTTCGTTGTTAATAATCTGGGTAAAACTTGAATCAATAATTCTGGTAATTCTTTACATTTCTCTCCTAGACCAGTACCTGGTACACGTATCTTATCTTCTGCTTCTAGAACTGCCCAATCTATCTTTTTCTCTCCCACCTCCCATTCTTTCTCTTTGAGCTTTTCATACACCCCTGCGGGCAACAGAACCTTTAACATTTTAATTATATCCGGGTATGTGTATTCTCCCATACGGAGCATGTCTTTTAATTCTCTATGGTACCCTGCTGGATCTTTGTCATGACAGGGAATTAATTTCTTCATCTCTAGAAGTTCCATCTTTGTGATCGGAGTGTATACAAACACTCGCTGTATTTCGCCACCCGCTCCTCTGACTGGGTGGACTTCTCGTAACGGATTCTGTCTGTCTATGTAGAATGATTTACTTTCTGGGGGTGAGACATGAACAAAATGCGGGTTCAAGAACATTCTATATTTCTGGCGTTGTTCTAGAATGACACTAATTAAATCGGTACCTAGACCTCTCCATCTGTACTGGAGTAACTCGTTCAGGATATCATGTAACGGGCCTGGATCAGAATGTTGACCCTCATACAGAGTAATGAGGTGCTGAATCATATACATACCCACCAGTCGCTGCTCGGCTGGGGGCATTTTCAGAAACATTTGTGCCACTATTTCGTCTGGAAAAGTGGTAGAATCAGTAATCCATCGGACTGCTGACCGAACTATTTCTTGTTCATGCATAGTACTTAACTCACTATAACCGATTCGTGATTTCAGAATGTGATCGGTAGCTTGGAATACTTGTTCTAGGGAACCTTGTTCTGGTGCTGAATGATGGGAAATTGGCTTGTGTTCTAGGCGTAAATGGCGATCTGGAAATCTAGGTTTTCCTACATACGCTATTCTGGCGGTATTCTCATCGTCTTCCTCTTCAGGATCAGAGGTACTTTCTTTCTCGCTTACTTGTGCTGCTTTACGCTGTTCGTGTATCTTTATTATCTCTCTACGGATTTTCTTGTACATACTTTCCATGGCACCAATGGTATTGTGCTTTCCTTCGGCTATATTATCACTCCACTTTGTTAGAGTTTTCATTTCTTCCGGGTCTTTAGACGGATGATCCTGTTCTCTTATTAGACAGTTAATTAAGAACTTTAATATCATGCGCTGAATCTCGGCTTTCCTTTGAGACATGGCATCACTAATACTTTGTGGGTCATCCCCTGTACGGATGAAACGATATATCCTGTCTAGATCTTCTTTCATATTCGGCAGGGTGACTAGATACTCGGTCACTCTCCTTACGCGTACGGAATATAAAACCATATTAAACTCGCCTGGAACTGGGTCATAGACACATTCGCCAAGGGTTTGCCTGATCTCTGCAACAGACTTATTACTTTTAGGAGTACGCTGTGATGCTTGAGCATGTAATTCGAGTGCTGATAAACGCTTGTATGGCGGCGGGGTTTGAGGAAGACCTCCTCCTGCGGCCCCTAAACTAGAATCATCAACTGATGCTTTTCGTCCTGGCAGGGTGGGTAATTGTAACGTGGGCTGGACTTGTATGGCGGGCTGACCCGGGGGGGCTGTTAAGGGCACCCCGGTGTCTGGGGGAGTAGGAATTACCTGATTTACAGGGACTGGCGGAGCGCGGACAGGATTTACATATTCAGGGACTGTGTCGTCCAAGTAGGACGAGATGAAAATATCAGCTGCGGTCGGTTTGTGACGTAGCTTGGTCGGAACTAACGGTGGCGGGAAATTACTGGATGCCTCCGGGGTCGCTTTTGGCAAGCCCTCGGCAAGAAGAGGATACATACCCTTAATGAGGGCATTCCTCTGTCTGTCTGATTGCTCAGTTCTAACTCGTCCACCTATCTCGATTAATTCTCTTTCTTGGGCTCGTTCTTGGGATTCTCTACTTAGTTCTGACTTTCTGATTTCTTTTTCGGTTCTTTTATGAGCTTCTTTGCGCCACAACTCGATGGCATCTTTCTGTGATTGTCTGGCTTTCTTTTTCCATAATGCTTCTTCTACTCGCATGATGCATTCAGCATCCCATGTACCCGATACGGGCCATCTATACTTTTCCTCTAGCTCCTTTGTATACTCTACCCATAAATCTAAATATAATATGGCGCTTATGCCATGTTTCTGATACATAAAGTGACCTGGACTGTCCCTAGGCGGGACGGGAACTGCTGCTTCCAGCAGACCCTTTCTAGTTTTTAACTGACGTAATTTTGAGAAGAGCGGCATGACTGGACTATAATCTGGACATAATACAATACACAATAAACACGATACTTATTCCCCATTCATACCACGACATTAACATACATGAAGGACATTTAAAATAACAGTTCGAACAGAATACTACCTGGAAATACTGCAAACAGAACACTTGAAATTTCTCGAGAACAGAAACTGACTAGAACAGAAACTAGATGCACTGCTGAAACAGTACGAAACTTACCGGTCTCTTAAAGAGACACGTCAGGACCCGTATCCACCGAAGTGAACACTTCGTTTGTGGGACTGTGTACCACCAACCCACAGACCAGAGTCAATTAAATTGACCCTGTCTAGATACCACCCCAGTAACGGTACTCACCGGGCAGCAAGAACGGAAGGCCTCGGACTGGACTGGACTGCTACGACGACGGACGACGAACTTCGGACTTCAGTTACGGGTGGGCCTCCGGATACCTCGGACCTTGGACTCTTGGCTTGGGCTCTGGTCGGGACTCGCCGCGTTCCTCCACCGTCTCGTCTGGATGCTGGACCGCCTCCTCCGTCTCCTCCGTGGGCCTGAGGGATACTTGAGCAGAAATATCTGCCACTGCGCAGAAGAGTTCCGTCACGACTGCAGAGGGTCAGGGGGTCGGCGTGGCTTCACCGACGCGTGGGGAAAGGGCAAGTCCCTCTTCGGGCGCCATTATGTGGTATATAAATAAATAATACCGGATCTATTTTTGAATGAATGAATGAATAACAGATAGCTCAATAAATAAGAGTCAAAATTCGAGGTAGTAGGAGTTTTGCAGGTTTATTACAGCATAAGGACAGGAACAGGACAACCTGCACGGAATAGGATGGCAAGCCTGGCAGCGCTGCCGAGGTCAGGGTCTAGAATGGCTCACCAACAGGATCGGGACTGGGAACACTTTTTAATAACAATACATGAGCATATATACATAACGCCAACACATAGCATTACATTGCAATGGGCGTAGCAGTGGGTGGAGCAAGAGGCATGACGCGAAACAGTCGCGAAAGATAAGGGCTAAAGAGGGTGTAACTGGGTGTGCACATAGACATGTGATGCAAATGTAACAGAATATGTCATGAATGGGCGGAAACATTGGAGGGGGCTACCTAAGGAGCCGGGACCTCTAACCTGATGGTGCGCGCAAACTGGCAATGACGTGTTACTAGGAGAAGCTGGGGGCTATGAACTCTGTGCTAGGAGCAGAGACTAAAGTCTGGAGGGTCGGAGCGACATGTACCTAAACCCTATCTGGTATCTAATGTTTAGGGAACATGTTGATATAAACTAGAAGTCATGAGGGGAAAAGCTAACAGACTCTAAGGCTAGAGCATGCATTTATTCTACATGTAGTGCGTGATGAAGAATATTAAATGACCATTAAATACAGTATTTCTCTTAACATGGGGCCGAATAGGCTAGACAATGACGGAAACTATTGATGCAGTTCAGTAGCTTGGGAATGCAGAGAAGGAGGACTAAACTGATAGCTGGAATCATAACATAGTCTTGGCAGACTCAGAGGCAGAGCCAAGCTGCACCGGGCACTGCGAGGCAGGAAGTAAGTGAAAGGTCGAGGATACAGGTGGGGGCTGGATCGCTCCTCAGCGAGGGTTCAGGAGACAGGAGCTGAATCTGATGTCCGGGCCCTGTTGAGGCCTAGCAACGGGGACTTTATAATGAAATAACGTGCACACTGAGAAACCTGGCAACATAACTTTACATAGGCCTGATACCCATATTACTCATGAGGACTGGGAAATGACATACCAGAGGTGGACACAACTATAATTGCGTCTTGAATCGGACATGGGGAATAACATATGCATATTGGTCATGCACACATAACATATGATGGATGACACGTAGGGACATAGAACATGACAAAATTTACTTTTCCACAGATCGATGCAGAAAGGGAACCCACACAGAAACCACAACAAGAAATTTTAGACCTTCCAAAAGATATACTAGTTAAATTGAAAACTCTCATTCCTCCTAAAAAGATAGATTGGACTGTTCTAGCATCCCACAAGCAAAAGGCAGATGAATTTGTCTCTGACTTCTTTACACGTTTTGAAGAGGCATTCCCCGATTTTAGTGGCCAGTCATTGACAGATGATATGGGCAGGCATCTGTTTGTCGATAAATTTGTCGCAAACATGTTGCCAGGAAAGCCAGTGAAAGTTCCCCTAAAAGCCAGCGAAAGTTCATGGACCTCATCTTCCCCAGTCTCTCTTTTGACTATGGCTCAGTATTATGAACGTCAGGAATTAGAAGCTAAGGGCAATGAGGATAAAAATAATAAAGAACTGAAAACAAAGGTAATGATTGCTCAGGTTTATGGCCCCTCTTATGGAAATAGTGGTAGAGGCGGACGTGCAATGTATCGCCCAGGCATACCCTCTTTTTCCCAAGCTACTTTCTCTTCTGATCAGTGCGCTTACTGCAGGGAGACAGGAACATTGGGATTTTGAATGTCCTCGTTTGTGTACTCAGCAGTATCAGCGTGGTCGGGGACAAATGAGAAGCTGCCGGGGAATGCAGGACATAGGGGAGGTATAGATAATCGTACCAGGTTGGAGTCTGTTGGGCCTACTCTGAATTCTTCTAATACTTTTGATAGGCATAACCAATATCAAATATCTGATTATTTGAATTTGGATTTGAAGGACTCTGCTTATTCATAGGAATGCCTAGGATGTGGTAAGGAATCAGTTGAAGCCCAAGTAAATCAGAAGGGTCCCTATGTTCAAGCACACATTTTGGGTTCTACTGATCAGTTTCTGGTTGATACAGGAGCTACTCGTAGTGCCTTGTCTGAACAAATGGTTCCCCTGTCTGGCTTAACCATTACATCGATAGGTTTTGATGGGACACTTCCCTTAGCCCACTGTCACAACAACTTGCATTTGGTGTTGATAAATTTACTGCTCCATGTCCATTTTTGCTTTTCCCTAACACGCCGGACAATATTGTGGGTCTTGATATGCTCAAGTATTTTAGGGCTACGATACGTTGCTCCCCAGAAGGTGTGCATGGTATTTTAAATGATACCTATCCTGTGGTTGAGAAGTCCTGTCTTATTAGAGAGGATATTGCTTTGGCTTCACTTCCTAATACTCTGTGGGCTACATCAGATACTGATGTGGGGCAAATGGTTATTCCACCAGTACATATTCAAGTAAGAAGGGCGCTTCATTGCCTCGATTGCCTCAATACAAAATTTCTCGAGAATGTGAAGAGGTACTTGTACGTATTATTCATGATCTGATTGAACTGGTGGTTGTGGAAGAAGTGCCTTACATTATTTGCAATAGCCCTATCCTTCCCATTCTGAAGAAAGACACTGATACTAAAATCCCCAGGTTTATTATTGATTTACAAGAGGTTAACAAGATTGTAGTGCCCCAATACCCGGTAGTCTCTGACATCACGACACTCCTTACCTTGGTTCCTCCAACTGCACTACATTTACTGTGATTCATTTGAAGAATGCTTTCTTATCAATCCCTATTCATCCTGACAGACGATATTTGTTTGGCTTTACTTTGAATAACCGATCCTTTAGATTCTGTAGAATTCCCCAAGGGTATACAGAAAGTCCTAGTATTTACAGCTAAGCATTGAAAAGACAGCTTGACTCTTTCCCTGTGCTGACTGAGGTGGCTCTCATACAATATGTCGATGACATCTTGTTGGCAGCTGATACGCCTGAACAATGTGAAGAAGGAGCACTGTCATAGCTTTCATTTCTTGCATCACACCATCACAAAGCTTTGTGGAAGAAATTGCAGTATGGTAGACAGAAGGTTACCTATTTAGGTCGCCTGCTGTCTAAGGGGGGACGTGCACTTACACCAGACCACATTCAAGCTATTTTAGACACACCATTGCCCCGTACTCAGAAAGATGTCCGTGCATTCATTGATCTTACTTATTTTTGTAGGCAATGGATTTTAGGCTTCTCACACATTGTTAAACCTTTGTTGGCTCTTCTGACGAAAGACACTCAATGCCCCTTCAATAGACGAATGAATGCCAGAATTCTTTCCACCAGTTGCGTCAAGCTCTTTGTTCTGCACCAGTATTAGGCACTCCAGATTACACTAAGACTTTTACACTCTATGTACACGAGAGAGATGGGTGTGCACTTTCAGTTTTAGTACAGACACACAGTGACAAGCAGCGTCCTTGTGCATATTTTTCAGCTGTTCTCGATCCAGTTGCTCGTGCATTGCCTGGGTGTTTCCTTTCTGTCGTGCGGCAGCTGTGTCCATACGTCAGAGTGAAGGAATAGTTTTGTCACATAGACTGTTGGTGTTAGTACCCCATGCAGTTGATGCCCTTTTGAACCAAACTAAAACGCAGTATTTAACTAATGCTAGGTTGACAGGATATAAATTGACACTCTTGGCCCCTTAAATCACCTTGAAAAGCTGTTCAACCCTGAATCCAGCTACTCTGTTGCCATATCCAGCGACTCAGTCCCAGTCACAACAGCCTCATGATTGTATATTTTTTAATGAGAAACAGAAAAAGGGCTGTGTCGACTTGCACAATACGCCCTTCTCAAATGTTGATGGGGAACTGTGGGTTGATGGGTCCTGTTTGAAATTACCAGATGGCACGACATCAGCTGCATATGCAATTACAACACTTCAGACTATAGTTGAGACAGCTCGTATTCCACAGAAGTCAGCTCAGGCAGCTGAGCTAATAGCTTTGACACGAGCATGTGAACTTAGTACTGACTTGTCTGTGATCTTTTATACTGACAGCTGCTATGCTTTCAGAGTGGCTCACGATTTTAGGTTACTCTAGAAGGAAAGAGGCTTTCTTACATCAAATGGGATGCAAATAATGCATGGAGAATTGATACACAATCTTCTGACTACATTGACATACCCGAAGAAAATAGCGATTGTTAATTGTAGCGCACACAAGAAAGTGACTGATAAAATAAGACACGGCAATGCCTTCGCAGATCACAGCCCGTGAGTCTGCAGTGCAGCGAAGTACCACATCTATGTACGTAGTGAAGTCACAGGCTGAACGTTGGCATGATGCTAGGCAGGAAGTGCTAGACATGCAGAGATCTGCTTCTACAGAGGAACTTGAGCAATGGTCTAAGGAGGGAACATTGGATGATGAGGGCTGTTGGAGAAATACGGACATGACCAAGTAGAAACTGCCCACAGCCTATTTACAGCCTATGATTCATATAGCACATGGGCCTGCACATGTTGGAGCCTCCTCGATAACGAAATTGCTTACACAAGTTTGGGAGCATCCAGAAATGCCGGCACTGCTAAAAAGATCCTGCTTGATTTGTCTTCAGTTCAATCTTGGCAAAGGGACACAAACTCCTACAAGAGGGTTTGCCACACCAACTGCACCTTTTGAAGTTTTGCAAATGTGTTCCATCAAGCTTTAACGCTGTAATAATCTGAAATATGTCCTAGTAGTGGTATGGGCCTTCAGTTAGCGGATAGAGGTGTATCCTACGAAGACTAATACAGCTCTTACTACAGCAAAGGTACTTCTAAAAGAATTATTCTCCAGGTTTGGTGTTTGCAAACTTTTGGGAGTGATAACAGACCCCATTTTATTGGGCAAGTTGTTGAGTATGTCCTGAAAGGATTATGGATTAAGCAGAAGGTCCATGCTGCCTTCTCTCCATAATCAGCAGGGCTAGTGGAAAGATACAATGCTACCCTCAAGCTTAAGCTAGCTCAAATTCAGGCTTCCACATCCTTGAAATGGCCTGACGCACTACCCTTGACATTGTTGTCCATTAGATCAGTGCCACATTCACGATCTGGTCTTACACCAAATGAGGTGGTATTTGGAAGGCCTATGAATAAGCAATGCCCTATACATGATGTACCTGTGTCTTGATGAGTGACTACCTATCACAGTTGACCGACAGCTTTATTTCTATTCATCAACAGGTTCGAGAAGCTCTTCCTGACAGGTATGAAGGTGAAGGCCACGGACTATGGCCCGGGGATCATGTGAGGATCCGGTCCTTCCAGAGATCGAGCAGTTTGGAGCCTAGGTGGCGTGGCCCAGAGCAAGTCCTCCTGGCGACCAGCATTGCGGTCCGAGTGACGAACAGGAGGAACTGAGTGCATTCTACCCACAACAAGAAGGTGCTGTCTACTCTGGTGGAACCTGCTGCCCTGATCGACCATCGAGACATCCTGGACACAGAGAGAGGCTAAGCTATATCACCTGAAGAACCTGAGGAAGTCTTCCTAGACCATACGATTCCTGGTGCATCTCGATATCAACTGCGGCCCCGGAAAGAAACTTCATTGTTGAAAAAGACTGGTTGAGCAACCATCCTAGGTTAGTAAGAAACTGAGCTGAAGAGGGGGGGATCTTTTGTGTGGTGACACCCGTCTTAACCCTCAGTGAAGAAACCAACAGCTGCCCAGGACTTTAGAGCTCCAACTTTTTTTTTACTTCAACAACGAGATGAATATGACTATGTAGAAAACATCAACTGCTGCAAGGATCTGCAACAAGAAGATAATATGTATTGTTGGATTTATTGTCACTGTGATCACTATGGCAGTGTTAACTTCGGTTGTAGAGGAAGTGGCTCCTGCTCGACAAATACTGACTGCCACAACTCCAGCATCCATCGAACACCACTATTTTACTCTCCCTTATCAGAGTAGAAGCATAGACAATCTTATCTGAACAACACGTTCATCCAGATGTTGCACCACACGCACATTGCTACGAACTTTACTAACTGTTGGGTGTGTGGAATGATGCCAGCTCATCAGAAAAAGGGAGGAACACCTTTCATTCTTCTTCCCTTTTCACACAATGGTTCTTGTCAAGCCTGGTTTGCACTTTTATTGGCTTCTGAAGTGGCTAATATTACTGATATGGGTGTAGGGAGATTAAACTACTATCTTAATAAAGCGTGTTATCCTGATGAAGATGGTGATCCACAAGCTAAAGGGACTAAATGGGAGATGGAGGAGTAGAGAAGAGGAAATGCTTCTACACATTATGTTTACCCAAATACTTGAACTGCTAAGGGTAATGGACCATTTGCTATAGCTGTCACTGGAGCCCAAGCAGATTTATGTATGAGAAGTGTTGGGAAAATTCCAGTGGGAAGAAGCGAATGTACTCTGGTTTTGACCATTGCTGGCTCCACTAACAGTAGCATCACGTCTTCACATAAAACGTATTTCATCTGTGGAAACAAGAGATACTACAATCTACCTGTTGGATGGTCTGGAGTTTGTTATGTGTCCTTTTTGTTACCTCTTGTGTGTCTGGCACCTGCATCATATCACAAGGACTAGCATTTTTAAAATAATTTTGGCGGCTGGGGTAGCAAATCCACCCGAAATTATTGAAAAAATGAAGCGCGTCCTCCCGTGCTTTATTTAAAGGAGGCCCCCGGGTGGACCAGGTCCCGGTAGCATTGCCCAATTCATAATTTAAAAATTATGAGGGCCCACGGGGGCTCCCGCAGCCCTGCGACCGGCACCTCCCCAGGGCTATGTTATTAATATGTGAGAGGGCACATGGCCCTCCCGCAGTCCCGGGGACCGCCACCCCCTGGGCTTGTTTTCTAATGTGTGGGGGGCCTCCAAGGTCCCCTCAAGCCCTGTGGACCGCCACTCTCCTGGGCTCTTCTAAAATATTCATGGGGGCACACGGCCCCCCCAGCCCCAGGTACCGCCACCCCCCAGTGCTTGGTTTTAAAAAAAAACCTGTGTGGGGGTGTCTAGAGCCCGCCCACATGCCCCAGCAACCACCATCTCCCCATGGCACTAAAATGCAAATGCAGTGGTCTGTTATGGACCCCAAAACCCCCGGGGACCACCAACTCACCTGGGCTTCACTCACATTGGGTGGGGGCCGCACTACCCCCTCCTGGAGCCCTTGATGGCCCTGGGGACCACCACCCCCAGGGCTGGCTCCTGCAGTGTCCTGGGGTACCCACCCCCAGGACACTGCTGTTTGCTATGAGAGGGCGGGATTTTGGCTTCCGCTCTGTCATAGCAAACTCTGATTTGGATTTTGGAAGAGAGAGCAGGTTTCCTGATCTTGCTTCCAAAATCCAAAGCAGATTGCTTTTCCACAAGGGGAGCTGCATGTCAGCAGCTTCCCATGTGAAAAATCAATGCCCATTCCAGCAGGACTTTGCACAGTGGTGAAGGCAGGGGGCGGTGCCTGATGTGACAAACACGCTCCATGGCGTGTTTTAAGTTGGGGGAACCCTCAGGACTCAAGTGGAATTAATCCCCAACTTAAAACCCACCAGGGGGTATGTTTGCACAGTCTTGAAGGAAGGGGGCGAACCTGATGTGACATGTGTGTACTTATTTATTTTATTTAGAATTTATTTTATTTAGAAATTTATAAAGCGCATCATATGCCCGTAGGCGTCTTGGCCTCACTCTGCCAAAACCCAATTCACCATGCACTCCCCTTGCAGTACTCTAATCATCCAGTCAGTACCCATGCACTCATGCAATGACCCATGCATTAATTCATGCACTGCTTAAATACCCGGAGCACTACCCATGCAGTCCAGCCATCGCCCTGTCACTAACCATGCACTCCTCCAATCTCCCAGTGAGCTCCATGTACTTATCCATTGACTCCGCCAAAACCCAAGCACCTTTAAATTCACTATGCACCCTCCTTGCAGTACTCTAATCATCCAATCAGTACCCATGCACTCATGCAATGACCCAGGCACTAACACATGCACTGCTACAATTCCCGAGCACTACTGATGCAGTCCAGCCATATCCTGGTCACTACCCATGCACTCCTCCAATCACCCAGCCAGTTCCATGTCCTTATCTAATCACAGCGCCAAAACACAAGCACTTATAAATTCCCCATGCACCTTCCTTGCAGTACTGTAATCATCCAATCACTACCCATGTACTCATGCAATGACCCAGGCACTAACACATGTACTGCTACAATGCCCTGAGCACTACTGATGCAGTCTAACCATGTCCTTGTCACTACCCATGCACTCTTCCAATCACCCAGCCAGTTCCATGTCCTTATCTAAGCACTGCGCCAAAACACAAGCACTTATAAATTCACCATGGCCACTCCTTGCAGTACTCTAATCATCCAGTCACTATCCATGTACGCATGTAATGACTCAGGCACTAACACGTGCACTGCTACAACCCCCTGAGCACTAGTAATGCAGTCCAGCCATCTCCTTGTCACTGCCCATGCACTCCTCCATTCACCCAGCCAGTTCAATGTACTTATCTAATCACTCCGCCAAAACACAAGCACTTATAAATTCACCATTCATTCTCCTCGCAATACTCTAATCATCCAGTCACTATCCATGTACTCATGCAATGACCCAGGCACTAACACATGCACTACTACAATACCCTGAGCACTGCTGATTAAGTTCAGCCATCTATCTCCTTGTCACTACCCATGCACTCCTCCATTCACCCAGCCAGTTCCATGTACTTTTCTAATCACTGCGATAAAACACAAGCACTTATAAATTCACCATGGCCACTCCTTGCAGTACTCTAATCATCCAGTCACTATCCATGTACCCATGCAATGACCCAGGCACTAACACTTGCCCTGCTACAATCCCCTGAGCACTACTGATGCAGTCCAGCCATCTCGTTGTCACTACCCATGTACTCCTCCAATCATCCAGCCAGTTCCACGTCCTTATCTAATCACTGCACCAAAACACAAGCACTTAGAAATTCACCATGCACTCTCCTTGCATTACTCTTATCAGCCAGTCGCTATCCATGTACTCATGCAATTACCCAGGCGCTAACACATGCACTGCTACAATCCCCTGAATACTACTGATGCAGTCTAGCCATCTCCTTGCCACTACCCATGCACTCCTTTCACCTGTCCCGATTGTTCCTTTGCGCTTCCTGCTCCGACCCCTATCTCTATCCTTTGCCCTGCTTCTGCTGCGTCTTTAGAGCCGACAACCTTCAAGATCTTTCATCTTAATGTTAGATCTTTGGTCAAACACCATCTTGACGTCTATGATTTACTTGACGAGGCCCCTGACATTTTTTTCATGTCAGAGACCTGGCTACATAATGACGCATCAGTAGCTATTAATTCGGCACTCCCCCCAGATTATACTATATATGCTCTCAATCGCGATTCTAGAGGCGGCGGCATCGCTGCCGCGATTAAAACTAGATATCCATGTTCTTGGAAGGTCATGGATATCGCGGGATGTGAAAGTGCCTATTTCTCAGTATCTGTCAATCCGCACTTTACCTTCTCGGGTCTACTTATTTATCGGCCGCCCGGTCCAGATGCAGCTTTTAGAGCCGCCCTTCCCGAGGCAGTTAGCTCTCTGGCCTTGAAAACTGCTAATTTTAATATTATCGGGGATTTTAATTTGCATTTTGACTCTCCTTGCCCTTCGGTAGCCAGCAGTACCTGTGCCGACCTGGAGGCTCTCCAACTCGTTCAATTAGTCCAACATGGTACACATATTGGTGGTCACATCCTTGATCCTTTTTTTACCTCTATAACATCGGCCAAAGTATTACCTCCTAGACCGATGCCTTGGACAGACCACCACCTAATTGAATGTCATCTTCTACTTAGAGATCCTCCTATAGCTGTTTCTACTCCTGCCATTCTTAGGCGCTCATGGAAAAAGCTAAAACTCCAAGATTTTCACCAGTTGTTAGGCGAGGTCCCTCTGGCCCCTTTTACAGATGTGGAGTCCGGCTACAATTCTTATTGTAGCTGGCTTACCAATGCGCTGGATAAACTTATTCCCTTTACTCTGACCAAACAACAGCGCAACCACTCCAGTCCTTGGTATGATGACGCTCTTCGGCTACTAAAAAAATCCTGTAAACAAGCCGAAAGACTGTGGCGTAAGTCCTATGACCCGGTCAGTAAAGCTTTGTACCGCACTACCACCAAAAATTACCATAGAGCCATTTGTAGGGCCCGGGCTTCGTATTTTTCTCGTGAGTTCAGTGCGAGTAGCAATCCTAGCAAACTTATTTTCAAAGCACTGAAAGACCTTGCCACCTGTAGAACTTCCACTACGGTGATCAGTTCCCCCTCTCATTGCGAGGATCTGGCCACCTTTTTCATCAATAAAGTGGAAGGGATTTATCGCACTTTTCCCAGTTCTACTGGCCCTCGGCAGTATAGTACGGCTACGGTTAAAACCTCCATGGCACTATCCTATTTCCCAGAGCTTTCTATGGAAGAAGTTGATAAGCTTGCTATTAGAGTGAAATCAGGCTCGCCCAAAGACCCTTTGCGGCCCTCACAATTTAGGGAATCCTCCTCTCTCTGTCTTCCCCCGCTTTGTGAGCTTATCAATTTGTCTCTATCCTCGGGTTCCGTACCTAGCGCCTGGAAGCAGGCGCAGGTAATTCCTATTTTGAAGAAATCTACCTTAGATCCTGGAAAAGCTGAAAGCTATCGTCCCATTTCTCTCCTCCCGTGGGCTGCCAAACTGACTGAGGCCCACGTAAATGCCACTCTTGCAAACCATCTTCATTCTGCGAATATTTTAGATCCTACGCAGAATGGCTTCAGGCCCGGTCACAGTACTGAGACTGCGCTCCTATACATGGCTGAACACCTTCGCATGTTGGTTGATTCGGGTCATACGGCGGCACTTGTGCTTCTCGATCTAAGTGCCGCCTTTGACACTGTCTCCCATGACATTTTACTCCAACGTCTGGTTGAGGCTGGGGTAGATAAGGTGGCCCTTGATTGGTTCAGATCTTTTCTATCTGATCGCTCCTTCAGGGTCAGCATTCCCCCCTTCGAATCTAAACCACATGCGATTGCCCAGGGAGTACCACAGGGATCGGCTCTAAGCCCCACCCTATTCAATCTTTATGTCCAGCCGCTAGCTGATGTCGCCATGCGTGGGAACCTTTCCATCGTGTCCTACGCAGACGACACTCAGCTGGCGGTTGCGATTAGTGGGGCCTCCGATCTCGAGGCAGCCAAGTTCCGTGAGGGACTTATCTCTGTGGCACACTGGATGAATGACAATTTCCTGCAATTGAACGCAAAAAAAACCGAGGTGCTCATTGTGGGAAAGCAAATTTATCTGTGGGATGATAACTGGTGGCCTCAAGAGCTCGGGCCCATTCCTATCCCTGTTACTGAAGTAAAAAATCTTGGGGTGTGGTTTGACTCCCATTTGAGTTTCACCACCCATACTAAAAAGACCGCTGCTTCCTGCTTTGGGATTTTGCGTCAGCTTCGGTCCACCTTCAAATATTTTGACGCTCCCACTCGTCAGCTTATCGTGCAAGCCATGATCCTGTCCAAACTGGATTATGTTAGCTCTCTTTTTCTTGGAGTCAACCAGGCTGAGCTTTCTCGCCTCCAACGCATTCAGAACGCCGCCGCCAGGGCTCTGGTTGGCCTGCCCAAATTCTGTTCAGCTAGGAAAACCATCTACAATCTTCATTGGCTCCCGGTGGCACAGAGAATAAAGTTTAAATCTTTGATCCTAACTTTCAAAATCCTTAAACTTTCTTCCCCTCCGATCCTTCAGCATCTCATCTCTCCCTATGTGCCAGCTCGTACTCTGAGGTCCTCTGCCCTTCATCTTGCTATCGTTCCTCGTTTTAAGAGATCCAGGACTGGCGGACGTTCCTTCCAAGTTCTTGCCGCCAAGCTGTGGAACTCTTTGCCTGTGCATATCCGTGCCATCGAGGGGCTTTCTGCTTTCAGGAAGGCAGTAAAAACCTTCCTCTTTCCCCTGGTCCCCTAGTTATGTTTGCTGTGTTGTGTTCTTTGTCTCTGTCCGGTTTTTGGTTGTGTTCTCGCGCCAGGACGCCCCTTTGCTGGGGCATCTGTGCGCGTAATAAATCCGGTTAACATAACATAACATAACATAACTCCTCCAAACATCCAGCCAGCACCATGTACTTATCAAATCACTCCGCCAAAACACAAGCACTTATAAATTCACCATGCACTCTCCTTGCTTTACTCTAAACATCCAGTCAGTACCCATGTACTTGTGCAATGACCCAGGCAGTGACACATGCACTGCTACAATCCCCTGAGCACTACCCATGCAGTCCAGCCATCTCCCTGTCACTGCGTATGCACTCCTCCAATCACCCAGTCAGTACTATGTACGTATCCAATCACTCCGCCAAAACACAAGCAGTGATAAATTCACCATGCACTCTCCTTGCAGTACTGTAATCATCCAGTCACTACCCATGTACTCATGCAATGACCCAGGCACTAACACATGCCCTGCTACAATCCCCTGAACACTACTGATGCAGTCCAGCCATCTTCTTGTAACTACCCATGCACTCCTCCAATCACCCAGCCAGTTCTGTGTCCTTATCTAATCACTGCGCCAAAACACAAGAATTTATAAATTCACCATGCACTCTCCTTGCAGAACTCTAATCATCCAGTCACTACCCATTTACTCATGGAATGATCCAGGCGCTAACAAATGCACTGCTACAATTACCTGAGCACTACTCATGTAGACCAGCCATCTCCTTGTCACTACCCATGCACTCTTCCAATCACCCATCTTGCATCATGTACTTATTCAATCACTCCACCAACACCCAAGCACTTATAAATTCACCATGCACTCTCCTTGCATTACTCTAATCATCCAGTCAGTACCCATGTACTCATGCAATGACCTAGGCACTAACACATGCACTGCTACAATCCCCTGAACACTACCTATGCAGTCCAGCCATCTCCCTGTCACTGCCTATGCACTCCTCCAATCACCTAGCCAGCACCATGTACTTATCCAACCACTCCTCCAAAACCCAAGAACTTATAAATTCACCTTTCACTCTCCTTTTAGAACTCTAATCATCCAGTCAGTACCCATGTACTCATGCAACGACCCAGGCACTAACTCATGGCAAATCCAGAGGAGGTCATGCTAATCACAGGGGTACCCCAACGCATAGTGTTCGTTAGTGTATGTAGGTGTTTTCACCTTATTCTAAGTGTCTTTCAGCATAGCACTCACTCTAGGCCTGGTTAGTCAGAGTCAGTTACCACCAGTTACTGTCACAAAACGTTGGGGGCATAAGAGGACTTTCTGCTCCTCTGTTGGTTCTTGCTGCACATCTCTTGCTTCTTCCTGCACTTTTCTTTATCTTTCTGGACTTCAGTTGCCTCTTTCTGCATTTGTCTTGCTTTTTTCTGTGCTTTTCTTCCTCTTTCGTCACATGCCATCCAATTAAGTATGTTGAAGGAACAGACATGATCCTTGTATTGTGGATAGCATATCTGCACAACTTGCATGATATTCAATTAAACTTTGTTGTAGGAGGTTCTGCTCAGCCACGCAGATATTCCATTCAGCCAAGATTCCAAGTGCAGCAACACTCGCCATGTAGCCATCCCCAGAACAAGCCCGCTCATGGGCCTCCAAGGGACCCATTACCTGGTGAAAATCAGGGATTGTAGATGTCGTCTTGGAAAGGATTAAATCCAAAACCCAATAGAAAGGGCTCTGCTGATAGTAGAACACAGGTTGCACGAAAGTGAAGTAGGCATAGCGAAAAGTCAATCCATAACTCATGCTAAGCGTCGCTAATGGCAAACATCCACAAAGTTGCTGCATTCAATCACAGTACTGTTGCAATTGGCCTGGTCTGTGCATTACCACAAGATGACCAGCCATTGCGTAGTAGAAGCAGAAGGATCAGTATTCCACCTGCAAGCACCAGTAACAAAGGACACCCTCGGAAGACGCAAGAAAATATAGAATGAATTAAAGCTATTATGACTCCAAATATTGTCTGAAAAGAAGTCACAAGGCCGGATCCTACATTGTTTAAAAATTTAGCAAGGCCTTTTGTGTCAGACAAATTCAATATTTGGTGTATAAGCTCCCCAAAGTGAAGTGGGAGGTTAGTGTTCAGTAGTGACGGAATCTCACTAGACGTCCTAGCCACCTGCAACTCGAAGGTCTCTCGAGCTGAAGAGAGGGCTACTTCCTTTTGAAAAAAATAGCACTTTGAGCCTTCTCAATTTGTTGAAATCAGTTTTCAAAGTAGGAATGGAAGGCCAAATTGAATTATCTACTTTCCCATGCGGAGGTGGAAAAAGCACTTCATTACAACACGTAACCTGTTGTGAAACAGTTACTAAATACGGGATCCCTGCCCGTAAACCACAGCAGTTGTGGTTATTCAGAATAAGATAACTTGCGTTAGAAATCAATGTAAAAGCAGGAGTTATTGATGGAACTGGAGTTCCTTTAAAAAAACAAGCAAGATTAGGCACAGATAATTTACAGTTGCCGTGCAACTTAACGTGTTTACAAACCAGGGAATGTCCTACTGTAGAATGGTAGTCCTCCCCTGTTAGGAAAACTTCCTTATCGTCCCGTTGACATCTGTAAGTGAAAGGAAGGGACCATAATTCATGGAGAAATTAACTACCCAGGGGCTCAAAGCGACCTATCGGAAAATTTTGCATACATGATTTAAACTGAAACAACGAAAATGGGAGAGATATTAACCCATGAATTAACCAAACATCCAAATTTGTCTCTGCCAGAGAATGGCAAGGCTCCAACTTTTCAATGTGTAATAGCGTGCATGTAGCATCATTCATGGACATAAATCGCTGTTTATCAGTATAATTAAAAGGTGAAAACAAAGCAGAAGCATATAAATAACCCCACAGGACTTTTACATTTTGAGAGTCTGCAAGGTACCATGCAAACTGCATTACTGATTCTAATTGATTTTGACCATGATCCAAAACAGACACATCATTCTGAACAATATCAATAACAGATGAAACAATATTATCCAAGGTGTAAATGCGTGAAGACAGTGTATTGATGCTATTTTCAACCACAGCAAGAAATTTTTCTAAATTTGCCCGATCTATTTGACACAGATGTAAAGCTGCATCTGCAACTATCATAGTAAGCTGCATAGTGAAATCTCGTATTTCTAGGGGCTCTAGGTCCTAAAATCAGCCAAATTATTGTCGCTCGACAAGAGTGATTAGTGTTGTTTTGCTGACGACAGAGGGAAATGTTCCAACTATTGTTGGCACAATTTACTCACGGAGTATGTGGTAACTGTATTTAAATTTGGAAAAGGAGGATCGGGTCTAGTCTGTGTGAAATCAGGTATTACATTATGAAAAACACAGTAAAAATGCTTTAGAACTTGTTGGCCATAAAAACGAACTCGATTGGTCAATTTCAGAAATGTTAAAAGTTTCATTACGAAACAAAGCTTGTAATACATTGATCGCATAATTAGTTGATGCACGCCAATTGTCATATTCCGCTAAGGAGGGGGATGGATGAGATGTTCAAATTTTTAGCAGTCGCCAAGCCAAAACAAGTGGTATGGTGTACTGTATCATTTAAAAATAAAATTTAAATCAATTGTATCTTTCCAGTGGTAATAACCCTGTTTTGCCATTTCAGTTCTGCAGGAAGTGAAATAGATCAATTTAGCATGGGTAAGAATAAATGTGGGTTGCCATGTTGAATGCAATAAAAAAAAATAGCATTCTGGATTAGAAGTGTTGTAATCGGTAAAATAAACAAACGTATCCTGAAATATTTTATTATTATTAATAATCCATTTATAGAGTGCATGGTTACACCACCAGTGTGTACCCGCGCTAAACAGACTCACTGAATGGAAGGAAAGCAAAGTCCGCTGCTTGTACCACAGTTCTGGAGGGCCTCTAAGCTGCCGAGGGGAATAACCAAGTTTTTAGGTTTCTCCAAAACCTGGTTGCGCATGGCTCCATTCTTAGGTCCTCCGGTAGTGTATTCCAAGTTTTGGCCGTGAGATATCTGAAAGAGCGTGCCCCCATTCTGGCTTTATTAATTCTTGGTACATTCACCAGCGCTCTATCCTTGGATCTTAAAATCCGGCTTGGGGTATATAGAGTTATTAGAGTGTATAGGTACCGTGGGTTTTTCTTAGACTGAATTCGATGACAGTAACACATAGCTTTGAAAATAATTATTTTCTCAACCGGCAACCAGTGCAGTCCTGCCAATGCTTTCTTTGTTGAAGCTCTTCTCGGAAGTTCTAGCACTAAGCGAGTGCCTGCATTCTGCACTGACTGGAGTTTTGCCAGCCCCCTTTTGGACGCCCCTAGATATAGTACATTGCTGTAGTCTAGTTGAAAGGTCACTAAGGCATGTACAATAGTTTTCCTAGCATTTGATGTTAGTAAGTCGAGGAGCTTTCTGAGAATTTGTAGTATTCCAAAGCATTTCCCTACAACTTTCCGAATTTGACTGTCGAATGATAATCTGGAATCAAACCATAATCTCAGGTTTTTCACTTCCGCTTTTGGGCTAGGTATTTGGCCTAATGTCTCTGGCCACCAAGCGGAAGTCCAGATGTTTGGGGCCTTGCCCCACAATCATTACCTTGGTTTTGCTCCCATTCAGCTTTAAACAATGACTTGCCATTCATTTTGCCACTTCCTCCCAACACATGGAGAATTGGAGCACAGTTTGTTCGCTATTTTTAGATAGCATCACAATCAGCTGCGTATCGTCAGTGTACGACACAATAATCACATTATGCTCTTCTACAAGATCTGCCAGTGGTCCCACTTATAGATTAAATAATGTGGGACACAGAATTGATCCCTGTGCGACTCCCTGAGGTAGAGGGATGCTCTTAGACAGGTGTGATTGTTGGGCAACTTGGAAGCTACGTGAAGAAAGAAAGGATGCCAACCATCGTAATGCAGAACTTCTGATACCGCATTCTTCTAATCTGTGAAGGCACAGCCCGTGTGCGACAGTATGAAAGGCCGCACTGAGGTCCAACAGGATCATTGCAGCCGTCTGCCCTTCATCCATGTTTTTTCTCATTGTGTCCGTGGCCAAGAGTAGAGCTGATTCTGTAGAGTGAGCAGCTCTAAAGCCCGATTGTGATGGATGCAGTAAATCATTCTTCATGATATGATTCGTTAGCTGCTTACTCACTATTTTTTCCGCAATCTTTGCGACAAATGGTAATATCAAAATGGGACGAAGATTATCCAAAGCTGCTTTGTCTATAGACGGCTTCTTTTTTATTGGGCAAACTATCGCCTGCTTCCATTTTTGGGGGACCTCACCCATCTGAAATAAGCATGCGATAAGCTCTGAGATGTAAGGCAGAATGACATTGCCTCCCATCATTAGTTGTTCAGGGTGAGCAGGATCTGCTGGGGATCCAGATTTAATTCCTGTTGCTGTAATTTTTAGCTCATCTAGCTCCTGTACCATGAATGAGTCCAGGCTGTCACTAAGTTGTGGCCCCCTGGTGAGCATCCACTAGAAAGGGGTCATATATTTTTGTAACTTTGTTGGCGAAATATTCGGCTACTATATTACAGTCCTCTAATGAGGAGCTTGCCTCATAATTTACATTATCGCGTGCTTTTAGTGCTTTAAGTATAGAAAACATTTCTTTCGAGGAGTTATTTGCTTTTGGGATTTTTCTGTGTAAAAGTCACATCTGGTATTCTTTATAAGAGCATGGTACTTTTTTTGTTCCCTTCTATGACTCTCTTTGGCCATACTACAGTAGCACTAACACCACGCACGTTCAAGCTTCTTACACTTCCTTTTCGCTCCAGCTAAGGTTTCATTTAACCAAGGTGCTGAAGCTTTGTGTATCTTAGGACTCCTAGTGCTCCAAGGTGCAATCTCATCCAATGCCTCTGTTAACCAAGTCTCAAATTGCCTAATGGCGATATTAATGGTCTTCTCTAAATTGAGAATATTTCTCAATAATGCCTGAGAAAAGGAGTTGGTCTAGGTATGGGTACATTGAAAGGCACTAGGTGGTGGTCTGACCAGGGGATTGGCCAAGATGTCCCCACCTCTGTCTCCATAGAGCTGGTAAAAATAGGATCTAAAATGTGCCCTCCTTGGTGTGTAGGCCTTTTCACTTTTTGGACTAGATTCAATGTTCCAAGATCTAAGCAGAGAGCATCAGCCTCTTTGTATTCTATATTGTCAAAATGTATATTCAGATCCCCTAGTATGAGAAAGTTCTTATACCATGGGGCTGGTTGGGTCACTTTCCCCCCTAGACTTGCCGAAAACTGGGTTGCTGGTTCTGGAGGTCGGTATATCAAAAAGCTTAGTATGGACTGGTCTCCAGCCACTGACAATATGAAGAGGAAAGCCTCACAGTTTTCTATGTTAGCTTCCTTAATGCTGCACTTAATACCGAATTTATTAACAATCACAATTCCGCCCCCTCTTTGACCAACTCGGTCCTGTCTTTGTATCATATAACCAACTGGGAGTGCGCCCAGAACATCAGGTCCAGAACACTTGTTTAGCCATGTCTCAGTTAAAAATAATGTATCAGGCCATTTTTCTTCCAGAATATCGCGGATTTCATATTTATGTTTAGGCATCGGCCGGCAGTTCAGTAAGATCATTTGTAGCTTACCCTCCTGACTGTTTTTGTGGTTACTGCCTGTTAGGTTCATGTTGCAGGGCGAGCACTTTAATGGTTTCCGCTCTACGTTGATCTCATGTTTTCTACAGGCTGAGCTGAACTGTGATAGCTTATGTAGCTCATCAAAGGAGAACCTTATCCTGCTTAGTGATCTCAAACTGGCAGGGGTACTGGCCCCTGGGCCCTGCCTGGCATGGACGGGTGCAGACGGGCTTACCTTTGGCGCGCAGGCGCATTTGTGTAAGTGTCATCTAATATAGTATCTAGATTGTCACCTGGTCTAAGATGGCGGCTAACCGGAAGTGAGGCAATTGAGCTCACTACCGAAACAACAAACTCTCTCCGGAACAAATGGGTGAAACCCGGCGGTGGACCAGAGAGTGTTTGCTATGGAAATGGTGAGACAGTCTCCTTATTAAAACAACATCTTAAACACACTTTTATAAGAGCAATTAAAAACAATAAAAAATAGGATTGTTCTTCCTGGGTCCCACACCTTCTAAAGTCCCCAATGCACAGAGGCTGTGTCAAGAGGCGCTTAGCTGCTTCCTATGTCCGCTGCTCATTCGTGTAAGGGTCAGCTAATATAGTATCTAGACCGTCACCTGGTCTAAGATGGCGTCTAACCGGAAGTGAGGCAAATGAGCTCACGACCGGAACAACAAACTCTCTCCACAACAAACGGGTGAAACCCAGTGGCGGACCGGAGAGTACATGCGATGGAAACAGTTTTAGAGTTTTAGAACTCCCTTGAATTAAGGGCCAGATGTCGGTAGCCAAATACCGCTCGGTAATACCGAAAATCGGTAGATTTCAGCGTTACCGACCTGTTAATAGCAATCCCCAATGTAGGAAAGGAATCGGTAATAAGGAATCAGTAAATACCGATTCCTTATTACCGATTACTAATTTACCAATTCAGATTTACCGAACACCCAAATACCGAATCGGTAAATAAGAAACGTTAAAAACAAGAAAAGAGATGTAGAAAAATTCAGTAATACCGAATTTTCTAAAATTGGTTATTTAAGAGTCAGTAATTACCACTGTCTCAAAGCAGGTGGTAATCAAGTGCACTTTATTTAAACAGCCCCAAAATGAAACAGTGTGATCACTATGGCGGCCCTCGATGTTACTGCAAGGCGGCTACGGCTACAGGCAGCAGGAGTGAGGATCTGGGGATGGGAGGAGCACGTTTACGGACAGCTCATCACACTCTTCCAACTGACTGAGGCAGAGATCCATGAAAGGTACAGGCTACACCCCCAAACCATCCTGGACCTGATGGAGGACCTGCACCCACTCCTGGAGCATCCAACACCAAGGGCACACGCTATACCACCACATGTGCAGGTGCTCTGTAACCTACACCTACGTGCATCTGGCAGTTACCAGGGGGTGATAGCTGCGGTAGGTGGGGTGTCACAGAGTTGCCTGTCCCGTTTCTTTAACAAAATCCTGGATGCCATGATGCAGAGAATGCATCACTACATAGGCTTACCAACCACGCAGGCTGAACTGCAGAAAACCAAGACAGACTTTTACCAAAAGGCACAGTTCCCGCATGTTTTAGCGTGCATTGATGAGACACACATTCCAATCTGCCCACCTGCAGCCACCGAGCCATCTACCGAAACAGAAAATCCACCCACTCCATTAATGTGCAGGTAATCTGCGATGCAGCCAACTTAATCACCTACATTGTGGCCAAATTTCCTTGGAGCACCCACAACACATACATTTTCCAGAACAGTGGGATCTACACATGCCTGGCTGAGGGAGAATTTGGAGAGCGTTACCTGCTAGGTAAATAACTGTGACACACCCTGATGTATACTGCAGATGAATGTGTTGGTGACTGTTATTAATGGCACTGTCTTCCCCACTTAGGTGATACCGCTTATGCTGTGCAGTCATTCATCCTCACTCCTTACCTAAACCCATCAACCCCAAGTGAGGGACGATACAATGTGGCGCACAAATCAACACACAACATTGTGGAGCAGTCACATGACTCATCTGCCACTGAACTGATTGTATTGCTTTCCCTTGCAGGCGCTGAACCTTTAACATGTTCACCTCCAGACCTGCAAACACACCATGCTCTTCACCCTGCAAAAGTGGACTGGGTTCCCTAGCCCTGCAGCGTCTGGCACCTGTGGGTGATCGCTCTCTCGGGGACTGTGATCCTGCATTATTGCCATCCACTAGCACCGTTGACTGTTCTCCACCCCTGCTGTCTTCCAAGGACAACTCCATCTCTTGAAGTCTGGCAACTGCATGCCTCCTGGGTCTTGATACTGCTGGTGGTGAAGCTGTTGGTGATGCCGGTGGTGGTGGTGATGCCGGCAGTGGTGGTGATGTCCTCTGCTTGCTTATCACTGATGTGTATCACATGCCTTTGTGTTCAGTGGGATAACTGTTATGATAGGTGTTACACTGACTACATCTCCCATAATGCATTACTGGAGTTTACTAATTCATGTACGGTAGTGGGATTCACACTGCCTCATTGGGGAATGGGGTCAGGGATTAGGGGGCGCAGCTTGGTGTGCATGCATCTTACCTTGTTTGTTGCCAGCTCTGGCTGAGCTGTCTGCATTCCCGATTCCGCTGACGCTGTCAGGCTCATTGGTGGACTCCACCAGCTGTTGCAGTGCAGTCAGTGCAGTTGCCCTATTTCTTCCTCCACCTGTCAGGCTGGCTTGTTTTTTCCTTTCAGCCATCTTCTTTTTTGTGAGGCACCAGACCTCGTACCACCTTTTCTTTAGTACCTCTATTTCACGGTGGGTCACTCCAATCGCATTCACATGTTCCTGTATTCCAGTCCATATTTTTCTTTTCTCGGATTCCGGCACTTGCAGTGACTGTTTCCCAAACAGCTTTGTGTGTTCTCTTACCACCTCCTCAATCAGGACCTAAAGCTTCCTTTTGCTAAATTTTAGTTTTCTTTTCCTTTCTGCACCTTCATTTTCAGTCTCCTTTTTGGCCATTATGCAGTTTGTGTCAGGAAAAGTTCTTACAGTTGCTCCTGTGTTCTCCTCTGCACTCCCTGCCTCTCCAGAAGATTCTGATTCAGTGCACCTGCATGGGTGTGGCCACTTCCTGGTTGGGAGATGGTGTGGATGCACAGGATTGGCTGATTACTCAATTGCAGGAATTTTGAATTACCAATTCGGTATTTACCGATTCGGTAACACAGATTCGGTAATACCGATTGGTATTAATGATTCGGTATTGTTTTTTCCGAATTTTACCGAATCAGTAAGAAATACCGAATTTTTACCTACATCCGAAATTCCGAATTCTTAATACCGAATCGGTAAAATTCGGTATTAGGAATTCATTATTTCACATTTACCTACATCTGGCCCTTAGAGTTTTAGAACTCCCTTGAATGGGAGCCGGACAATGTTCCTATTGGGTGTAGTTAAAAAACAGGTCATAATGTGCTTGTTTTGTGTAAGTAATGGTGCCCATAATGTTGATAATAGAATAAATCAGCATAATTGGCAGGATTTAAATACAAATCTTCAGCATCAAAGGCAGCATAATATCCTAAATCAGAAAAAAAAAATGTACAGCTTGCACATCCCAATAATCAGAATGTATGTCCGGTGTTAACACATCATTTAAGGAGACGTGAAATACATATGGTATCTTAAGGACCTCCGTCGGCCCGTGGACTTCAAAATCTACTTTTTCCCATAAGTCTTCTTGATCCAAGAGATAAAAATACATAATTCTGTTGGTGGGAGTGTCGAATTGGAAAATGAAGAGGATGAGTCAGAAGAGAAGCTGGCATGATCTCCAAAGTAACCCCATGCCTTTCTATTAATTAGAGGAGGCAGCGCTGGGTCAGCGTGCTGTTGGCGAGGACTGATCGGCACCTCACTATTTGACTCATCTGTACTAGGGTAAGAGTACTCGACGTCTGCATTGGAAGATGGAGGAAAGACAAGCAAAAGGTCAATAACACTGTCCATCACTCCCTCACGTACAAGGGGATTATTGGAAGAGGATGAAATCAGCAGTTTCAATGAAATTGAGTTAAACAAAACTGCAGGCGTGACACTATTCAGAATCGGCCAGACGGTGTAAATTGACATTGTCCACTGAGATGTATCTGTTGTCTTTGCGACCAGGTAAAGGTTATAAAATGTCTGCATTAGTACCCTTCAATCCAAGTAGTGGATCCGGTGCACGATAAGAGGGACCAAATTCTTTTTTGTTCTCTAGCTTTTCTCGTACCAGATCTCCAATCTTAGGAAGCCAGCTGGCTACCGGAATCAGCAGTGCTGCATCATTGGAAGAGGATAAATGTTCGGTTGCGTAGCTGTCATGGGTCTTTTGAAGGTCCTGTAACGTAGTAGAATGATTTTCTATGTCAAAGGTTGCGGCAGCCGCCACAAAGTCTAGGCCATCAAGGTCTGGCGCTAACATTTTAATGCCAAAGAGCATTTCGTATGGGGTCTGCCAACCCAAAGATCTTCTTGGTAGATGATTTAGTGCAGGTTGAACCCCATACAAGTGGGCCAGCCAGTTGCTCCCAGTACCTAAGACTCTAGCTGTCAAAGATTGCTTTAAGTCACGGTTCATTCGCTCCACTATGGAATTGCCTTCAAGAGGAGACAAAAACTGTACCTGCACCCTCATTGACATCATTGCGTCCTTGTACGCCTTAGAGGTGAATCCTGGACCTTGGTCAGAATGGAAGGTGCCACAGGCAAGCATCCCGACAAAGACACATAACTCTCTAGTGACATTTCGAGCATCAACACTGCGATGTGGCCAAACCCAAAGGAATCTAGAGCAGGAATCAACTACAACCAAGATATATTTATATGCAGTATCAGAATGGAACGGACCGCAGTGATCAAGATACACACAGCCAAAAGGCTGATTGGCTATATACACAGCTGTATTTGTGGTGGGTGTGAGACAGTAGATGACTTAATTTGTTGACAAATGTCACATGAAAGTCCATAATTATGGGTCTGTTTATATAAACCACACCACCAGTAAAGTTGCTGTACAATAGAAACCTTTCACAGCCACTCCAGCATGTGCAGAAGCCATGCCAGTGTGCAGCAATGATCAAAGCAGGTCTGCGGTTTGTTGGTATCAGCCGATCCCCAACATTAGGAATTTTAGCATAAGGAACTTGTTCAGGAGATAAATGATAAGAATACTTTGAAGGGAAACCTTGGGGAGGAGCAGTTCCATCCTTCGTAGCAGCAATAGCTTCCAAAATGTCATTATTAATCTTAGTTATGGACCTTGTAACTGCTGCTATGGAACACGTGGCTACTGCAGATGTGGCCACTTCATCAGCCAAATAATTACCAACAGAATGTTCTCCCACACGCTGATGGCCAAGAGTATTGATAACTTGTGTGAGTGGGAGATGTTTTTTAAGTTCCACCCCTCGAACCTAAAGCATTTTATGCTTTATTGCGCTGCCTTTGGAGTCTCTCTAGTCATTTTGTGACCATAAGAATAAGTTGTCATTAAAAGACTGGACACAGTAGTAAGAATCGCATACAATAAGAGTATTCACATTAGGATCAGCAAACTCAAGTGCGAGAAAAGAGCACGCAGCTCTGCCAATTGTGCTTTACAGTCCCTAAGTACCTGCGTATGCACTATGGAATACTTAAATTCTCCTTTGACAATTGTACCAGCTACGATAGCACAAGCCGCTGAAAAAGTGTGTTGAGAACCGACGGCCGGTTGAGCCGATCCATTGGTATAGATGATGTATTTGTATTCATCCAAAGGAAGCAATGACAGAGGAGGAGCATGAACATGTTCATATTGTAAGAACTCCTCTTTCGAGCAGGATAAAAAATAAATGCGACATCATGTGTTGTCAAAGATGCAGCCCATTGAATCTAATAGGGATGTAAAGCCTTAGAGTTGGATACACTCGCCTTAGTCACTGCTTCTAAAGCAGGGAGTGGCGTGACCATAAGAATGCGCGCATCTTGCGCCAGAGAGTGCTCTTTCAGAATTGCCATCTGTACAGCTGTCAAAACCTTTTCAGTATTGGAAAACCACATTTCACCGATGTGCATAAATGTGATTTGTAATAGGTACGGTGTCTCCCTCATTGAACATCAAGTGAGTGAAACCCACCGTCCCCGGTACTATACGTATCACCAGGTTGTGGCATTGTCACGCGTCAGTACGTAGTTAGTAGCAAGCAAATCTGATTGAAAAGATTGTAGAACTGAGGTATATTCCAGAAGCCTTCTGGCCGAAGAAAATGTAGGTTGTATCAACGCATATAGCGGTTTGATACGCTGGGCATAACTGGGATTGTCTGTCCTCCAGAAAATCAAAAACCCCAGCAGAGACTGAAGCTTTTTCAGTGTAGAAGGAGGTTACAAATGTGCACATTATCCAGAAAGTGGGGGGCTAACCCCCTACTTATATTGTTGAGCTCATAGCCCAAAAAGAGCACCACAAAATTTGAGATGTGCGATTTTGCAAAATTGAATTTGTATCCATAGTCGGCAACTGACAAAATAATACGGTCCACTTGAACAACATGTGGCATCAGTTCATCGTCCGTTAAATAAATGTCATCAACATACGAGAACGCATCAGGTTTTATGCTATGTAGCAAAGACGCAATACATGCAGCAAAAGCCTCGGGGCTATTCTTATACCCCATAGGTAAACAAGTACATTTTTACTGATTTCCAACGGTGGTGAAGGCTGTCCAGTCAGTGCTCTCAGGAGCCAAGTTGTGACTCTAGAAACCATTGGATATATCTAGTGTTGTTTTATATTTTTTATGGATTAGTGTGCTCACTAATGCAGACCTGTGCTTATTTTGTACCGCAAATGTACGACAATGACTATTCAAGTTTCAATAATCTAAGACAATGCAATACAATCCGTCAGGTTTTGATACAGGACAAAGGGGATTATTCATCGGCGAAAAGCTGGATTCAATCACTCCTTGATATTCCAACGGAGTCAGAATATCACAAATGGGAGCCTTAGCTTCTCGTTTGATTGGATATTGCGGATGTGGCAGTGGCAAAGACTGTAAGACTCTGGCTGTCAAAGATTGCTTTAAGTCACAGTTCATTCGCTCCACTATGGAATTGCCCTCAGGCCTATATGGTGACGAAAACTGTACCTGCATCCCCATTGACATCATTGTTTCCCTGTACGCCTTAGAGACGAACGCTGGACCTTAGTCAGAATGGAAGGTGCAACAGCCAAACCTCCCAACAAAGACACACAAATCTCTAGTGACATTTTGAGCAACAGCACTGCGTTGCGGCCAAACCCAAAGGAATATAGAGCACAAATCAACTGCAACTGAGATACATTTATATGCAGTATCAGAGGAGAACGGACTGATGTGATCAAGATACACACAGCCAATAGGCTGATTGGATATACACAGCTGTGTTTGTGGTGGGCGTGAGACAGTGGATGGCTTAATTTGTTGACAAATGTCATACGAAAGTACATAATTACAGGTCTGTTTATATAAACCACGCCACCAGTAACATTGCTGTAAAATCGAAGCTTTTGCAAACACTTCGGCATGTGCAGAAGCCATGCCTTTGTGTGCAGCAATGATCAAAGCAGGTCTGTGTTCCATGTTGGGAATCAGCCTATCCCCAAGATTAGGAATTTTAGCATAAGGAATTTGTTCAGCAGACAAATTATAAGAATACTTTGAAGGGAAACCCTGCGGAGAAGTGGTTCCACCCTTCGTAGCAGCAATATCTGCCAAAATGCCATTACCAATCTTAGTCATGGACCTTGTAGCTGCTGCTACGGAACAAGTGACTACTGCAGTTGTGGCCGCTTCATCAGCAAATATTTACCAACAGCATGTGCTCCCACATGCTGATGGCCAAAAGTATGGATATCCTGTGTGAGTGGGAGAAGTTTTTTAAATTCGGAAACTCGAACCTAAAGTATTTTATGCTTTATTGCGCTACCTTTAGAGTCTCTATAGTCATTTTGTGACCAAAAGAATAAGTTAACATCCTATCTTGAGAGTAATGATACTCTTGATGATTCACAACATGGCTTCCGTTCAAGGCACTCCACGGAGACTGCATTGATTATAGCAGCAGAGCAAGTACGTAAGGTACTGGACGAGGGAGGAAGGGCTATACTAGTCCTGCTTGATCTTACAGCAGCCGTTGATAACTCCAACCATGCAGTACTAATACAAAGGCTATAGGACATTGGTATCAATGGCACAGCTCTTGCCCTCCTTTCCTCTTTCCTTGCATCCAGGAAACAAATCATCTCTTGGGACGGATATCAATCGGAGGAATTTATGCTCCCTGGTGGAGTCCCTCAGGGTTCCTCTCTTTCCCCTACCCTTTTCAATATTTATGTTGCCCCTCTGGCTAAACTATTCAAAGACCATGGCTTTTCTCTGGTGTCATACTAATGACACTCAGCTTATAGTGTCTGTAACACATGCGGTGGAAGTTATGGCAGCACAGTTCTCTGAGTGTACATCTGCCCTGATGACATGGATGAACTCTAACTTTTTGAAGTTAAATACCAACAAAACGGAGGTTTTGGAGTTCGGCCAGAAAACTTCTATCTGGAATCAGCTATGGTGGCCAACTACTGCTGGTGACTGTCCCGTGCCTGTGAACACAGTCAGGAACCTTGGCTGTATGTTCGATAAGGATCTCACCTGGGCGGCTCAGATCAATCAATTGGCTTCTGCCTGCTTTTTTATGCTAAGAGTTCTGAGAAAGATCCTCCCATTTATTCACTTTTCCCTGAGGAAAACAGTCATAACTGCCACAATTCTATCTAGAATTGATTACGGGAATGCTCGCTATCTAGGAGCTGGAGCCGTCCAATTCTCGAAACTTCAATGAATTCAGAACGCGGCGACCAGAGTGCTGCTCAATCTTCCTAAACACCACCCTACATCAAACAGTATAAAACAACTTTATTGGCTTCTGGCCCTACCACGCGTCGATTTTAAGATGCTCTGTCTGGTACATAAAGCCGTGTTTGGTGGCGGAGCCAACGACATATAATCTATGTTCTCCCGTTACTTGCCTACGCGCCCTTTAAGGTCAGCTACTCAGGGTCTGGTTAAAATCCACAAAATAAAAAGAGTAAGATGTGGAGGATAACGCTTTTCCTTCCTGGCATCTAAGCTTTGAAATTCAATTCCCACACGTCTCAGAATGATACCTAACCGGCTGGCTTTCAGGAAGGAAATTAAGACCTGGCTCATTTCTCAGCATTAATCCAGTTCAGCGTCATGTTCAGTCTCACATCCAATAGCGCCAAGACGCCTCGGCATTAGTGCGCTCTACAAATACCCTCATTCATTCATTCATTCATTGTCATTAAAATACTGGACACAGTAGTAAGAATCCCATACAATAAAAGTATTCACATTAGGATCAGCAAACTCAAGAGCGAGAACAAGAGCACTCATTCCATTGTCTGGACAGACAATACACAATTTCTACTTCAAAGAGAAACCTTTTGGATGAATTACTTGGATACTGTTAATCCAAGAGGCCTCAATGAATGTATGGACTTAAGTTGTTTTTTATAACAATTCAACTGACTCAATACCCATCAAACAGACAGAGCTATAAACAAATGTGATATTCAGTGTACCAGTTTACACATTATTCTGTTGTTATTCATGTTAAAATGTTTTACACAATCGACCAGGTGACACATGTTCATTATGGAAAGAGTAGACAAAGTTTAGACATGATAATAATGGATGTTTCATCCTAATTATTACTTGGTTACCTATTGTTTAATTTAGAACTTCATTTTCACCCCATGTGAATATTACATCATTTTCACCCGAAGTCTTTTTTCTATTTTTATGCACATCATAGTTGTCACGTAACACGCACGTCTTTATCCTTCCGAGTTAAGTGCGTATACGCATCTGTTTCAACTTGCACATATGAGCACAACCAAAAAATAGCAGAAACGGATTGCTGTCACTCACGTCTTTAAATGGGTAAGCTTGATCACAGTTAAAATGGTGTTTTAGTATGGGCACTATCCCTTATGGGCAACATTGGAATACAGACACAGGTTTTCACGCGTACCTACAATCCTAGTAAGTTTGATTCATTTTTTATTGCACGTTTATCACGGTCACCGGCACAAACTTTTACGCATGAGGAAACAGTATTAATTTGAGTCTTTTTAAAGAGATTTAACTTGGGAAACATCAACTTAACACTTATGATCTTGTGATTGACCGTTTCATTTTCTCGTAACTTTCACCCGTGTGTACATTACATCTCGGTTCTGGTCAACATCTTAAGACAGCGGCACTGGCAGGAGCAGACTTGAACAACATTTGCATGATTATTTCACTGTTTAATGGTCAAGGATCACCAATGGGATAGATACGGATTTATTACCACTTTTTGCACCCTTTTTTAACATGGTTACAACCAGTATCACGGGTACCTATCAAAATAGTTACGTATTTTCTGAAATTTTTGGGAAGCCGATCTGTCTGGTATAATGAAACACTTAGCATGAATTATTGGAGACATTAGGAGTTTAATTTTTTCAACTCACATAATGTTGATTGTACAACATATAATGTACTCGAAAAAACAAAGTTTGAGTTTCTTCTATGTTGTAGGATTTAGCCCCTGATGAAGGCATTGCCCAAAATGCATTGGGCATATTTAAGTAATAAACATATGAATATGAGAATTCTTACTTCAATTGAAGTTATTATATGAAGAAAGTATTACAATTTAGAAGAATCAACAAAAACAAATAAAAAGAATGTTTGCGAAAAACTTCGCCCCATTTGAAGGACTTATTGAAAATATTTTGAGTGAGATTTAGGGACGCCCCCCAGATCTGGGAATAGCGCATGTAGTGAATTGTTCATCCTCATACTCAGGAGGATTCATCAATCAGCACCACATAAACTACTCAGCTCGATATACAGATCCACCTGTGAGTGCGTGAGTCTAATCAATAGCTGGATTGGAAAACCTAAATGCATCCCAGAGCCCAGGGACTAAGCACAGTCTTTTGAGGGGCCCCCTCATTGCCAGAGACATGAGGTAAGTGGACCTTTGTCAGTGCAGAAGGGCAAGCAGTTCAATACCAAGTAACAAGAACCACAGGCAAACAGTTAGG
Organism: Lissotriton helveticus; assembly: GCF_964261635.1. Taxonomy (NCBI): domain Eukaryota; kingdom Metazoa; phylum Chordata; class Amphibia; order Caudata; family Salamandridae; genus Lissotriton; species Lissotriton helveticus. Next base: position 1,581,938,769 of record NC_136059.1, on the reverse strand, counting down.
CATAAGGCAGAGACTTCTGTGGTGGGTGAGATTCACTCACAGAAGTAGACTCCGAAGAAGGACACTCACTCTCTGGCAGTCACCATTTCACAGCTACTGCCAGTATAAAAGGGGAACAAGAGGCCAGGCACAGCACAGTCTGATGTCTGGGCATGCAGTTCTTGATAGCCAGGGCTCAATGGGTCACAGGATGAAAGACGCTCCCAGCAAGTCAGGAAGGGCCAAAAGAGTGATGGAGGCAGGGAAGGATGCAAAGTTCAATAGAGGGAAGACTAGGCACCAAGCTCCCACTTCGTTGAGTTGCATTGAGTTGCATTGTAGTAATTATGATGGTGCTGCAAGCACCAAAGCTAAAGTAGGAAATATATAATTTTTGTAGATGGCTACAGAACCCCCAAGTCCCCTGAGAGATGCCACACTTCACCAGGAGGAGCCCAGTGGGCAACTGACAGCAGTCCAAAAGGCTGTAACCTCTTTTGGCAGGGCCAGAGCAGGCCTCCCTTTATTAAGGCACTGTGTCAGCCAACCTCTTCACAGCAGCCCCTATGTTTGGACTGCAGCAGCTACCAAGCTTCAGTGTGATCACCCCTGGGGTGGAAACAGGCCCGTCAAGGCAGCAAGGTTGTCAGGACCCACCACCACAATTAATATATATATTTTTTTTTGCAGAGTTTTATATAGCGCGAACTAGACTCGAACCGAATCGGGTATCAGAGCGCTTTACATAGCACCAGTTACGTTACATGAGGACGGACACACATTCATTTCAGGCACGGGGAGATTAAGTGATTTACCCAGAATCACAGGAGGTTTTGGCGTCGTTACCGAGACTCAAACCCAGATCCCCAGGTCCGAGGTCGAGCGCCCTAGCCGTTAGGCCAACTCCTCTCTCCATAAATAAATGAGATGGTGGCTATAGGCTACGGGCAGGCAGGGAAGGAAAACTGGTAGTACTGGGGAGCTATATTAGGATGAGGCCATCTTGGTCACCTCCTCGCTCTGCCCTCTATTTTTCCCCTTCTTTATTATCTATATATCAATATGATAAAATGGCACAAGTTTACAACACTCTTTATTTCCAATTAGAAATAAAAGAAGGTTGAAGGCCCTGTTTATCCCATATATTTGTGTTGTCTTTATCAACATTATATTGGTTTAGTGGTATCTAATGAGACATTTGCCCTGGTTTCACCTTGTTGCCCAATGTCTTCAAGCCCTCAGGCAAGGACTATGGTTCAGGGGTCTTCTGTGAGCAGATAGTGGTTCATAAACATATGAGACCCCCTTCAAACCATATGCTGACCACTTTGGACAGAGAATATACATAAAAACAGTGGCCTACTGCATACTTATTTAGACTTTAGTTTCAACAATACAAAGATGAAAAACTCATTGAAAAAAATAAACAACTTTGGAAAATACTATCCAAACTACACAAAATTGTTTATATGTTTATTGGCATATTTGTGGTATAAAAGCATTCAGATGCTCTGAGGAGTGATCACATGGTCACACAAATGTGAAAAAGTGCCATTTGTGTATACATTAAGGAACAAATGACTCACAAGGTTAAGTATCAATCATGTCAGGCAGTCAACATCTCAACCCAGTGTCAAATAGAAGGAGGGGGTCATTAGTGTCATAGAGAGAAAATACCAGCGAGAACCAGTGGAAATAATACATGCTATACTCTTTAAGGAGCTATGGCCTAAAGATGCTGTAATGGAAATTTTAAAAAAGAGTTACCAATAATAGCCATAAATTAATTACAAAACAGGAGAACGGGGGGTAGGTATTAACCTACCTAAGGCAAATGGAAAGTCTGCTGGATGAGCCCCAAGAAAAATAGGTGTCCAATTAGGGCTAGTTTGCAGACTGGATCAGCATTCACTAGACAAACTAAATAAGTCAATAGGGAATCACTATTTTCTGTATATTTTTCATTACCCCTGATTCAGTTACACAATCATTAATCACCCCAAACTTGGGGTGATTAATGATTGTGTAACTTAATTTGACCTTCAACTCGAGCACCTGCTTTACTTTATCTAGTAGTGCTTCCTGTTGAAGCTGACTTTGTAGCTATTTTAGAACGGCGCTGGCAGCTTGCTGGCGCCATTCTAAGTGGGGCTAAGGGCAGAAGGGCACAAAGTGGGACAGAGGGCAGAAGGGGACAAAAAACGAGTTAGGCAGAGGGCAGAAGGGCACAGAAACGAGTGGGGCAGAGGGCAGAAGGGGACAAAAACGAGTGGGGCAAAGGGCAGAAGAGCACAAAAAAAAGTGGGACAGAGGGCAGAAACGAGTGGGGCAGAGGGCAGAAGAGCACAAAAACGAGTGGGACAGAGGGCAGAAACGAGTGGGGCAGAGGGCAGAAGGCCACAAAAACGAGTGGGACAGAGGGCAGAAACGAGTGGGGCAGAGGGCAGAAGAGCACAAAAACGAGTTGGGCAGGGGGCAGAAGAGCACAAAAACGAGTTGGGCAGAGGGCAAAAGGGCACAAACACAAGTGGGGCAGAGGGGAGAAAGGCACAAAAATGAGTGGTACAGAGGGCAAAAGGGCATAAAAAACGAGAGGGTGGCAGTGATATACCAGGGGGCGAATCGCGGTCTCGCACAAAAAAAAACCTGCAAACACGCAAAGCGCCCCACGAACATGCCAAAACGCCCCGCGAACACGCAAAGTGCCCCGCGAACACGCAAAAATAAAAAAATCTGCAAATTCACAAATTTTGCAGATCGCGAATTCGCAAATGTGCAAATTTGTGGATCGCGAATTTGCAAAATTCGCCCATACTTAAAACCAGTGAAATTCAGCAGCTATAGTTATCTGAGTTAGCTGTGCTAACTATTACTTATTCTCCTGCAATGCACTGCTTATGACCTTGCATATTACATCACTCATGACATGGTCAGTGACATTACTAAAGACATCTCAAATGACATCACTGATGACATCATCAAGTGACAGTAAATGTTTTTGAGAGTTTGTGGGTGTTAAACATATATACTAACCTACTACAAACTTTAAATTAATATACTATATGCACTATTATTGAGTGATAGTACTTGTAACATATGTTATGTGAGTGGCTGGGTGACTGTATGTATCCCTGTGTGCACAGGTGTGTGAGTTGCTGTATCGGTATATAAGTGTGTGTGTGAGTAGCTGTGTGGGTAAGTGAGATGTTGTGTAAGTGGCTGTAATGGTGAGCGAGTGGATGTGTCAGTGACTGTATGGGTGAGTGAGTGGAGCTATGAGTGCCTCTATGGGTGGGTAACTGGGTGTGTAGTGACTATATGTGTGAGTGAGTGGGTGTCTAAATGGTTGTATGAGTGAGTGACAGTGTGTAAGTAGCTGTTTGGGTAAGTGAGTGGCAGTTTGAGGGCTTGTTTTGATGTGTGAATGCATATGTAAGTGATTGTGGAGGTATGTGAGTGCTTGTATAGGTAAGTACATGGGTGTATTGAGAGGCTATATCGGTGAATAAATAGGTGTGTGAGTAGCGTTATAGCTGAGTGTGTGGCACTGTGAGTGGTTGCATGGGAGAGTAACTGATTGCATGAGTAGCTGTATGGGTGAGTGAATGGTTGTGTGAGTGGCTCTAAGGAGAGATGAATGGGTGTCTCAATACTGATATGGGTCTATGAATGCGTATGTGATTGGTTGTGTGGGTGTGTGAGTGGGCATAAGAGAGGTTGCTTTCGGGTTCAAGTGTTTCTGTGGATGATGTCATCAGTGATGTCATTTGAGATGTCATCAGTGATGTCATCAATGATGTCACTGACCATGTCATGAGTGATGTAATATGTGAGGTCCTAAGCAATGCATTGCAGGGCTGTAAGTTATAGTTAGCTCAAGTAACTAAAACTGCTGAATTTCACTTGTTTTGTATGAGTGAAATCTGAGCCTAACTATAACGTCCTTGTAATCTTTGTTTTTTTCAACGAATTTCTGAGGTTTTTGTAATTCTATTTCCTAACTATAACAACCCTGTAACCTTTGTTTTTTTAAGCAAATTTCTAAGGTTTTGCAAATTCTATTTCCTAACTATAACATCCTTGTAACCTTTGGCTTTTTAAAGTGAATTTCTATGTTTTTTACCTAGTAGTATTGCTTGCAGAGTGTTGGAGAAATAACAGTAGCCTTTGTCAGTGAATATGTGAATGAGTGCATGGTATCTCGGTAGGTCTCGGAGTGTCTGAGTGGGTCTGTCAGTTGGTTTGTGAGTGTTTGAGCAGATCTGTGAGTGGGTGTGTGAGTTTCGGAGTGGGTCCATAAGTAGATACATGAGTGTCTGAGTGGGTCTCTGAGTGGGTGCACAAGTCTTTGAGTTGTCTGTGACTGAGTGCATGAGTTTCTTAGTGGGTCTGAAATTGAGTGCATTAGTCTCTCAGTGGGTCTGTGGGTGAATGCATGGTTCTCTGAAGTGGGTGGGAGTGTCTGATGTGGTCTGTGAGTGGTTGTATGAATTTCTGAGTGCATCTCTGAGTGGGTACAGGTGATTTCACTTGGGTATTGGGAAGCGTGTATCAGATTTCACCCGGGATTTTTGCATTTACACACTGTTTTGACAGTCCTAACAAGAATATTTTACAAAATGTTGTATTTCTCTCACTTAGTACTCATATCAATAGCATTCCTGTCCATTAAACCATTATTTGCATCCTGCTTATTTTAACACATCTAAAGCTAACCCCCTACTCTTACTGACCAAGCAATGCCTCTATCTATAATGGGAGAGGGGGACCACAGTAATTTCAATAAAGGAGGGTGACCACTTTTAGGCCCAGGGACCCCCCTTACTACACTGGGGCCACACAGCACTCCCCCTTGGGTTGATATAAACCCTGGGGACCCCTTCGCTCAGGGTCTATCCTTACAAAATGTTTTATTTTTAAAAGAGGAATAGGGCTGTGCGACCCCCCCCCCCCCTTCCCAGTGCCGATTTCAGCCCTGGGGACCCCATCCCCTGGGGCAAGGCCATAAACAAATGGGGAGAAGGGCCACCAAGCCCCCTCTGTGGAGCCCGGCCTCTTGATTGTGGGTACCCATTTGGGACTGCCTCACGGGCCTTGTGGTCCCTGTCAGCTTCCCACCTCTTTAGAACCCAGCATTGCTCTCACAGACAGGGAGCTGCTAAACATGCACGTCCCTGTCTGTGAGAGAAAACCTTTCATCTGTTTCCCTGCCTACTTGACAGCAGGCAGGGAAACAGATGAATCCTCTGCTTCCAGAAAGTAAGATCATTTTGTCAGCTCCCACTTGCTGGAAGCAGATTGTTTGCTCTGACTTGGTGGGAGCTGTCAAAGCTTCTGCCAAATCACAGCAAACAGCTATGTCCTGGGGTGGGCCCCCTGGGACATAGCAGGAGCCGTCCCGGGGGTCACGGTCCCCAGGGCTATGTGTGGCTCCAGGAGGGGGGGCGGTGCAGCCCCCTCCCTTACTTTTACGGGCTAGCCCCAGGGAGGTGGTCATCCCTGGGGCCCGAGGGGTCAACAGAGCCCTCACTTTGTGTTTTAGCCCCAGGGAGGTGGTAGCTCCCAGGGCTTGGGGTGGTCTGTGCAGCACCTCCATCAATGTTTAATTAGCCCCAGGTAGGTGGTGGCCCCCTGATCGTAGAGAGCCATGAAGGCGGGCTCTATGTGCCCCCTCCCTTTTAACAAAAATCCCCAGGGAGGTGGTGGTCCCTGGGGCTCAATGACCCTCATGTTGGAGTACTAGACCCCCTTCCTTTTCTAAAAAAATATACTCTCTGGAAATGTCCCATGCAGGGGCCGTATTCAAAACAAGCACTTCTTTTTCAAATAGGTTTTTGCCGCAAATTCGATTTTGCTGCAATTTAAAAAAAAAAAATGTTTTTGGCCAGAGCTTAGGGTTCACGGTATACCTACATTACCCCATTTTCTTTCTTTTTCAGCTAAAAATATGTTATTAGGTTTTATTGTAAACATGACAAACAAAAAACGATACAGTTTTGGTATATATAATGAAATAATGCAGTCATAAAGAATATTACCATAACAAGGTCAATATACCAAATATTTACCATCGTCCTAAACATAGTAAATTATAAGAGTTGGAAAACAAGACAAACAAGGGTTCTTCTCAAAAACATTAGTCATATAATATAACAAATAAAAACAAATAGCGTTCCTAAGTAAGTTATAAATAAGTATTCATATAGTCCTCAATCGGTTTCCTTAACTGTTGAAATGATGGTGTATTTTTTAATGGTCCCTTAAAGGATAATTGGGCACCCGAGCTAAATAAAAGTGACATATGACCACCAGGCTTGGATTGATATTGCTCAGATGATTTCCAATTGGTTGTAATGGATTTAACAGTAATAGAAATAAGGAGATTAAAAAGCTTAGACTGGGGCTCTGAAAAGGTAGATGATAAAACGTAAGATTTACCAATAAGTATGTTGTACGTGAGAGTCTCAGAAATAGGAAGAATTTTAACAATGCTATCCCAAACATTTTTCCAGAGTTTAAATATTACATTACATTCAAAAAGCATATGCTTCAAAGTACCATCATAACATTTGCAGTTCCAACAGAGTGGGGAGTCTATAAGTTTAGCTTTAAATAACTTATAAGGAGTTCATAGACAATTGAACAAAATAAAGGCGTTAGTTTGAGAAAGAGATATAGGAAACAATCCTGAAACACTAATGGTCCATATTTGTTTCCACTCTTTTAATGAGCGATTCAAAGACAGTTTTGCATTCCAAAAGGTAACTAAAAAGGTAATGTTAGTAGCATTACTACAATTAAGTTGCTTATCAAATTTGGAAACAGCATGTTGAGAAGCAGAAAAAGCTTTGATACAACTTACAGAATCCGGAGTTTTAATTTGGGGTAACACATTTGGAAAGGTGTTAAGCAAAGTATTAAACAGAATTTCATATTTAAGAGCTTCAGAATTGGGTAACATATATCTGGTCTGTAATTCACAATAGGATAATAAAGCATCATCTTCATAAATATCCTGGATAAAGAAAATGCATGCTGATATCTACAGTTTCCGGAATGCAATTTTACGGTTACATTTTAATTATGCCAAAGGGAAATCATAGTAGAATCAGAAATACGTGATGAAAAGGATGCATCTAAATCAGTAATAATCAATTTAGTAGAAGCCATTATGGGGGAGGATTTAAAATTTGTTTTTGAATTAGACATAGACAAAAGCGAAGGGAGAGGAAATGGTGACACTAAGTTGCGTTCAATCATTAACCATTTAGGAGAATAGCTGGGGTCTGAACATGTGAACCAAAGTGAAGCTTGTTTTAAAATAAAAGCTTTATGGAATTAGAAAAAATCAGGTACACCAGGGGTACTCATAGTACATCCCACGGGCCACCAGCGGCCCGGCAAGCCTTCCTTGGCGGCCAGCGGACCTTGCAGACATGTACCAGTTTAAAAAAAAAATGTTTTAAAGAGTGTTAGTAAACACCGCCAGTTGATGCAGCCTGGACTCGGAGAGGCTCTGCTCTATGGGGGCCGGGAGATTCCAGCCATAGAGTGGAGCTGCAGGGGCCTCAGAAGAGGTGAAACAGAACAAAGCCTCATTAACAAGTTAATGGTCTTTTAAAGACCTGTGAAGTGCTCCGGTGCAGCTGTGTGCGCGCCAGGCAAGCTGTCTCATCCCAGGCTGCCACACACGGGGGGCGGGAGGAGAGGGGAGCCCTTTGAACTCAATGGGCGTTTCACGCCTGTATGTGGCTTATATATTTCCTTCAGGGCTTAGACCTGGCACCCAGGTTTCTGGTGGTCACATACATAAGCTTGCTTGCCCCTGGCTGAAGGCAGAGTTGTCCTTCACAACCTACTTTTAATAGTGTGCAAATCTTCACTTTACGCACAGGGTATGGCTGGAGCCGGGCCTTGGGAAGCATCTGCGGTTGCCGGAAGCAGTCTCCCACTTCGCTTCTTTTTCTGCTCTCTTGTAATACGGGAATTGTTGGACAATTACAGTGACCAGGACTCAAAGACAAACCCTGTGACTGATTGAACCGAGCATGAACTTGGAGATCACTCTGCGCAGCTCGTGCTCCCCCGAGTAGCATTTGTTTTATCGACACTGAAGGGATGAAAGTCTGAATCAGCCCAGCCTTACTTGGAATCTCTGCCCTCCGGATTACACCTGATCTCTGCCGCATCGGTCCAGCCAGCTCTCGTGCACCCTCTACATTAGGGTGTCATTAATAATGTGCTGCAGATTTTGGGAAGTCTGGGGAAGGTGGTTCGATGTGTGCATCAAAGTGCTCTTGCTTTTCATGATATTTCTAATAGAATTATTACACCTCGCCTAGACAGAGATAGGGAGACGGAGATGGAGAGAGAGGGAGAGTCAAGGGAGGCAGAGAGAGGGAGAGTAAGGGGAGGGAGCGAGAGGGAGAGTTAGGGGAGGGCGAGGGAGGGAGAGTCAGGGGAGGGCAAGGGAGGGAGAGACAGAGGGAGGGAGAGTCAGGGGCGGGTGAGGGAGGGAGACAGAGGGAGGGAGAATCAGGGGAGGGCGAGGGAGGGAAGGTCAGGGGAGGGTCAGGGGTGGATGAGTGAGAGAAAGTCAGGGGAGGGTGAGGGAGGGAGAGAGAGGGAGAGTCAGGGGAGGGCGAGGGAGGGAGAGACAGGGGAGGGCGAGGGAGGGACGGAGAAGGAGAGTCAGGGGAGGGGGAGGGGGAGGGAGACAGAGGGAGTCAGACAGAGGGAGGGAGACAAAGGGATGGAGACAGAGGGCGGGAGAGAGAGGGAGGGAGGGAGGGAAAGAGAGGGAGACAGAGGGGAGAAGGATGGAGAGAGAGAGAGAGAGAGAGAGAGAGGGAGACAGAGAGAGGGAGGGAGGGAGACAGAGAGAGGGAGGGAGACAGAGATTGAGGGAGACAGAGAGGGAGGGAGACAGAGAGAGTGAGAGAGACAGAGAATGAGGGAGACAGAGAGGGAGGGAGATAGAGAGGGAGGGAGAGAGAGAGAGGGAGGGAGACAGAGAGGGAGGGAGAGGTAGACAGAGGGAGGCAGGGAGGGAGATGGAGAGAGGGAGGGAGAGAAATAGAGAGGGAGGGATAGAGATGGAGAGAGGGAGGGAGAGAAAGAAAGAGGGAGGGAGAGGGAGGGAGACGGAGAGACGGAGGGAGACAGAGAGGGAGGTAGACGGAGAGAGAGGGAGGGAGAGAGAGAGGGAAGGAGAGAGAGAGGGAGGGAGACAGAGAGAGAGAGAGGGAGGGAGAGAGAGGGAGAGAGAGAGAGGGAGGTAGAGAGAGAGGGAGGGAGGTAGAGAAAGTGAGAGAGGAAGGGAGTGAAAGAGAGAGAGGGAGGGCGGGAGAGAGGGAGGGAGAGAGAGAGAGAGAGAGAGATGTGTTTTTATGCTGGGTATGTTGGCTCAGTGGACGAAAACATCCGCTGCAGGGGCCTGTGTTCAACCTCATGGTCACAGATTTTTTTTACTCTAGCCCCGCCCCCCTCTCTCACTGCCCCTGCCCCCACCGGTGCGGCCCTCTGCCACACCCACACTGTAAATTTGGCCCCTGAAAGAAAGTTTGTGAGTACCCATGAGGTACACCAAATCTGCCATTAACTGTAGACAGTTTAAGTTTAGCATTAGCCCAACGAGGGGATTTGTAACTCCATATAAACTTTGAAATGAGCTTACCAATTTTTTTCCCCCACCACGATAAATGTAGTTTGGACCATTGATGAATAATTTTTTCTGTAATTTTTGTAAATAAACAATCACAATTAGGAGTAACAGAGTGTTTGAAGGAAAGTGAGAATAGCATACCTAGATATTTAATTTTCTATTTTTGCCAAATAATTTCAGTTTTGCCCAATATTGAAGGTGTGCAGAGAACATTCAAGGGATATAAATCTTTTTTAGGAGTATTCAAGGAATAACCAGAGACAGTAGAATATTTACGTATAACCTCTAACACTGCTGGTAGATATTTGGCTGGGTTACTAAGATACAACAGAACATCATCTGCATAGGCAGATGTTTTAAAGTCAACATCAGCTAATACAATTCCTTCAATATCTACGGAATTTCGAATGAGGGAGAGAAAAGGTTCAATTGCTAAAAAAAAGAAGAGGTGACAATGGACAACCTTGTCTTGTCCCTCTATAAAGAGAAAAGGGACTTGAAAATTGACCGTTAATAACGAGTCAGGCAGAATGGGAGCCATACAAAGTTGAAATCATTTTTATAAAATTATTACCAAAATTAAAAGAAGATAGCATTCGAAAAAGAAATTGCCAGTGAACTTTATGAAATGCTTTCTCCGCGTCTAAAGCTAAGAGACAGCAGGAGAGGTAAGGGTAGAGGCCTTATCAATAACATGAAAAAAGGAATCTTGTGTTATTAACAGAAAATTTTTTGACATAAAACCGGAATTATCTATATAAATAAGGGACGATAAAACCCGAGTAGCTAGGAGTTTTGCAAACATTTTACAATCCTGGTTTATTAAGGAAATAGGTCTATAATTCAAAACCTTGGTTTGGTCTTTATCTGGGTTAGGCAAAACTATCATAATCGCTTCTGTGAAAGAGCAATCAAGAAAACAAGATTGGGGAAGGGGAAATGTAGTGAATAAATGATGCAAATAAGGCGTACCAGTGTCTGCAAAAGTTTAATAAAATTCTGCAGGAATGCCATCAGGGCCAGGAGATTTTTGGGGTGTAAGCGATTGAATAGCCATTAAAAGTTCATCTTTTGTGATAGGGTTATCCAATTTGATTTTATCAGGTTGAGAGAGTTGTGGTAGATTGGCAGAGGTTAAAAATGTATTGATAATTTGAGAATCTAGAACATCCGGTCTAATTTATAATGAAGAGTAACATTGCAGAAATTCATCTAAAATGTCTGGGCTGGATACAACAATGGTGCCATTGTTTCTTTGTATAGCATGAATTTGATTTCTATCTTTCTTAATGTGGAGATAATTTGCTAAATGTTTCCCTGACTTGTTAGCATTATAAGCAAATTTAGCTGCCTGGTTTTTACTCTGAATACCAGCTCTTTAACTTAGCATTGAATTATATTCATATCTGAGTTTCTGCAGTGTGGTTTAAAAATCAAGATTTTCGGAAGAAATAAACAAATGTTCAAAATGTGCAATTAGTTTTTCTAAGTGTGACAACTTGGTGTTAAATGTCTTATTCTCATGTGCCAATATAGAAATAACAACACCTCTTAAGTATGCTTTGAAAGCTTCCCATCTTATAATGGGGGAGGTAGAATCATCAGAGTTATGTAAGAAGTATTCATGAATAGCTTCAAAAATTGCATCTTTATGGCTGTTTTGAAGAACAACATTGACATTCATACACCAACAGGAATGAGACATAGACAAATTACCAGTTTACAAGGTAAGTGAAATTATAGCATGGTCAGAAATGTCAATACTACCAATAGTAGGTCGAGTTATATATGTCACTAAGTCTCTAGACACCAATATATAATCCAAACTCACCTACTGCCGACACCGCCGAGAGTCTTGCAAAGCGGAACCAGGGTCTTGCCGCCACCGCCAAGAGTCACGAAGGCTCCATCTACCGCGCCGCCGCTCCGGGGACTACTAATCCCGGCAGGCCACGCGGCGGCGCACAGGAACTGACGCCAAAGGCGGGGAGAACGCGCCAGGAGGCGCAGATAAAGCCCAGAGACCCCTGCAGAGCGGGGGGACCAAACTCACCTACTGCCGACACCGCCGAGAGTCTTGCAAAGCGGAACCAGGGTCTTGCCGCCACCGCCAAGAGTCACGAAGGCTCCATCTACCGCGCCGCAGCTCCGGGGACTACTAATCCCGGCAGGCCACGCGGCGGCGCACAGGAACTGACGCCAAAGGCGGGGAGAACGCGCCAGGAGGCGCAGATAAAGCCCAGAGACCCCGGCAGAGCGGGGGGACCAAACTCACCTACTGCCGACACCGCCGAGAGTCTTGCAAAGCGGAACCAGGGTCTTGCCGCCACCGCCAAGAGTCACGAAGGCTCCATCTACCGCGCCGCCGCTCCGGGGACTACTAATCCCGGCAGGCCACGCGGCGGCGCACAGGAACTGACGCCAAAGGCGGGGAGAACGCGCCAGGAGGCGCAGATAAAGCCCAGAGACCCCCGCGTCGCGGGACGCGAGCGGGACGCCCGGGGCTAAGCCCGGGCAAAGGGCGGGCCCTCTACGGCCCTCATCGGCAGGGAGAGGCAGGGGCAGGGCCAGAAACGCTGTCAAACTGTATCCAAGTAAGTGAAAGACTCCCCCCAAATCCTGTAAAAGCCTGGGATACTACATTGACTATAACCCCTTGATTTTGCCTTATTGCCAGCTCGTAAAATGTCTAAAGCTAAAGCATCTTCAGCTCCACTTAATACAATTGACAATTATATGGTACAGAAGGTTGCTAAAATTAACCAGCATAGAAGATCATCTTTGGGTCTTAGCTACTCGCCAGACATGCTTATTGATAACACGCCACTATCTACTTCAGCTCTTGATATTAGTAATGAGGTCTTCCAGGCTCCAGAAAGTAACCCATTAACGCAACTATTAGTTGCTATCAATGAACCCGTATCAGAATGTACAAGTGATACTGACATTATTACGGTAGAAGAAGAAACCCCTGCACCAGTCCCAGCTCCTAGAGTAACAAAGGGAGGGGGAAAGAATGTACCAAGAAGGGGGGGGCTTCGATCAGGCAAGAAGTACACTGACCCCTCACCCCAGAGGAACTGGGAATAAGGGGGAAGTAAAGGCATATCTGGACGAAGACCAATTCAAGAAGCTACTGAATGCTATAGATAACAAAATCAGATCTATCACGAAACCACTTTTAAGTAAAATTGACCAGCTCACAGAGGAGGTCACTAGATTGGGTGTACTTTTGCAAGAAATAACAGAGGAAAGCCCAAACACCGCTTTATTGAATCCAGTTATAGCTGACCCACAAATTACCAACATCGTATCTGGGTCAGATTTTCAACCAAGTACTTCCCAGAATACTATGAGGAGGCCAGCCCAAGGGGGAGTAGGGCTAGGGGCAACAAACCAAGATATTATTATTAAGGACCTTGCAGGGCCTACTTCTAGAAGCATAAAAGATCTAGACAACGTAGAGAAAGGCCCTGTTGAACTAGTAGTGGAAGCTTCCCCACTAATTTTGGTTCTAGCAAATGTTCCCCAACTTGAATCAGGGCACTCAGAGAACATTTCGTCTTTGATAAATAAATCACTCCACTGGTTATCAAAGAATATGGCATTTAAACCAGGAGGCAGGGATCAGCTGGCACAGGAAGTAGTAAAAGCTAGAAGGGTTGCATGGATCGGGGGTGGCATTAAAAAGTTTAAGGGGGACTGCGTGGTGCTGCACTTCTCAGATCCTGAGGTTCTACCAAACATTCTAGCTAATATATATCCCCCTCAGCGTAGATCTACTGAAATGGTGCCACTAACGTTGGATTTCTTTTATATAAAAAAGGGAACTATTCTAAATCCAACATTATTAAAAACAAAATGGAACCCTGTAATAAGAAAAGCCAAAATCCCTGAAAACGCTAATAATTGGGGAATTGCAACAGAAAATAGGTTCTTGGCCCTTTCAGGTCTAAGTCAATGTGATTGACTGGAAAAAACAATGACCATAGGGAAATCAAAGAAGATCATAAAGGCTAAACACAGAAACATTAGCATCCCAACAACATTAGGATTGGACTGCTGCGAGGGACAGACTTCTGACCCTAGGGATCATGCCTCTAATGTAGCAAATAATAAATCTTTAGCTGATTATAGTAGTACTAATGTTGTGGTACCTAGTTCTCTACCCCGTCCGTTTTCCAATAATCTGACTATTCCCCCAAAAAAGAGGAGTGTGGAAAGTGGAGGTAGCATTAAGTTTCTATCATGGAATATTGCGGGTATCCTACATAAAATAGAGACCCCAGACTGGTGTGAGTTCATTGACAGTTACGATATTGTGTTGCTACAGGAAACATGGTCAGTGTCCCAGTCTTTCGACAGGGCTTTTTGAACTTTTATGTGCCCGCGAAAAAGAGTACTAAGGGACGCCCTTCAGGGGGTCTACTTATATGGATACGCCAATCCCTGCAATGTACAATTAAGCACACCCATATTATCAATAGTGATCTATTCTCTATTGTGCTCAATTGGGGCGATGGCCACAAGATGGCAATATATAATATTTATGCAAGGGGAACCCAAGGGGGCACATCTTCTGATATAATAGGTGCCTTAGATAATGATTTAGAGATGTTAGCTACCCAGTATATCATCTTGGTGGGAGGTGACCTAAATACTACATTTGAACCTCTAGGCTGTGAGGATAGTGATCTGACTCAAGAGGAAGATACTAAGTGGGGAATTCCCCAGCTAGATCTTCCGATGGTAACAAAGTGGACGGAAGTAGCTGTCCAGACTAAAAGTTTATGCCTATCCAGAGGACTGAGGGCTGCCAACGGCCGCACCCTTTCTGACCTACAGGGTAGGCATACCTTTGATAACCTAAGATCGAGTAGTAGAATAGACTATATCTTGGTAGATGTTAGAGGTTGGAACAAAGTTGTCGATATGCAGGTTATCCCCAGGTTGGAGAGCGATCACAACCCCTTGTCATTGCTGCTCAACATAGAACAAAAAGCAACCTGTGAAAATCTGGCTAGGAACCTGATGACCCTAGATGTTGTTCCAACCAACAATCTCCGCCATATTAGATGGATAACTTTAGTAGATAATTTAGAGGCTAGGCAGGCGCTCGAGGGGCTAGTCATTGATGAAGTAACCAGACTACAGGTTTTAACGAATGATATAAATTTTAAATCATGGATTGAAGAGTCTCAGCCAAAGTTTTTTGCTAATATACAGAAGCTATTCTTCAAAACAACCAAGAAGAGTAAGGGTATTGGACCACCCATAAAAAGGGGTTGGTATGATCAATCTTGCAGAATTGCAAGACAAAATCTTAGTATAGCATTAAGATCTAAAGTAGGAGTTTTAAATGCTAGGGACAAATATAGGAAAACTCAGATCCAGGCAAAAAAGCGGTGGGATGAGAATCTTTGGCTGGACCTGAAGAAAGCATGTGCTGAGAAACACCAGAAAGAGTTTTGGGCCATATTAAAGTGGGGATCAGGGGGCATAGCAGACTGTCCAAAAAATCATGTAGCAAATGAGTCCTGGGTGGACTTTTTCAAACCCCAATACGCAGACAATTCAGGGTCGCATACTGATTTCCCCATAGAAAGGGTATTTTTTACTAATGAATTATTCTCAATGAAAGATGTACAGGAGGCAATGGATGGAGTGACCAGAGGTAGGGCGCCAGGTATTGATGGAATACCGGCGGATGTTTTCTTAGCGGACAGAGAAAGCTGGTGTAAATACTTTCTGTGGCTTGGAAATGCCATTGCACAGGGGGCAAAGATACCAGCAACATGGAAAGGTGCGGAAATAATACCAGTCTACAAAAAGGGGGATAAGGCTTTACCAAGTAACTATAGGCCCATCAGTCTTATTGATTGCGCCCAAAAACTGATGGGCAGGATGGTACAAAACAAGATACAAGCCTGGATAGTCGATAAGGACATCCTTTCCCCATATCAAGCTGGTTTTCGCCCCTTAACTTCCTCTGTCGATCAGGTATTCCACTTTTTAACCATATACTGGAAAAATGTAACCCTGCTAAAAGGTCCCCTCTTTGCTGTTTTTGTTGACCTAAAGTCAGCTTTTGACCTGGTCCTTCGACAAAAACTTTGGACTGTCTTAAGGGAACTAGGAATAAGCCCCGAACTATTGACTTTGCTTGTAAGGTTGCATGAGAACAACTATGCCCGGATTAGGTGGGGTGCCCAGGGCGAAGTCACGGAATCCTTCCCTGTGGAGAGAGGCGTGAGACAGGGTTGCGTCCTGGCCCCCACCTTATTCTCTCTCTACATCAATGGCATAGTTGACTTCCTGAAGCAATCTCCGACGGATGCTCCACTATTAGACGGGAAACGAGTCCCAGTACTAATGTTTGCAGACGACACCTTGCTGGTCTCGCGGACCCCTAGCGGCCTACAAAAGACATTAAATGCCTTTGGTGAGTTCTGTCGGATTCGGGGCTTGGAAATAAATACATCTAAGACTAAATTCATGAATTTGAATCCCTCCATGAAATTCAAGGGGAAAATGGTCTACAACGGGGCTTATTTGGAAGAAGTGGATGCTTTTATCTACCTAGGCATCTCTTTAAATGCTAATATGAACTGGAGATCACATATGGACTCTGTAGTGCTAAAATTCAATCAGCTGGCAGGGGCAATAGCCCAAAAACATAAATCTTCATTCACCAAACCAATTCAGCCCATATTGGAGATTTATGGCATGGAAGTTCTGGGTGCATGCCTCTACGGTTCAGAATTATGGGGTTTTTCCAACTTGAACACCTTAGCAGTTGCAGAGAACAAATTCTTACGGCGCATAATTGGTGCTCCTCAGAGTACTCCCTCGACCCCAAACCATTACGATCTTGGGAGGAAAAGGATCGAGGATATGGCCAGACTGCGTCCCCTTCTGTATTGGAGGCGCATAAAAACTACTCCTGAGTTGAGCCATTACGCAGCTGCCCTCTTGGATGTTGATAACTCTGATACCTTTCACAAAGTACTTTGGCTTAAAGAAGTGAGGACATTACTTCAAAAGTTGCACCTTGAACACTTATGGTCTGCAGTAGACCCAGACGATTTTCCGTCTAAGATTATATTGAAAAAATTGTACTGGGACATGATAAACAATGCTGCATTGACTTCTGATCAATCATCTGCCTTGACATCCCAGTTCTTGGAAGTTAAAACAATCCCGAAATTTGAACAGTTTTGGGATTTGATCTCCAAGCCCCTAGATAGGAAACTTTATTTTCAGTTTAGAATTGGCTCTTTACCCTTAAATGCTTTCACAGCCAATTGGTGTCCGGATAATGTAAATACTTGTTTTTATTGTAAAATTCATGTAGAAGATATCCCACATTTTTTATTTGTATGCCCCTTATATGCTGCCCCAAGGAATAGATGGTTGAAGCCTGCTTGCAGAAATTTGGGCACTAGGAAATGTTTGGATGCCTTAAGGATTTTAAGATCAAACTGTGCCCCTAATCTTGCAATTGCAGTGGCTAAATACATGGGGTGGGCATGGATAATACGCACGCGCACTTTAAAACTCCTATGAACTAATGAACTACTAGACCCTGTGATTTAAACTTTGTGCTGTGTCTCTATTTTAAAAATGATTATTTTTTGTCTTATTCGCCAACAAAGTATAAACTGCTTAGAATTTAATACTTTTTTATTTTTAGACTAGTATTTATATTTGTATAGCTTAGGGATATGCTTTTATGACAATGTTGTCGAATAAAGTATTTAAACTTGAAAAAATAATCCAAACGTGAGTGAGAATTGTGGGGATTGCAGATAAATGAGAATTTTTCTATGTGGGGAAATGTAACCTATATACATCAACCTATTTAGCGTTTTGGAATAACGTTCTAAGGGAATTAAATGCTTTAGGAGATGTGTATTTAGTTGAAGATAATCTATCGAAAAGAGGGTCACTAATCAAATTAAAGTCGCCCCCCAAAATTAAGGTAACTCTCCCAAGTTGTAGAGTCTCAGATGTAATATGAGACCAAAAATTTGGGTCAGCTTCTGTTGGTCCATAAATATTAATTACATATAAAATCGAATCTCCAATTTTAATTTTGACTAAAATAAATCTACCTTCAGCATCAGATTGTTTGTCTAAAACTTGTAACTGAAGTCTTTTGGAAAAAAGAATAGCCACTCTATCCTTTTTACCCTGTGCAGGAGAACGGATAATCTGACCAACCCGCTTCCTTTTTATGTGCATTAAGATGGTGGTGTCAGTGTGAGTTTCTTGTAATCAACATATATCAGCTTTTTGCCTATGTAAATAATCTAGAATCTTTATTCTCTTAACTGGATGTCACAGACCTTTGACATTCAATTAAACAATTGTAACTGTAGGAGAACTATTCATAGTGTAGGAGGTGAAAGAAGAAGAAGAAATGGTGGATTAAATATATATATATATATATATACAATAGGAGTATTATAAGAGACCAAAGAAGTAGTCAAGGGACATAGAGGACAACACAAAAATAAAAGAAATATATATATAATATAATAGAGAACATACATCAACATTAAAGAGACACACACGTGCATCCAAGAAGAGAGAAGAGAGGATGGTGGTACACCTGTTTTAAATCATTATCATAATAACAACAGGAAAATAACTGTTGCAACATCCAAAAATACCTACTAATAACCACACAGTGATAAAACATGAAATAATGATAATATTTAGATAGTTTCAAGGTGGAGAGTCTGGAGAGTCATATGTATCCATAGAAAGAGTAGAATGATTATCCAAAAAGGCTTGGAGGTCTACCAGCCGATGAAAAGATTTGGATTTGGATATGTCGTCTTTCCAAACACGCATGGTGAAAGGGTCGAAGAGACCACATTTGAAAGCAGAATTTTTCAATTGCGGCCTCAAAGATGCTAAATCAAATTTTTGCGCCACTGTTTCCTTGGCAAAGTCCTGGTGAATGAAAATCTTTGGGCCATTGACTAGTAGAGAAGGAATTTCACGAGCTGCCTTCCTAATGAGAACAAGGTGATGATGGCGTGGAACCTTGAAGATGACTTGCCTGGGCTTAGTCTAGCCTGGCTTACGGTGAGATGGAATACGATGTGCTTGATCTATCTAAATTTTTTCAGAGAGCTTCAAATTCAGTAAATTAGGTAACAAATTTTCTAGATATCGGTTGCAATCACTCCTTTCAATATCTTCAGGCAAATTGAAAATGCGTAGGTTATATTGCCTACTTCTATTTTCTAGGTCAAGTAATCTATTACTAATGATGGGGATTTTCGTAAGCATTGGTAATAGCTTGTCAGTTTTGGTTATGACATCATGCAGTTTAATCTCATTATCAGCAACTTTCATTGAGAGGCTGGCCATATCTTTCCGTATATTTTTTTATTTCCATAGCAATACTGTCAGTATTTGACCTAACAGCCTTTAATTCCTCCAAAATGATAACAAAGGAGGGTTCCGATGAGTCTACATTTTTTACATTGTTGACAGGCGGGGAAAAATTGCCTGTTTACGCTTATTTGCTGCAGACTTGCTCTCAATTTTCAAGAAAATTAATAAACACAGGCAAAAACAGTCAAAATTTACAATAAAAATAGAAATAGATGAGTCAAACCAGTGCAGCAGCTAAAACCAGGTGAGGGAGGAAATGAAGGTCCAAGCCGCGCACTCTCCTAGTGTAAGACTCCGCCCCCCTGACAGGAACTGTGGAGTTAAGTTGAGGGAAGTCTCGGCGGAGGAAGCCGGAATCCAAAGTTCCCAAAATCACCAATTTCGTAGGAAAAACTGGCAAAAACGGTGCTGTAGGAGCAGGTGAGTGTCTTTATAACCAGGAAGAAAGCAATTATCAGCTTAAATTTCCTCGTCATGAGGACGGGTAAGCCGGAGCTACATTAGTGAGCAGCCATATTGGTTCGTACACTCGCGTGTCTCCGTCCCCCTTTTCTTTTAAAAAACATTTTTCGTGGCACTTGGCTGAAGCCAAGTCCCAAGATGACTACCAACACTTCTTGGTTGAAGTAATGTAGCCAATGAGATGTCAGCACGAGATCTGGAGGGTTTCTGGAGCCTCTGCAACCTGAGTTATACAAATTGTTTTTTCATTTAATGTCTCAAAAACTACTGAATGGATTTACACCAAATAATAAGAAAGCCCTCTTACTTGATCAAGGACTAGCTGTCTGCCAAGTTTGGTGTGATTCCATCAAGCGGTTCGGGCTGTAATCGTGTTCAAAATCCCTGAGGGAATTAACATGGGACCTTAGCGCGAATATCTCCAAAAGTTGGTAATAGGAGATAGCGATGTTAGCGACTGTTTCCAGTCGCTAACATCTTGGCACGCCCACTTTGCATGTCATTAGTGATAAATTTCACTGACATGCAAAGCGGGGCCCAAGATGGTCGCTATCTCCTACTAGCTGTCGCTAACTAGTGTTAGCGACAGCTAGGTAATAGGGAGATAATTTTATCTCCGCTTTCTTGGCTTTTAAAGCCAAAAAAAGCGGAGATAAACCCCCATGATAATATGCCCCTTAGATCCAAACTAGTCACTCCTCTCCAATATTGTGAAGTGCAGGCTGTGTGGTTACAAACTAGAATATTTTCCACACCTACTCTGATGTTTCCAGTCTCTACTCCACTCTAGGTGGACATTACTAAAGCCACTATTTCTAACCTATGGCTTAAGTACCTGCGGCGATGCTATGACCTGGAGTTTTACTACTATGGTCCCTTTGGAACTGGAGCGATTCGGCAAATACTTCAAGGCGGTGCAGGACCTGCTCCAAAAAACTCAACTAAGTGCAGCGATGACCGCCAATTAATACAATGCACAGTGCACCTGGTTTACCTCCAACAGATCCCAATCACCTGATCGTTTATGTAATGACTGCTGATTTTAAAATATGCATTCTATTCTTCTGACACCACCAGTTCGTGAAGGACATATGGCACACAAATACCTATTAGTCTCAATGCATTGTGCACTTTGATCTAACGGCGATTGATTTTAATTAACCAAACTGATAACAGTCCTCTATATTGTTACAGTTTTAACTAATCATACAATAAATATATTACTTACAGTGATTTACTTACAGTGATAGGCCTTATTTGAAATGTGTAAATGAATAATGCAGTGAGATAGTGGGCCCTGAAAAAAATACGTGGCTAAGTGAACACTTCCTCCTCTATTGCTGCCATTTGATTTCACTGCACCCAATCATGGCTACAAATCCATATCAGCAGTTACTAAGCCTGTTAGTAGTGCTTAATTTGTTAAAAGGTAAGTGCCAGGGCCCAAGATATTTCATAAGAGGCTATCACCACTTACTGTCGCTGTCAGGACTGCCACATGCCAGTACCGATGCAACTACTAACCATCACGCTCCTTCCTGCAAGTGCAACATTTTGTCCCAGATGCGCTGGTATCATACATTATTCATGTATTTTTATTATTAAACATGCAGTTAATATGTTCACTTCAAACTTAGACAAACAGTGCCACCATGTGCAAAACTGTCATAGGACCCTGTGTTGGGAATTTAGGGGCTGATTACGATGGAGGACAGACTTCTATCCATCTGCCATCGTCGCGGGGATTTGGACCACCCGCATACAAGGTGGCAGACCCACAGGTGGGATTACAATGCGCCTGCCACCATCGCGACCCCAAGTGCCATTTTTTCCATTGCGGCAGGTGCTGCTGGCTGCAGTACTCTCCACAATGTATAAACAACAAATTTTGCATTTCCCTGCATATGTGGCAGGCACCATGACGTGCCTGCCACATGGTGAAGGGAAATGTAAAGTGCAAAGCTGGAGTTCCCCTCCTTAACTGGGGCCTGCTAGGGCCCCCCAAATTCCATTCCGCCAGCCTTTCCATGGCAGGTGAACCGCTATAGAAACGCTGGCGGGGATGGACCATCCTAATCCCAAAGGCGATGCCTGGTAGGCACCGCCACTATTCTGGAGATGTGGAGCAGTCTGACAGGCAATCGTAATGATTGCTATTGTCGGACCCATGGCAGTCGGGCTTTCCGCCAACCAGCACACCGCACGCCATTAAAATCTGGTAGGCTGGAAAAGGCCCAGGGCCGGACTGGCTACCGGGCATTTTGAAATGCTGCTGAGCTGGGGGCTGACTTTGTTGATGGGGACCTGCGTGTGCTGAACTAAATTGTATTTGCTTTGTTTATTTCAAAGCACACACAGGTCTCCAACAACTAAATCAGCCCCCACCGCAGTGAAATAAGCCCCCAGCTCTGCAGCATTCCAAAACTCCTGGTAGTCAGTCCGGCCCTGAAAAGGCCTCACTATGGCGGTAAACCCACAACCGACAAACTGTCAGTGACATTTACCCTGCACCAGAAAACAAATGGGCTCCAATTAAGCGCTGCCTGTTGGAATCTACAAGTCACTCTAGCATCTATCCCTCCTATTGCCACTCCTATGCAAGCTTTTGGAGCTTTAAACCTCAATTGATGAAAAACGTGTTTTCAGAACTGCTTAACTGAAGTGAGAATTTTCAGCCAATTCGAAAGCAAAATTTCCTCCAAAGCCATCTTCAGGACATTTTCCTTAGTCAGTTTCTACATTGTCCCTACAGTACCAACTGCCAAAGCACTTCAATTTATTTCTGCTGTTTCTCACTTCATTTCAGTTATTAGTTCCGCTAAAATCAGAAACTTAGATAATTGGGTATGATGTAGCAGTACCTGAATTCAACAATATCTGACCTTTTATGTTGTGGGCTATTGTTGTTCTTTAATTTCGCAATTGAAAAATAAATAGTCAGAGGACAAAGGAGCGAGAGAGGGTGTGGTTTAACGGCTAGCGGGCCTACCTTGAAGCTAAGAAACTAGGTTCGAGTCTCAGCACGAGGCTCAACATCCTGTAGTTCTGGGTAAATCGTTATGCTTTCTGGGCCTCATTTATGAGGCTGTGCATCACTTTTACACCGCAGGTGCGTCGCTTTTTGTGACACACAGGCGGCGTAAAAAATGTTCCGCCCTATGTACAAATTGGTGCATCAAGGAAGATGCGTCACTACGTAAATCCCTGTGCTACATTATACTGCATCAGGTATTATGTATGCAGGGTGGGCGTTCCTCCTCACAAAGCCTCGTAAAAGTAGCACATTAAAATCAATGAGATTTCAGTGCGCCACTTCTAGGACACCATTGCATCAATAACTTACGCATGCCTCACAACAGGTGTAAGACTGATGCAGGCCCTTTCAGAATGGGGGTTGCCCCATGGGAAAGGACACTTTGCTGGAGTTGCGTCTGTTTTCAGACACACCCCAGCAATGCATCACATTTGCTCCTACAGATACGTCAGAAATACTGACGTATCTGTCATTCCTTGCGACATGATGCATCATACAGTAAATATGACACATCTATCATGTCGCAAGGAGGGCGTATTCAGAACTGTTTTCAAAAATATGCCCCTTTGTGCCTGAAAATTAATGTACCCTTCTGTAATGCCACTGGTGCTCATGAAAAGTGATCCGATACCGTCGAGTTGCACTATATAATACTGCAAAAAAACACACAAAATGATAATCGAACCAGCAAACTTTACTAGTGACTGCCTAGCCCTTGGACCATGTTTTAGTCATCTAGTAACATTGTTTTTAAACCAAGTCTTATGTATTTGACAACCTTTTTACTTTGTGCAGATGAAGCAGACATAACAGATATGTTTCCGCAGTGTAACGTGTTTATTCCACTGCATGTCATGAATTATAACTGTATTCAAAATGTAATCCACGTCTGGCTCTTACCCTGGGGACGATATGCCCATTTGTTGTTTGTATCATAATGTATTCCACAGGAGCAGCGGCTTTGCTATGGAAGCATTCTGTGGCATCCTATAATTTCTTTTTAGGGTTATCTTTAAGAGCCTCTCAGCTGCTCCGGCTTCGGTAAGAGGGAATGGGGCTGCAAGAGTCATCTGCAGAAGAGGCCTCAGGGAGGCATCCATCCTCGTGATTCCCTCTTTATACTGACTATATGTTAGCAGAAGAAAGCTGCGCGAAGCAGCCTTTTCAGTTTCCAAAGTACAGTTTTGTTTGAGCTTCATCCACCACTTAGAAAAACAATCGGTACTGTTGTCTTTGTGGGGCTTGGAATCTGCAGGAGAATGTTATTTGAAAGGCTGACATTCTTCGTTGAAAGGGCATGCTCCTTTAACCCTCCCCCAAGCGGCTGACACATCCGATCATACTATAGACATGCGAAATGACAAACTAAAAATGCATTAAACCATTGTGATGTAGACATCTTGTATTGTACTATATTGTTGCAATTTGTTTTAAATTTGTATTTATTTATTTGCTTTATATTTAGTTGCGTGTTTTGCATTATTTATCTCGTGAACATATTATTAATGTACTTGTGGATGTATATATTTGTTTACTTTCTTTAATTATTTAATCCATACTCCACACTATGCAACAGAATAGAAGCGCAAAACAAGTCAGTGGAGCCCTCACATGCTTCATAATGGGACTGTCCTACGGTGAATGCTCAATTATAGCATAGATTTTATTAAGGGGTCTTATTATGGCCTTGCTCCAAACTTAAAAGAAAGAGAGCTTCATATCTACTCTTACTTCGTGATGCATGTACGAATACTTCAGAGTTCTTATTTTCCCGTGGCCTGTCCAAAACCCGCCTCAGTACTACTAACTCCGAGCCCTTAAGGCCAGATCTGAAAGCTCAGTACAATCAAAGCAATAGCAAGTGCACCCTGCTCAACGTATTGTTTTTCTCAGGTTGAATAGGGAGTGAGCTATTTTATTTCTAGGTGTCTCATTGCTGTGGTTATGAAATATAATTGTCTGCTCCTGGCTCTTCAATGTTGAGTACATCACCCACGGCAGAACATTATCTGTTAGTCATAATGTCAGTCTGGATAGGCAAGCAGCACTATTCTCCTTTAAACACTAAGATGCCATATATTGCAGACGCCTGTAAAAAGGGCACACACCGTTGAACTCAACCCAGGTCTTAAATGGGGGCCAGTAGAATCCTCTCACCAAGGCCATGGCATTTTATTCTACCTACAAACATCACATTTGATAAGATGAAAAACACACATTTGGGGCTGTAGCATAGATCAGATTGGAACTAAAAAATGGTTTCAGGAAGTTTTGTGATGCTCCATTGTCCAAAAGTGTAGCACTCTCTGTGACTGCTGTACCTTAACAAATCGACCCACCATATACCCAAGAATTGACTTTGTTTCAAAATCTTGCTAGCGCCAGAGTGTGTATGATAATTCTGGGCCTGATTTTGACTTTGGTGAACAGTGTTACTACCGTCGCCAAGGAGGAGTACTTTATTCCCGCAATAGCGATGGTACTGCCAAATTTAGAGTTCTCCACTGACCTAGCGGACATCGCTTGACTTTTTAGAAACACTTTTACATTAAAAGTGTGCTGTGCAGCTCCGTCAACATGATCTCACCGCACTGCCCGCTTTCATATATATTTTTTTTTTTATAAATAAAAAATCACACAGCTGGGATTTTGAAAAAAAAAAAACTATAATTCCTTGCCATGGGAGTAGTTTTCTCCAATGGCACTGGGGTCATTGAAAGGTTTTTACTTTTACATACCACCACGTTTTTATGATGGTATGTATCAGTAGAAACTGGCAATGTGTCCACCAACTCTAAATCGGGCTAGCGGACAAATGGTCAAACCTCCGTTGGCCCTTATTCAGTCAGGCAAATGGAGGGGCATGTGGGCGATGGAGATGGCAACGTCGTCTTCCTCTGCATACTAGAGTTCAGTTCGTCTGTAACTCAGGCAGGCGAACCTACAGAGTGGCTGCGAGGGTACGCTGTTGCCTTTGTGATGAAGTGCCCTCTCCGCCAAGCTCTATAGGGGCTCTTAGTCTGCACCACATGAATTTAGCAGATGTCACAGACCTACAGGGTACAGCCGGATCTTTGAAACTTTACGTTTTAAGCCGATATCAGTCATCCAATTCACAGCAACCAGTTGGACTTTCTCTAATATTGTGCCAAGTTCCTTTCACCTCTCAGACCAAAATTGCTCCTGTTAAATTTTTTGGTCTCATGACAGACTAATGAATATATAATTTTTGTGACTCTTTCAGAAAACCCACACTTATCTGGTAACTGTTGAACACAATTTAATATATAACCGTTTTTTGGGAGGTATTAGAATACTGCCCTGGAAACGATCAATGTGCAAAGTGAAAATATAATCTGTTAATGGGGTTACGGAGTTCATGGCAGTGGGTTGTTGTGTAGTTTGATGAGACTCGAGTGTTTCAGACAGGTGATTTGGGATTTTCTGCTTGATGATTAACCTTAAGGACAGGAATGGCCAACTTTTTCAAATGAAGTGTAAAAAAAGGTGATGGATGGAATGCTTAAATTAATCTCAGCCACTTGTAATTACAGAGGCCACACCCCAATCCATCGTTATTTTGCACACCATGTCACCTCAATTTGGACCCATGAGCAGGGACCAGCTTGGTTCTATTGGCACAGAGTGCTTGGGACCCACATCTAGGCATCACCATCTCACTTATGGTGACAGACTAAAGTATTAAAAAAACAACAGAAGAGTGTGCCTCTTTATTAAACATATGAGTAGAGCACAAGTGAAGAATCCAAATAGGTTCTTAATAAAGCCCTCACTCACCTACCTGGTTGGTGACATGCTTCATCATCGGGCCCCACCAGGAGAGGCTGAGTGACACCCTGGTGTGCTTCGACGCCAGAATTACTGCGGAGCTGGTGGTTTTTGTGTGTTCAGTGGAAGTGAAAGTGAAAGTGAGTTAAAAATGTCTAGAATGTGTCACAAAACACATTTTTATTAATGGCCAATCAGACATGTCTAAAAAACAGAGTGTGGGATATAATAGCTAAATAAATTGTTCAGCAATATCCTCTAGTGTTTGGTCAACATGTTTCTGTCTTTGTGTAATCATTAATGAGGCATTCATCAGGACCGGAAAGAGGTGAACCTTGGCGGTGTGGGCGCGCTAAGGCCCACCCTGATCATAGGTTGTGAATGTGAAAAGTATTAAAACATAAATCGTTTTAATCGGCCTCGCGTTGAATGGAGCCAAGTTCACTAGGATCTCATATTGAGAGAAACCGAGTTTATTATGGGGTGTGATCATTAATTACACCATGGATCTCGGGAGGGGATCGGTAGCACAGTGGCACACCGCCTTTGCTTCTAGGCACCCTCTCGGTACCTGCGCAAACCCTCCTCTAACTGGACCACGTTGGTGGACTAAAGTATACAACAGAGTGATGATGGAATGCTTGAATTAATCCACGCAACTGTTAATTACTCTGGCCGCATCCCAATCCATTGTTATTTTGCACACCATGTCACCTTAGTTTGGATCCAGCTATATGCAAATCAGTGTTAAACATACCCCATTTGGTACAGTCCAGCCAAAACTGCTAAGCTGGGTCATCCCTGAACCAGAACACAAGCAACCCAGGACCAGTTTTGTCCTATTTATGGGCTCATCAGCTTGGTTCCAGTGACACAGTGTGAACGGTAACTATGTTGAAACCGGTCCAGGGTTGCTTGTGTTCTGGTTCTGGGAGGAACTCGCTTGGCAGTTTGGGCTGGACCATTTATTTTGTATCAGGTACAAGATTATTTGTACCCAAAGTGAGGTGGCATGGTGTGTATACTAATGATGAATTGGGATGTGGCCTAAGTGATTACCAGTGGCTGAGATTAATTCAAGCATTCTATCCATCACTGTTTTGTATACTTATCACCACTTCTGCAACTAGTACTCTGCATGTGTGCATTTCACCACAGTAATGATTTACTCAGTTCATTTCTGGGTCACAGTGAGCAGAAACTGGTGCCCACAACAACGTGTTTTTGAGGGTACACAGGGTCAGCTCCAGATGGGTTCCTGTGTCTGCACTGTTGCATAACTACACAATATTAGAACATTGGAATGTAGAGCGCTCCATTGAAGACAATTTAGTGCTCTGGGCTTCTAATGGCCAGTAAAAGCCAGGAGCCACACATTCCTTTTTTAAAATGTTTTATTGAGAGTTCATAAACATACAATGTAATACATAAGAACCTTTTCATTATAAATACATAAATACATAAATACCAGCATTGATAAAAATTCTCGAGCATTCTGAAAAAATGATGAGCACGAACCAGCCTTCACCAAAAACACCTAGGAATTGTAGACATACATTATAGCTACGATGGAATAACAGTCATTAAACCCTTGCTGCCCTCCAGGCAGCAACTGGTGCCCAAAGTCGTAGACCCATTTCCCTTGTTTTAATGCCCTTTAGCTCATACAATGCTTCCTCAATATTATGTATTCCCAACATCCTACAGATCCACATTTGAAAGGTTGGTGCTTCAATATCCTTCCATGCTGCACTGATTAAGATCCTCAATACTGCTACAGCTATAAAAACTAGAGCTTCAACCTCAATGCTCAAATTCAATTTAGCATCGCACCCAATTATCAACAATGTTGGGGATAGATCGATTCTGACATCTAGCAGCCCCTCTAAAAACACCTCGACCTCAGCTTTGATAGTCTCCAATTTCTCACATCCAAAAAACATGTGTGTAATATCAGCTGGGCCTTTTCCACACCTCGGGCAGTTACTATCCGCCTTCTTCCCCCAGGCAAATAATTTTGCCGGCGTGTAATACAAGTTAAATAAGGTTTTAAAATGTTGAGCCCTTAAGTTGGATGATCGCAGAAACCTTTTATCCATTACAAGGGCCCTATCAAGATCTACTTCCGGGTCCCCCAGCTTTGTGGACCAGGCTGATTCCGTCTTACCCATATCATCCGATGACCCTTCTATAAATATTTTATATATTTCCCTAATTCTGTGGCCTCCCACCTTCAGATACTCCAGCAATTCACAGCTCTTTGCCAAGACAATACGAGGCCTTATTGATTTGATTCCATTAACCAGCTGTAGATACTTGAGCTCTTGACAGCCCTGTAACGAATAACGCAGCTTGAGATCTTTCAAGGGTCTACATTCGTCCTTTTCCATTATTTGCCCCAGCGTAACAATACCCTGTCTCTCCCAGTGCCGCCAAGGTCCATCCCTGCTCAGATTTGGGAAGAGTGTCAAATTCCAAAGTGGTGTAAGATGATGGTACCTGGGGATACCTAAGATTTTCTGAACAGTTGACCAAACCCGCCATACATCTTCCAATAGTTTATAGCCAAATTTCTTATAGTAGCTCTTCTGAGTTCTCCTCAATAGCACCCCTATTGCTTCACTTCCCAGTGCTAACTGGAAAATCGAGGGTATATCCTCCTGTCTAAAAGTGGGCCCCCCCGGATGGAATAGGATTGCCATATCGATAAGGAGACACGCCCAGTGATAGCTCCTAAGATCTGGCAGCCCCAACCCACCTCTTTCCTGTGGCAGTGACATATATCTGTTTGATCTCCTTATCTTACCATAATGCCACAGGAAATTCATAAATATGGCTTCAATTTCCTTAATGACCTTCTCTTCAATGTTGAAGGGGATTGCCCTAAGTTTATATAGGACCTTAGGAAACATGGTCATTTTAATAACGTTAGCCCTTCCTATTATTGATAAATGAAGTGAGTCCATCCTTTTTAAATCTCTTTCCATTGAGCTCATAAGCGGTGAAAAGTTGTCCTTAATTATATTCCTGGGTTCTGCGTCTATTGTTATACCCAAGTACACTACTGAATCCACATACCTGGGATCCTGCTTGACTACATTTTTAGAGCACAATACTTGTGTTTTCCCCACATTTAGACGATAGCCCGACAAACCACCAAACTGCCCCATAATATTGACTAGTTCTCTCATAGCGGACTCGGGGTCATTAGTAGTAACTGCTAGGTCATCTGCGTATGCGAGAAGTTTGGTCTGGAACCCATTCGTAACTACAGGCTTAATGGCGACACTATTCATTATTTGGGTAATTAGAGGGTCAATGTATAACGCAAAAAGGATTGGTGAGCACGGGCACCCCTGTCTCGTACCCCTTGTTATGTCTATCTTCCCAGATCTTTCCCCCATCAGCTGAATTCTTGCCGTTGGAATGGAATACATCGCCTGAATTGCCTGTCGAAATCTTGGCCCAAATCCCCTTTCCTCCAAAACCTTCCATAGAAAACTCCATCTCACGCGGTCAAAGGCCTTCTCCGCGTCGAGGAGGATCATTGCGACCCTCCCCCCACTGGCAGCCCCGATATCGAATAGAGTAATGGCTCTTCTAATATGATCCGTAGTACCCCTCCCTGGGATAAACCCATGCTGCCAGGGGGAAACCAAGGTCGCAATGAACCTCCCCATGCGAGTAGCCATAATCTTTGCATAGAGTTTATTGTCGCTGTTTATCAGAGATATTGGTCTATAAGAACCGGGATTAATCTTTGGTTTCCCTTTTTTATGAAAAATCACTATATTGGTTTCCGTCCATGACTCAGGTATAACTCCGGTATTCATAACACCCTTAAACAAATCCAAAAGTATCGGAGTTGTTTCCTCACTTAAACTCTTATAGATCTCAAGCGGCAGGGCATCGGGACCCGCAGCCTTCCCACTTGCCAGATCTTGCATGGCCTCCAATACTTCAGCCATAGTAATATCTTGCTCCAAAGTATCTATGTAGGCCTGTTGTAACTTAGTGCCCATATCTAGCCACCTTGTATCTGGGACCCCTGCTTCCGCCTCCTCCTGATGCAATGCTTGATAATATTCCCTAAAGGCATCTAGAATTTCAGTCGGCTTGTCATGCGTTTGACCCTCATATTCTATTTGTGTGACTATATTCTTAGAAGCCACCTGCCTAATTCGTAGTGCCAGCGCTCTTCCTGCTTGTTCCCCCGTTTCATATAATCTGGTCCTCTGCGCCTGGTATTCTGCTGCCGCTTTTTTAGCCAGTTGTTTCTAAATCTCTGCTTTTATAGAGTTTACCCTTTCTAGGCTCCCAGTTGATTGTTCCCCTAGAGTTATATCCCTTTTGTGTTGTTCCTCAGCTTCAATCAGCTTGCCCATCAGAAGTTCTCTTTCTTGGTTAACCCTTTTCCAAATCCGAGTAGTATAGCTGATGGTCTCCCCCCTTAATCCTGCCTTGAAACTATCCCAAACTATACCCCTGGATGCACTATACCTATTTGCATCAAAAAATGCCTGGGACCAGCTCTTCATATATCTAATATACTCCCCATCTGCTAATAATTTCCTATCGAAGGTCCAGCGCCTAGGGGTTTTTTGTGGTTTATTAATATCCATAGTTAAAACTAGCGGGTTATGGTCCGACAACATTTTTGGGAGTTTGATGATTTTGACCCTATTTAATTGCATGGCCGAGATCATAAAATAATCAAGTTTTGTATATTTATTAAAAGGGTGCGAGAAGTACGTGAACCCTGGGTCACCTGCCTCTAGGTTCCCCCATACATCAGTTAACCCATGTGACTGCATCATTGAAGTTACCGCTCTATAGATCCACGGCTTCCTGCCTGTATAGGGGTTACCATCCAAAAAGTTAGCTGAGATGTTGAAATCCCCACATAATACTAAGGGAGCTGGCCAATCCGTCAATTCCTTCTCTATACAATTAAAGACCTCCGGGTCATCTATATTGGACCCATATAACGAACATAGGGTAAATCCCAGATTCATTTCACAGATAGCCCACCTGCCCATGGCATCTGCCTTACACCGTTTGGCCCCACCTAGCCCAGCCTTACTAATAATAGCCACCCCCCTTATCATAGAGGTCTGGGAAGAACAAGACAGGGTTTCATATCCTTTTAAATTTAACCAATGTTTTTTCTTCCAGGGTAAGTGGGTCTCCTGTATGCATATAATATCTAGACCTAATACACGAAGATATTGCTCGAACCTGCCCCTCTTCTTCCAATCTTTTAAACCTCCTATATTAAGAGATCCAATCCTGATCTTAGGCATACCTTTATATCAAACATTGCCATCTCATCAACCGATCTAGGTAAATACTAGGTGCATAATAGAAATACGATTTTTGTTTCAGAATTACAATTACATTTATGGATACATTGACAATACAAACTCTCTTCATTTTTACGGTTTCACCCCCCTCCACCCCCTCACCCACCTCCCTCCATCCTCCCCCCCCTTTGTCCTTGTCCTCTCCCCCCTTAGACCCCACCCCACACACCCTCCCTGGTGAGGCGCGCAGACAAAGTCTGTGCATGTGATAGATGCAGCATAGCAGTGGACTCCATTATACCTACTTAATAGCATAAACCTCAAAAACCAAATCCATACATATCTATTAAACAAGATCAGTACATAGCTAATAGCTAGTGACCACAAAACTAGCCCAAATGTATATGACCCATTGTGCAGTATCATACTACTTTCCTAACCTCTAACCTCTAAACCTACTTCTCAAAAAAAAAAAGGAAGAAGACGCTTATTCCCAAAAAGAAAAAATATATATGCATGATTAGGTAATTAGGTTATTACTATTACTATTACTAAATAGAGTCAAGGAACTCTTGAGCTTTAATTTCCGAAGAAAAATACATTGTTTTGCCCAGATAAATTACTTTAAGTTGAGCCGGATTTATGAGATAAATCTGGATTTTTTTATCCTGGAAGGGCTTGATTAGTTGTCGTAGCCTCCACCGTCGTTCCACCGTAGTATGGCAAAAGTCCGGTCTAACGAAGAAGGTGACCCCCTCGCCTGTTCTCCTTGCATCCGGTCTTGCTTTCTCTGCCACGGATTGTCTCAAGATGAAGTTCCCAAAGAATATCAGAATTGCCCTGGGTTTATCTCCTTCTTTCATATTCCGGCGGATCTTAAACGGTGTCCGATGTGCCCTCTGAATTTCTAGGGCCCAATTCCAGCTGGACAGCTCAGGAAAGGCTTGCTCAAATAGTTTAACTATGAAGGCTTTAACGTCACCCCCTTCCCGACCTTCGGGAACACCAAGGATTCTTAGGTTGTTCCTCCTAAGCCTATTCTCCAAATCTTCCAGCTTCCACTGGACATCCTGTGCTTGAGCCCCGAATGCTTCTACCTTAATAGTAGCAACAGCGACCTCATTTTCCGTAGCAACAACCCTTTCCTCAAGGTTCGACACCCTGTCCCCCACGTTCACAGTGGCCTTGGATAGCTTCCTGACAACACTTTTCATTTTCCTCATGGCCGCTTGTGCTTTCAAGCTGTCCTGCCTGGTTTCTTCCCGATGTGCAATTATTTCATGGTGGATTGCTTCCAGCATTGCACGCTGGCTGGCTTCTTGACTATCCTCATAGTTGTGTTCTTGAATTGAATTGCCTTGCAGCAGTGTCGTTGGCGAGTGGTCCCAGGCCAGCTTTGTCTGCTTTTTAGATGGGGCCGTAGTTTTGACCGCCGTGGCAATCAAGTCCCCCTCTGGGTTGCTCTCCGTCTCTAGATTACTGCCATCTATGTCCGAGCTTTGCCCCTCTTCATCCTCGGACCAGTCCGCCTCCTCCGTCACCGAGACAAAGCACTCGCTTGGAGTCTTCTCCTCCTCCTTTTCTACCTCGAAAGCCATATTTGTCTGGAGGATGGCACCAGGTTGTGTGATTCCTAGCTGTACGCTATCATGATTGTTTGTACCGCTCGTGACCTTCTTTAGGGCGGGGCACATTCCAATGTTTGTGGTTCACAGGTGTTGCGGTGAACAAAGGCCTCAATGAATCCGAGGGGACTTAAATTCCCTGGGGCCCACGCTATCAACCCTGGTCTTAAGGGCATTAGTGACTTAACAAACCAGGTAGTTGATATCTTTTCACTAGAAGATACCAGGGTAGCAATGCAGTGCTTGAAACCTGGGAAAGCTCCTGTAATTGATTGCCTGTGGGCAGTCTGTATTGTTCATAGGTGGACGTTTGGGTCCCCTACATTGACATCTTGTCAAATGTTATAACACCAGAGCTTCCCAACCTGATACTTTGAGTGGTTCTGTGATCATACCCATTTATAAAAATAGGTGTTAGATCAGATCCCAGTAATTACAGGCCAATTATCCTCATTCATATATACTACAAAAGGTGTTTTGTCGTCAGGTTCTCGACAAACTCCAGGAATGGATCACAGATAATGATATTCTCCCCACCTTCCAGGCCAGGTTTAGATCTAGGGTGGGAACAGTGGATCAGGTTTTTAGATTTTTCGTGATCCTCTGGAAGGACATCAGTATCCTGAAGGATCGTTTATACATAGCCTTCATTGACCTGAGAGCTGCTTTTTTTCTATTCCCAAGATCCAATCTTTGAGACTGCTTCAGGTCTATGAGGGCTCCACAAAACTTGTTGGAGTTCCTAATGAGGCTGCATAAAGATAGTTTATTTCAAGTTCGGTGGAAGCCAGACGGGTAGCTTATGGAGAGGATAAAAGTCAAATGCTGGGTGCGGCAGGGATGCGTCCTTGCACCCACCTTCTTTTCATTGTTTAATAACAACGCATTTGACTTTATCCTGGAGTGTACCCATGATGCCCCCAAACTCTGTGGCACCCCCATACCTGGCTTACTCTTTGCAGATGACATGTTGCTCATCTCTAGGACCCCAGCTGGAATTCAGAAATTGTTAAATAAATTCCAAGAACTCAGCATACCTAAGAGGGCTTGAGTTTAATTAAAACACATCTTATGACTATTAGGCTAGATATATATCATTTAGGGGAACCTGAATCTTGGTGGCCTAGCACTTGAGGAAGCAAACTTCTTTGACTATTTGGCCATAAGAATCAGTAGCTCCCTCCCATAGCATCCCCGTATAGAGAAAAGTAAGGCACGTATTGAACACAACACAGCCACAATTGGGAGAATGCAGAGGGCTTCCAAACAGAGGGCAGTTTCTCCTGCAGCAGAAATTGGGGAATGACTTCTCTTGATCAGTTATCAGTTAGAGAAAACCACTTTATAAGATCATTATGTTCCTTGCCGCGACCTACACCACTAGTCCCAGCATATTACTATCTAGCTCCTAACAGAATCAGTGACCTAGTAACTTTAAGACCATTGGTTTACTGAGTTAAAATCTGGTCCACTCCCGAACTATGCTCGTACCTTGAAGGCCGTCATGATCTCAGCCAGCTGGACAGGAATGTGGCCATCCCTTGGTTGGCGCGTGTCAAATTATGGCTCTTTAAACTAAGGTTGGGTGAATTGTGGACTAAAGCCTTAACCATTAACTCTGCTTCAAAGGCTCTTTTAAAGAAATCCTTCTTGGGGTACATGAGCTTTAACCTTCACTGGATAGCCAGCAACAACAGTGTTACTGGCAAGTTATCCATAGACCCAATTCCATAGTTTAAATATTAGAAGGGTGAGATCATGCCATCATGGGCCAAAACCCTTTTAATTAAATGTATGTATTATATTTTAGCACTTAATAAGTACGCTTGTAAATGGAGCAAGGAGAGCACTGCTTTCAGGAACAAGCAGCCTCTTTGTCCTGATTGCATAGAAAGTATCGAGCATGTTCTATTTTCTGTCCATTGAGCAAAATAGTTAAAACAGTAATGCCAGAATTTGGAGTTTCAGTGTTATTTACCAGCCTTTCGCATCATGAAAACAGCCACTAGCCCTTATTCGTTTTTATTTCTGAGCAGGTGCCTATTAGCTGTAGGTCTGACCCAAAAAAGGCTTGGTCTACCATTTTAGTACAAATGTATGCCATATTTTAGGCCCAAGGCAACTGCTGAATTGATGATTGTGTTTATGTATACATTCTCATGATCATTCTCTTGTGCATTCTCATGATCATTCTCTTGTAAATATGTAACAACATTTGGTGCTATTTAGCTATGAGCAATTGCAGGTGTTGTCGTAAAACTGGTCAGGGTTTTTCAATATTACTATTATTCATTAGCAGGCTTGTTATATACGTTGTGTGAAGTTCTGTTTTTATTGGTGATGTGATCTACTTCTATTTTATTGCATATTTAAATCAATTCCATTGAAAAGTTTTGGTCTTGTATGAGTTTACCCTACTGTGGAAAGGTTATATAAAGTTAGTCATGTGGACTATGTGTTTTATTTTAAGCTCACTGTATTTTTAATCACTTTTTTTTTAAATCCGTGTTTTGCTTAATGGTATGTGACTAAATAAAGCATTATACTACTACTAAAATCCCTAATCAACTTTTCTATCTATTGTGCTGATTTGATTTTTTTCTATCTTTTTCCATTGGCACTACTCTAAGGGTCATATTATCAAGAACAGCAATATCATTATCACCGCTTTAGCGGCAGGAAACTGACGCTAAAGCGGCGATTAGGGGCTTGAAAATACGTCCTTGTGAATTCCCGTAGAAGCCCAGGTTCTGGTGTTATCATTTCTTCCAAGCCTAACAAACTCAGTGTGGAGCTTGTTTGTGTTAAAAGAGCAGGTAACTTACCAACCACTTACCAATTTTCTGTTCAAGAAGAAGATGGGAACAGGGAGTTGTCAACCAGTGGGCTGCATGATAGCTATGCAAGAGAAATTTGAAACTCTAGTGCTTCTGGAGGCTCACTACTCCATCATTCCCATTTTGTTTATGTGGCTTCTATTAGTGGCACCATTAGAAAGCAGTTCTCTCATATGAAACCTATATGCAACAGCAATCTTTTTACATTATTTTTAATTTATTCTTGTAAGATGGTGAACTGACATTTCAGAATTGCAAACTAAAAAATTAAAGAATGGTTGTTTTGGCGCTCGGTAGAAAAGCGAGATGCCCAGTAGCAATGTGCAGTTTCTGACCACTCGGATTAGAAACAGGAATTTGAAAAAAGCATAAGCGGGTAGCAAGGATGTAAGCAGTCCAAAATCAATGTAGAGCTACTGGGAAGGTGTATAAACAGAATTTAACCAGCATTGACAAAACCAACAGGTCTCACCTACAAGCAAGCAATTGGCTTTGTCAATGTATTTTAGACATGCTGTACAGCATAATTGAAAGCAAAACAGAGGTAAAGGTGAGCTGATGGGCAAAACGGACATTGGAGGGTGGTAGTGGTGGGCTGCGGCAATCTGATGGACAAGAAAGGCTGGAAGGGTATGTGTGGGCAAGCAACAACACTGCCAGCAACAGATGGTGGGGGTGTTGGGGGAGTTTAGCAACAACATACACAGCAACAGAAGGAGGGAATGAGGGAGGGAGGCTTGGGACAAGCAACAACATGGACAACTGAAGGAGGGTGGATGTGAGCAAGTGTCTCAGATGAGTGAGGGTGGGTGAAGGCAGGCAACACAGATGAAGGAGGGCAGGCTGGGGCAACCAGCACAGACAGTGGACGGAGAGTGGGGCAAGCAACAGCGACGAAGGGTTGTGAGTGGCGGCAAGAAATATGGCTATGGGAGGGTGGCAAAAAACACAGATGAGGGAGGGAGGAGGGAGATATTATGACAAGCCATGCTGATTTGGGAGGAAGGGAGGATAGAACACGGAGGGGGGGGACCAGCTGAAAAAGACACACTCTGGTACAGTGCTTAAACACCAAGAAAACATTTGTGGCTTAAGAAATGAGCAGTGGATGGACACAAGTAACGCATCTGTGCTCCAGGGGAGGGTGAAACACACAAAGCTGTGGCTACAGCAGCGGACCAATAAGCAAGCAAATAAATGAGAGTGACAATAAAGCCAACCAAATAAACCTTTAAGACCACTGTTAGAAAACAAAAAGACTCAAAGAGACACCGCTTGTCTAGACAAGACCTAAACATGAGTACATGTGCCCAGCACTTTTATCTACTGGTACAAGTTATGCACTGGGCTTCTCCTGCTTCTAGTGCTGGTGGCTGTATGGGCAAGCAACAGAGGAAGCAATTGGGTGTTCATGCATATATACCTTTTTCTGACAATGTCACAATGTGGCATATTTTTAGACATACATGTGAATGCTCATCAATTTCCACTTTCTCGTGTATGTGTACCACAGTGTCTGCAAACATTGATTAAAGCTCCTTTGATAATCTTTGCTTGATCCAGAGGTTGAAGAAACATTGATAGAAAAACTCAACTATTTAATGACAATACAGGGCTGACTGTAGAAATGTGCGTAGAGGGACTACTGCTGACTTCTATAAAGACTATGAGACAATACTGTTCCTCATATGGTCAGATTTTGGGCCGCAGTTAAGACAATCTTTGCATAAAAATGGCAAACATTATTTTTTCTCTCCATAAACGTAAAAGGCTGCCATTACCTATGACTATGGCACAACAGACTTCTTTCTGTAAAATTCAGAGTATTCCTTACAAGCAGATATGTATGTTTTCTCTGAACCTATTTCGATATAAAATTCACCAGTTTTATAGATATCATCAGTAAATAAAGATAGTGCGTGCCTTTCCAGTAAAATTAAGCCAGTCTGCATGCTTTTTGGAAAAATAGTAATAGTATAGAAATGCGTCCTGTTGAGGAAGGAGATTTCAGCACGCCAATTAATTAAATATTTTATGTCGTGAGCCAGCCTCTGACCTGCTATGTAGGTGACAACTTTTAATTCAGGTGAATGCATGTGATTCTTGGCAGGAGACCTATTCTCAACAGAGCTGAAAGAAATGTAATATTTGTGGTTTATGTGTCCTGAAAGTAAAAAACCTACAAAGTCATTTTTTACTGTTGCACATCTGGCTCTCCCATATGTCAAAAGTCAAAAAGTTTTATTTGCATAATTAGTTAAAATTGTTACAAAATTCGCATAATAAAATAACAGTGCAAAATTTAAAAATGCTGAAATTAGTGTCTCTCAGTCTCTCTTTTTGTTGGGGACTGGGCATATAAAAATCCAGGGATTAGGGTCAGCCTGTTGTCCCGTCAGCTGGCTTGGCCTCCTGTTCTGTTAGTTCTAGGCATTTTCTTGCTTCTGCCATGAATTTAGCTCCACGGCATGCCAGGATTGTGGAGGAACCTCCAAGCCAGCTTGGGACTGCCTGTCTGCAGGAACGGATATTTAGCGCGTTGAATATGGGTTTCAATAGGAGTAGTCTCTGACTAATCAGGGCCGGACATATACAGAAAAGGTGGACAAGGGTTTCAGATTTATAACCGCAGAGGCGACATTGTTTCGTATGGTGAGACAGTTTCCAAACCGGTAGTAAATCCTTTGAGACATGCATCCCCATCTGGTAGGCTGTAAAGGTCTTTTTTAGCTGACCACTGAAGTGGGATACCAAATATGCTTGTGGTTGTTGGGTTGTGAAGGAGTTCATGATGGTCCAGGCATGCCGACGTTTTGCCAATAACTCTTTGTCCTCCAAGAAGGATTTCCTTTTTGCTGACAAATTGGCTAATTTACTTAGCCTTGCTTTGTCTGTCTCAGATTTCCAGACTGCTTCCAGCTCCAACTTTTCCACACTGAGTTTCAGATACTTTCCCAGGTGTTCGGGGTTTCGGTTTCCCCCCGTTTTTTAATTTCCTCCCAGCTTAGCCAGTCCAGTGTCTCTGGGTCTGCAGATCTAAGTTTGTAACAAAATTTCACGAAGCCGCTCATGCTCCGGAACTTCTGATTTTGCAGACCAAATTCGAGCCTGACTTGTGAGGCAGAGGCGGATTTTGGCAAATTGAAAACCGATTTGTAAATTTTGATCTGTAAATCGTTTAAAAGATCGACCTCCTTGCCACACCACGTGACTAAACCGTAGGATAGGGTGGGCATAATCTGCGCTGCCATTACTTTTAACAAATGATTATAGTTGGGACAGTCCATTTTTTCCTTAAGAGAACGGTTCGCAAAGATTAAAGATTGTACTTTCGCTTTTAGTGCTATTTTGTGATCCTTGTCGTTTGCTCCCTTAGTGATTGTAATTCCCAAGTACTTATAGTACTCTTGTTCTTTGACTGTTGTTCCTTGGGCCATCCATTTATACTTTAACTTTTGTGGGTCTACTAGACGGACCACTTTGGTTTTTTCTTTGTTAAGTTCTAGGCTTTCCCGTTCTAAATACAAGGTTCATTTGTTAATAGCTCTTTGTAGGCCGATTGGAGTTTTGCTCAACAATACGATATCGTCGGCGTATTGAAGGTAGTGTATTGGATTGTTGGCCAAAGACGGAGGGTGGCTATCTGTTGAAGCGATCACGCTTGAGAGATCGGAGAGAAAAAGGTTGAAAAGGGTGGTGGCTAATACACAGCCTTGTTTTAGGCCTTGGGGTGTTTGTATGCTCCTGGTTGTACTGCCTCCATTTCCCAGTTTCACTCTTACCCAAGTGTGGTGATGTAGGGCTTTGATAGCTCTTAAGAGTTGATATGGCAACCCTAGCTCTCTAATTTTCTCCACAAACGCTCTCTGTTTACCCGGTCGAAGGCAGACTTGATGTCTATAAAACAGGCGTACAAGCGGGTGCCCTTAGCTTTTGCTTGATCCGTTAGGATAGACAGGCAAGTTAGGTTAGTTGTTGTTCCTATTCCTTGCCTGAATCCTGTTTGAAATTTTGGGATGATTTTTGTTTCTAATATCCAAGCTTGTAGTTCGAGTAGGATACAGGAGGCGTAAAGTTTAGCCTCTACGTCTATTAAGGATATTAGTCTAAAATTCGAGGGATTGCGATGGTCTCCATGCTTAAAAATGGGATGGATGATGCTGCCTTTCCAGGAGGCGGGTAACTCTGCTTGTTTGTATATTTGGTTGAACAGAGGCGTTAGGGTCTCTGCCCACAAGTCCGGGTCGTGCTTAAAGATCGCGTTTGGCAGCCCATTTGGGCCTGCTGCACCCTCTGACTTTAATCTTGAAATTATCATCCTCAGTTCGTTTTTGGTGGTTAGGTCAACTAGCTCTGTTGACCTCTTCTGAGGTTCTTCCCGCTCTGGTTCCCTGTATTCCTTGTTATTCAGTCCCTTTGATTCCTCCTTGTTATCCTTAGCTGCCCCTAAGTCTTTAAAGTGGCCTGAGTCTGTGTTGCTATATATGGTTTGCACATGTCTGATCCCGGTTTCTGCTCCAACACCTGCTTCTTGTTGCAGTTTTGCCCCTTGGTTAAGGTAATTTATTATGCCCCAGAAGTCCCGGCTATTAGGATGTTTTCCCGCGATTAACAGTTTGTTCCAGATAATTTCTTTATATCGGTACTTTGCGGCCCTTAGAGCCTTCCTGTAGGTACTCCTAGCTTCCCTCAGATTTGATTTGTTTGCCACGGACCCCAGCGTTTTTTGGCTTGCGAGGGCTTGGACTTCTTTAGCAACCTTTCTCTTTTTGGCTCTTAGCTCCATGTTGAACCAAGGCTCCTTCTTGGTGTTAATATTATTGTGGTTCCCTGACCTTGCTGGGAAGTTTTGCTGCAGGACCTGAATCATTCGCTCCCACTTTGGTAGAAGGTCCTCCTCCTTTTGGGTTCCCAAGTTGGCCATATGGGCTTTAACTGAGTCCGTGATTTTGCCCAACCCATCTCCACGCCATTTTAATTTCCTCAGGTTAAACTTTGTTGCGTGATGCAAAAGGGAGGCCGTTGTTGGCACCATGCTTGGTGCAATGTTCAAACTTATTATTTGGGGGAAGTGGTCACTTTCAGCTCGAAGTTCTATACCAAAAGAGTCGACGCTGGAAATTAACTCGTCACTTACTATTGAATAGTCTATTGTTGAATGGGCCTCTGCCGCTCAAATATGTGGTGGCTGCCGGTATGTCCCCCTTTGTGTTGCCATTCAGGATGGACAGTCCATATTCGTTTAGTCTGGATACTAGTTTTTTTCCGCTACTATTTCCAGTCATCTTCACCTTCGCCTTGTTTTGATCAATTAGGGCGTTGTTAAAGTCTCCCAAAATTACCTGTGGGTATTGCGAATAGCTCCTTTGCATGGCCTTAATGAGTGACAGCACGGATGTATGTTTTTCTTTTTGTGCCTTTCTGTCAGGGTGGATGTAGACGTTGAATATTAACATTTTCCATGGCTCAGTCCCCGATCATGGGGCTTCGGTGATTTTGATCACTTGGGCCCACTTCAGGCCTACGTCTATCTCCTCTGAAACCCAGTTATATTTATGGGTTACATACGTTGATAATCCACCGCGGGGATGCCCATGAGTCGACAGGCTTTCTGCGTATATTTGATGTTCTTTGAAACCTGAAATAGGAGTCGATTGCAGTTTCCATGATTCCTGGATCAAGATTATATCTTGTCGTAGGAAAAAGCCTTGAGTTTCGTGGTCCTGGGCCATTTCTCGAAAGCCATGCACGTTCCACGAGCAAATTGAAACTTTTAATTTCTTTGCTGGGTTCTGGGGGAGCATATCATTCTGCCGGGTTACGTAGGGGTTTGGGTCTGGGTTAGGTGGCTTTGTTGCACAGGACGTTGGGTATCCACGACCAATCTGTTCTATCTGAGTAACGGAGATCTGTTGTTCGTGGTTTATGACTTTCGTGTACCCGCTCCGGCGTAGAGGCCCGGGCGCCTCGTAGACAAGTGGTATGTTGACCTCTACTCCCTTGCCCCTTGTTTTGGTCACCTGTGTTGAGTTGTAAGGGATGGGGGTACCTAGGACGCCTGTGTCGCATTAAGGATATTCCCCATGAATCAAACTGGGGTCTTGCCAGATATATCCTTTCTACCAGGTCCTTTGAGGCGCAAGTTGTAACTGTTTCTTCAATGGCCGCGTTATTTGCATTTTGTTGAAATTCGACGGAGTGGAGGTCCTGAGTAGTGATTTCTTTTAGAGCCGACGTTTCTTTGAACAATTTTAACAAATTGCCTCGATTCAGAATGTCCTGCGTCCCCCTTGTTGGATATTCCAGGATAAAAGTTAATTTTAGGTCGAACGGCTCTGGATGATTGCTTGGCCCCTTTTGCGTTGAAC
The DNA here is from genome assembly GCF_964261635.1 of Lissotriton helveticus. Classification (NCBI taxonomy): domain Eukaryota; kingdom Metazoa; phylum Chordata; class Amphibia; order Caudata; family Salamandridae; genus Lissotriton; species Lissotriton helveticus. The sequence goes on along the minus strand of NC_136059.1, from coordinate 1,581,896,297 downwards.
CTACTCTACAAGTTGGCGGGTTGTGAGGTTGAGAACTGTCGCAAGCGGGATGGATCGATTGTTGTGCTTGCTCTTTCTGTACTGCCTCAGTTGTATTTGCTTTTTTTTGGGTTGGGACGATGTTAATTAACTTCGTTTGGGCCGTGCTTTGCTCCCTTCGTAATAGCGCACATTTGCGTTCCTTGTCCCGGACGGTGATTCGCATGGGGGTTGTCACAGTTTTAATTTCGAGAGCTGTTGCTAATTCGTGATTTTCATATGCAATTCTTTCAAATATCGTAGGTGTTTGTTGCTCAAAAATAATTTTGGGAACAAGGTTACGGGCCTCTTTGTGGGTATGTTTTTTAACCGAGCAATTTTTTTCCAGGACTGATGACTGCTCTTGATGCTCGCAACCTCCATATTTGACTGCTTGTGTTGGCTTCATTTTTGTCGCTGGTTCGATCTTGTGTCCATTTGGGTGTTGTCCCCTATGGATGGGGACGGGGTTGTTTTTGGATTCTGACCTAGCGCCTTCGCCCTTTGTTCTGATTAATGGATTTGATTTGTCTGGTTGGTCTGCAGGAGTTACCTCACCCGCTGGCGACACTTTCTCAAAATTGACTTTGTTTTCATGATGGATATTGGTGTTGAATAGGGGGAAGATTTTGCCAAGGACTAGGTTTACTTGGTTCTTATACTTAAGCCTGGCCTTCCTCGCCCTTTTCCTTTGTCTCTTTGTTGGATTGTTCTCGAAAGAGGGTTGTTGGTTAGGTTGTATTTCTTCAGAAACTGATTTATCTATACCACTTTCCTTTACTAGTTGCTCCTGATCCGTTGGTTGTTTACTTCTTGTAAGTCCGTTTAAGAGCTGTCTCTTGTGTAATTGTGGTTTCTCCTGGGTGGGCTTAGTGTCTGTTGTCTGACTGTTGACGCGTGATTGTTTTACCTCCCCTAAAATGTCCATCAAAATGGCCGGGAGGCTTGCTAGCTTTTCGATGATGCTTCCACAACCGCAGTTTCGTTGTTGATTGCTCCAGCTGGTATGGGGCTCTAAATTCCCCTGGGTTGTTAAGAGCGCTGAGACAGAGTCCAGTTTAGCGTTTATACCCGATATGTGCCCAGCCATTAGTGTAATAAGGTCTATCTGGACTTCCATTTTGTTGGATTGGTAGTTCAGCACCCTTATTGCTTGCTCAAGAGTGTTTAGCAGAGATTGGGTCCATGGCATGGAGGGCTCGTCTTTTTGGATTTTACTTAAGTCCTTGGGTTCTAAATCAGACGTGCTCCCCGATGAAATTGTGATTGGAGCGGCGTCACTGGGGTGTAATTGATTTGCCTGCATAATGATGCTATCGTTTGTGGAAGATTTTTGTTGACCTTTTTTTGGCTCTCGGACACGCGGGGTTGAACCCAGCATACCCGGACTCAAATGTCGATCGTCAAAACCGTGTTCTGCTTGTGGCGCTCTCCCTTGTGAGTCGATATACTTTGTGATTCTCTCAGTGAGTTCCTCAAGTTGGGAGTCATTTGATAAGAAGAGAGGTTTTAACCAGGAGTCCCCTCCTTGCCCGGGTGAGGTGGATGGATGTTTGTGACCTGTGTTTACCTCCGGCTCGCCCTTGCTTGCCGTTGAGTGATTGCTCGCTTTGACTAGCTCCACGATTGTCCCGCTTTTGTTCTAGTTCAACCTGGTGTCCTTCGCGAGGCAATTGTCTGAGATGTCCTTTTCTACTCTACCTCCCTTGATTTTGTTTGTTGTTGCGAGGATGTTTGGGACGGTGCACTTGGGCGGTTACTAGCGCAAGTTTGCCTTGGCACAAGGGACCCAAACGCAATGGTGGAGATAGGCGCTCTGTGTCGCTACTTGGCCTATTCTGCAAACTGTTAGCCCCTGGGGAGGGTACATTTGATGGCACGATAGGGTTTGGTAGCTTGCAAGTCTCGGCTGTCTGTGCATAAATCGCCGCCATTGGGTCCTTAAGATAAAAGAATTTTAGGAGACCAGATTTCCGTCTGGGACTGGTGTTAGCTCAGGGGTTGGTGCCAATACCAACCTCTCCCTGGGATTTAGTTCGGGCCCTGTTTCCAGTGTTATTTTTCTTTCCACAGTAGTCTTTTTTTTTTTTTTTTTTTTTTTTTTTTACTTTCCACAGGTTGTCGCGTTTTCCCCGATCTCTTGATCAGGACCACGCGCTCCTTTTGACCCTGTCGAAGGGTCTGGTCGTGTTTATTAGTAGCTGTATTCTGCGAGTGCTTGTCAGTGTCAGAAGGGATGTAAGTGAGTGCCGGCTAGATTGGGTGCAGGAGTAAAGATGCGGCCGATCGTACAAATTATGCGACCAGTCTTTCAGGGGCTCTCTAGCTCCGGGTCCTCCCACTCCTGCTTATTGTCTGGGAGTGTGGTTTTTTTTGGTTTTTTTTTTAATGTTATCTAGCGGCTCCTAGAGTGGTTTGATTGCAGCGGGTTCCGCGCTGGTTGGGATGCGCACCCCCGGAGATTACAATGCTTACTGCCCTCCTTACCGCACTGTACTGCGCTGTTTCCTTGGCTCGAGTATGCAGGCTCTCTCGGGCTCTCTCTGGCACTTGGTGCCCTGGGTGCTCTGTTGCACTGGCACTCTGGTGATCTTTCCCCCGTCTCCTGGCGCCTGGCTCCTTGTTTCTCCTGGCTACCGGCAGGAATCAGCCACTTGCCTCCTCCGCTTACCGCTGCGACCCTCTGCTACAGTAGCATGTAGCATGTAGCATGTGGGAGTGGCGTTGGTGGGACGCAGCTCTTTCGCTGGTCCTGGGGCCCACTGGGTGGCTGCTCAACTGCCCAGACTCTCGGTAGCACGTGAGTCTCTCGCCCGTTATACTGCCTCTCCTGAGGTACTCCGTCCACTCTGCCTATCAGCCCCCACAGCAGCACCCGGCCTGAAACAAATGGAGGCGCTGGGGAGGTGGTGAAAAAATGGATGAGAGGGGGAGCGGCGTTCCTGAGGTGGCACCCCGGCGCTCTCAGCCGCTCTGCAGATGGGTTGAAGGCTGCAGCTGCAGGCTGCTATGCGGTGCGGTGCTTGTTTTTTTTTCCTATCTCTCGTCAGCGTCAGCGTCAGCTGCTGCCCAGCGCCCAGCGCCTTGCCTTGTCTCTCCGGTCTCCGGTCTCCGGTCTCCGGTCTCCGTAGTCCGCAGCCGCGGCCCTCCCTGCTGTTACCCCACCTCGCCTTGCCTCAGCGGGGGCCCGACGGCTGCAGGTCGTAGGCTACGGGTTTGGTTTGGTTTGGAGAGATTGGGGATTCGGCTGCCTCCATGAGCGCCGGCGTCTCCTCCAGCAGTAGGGCGGACAGCTAGCTCCTCCTCTTCCTCCTGTGCTCAATGCTCTCCTATATGTTAACAATGGTTTACACTACAACCATCAATAAGTGCTTAATTCAGTTTGGGAGTAGCATGACAACTTTTCAATTACTCATTTTAACAGTAAATTAAAATCTAACGTAATTGTCAAGTCGAATTTTACATTACTATTTTAGAAATTACACTTTTAGAAAGGTGTTGTTTTCTTGCCTAAAACCCAAAGGTTTTGCTGCTAGTGTCCAGCTGTTATCTGACCCCTGATAGCTCTCATGCAGTTGGATGTATATTGCTCCCAGACAGTGGGCAATGGGACCTGGGAGTGGAGAGGAGTCTCCTGCCTAGACTGGTGTCCTGGAGAGCTGTGGTCAGCCCCTTTTTGAGCTTCCGCAAATGCCTACCTAGTCACTGGCAGATGAAAGTCACACCTAGGCCTGCATCCCCTTTGTCCCTCCAATCAGGTTGGCATCAAACCCAGTTGAGGTAGGGAAACTGACCAGGGTTGACATAGGCTTTCCTTTCACATACAGGCTGGCATTGGGCATAAAAGTTGACTCCACAGATCTCTCCTCAGCACACTTGACTTGTGATAAATCAGAAGGACTGTCCTGCTGTCAGAAGAACCTGAAGAAAGAATGCCCCTGCTTGCCTTGAACCCCTAAGGGTTAGTCGGCTGACCTCCTGTTTAAGCTACATCAGTCCCTACACAATAAGCGCCCAGAGGCACATTTTCTTCAACTGGCATGCTCACCCTCACCAGCAACAACTGGACCTGCCCTGTACCCTGCTGCTGGTCTCTGTTGGAGTGAGTTCTATTCCCCATGTGGTGCCCTCCAGGCCCTGAAACCTTTGCTGGCGTTAGAGTGTACTTCTCCTGTCCCCAAACTGCAAGATTTGGGACTTAGATCCTTTTTGCCAACTTTCTGCCTGGAGAACGACAGGGGACTGGGGTCACCACTGAAGTCGCAGCCACTGATGTCAAATCATCGGTGTGTCTCAGCTTGTTGGTTTGCCCTGCTGTAGGAGATCCAGAAATGTTTTTAAGTCAAAACACAGAGGGTTTCAGCAGAACAGATGTTAAACATCAACCTGTTAATGTTGAGGTCTTCTTGGGCACAGACTTCACCTGCTCTAAGCTTACCCGCTCTCATAGACAACTGCAGCAGGATCCCGCTCTTCATCAATCCACCTTCATTGACCTTGCTCTGGATCCAGCTTGCATTGTGCCCTACTGACAACTTGTTGATGAAGCCTTTTTTCCATAAAATGTTCTAAGATCGAACGTAAACTTTCCACCAGGGCAAACCTGGTCCCTACATCCAACTAGAGCTACATCGCGGTGAGCCTTAACTTTTGACTTTGACCCACTATAGAGTGACCAGAAAACAATGGTTGATGCTTTGTGCTATTTAATTCAAATTTAAATTCATTTCGGCAGTTCTACCTATTGGATTTTTGTTGTTTTGGTATCATTTTATTTAGTATTCTCAATTCTTCTAAATTCGGTTATGATTTTTCTTGTGTTGTTTTTTCACTTTATTACTGTTTAAGTGTTGCATGAGGAGAGGAAACACAGACACCAGAGGAAAGTAAGATGGTTGATAAAGTCAAGTAACACAGAAACCAGCAAAATGAGGCAGTGGGTGGGAGCTGCAACACGGGCAACAACAGAAGAAATAAGTGGGTGTGGCCCAACAACACAGGCAACAAGGGAAGGAGGGGGCAGGTTCTGCAAGTAACATGGGCAACAAGACGTGCTCCTCTACTGCTCCGAAGAGCTGATCAAAATCCGACGATCTAAACTGCCCCAAATGTTCCATTCTTTGGCCCGATAACTGTCGGAAGGTCCTGCTACACACGGGAGACCGAAAACCGGACTGCTTGCCCGATGGAAGGGGGTGAAAGTTGGCTGAAAGGAGGCGGCCAGCTCTGCCCGAACCTCAAGATGGCGGCCGGGGCTCCGCGGATACGGGACGCTCTGTGGTGGAAGTAGACGGCAAGCCGCGGATGCAAAGGGCACCAAGCGGAGACCGTCGAGTGCTGGGAGAGTGGGGCTGTTGCTGATCCCCGTGAAGGAGTCTGGTCCCCGGAGGTGAGACGCTGGTCCGGGACTCCGGCGGCTGAACCGGAAGAGACGACACGCTGCGGGTTGAGCGAGAAGCCGGAGCCCGGCTGGCGCGGGAAGAGGAGGCCTGTGACTGCGAGTGTGAGCGGCCCTTAGAGGGTTCTACATCGGAGGAAGACAGGGTGCGGATCTTGGCCTCGGCACCAGGACATAGACATCCCCTACCCCCGGGGGAATCGCCAGTGAGGGTCATCGGAGCTGGAAGCTGGCGTAAACGACTGACGATACGGGGACAGGTGGAGGTGAGATCAGCACCTGGCCCCCTCCCGATCCACCCCAGGCTGAGACAGCGGCCCGTTCAGGAGCGTAGCTGAAGCCCACGTGCAGAGGGGTCCGAGTTTCTGGCTTGCAGGCCGGAAGGCCCACACGTTGAGGCAGCCCAGTTCGCGACACTGGGGTAGGGGGACGAAACAGACTCACTGCCTCTATGGTACCTCTTCAGACAACGAGAGTTCCCGTTCACCAAGTCACCCCCTCCGGCCGCAGCGGAGCGAGGGAAATCCCTGGGGGTACCGGACCTGGGAGGCTGGGCGCCAGGAGCAGACAAGATGGGCAAAAGGGAGGCCACTCCCAGACCGCCACGACAGGGTACGATAGACCGCTACACTACCGCACAGGCTCACACGGAGGCTACCATCCCGGCCCCCCAGTCGGACACAGAGCGCTTGATGGGAGCAATACAAGCCTCCAGAGAGGATATACAGGCGTCACGAGCGGCCCTAGAGGTCAAGATTGGTGAGGTGGGCACGGAAGTCACACTTCACACTACCATCCCGGCCCCCCAGTCGGACACAGAGCGCTGGATGGGAGCAATACAAGCCTCCAGAGAGGATATACAGGTGTCACGAGCAGCCCTAGAGGTCAAGATTGGTGAGGTGGGCACGGAAGTCACACTTCTGCGCCAAGACTTTCGTAACCTCAAGGAGAGGGTGACCACAGCCGAGACACGCCTGGGTGAGGCAGAGGACTCCATCACCACCCTCAGGAGGGATATGGTGGAGCTCCAGGCTACCCACCGACAACTACAATGGAAAGTGGATGATGCGGAAAATAGGGCCCGCCGCAACAACCTCCGCTTTGTTGGATTTAGAGAAGGAATTGAGGGAGACAACATGGTGGCGTTTCTACATTCCTGGTTACAAAAAACCTTCTCGACGGCAAAGTTCTCCAATTGTTTCCTGATTGAGCGGGCACACAGGGCGCTGCTGGCTAAACCACTGGAGGGGGCGCGCCCACGGCCAGTCATAGCCCGATTATTGAACTTTGTGATCGAGACGTGATCCCATGAGAAGCACGGACACTGGGAGAGATTAGAGTAGAAAATGCACACATAATGATATTCCCTGACTACAGTCAGGAAGTGAAAAACAGAGACGCTCTTTTGATCCTGTAAAAGCAAAACTCAGGGAATTACCTATATAAAAAACATGTTGCTCTTCCCAGCGAAACTGAAAGTTCTCTACAAAGGACAGTCACATTTTTTTACACACCCGGATGACGCATGGCTGTGGCTGGAGGAGCGCCCGCCCTTCTGGAGAGAAGCTGCCGGCGGCCGAAAGGAGACCTATCAGGAGTCCGGGGGGATGTCGAAATGGGAATTGCCGAAGACACAGCGACGGAGGAGATCCAGGGGCGGATGACGGGTCCAGATGATGCCATATCCTCAACTTCACGAGACAGGCAGGCAAAGGAGGAACTCGACCCCCCCCGCCACAGGAGGCATGGCGAGGTCCAGATTTCGATGCTTGGAGAGGAAGGAAAGATCGGAAGGGGAGGATGACACTGGGGTCATTCCTCTGCGGACAGAGAGTCGGACGCCCAGTCGCTACACCCTCTGATGTAATACTTTTCCAGGAATCACACCTACGGGGTACCAAATGTGGCTTCCTTGCTAGGGGGCAATATAGAGTCCTGGCACATGCAGGGTTTTTGAAAAGTTCTAGAGGGGTGGCACTCCTGATCAAAAGACATACACCTATAAAAATAACGCAGACCTGGAGGGACCCGCAGGGGACATATGTGGGGGTGAGGGGGCAGTGGAGATGGAAGGAGTACACGATTGTCTCGGTCTATGCCCCACCCAAGATACAGGCAGGTACACTTAGGGGAGTCGCGGAGATCATTCTCAACACAGCAGACACGATCCAAATTCTAGGGGGTGACTTTAACGATGTGATGAACCCAGTAATGGACAGGACTGGCGACCGTGCCAGACCCCACAGTCCCACATCGTTAGTCAAGTCAATGACTACGCTGGGCCTGCTTGATGTCTGGAGATGGCTCCACCCGGAGTCTTGGGACTACTCCTTCTTCTCCAGAGCGCACAAGGTGTACTCTCGCTTGGACTATATATTTATGACACGACAGACGCTGCAGGTCTCAGACACCGCAGAGTACTGCGCACGAGGCATATCCGATCACTCACCACTGTTATTAGAGGTAGGGGGGAGAGAGAGGAGGGGGCCCAGGACACTCAGACTGTCGGCGTGGGACCTACAAAATACAGAGATTCTGAGAGGCTTACGAACAGATGTGAAGGTCTAACTGGCCGAAAATATAGGGTCGGTGGAATCCCGGGTGGTCTATGGGAGGCACTCAAAACGTTACACCGAGATAGAGCCCAATGTAGACTCGCAGAAGACAGGAGAAAAGTCCAGGGTGAGGTCCACGACATGGAAAGCCGAATATTGGAGCTAGAGAGAGAACATCAGGCTACCAGAGGCCTGGGGACGCTTAGACGCCTCTCCGATTTACAAACCCAATACAAACACCTGGTGAGGGTCGAAGCTAAGACACAGGCCCTGGCGACCCTTCATCGTATCTACAATATGGGGGATAAATCTGGGAGGACGCTAGCATGGTTAAGCAGGAAGGAGAGGGATGAAAGATGGGTGGAAAAGGTGAGGGACCTTAAGGGGGGATGGGCCCAAACAGATGTTAGAAATGCAGATACTTTCGCAGGGCACTATGAAGCCTTCTATGACACACGAGAGCTAGGGACAAGGGAGGACGTGTTGCAATACATGGAGCACATTAACCGTCCAAGGCTTGAGGAGATAGAACAACAGAACTTAGAGGTGGATATTGCAGAAGAGGAAATTAGAGAGGCACTGACTAAACTCCGCACGGGGAAGGCCCCAGGCCCTAATGGCTTTCCGGCTGAATTTTTCAAGAAAACGGCAGATCTCCTGACCCGCCACCTGCTGGGCCTCTTTGTAGATGCCAAAGCAGAGGGGCAATTGCCAGAAGACCTCCGACAGGCCACGATTGCCCCGATTCACAAACAGGGTAAGCCACCGGATGACTGTTCGCCGTACCGACCCATCTCCCTCCTTAATGTGGAGGCGGAGCTCTATGCAATGATTCTGGCCCTCCGCCTATGAGGGGTCCTCTCAGGGCTTGTCCACCTCGACCAAACGGGGTTTCTCCCGGAAAGGGCGACCAGATACAACCTTCGGCAAACTCATAATTGGTTAATAGAAGTGTGTCACAGAAAGGATCCCCATTGATTCCTCTCCCTAGATGCTGAAAAAGCATTTGGCGCAGTCCACTGGCCCTTTATGAAAGGGGTGCTGGAGCATCTTGGCTTTGGACCCAAATATAGACGTAAAATTAACCTGCTCTATACGGACCCTAGAGTGAGAGTTCGGGTCAATGGGACGCTGTCAAGGGACTTCCCTGTGAGAAGAGACACTAGGCAGGGATGCCCTCTGTCCCCCCTGCTGTTTGCCCTTGCTATCGAAATAATGGCATGCGCAGTTAGACAGAATGTGGGGATTACCGGCTTCCGGATAGGACAAGCAGACGACACCGATGAAAAACTGTCACTGTACGCAGATGACGTTCTTCTTTATATCACGCAGCCAGAGGTTACTATAACGGGGCTGTTTTCGGAACTGGACCGCTACGGGTCCAAGTCTGGCTACCGGATCAATTGGCACAAGTCGACGCTATATGACCCACAGGGAGGGAATGGATGGCCCACGTTCCCTGCGAGCCTGCAGACAACTAGAGAGGGATTCATGTACCTCGGAATATTCATAACAACTGATGCAACTCTGTCCTACGAACGGAATATTAGCCGTATATTACGAAACTTTGCTGAGGACACAGCTAGATGGCAATTGCTCCCACTGATGCTGTTGGGAAGGGCAGCGAGTTTTAAAATGATCTCACTACCGACATTTCCATACGCCTTTCAGAATGAATATTTCCCTGTGCAGAGAGGGGTCTTCCATGACATCCATGTGGCGCTGCGGTCCTTTCTATGGCTGGGAAAACAACCTAGGGTAGCGTTATCGACCCTACAGAGTCACCAATATGATGGGGGGATTTCACTGCCTGACCTAGAGGCCTACTATTGGGCGGAGCACCTGGCTCCTGTTAATGAGTGGATACACGCACCTGCGACACACCCTACCTATGCGCTATAAAGGTACTCAATGGGCACACGCACGTGTATATACTTCCTGTACGGGGGTAGGGGACAGGCCAGACTACTACCTGCTACAAAAATTACGCTGGGGGCGTGGAAAAGGGCAACTAAGACAATTGGTTGGGAACAGAAACCTACAAAACAAATCCCGCTATGGAAATGCGCCTGGATGAGGGAACTAAGCAAGTTGAGAGGGTTTCAGCGATGGGACGCAATCGGCATCTCTACTCTGGGAGATGTGATCAAGAGGGGGGCGCTGCAATTTTTCCCTTCACTGCAACAGGAATATGGGCTCCACCGCTCCCAATATTTTAAATATTTACAATTGAGGCATGCATGAAGGGCAGAAGGGGCATTGATGGGGGCACTCCCCGAGTATGCTCCACTAGAGGGCCGCCTTTTACAGGAACGGATCTCTGGGAAGGCAGTGTCCCTGACATATAAAACGATAATGAATAATAGACCAGATAAACTTGGGGGCCTTAGGGCCACGTGGGAGTGGGATGTGGGGGACATGGTTGAAGTAGACTGGGGTGTAGTCCTGATGCATCCTAGGGAGGTAGCAATTGAATCACGCCACAGACTGGTCCAATTTAAGATACTCCATAGGACCTATTTTGATAGAGTGCGCCTGCATAAGATGTGGAGAGTGCTTGATCCCTGCTGCTTACGCTGTGGGCATGGAAGGGGGACTTCCTGCACACGCTCTGGTCCTGTCCGAACATTCAAACATATTGCAGGGCATTCCTTTCAGAACTGGGAGAGGTGTTGGAAACGGCTATTCTGTTAGACCCAAAGTTGGTACTCCTGGGAATGACTAATGATGGAGACTTGGCCATTGCTGATTTTTCTGGTGCTTGCCTTGGTTGTGGCCAAAAGAGACATGGCCCGGAGATGGGGAGTGTCTGACATGCCCCAGCTGGAGGAGTGGAGGAGGGGACTGGATATATATATGGCAGCCGAAAGGGTCATGTACAAAGCAAGGGGGTGCCCAAAGAAGTTTGGTAGGGTGTGGGGCAAATGGCGTCATTATCATGGATTGGATGGAGGGATTTAAAGGGACATGGAGGTTTGAGTTTATGATGGACATGGATGGGGCGGAGCCACAGGTCCAAGCACTGCTACTGTTAAGGGCCTGGAAGACAACGCTAGACGAACTAATGCAATTAATAAACTGTGTCCTGGAACAAGGGATAAGAGGGGAGGGAGGGAAGTCGAAAATGGGAATGTGGAAGTGTTGCTCGATACTGACATGTTTATTGTTTGTTTTCTATGCTGGAAAATTAATAAAAATGTTTTGTTTTTTTAAGTAACATGGGCAACAATGGAAGGAGGGGGGGCAGGTGGAGGCAAGCAGCACAACCAACAACAGAAGGAGGGAGCAGGTCCGCGGGTGGAAGAAGGCCGACAGCAAAGATGTGAGAAGCACACAAGTGAGCCGGCTTAAAAGACATGCTCTAGAAGTGCTTAAACACCAAGAAAATAGTAGCACCTACAAAAATGAACAGTTGAAGGACACAAGTAATGCATCTACGCTCCAGGAAAGAGACAAACACACAAAGAGGAAGGAAACCTACGAGAGCTGACCGATAAGAACAAGCAAATCAGAGTGATAATGAAGCCAACCAATGGTATGCAATAGGCAGTCTCTAAGCCTGCTGTTAGAATAAAAGGTCTCAACAAGACAGCAAGTGGGCTGTCTAGGCAAGACCTAAAAATTGAATAAATATCTTTTTTTAAATGTTGCATGGGTGTGAAAATGTGGAGAGCAATGGTTTGCCTGAGGCTTTAAGGGTATTTTGTGAACAAAGAGGGGAATAAAAAGGGATGCACTTGCATTGAGTGCTGAAATAGAACTGAAATGTAGTTCTCTCATGTCAGCAGTTTAAGGATACAATTATCTTCGAGTAAGAACTGATGTAAAGGAGCTATGCTTCAGGGGCAGTGCATATGGAGAAACAGGGAGAAAGGTAATCAAATATGAAGCGGGGAACTGAGACATCCATTCAAACATGATCAAGAGGGTGATCCAAAGCAGAATAGACAGCTAAAGCTGTCTGCAGATTAAGAGATACAAATGGCTCTGTCTTTCAGAAATCCTTTTGGGGATAGGCATGTGCTGTAACATGATCTGCCATATATGAATACCAATTCTGCCATGGCCGGTCCCAAGCCCAGCTGCAAAAGGAAGAGTGTTATGCATAGGGCTAGCTACTCCGCCATGTACAAAATATTGTGAAACATCATCCAACACACCAAAAGATATCCCCGATTTGAGGAGAGAGGAATATCCTTCACAGAGAGCTATAACGCCTTGTGGTGAAAACCTGGAAGCAACAAAGTCCATCCACTTGCTTTCAAGCAAGACCAACACCATCGGGACATGTAAAGTGATGACCCTGTACGAGACAGGCAAGACAGACAAAGTTGCAGCAGAGGCAGATAAATACAAGCTTGTCTTGCTTGGCTTCATCGAGACCAGATGTAGACAGTCAGGACAGAAAAGACTAGCTCCATGAAGAATGCTGCTGTATTCTGGACATGAGGAAGAGAATGCACCAAATGCTAAGGCAGTAACACTGAGGCTAACGCCAACATCCAACAGAGCGTTGATTGGTTGAGAAGTCCACAGTCCCACAATCATCACAGCGTCTTTCCGCACAATGAAAAAGAGGATCAACGGGAATGTTATCCAGTGCTCTGCACCTACAAATGATAACAAAGAAGAGAAAAAGGAACAATTTTAAAACACACTCCAGTCCATCCTAGAGAAAAGCCGAGAGAGAGACAAACACCATACTGATGGGGGAACTCAATGAGAGACCTCAATGCTAACATTTGAAGTGACATCACTGGGTACGAAGAAGTCATGGGCAACTATGGCTTTGGGGACATGAGCGATAATGGTGAAAGCAGTGCAGAACTCAGTGCCCTGAACAGTCTAGTAATAGGCGGTAGTGAATTCCCACTCAAAAGAATACACAGGGTAATGTGAGTGTCACTATCCCATTCAACAGAGAATCAGATCGTCCATGTTTGGAATAACCACAAAAATTTCTGGAGATCCGTGCAGGATGCAAGAGTGATGAGAAGAGCAGATGTGACATTGGACCACCTCCTGGTCATGGCCTAAAGCTGAAGCTGAAGAAAACATGGATGGGACCCACAAACCAACACCAGCGATATGAAACCAACCATGCGGTGAAAAACCAGTCACTCTCAGTAACAAGTTTCAAGACCCAGAGGACGAAAGAGACCCAGTAGAAAATCAGCAGGAGAAGATCAAAGAAACAGTGATATAAACCTATCAGGAGGTACAGGGCCCCAAGAAACACCAGAATAAAGAATGAATCTCCACAAGATTTTCTGAAAAATCAAAGAAAGAAAGGAAAAAGAGAGCTGCAGTCAACACCAGCAGAACAAGAGCAGAAAAAGCAAAAGCTCAAGGAGAATACACCAAAACCAACAAGGAAGGAAAGAAAAGCTTAAGAGCAGACTAGTGAAGATTCATCGATGATCTTGCAATAGAATCCCAGTAAACAGCAAGCCATGGAAACTTAAAAGGTCTCTCCAGTAGATACCGCATTTCAGAAGGACCTGCTAAAAACTAAGCTCGGGAAACGATCATCGGTAATGAAGGCCACCAACAAAGATGGGTGGAGCACTTTGAAGAATTTCTGAACCAGCATGTGCTGCAGTATCCACCAAACATACATCCAGCTGACAAGGACTTGCTAATCAACTGCAAAAGGAGCTATTGATGGACAGAATGCAGAACCATGTCATACATTCACCCCAGTACAGAGATCTGGGCCTAAATCCATCGTTTTTTTTGCTCACCATGCCATTCCAGTTTGGACCCAGCCATATGCAAGGGTATGCCCAGACGTGGGTCCCGTGCTTACTAAGCCACTGGAGTCAAGCTATCCTGGCTGAAGATGGCTGATAGCCAGAAACCGGTCCTAGGATGCTTGATTCCGGTCCAGGGAAGACATGGCTTGGCAGTTCGGGCTGGACTGTTCCCATGAGGCACAGGGTGAAGACTGATTTGCATATGGCCATGTCTGAACTGGGGTGGCTTGGTGCGCAAAATAACGATGGATTAAACCCAGATCTGTGACTGGGGGTGAATATTTTGCCATTGTGCAACATTCCATCCATCATCTTGTGTGTTTTGCTGTTCACCCTATGTGGGAAGGGTAAGCCCAGACTTGGGTCCCGTGCTCACTAAGCCACTGGAGTCAAGCTATCCTGGCTGAAGACGGCTGATAGCCAGAAACCAGTCCTAGGATGCTTGATTCCGGTCCAGGGAAGACATGGCTTGGCAGTTTGGGCTGGACTGTTCCCATGAGGCACAGGGTCAAGACTGATTTGCATATGGCCATGTCTGAACTGGGGTGGCTTGCTGAGCAAAATAACAATGGATTAAACCCAGATCTGTGACTGGGGGTGAATATTTTGCCATTGTGCAACATTCCGTCCATCATCTTGTGTGTTTTGCTGTTGCTAATCAACTGCAGCAGACCACCCAAGGAAGAAATATGGCAAGCCATCAAACATTTGAGAAATGGGCATCAGCAGGACCCGACAACATTCCTGCACAGACACTGAAGGCAGACATTGAAACATCAGTAGACATGCTCCTCCCCATGTGTAGAATATTCTGGGAAGAGCAAAAGGTGCAGTCAAGAATGATCGGAGGGCAATCTCATCAAGATCCCCCCAAAAGGTGACCTGAGAATCTGTTCACACTGCAGAGGGATAACTCTTCTATCAACCCCAGGTAAAGTGTTCAACAGAGTCATCCTTAACAGAGTGAAGGAACAAGTAGACTTTCACCTGCAAGATCAGCAAGCTGGCTTCCACAAAGATAGATCCTGTACAGACAAGATTGCAACACTGCCCATCATCACTGAGCAGTCCTTGGGATGGAACTGTGTCTATTTCACCAACTATGAGAAGGATATAGAGACCCATTTGGAAACACCTCCAACACTAGTGTGCCAGATAATCTCCTAAGAATAATCAGGAACAAGGGAATAACCTACAAGACAGTCTATGGAGGACAACTCAGGGAAGCCTTCCAAGAGAGGATCAAGTGAGATTTTTTGCCCTTGCCTTTTCTCTTCCTGCTGACCACAGACCAGATTAAGCAGACATCCACAGCAAGGAGAAGAAATGTGATCTAGTGGACATCTTGGAAGCAGATTGACAAACTGCACTTTGCAGACTACCTGGCCCTACTATCCCATACCCATCTGTAGATGTAAGAGAAGTTCAAGAAGATGGAAGAAACATCAGCACAACTTGGCCTCAACATGGAGAAACCAAGATCCTGAAGGCTAACATGGCCAGCACAACTGCAGTCACCCTTGCTGGTGATGCATTGGAAGAGGTTGAGACCTTCATCTACTTGGGAAATGTCATAAACAAGCAGGGTGGCACAGAAGCCGATGCCAAGGACAGAATCGGCAAAGAAAAGGTTGCCTTTATACCGCTAATGAAGATCTGAAGCTCCAAGGACCTAATGCTGCACATCAAGATCAGTCCTTTTGAACACCAACGTAAAATCCATCCTTTTTGATGGAGCAGAAACTTAGAGGACAACAGTGACCGCCCCCAACAACTTTCCAACTCTATGCTCATGACAAAATCATGAAAAGGAGCTGGGGATAGATAGGTCACACTTTCCCCAAGCCTGCATCAAACTTTACCAGTCAAGCCCTGACCTAGAACCCTCAAGGAAAAGAGGAAATCTAAGGGCTAAGAAACACCTGGTGCAGGGCCTCAAAGTCTGACTGCAAGAAGAGGGGTTGCATCTGTGGTCAGATTGAAAGAAAAGCCCAGGACAGGGGTGGCTGGAGAGTCCCGGTTGATGGCCTATACCCCAGGTGGGGTAGTAGGCGTAAGTAAGTACTGTATAAGAATACCACCTAATGTAACAGGTCACCAGCAGATTGCTTTTCTTGTCTTCCTGGATGTCCCATTTTTTTATTTGCACTGAACCCCACTTACAAGTTTACTATATGGGGCCCGACATGTCTGCAGCACGGTAAACACAGAGTAAAGAAGACACTTTGAAGGCGAGCATTTATATTGGATGTTGCTCTTTTTATACATGTTAATTAGGTTACTCTGAGAAAGTGGCTTTTTGAGCTATGGCAAGAAGGCAAATTCACATAAGTAATCAGGTTGCTCTAGCGATATGGGGAGGAGAAGTGACCTTGGGCCAGAGCTTCCGACAGGGGCAGCATGCTCGAATACTAGCAGTCGAATCAATATCCTTTGATTCTGGGCAAATAATGTAATCTCCCCATGCCTAATCTGATGCCTATGTAAAGCGGTTCAATGCCCTTCGACGCAGTTCTGTTGAGTGAAACTGCCAAAAAATATACATAAATACATGTAATGCTCGCTACTGATGAAAGGTATTTGTAGAATTACTTCATTGCATCCGCCTCGTCCAATCAGAAAAGTAATGTGAGGCAGGGACCACATTGAATCTGAATTTTCATGCTGCCTGCTGACATCGGGCCAGTTTAAAGCCGACGAGCCTTCTAAATATGTCATCTTTAAATAATCCTTCATGCACAGATGTGATTACAACATGCTGAAAACGGGCATTAAAGGTGACCACAGCTTTTTCCCGTAGTGCAAATTAAATCGATCAGGTTTCTATCCGGTCATCTTGACTGCTAAACCTGGGGCCCAACACTAAAACAGGCATTGCTTAATTCACAAAACGTGTCCCGTGTTTGCTCTTGGGAAAAAAATCCCCCGTTTAATCACGAGTAGGCATAATTAACAAATTGAAAGAAATAACAACTTCTTGCTAATACCCTGACGAATTGGGCCCCAAATCGCAAGAATTACAAAAAATGGGCAAGGTGTGTGAATTGGCCTTTTTACAGAGATGGACTAACTTTGCAGTGCTGTGTAAGAATATGGCCATCGTTTTGCCTGGTGTAAGATATGCTAATCAGATGCATGGGAAATACGTTGCGCACATTGAGGAGCAGACAGCCTGCATCGTTAATAGAAACGGGGCATGACACAGCTGTGCGCCTTACTGTGCACAAAAAATAATGCAGAAAGCGGAGCCATCAAGGGAGTTCAGACCTGCGTCGGCATGGCTGTGCTACAGCAATTGGCTAGCCTTTTGCCCCAGTGAAGGTAGCTGTCTCGTGCGTACAATGCCATTGGTTCCTGCACCCCCAATGAAGGCAGATGTCAGTAGCATTCAATATAAATGTTAACAGCTACCCCGATGAAGACTGTTGCCCCGCAGACACATGGCCAATGGTGGCTGCACCCTCAATTAAACCATCTCTCGTGCACAATGTGAGTGGTAGCTGCACCCTCAAAAAGACAGCTGGGGGATATTTACAATAAAATGTTGGAGCACTGCGTTACTCCAAAACTGGTAACGATGCGCTCTGAAATTTAAAAAATGGAAGGATGTGATTTATTTACAAATATACGGCGCACGCAGGCACCCATGCACTATGTTGCAAGGCTGCCTGTACTGCAGAGGCGATTGTTTACGTGCAGGAAGGGGAACCTTCCTGCACCTAAACAATCTTCACTGGTAATTTGCTGTTGCTATGTTTGCTGCGTAATGCAGCACACATAGAAAGAGGAAAATAAAAGGAGAAATTAATAATTTCTCCTCCTTTTGCCATCCTAAGACCAGGTTTTACCTGGCCTTAGTTTTCTGGCGCTGCCCCATCCTTGTACATACGGGCAGTGGCGGTTTCTCTATGGGGGCGTTTGGGCGCCGCCCCCCTGCTTTCTCGCCGTGCGAGAAGGCAGAAAAAAAATGGTAGTTATTGCCGTAATATAACTACCATTTGTGATTTGTTTCTGCCTTCTCGCACGGCGAGAAAGCAGAACTTTCTGGTTTAGAGTGGGGGTGTTACTCGAGGGCACGGGGAGTGGCTTGGGGGAGTGGCTTGCCCACTGTTGTTAATACTGACTGTTTGGGCAGCCTGAGGCCGCCCAAACAGACAGTATAAACAACAGCCGGAAAGTCACTCCCCCAAGCCACTCCCCCCTGCGCTCGAGTAAGAGAGAAAATGACGTTGCCTGGGGCAGCCGGCGCCACCAATCAAAGACGCGGCGGTGGAGAGGGAGGCTGCCTGCCGCGCCGCCTTCCTGATGACGTGCTGCCTGCAGGACTTGAACCAGGACGCGGGAGTCGGGACGGAGTCTCTACGGACAGTACGTTTATTTTATTTTATTTTATATATAATATTTGTTTTGTTTCCACTTTCCAAACCCTCCCACCTCCCCCGTCATCCCGCGAGTGCGACCCTATTTCCAACCACCCCCACCACCCGACTGCCGAACAGAGAATTTAAATTACTTAAAATGAAGCAAGCCGACATCGCTTGTCTCCGGAATACTTTGCTACGTTTGTGGCCCGGGCTCGAGTTCGCATTTTGAACTCTCGTTTTCCACTGTTGTTTCCCTGCCATTCAACCGTACTCCTTATTGTAGGGAAAGTCAATATCCGTAAATAACACGATGACAAGAAATGTGTTATCATAAGAGAGAAGGTTTAATGCAGCTTCTCAAGTCAGAGTCGAACAGTTAATGCCTCACATTCTCCCCGTGATCCATCTCCCCCATACAAAACATAACAATTCCTAAAGAGAACACTATCTTCCACGAGCACAGTGTGCACGTGGAAGATAGATGCATAACAATATATATGCAACACATCTTCCCCCCTTTCTTTTTTTTTTTTTACTTCTCCATAGTCATAACAACATCTTTGAACCTACCCGGCACATGATGTTCCCTTTTCCCCCTTTGGTTTTCCACATTTTCTTTAGAACAACTTGGAATAGACTTAGGAGAAGCACAAGATCGTACATTTTCCCCCAACTCAGACTCTTTTGCAGTTTTGACAGAACAATCAAATTCTTTATACAATGAAATCCTATTAAAATTCCACACACTTCCACCTTCTATTCTGACTGCATTATTAAAAACCTCAATAACCTCCTTAGGATCCGACCAACATTGAGATCCTTTGGATACATTGATGTTTCTTTTGACTCGAACAAAATCATCAATGACCACCTTTTGCTTGCTCAGATGACCTCTTTTCTTATCCATGTTCACTTTCATTTTACCTTTGTACCTCTCAACTCTATCCTTTACCACACCATAATCAATAGTGTTCCATTTACTACTTGAAACTTTCCCTTTTAACCACCATGGAACCAAAGTAGTACTAGGCTTCCTCCCCCTCAAAAGTTTAAACGGGCTGACTAAAGTAACCGAATTAGGAGAAGTCCTGTAAGACAGAAGCATGGAGCCTAAAGCATTCTTCCAATTCAGACCACTCTTAACAGAAAGCTGAATAGCCTCTTTCACCACCTGATTAAAGCGTTCCACCTGTCCATTGGCTTCAGGATGGAAAACAGCAATCCTCTTGTGGGTTATTCCACACTTATTGAAAAAAACCTCTATGTCCTTACTAATAAATTGCGGACCATTGTCTGTGACGATTACTTGCGGAATACCCTCTCTACAAAAGACACTATCTAAAAACTCAATAATTCTCTGAGATGTAACCTCTTTTACCATTTTTATTTCAGGCCATTTAGAAAAGTAGTCGATCAAAACAATACCAAAACTCTCTTCCTTGGGCAACACATGAAAAGGCCCAACAATATCAATGCCCAACTTCCTCCATGGCCCATCTGGAAATTCCATAGGAATAGATTCAGCACGCAAAGGAAAAGCAGACTTGTCACTGTTTGCACAACTACCACAAAGTCGTACAAATTGTTCAATAGAAGAATCAATCCCCGGCCACCAAAACATTTCCTTAATACGCCTTCGCGTTAAAATGATACCCAAATGTCCCTCGTGCCCAATCTCCATGATGGTGCACCTCAGATTAAAAGGAGGAATTATTTTATCTTCTCTTAGAACACTGCCATTTTCAATAGCTAACTCACCATTAACTTTAGCGAAGCTCATTAACTCCCCAGACAATTTCCTCGTCTCAGGCCAACCCTGAACAATAAACTTCTTTACTTCACTTATCACAATATCTTTCTCCATTTCAGAAATCCATATTTCTTCCATCAAGACATGCTTATCACTACCAATCAAGTTCACATCCCTAGCAGTAAACGCTACCTCACAATCATGTTCTTGAAACACACCTTCATCAACAATGGGCAACCTGGACATGCAATCAGCGTGGATATTGGCCTTACCCTGGACATACTCAATACTGAATCGAAAGGATTGTAATCTTGAGGAAAGTCTTGCTAACCGTGCCGACATAGACCTACCTCCACCCGGGGACATCAGAAACACAAGGGGCTTATGGTCCGTTTTAATTATGAACTCAGTTCCCCAAAGGAAACTTCTAAAGTGCTCGGCCCCCCACACACAAACTAGTAATTCCCTCTCAATCACAGAGTAATTCTTTTCAGCTTCCCTCAACGCTCTAGATGCATAGGCCACTATCCATTCATTATGATCATAACTCTGTAAAAGAACTCCACCCAGTCCTAAATTGCTTGCATCCACCATCACAATACATTTCTTCCCAGGGATGAAAGGTTTCAAGCACGGAGCATTAACAATAAACTCCTTTAGTGCATTTAATGCAACAGACATCTCTCCAGACCATTTAAAAACAGCATTCTTCTTTAGTAGGCATCTGAAAGGATCAAACTTGACTGAGTATTTAGGAATGAATTTGGCATAAAACTCAGTTAAGCCCAAAAACGCCACTAATTGTTCCTTAGAAGATGGAAAAGGAGCATTCACGATGCTTTTAATATGCTTCCCTTTAGGCCTAATACCATCCCCACTAATAGTATGACCTAGGTACTCAACTTCCTTCTTCTTGATGTTACATTTATCTAACCTGAGAGTGAGACCCTTTTTGGCCAAGGCAGCAATAACACGGTATAAATTGTGATCATGATCCTCATCACATTTCCCATATACCAAGATGTCATCTTGGAAAGCGACGGCCCCATCCAAACCGTCTAAGGTATCCTTCATTAATCTCTGAAATACAGAGGCTGCACTCGCAAGACCAAAAGGCATGCGGCTATACCAGTAGAGACCCTCAGGAGTAATGAAAGCAGTCATATTTTTAGATTCTTCCGACAATACAACTTGGTGGTACGCACTAGTCAAATCAATACACGAAAAAACTTTTGCGTCCGCTAAAGTGGAAACCATCTCATGTAAATTAGGTAAGGGATGGGCATCCACCGCGATTCACACTGCGTAAATCGACACACAATCTGACCCCACCAGAAGGTTTGACCGAAATCACAATCGGAGAAACCCACGGTGAGGATTCAATAGGTTCTATTATGCCATCATTACATAGGTTTTCCAACAAATCCTTTAATTTACCACGTAAAGAAATTGGGACATTTCTTACTCTATGTCGTATGGGAACAGAATTCTCGTGTAGCTTGATAGTGTGCTCAGACCCAAGATACTTGCCTAATTTCCCACTAAATAAATCAGGAAATTCTCCCCTAGCTTCTCAACCAAAACATCACTATTTTGCGTAGATGATTCAACAGCAAATACAGGCGGATTAGCCCTAGGGTCGAGCTTAACTCCCAAATCAAATTGTTGTGGCCATCCAAGTAGTGACTTCCCACTTTTTGTCACATAAATTTTGCTTGATGCATGGTTTTTGCCAAACCTCAACTCAGCTGAGAAGTATCCCACTAAATCAATTTTATGGCCCGTATACCCACCAGGAGATACATCCGGTGATATTAAGCACCTCCCAGGCCAATTGTCCTCAGAGATGTTGCGGGAAATGATGGTAAACCAAGCACAGGAATCAACAAAGAAGTCTAACTCGATACCATCTACTTTGACGATACAAGACGGGAATTTGGAAACGCCATCAACACAACACACATTAATAACTGTGTTGATGTCATTCTCGTCATTACCCATACTGAAATCATCGTCACTTGAATAATGCATGTAATTAACTTTCTTCAGTGGTGATTTACAGAATTTAGTAAAATGCCCTTTTCTTTTACATTTACCACAAACTTTATCAATGCCAGGACAGTTCTTGTAATTAGCTAAGTGCGAATTACTACCGCATCTAAAACATAACAGTGTATGACTCCGTTTCTCACCATACTGATTCGTACTTTTATAACTAGTATCATTTTTGTTGGAGGTGTAACTCCTTTGACTAGAAGTCAATCTTGGCTTATTCTGTTCTTTCAGTTCTTTATTTACATTAAAAAAATCACTCTTATCCTTACCTCTAATCTCCTTAACACATTTTTCTGAATGCTCAATTGACTTAGCAATATCAATCGCGGCATTCAAGGATAAGTCAGGAGTAGACCATAGTTTCTCTTGAACCTCTTTACTATTCGTACGCATGAAGATCTGGTCTCTTAACACCTGGTCATAAGAGATATGCTCAAATGTGCAAGAAGCTGCGAGTGATCTTAGAGAAGATACATAATCTTCAATAGATTCCTCATCACGCTGTTTGCGAGAATAGAAAAGGAACCTTTCCATCACAACATTTTTCTTTTTTCCAAAACGAATGTTAAGTTGGGTAGATGCATATTGATATACATTAATTCTACCCGGGTTAATCAAAGCAGGAAGAGTTTTAAATTCTTTAAGTCCAAAACCACCCAAACAGTGTTTCAAAAGTGAAAGCTTCCTCTCTGCTTCACAATCCTCACCTTCCATGACTTCTACATATGCTAAAAACATTGGTTCCCAAACTTCCCAAGACATGGGAGGTTCACCTGAAACTGTCAAGAATGAAGGAGGTGGTAATATACCAGACATTTTACCAATAAAGAAAAAAAAAAAAATGAAAAAAAATTATGTAAAATAATAACTAATAACTCATTGACTATGCATAAATTCGACTCACAAGTATTATTATTGCAAATGTGGCAAAACGATGTTAAATTCGAATCACCAATGTTATTATTGCAATTATGGCAAAAACAATGCTAAAACATTTTTCATGTTTACCATAAAGCGAGCACAACAGTAACTTAACAGGTAAACGATTGACGCGTAGCTAAGCAAACCAACAATAAAGAAAAAAAAATTATTTCCGACGTGCTTAGCGTAATGATGTAGAACCTTCCCACAATCCTTAGCGTGTCAAAAAAAGACGCAGAGAAGACGTAGCTAAGCAACTATGTGAACGTTCGTAAGGAAGAATATCATGGAATCCGTTGATCCGTGTCCACAATGCTGCAAAATGTAAGTTCAACTATAAACAACAGCATTGAAAGGATGTCATGAAGGAAAAGAAAAAAAAATAAACAAGTCAATCCTTAAATAAATGAAATCAGCCGCAGGTGCTATCAACTGCACAACTTAAACGCGCAACTGTAGACTGCCGCAGGAGCAATCAGGGCTCAAGTAAAATATATATATATATATTTTTTAATTATTTTATTGGCAGTGGAAGATTGCACAGTTACACATGAAATATCAGAAAAAATAATTACAAATAATACAGTGCCATGATACATCGAAAAGGCGAAAAGACAAATATGATAAAAAAAAAGGAAATAGAAACCAATTATATCCAATTTGTGATTGGCAACCATAATTTTTGGCCCAATGCCTTTTTTTCCCGACCCTTAACTTTGTAAACAGCAATTTCCAGTTGATATATGCTTAACAGTTTAGATAACCATTGATGGAATACCGGTGGATCAGTATCTAACCAGCGAGAAGTTATACAGTTTCGGTAAGATGACATAGCAATAAATAGGAATTCTTCTTCTGCAGTTGTCTTAATGCCAATTTGGTCAGATTGGATTCCTAGTATCACTAGTTCGGCTGTTAGAGTGACAGTTGAATCCAGGATGTTATTTAAAAAACCTTGCACTTGTGTGATAAATTGATTTAATTTCAAACAACCGAAAAACATATGACTTGAATCGGCAGCAGAATGTCCACAGCGACTACAACTGGTACCCTTTTGTGCATTCCATTTCATTAGTTTAGATGGGGTGTAATATAAGTCTAATGTGGACATAAAATGTTGGCTTTTGAGTGATCCGTTAAAAATAACAATGCTGCAGACTTCTAGAGATCTGGATAAATCGATACTTTCAACACCAAAACATCTTTTCCATTTATCTGTATATATATCTAAATTGTCTTGGATTCTTTCTAACATCATTTGATAAATTACACCAATTTTATTTTTCTTACGGCAGCTTTCCAATAAATCTATTTTATTCATAGATTCAGTATCGATTAGGTTCTCTGACTCTAAAAAGCTGCGAATCTGTAAATATTTGAAGAAATCACCTCTGTTAAGGCCGAATTCCCTCTGCAGATCATAATATGTAGTGAGTTGCCCATCCCGGTATGGTATACCAAGTGAGCTTATTTTAGAATTGATCCATCTGTATATAACGTGATCATTAAAAATCTCGGGCAGTAGTGGATTCTTTAGGAAAGGTGTATAATAATTCAAATTAGACAGGAGATGGAATTTCTTATTAATTTGTTTCCAGGTCTGAAATGCAGCCATCATAATTTAAAATTTAGTTTTTTTATAATAGCTAGGTTCTATTATTTTAAACAAACATTGTCGAGCTTCCGCTCCAAGTAACATTTCGTAAATTGATGGTTTCATGGCATCTTCTAGGCTAAAGTCTTGAAACATTAAGGGACCCATTAGTCTTAATGTAACTGCCCAATAGTAAATTCGGAAACTTGGAATCCCTAATCCACCCCTCAGTTTTGGAAGAATACACCATTTGAGAGATCTTCTGGCTCTCCGATAACCCCAAAGGAACCTAGAAATACTTCGATCTAATTTATTGAAAAAAAATGAAGAAAACAAAAGAGGAATAGTACGAAATAAATAAAGAAATTTCGGTAATATAAGCATTTTAACTACGTTAGTACGGCCGCATAGAGATAGATGCAGATTGTTTATTCTCTCTAAAGTCCTATTGGTAAATGATAATAAAGAATCTGTGTTGAGCCCTATGATGTCATCGACAGTTGAGGAAATCGTAACACCAAGATATGACGCGGTAGGAGTAAATACAACACCCTCGGGTCTGCCTACAGATGAATGAATTAGCTGGGTTTTAGATATATTAAGCTTATATCCCGATATCTTGCCGAATTCCTGAGCAAGTTCTATGATCTTAGGGAAAGATATGCATACATCAGGGGTTACGACGGCAACGTCATCAGCGTATGCAAAAATATTATGTTTTGTTTGATGTAGTATCACTGGAGGAATTCATTCTTCTGTTGCGATTTTGTTCAGGTAGGGATCGATATATAAAGCGAACAGCAGGGGAGAGCAGGGACAACCCTGTATTGTCCCCCTGGTAATCGGAAACGGACAGGATATTTCCGTACCTATCCGGATTACTGCTTTCGAATCATGATATAGCGCCTGAATGGCCAAAATATACTCCTTAGGGAATCCCTTCCATGCTAGAACAGACCAAAGGAACCCCCAGTCGACCCTGTCAAACGCTTTTTCCGCGTCCAACAGGATGACGCCGACTGGGGATCCCGTGGCCTGCGCCCAATCTAATAGAGTAATGATGAGTCTAACATGATCTGTAGTGTCCCTTTTTTTAATAAATCCGTGCTGAATTTTGGAAACCAGCATAGGCATCATATCATAAAGTCTGTTGGCAAGTATTTTAGAAAAGATTTTACTATCAGATGTGATAAGGGATATAGGCCGATACGACCCTAATTCAGTGCCATCCTTGTCTTTCTTTTTAAATACTATAATCGTGGCAAGAGACCATGAAGCAGGTGGATGCCCTTGGAATGCTAACTGAAAAATCTTAAGTAGCTCGGGTTTTAACATGTTCCTAAAAGTCCGGTAAAATTCGAGGGGGATTTGGTCAGGCCCCATAGCTTTCCCAGGGGCTAAGCTAAGAATAGCTATTTCAATCTCCTCCCAGGTGATAGGGGCAGCGAGGAGCACTGAATCCCCCTCAACAATAGGTACGTTATCGATCTCTCTAAGATACTCGAGTGGATCCTTACCTACATCGACCTCATCGGTCTCATCCCCAGATTTATTATATAAGAGTTTGTAAAAACCATTAAAAGCCTTCAGGATTCCAGCCTTAGATTCTTGGGATACTCCGTCTAAATCAGTAATTTTAGTTATATCATTTAGCATAGCCTTTTGTCTAATCCTTTGAGCTAATATTCTCCCTGTTTGTTCATTCAGCTCGTAGCACTCAGCTTTGTGTTGTTTATATTGCACTGCTACTTGGTCTGCTAAAAAGGAGTATGAAGCAGCTCGTTCAATAGTTAGAAGTCGTTGGGCTTCATCGATATCAGCATCACTACCATTCTTAATGTGTGCAACTAATTTTAACTCTGCCTCCCTAACGTTATCAAGTTTGTTCCTAAACTCTAGTTTTGCCTTCTTACGAAAATAATTAGAATAACAGATTGTTTCCCCTCTAACAATCGATTTGAAAGTGTCCCAGACAACTTGGACTGAAGCGGTATCATTATTACGAACAAAGAAATCCTTAATAATTTTAGCCATATGTCTAAGATAATTATCATCAAGAAGAAGGCTCCTTTGAAATGACCAATGGCAATTAACATTGTAGTTATTTAAAGGTAATGATATTTCTAGTATTAAAGGATTATGATCAGAGACAAGTTGTGGTAGGATCTCTATTACTAAGTTGTCCAGAAAAAAAGAAGAGGTAAAAAAGCAGTCTAAACGAACAAACTTTTTATGCGGGACTGAGAAAAAAGTAAAACCAGGATCAGTAGGTTTATATTTATTCCAAACATCGTACAACCCGTTGCTAACGACTAATTCCCTTAAAGCTCTATAGGTTATCGTCTTACGGCCGTTGTAATTCCCGGAAGTTCGAATATTGCTGCTGGCTTCAATATGAACATTCATATCTCCACATACGATTAAGGGCTGACACCATGCCGCCAATTCTGTATTGACTATGTTAAACACCTCACCATCATCCAGATTGGGACCATATAGACAGCAAACCGTAAATCTATTCCCATTGACACTAAATTCAGCCAGCCCCCAACGGCCCCATTTATCGGATGCTGTTCTGAGGCATTTTCCAACATTTTTTTTCATACAAATTGCTACTCCCCTCTTAACCCCTGTTTGTTTTGAGCTAATTAGGAGTTCAAGACCCAGATTCCTCAGCATATTACGTTTATCCCAGGAAATATGAGTCTCCTGGAGACAAAGAATATCAATATTTAGGGACTGAATTAGTTTACGTAAAACCCCTATCTTTTTGAAGTCATTAAGGCCGGTAATATTCAAAGAACATATTTTAAGTTTCCTATCCATTATTATATAATTTTAAATCTGAAAATATCAGGGTCAGCTTTTTCACAAAACATATCCAGAAACATAATACAAATCGTAGTACATTAGCCATATTTATTATGTGTGCTCTAGCAATCGCCACTGCCTTGCAACCCCACCACCACCCCAACCCCCACACCCAAAAAAGAAACCCCACCCCCCTCCCCAACATATGAGGCCCAGGAACTCTCAGTTCCTGATAAATATGGAATGCCGCGTCCTCCTGCCCCAGAACATCCTGGAGAGATAGCCAACTACTAAATGTGAAAAATAAAAAAAAGATATTTAGACAATAATATTCTGCATCTTCATGTAAATAATTACGGACAAGCTCATAGAGACTCTAAATATTCTTTTGCTTTGATTTCTGTCAGAAAATATTTTGTTTGTCTATTCATAACTATTTTCAACTTAGCTGGGTTCTGCAAAAATACAGTGGCACCTTTCCTTTGAAAATCGGGTATAAGCTGACGTAAATGCCAACGCTGAGCAACTGTCGCCTGACAGAAATCTGGCCTAACAAAAAACTTGCAGCCCTTAGCCACTGCTTTCTTGTCGGGCCTAGCTAGCGTACAAATGTCTTCCCTTGCAAGAAAATTGTTAAAGGATACCAGTATAGCTCTAGGATATTCCTCGGCTCCCTGACGTGGTTTCCTTATCGTAAATGGAAATCGGTGGGCCCTTTGCACTTCTTTAGACCAATCCCAAGTAGTTAAATCAGGAAAGGCTTCTTTGAGTAGCTCAATAATAAATCTCCTAGCATCCCCCCCTTCCTTTTTCTCTGGTATACCAAGAAAACGTAGGTTACTCCTGCGGGCCTGGAGATTCTCCAGGCCCGCCAGTTTATACGTAAGATCGTCTTTGTGGGATTTGATATTATCAAGTTCTTGCTTCTGAGTAGCATTCTCATCCTCTAAGGCAGAAATCCTTGCCTCGGTTTCGGTCACTCTGTCGACTGTTTCAGTACAAAGTTTAATAGCTCGTCGAACAGCGTTCTTAACCTTCGAGCATGTAGCCTGGGTACGTAAATTCTCTGCTTTTATCTCCGCTCGATGCGACATCATGGTGTTGTAGATTGTGGTTAGTGTGATCTCATTCGTATTAGACATATCATGCATATGAGATGTAGACTCAGTACCATCTGTCAGTGTATCCCTTCCCTGAGATCTTGACATGATGTACCCCTCAGACTGAGGGCTGTCTGCATTGAAGGTAGAGCCCCTAGCAGAAGAGCGCATAGAACCCCTT
This sequence comes from Lissotriton helveticus, assembly GCF_964261635.1. Classification (NCBI taxonomy): domain Eukaryota; kingdom Metazoa; phylum Chordata; class Amphibia; order Caudata; family Salamandridae; genus Lissotriton; species Lissotriton helveticus. The sequence goes on along the minus strand of NC_136059.1, from coordinate 1,581,867,794 downwards.
TTCTTACGTCTTCTAACTGTGGAAACAGTTGCATTTAAGGAGTCATGGTTGGGGCTTCGCTCTTGTGTAACTTCAACAGGACTACTTTCATCGGTATTTTCAGCCCAGTCTCTACTGACATTCGTGCTTTCATCAGACGAAGGGTCAGACAAGGAAAAAAATGTTTCCATCATTTCCTGGGGCCCTGATGCTGCTTCAGTGGCAGCCCCTAATGCTCCTAATGCTCCCAACCCACTCAACTCTTGGGTAGAATGATCAAATCAAATCAAATCAAACTTTATTCGATTTCACAAAGAAATCATAAAAGTATACATCCATAGAAAATAAATACAAACTTCAATAAAACCACGGTACATATTTACATGATACTAATTTACATAAACATTTTGCTGCCGGTTTCTCATAACTAGAGCTGTTCTAATAGGGGGTAAAAAAAATTAATAATTGATAGAATCCCTTCCTAACAAGTGATTACGTGGGGCTATTGATCTTGGTGAGGGGATGTGTGGGGAACTCGGGTAGAAATCATGCAGATCCCAAACGGAAATGGAGCCATCTTTTTCATGGGGTTTGCAGGATCGTAAGTAGGGGACTGTCTGTCTGTCCTTAAATTTAACTAAAATTAGGTCCCCGGGAATTTCTTTGGCTGATGACCCCAACCAACCCACCCTTCTGACGCTCAGGATGCCACCGTTTTTATTGGGTGGGAGGGGTCTATTTTTTGATAGCCAAAACCGGACTTTGTGATATAGGTCCTGGTGGCTTTCAGGTTTCCCGTGGGCAAGTGGAGGTACTCCTGCAAGAACAAGCACAAAGGGTGCTGCTTCTGGGGGCAAATTTATGCAAGCTGCTCTCTTAGGTTCTGCTCTAGTAGTAGAGGAGTTAGGTAACCCAGGTTTACAAGGAATATTCGGAGTAGTTGAAGATATTCTCTTAGGAGGTCGCACTGCTGTATGGGCGATTTTAGTACTTACAGTTGGGACAGTTCTTGTGATGAAAGGCACTTTGGGGACAGTAGGAGGTGGGGCACAAATAGATATAGCAGATGAAGAAGAATTGGCTTTAATAATAGCCTCTAGGCTTGTCAACCTATCCCCTAAGATGTTAATTTGGTCAAGCAGGGGTGATAGCACAGATCTTAACATTGATTCAAAGTGGGGCAATAGTGGTAGGTAGGAGGATGCTACTTCACTCTCCAATGTTCCAGTGTGCGCCTTGGATGGGGTTGAAATAATAACAGGCGATGGGGAATCAGTACAGTTTGTTTCGTTGTGCTTCCTTTTTACACAGTGACCCTGTGTAAGTCCAATATTTTTGGCTGCTATCCTCCTTCGGTGATCGGGATGTCTCACAATGTTTATCCGCACAGGGGTCGATAGTAGGGTCTTTTACGGGGGAAGGGGGTACAACTGGGATAAAATTTGTCCCGCATAAGGCATTTAATTCCTCCCAATAAGATACTTTTTCTGTCCTGGCAGAGGGTTGTGGGAGGGTTTGAATTGGGTCTAGGAGTTGACGGCAGTCATCGGAATCTGTGTCTCTAATGGTGAGGAGAGTCAGATGGCTCTGGGTGGACATGTCCAATTCCTGGTCCGGGCGATGTTTTTGGAAGAAGATGGGATAGGCCCCCTTGGAAGTCATACTGTATGTGGTGTATTGAAATTGATAAAACAGGATGGCCTTAATTCTTCAACAAACGAGAATGGACACTGTACCTTCTTTGGTTGAAATCCCAAGGGGTCTGGCCCGTCCCCGTCCTTCTCGTGCCGCTGAGGGCCGTAGAGGGCCCGCCCTTTGCCCGGGCTTTACCCCGGGCGTCCCGCTCGCGTCCCGCGACGCTAGGGGCAGTCCTTCCTTTCAAGCGCCTTCGGGCGCACCCTGATTGGTGGAGGCGGCGTCCAGCCACTGAGGTTCCAGGGGAATGTGGTTCCCTATCCCGGCTGCCGCGCTGCGGTGTCCTGGCAGCGACGGCGCTGGCGGGGATACAGAGGCGCTAGGGTCTGAAGCGCAAGTCAAGAGGTGAGGGACAGCACTTTGGCCCCACGGTGCAAATACCGGAGTCTCCCGCTCCCCCAAGGGCAGTCCTTCCTTTCAAGCGCCTTCGGGTGCACCCTGATTGGTGGAGGCGGCGTCCAGCCGCTGAGGTTCCTGGGGAATGTGGTTCCCTATCCCGGCTGCCGCGCTGCGGTGTCCTGGCAGCGACGGCGCTGGCGGGGATACAGAGGCGCTAGGGTCTGAAGCGCAAGTCAAGAGGTGAGGGACAGCACTTTGGCCCCACGGTGCAAATACCGGAGTCTAGAATGATCAAAATCAGCATCAGTAGACAGGCTTCCCTGTAACACCTCAGGGACCTCAGAAACTACGTTTCCCACAGTGCATTGCGAATCCCCCTCAACAATAGGTACGTTATTGATCTCTCTAAGATACTCGAGTGGATCCTTACCTACATCAACCTCATCGGTCTCATCCCCAGATTTATTATATAAGAGTTTGTAAAAACCATTAAAAGCCTTCAGGATTCCAGCCTTAGATTCTTGGGATACTCCGTCTAAATCAGTAATTTTAGTTATATCATTTAGCATAGCCTTTTGTCTAATCCTTTGAGCTAATATTCTCCCTGTTTGTTCATTCAGCTCGTAGCACTCAGCTTTGTGTTGTTTATATTGCACTGCTACTTGGTCTGCTAAAAAGGAGTATGAAGCAGCTCGTTCAATAGTTAGAAGTCGTTGGGCTTCATCGATATCAGCATCACTACCATTCTTAATGTGTGCAACTAATTTTAACTCTGCCTCCCTAACGTTATCAAGTTTGTTCCTAAACTCTAGTTTTGCCTTCTTATGAAAATAATTAGAATAACAGATTGTTTCCCCTCTAACAATCGATTTGAAAGTGTCCCAGACAACTTGGACTGAAGCGGTATCATTATTACGAACAAAGAAATCCTTAATAATTTTAGCCATATGTCTAAGATAATTATCATCAAGAAGAAGGCTCCTTTGAAATGACCAATGGCAATTAACATTGTAGTTATTTAAAGGTAATGATATTTCTAGTATTAAAGGATTATGATCAGAGACAAGTTGTGGTAGGATCTCTATTACTAAGTTGTCCAGAAAAAAAGAAGAGGTAAAAAAGTAGTCTAAACGAACAAACTTTTTATGCGGGACTGAGAAAAAAGTAAAACCAGGATCAGTAGGTTTATATTTATTCCAAACATCGTACAACCCGTTGCTAACGACTATTTCCCTTAAAGCTCTATAGGTTATCGTCTTACGGCCGTTGTAATTCCCGGAAGTTCGAATATTGCTGCTGGCTTCAATATGAACATTCATATCTCCACATACGATTAAGTGCTGACACCATGCCGCCAATTCTGTATTGACTATGTTAAACACCTCACCATCATCCAGATTGGGACCATATAGACAGCAAACCGTAAATCTATTCCCATTGACACTAAATTCAGCCAGCTCCCAACGGCCCCATTTATCGGATGCTGTTCTGAGGCATTTTCCAACATTTTTTTTCATACAAATTGCTACTCCCCTCTTAACCCCTGTTTGTTTTGAGCTAATTAGGAGTTCAAGACCCAGATTCCTCAGCATATTACGTTTATCCCAGGAAATATGAGTCTCCTGGAGACAAAGAATATCAATATTTAGGGACTGAATTAGTTTACGTAAAACCCCTATCTTTTTGAAGTCATTAAGGCCGTTAATATTCAAAGAACATATTTTAAGTTTCCTATCCATTATTATATAATTTTAAATCTGAAAATATCAGGGTCAGCTTTTTCACAAAACATATCCAGAATCATAATACAAATCGTAGTACATTAGCCATATTTATTATGTGTGCTCTAGCAATCGCCACTGCCTTGCAACCCCACCACCACCCCAACCCCCACACCCAAAAAAGAAACCCCAGCCCCCTCCCCAACATATGAGGCCCAGGAACTCTCAGTTCCTGATAAATATGGAAGTCAAGAGGTGAGGGACAGCACTTTGGCCCCACGGTGCAAATACCGGAGTCTAGAATGATCAAAATCAGCATCAGTAGACAGGCTTCCCTGTAACACCTCAGGGACCTCAGAAACTACGTTTCCCACAGTGCATTGCTCTTTGCCTACTGGGGCCGATATTGTATTGCTGGACACATTAGGACGTTGCAGTTCATCTCCTTTTTTCTGGGATTGTTTTTTGAACATTACCGGGACCGTTAAAGAGTCCCGAAGTTGTTTGCTGCTATCGCCCGATGCTGGTACAGTGGATACGATAGGTACTGATACCAGTGCTGGCGGCAGGGGAGAACTCTCCTTCTGAGCAGCGCTAACAGCTTTGGAGGGGACAGTGTTTTTAGGCAGACTCTCACCTTCTATATCTTGATTGCCTTTAGGTTTGTTACTTCGAGTAACAACTGCAACAGTCGTGTTTTTCGCCGGCATCTTCTTTTTACGAGACCCGCCGGGGCCCCGAACCACTGAACTCCAAAATGGAAAGTGAAATGCAGTAAAACGCCAGAGCGGAGCTCGCCGCTGTATACAGAACAGGTTCACCAGCATTCGCAGAACAGGGGGAGACCGCAGCTTCTGAAAAGCTACACAGGTGAGTGAGCTCCGTCGTAGTCCTTCACACGATCTCCACAGCAATCCTTATAGCCCCCTTCATGCTTGCTGCTCCACTGCCGCTTGCCGTTGCCTGCCAGTTCCTTTCTCCAGGTGAGAGCACCTAGGCCAGTCGGCTAGCAGGACAGACCAGCACACTCCGCCGTCCGGGCCGAGTGGCCGCCCGACTGTCGACCCAAACGCGCCCTCTGCTCCCGCACACAGAAAGTCCGAAGAGTAGGCAATACGGACCGCACAAACTGCAAATCGAACGAGTCCGTCAAATTAACAAACAGCAGGTCATCCCCTCAAGGAGTCCGGAGCGAGAGGTCAGAGCTGCTTACACAGCCCACGCCACGGCCGCCATCTTGCCTCGAAAACAATCATGGACTTTTGAGGGCTCAAGTAAAATAAATTGTAATCCCGAAGTACAGTAGAATAACACCGTGGAACTAAAAGAAATCAAAACGCCACCGCTTGATTTACGCGGTCGAATAATTTCCCAACAGTGTGCTCGTGGAAGATAGTGCATAACAATATATATGCAACACTTATGATATTATGTATATGAAAAGCCTCAAAGTCTTTGGGCAAATCAGAGAAGGCTTTTGTGGACGGAGCTGAAAAAACGTGCATTCATGCCCTGAAGGACAGACTGAACTTTCTATTCACCACTTGCAAGGAAATCTTGGGCTTTCAAGTGACCTGCGAGCGAGGGTTTGGAGTGCACAAAGGTCGGCATTCAGATTTATTTGAAAAACAAGAGAAGGCACGTAAAAAAGACTTTCTTCTTCTACCCGCTACCAGTCAAAGCACCCCTCTCCTTGTACCTCACATTCAAGTGTTAAAATATATGACCACTAAGGGCGTGGGTTCGCGAGTGGTTCCTTGCGGCTGAAGTGCATCGAAACTGTTGGAATACATATTGATTTGAACCAGTAGCGTAGTTTGGATGGCACATGAGGCGAGACCTAGTGCGAGAAATGAAAATGGCATTTTTGACTGCTGATCGGCGTAGTAAGAAACAGCAAATACGCTACTGGGTCAAATCAATATGTATTTCCAGCAGTTTCCATTCACTTTCCCTGAGAAAATAAGGGATCAGGTTGCTCACTATGCTAAATTGCGTAGTGCAATCCTGTCTGTGGGCTTCCGCCTCACCACTTTTTGCAGCCACCAGCCGCCACAGCATACAGCAGTGTGAAAGCAGCGATGCGTCACTTCTCAGTGCGCACTCCTTGAGACATACCTGATGCTTCATTTTTACTGTATGACGCATCATGTCGCAAGGAGTTACAGATACGTCAGTATTTCTGACGTATCTGTATGGCGCAAAAGTGACGCATTGCTGGAGTGTGTCACAGAAGTGACGCAACTCCAGCAATGCATCCTTTCACATGGGGCAAGCCCCATGTGAAATGGCATGAGTCAGTCTTATGCCTGCTGTGAGGCAGGCGCAAGATTTTGACGCAACAGTGTCCTAGAAGTGACGCAGTGAAATCTCATAGATTTCACTGCTTCACTTCTACGAGGCTTTTTGCGGGGGAACACCCCCCCCCCCCTGCATACATTATACCTGACGCAGGTATAATGTAGCGCCGGGGTTTACAAAGTGACGCATCTGCTTAGATGCGTCACTTCGTAAATAGTGCGTATCAGGAGGCATGTTTTATGCCGCCGAGGCATCACAAAAAGTGACGCATCGGAAGCGAAAACTGACGCAAGGCCTCATAAAAAAGGCCCCTAGTATTTCACGCAGCGCAATGCAGAGCAGCGTAGCAAGTTGTCTTGCTGCGCTGGATTGCATAAAAACTCACACTTATGGCCCTAAGAGAAGTGCATGAATTAATCTACATATGTAGATGATCTAATAAACTTTCACTAATGAAGCACATTTTAGCCTCTGTGCGCCTTCAACAGTATGTACTCTGAAGCTTGATAGATTTTATTTGACATACACATGAATGTTTCCAAAGAAGCACGAATCTGAATTACAAGAAAAGTTATTTAATCCAAATAAGTTGGCTCGCAGTTAATTAATGCGGTTTCCTAATTAACTATGATGAATTTACCATTTTAAAATGCTAATCAAACTAAAACTGCATGTAATGAAAACAATTAACTTTATACACTGCTTAATATTTTCTTGCTACGCGCTAATGTCAAACTGCCTTCACTCTGATCCCTCCTCTGAAACAAAATATGTTTAGAGTGACTTTCAACGAACAGCTTCATAGTTAGCCTTTCATTTGAATGTCAATCCAGCACATCTGCGCTCCTAATCCCCACAGACCTAAACCCATTGGCATCCGGTGTGCCATTTAAAAAATGAAACGGAACAACACATTCAGCAATACAATAAGGTAAAACAAATCGAGACACGCTTTCACATTTCTAGCTAGAGTCTTATCAATCCGCAAAAAATTGAAAAAAAAATCTTGAAAGATGAATATGCAAATAAAATCATGCAAAAATAATTCACGTAGAAATTAGGCTTTGAATGGAACATTGAGTTCGGTATTTTAATAACAAGGTTCATGAAGTGCACTTATCAAATAGCTGTAAGTTGTTTGGTACACAGCGTTTTTGGAACGGCTTTTAAAGCATGTAATTTTATTTTAGTGGCTGTGTAATTTGTAAATTCGAGAGGCTGAGGCAAATGAAGCAAAATATAACACCCAAATGGCCTGCTTATCTTCTAGCACGGCGATTCATCAGGGGTCGGTGCTGAGCCCCAGCCAGTGCTTAACTTGTAAAAAATTAATATTAATGATAAATAATAAGGGCACGAACTCAGCGTTGTTTTTAAGACCCCACTTCCATCACTCTCTTCCTCTAACTCTTACGGGTACTTTTATTCCTTTTTTTTCTCTCCCTACCACTTTTATCTTACCTTTCCTTTCCTTATTCGTTATTCCCTTTTGATCCTTTTTGTCGCTTTTGCTCTGATTCAGTGCCTGATGAAGAAAAGGAAGCATTGGTCACCAAAGATCAGTGCGTGTGTTCACCACTTGCTGCTCTCTGCATACAATAATCTCAGGCAGAGGCACCTTGATAATGAAAGCGATATGGTGTCCAAAGTATAGTAGAAGGAGGCTTAGCAAGTGCTAATAGGATATATTATATTGGCTGCCAAGAAAGCTTTTGACATGATCATATTTTCACGGTGATGGCAAAACCACAATGCCAACGCTATGCCAACGTCTCCAGTCCTACAATCTTCCTAAATAGTGAAAGCTGAGATTCTTCCCTCCACATTTTCCATTAAGTTTTTTAATATGTATTATCAATGCACTTTCTAAAGTGGGTTTGGGAACGATTATGCCTTGAAAACGATAGTCTATGACAAGTGTCTCACCTTGTAGTCTTATTGGTACATCTGCTAAGTCCCCATATAGATCTTGGAGCAAGGGCCTGCTGCTGCTCCCAGTGCATAACAAGGACCAGTGTTTGCGTTTGGTGAACACCTGCACTCATTTTAAGGGACCTTGATGTATTTCTCATCATCAGACTTCGAGTAAGAGATATATAGGGAAAAAGGGGACAGAGAAGATAAAGAAAGCAAAACAGTGACGAAGAGATAATGAATGGTTTGAAAAGAACCTGTAAGAGAGAGAGATAGAGGGTGATGGAACAGGGTCCCAAAAACTCTGTGCCCTTGCACGGGCATGAGATGGAATCAAAGCTAAGTGCCCTTGGTATTCGGCAGACTAGGCCTTCAGCAGCTTTGGCAGTAGATTCCTAAGTAAAATTTGGATCACTCAATTTATTGTTTACCAGATTTTGAACTGGGTGCCCGATGAACCCATATAAAATATATTGGCATTACTGTTAGTGGCTAGGACTACCCAATACACAACATGACTGTATGATTTCCTATCTCAAAATGTCTACCTGCAGGAGATGTCCTCTACGTTTTGGTCTGTTGATCATACAGATGTCTTATTGACCCTGCCCCGCCTAAGACAATAGAGGTGTTAGATTACTCTGTCAAGGCGTTGTCAAAAGATCCTTAGGGAAAGAGACGAATCCAGTCTCTCTTATAGAAGGTATGATCATTCCAGTGTTCTGCACTTGTAAATACATTTTGTCATTTATTTGTGTTTCCCCCTCTCGTAATCTAGTTTTTGTTATTCTGAGAATTTCTACTTCCATTTGTTGACATAATTGTTATATAGTAACACTGAAACTCTTCGTGTGGCTTTTCATACTATAGAAGTTAGCACATTGTTTAACACGTCAGGGAGCAGCACACTGACCATCTACTGGAAGTCAAAGAATCAAACTTTTGAAATTTCCATATAATCCCATCATCGTAACATCACTTTCTTTACTTCTTTGAGTCCCCTCAATACAAAAGTTTTGTTTAACCTTTATGTTGCCTCTAACTGGTCAACGGGATTAAAGAAATCTCAGTGTTCTCTCATCTGCACATGGGGGATAAGATATCAAACTTTGATATGTCAAGCTCATCTCAAGTCCTCTGAACCTATGAAGGCCTGCTGACTACTGTCCCAGTTGGGACACATTCATGGTGCCTGGAGCTGGTCACTGCTAGAATTAGACTGGTATGATCTGGTAATCTGGGTTGAAATTACTGCTGTGTACCTAAAGGTTTTATATCTTCCCCACCTCTAGCAGACTCTGGTTCCAAACAATAGAGTAGTGCTATATGAGTAATGTACAAACATTAGCCCCGCAAACATAGTAATTGCAATAAAATACTCATTCACTAGAACAATTTATTGCAGAGCCTCATGGGTAGGAAAGTGTTGCCACACTTTACCTGAATTGATGTAAGTCCCACTAAATTTCTTGGTTGAATGAAAGTGATCTAAAAAAGCTCAGTTCCGTCAGCTGTTCATCTTCACGCATCACATTACATTAATAAGTGCCGCAGAGTCCCCTGTTGGATCTCAGTAAAGGCCCAGATGCTGTTTGAAATGTCTTGCCTCACTTTCTAAACCCTACTTGCCTTAGTATGTCTTCATGTATCGACAGTCAGTCGTTGTTGATCCTTGTGAACAGTGAGACAGCCAATGCTCGACTCCCACTCCTTATTTCAGGGAGGACACCAATTTGCTGTGCATACAACTAAAAAAGGAAACTTTGGCAACCATGGTGAAAAGAGCAGCTTTTGATGTTGAATAATGGTTAAGAGACATCTTGAGGTGAGGCTGAAGTAGCTTTATTTAAGAGAGAAATCTAACACCACTGGAGTGCATCCTAACTCCTCGAAGCACAAACAGGCAATGACTGTTATTGTCGTTCGTGCTTTGATGAGAGCAGGTATGCACGCGAATACAGAATTGAAAGTATACTTGTTATTAAATCAACTGTACAGCATGCGCATGCAATGGAACAGGTGCGCATGCTAAATAAAGGGAAACACATGCACAGTACAATGAACATGCACGAGAACATACGCATGCACTGACATCATTATCTTGAGCGTGAACCAACAGGATTCAACTCATTACATCACCCTCCCCCTATTAAAAAAAACAAAATGACAACTAAATTTACAATGAAGCAATATGAAGCATGATGGGAAGTTGGTGGTCTAGGTCATATACATTTGGAGGGAAGAGAACAATTGCAAGAAGGTCCCGAGGTGAGTATGGTGGGTGTCAAATCTAAATCAGTTAGGTAGGATGAGGTTTTGGATGGAGACAATGGTGTGGAAATGACAATTGAGAGCTGTAAATCAACTCCATTTGTGGTGACAGATTCATCAAATGAGGACTCTTTAGAAAAATGTGAAAAATTTTCATCATGTGAGTCGGCTCTCTTGTTGATTAAAATTGTAGAAGCTTGATCAGGAGTTAACTTGACTAACATTCTTTTATTCCACCAACCTTTTGAGTCCAAAAACAAGGATCCTTTGGAAAGCTTGAGAATTTGTACAGGAAGGGAAAATTTGGAGAGACCCTTTTTAACCTTGTTGGGAGACTTCACCGTAACCCAATCACCAACCTGAAATTCATGTGTACTGTTACACATTTTTGTGTCAAACCTTTTCTTTTGTGCCACTGTTGAGCAGAAACATTCTCAAGCATATTTTTTTTATCTTTGCAAACGTGACATGAATCGTCCTCCTTTTTTAATACTTTCAACCAGGCAGGGCAGAGAGTACCATTTGGATCTCTCTTCTTGAGAAGTCTGAAGGGAGAAACACCTGTAGAAGAGTGAGGTGTGGTGAGATACGACCAGATCTTTTTCTTAAGAAAAATGTCTACATGTGAATTAGATGCTAAAGCAGACTGAATATCCTCCTTTATGAATCTATTCATCCGCTCCACAAGATCATTTGAGGAAGGAGAATATAATGCCACTCTTAAATGTTTAATGCCATGAGCAGAAAGAAAATTGTTAATTGAAATTGATGTGAAGTGAGATCCATTATCTGTGACCAGTTCCTTGGGAAAACCTTTGGAAAGAAAAACTCTTGAAAGAAAACTGATCACAGATAAGGTTTTGGGAGAGGAACAAAATTCAAACTCTACCCACTAAATTATCAATTAATACAATAATGTATTTCTTGTCACTGGACAAAACTCCAAATGAAATGGTCCTGCAAAGTCAAGAGCTAATTTGGACCATGCTCCTTCTGGTACAGGCCCATTATGTAAAGGAACTTTCATGGTTTTCCAGTGCTTATCAGACAAAAGACAAGTTTGACACAAATTTCTCCAATTTGAAACATCTTTCTCCAATCCAGGCCACCAAAAGTTTTTTTTCAGTCTTCTCGATGTGGCACCCACTCCAAGATGCCCTTCATGTGCTATATTAACTGCTACCGCGCTACCGCGTTTTCCCGCTGTGCGCTGATTTTTAAAAATCGCGCTGTTTATGACAAAGCCAGCTCGTCATCCGCGTAGCGCAGGTAACGCCCATGACGAGCTGGCTTTGTCATTAGCGTCGAAGGGGTTAAAAAATTTTGAATGAAGAGAAACAGGAGGCACGGCAATGTCGCCATGCATAAGTAAACATTTGGCAACAGAAAGGTCCTCATTCACCTGGGCAAAGGATTTTAAAGGCGCAGGTAAAGACCACTCTTTTGGCCAACGAGAAATAATCATGTTCTTGACTGCCAAAAGAATTTAGTCTTCCTCTGATGCCTTAAGCCAATCTTCTCTCCTAATGCATGACATGTTTCCAATTAAATCTTCAATAGAAGCCACAACACACTCAACATCATCAAACCCGGAGGAAGATAATTTTTCTCCCAATGAGAGTCTAGACAGACAATCTGCCCTGACGTTGCGTCCACCAGGGATGAATTTTATGAGGAAGTTGTGCTCATGTAAATGAGAAAGAATGCAGACAAGTCTGGCAGAGGTTTTGCCATGCCATTCCCATTGAGTAAATGGATTAATGGTTTATGGTCCGAGCAAATTTCAAAATGTGTGCCCCAAATAAATTCTCTACGGCCCATGAGCAGGCTAGGGCCTCTCTTTTTTGATGGTGCTATAGTTACTCTCAGCAGTTGTCAATGTCCTGGAAGAGAAATTAATAGTGTTTTCTTTCCCATTGATCCATTTACAAAGGACTGCTCATATACCATGTTGGCTTGCATCTACAGAGATAGTGCATTTATAACCGGGTGAAAAGGCAGCAAGAGCTGGAGCCTCAAGAATTCGTTTTTAACCAAATCAAAAGCTTCTTGAGCTTTCTAACTCCAAACAAAGTTTGCATTTTTCTTGAGTAGTGCACGTAGAGTTGAACAACTTGTGCATAACTTGAAATAAACCTAGAATAGTACTCAGTCATGCCCAAAAAGGATCTATGTAAATCCTTATTTTTGGGTGTGGAAACTTGATATATAGCCTGTGTAAGTGAAAACTTCGGTGTGATTACAGAAATTGAAGTTGTGTGACCTAAATATTCAAGAGAGTTGACCATGAACTTACAATTCTCAGTGGCCAATGTGATGCCAAACACTCTAAATTTGTTAAGAACTTTTCTTAATGTAGCTAAGTGGTCTGACTTATTTTTTGAATAAATACGTACATCATCCTGATATGCTTGTACTGAGCCAATACCTTCCAAAATAAAATCTTTGAAAAACGCTGGCCGCTGAAGCCAAACAAAGGGTAACCTTAAATACTTATACGCCCCAAATGGAGTGAATGGAGTGACAAAAGTGGTAAGAACAGATGAAGAGTTAGAGAGTGGAATGTGATGATACGTAGGTCGCAAATCTAAAATGGTAAAACAAGTGGCACCAGCAATATTATATAAAAGATCTTGGATATAAGTAATGGGAAAATAAATAAAATATTCTTGTTAAGTGAGCGTAAGTCAGCACACAAACAAATAGATTGATCATTCTTCCTAACTATTACTATGGGGCTGACCCATTCAGATGAATCAGTAGGTATGCTAATACCTTCGGCCACTAACTTGTCCAACAAAACCTTAAGATCATCTCTAACACTCAAAGGAATGGCACCTGGCTTTGTGAATGAGGGGAATGGCATTGGCTTTTAATTTGATAACATGTTAAACCCTTGTAATGTTTCCTATTTTTGAAGTAAAAATATCAGGAAATTCAGAGATAATTTTAGAAGGAACATCAGTACTCTGAAATGTTTGAAATAGAGGAAACACAAACATCATCATTGATTTGGACTGGATTGTCAGAGCCAGGAACCAACTTGAGATCCATTTTCGCTAAATCCTGCCAGCCAACAATGTTTTTCCCTTTGGGGGTAACATACATTTTTGTTAAAATTTTGCGACCAAGACAAGTTATGTATTCAGGAAATAGACCTAACATATCAATGATATGATCACCATAGGCTTTGGGGATGATGTCTAATGCTTCTTATGACTTGTGAGATGATAAATGTTCTTTAAATATGATGTCTGAAACAATAGTAACAGGTGCTCCAGAATCTGCCATCATATTAAAACCATGTTCACCCACAATGACCTCACAGAAGGCATCTTTGACTCTATGAGTCGAAAGTGTTAAATAATGAGAGTCAATAGACAGCGTGAGTCTTTGTACATCATCAAATAATGATAAATGAGAGTCAGAAGTAGAATTGTTTGAGTGATCAGTAGTTTGAAGACTTCTAACTCTGATCACTTTCCTGCTTCTACAAACCGTTTAAAAATGAACTATTTTGTTACAATGAGTACACTTTTTGCCTAAAGCAGTACAAACAGGACTATCTCCAAGATGGGATCTGGAACCGCACCTGTAACAAAATGCATTAGATCTGCTTTGTTTGTTTTGAAAAGGCTTCACAAACTTGGGCCTGTAAGAGACAGTATTAACAGTTGAGTCAGGTTGAATGACATTAACAGAAGTGACATTTCCATTTGAAATGCATCTGGAAGTAATGATAGATCTTTCAATGCCCTTTGCTATGTCAATAACTTCAGCCAAAGAGGGATCCCTGCAGCTGAGTATGCGCTCTTGAATTTTCTTGTGAAAACAACTGCATTCAAACTGGTCTCTTATCTGATATTCTAATGTTGCACCAAAATTGCAGTATGCAGCCAAGTTTCTTAATGCTGAAATGAAATCCTCAATTGACTCATCTGAGTTCTGCTTCTTTTTCATGAAATTAAATCTTTCTAACATGACACTTGTTTGCTCAAGACATTTTTTGTTTAGACTTTGAACAGCATCAGAGTAGACATTCCAGCCATCCCCTTCTCCAGGTTAAGGTACAGAAACAGGAAGATTGTCAAAAGTTTCACGTACTGCGCTGCCCAGAACATTGTAAAGAATAGCTAATTTCCACTTTGGTGAGTAATTTTCAGCATCAATTGGTACCAAATAATTTTCAAATGAACAGAATCATAGTTTCCATGTTTCCTGTGGCTTGCCAGGTTTAGATGGAAAATGGTCTAACTGAAATATTTGCTGAGAAGCCATTAAATGAATGCATTCACTTGTAAAAAAGAATAATAAAAGAAACAAATAACACAGTACCTTTTGCTTTGAAGAGCTTTGAAGAAACAACGTGTAGAACAAACAGTTGGTTCAGCTTGGAAGTAAATCTGAATAAGTAAACGCATCACGCGTGAAAATTGTGTTGTGCAATGAAATCTGATCTGCCGCGTGGGCGTGTTCAGTTTTGGTAAATCAGGTGCTGTAGTATGAGAGGAAGCCGTGAATGTGGGTGGGGTCCGTTTGCATAGAAAGAACTGCGATGCTGGTCACAAAGTGAGGAGTTCATCGAAGAAGCAAACTGGCATGAACGTAGAAGGCGTCAAAAGCAGCACAAATTTGGTGATGGAAGCTTCAAACTTGTCGCCAGATGAAAAGTGCAGTTTTTGATGTCGAATAATGGTGAAGAGACATCTTGAGGTGAGGCGGAAGTAGCTTTATTTAAGCGATAAAGCTAACACCACTGGAGTGCATCCTAACACATCGAAGCACGAACAGGCATTGACTGTTATTGTCCTTCGTGTTTCGATGAGAGCAGGTATGCACGCGAATACAGAATTGAAAGTATACTTGTTATTAAATCAACTGTACAGCATGCGCATGTAATGGAACAGGTGCACATGCTAAACAAAGGGAAATACATGAACAGTACAATGAACATGGATGAGAACGTACGCATGCAATGACAACATTATCATGCACGTGAACCAACAGGATTCAACTCATTACACATGGTTAAGGCAGTTGGAATATGGCCACACAAACTACAAGGGGTGGAGACAGCTTTGTGTGAGGACAGGCGTCAGTGACAACTCCTACCATCATGCAAGAAAATGCCCACTTTCTCAAAGGAATTACCAGCAACAGGGACAGCCCTACTCCCAGGAACCTGGGGAAAATAAACAATTAAGCAGCTACAATGGTTCAGGGAGACATTTGCATAGGAATAGTGTATCTAACCACCCTAAGAAAGTTTGTCATAATACAAGAGAATGCAAAAATAGAAAAAATATTTAAGAGAGAAAAAATAGCAATTGAATATATAAAAGTACCCACAGACAAAAACTTTTTAGAAAACGTTTTCTGTTATTGAGATAACTTATTATAAAACATAAAGTATATCAAAAACATAAGACAAACATGCTCAAATGGTGCTGATAACGTTACACATAACAAACATACAATAATGTAACTTACAGTAAACAAGGAAACAAACACAATGACACAGGAATGATACAAAAAATTTCTGATATATCACACAATCAATGGTACAATGAATGTGTTCCTTCTAGTTGCCAAATGGAATGTCAATGGCGTTACAACCTTATCCATGTAAAAGGTCATCATCAGGACACAAAGTAAAGATTTTGGAAGCAACCATCAGACACAATTGGAGATACAAAGGTTAATTGCGTCAAAGATCCAAAGATCCAGTCAACTTTAAATGGTTGAACTTAATCCTGAGATTCCAGGGACCGTAATCTCAAGGATTGTCCCAAAAATATCATAAATGAGGAATTCAATTACGAGACAGCAGTGATTCGTATTGGAAATTCACCACTTAGAGATACAACTTCCATATCAGTTCATGGTGCCCTCCATCCACATCTCCTAATTCTTTTTTCTATTTTTGCATTCTCTCATGTACTATGACATACTTTTTTAGGGTGTTAGATACACTTTTCTTATGCAAATTTCTACCTGAACCATTGTGTCTGCTGTATCACTTTCTAAAAGTGGCATTATCAAACTTACAATTAAAAAAAAAACTTCACAAAACTATTAACTTTTAAATTGGGAGTTCAGAGACCCCATATATACAAATCTTTATCTGTTCCCAATGGAAAATGACACTTAAAAGTTATTTCAAGGCAATCCCAATGTTACCTTATAGGAGAGATATGCCTTGCAATACTGATAAACGAAATTGGCATCATTTCTCCATTAGGAAATGTAAAACACACCAGTATGTATCCTACCTTTTAAATGCACTGCACCCTGCCCATGGCTGCGTTGAGCCTACCGTAGGGGTGACTTACATGAAGTAGAAGGTAAGGTTTGAGCCTGGCAAGTGGGTGCACTTAGTGGGTGCACCTGCCAGGTCCAAATGGCAGTTTAAAATTGCACTTGCAGATACTGCAGTGCCAGGCCTGAGTTATGTTTGCAGGATTACTCATGTGATTGGCACAATCACTGCTGCAAGGCCACTAGTAACATTTGATTTACAGGCCCTGGGCACACCTAGTGTACTTTACTAGTGACTTACTAATACATCAAATATGCCAATCATGAATAAATCACAATATATTTTAAATAGGGAGCACTTGCATTTTAGCCCTGGTCAGTAGATGTAAAGTGCCCAGAGCTCTAAAACCAGAAAAAACGAAATGCAGCACACAGTCAAAAACAGAAGGTCATAAGCAAAAAGACAGGGAAAATCATGACAAAAGATGTCAGGTTTTAAACAACTCCACTCTCTCAACTTTCTTATGAACTTCACACCTATTTCAAAAGCACATGGGAATTTGTGTCCTATTTGTTTTTTCTTGTTCACTCACAACAATAATCTTTAAAGTTTTGCTTTGTTGCTTCTTTTAGTATTGCTACTGTAATAGCAATTCAGTTTGCCTTTTTGATGTGTGCGTTGCAAGCTGCAATGCCTTTTTCCTTTATCTTTCAAAATAGTTTCCTTTTTTATAAGCATGGGCGGATTTTGCGGATTTGCAATCCGCGAATTTGCGGATTTGCGAATTTTGCGGATTGCGAAAATCCGCAAAATCCGCGAATTCTCGCGAATTTAGCGGATTTTTTGGGGGGTTTGTGTTCGCACGGGTTTCTGCAAGTTCGTGAGGGTTTTGTACAATTTCGCAAATTGCGAACTTACTTGTCGGGTCGCCAGTTTTGCGAACTTGTTGTTTCTACGTGCCCAGCCTGTTTGCAAGGCTTTCTTCATCACTGCCACCCTCTGTCACCACTAGCACTCTCTTTGTTCACCCATGCCACCCACTGTCTCACCCATGTCACCCTCTGTGTCATCATCACAGCACCCTCTGGTTCACCAGTGTACATTTTTGGGGCAAAGCAAAGCACTGCCATCCTCTGTCAACACTGGCACTCTGGTACACCCATGCCACCCTCTGGATGGCACACCCATGCCACCCTCGGTGTCATCACAGCACCCTCTGATTGACCAGTGAGTGTACATTATTGTGGCAAAGCAAAGCACACCTGCCCTGCCCCAACTGACATTAATGAAGGCTGGCACCTGCTTGTCTGCTCCCTTTCCTTTTTGTTGCAATGTAAATTTTTTTTAACAGGATGCAATGGAATACTTTTAACTATTCTGTGACTGTCAGAGCAGGGTCACACAATAGTTGCAGGTAGGCAACCGGATTCTGGAGGGCCCCTTCAGGAAGCACTACAGGGAAATGGTTACAAATGATGAGCTCGAACTTTTGCACCTGCTCGTTGGTTTTGCTTTTGCAAAACTCGTTTTTCGGTAATTTCGCCCTATTCGCGAGGCGCGGCGTCGTGCGAAATCGACCGTGGAAGCCGCGAACTCGTGCGAGTTACCCCAAGGTTGAGTACGGGCGCCGCCATTTTGCTTGCGTGACGTATTTCCGTTTCCGCCCGCTATGTGTAATCTCGCAGAATGAGCGCCTAGCGAATGCAAGTTCGCACGAGTTCGCGGGAGAAATCGCGTGCGAACTTACTTACGCGCACGTGATCGGGCCGCCATCTTGTTTTTCATTCATTCCTATGTGTCTGGGCATGGTGTTTCTATCCTCTTTATATCTCTGCCATCCTTTGCTTGTTTTAATATTTTTTGATCTATTAAACTTTTTTCTATCCCTCTAGCTTTCTAGGTCTATATTTTTGTGTTTTAGTCTACTTTTGTTTACTTTTCAACTACTTTTTTAAACTTTTATTTTCTTCTTCCCTAGTCTTATTATTTTTCATTTTGCCTCCTTCTTGCTAACACCTGCCCAGACCATGGTGAAGACAGCTGTGAAGCTGCCCAAGACGGGCCCCGCAGCCCGTGCCCGGCTCCCCTGTTGCCGTTTGAGGGCAGAAATGGTGGTGCCCAGGGAGATCTTCAGCCCTGAGGAGGTGGGCGCACTCGTTTTCTATGTACAGCGCCGCCTCCCCAGGACCATCGCGGCAGGCGGCAGGATCGCTGGTGGCTACACCAACCGCCAGGAGCGACGGAAGCGGTGGGAGCAGGTGTGCCGGGCCCTGTTTGACATCTCGGTGGTCCAGCGCACCTACAATCAGGTGACCCACCGCTGGACCGATATCCTGGACCGGGAGCACGACCTGCTGGACCTGCTGGGAGTGGAGGTCCCCGGGCTTGGTGAGTAGTAGTAGCAATTTTTTCATCACTCACTACTCTGTTTTTTCCCCTGCTCTGTGTGTTATATTGCAAATGTTTGCTTTAACTTTTTTACAAAGAGCAATAATGCTGTCGATTACATTGATAGGAGAGGTAAATTAATATTTCAAAATCTTCTGTGCATTTCAGGTGCACTGCTCTCCTTCTCTGTGGCGGTGCCACTGCTTATTTGTTTTCTATTTTGTGTTCATTTAATTGGGCTGAGTAATGTATGAGTGTACTTTACAGAACTGCGTAATGCTAGACACAAAGGGGCAGATTTACAAGCCCCTTGCGCCACGTTTACGCTGCCTTACCTGACGCACAGCGACGTAAACGTGGCGCATCCCTGCGAGTCATGTACAACGTGATGCATCTAGGGAGATGCGCCACGTTAAGACCTGGGCCTGCGCCACAATGGGTGCGTTCCCACGCAGGGGGGGGGTCAGGCAGCTGTGCGCCTCGCAAAAGTGCCTGCGTGAAATCTACAAGATTTAATGCAGGCACTTCCGCGACGCTACTACGTCAATTCTTTATGCCTGCTTGCTTGAAGCAGGCGTAAGGACTGATGCGGTATGTTGAGTATTGTGCAGCCCTGAGCATTGCTAGAGTTGCATCGCGCCTGCAACGCGACTCAAGAGATGCGCCCCTCTTTCGTCACGAGATGCGTCACGCATCTGCCTACCCTTGCGCCAGGGTTTGCCGCATTGTAATTGCGGCGCATCTGCCGTGACGCAAGGTTAGTTTTGCGTTAATCATTTGTTCTGGTGCACCTCTGGAGGTGTGCAGCCCAGAACTCGTAAGTATGCCCCTAAGTGTCAGATTAGCAATTACCTGCGCATCCCTGCAAAGTGTGCGGCACGCCAGCACCACCCATGGTGCGCCATATTTACAATGCGGCACACCATGGTCCCAAAACGTCACCGAAGCGTTACGCATCGGTGCCGTAAAGGCGGCTCATTGATGGAGTTGCGTTGCAACGATGGCGCAGCTCCAGCAATGCTGCGTCAAGCCGTACGTCTGCTTCATGCAGGCGCAGGGTTTCAGTGACGCATCATTGTCCTAAATGACTGATTGAAATTTTATATATTCCCCATAGCCACTTTTAGCATGCGTTCCTGCGCAGGAACGCCCTCCCTTGTGCTGGAACGCTCCATTATGGCGCAGGGCTTTAGAATGGGATGCATCTCCCATATGCGTCACGTTGTTAATATACGCCACACCATGGCGCCTCTCTTGTTGTGGCGCTGCGTCACAAAATGCAAGAACGGAGCAAAAGAGCTGCAAGGGGCTTGTAAATCTGCCCCTAGAGTAGAGGCTCAGGTGCAGTCCTTCCTTTGTAGCCCTCTTTTTGGCTGAAATAGTTGGTTCTTGTTCTTTCTAAATGTTTGATTTGGTTGACAAGGACATCGACAAGCAGCAATCATCAATGTTTTCTGTTCTTTCTTTCATGTTGTACGTCAGGTCCGCCCAGGGGCAAGCGGACGGAAAAGGAGGATGCTGTGGCTCCAAAGGAGGAGGATGCAGGCCAGGGCGGCGAGTGCTCCTTTGCTGGCCCCAGTAAGTTTTCATTTAAATATAGAGGACCTATTGTTGTCCAAGCGTTCCTAATGTAATTTTTTCGAAATAGTGTTTAGATAGGAGCAAAATCCATAATACTACTGTTGCAGGGACAATTCTCCACAAACCGAACTATGGACACCAAAGACCAGAGTAATAATATTTCAGAGTGGCGTGTTTGGCACACTGTATAAACCTGGTAGTGTCAGCGGCACGGACTCCTCCTTGCAAAAATTGCAAAACCTTTCGCTCAGTCACTCTAGTCTGGAGGACCAAAAACCACAGAGTCTATTCAAGTTTAATAGCTTTATTAAAAGTTAAAGTAAACACATATATTAAAATAAAGTTAGCTGGGAAATGGAAATGGAAAAGTGCTTGGTGCTGAGTTGATGAGTAATGGAACACATTTCTTGTGGTCGAGCCGAGCTTTCACCTGGTTTGAAGTTGATGTTGCTCTTGTCCTTAGAAGTCCAGCTTCTGTCTGTTCAGAGAAAAATGGTGTGTGTTAAAATTAAGCAAGCATTCATCAATTGTGACAAAAAAGTGCAGCAAGACAACAGCCTTCCCTGGAAGGAGGGACATTTTTACTTTAGACTAGAGTAGACAGTCAATTACTTTTTATGTTGTTTTCACATTCTTCATTCATAGACCAAATACTAGTGAGTGGTGTAATCTAACATTCTTAAATCTACTTTGTAGGTGGAACATCTGGTGGCGGGGCCAGCTCGGATGTGGTAATAGTGATCGACTCC
This sequence comes from Lissotriton helveticus, assembly GCF_964261635.1. Taxonomy (NCBI): domain Eukaryota; kingdom Metazoa; phylum Chordata; class Amphibia; order Caudata; family Salamandridae; genus Lissotriton; species Lissotriton helveticus. The sequence continues at coordinate 1,581,846,597 of NC_136059.1, read as the reverse complement.
GAGTCCGAGGACCACTCTGGGGAGGAGGCGGCGCAAGAGGACCAAGAACAGACTGTGAGGAAGCAGACAGTGGTGGTGGCGGGTACAGGTAAGCTGGATCATGGTACTATCTGACTCTTAGATAGCATATGATGTGTATCTACAGAGAGTAGACGGTCACTGGATGAACTACGAACATACTATGAAATGTTTCCAGGGGGGGGGTGCAACATCATCACCATCTCCTGAGTCCTACTCCTGACATGATTGAGCACAAGTATTAAATACATTTTTTTTAAATCTAACACGACATAGAGCTTAAATAAACAAAGAACCCCATAGGGGGAAGAGAAAAATCTTGTGCGGCACCACAGTAGACGACCTGGCAACTACATTAAAACAGAGGGAAAAATAAAAAATTGCCAGAAAAAAACAATTCAATCTAAATCAGGAGGATGTGGTTATAGAGCATGGGTCCTCACAAACATTCTCTCGGGGCCAAATTGACAGTGTGGTTTGTGGCCAAGGGCCGCACCGAAGGGGGCAGGGTCAGTGGGGGAGGGGGGTGGATCTAGAGCAACAAAAAAAACTATGACCATGAGGTTGAACTCATGCCCCTCCCTGCGGACGGCCATGATACTGGCCTGAATAGTTTTGTACTGCGCTGGCTAGTTGCTAGTTGTACTGTGACACATCTTCCTGCTGAATCATTTTGTGTTAATCATATTCTTAAAGAGCATTGGTTACAGATTATGTCTTTCTTTCTTCATATAGTTGGTCATACTACAACATCAAAACCTACAAGGAGTATGCAGGCTGTACTGGCCCGGCAACGGAGGCTGGATGCAACTGTTGCCCAATATCGGCGGCTGGTGGAACTGGAGGGGGACGACACGCAGTCCAGTACTTCGAATGTGACATCTGCATCCTCCTCCGTGACCCCACGTTCTGCCGGTCAGCGCAGTGCTCCAGCCAAACGGAGCCGTGCTGGCAGACGCCACCGCCGAGCAGCAAAGGCTGCACCTCACAGTACTGTAAAGGCTCGCTTGCGCCGTGCAATCCGCAGAGTGTCGGACCTGGAGGCGGAGGTCTGGAAATGGAAAGAATATCAGAATTTGTTGGAGGGCCTCCGTTTAGATCACGCCACCCTCCGGGAGCAGTATGATGCCCTGGCCCTAAGGCATGATGCCCTGGAGGCCAAAGTCAACAACACCATGCATCCCTAGAGTGTCCCTTGCCCCTTTTTTAGAGACTTTTGGGGGGTGGGAATTGGGAGTTGGGTTTTTTGGGGGCTTTTGAGGGACTATTTATTTGTTGGGGTTAGGGAGGGTCTTGCGGGAGATTATTTTGTTAGGGATATAAAAATATACTTTTTCAAACTTTATCTGAGCATATCTTTTTTTTACTACTTTTGAGCCTGGTGGGTGGTGGTTTTGGTATCTTCGCCCCCTAGTCCAGCTTATTAAATCTTTTGGTGTCTCGGCTTTTAATTACGCCGATGACACCCAGCTGGTCTTTTCTCTGGAAGGTAACAACGCGGTCTCACTGGAAACTTTCCATCGCTGTATGGCAGCTACAGCGGATTGGCTTCGAGCCAATTCCCTCCAATTTAACAGCTCTAAGACGGAGGTGCTCCACTGCTCCAGTGATCGAATTCCGCGGGCTCTTCCAGAGAACTTCTGGCCCACTGCTTTCCCGGAACCAGTAGCGGCGGCGGAATCAGCCCGCAATTTGGGGGTTATTTTTGGCCCGAACCTACAGCTCGACCTGCACGTAAACAAAACTATCGCCACGTGCATGATGCTGTTACGCATGTTGCGTAAAGTTCTGCCTCTTCTCCCCGCCCAGGCCAGGCCAGAGGTAGTTCGCAGTACTATTTTAAGTCGTTTAGACTACTGCAATGCGCTGCTTCTGGAGGCCCCAAAAAATCTGGTGGGGAAGCTACAACGGGTGCAGAACATGGCGGCCAAGCTGGCTCTCTCGCGGGCTAGATTTAGCTCTTCCACTCTGGCTCTAAGAGACCTGCACTGGCTTCCGGTGCATCTGCGAGTGATGTACAAAGCCGCGTGCTTGGTGTTTAAGGCCGTACACCAACAGGGCCCAATACCACTTCGCGACATGTTTGCTTGGTATGCTGCCTCGCGGCCCCTCCGCTCATCCTCAGCCAGTTTGTTGGTGGTCCCGAGGTTCCAGAGAGTCAGGATGGGTGGCCGCTCATTCAGTGTCGCGGCGGCCAGACTTTGGAACTCCCTTCCTCTCTCTCTGAGAAGCCACAAGGATTACCTACCATTTAGGAAAGCGCTGAAAACGCATTTGTTCCCGAAAATTGTTTGAGCAGTGAGTTGTGTGCCTGCCGAAGTTCAAAGCGCCAGGATGCCCTCTGGGTGATAGGTTGCGCTTTATAAGTACACAAAATAAATAAATAAATAAATAAATAAATTTTGCAGTAAGTTCGTTTTACTGAACACTGTCATCGTGTTGGTTCACGTGTAATTGGCCAAATGTTTTCCAAAGTAAATGCCTGTCACAGAGTTTGTTAATTGAAGAGTCCTAGGACTTTACTACTAGTACCACTGTCACTCTCTCGCCTCTCCTAATACTCCATTATACTACCTCCCATCCAAACGCTTATCTTACCTGTAATTTGTGTTTGAGGGCTGGCTCCACCTGGAATTCACAGTGTCCTAAAGCGTTCTGCAGCAGGGCCCCAACTGGAGATTCCCGGCGTGGATTTTCTGCAAAACAAAAGCAATCAACATTAGAAATATGGCAGCGGTGCTCACAGACCCCAAAATCCTAGAAGCCCCACAGACAGCACCCCTAAGACAGGCAAGCGGCAATAGTAACGCCTAAACGTTCACGTGTAATAGGCCAAATGTTTTCCAAAGTAAATGCCTAACCAATTTCATCCCTTAATAGACCTTGCCAGCAATGGCCCAGCCAAGACCCGTAAACCCAAACGCAAAAAAGTCACACTTAGCAAAATGTATTTAAATGAGGACTCACTACTTCCAGACAGTCCCTCTTTAGGGGACTCGTCAACGTAAGTTTCTTCATTGTGCAGAATCCAGGCATCAGCATTACGGGAAATGGATAGGGTGAGTCTGGAGGAGGAGGATAGACGACCAGGACTGAGTTCTTGTCAACTAACTGTTGTGAACCTGAGGAATGCTGCGGCATCAAAATCAAGACAGTTCTGTTGATGGGCTTGTTGTTTGATTGGGTGATTACAGTTTTGTTGTGAATGTGATGAAGCACTTGCTAAAAAAAGAAAGACAGACACACAGGAATAAAAGTGAATAAGGACTAATATTAAAGTTAATGAATCATTGACTCATTTTCAGAACTCGCTGTCAGGGAAGCAGAGCTCGTCCTCAAACTCTGCAAATTGAGTCGGTAGTACTTCTGGTAACTGAGGAGAACTTTCCTCAGGTAGGTCGGTGTCCTCTTCTTCCTGCGTGCATTCTCGTACTTTGTAATCTGGTGGTATGAAGTGCTGGTTCATTTTTATCATGGTGAGCCGCTCCACATTTGCGGGCAAGAGGCGGGACCTTTTGCAAGTCACAATGCCACCAGCAGAACTAAAAACACGTTCTGAAGACACGCTTGCGAGTGGGCAAGACAAGTAATTGATAGCCAGGTTGGTGAGCTCTCGCCATATGTTTCTTTTACCATGCCAATACGCCAATGGTTCCTCAGTAATATTGACCGTTGTTGAGTCATCCAGATAGGCCTGCACCATTGAAAGAATGTCCTCCCGGATTCCTGTACTTTACACTTCTGTGTCCTTTCTGGGACAAGGAAACCCTAGCTCACTTAGCCAATCCGCTTCAGACATATCGCCTGGGCCTGGTGCAGATGATACGGTTCCTGGTGTGGTTAACGGCTCAGAGGAAAAGTCACTCACTTCTGCCACAGGCACAGATGCAGAAGTGTTTTTTTGGGACGCCTGATGGCCTGCTGATTCACTAGTAGTACTGTCTTCTCCTACAGTTTCCTTCCGCTCTCTTTCAAAACGAATGGCTGACTGAGCTAGCCAACCTTTGTACTCTGTAACATCTGATGTTTCAAAAGGAATTATTACTTTGCCAAACAATGGCTTTTTGTAACGTGGATCCAGAATAGTAGCACAAATGTAGTGCTGTTGTTTCTTGATATTTACAAGCCGTTTATTGCTAACTAGGCGTTGTAATAATCTCTGCGCCAACTCATATGCTTCATTCTTTCCAGCATCTTTTAATTCTGAAGACACCACCTTGACTTGGTGCTCGAGCTTCAGCAACAATGGGATAGCTTTGCTCAAAGAACAGTCCTCCCTGCTGACGTCACGCGTGAAGACCTCAAAAGGACGAAGCATGTCTGTCAGGCTTTTAACTAGCTGCCATTGCTCCACCGCTAGCATCATTTCTGTCGTATCACCAGCCAGGTTGTAGAAATACTCATTGACTACTGGAAACAGCTCATGCAGACGCTCAAGCATGTAGAAGGTTGAGTTCCAACGTGTTGTCACCTCCTGGATAAGTGCTTTCACTGACATTCTACGTACATTTTGCTGGCGCCTCAGCTCCTTCCGGGCCTTAAAAGAATGGTTGAAATGTGTGCATATTCTTCTGCAGATGGTCAGTATTTTGTCGACTGCAAGTTCTTTTTTCAAGAACTTTTGCACGACAAGGTTCATACAGTGCGCCAAACACGGCACTCTGAAATAGTAACCGTTCTCCATGGCCTTACCTACATTGCTGCCATTATCAGTAGAAACATAACCAACCTTGCAATTTCTTGGGGGCAGCCATTGCGAGACCTTTTTGTTAAAGTCATCCAAAATGTTGGCTGCAGTATGACTTTTCTCCATGCCAAACATGGCTAATGTTGCATGTTTACGAGCACCCTTAAAAATCTCGACCAAGTCACCACCTGCATTTATCTGTTTTGCAACCCCTGAAAAAGAGACCCAGTGTGCAGTGATGCACATGTAATCAAGGGCTTGGCAACTGGTCCACATGTCTGTTGTCAGGTGTATAGTGTGAACAGCACTCTTCTGCAAAGCTGCCCCAACCAACTCAAGCACCTCTTTATGTAGTGCTGGAACAGCAACCCTGGCAAAATAGAACCGGCTAGGAACCTTCCATTTAGGGGCCAGTGTTGCCACGAGTTCAAAAAAACCCACACCTTCGACAAACGAAAAAGGGAGAAGGTCCACCGCTAGCATTTTAGCCAGCTTAGTGTTATACAGGCGTACAATTGGGTGGTTGCGTTGAAATTGCGCATCTGAGGAGAACATGGCTGAAATGGTGCGCTGGACAAATTTACTGGATGATGCTGATGCCTTCTTCGACCCACTTCTGCTCAGTGTTGACATTTTCCGCATTGGTGTGTCTCCCAGACTCTCAGTGTGCCTCCTATGTGTTCCGGAGGGTGTGGTGCTGCCAGGGGTACTGGGTGCAACCGGACAAATGTCTGACGCGTCTTCTACCTCCCCGTCATCTTCAGATGAATCACCTAGTATGGGTATATTTTGGCCACTTGCCCTTTGGGATTGCTTTCCCTTGATGTTTGCTAGGTGCACAAACCATTCGACACGGTGCCTTCTTTGAAGATGACCTATCTGGCCTCCGGTTCCATAGTTGGTACCAGTCTTACCACGGCTAACTCTAGTCTTACAAATGCAACAAACGGCTATGTTATCATACTTTGCATGGACACTAAAAAAGTTCCAAACTGGGGACTGGAAACTTCTGGTTTTGCCGCACGAGATGATACTGCCAATGCCAGATGAAGCCGTGGTGGATGAGCCTTCCTGACATCTACTGGGTTGTGCAATTATTGCAGCAACCCTACTTGAGGGAGTCGAGCTGGATGGAGTCCCCCTCTGGGGAGAAAATATGGGAGCTGTAGGTTTTGTTGAACTTGTTGTACTACTTGACTGCGTTGGTGGTGCTACCAGTGCCACGTCGCCAGGGTCAGGCTCAGCATGACGTCGGGATAGGGTATAAATGTCTGTCTGCTGCATGGCCGGTGTGGCTCGAATGACGTGTGTGATGACTAGGTCATTGCTGTCATCCTGTTCAACAACATCAGAATGCACCACTTCATCAAGTCCGACGTTCGGATCCATAAGTATGAGCTTTCCGGGGCCCTTCCTTTTAACATTTGATACCTTTCGCAGCTCATGGTGTGCCTCCCTCTCAGACGTCGGAGATGGTTGCCAATCTAGATCCAGATCATCATCTGATGGAGCGGGGCTTGAAGAGGAACTTCTACACACACTCCTTGATCTTTTCCTTGGTGGGGAGCTGGGAGAAAATGAATCATCAGGAGGAATGCCTTCGTCTTCCTGACATGATACCCCGGCTCCAAAGTCAATTTCCTCCTTTGCCCCTACTTCTGGAAGAACAACCATTGTGGGCACTTGCACCGCTCCATGCGCCGCTACATGGGCCTCTTCACTGACCTCTACTTGCAACTCTCCATGGACCTCTCCTTCTCGGCCTTCTCCTTCTCGGCCTTCTCCTTCTCGGCCTTCTCCTTCTCGGCCTTCTCCTTCTCGGCCAGCTCCTTCTCGGCCATCTCCTTCTCGGCCAGCTCCTTCTCGGCCAGCTCCTTCTCGGCCACCTCCTTCTCGGCCAGCTCCTTCTCGGCCAGCTCCTTGCGCATGTACTTGTGCTTGTACTAGTAGCCCATGCAGTTGTTGTTGCGGCTTTGGTTGTTGAATAGTACTTGTGAGATGAGTTACAACCTGTGTTGATGGTGTGCTGCTACTTTCTTGCGATGAGCCAATATCACTGGTCGTTGGTGATTGAACCACTAAACAGGCTACCCGTGCAGCACTCATGGTGGGCCTTTGTTTTTTCCACAAAAATTTAGTGGTCGAGCCACCAGTCTCCTTGGTAAGTGGTGCCACTTGCTTCTTCTTCTCCTTAGTAGAGACATCTTTCTTGCAAGAGGAGCTACGGGCACCTCTTTTTGGAGCCATCTTCTTCAGATGTCGGAACAACAGGCCGCTGCAGGACTTCTTCCTGGCACTGATGCTCAACGATGATGCGGAGTTATTGACTTTGTGCACCTAAAAGCAAACAAAGACAGAGGAACATCAGTAAATATATGTTGCATATGTAGCGCTTCAATAAATAGTTTGCAGGTAGGCATTTATGAATACACACGTGCACACCACACAATATGGAAATTTCAAAATTAGGAATTGCTACATTTTTGGGAAACAGGAATTTAACATTGATCCAAGAGAGCACACACAGAGAGGGTTATAGTTGCATGTACCACTGACTCCCCCTGGGCACAATGGGTGAAAGCAAGGCAAAATGGGTGCAGGCCTATGGCACAAAGCTCACTGCCTGCCTTCAAAATGGCCGCTTGACCCCCATCCACATGGCCAGGACCATGCCTCAAAATGGCCCCCACCAACATAGCCAGCCCCCAACCCCTACTCCAAAAAGTCAAAAAACACAACACCAATCAAATCACCACAATCCAATGCCATCCATCAAGTTTCAGAAGGTTTAGGCTTCCTGCTGGTGGTTTTCTGGTGCAGAATTGCAATTTTTGCAATTTCGCGAGTGCGAGATTGTTGCTTCACGACGCGAACGTGGCGAAAAACCAGCAAAATCCGCGAACAGACGGATTATGGGCCCCCTGGGCATGATAAAATCACAGCACACTGTGTGCAGGCCTATGGCACAAAGCACACAAACTGGCTTAGAAATGGCCCCTAGACCCCCACCCACAAGGGACCAGGCAATAAACTGGCCCGAACCCACATAGCAAGCCCCCAACACCACCCCAAAAAGTCGTAAAACACACAAAAATCACAACAATCCAATGCCATCCATGCTCTGGCCAGAATAATGTTAAAATTAAAGAAAACAGTTGTATCATGCATGCACCCATAACTAAGCCTGGTAGTTTTCAATTCATGTGCAGAATTGTAATTTTTACAATTTCGCGAGTGCGAGATTGTTGCTGCGCGGGACGCGAGCAGTGCAAACACAGGCAAATTTTTTTTTTTTAAATCCGATTTTCGGGTAATCCGCGGGAGTTCGAGGCCCCCTGGGCATAATGAAAGCAATCAGAGCAGACTGGGTGGGCCTAGGGCACAAAGCACACTGCCTGACTTCAAAATGGCCGATTGACCCCATCCACATGGCCAGGACCTGCAGGACCATGCCTCAAAATGGCCTCCCACACATAGCCAGCCCCCAAACCCACCCCAAAAAGTCGAAAAACACACACAAAAATCACCACAAACAAACAACATCAACTTATCAACTTACTTGTAAATCAAATTTCGAATCAAAAAGTAATCCAAAAGGCCTCAAAGCCAAATCTCCAGCAGCATCCACAAAAAGTAATCCTTCCCAGTCAAGATCGAATTCAAAGTGGCCAGGAAATGGACTAAGCAATGGGAGGAGCTTGCTGGACAGGAAGAGGAAGTTGGAGACTGGGTCACTTCCTTCACCCCTCCCCAATTGTAATTTTTGTAATTTCGCGAGTGCGAGATTGTTGCTGCCCGCGCTGCGGCCGGCGAGCAGTGCGAACACAAGCAAAAAATCCGCAGCGCGCGGATTTGCGTATTTTCGCCACATCCGCGAGAGTTCGCGGATTGCGGATTTACCGAAAATCCGAAAAATCCGCGAGCGGAACGGATTTTGCGCCCATGCTTACTTTTTTACTATATTCAAAGGCTTCAACCGAGCTATGTTTTCCATTAAATGAATAGATTGTTTTTAACGTTTTCTTGCCCATAATAAATTTGCACCTCACAACCCACTTGTACTGTATAGCATTCTCACTTTCTGCTTACATTATACACAGTTAACAGTATTCTGAGCTCATGAACAATTCTTTGAGTACCCCTATATTCTATCATGCACACATTATTTGCTGGAAAAGGGTTTAGTTAGGAAACAGACTTATTGGATGAATGCTACCCAAACCTTAAGATACATTTATTTTATTTTATTTTAATTTTATTTTCTATATTTATATATCTCACTACGACAAGAGGGCATCTAGGCACTTAGCAGCTCAACACACAACGCACCTGAGAGATGTTGAGGCTCTGGTTCTTGAAAAGAGGTTATAAATTATATAGCCAGGTTTTGAGTCCTTTCTGAAGGAAAGTAGGTCAGAAGAATTTTTTTACTTTGTTGGTAGATTATTCCACCATCTGGTTGTGATACGTGTGAAGCTTTTTCCACTCCATCAAGAAGTCGGAAATTTGGTTCTTTCACCAACTTCAGAGAGGCCGACTGAAGGGTACGTACTGAGATGTACCATTGGAAGCGATCTGTCAAGTAGACAGGGCATAGGTTATGTAGCGCCTCAAAGGCGTTGCATTATGCCTTAAACTTGATTCGCTTCTCCACAGGTAGCCAATGCAGGGTATCGAGGGCATGTTTGGCTGATGAATATTTGGCAAGGCCAAAGAGCAATCGAGCTGTGGATTTGTGGAGTACTTGCGGTTTTGTCACTACTGTTTTGTTTGCTCCAACCAGAAGTATGTTACCATAATTGAGCTTAGACAGAACCAGAGCTGCCAACACTGTGTCTGTAACTCTGCTGGTATAAATGGAAAGATTTTCCTCAGAATGTTCAGGGTAAAAGAGATTGATGAGGTAAGCATTTTTACATGATGAGAGAAAGATAGAGTGGTGTCAATAATGACTTCAAGATTTTTGGCCTTTGTGCCTGCGGTAGGAAGGGTCCCCACTCCCCCAGCCTCCATTCTGAGGACCTGAATGATGTGTCTCTACCAAAGAAGAGGACTTCTGTTTTATTAGAATTCAGTTTGAGGCAATTCTCTGCCATCCATCGGCTTACACGTCTCATGCACTCATAAAAATTATGGGCTGTGTCATGGTTTTTGTTCGAGATAGACGCAATGATCTGAGTATCATCTGCATATGATACTAACTAGAAGCCGTGGGCTTTAATCAGACGGGCCAGAGGTGGGACATATATATTAAATAGGGTAGGGCTCAGAGATGAGCCCAGTGGCACCGCACATGGGAGCCTCAAGCACTGTGATTCAAAGCCCTCTACTTCAACAAATTATTCATGATTTGACAGAAAAGATCTGAGGAGTGCAGGAGTTGAGCCTGCTATCCCTACTTCTTGAAGCCAATTTATTAGGATACCACGGTCTACCGTATCGACGGCAGCTGACAGGTCCAGCAATATCAGAGCTGCCGAGCCTCCATTGTCAACCACACGTCTGATTTCTTCTGTTGCGGTGATTAAGGCCAGTTCAGTACTATGCTAACTTCTGAAGCCATACTTGGTGGAGTCCAAAACGTGGTTATTCTCAATAAAATTTGCTAATTCTTGGTTCATAAGTTTCTCCTGGATTTTTGCTGGAAAAGGCAAATGGGAGGTAGGGCGATAGTTTCCTGTGTCTGTTTTATCTAAGTTTGACTTCTTTAGAGGTAAAATGGATGTTTTTAGCCACATCTTAGGAAAAATCCCTCTTTCAGTAATAAGTACCTCCATAAGTGAGGGAGCAACTGTCTCCACTATCATATGAATTACTCTCGGAGGGCAAGGGTCCAACGGAGATCCTGATATTCTGAGAAGTTTTGAGATTTGTTCATGAGAAACCGTTGTAAAATTTCAAAATTGGGACGGATCGGGTTCTAGGTGTGAGATGGACACGGCTGATGGAGCATTTACGGCGTCTAACATTGAAACCTGTGAACTCTGATTGTTTACAGAGCATGAGGCAAAGGTATTTTAGATAGTAGAAACTTTATTGCAGAAGGAGGATGCTAGACTATTACAAAAAGCTTGATCTATTGTATTTTGTTTAGTCTTCTACGAATGGCTAAGTTTCAGCACCATCACAAATAGCTCTTTGGAATTATTAATTGCTCCTATTTTTTCCAAAAAGAAGCTGATTTTAGTTTTCTGAATCAGTTCTCTGTATTGCACCAATTTTGTCTTATGTATTTCTTTCTCCCTAGTATCACAATGTTGTTGCCAACACCATTCTTGTCTACGACAAAGTCTCCTCAATAGCCTTAGTTTTCTGTGAACCAAGGTTTGGTGGGCGCTGTCCTGCTAATTTTCCCTACTCTCTGGGGAATAGTGGCTTGTACTGCTGTGGTAATCCAACTATGATATTCTAATGAAGCTAACTCTGGGACTTTAGAGAGACAGGGTTTATCTGTCTCAAATGAGTGATAAAATCTGTTCTATCCATGCGCTGCCACAAATATCTTTTTTGGCTTCTAGCTAGACAGTGCTTAGAGCCTGTTGAAGGAGGCAAGGTAAGAGTTAACATCACTGCTAGGTGGTCGGACCAATGAAGTTGTAAATTGTTACTATACTTTAGAAAAGGACAATCTGTATAGACCGCATCTAGGAGGTGTCCAGCTCTATGAGTTGACCCTTCTGCAATCTGCTCTATGCCTACACTTGTCACTAGGTCCATAAGGGCCAAGGAATCTTTATCTGAACAGTTGTCCAGGTGAAAGTTAAAATCACCTAAAATAGTGTAATCTGGTGAAATCACTTTGAGTTCAAGAAGCTGGCCCATGGTTTGCATAAAGTTTATTTTGGGTCCTCAGGGGCGGTTCACTAATAGACCATTAAACAAGTATGCATGATTCACCACTATCTCAAAGGAAACACCTCGGCTTCTGTATCCATGGGACTATCTTTAAAAGATGCTTTCAAATAATCTCTGTAAATTATTGATAGACCCCCTCCTTTTTTCTGCGATCCGTCCTTCCTGGCTATTGCAAACCATGGTGGGATGTTTATCACTAAGTCGGGCCTTGAGGTCTCATCAGCCCCGGGTTCCATGACGAAAAGGAGGTCAAGGGCGTGTGAATCAACAAAGTGCCCAAATTCATGTTTATATTTGATTAGTGAACGTGCATTTAACAACAATGCACATGACAACCCTTGAATATGATTTTAATCTTGGGACCGAGCAGGTCCTTCCTTGTTCCTATGGGTTGCTCCCTATAGACATCCCTATGGTCATCATCTAAGTGAATCTTGCTTTTAATATCTGTGGGCCTCATTTTGGAGCTCGGGCTTGCCTGTATTCCTGTGTTATTTCTGCCTCCGAAGATTGGCCCTGGGCATTTAGGAAGCACATCAGATATTTCCAAGAGCTTACCTCTGGTATAAGTATTCATGTCCACCCCAATGGTTGCTGAGACCAGCAGCATGTCTGGGGTTGACCGCAGGATGAGCCTGGACGGGTGCAGACGGGCTTGCCCTAGGCGCACCTTTGGCATGCCAGTGGCACGCCCGCTGCGCGCGTCCACGTCAGTGGTGCTTTATGTACCCTTCCCTCGTGGAGTCTATGGACAGGAGCGGTAACTGCTCAAAATAGCGGCCGTCCAATGCTCTAGTCTGCCCAGACTATTTGCCTTACTCTCCCCACTCAGTTTGCTCTATCATAAGCCGCGGTGGACCGGAGAGCGGCACCCAACAATCAAACAGGTCAAACAAATGAATTAAAAGTTAAAATGCTTAAAATATCCAGATTTTAGGGCGTCTCAAAGTGCTACAATGTCTGTGCAAAATAGCCGTGCAAATAGCTATATCAACGTGCTATACATAAAATTAAATAAGAAACCTCAAATCATATATTTCTGTGTGTAGCTTTGCCTTGTGGCTGTGTGTCCGCGTCAGGGGTGCTTTATGTACCCTTCCCTCGTGGAGTCTGTCGACTAGAGCGCTAACCTCTCAAAATGGCGGCCGGCAAACGCTCTAGTCTGCCCAGACTATTTGCCTGACTCTCTCCACTCAATAGGCTCCATCAGAAGCTGTGGTGTACCAGAGAGCGACACCCAACAATCAACCAGGTAAAACAAATGAATTAAAAGTTAAAATGGTTAAAATATCCAGGTTTTAAGGCGTCTCAAAGTGCTATAATGTCTGTGCAAAATAGCTGCAAAATAGCCATGCAAATAGCTATATCAACATGCTATACATAAAATGAAGTAAGAAACCTCAGATCAAATTGTTCCGTGTGTAGCTCTGCATTATGGAGAAGAGTTCCGAGGATAGTTCTGATACTGGGACTGCATGTGAAGGAAAGGGTCATGGTTCAGAAACCAGAGGTGATTTTTCAGTTGGTAGTGTCTGTCAGATGATTACTCCTCTTCCTTTGATTTTGAAGGTCATGGCCATGCAGTACCACAATGCAGAATGAATGTCCCTTTACAAGCACAAGATAAGATGCTCAGAGACAGTGGCTGTGTAGCCCAACCTGGAGTGCAGGTAGGTACCATGCAGATCACAGAAAAAAGTACTCACCTGGTAGATCCCTAAGTGTTTCCAACCTATGATTTCTCTTTTCACATAAATGATGTATGTAAATTCAATACTGAGCATTTGTTGCTTATTCACTAATTCCAACATTTTGTAGATGATGTGTTACTTGAGGAAACTGTGCAGTAAATAAATGTGTGTGAGGAACAATTTATGCGGGAGCAAGAAAACCCTCTTACACCGCTGTCGGGGACTGTGGGCTTCCAGTTCACTGGGGTAGTTGGAAACAAATAAGGTTTTTAAACTGCTCATGGGAATATTGTGCAAACCATCAAGGCAGTCTTACTGTTCTTCTCTTAGAGTTTGAGGAACACCTAGTTTGCCATCCGTCATGCGCAAAGATCATTTTGGGATTCTGCAAAGCATGCTGCATTTCAGTGTTAACGCTGCATAACTGCCATGGGACCATCCAGACCATGACAGATTGTACAAAATTTAGCCTGTTGTGTAATGTTTCTCAGGCAAGATTTCTGAAATTTAAACTCCAGGAAAGAACATAGGGGTCATCAAATCTTTGAGCATTTACAAAGAGTGGCTGCGGTTCAGGAAGTATATACCAAGCATAAGAGCTTGGTACGGCATCTAGCTTTATATGTTGGGCAAGAGTTCCAATGGGTTTGCATACAGCCTGAGAGTGAATACTTGGAAAGACTCCAGTTTAAATCCTGCAGGTTGCATTTCCACAGTGATAGGGTTCAGTGGGATCTTTCTACATCATTCTTTCCTAAAGATGATATACTTTATGTGAACACTTTCTACATAGCATTACAGCTAACCAGTGAGCTGTGCAACAATGGCACTGTGTCTTGTGGTACAATTCAATGTCAACCGCAGCTTGTTTGTAAAAAATTCTAAGCATTCATGCAGTGTGTTGTGAACTGCTAGGTGTGAAATTGTTGGACACATAGGAAGTACATGTGCACACTCCAATTCATGATGTGAACACTTCTCTAGTCGCGGTTTGGGGCCAGTTGATAGAAGTGCACAATCCCAACTGTATAATTGATTTTAATAAATGTATAAATGCAAGGGAGACGTTGATAAAACTGTCTAGATACTTCAACCACATAATAAAGCTCATTAAATCAGCAGATGGTACAAAACGTTGGCTACCCACCTGATTCATTTGTCAATGTAAAATCCTTATCTTGTCTATTGTAAGGCTAACACAGCAAGATCAATGTCCTTCCTGGAGTTTGAGATGGCCATTATCGTTGGTCTCACTCCTTATAAAGCTGTAGCCTCTACTTCACAAGGCTGCAGAAGCAACACTTTGCAGATCTCATTTTTTGTAACTGACAAGAAGAGTAAACCATACTACATTTGCAGATATTGTACTTGGCAAATAAGGAGGCAGAGCAGTCATAACTACTCATTGCAGTGTCCATCTCAGCTAGGCCTGAGCATTCCAACTTGCTTCATGCCATACCACACAAAAGTGAAATTAGGGAATCCTGACTGAAAAAGCAGTCAGAGGTAGCATATGACTTCAAATAGTCATTCATGGATGCATACCTTCTGCTGCACATTGCTGTACTTGCCAATGCAGCCTTTCAAATTGTACAAAATGAAAAATGTGGGAGGACACGCACAATGTTTCTTCTGTGGTAATTCTTTTTCAGTTTGCAGCGTGCTCCAGGGGTATCACTCTCTGACCATGGAGTGTAGTATGTAATCACAATGTGGCGTCCCCTGGTAGGGTCCGTCCCCCTTAGCACCGCAAAAGCCCCAATGTCCAGGGGTTGATCTGTTTCCAAATTTCAAACATAAATTAAACAAAACCTGCTTCTCGTTGGATAGGCGAAATGTATTCCCTATCTGGTTTCTTCAGACTTAGTTCAACACACCGCTTAATTTCAGCAACAATATGTAACTCAAATTACATTGTTAGATGCACTCATCCCGGCTTCCATCCCGATGCATTTCGGGCAACAAGCCCTTTGTCAGGGGGTAGTTGGGGACTATGCGGACCTTCCAGTGCTACATCAACCCCAGGACATTGGTGCTTGAGTGGTGCTAAGGGGGACCCTCTCAGAAGACGCTACATTGTGTTTTTCCAATTGTTCCATCTAAGTGCTTAGTTATGTTTTTCTCAGAATGGTTCATCGGGGGGGGGGTGGATACAATTTCAGACAGCAATGTGTGCCCCAGTGTGACTGGACCTGGAATTATCATGTCTGTCATTTCTGAACCTAAAAAACACAGGCGGAGACGAAAGCTACTGGCAGCTACTCAACTGGTCCCAGAGCACCAATATCCTTCAGAATGGGGGGAGCAGAAGAAGCTCCCCCAAATAAAGGAAAAAGGAACCTGCCTGCCCCCTTTCGATATTCCCAAAGGCAACTGAAAAAGCCCCAACCACTTCCACCTGTTCAAATCAGGTGATAAATCTCCACTGATTTGAGCTTCCTGTTTCTCCAGGAAGGGAGAAAAAATGAACACGTTAGGCTTAGTATTCCAATGTTCTCATGTCAATCCCTATCGCTAAAGAAATACTTTGTAATCGCCATTATCTCACGGGGAGATACTGCCCGAATTCATAAATTCTGGCCATGGTATCTCCCCTTGGCAATAACAGGAAACTCGTAATATAGCCCTAAGTTGGAAAATCTTTCTGATAGATCTCACCTAAAGTATTATCATGGCTCATACTTGTTTTTCTTCCTAAATTAGATATGTCATAATATTCTCACAGACTCCTGTGAATGGGCACACATTGGTCATACTTGTCACCTGCTTGCCACATTCATCCTCTTACAAAGTCTGGCAGATGTTCTGTGTCCTATAGTCAATGCACTGCACATAAAGGTGCATAGGCCATCACATGTTGAGACGGAGTATCCTATATGCCACAATGTAAGGTCCATAGCTCTTTTAGAAATGCTCTTCGGGAACTTGGGAGAATCTGTCCCAGTATTTTTATCACAGTTTTTAAATATAGATATGCTCATATTATCCAAGGAATAGGTCACCAAGACAACAATATGTCTAGTTTTCAAAACTGTTTGAGGTTAGTAGATTTCTCTTGAGGCTGGCCCAATCCAGGACCATATCATGCACCTACCCTAATCTCCAGAATGAGTGAATTTGAAAGGAAGAACCATGGTGTTTCCATGGTGCATTTTCTTGCCGGTAATATTGTTTTTATTGGGAAAACTATGGAAATGCTGAGAGGTACAAATATTGTGGATACACACAGCTTCCAGAACTCTAATGGAAAAGTCACAAAATGTCTTGTTTGTAGCCAAAGTTAGAGGTTTGCGAAACATTATGGGTAAAATAAGTTAGTGGGCTCTACACTTGTATAACTGTCACGTACCCTACGGGTGCCTAGTTTTAAAAAATGTGTGGGTTTAGTAGTTTCCCTGGGTGACGGCTAGCCTAGGCCTAAAATCTGCTGCTTCCCACAGCACCAATAGGAGTTTTTTTTTCTGAAAACCTGTATTCTCCACTCCACCCATGTCCCAGTTGCTAGGTCAAGTCACAGGATGTATCATTTTATCAGGAGAAGAGTCGAAATGCTGGGTGGTAAGAATGTTGTAGATCCCTACAGCTTCCGGAACTTTCTCTCATAGAATTGTGCCGAAAATGCGAGTTTGTTTCCAAAGTTTGATGTTTACAAGACACTATGGTACAAAAATGTAGTGGGATATGCCCAGGTCACACCACTCTAGACTTCCCTGAATGTCCAGTTGTCTAGGGTTGGGAGGTTTACCTTGAAGATCAACTGTTTTGAGCCCTAATACTGCAGCTTTGCACATCTACAAAATGAGCGAAATTTGAAGGAAAAATAGTAAAGTTTCCTTGTTGTGTTTTGGGGCCTGTCCTGTTGTGGGCTGTAAGCCCAGCTACACAATCTATGCACCATTTTAGTTGAGAAAAGCTGGGAATGCTGGGTGACAAGGACTCCTTTCAGTGTCTATTTTTTAGAAATGTCTAGGGTTGGTAGGGTTAATGTTGGTAGATGAGCCTGAGCTTACCAGGCCTGATTCACAAAGGTAAACTTACACTTTGGCGTATGTTTATGAATTTTTACTATTCAGAGAGGAATATTTGGAGTATTATCTTTATGAGTGTGCGTCTCTGCATTGTGGTGCAGACTCTGTACATGAAAAGATAATACGTCGTAAATATACTACTCGGAGACTTCCTTTGTGAATTGTGAGAAATCGTAAAGTTACCATAAAGTGCAAGTTTTACCTTTTTGATACAGGCCCATATATTGCAGCTGCTCATATCTCCTAAGTCTGAAAGGAAACATCTTAATTTTTACTTGCTGCACTTTTGAGCCTTTTCAGTTACGGATGATAGGCACAGCAAGACAAGTAGGGTCTTGTTTGCATGGAGAGAACTATAAGGATACAGAATAGTTAAATATGTGTTATTATCAACTGAATTTCTCCGGTATACAGACATAATATCGATTCCAAAATATCGACTGGACATAATATCGAGGATAAAATATAGACTGGACAAAATATCGACCAGACATAATATAGACTACAAAAATATCGAGTAATATTGATATTAATAGCCAAAATATCGAATCAAAAATATAGACTAGACATAATATCGACTAGATAGAATATAGACAACCAAAATATCGAAAATAAGGTAAGTTTTAAATAATTGTGTAATATAAATGTGTAGCGGGTTGTGGGTTTATAGGGGAATAGGGTGGGAAGTAATTTAATTATAATTAATTAATTATGTAAATTAATTGTAATTGTTAATTAATTATTAATTGTTAATTAATTAAAATATAATTGGTAAGTAATAATAATTGATTAATTGATAAATAATTAATTTTTTGTAAATTATTTTCTGTAGCGGGTTGTGGGTTTATAGGGGAATAGGGTGGGAAGTAATTTAATTATAAATAATTAATAATGTAAAATAATAATAATTGTTAATTAATTATTAATTGGTAATTAATTAAAATATAACTGGTAATTAATTATAAATATTTAGTTGATAAATAATTAATATTTAGTAAATTATTTTCTGTAGCGGGTTGTGAGTTTATAGGGGGATAGGGTGGGAAGTAATTTAATAAAAATTAATTAATTATGTAAATTAATTAAAATTGTTAATTAATTAATAATTGTCCATTACATAAAATTTAATTGGTAAATAAAAGTAATTGGTATTGGAAATTAAATTTAATTGGTAATAATATTTCTATTAATTATATTTATTTATGAAGTTTTTACTTTTTCTACTGTTGCACTCACTGGAGTGAGAATAGTAATTTTAACCCCTACGCTATCCAGCGCTTTCTCTACTGTTGCACCCACTGGAGTGGGAATAGTAATTTTAACCCCTACGCTATCCAGCGCTTTCCCTACTGTTGCACCCACTGGAGTGGGAATAGTAATTTTAACCCCTACGCTATCCAGCGCTTTCCCTACTGTTGCACCAACTGGAGTGGGAATAGTAATTTTTACACCTACGCTATCCAGAGCTTTCCCTACTGTTGCACCCACTGGAGTGGGAATAGTAATTTTAACCCCTACGCTATCCAACGCTTTCCCTACTGTTGCACCCACTGGAGTGGGAATAGTAATTGTTACCCCTACGCTAGCCAACGTTTTCCCTACTGTTGCACTCTTTGGAGTTGGAATAGTAATTTTAACCCCTACGCTATCCAACGCTTTCCCTACTGTTGCACCCACTGGAGTGGGAATAGTAATGTTAACCTCTACGCTATCCAGCGCTTTCCCTACTGTTGCACCCACTGGAGTGGGAATAGTAATTTTTACACCTACGCTATCCAACACTTTCCCTACTGTTGCACCCACTGGAGTGGGAATAGTAATTGTTACCCCTACGCTATCCAACGCTTTCCCTACTGTTGCACCTACTGGAGTGGGAATAGTAAATTTTACCCCTAAGCTATCCAACGCTTTCGCTACTGTTGAACTCACTAGAGTTGTTACAATAAATTTTAACCATTTTGCTATGCTACGGTAAAAATATTATATATGTTTATTTAATAATATGTATTATATTACCTACTGGCGGTCGCCAGTAGGTATATATAGTTAGGATTTTTTCCCTATGGGATTTTTGAAAATTCTATGTCTAATAACTTTGGCGTTTGTGGACGGAATTGGCTGAAATTTTCTGGAAAATGGAACATTTTGTTTCTGAGCAGCCCCTGAAAATGTGGGGGGGGTTCGTCCAGGGGGGGCCGAGAAAAAAGGGGGGTCCCAAAACGTGTTTTTAACATTGAGTTTTCCATAGGGCGGTTGGCCTCACTTTTAGCCCGAACGGCTGAATGGATTTGCACGAAACTTGGCAAAATTGTAGGGACTGGTAGCCCGATGTGCCTTTTGTAGGTCTCAATATATGTGCTTCAGTGGATTTTGAGAAATTAACGTTTAAAAAAAGATATATATCTGTAACAGCGGACCGGGCAGCGCTCCAGTTCGCGTACTTTTCGCGTAACGGAACTTCGCGTAGAGAAGCTGATTGGCTCTCCGGTGTCTGTCAACATTCTAAACAGTCCGGAGCGGCCGCCATCTTGTCTCTCGGTAGGATTGAGAGACAAGAGGAGGCCAAAACAAAGGTGGAAATAACCATAAGGGGGCATAGTAGATCCTCCCTGATCCCCTAGGTTTAATGTGGAGGCTTTAAAAGGGCCCCGCGGGGCAAAAAAATAAATATTTTTTTTTTGTGGGTAGCGCCCGGTCCGCGAACCGGGAAGCGTTCTGGGCAGCGTACTGCAATGAAAAATGAATGAGAGACTTTTCAAATGCAGTATGTTAATTGATTGTTGGTTTTGTTGATTATTTTTTATTTTCTTTATTTTTTAAGCATTTTTTTTTATTGTGATTGTGTTTCATAATTTATTAAACTTTCTAACATTTCATTGTCAGAAATTTCATAATTATCATGGAATATACATTGTAGTCTCTGAGGGTGTAAAATGTCCTCATTTGCAAGGAGGTTATCTACTGCTTGTACACATTGCAGTAGTTCATTGTCCCAAGTTTCATCGAAAAATTCAATGTCAATTTGATCAATTGTATCAATCAATTCTTGGCTGCTCTCTTGCAGGTCCATTTCAAAAGAAACTTGGTTTTCGCCTTCCATTTTGCCTGACATTTGGATTAAAAATATATATATTAGTAGAGATAGGGCAATGTTGGGAATAATTTTAGATAGGTATTTTTTATCAGTGAATTTATCTTTGGGCAGTGTATAGTATCAGAGTGGAAGTAGGAATATAAAAAAGTGTATGTGATTTAACGTAAGTAAATTCATAATTATACAAGAGAAGCCTAACTCCATCCATAACTATAACAGAGAAGTCTCTCTAAATCTATAACTACTACAGAGGGATAGTATATATCTATCAGAAAAAGTTTACCATATTAACTTATAGTGTACTATATACTTCAGTTTTAAAAATAAAAACTTACCTTTAGAAAGAAGTTGAAGGAATTAGTGAAAATACTATTGAAATGTACAGCAAGAAGTAGTAGTCAAAATGGCTGTGTTTTCTTCTCTTCCTTTATATATATTCAGGTATATAACCAATGAAATGTCAGGTAAAAAAAGTAGAAAATGAAAGTAACATTTTCATTGGTTGTCAATTCCAACACTTCAGATGTGTTTTGTGAAGTAATTTACCTCAGGGTATTTAGAGAGGTCTACAGGCTAAATGACTAAATGGAATTCCAATCAAATTTGTGAAAATGGTAGGGATTGGTATGTAGTATGAGCTAATCTATATTTGGTGAAATTGTCTCCAGTGGCTTTTCTGTGAACTACTTTCCCACCTTTTTTGATGGTGCGCTTCCCAGGGAGCGACCCGGTACGCGAACCGTTGAGCGCCTCGGTTCGCGGACCTTAAGCGTTCCGGGAGTCCACCATTTTGTGTTTCGGTCGAATTAAGATACAAGATGGAGGGCAAATAATGTTCAGAATGGGTAGAAGGGGGTTTTGTGAGGGTGGCTGAGGAGGCTTATATGTGCGAAAAAAAAACATTTTTTTAAAAAATTTCGCGAGGTTAGCTCCCGGTTCGCGTACCGGGTAGCGCCCCAGGGAGCGTACTTTGTTGAAAATTAATGAAAAATGTTAGAGTAAAATAATAATTGTGAGTGATTAGATGTAGGGTAGCTCTGAGAAGAGCTTTTGGGTTTATGGTACATTTAGGTACTTATAAGTAGGTACCAATGCACATTCTTAAATTCAGAGTGAAAATTCTGTTGCCCTCATCTGAGAAGTGAACTCCATCTCCTCTGTAGATATCTTGCATGTAGTAACGCAAGTTATTGTTGTACAGGGAGCCCATTCCATGGTCTCTCATGTAAGCTGAAACAGATTTGTTTACATGCTTCCTCGACTTCTCAATTTGTGGACAAAATTGCTTGGACCACCTCTATTTCTGTCTTTGGCATATATTTGAATATACCAAGGCAGTCTGAGGAAAAAGTGCCATTAATTGCTCAAAGGTGTCCTTTAAAAGCATTTCCAGACCTACACCAGTCAAAGTGCCCAAGTCATTACCTCCACAGTGCACAATTAACAGGTCAGGTTTGGGCAAATGCATAAAGGTTTTCACCAATGGTATCAATTGGTGACATTTTAATCCTCTGTGGCCAAACCACTTAATTTCCACATCTTGTAAATTGAGGTTAGGTAAATTCCTGTTTTCAACGTACCTTTGAGCCCAGTGAATATAACTATGTCCAACAATCCAGACAGAAAACATGGTGAGAGAAGGTTCTCCTGCAGTCAGATGAAGTGTGGCAATGAAATGGCAGTTGAAAAAATGAGAGTGTAAAATGAAAAAAAAATGTGGAGTTTCTGTGTTCATGAAGCAGTAACAGTGATTGGTGGATTTTGATTGCTGAAAACAGAAAGTTAGGGTGCACGGATGTGTTCTTTGAAAGATGTATTTTGAGTGGTCAATAAAAAATCATTAAATGAAAGAATGCACTGGATATGCAGGTGCACTGAGAGTTCAGAGTTCAATTGCAACATTGTTGTGTGAACTTGCAAACAACAGAGGTCTTCCAAGAGGTGGTTGCCATGCAGAAAAGGCAGAAAGGGCAGAGGGGGGATGGGTTTTCATTTGAAAAAAAGTGAGGGAAGAGTTTTGATTGGGTGACATGAGAGATATGTGTGAAGAATTACAGCATTTCTGTGCTTTTGATAGCTGCAGACTCTGGAGTGCATACCTTTTGCTCTGCTGAAGACAAATTGGTGTGTTTCTGAGACTGTTTTCAAACTCAAAGTATTTGCTAAGGTGAGAAAATATTTCTTTAATTTAGATAGAGAATAGTGTGCTTTAAGGAGAAAATTATGAATTATGTGGCGCAAATTGCTTGTAAATATGCTCCCACCTGTGCATGGAAAATTTAGATTTTGAATGTTTGTGTTACATAGCCATGTTAAAAGTGATACAAACATGCTGCAAAGGCAATCAAAAAACGCTTTTATGTGTCTTAAGGACATTTTAAGTAATTTTCCCATGTGCAGTGTTTTGAAATTATGATTTGAAAATCGTTTTTGGGGAAAAGGAATTGTTTTTAAATTTATGACAAGGACATAATGGTGTATGCTTCTTTATAAGGCAATTGACTGTCCCTGATGTTATTTTTCCCATTTTAATGTAAGACCTTTCTCTGTGGCGCAAATTGCTTGTAAATATGCTCCCACCTGTGCATGGTAAATTTAGATTTTAAATGTTTGTGTTACATAGCCATGTTAAAAGTGACCCAACCATGCTGGAAAGGCAATCAAAAAACGCTTTCATGTGTCTTAAGGACATTTTAAGTCATTTTCCCATGTGCAGTGTTTTGAAATTATGATTTGAAAATCGTTTTTGGGGAAAAGGAATTGTTTTTAAATTTATGACAAGGACATAATGGTGTATGCTTCTTTATAAGGCAATTGACTGTCCCTGATGTTATTTTTCCCATTTTAATGTAAGACCTTTCTCTGTGGCGCAAATTGCTTGTAAATATGCTCCCACCTGTGCATGGCAAATTTAGATTTTGAATGTTTGTGTTACATAGCCATGTTAAAAGTGATACAAACATGCTGCAAAGGCAATCAAAAAACGCTTTTATGTGTCTTAAGGACATTTTAAGTAATTTTCCCATGTGCAGTGTTTTGAAATTATGATTTGAAAATCGT
Organism: Lissotriton helveticus; assembly: GCF_964261635.1. Taxonomy (NCBI): domain Eukaryota; kingdom Metazoa; phylum Chordata; class Amphibia; order Caudata; family Salamandridae; genus Lissotriton; species Lissotriton helveticus. The sequence continues at coordinate 1,581,823,164 of NC_136059.1, read as the reverse complement.
TTTTGAGGTAAAGGAATGTTGTTAAAATTTATGTGCGCCATATGCCCCCAAATTTCTTTTTCAGGGGTGCAGCAGGGTGTTCTTGAGACACCCCTGCACCTTTGGAAAAATTCCTAATTTGCGATGAGCTAATTGCTAATCGCAAATTGCACCTTCATTCCTATGGGCCTCCTGGCCCATGGAAATGAATGGGTAATTTGCAATTAGCAATTTGCTCATTGCAAATTAGGAATGGTAAAGAATCTCTATTTATTCCTTAAAATTCGCTATTTAAGAAATGCAAAATAGTATGATGATACATATGGCGGTTCATCTCTAACAAGATAAGAAGCTTAGGGATACATTTATGATGACTGGCGCAATGAAGTGGACATCACTTACTTCATTGGTAGAGCTTTACATGTATTATGTCCTCTGTATTCTTCATCAGGCGTAACTTTAATCTGCAATCCTGAGTAGGCCTCACCTTAAACAAACCTCTGGATAGGCCACATCTTATTGTCATCCTGAATTAATCATTTAAAATGCTAGGGACAGATTTATGATAGGTGTATGCCTCTTTTGCGCCACTTAGAAAACACTGTCCATGGGGAAATGACTTAAAATGTCCTTAAGACACATGAATGTGTTTTTTTAAAACGTTTGCAATTTTTTTGGGTCACTTTTAACATGGCTATGTGACTCAAACAGTCAAAATCTAAATTCGCCATGCACAGGTGGGAGCATATTTACAAGGAATGTGCTCCATGGGGAAAGGTCTTATAATGTAATATGGGAAAAATGACATCAGAGACACTGAAATGCCTTATAGAGAAGCATACAACATTATGTCCTTGTCATAAATTTGCAAACCATTACTTTTCCCCAAAAACGATTTTCAAATCATAATTTGAAAACACTGCACATGTGGAAATGACTTAAAATGTCCTTAATTCAAAATTTGCTATTCCTTATTTTGCGATTGCACTGAAGGATTTGCAAATTTTGCGATTCCTTAAATGCAATGTATCAAACAAAAAATATGTAAAAAATGATATTAAGGATTTGGAAACTACCACCAACTTCTAGTTTGTGGTAATTTGCGAATTCTTTTCAAAAAGCATTTTTTTCTAAAAAACAAAAGGTCCCATATGACGCCCATACATGCTCGTAGGGCATGTATGTGTGCCATATGCCCCCAAATTTCTTTTTCAGGGGTGCAGCAGGGTGTTCTTGAGATACCCCTGCACGCTTGAAAAAATTCCTATTTTGTGATGAGCTAATTGCTAATCGCAAATTGCAACCTTCATTCCTATGAGCCTCCTAGCCCATGGAAATGAATGGGTAATTTGCAATTAGCAATTTGCTCATTGCAAATTAGGAATGGTAAAGAATTGCTATTTATTCCTTAAAATTTGCTATTTAGGAAATGCAAAATAGTTTGATGGTACATGTGGTGGTTCATCTGTAACAAGATAAGAAGCTTAGGGATACATTTATGATGACTGGCGCAATAAAGTGGACATTACTTACTTCATTGGTAGGCCTTTACATGTATTATCTCCTCTGTATTCTTCATCAAGCGTAACTTTAATCTGCAATCCTGAGTAGGACTCAACTTAAACAAACCTTTGGATAGGCCACACCTTATTGTCATCCTGGATTAATCATTTAAAATGCTAGGGACAGATTTATGATAGGTGTATGCCTCTTTTGTGCCACTGTGCGTCACTTTTATGATGCAGCGGCGGTGCTAATTTGCAATTAGCAATTTGCTCATTGCAAATTAGGAATGGTAAAGAATTGCTATTTATTCCTTAAAATTTGCTATTTAGGAAATGCAAAATAGTTTGATGGTACATATGGTGGTTCATCTGTAACAAGATAAGAAGCTTAGGGATACATTTATGATGACTGGCGCAATAAAGTGCACATTACCTACTTCATTGGTAGGCCTTTACATGTATTATCTCCTCTGTATTCTTCATCAAGCGTAACTTTAATCTGCAATCCTGAGTAGGCCTCACCTTAAACAAACCTCTGGATAGGCCACACTTTATCGTCATCCTGGATTAATCATTTAAAATGCTAGGGACAGATTTATGATAGGTATATGCCTCTTTTGTGCCACTGTGCGTCACTTTTATGATGCAGCGGCGGTGCAAAAGATTTGCTATGAGGCGACAACATTACAAATTGATGCATTTAGGCAGATATGTCATGGTGTAAAAACAACGTACCACATGAAACCGATGCAGCAGTGATGCAAAAGATGCACCATGTCGCAAGACAGGCCTCACTTGGGGCCATATGTATCAAGCTAATTAGCATTCGCAAAGATCAAAATTCTACGAATTTCGGCCTTTGCGAATGTTAATTAGACAAATGGTATGTATCAAACAAGTTTGATGCAAAATAAGGAGTAGCAAAATTTGCTATTCCTTATTTTGCAATTGCACTGAAGGATTTGCAAATTTTGTGACTACTTAAATGCAATGTATCAAACAAAAAATATGTAAAAAATGACATTAAGGATTTGGAAACTATTGTGGTAAATTGGTGGTAATTTGTGAATTCTTTTCAAAAAGCTTTTTTTAAAAAAAACAAAAGGTCCCATATGACGCCAACACATGCCCTTAGGGCATGTATGTGTGCCATATGCCCCCAAATTTCTTTTTCAGGGGTGCAGCAGGGTGTTCTTGAGACACCCCTGCACCCTTGGAAAAATTCCTAATTTGTGATGAGCAAATTGCTAATCGCAAATTAAACCTTCATTCCTATGAGCCTCCTAGCCCATGGAAATGAATGGGTAACTTGCAATTAGCAATTTGCTCATCGCAAATTAGGAATGGTAAAGAATCGCTATTTATTCCTTAAAATTCGCTATTTAGGAAATGCAAAATATTTTGATGATACATATGGCAGTTCATCTCTAACAAGATAAGAAGCTTAGGGATAGATTTATGATGACTGGCGCATCACCAGGGATGTGCCAGTCATCCTGCGCCGCTGTTCCGCCACCCATGGTGTGCTGCATTTACAATGCGGCGCAGCATGGGGCAAAAATGGCACAGATGCGTGACGCATCTGTGCCGTTAAGGTGGCGCATTGCTGGAGTTGTATCGCAAGTGCGATGCAGCTCCAGCAACGCTCAGGGGTGCACCATCTCCACAATGTTGCGTCAAGACCTATGCCTGCTTCAAGCAGGCGCAGGGTTTTGACGCAGGTTTCTCCTATCTGATTGTAAATGCGGCACACCATGGGTGGCAGAGCAGTGGTGCACGTTAACTGGTGCATGCCTGGGGATGTGCCATTTAACATAAATCTGCCCCTTTACATTTAAGTATGTGCAGGGGACACAGAGTCGGTGAGGCTTATCCAAGGTTAAGAAGAGATGAGTCCTGTTCAGTGAAAAATTAGACATAGGCTTCACCTGCTCAGCATCGCTGGACATGGCTAAATAATAGCTGCAAAATGTTACTCTTGTTAAACAATTTTACTATTATAATCTCTGAGATTTGTCTCTTACTCTGCAACATCTCATTGTTGTTATCTTTCTTTAAAGATAAAGACAACCTCAACATGAGCGACAATCTGCAATCAGTTGATTTTGACCTCATCATTGAACTTGTAATTGAAACATCAGTGGATGTTGATCCCTTGGATGATTTAAATCCTGAGGATGAAGAAGAGCGTGATGAGGATGCAGATTTGTCCGAATTATATGACATAGGATGGGAAGCTGACCTGCTTGAGCCTATGGAAATATAAACATTTATTTTTAAAATTTATAATTAATAAAAAGTAAAAAGGTAAACCGTTTAATTTAAAAATAAAGGCACCTTCAAAAGCAGGTTATGTGTAGTGTCTTCAATAAAATATTAAAATATGCTCATAAAATTAGATCAGATTCACATATAAAATAGCATAGGTAACATAAATATAAATGTCATTTCTTTTCTGGTATTTCTGTATTGTAAATTTGCAAGGACTAAAAAATCTTCTATTTAAAATGTCAAGTAGTGTGTTAAGTTTTTGATCACTGTTATTGTTTTACTGTTTGGTAATAACATTTTTTATTATATTTTACCACAGATTCAACTGCAGATCATTTCAAGATTTCACCATGCCAACAATAGAAAGACAGAGAAAGGCTGCAAAACGTCAAAGACAGCAGGTGAAAGAAAATAAGCAGCAGTCCTCTAACAAAAAGATTTGTCAAGTCACGAAGAAAGCACCGGGTAAGAGCACAAAATATTTCATAAGAAATATGTGTAGTAAAAAAAATATTACTACAGAAAATGTTTCAGTCCATAAAACGAGAAGGAATTCAAATGGAAAGGAAAGGCCAATGAAAAATGTTACTGCTAGAGCAAGAGATAACTCTGTGCATGATAGTAGAAGGAAACAACAGTTTAGGGAGATTCGTAAACGAATGTTCCGCAACAGGATAATTGGCAATTTGTTAAAAAATATTAAGAAAGGTCAACAGAAACTGTTTTTTTATAAGAGAAAAAAAAAAGTTGAGAAAGTTATTGATCAGGCATTTGAAATTAAACGTAAGTTATTTATTTTGATAATCAATAGAATTAGGAAGCTAAACAAGGCAATTTATGATTTCAAAAGAAATAGTAGATGGAAGAGAATAGTTAATCGTAGTAGTTTTTGTGAAGTTTTTTCTGGAGAATGGATGCATAGTTCAAGCTGTGAGGCATTTTTTAATGAGGAGAGTTATTTCCAGGATAATGATTTGGTGCATGCAGTTGACACCAGTGGTCGTGCTTATGAAGTGAAAGATGGTTGTCCAGTTGAAAAAGAAAAACTTGTGACAACAGAGGCAGAAAAGGTGTTAGGTAATGAGGTTTTAGGAAGACGTGCTAAGGGTCCTGTGTACACCTGGAAGTGTAGTAGTATTTGCAGTGTGTGACAGGATTCCATCAATTTGCTTTGTGATTTTGTACGGTCATTTAATAAGAAAAGTTTGAAGCAGAAAATAAGGTTGTTGCAAGAATTAGATCCTTGCAGAGTAAGAGAAGTGACAGGTTTGCATGGTCATTCACTGGCTTGTCTTTCCATGAGAGTATGCCAGAGTGTTTTTCATCATTTCAGGATGCTAGCAGTGCATCATAATAAAGTGAGGAAATTAGTTAGAATGTTGTATTATGCTAAGAGTCCAGCAATTATGCTTAAACAATTATGCGCTGCTCTTTTGCATGGTTCTGAAATAGATGTGAAGAATATATGTGAAGAAATAGAGTTTTGTTACTTTGGAAGTAAAGAGGAGAATGTTGAAATTGAGCAAGAAGAAGAGGGTCATGTGGAAGATAGTGTACAGGTTTCCAGTACAGATAATTTCCAGAGGGAAATTGCGACGTTTGAGGTGAAATCAAGTGAGAGGCCTAATTTCACTTGTGTGTGTTGTCGACGCACTTATTATAAGAATCAGACTAAGTTAGTGGATTTATATGCAAAAAGTGAAAGGGAAAATAATAGTGAATGGAAGGATTTCGCAACATACTTGATGGTTGAAAATTGTTTTGATTTGGGATTGGATCAACGTGTGTGTAGTTATTGTTGTTGCAAATTAAATCAAAACCAGATGCCTGCTAGAGCAGTTCATAATAATCTGGAATTGGTTGAGATTCCTTCTGAATTGAAGGATTTAAATACTTATGAATCTATTTTGATTCAAAGTATCCATCCCTTTCAGGCTATTGTAAGAATGGAGCCAAAGACAGGGAAATTGCCTCCATCAGATTTACAGAGAGGATTAAAGGGAAGAGTTGTTTATTTGCCTCTAGATTTGAAGAAAAACATTAACACAATTGGAGTAGAAAAAGTGGAAGAGGAACCTCTGGTTATCTTAGTTAATGGGGTTCCGACAAAGAATAGGAAAATATGGCAAGATTTAGTAGATGTTAGGAAAGTTAAAAAGGCAACATTGTATTTGAAAAAAAATAATAAATACTATAAGAATGTATATGTTGCAGAAGAGGAAGTAAGTGAGGAAGAGGATACCGATTTGTGTGCTGGTCAAATTGAGAAAGTAGAACCCTCTACTAGTGAAGAAATATATGAACATTATAGTGTTCATCCTTTGCATTCCAAGGAAGTCATGGGGAATGCTATTGAGTTGTTTCAAATGAAACAAGCCAAAGGGAGTCCCATTAGTGTTTGGGAGGAAAGTTTGGAAGCTCGGTGTTTCCCACAGCTTTTTCCAACAGGTCAGGGAGGAAGATATGATGAGCGACCTCATCAAATTCCTGCTTCTGAATACCGGACTTTGCGATTGTATGCAGGAGATGCTAGGTTTCGACAATGCATTCCTTATTTGTTTCATCTCCTGTTTGAAAGCGATCTGTCTGGACTGTCATATGCAGTGAACCACATCTTGAAAAGTGGTTTACACATGCAAAACATCTCGGCAAGTGACTTTATGGATAAAGTCAATGTCCAAGACAGTATTTTGGATTCTCACCTGATTAATCTCATGGCGTGTTAGCGTGGTACTAATGAGTACTGGTACCGTCGTCATGGTGATTTAAAATGTATGTTGAGGAACTTAGGTACTCCCACATGGTTCCTCACTCTGAGCTGTGCCGAGTATGGCTGGGAAGACTTACTTGAATTTCTACGAGAGGCAAATGCTAACGTAGATAACATCGAATTCAAGACACCCGGAGAACTGTGCTCTTTGGATCCAGTCAATGTATGTAGGTACTTCAATCATAGATTTGAAGCTATGATGTCTTTCATCATGAATAAGAAGAATCCACCTCTTGGAGAGGTGTTGGATTTCTTCTGGAGAAAGGAGTACCAAGCAAGAGGTGCTCCTCATATACATATGTTGCTGTGGATCAAGGATGAACCTAAATTTGGAACGGATCCAGAAGACTCAGTGATGAGTTTCATCCAACAGTATTCTACGTGTGCTGTTCCAAACGCAAAGGAGAAGAAAAGCCTAAGAGAAAAAGTTCTGCGTTTCCAAAGCCATCGATGTGGAAAGTACTGCCGTCGTAAATTCCGAAACAAGGACAAGTTCTACAATAAATGTCGTTTCGGCTTTCCACGACCGGTGATTTCTAAAGGAAGAGTAAACAGTTTGATGTCTTCGCTGCGACACAATGTCATGAAGAAATCACCTAAAAACACTTACAATTTGAAGAGGAACGAAGAGTCCAAGTACATCAACGACTACAACCCGGTGATTTTGTCCATGTGGAATGCTAACATGGATATACAGTTTGTGGCTGATAACTGTATGGCTGTGGCTCGGTATGTGACGTCTTACATCACCAAAAAAGAGAAGACAGAATTGAAGGATATGTGGGAGGACATTTCCCATGAAAGAGCCTCAGCAAGAAGTTGTACAGTTTCAGTCTGAAGATGTTGTCGCATCGAGAAATCGGAGCGTACGAATGTTCTGACCGGTTGTCTTCAGCAAGTCTCTATGCCAAGTCCAGGAGTATCGTTTGGGCGAGTCTTGGTCTTGCAGCAACGCGTAATCGAGTTCTCAAACCTGTGCGGGAAATTGAGTATTTGGCGGAAAAGGAGCCAAACAGTACCGACATTTTGAAGACAAACATGTTGGATACATATTATCCAAATCGAAGCAGTCACCTCGAGAATGTTTGTCTGTATGAGGTTCTGCAAAATTACATATTCAAGAGGAACATCAAAGAAGATACTGAGAAAGGAGTGTATGATGTAATAGGAAGTGAGGGATGTCTGGTCAAGCAAAGAAAATGCCACTTGGTAAACCATCGAAAATTGAGTGGCGAATCTCCTGAAAAAAAGGAGTTTTTCTATTTAGCTCTTTTGCAACTTTTCAAGCCTTGGCGTGCAGAAGAGGAACTGCTTGGAGATTTCCTCTGTTACGAAGACTCTTTCAATGCCGCCAAGGAGACCATAGAATGTCCTGCTTTTCCCAAATATGTAGAAATGTTGAATGCGGAAATTGAGCAGGAAGCAACGATTGCAGCCGAGATTGCCAGAGACAGTTCTCAGGACAGTCAGAGTTCTGCTTCATTGAGTCAGGATCCACTAGGAGGACCTGTTATTGAAAATGAAGCTGCCACTGCTATGAATGAAGTGGAAAGAGCCATGGCACATGCTCAAGAGGATGCGGTTAACTTAGAAGAGTTGGAAAGACAACTCAACGTTGAGCAGAGGAAAATATATGACGAAGTTACCATGCAAATTGATCATGGATTAAGTCATGATAAGAAAGAGTGCTCATGTACGTCGTTGAAGCCTGTCCGACTGTACGTGAGTGGAGAAGCGGGAACTGGAAAACGTTTCCTCATTAAAGCAATATCATGCTATTTGCAGGAAAGGACAGAGTCATCGCTGTCTTGTGTTGTCACTGCTCCAACTGGACTGGCAGCACATAATATTAAAGGGATTACTTTACATCGTTTACTGATGCTGCCAGTGGAGCATGACAACAAATTACAATATCACAAGCTATCTGGAGATGCTTGTTTTGAAGTTTCAAGAATCTTGAGGAAAATGAAACTTCTTATCATTGACGAAGTAAGCATGGTTTCCAATGTCATGCTTGCCTTTGTGCATTTGAGGATGCAAGAAGTTCTCAAAACAGAGTATGATGTGTTATTTGGTGGCAAACACATCATTGTTTTCGGAGATCTTCTGCAGCTGACACCAGTGAAAGGGCAACCTGTGTTCAAAATGCTCACGCATGAAGATACCAGGAAGTGCCTAGGCAGCATTGGCAACGTCAATATATGGTTAAACTTCAATTATGCTGAACTGCATGAAAATATGCGTCAGGCGAAGGATGAAGTTTACAAGACTATTCTACAAGATGTTAGAATTGGAAAAGTGACCGAGCATGGGAAAGAAGCTTTACATGCACGATTACTGTCAAATTTATATCCAGAACAAGATGTTGTGCCTGAGAATATTTTTCAGAAAATTACTGAGAAGAAATCTGGAATATGTTTGATGCCAACTCTTGCAGAATGTGCCAAATTTAACAACAAAATGTTGCATTTAGAAAAGCAAGAGATTGTGAAACTGGAAGCTATTGATAGAGTAGAGCATATGGGATCAACAATTATTTTGTCTGAGAATCTGAAAACAAAATTGGATTCATTAGAGAAGAGTATATCTAAAACTGCAGGTTTTGAAAAGACTCTGAATGTGTGCTTGAACTGCCGTATAATTTTAAGAAGGAATTTACATGTTGAAAGAGGTCTGGTAAATTGATCAATGGGTAATGTTGTTGATTTTGTGAAATACAGAAATAGAGATGGAATTGAATTTTTAAAAATTACATTTGATGGCATTGAGGAAGTACAGCTAATTGCTCGTTGTTCTGCTAGATTTTTGCTTGTAAAAGACTTATATGTTCGCCGTAAGCAGTTTCCTGTTTGCTTGGCATATGCGGTGACAATCCATAAATCGCAAGGTTTAAGTGTAGACAGTGCATTGGTGAATATTGGCAGTTCTGTGTTCAAGGAGGGTATGGCATATGTGGCATTGTCACGAGTTAGAACTTTATCGGGATTGTACTTGATTGAGTGTGATGTCACAAACATTTGTGCGGATCTAGATTGTGTTAAGGAATACAATAGGTTAAGAAGAGAGTATGCGCCACATTTGCCTCAGTATCCTTTGTTTGAGAAACGTGTGGTAGGCCGGAAACGAAGAAATGAGAACAATACTGGGGAGGTTGTAGCAAAAAGACAAAAAGTCAATGAACCTAAAATTACAAGCAGAAACAAAAAGGATTCTGTTGAAGATGTTGTTGGTTTTCAGTTTGAAAACAGTTCTGGTGTCAACTGCTATGCTAATGTAGTGGTTAATGTTTTGTTTTCTCTAAAAAATGTAAAAGAAGAGATTGTGGTCAATTCTGATCAAAGATTTTGCAGTTTGTTAAATTCTGTGTTAGAGAAATGTAGCACTGATAGAAGAAACATAGAAAGTGTGTCTGAAATTCGAAATCTGTTAGACAGATGTTCAGGCCAAACACAATTCTCTCAAAATATTCAGCAAGATTGTCAGGAGTTTTTAATGTATATGCTTGATGTATTACATGCTGAAGGTGTAGATGTAGATCAGCTGTTTGGGCTTTCTTATCAATGGCAGCATGACTGCGAGAACTGTATGGTATCAAGTACTACTAGTGTAGACTCAGAAAGATTTATATATTTAACTTTGCCAGACAGTAAATCAGTCTCCTTTAATAAGCTAGTAAAAGCAGCTGATCACAACATGGAGTGTAGCCAATGTAAATCTGAAATGATGTCCACATTATTTATACGAACATATGGCCAGTATGTCATTTTAATGTTCCAACGATGTAGGCCTGATGGAACAAAATTGACAACTTTAATTAAAAATTTTGTAGCTTCGCAGTTGTCAATATCAGGAAGGACTTTTGTAACTGCAGCAATTATATATCATGACGGCCCTTCAATAACATCAGGACATTACACAGCTTATTTAAAGTCTAGAAATGGCTGGTCATTCTGCAATGATTCTGTTTTAATTTTCAAAAAAAAATTGACGTATGACCTTAAAAACTCTTACCTGGTGTTTTTAAAACCAAAATTTTAGGGAAATAATCTCGGGATGTGCTCTGTGGAATTTCAAGAAGTTCTAATGGCTCCTACACAATTTGGCCTTGAGGATAAGTGTAGTTCAGAGACATAACTTCTAACCATAGGACTGGACGTCATGGAGAAATACGTGCACTTTCAATGAGTTCAGAAAAACTGTTTATTTTTATAAGCTAATTGAAGCAGCCAATCAAAACATGGAGTAGAGGGAATGTAAGTCTGCAATGCTGTCTACTGTTTTACATTGCTTTGTGATTAAAAGTGATGTAGAGAATTAAATAATTGTAGTAGTCATAGAGGTAGTGTAAGTCTGCTTCATAGTAAGCAGTATCAGTGTCATAGGAAATGTAGAACATGACTGAGCAAGAAGGGGAAGATATTACTATTCCAGGATTGTGAAAATGATCTTCAACATTTTAATTCTGAAAGTTGCGGAAATGCCAAATGACGGGATTGGCTTACAAGAAATCCAAGAGTTATAAATGGCTCTGACCAGATTTGGCCTTGTGGAAAATTGTGGTAGAGAGCAAGAAGTCATTTATTGCATGTAACGTGTTTTTAAAAACGATGGAGATTTTCTTTCAGAAAGTGGCGGGCTGAAAGTAATAACAGCACAAAAGAGTGTAAGCTGTTCATAGGACATCCTTGGACGTCATGGAAAGTAAGTTAACTTTAAGGAGTTCTGAATTTTGATTTCTGATGTTGTATGGGTTTTTTAAACACAATCATTTTGATTGTGTTTTTTTTTCCCCGCTGTTACATGATGAATACCTTCAAGTCACTGTTTTTAGTGAAATTTGATACATTCTGAGAACAGCAAAAATAAACCATTTAACATGTATAATTAATGTTCTACTTTTTGTACTTATGATATACATTTAGAAATGTGAGGTAGATATGGAGAAACTGAGGCTTCTGTAAGTGTCAAAGTTAATGCTTACAGTGCTGCACTTCTGGGTACTGTTTTTTTTTGAAAACTGAATAGGCCTCACCTTAAAGAAACCTCTTGAAAGGACACATCTTATTTGTATCCTGAAAGAATCATTTAAAATGTTAGACACAATTTTATGATGGCTTTACATCTTTTTTGCGCTGCTATTGCATCACTATTGTGAGACATCAGCAGTGCAAAAGATGCACCATGTTCCAAAATAGGCCTCACTTCATCAGCATCAAGATACTGTTTGTTTAAAATATATATCTTTAGGATTGTGTAGGGGACGTATAGCAGCAGAGGCTTCTGTAAATCTCAAAGTTTTTGAAAAACTGTTTCTTCTTGAACCTTTTCCCTTGTCTTTTCAAATTTTTAAATACATGTTTTAATATTTTTGAAATGTTTCTTCTCTCTTTTACAGATTGAAAGTATGAAAAAATATTTGAAAAAGTTAACAAGAATTATAAGATAAATGTTTTCTACTCTTTTAACCCGCAATCCACTGCTGATGATGTCATTGACTATGTCATGAATGATGTAATAAGTGGACATGACTTACTTCATTGGTAGGCCTTCACATGTATTAATGCATACACTGCTGCACTTCTGCGTACTGTTTCATATGCTGAACTACATCTGCACTATGAGATACCTAAGCAAAGGCAACACAGGTGATGTGATTTTGAAATGAGCAAAAGAAACTCCACGTTTTTCAATTACATTACTTGTGTTTTCTAAGTTTACGGATGACATTGTGCAGATGAACTTTAGGTCTGTCTATGGACACAGAAGAGGTCTGGCCGTTGTTCAAGAGTGAAGTGGACATGTTTTACTTCAATGGTAGGCCTTCACATGTATTATCTCCTCTGTATTCTTCAACAAGCATAAATTTGATATGCAACCCTAAGTAGGCCTCATCTTAAACAAAATTTTGGAGAGGACACACCTTATCGTCATCCTGAATCAATCATTTAATCTATTACATTTAACATCTATTAGTTCTACTGCTTCATTTCTTTAATCCTTACTTTCCTGCGTTTGCTACTTCTCTCATTCCTTTCTCTATTACTTAATTATTCTACTCCTTCCAGTATTTTTCTCAGTCCCTCTCTTCTCATACTTCTTCATTATTATTCACTCATTCTGTCTCTATTAATGTTACTGTTTCTGAATGATCTCAAAAAAATTTTAAAACAAGAACAGTAAGTATAAGAATAGGAAACAGACATTTATGTTACAAGAAAGACAGCTATAGGAAGTAAACAAAAGATACTGTTACTCGCAATCCACTGCTGATGATGTCACTGACCATGTCAAGAATGATATAATATGTGACATGATCAGAAGTGGATTGCGGGTAACAGTATGTTTTCTTTACTCCCTGTAGCTGTCTTTCTTTTAACATAACTGTCTGTTTCCTTCCCTTATACTTACTGTTCTTTTTTTAAAAAAAATGTTTTGGTTCGCTCCTGGTTCGCGTACCGGAGTGCGAACTGGAAGCGAACTAAAAGAAATAGAGATTGGCAGAGTTTCAAAAATTCTACCAAATTTTTTTATAATGGGGAGGTAGTTCTGAAAAGAACTTTTTTTTTGGTTTTTGTTGTTTTAAATTTTTTTTATTATTTTTCTGAACATTTTTTATATTTTTTTTGTTTTTTCTGAACATTTTTTAATTTTTTTGTTTTTTTGGGGGGGAGGGGGGAAACAAAAATGATTCATTGAGAAGGGCTCAACAGGAGCAACAAAAAAAAGAAGAATTTATTTTTTGGGGCGTTTCGGGCAAACATGATTTTTGATAGCTCTCATTATAAGAGTAATGCTACTTTCTCGGTAGCAAAGTGTTTGGCTGCACCACACGCACACTTGCTTTACTTCCCCCATGTCCATTTGAATGTTCGGGATCACCTCCCTCGCCTCTGGTCCCGATACTTCTTTGACAGCAGATGTTCTCACCATTGCCAGGGGATTTTGCTGTTCATCACGAAGCTGGGCAGCACTATAATTATTTGGGTGCCACCTACTCATATGCCTGTGCATCGTATAATTGCCGAAGCTGTATTTCTTGTCAGTGCCCCTTGACAGTCGATCGTTGCAAATACGGCAAAACACATATCTGGCATTGACTTTTTTTTGCCCTGCTGGAAATTTAAAAAATTGCCAGATGTAGTTTTCTTTTCTATTGTACCTCCTGGGCTCCTCTGGCAAAAACTCAGGCTCTTCCTCCTCTTCCTCCTCTTCTTGATCTTCCTCTTCTTCAAACATTGGTTGAGCAGGTGGTCCTTTCTTCCCTTGAGGAGGTGGGGGTGGTGGTGGGGGAACACTAGCTGAAGCAACAATGGAAGCCATTTCTCTATAAAGTAAAAGGGTCTTTCTCTCACCAAGATGAAAGTCAGAGTGAGGAAAGAAGGAGGGGTTTTCATCATTTGGGAAAAGCAAAAGTTCTCAACCAATGAAAAGTGTTATTTTTAGGTCACCTGACCTAGCCTTCCATTATTATGAAACCAAAAGTGAAATGAACCAATGAAAAGTTTTATTACCAAGTCACATGACCTCTCACGCTCATGTTACGCGCTGCGGAACGCTCCCCGGTTAGCTTCCGGTTCGCTGCGCTTCGCGCCTCGGTCCGCGCACCGGGACACTTCCGGGTGCGCTAACGCGATACGTCACAAGACGCATTACGCGGCAACGCGATACGTCGCGCTTTCGTGACGTGCCGCGGATCGCTTCCGGGTCGCTGCGCTTCGCGCCTCGGTCCGCGCCCCGGGGCACTTCCGGGTGCGCTAACGCGATACGTCACAAGACGCATTTCGCGGCAACGCGATACCGTCACTATGTTGATTTCTTACCGGTTCGCGGACTGGGTCGCGGCATCTATTTGAGCTAACGGAAAGCTTCCCGGTTCGCGGACCGGGAGCGAAACAAAAAAAATATTTAAAAAAAATTATTAATAAACATATTCATTGAAAAAACCATAGGTTATAGACCATATATAGTTAGGAATTTGCATTTACAAAACCTTGAAAATTCACTGAAAAAACCATAGGTTATACACCATATATAGTTAGGAATTAGCATTTAAAAAACCTTATTTTACTCACACAAAACCAATGAAATTCCATATATAGTTAGTGGTACTAACTATATATCACGCACCCGCAATCCACTGCTGATCATGTCACATATGACATCATTCATGACATGGTCAGTGACATCACTGATGACATCTCAAATGACATCACTGATGACATCACTGATGACATCTCAAATGACATCACTGATGACATCACTGATAAAATCTCATTTGACATTAATGATCACATCACTGATGACATCATTCATGTGATAATACGATGAACCTCTTCAGACTCTAATATAACCTTAGATACACTCAGTGTAAACAGACACTCACAGACTGTCACTCATCCATGGAGTTACTTACACACCTAGTCAGTCATGCAAAGAATCAATCACAGCTCCATTTTCACAACTATACAGTTATACACACCTTACTTATTCAAACATATACAAAAACATATTTACTCACTTATACAATCCTGGATACAAGAGCACAATGATCCATACAGCCACTCACACATTCACTGGCTCTTATGCACAGTTATTTATATATGTCAACTCTCACATGTACTGTATTTTACATATGTACTTACTTTGACATGTAGCACTGAGATATGTATTCACTCACCAATACAGTCATGCACACAGTCAACCGCCCATACAGCTGTTTCCACATGCACTTTTGAACCCATACATCTATGCACAGAGTCATACACCTCCCAGCCACCCACACACACTCTCAGTCTCCCATACAAATGCTTGGGCAACCAATCAATAACCCATATAGTTACTCATATAGCTAATGATCAACACATGCAGCAGTTTACAGAACAACAGACATAATGATGCACAAATTAAGACAGTTTAGTCACTAACCCATGCACTCAGTGAGACACATTTAACCACTCACTCATACAGTCAGTCATGCACCTACTAAATCCTTCTTCCAGACACTTATACATCCACTCATTCTTAAATATGTAAGACATATTTTAACTTTACAGAAAAATACAGTCACTGGATGTTGTCATCAGTGATGTCATCAGTGATGTCATTTGAGATGTCATCAGTGATGTCATCAGTGATGTCATTTGAGATGTCATCAGTGATGTCATCAGTGATGTCACTGACCATGTCATGAATGATGTCATATGTGACATGATCAGCAGTGGATTGCGGGTGCGTGATATATAGTTAGTACCACTAACTATATATGGAATTTCATTGGTTTTGTGTGAGTAAAATAAGGTTTTTTAAATGCTAATTCCTAACTATATATGGTGTATAACCTATGGTTTTTTCAGTGAATATATACATATATATGTATTATTTGTGTTATATTTTTTTTTATTTACATTAATTATTTATTAATATTACATTTATTTAATAATTTTAACTAAGTTTATATTAAATATATTTATTATTATATTAGTTTTAACTTAATTTAAAGATATTTAAAAAAAACGATATTTTGATATTCTATATTTTTGTAACTCGATATTTTTGAGTCGATATTTTAGTACTTACCTGTTTAAAGATAGCCAGTCGATATTTTGTCCCTCGATATTTTAACCTCGATATTTTTGTATCTCGATATTTTTGTGGTCGATATAATGTCAGTGATCCAATTTCTCCCCATTTTTGGCTTCGAAATGTAAGGTAGTATGAAGGAAAGAACACATCATGAAAAATGCCTTCAGAACCACATGGTATAATGGGTTACTTCAAATTTACAGTTCTACAAATAACCACTATTCGTTAGCTTATTGTGTAGGTATATTTAAAAGATGCATAGGTTTCCTGCAAACCATTTTTTCACTCATTATACTTTCCCATATGAATTGATGTATAGTCAGTACTCCATGAAAAGTTATTACATCTGGAGTCCAGATAATGGCTCCGAGTATTGTGTGCAATTGAACAAACAACAATCATATATATATCCTTGTTTCCAGAAAAGTCTCATAAGCGAAACTGCACATTACTTTTTTGTTTAAAGTCTGTTTATTGAAGTCAAGCAAATAGTACATACATGTTGCTTTAGAGATAACTGCGAGGAAGCATCACAGACTAAGCTAGACAATAAGTTAGAAGAGCATAATTCAACACATCAGGGCAGCCCCTTGCACATTACTATTGTAAATCGTCTAACAGGCAAAACAAATCTGATGAAAATCTTGTCATTTAAAACCATTGGCACATATTTATTCTTATTAGATGTTGATTTCAATAATTTGATTATTTGAGAAAACTATGATTGATCTCCTCAAACTCCCCATTCTAAATTATGTATACTTTTCAGAAATGTACAACTTTCTGGTTTACCCGTGGGTTTCTTTTATGCTTCGACAAAAAAATGCAAGCAGGTAGAAATCACAAAAATAAAAGAACAACTGAGAACGTTGCAAAGACTGTGGTAAACAATCACCTTTAGCTCATCTGCCTGTTCCTGGAAGCTACGAAGAGGGTGATTAGACCGAAATCCTTATTTTGAAGCAGTTTTTAAAAAACAAATGCACTTTCTTGCACAGTATATTTCCTCTTATTTTTGTTTTGAAATAACCTAAGATTTAGCTACATTTTGGCTATTTTCTCAACTCTTAGAACCTTTAACATATGAGGAAAAAGGACACAAATTTTGCCTCAATATGTTTTGTGGAAAAAGTACAGAAGGCTTAAAGTTGAACTGATCCATACATCAAAAAAAGGGTTCAGCAATTTTGGAGGGTGTGGGCTAGAGGGGGACAGCATTTAAGGAGATGCGTCTCTTGATGGTATTGAAACTTGGAGGAAGTGCACTATTATCTTGGAAAACCCAAGTCCTGAAGAATGTCTGCAGAAGTTGTAATCATTTAGGGCCCGATGTAGGTAATTTCAATTTACCTACTCTTAAATACCGAATCATACCGATTCGGTATTTAATAGTAGGTAAATATGAAGTAGGCAGATGTAGGTACATTTTCTTTTTAAATTACCGAATCTGTATGATTCGGTATTTACCGATTCGGTAAATACCGAATCAGTATTTGCCATTGATTCCTATGGGCCTTGAAGCCCATAGGAATCAATGGCAAATACCGATTCGGTAATTACCGAATCGGTAAATACCGAATCCTGCCAGGGGGAACGGGGTGTCACTTTGACACCCTGTAGCACCCCAATGTCAGGCTTGTGTGCCATGTGGCACACATACATGCCCTAAGGGCATGTCTGTGTGTCACATGGCATAGGTATACATGCACAGATGTGCATGTACACCTGAATTCGGTATTTACCATGCAATAGTATTACATGGTAAATAACAAATTCTGAGGGTCCTGTGGCACTGTTTAAAGCGCCACCTACATCTGCATTTACAGATTCGATATTTTTACTGAGTCTGTATTTACCAATTCGGTAATTTTACCGATTCGGTAAATACAGATTCGGTAAAAATACCGAATCTCTAAATACATGCCCCCTACATTGGAAAAGGCATTTACCGGTCGGTAACGGCCGAATTCGGCCATTACCGACCGGTAAATGCCTACCTACATCGGGCCCTTAGAGTCTACCATTCAACGTTACTGATGCCTTCTCAATTAAGGCATTTTCTCTGCCACAAAGTTGATCTTGTCATTATTACAATCCATACTTTCTAGTCTTTTTCAATTTTTTAGGTCTTTGAGCTAAAGCAAATTAGAGCTTATTGTCTCATTCAACCAATTTAGGGGCCTGGGTCTAAGGGCTTCCCATATTTCCTGTTTGGACAATCAAGGAATGTTGTGATTGAATGGTTGAATTAATAGGGTACTTGTAAAGCACAGCAGCTACTCAAAATGGGCATTCAGATGGTATAGCAAGTAGGAGACAGAAAGAGAGTGTGAGAGCTTTGTTTAAGTAGATCTTCTAAAGAGCCAGGTTTTCAATTACTGTTTTAATTAATATGGAGTTGTTACCTGGCCAGCATTTCACCAACATGACTAATAATTTTATGTCAAGGCTCGTAACAAAGAAAATAGGAAAATCAGCAATAACTTATTTTGCCTTTTTCAATGCACCCTCAAAACAGCACCTGCAATAAGAAGTACTCTACAAATGATGCTAGAGATAGCTCAATGATACTTGAGTTATATTTATAGTAAACAGAGGCAGAGCATGCTCACAGAATTCATTCTAGAGTGAGTAATGGTATCTTGTTTGAACTTTACTCACAGGATTGATGAGTTGTGCCGGCTACGGATCACGATTCACTCCAACGCTAGATCGGATACAAATTTCCATGTGAGGTTAAAGTGGATGTTCTGGTCTCCAACGCTGGCTACTATTTTGCTTTGGATCATGATCAACCTGCTGGGGAAGCCTGGAGCAATTACTATGGTTCCTTGTATCGCCTAATTGATGCCAACCTAGCCTCTGGATTGTTACGGACCTCCGCAATCATCTTCCTGGAGCTTTGAGTTGGGACTGGGAAATAAGGCCCTGTCCAAGATGGTGATTCCTGCCTTGCTGCTGTTTCTCCCGCCTCGCTGGGAACTGGGAAATACCCCTGGACCTGCAGGGGTGGTTTGCTACACAGTGAGGTCTTGCAGGCTGTTTGCCTCTCGAAGGCATGGCCATCTGAAAGCCCTACCAGTTCCAGAGGCGGTTGCCTCCCCCATCCATGGCGGTGAGTCACCCCCACAATGCTGGTCCTTCTGCCTCACTGTCTGCCTTCACAATCCGAGGCTTCTGGCTCAATGCTGCTAAAGTCTGGGGCTAATTCTTCTGATACTGGGAAGTGCAGCGCTAATCCTGCTCGCCTAGCTTGAATCTTTCCTGGTGCTGCTCCTCACAGACAGGGCGCTACTTTCTCTGGGGTCACATCTTGCCCTCCATTTTGGAAACTCTCTCCCCTTTGACTTTATGGATGGCCTCCTAAGATAGCAGCCATCTACCCAGTCAAAGGGACGGAGATCTCACATGCACAGATGTAAATAATAAAAATAAAAAAATACTTTGTTCCTTGGCACTCTCTATCACATCAATTCTCTTTAACTATTTCCATGACTTCCTAGGATGGCGATCCACTTCCCAATGAAAGAGACAGAGGTCCTCCATGCACAGGATAAAACAGAATTCAAATTTGGACCTTGCTTCTAGGCAATCTCTACCACAGAAACTGAAGAAAGACTCCTGACCCAGTGCACAAGAAATCATCTACAGAATCTAAAATCAGCCGTATTTGAATAGTTTCTGCAAGGTATTCCATAACCTAATCACTTAGATTATTCAGGAAAACCAACAAAGGGTAAGTCCTTTTCCACAACCCAGGCTGAGAACCTGGAAAGAGAAAACAAAAAAGGACTAATTCCTTTCTCCCAAGCCAGGCTTGAAGATAGGAAACAGAAAGAGGACTCTCACCAAGAAGGTAACAAAACTACTCGGGAAACTTTAAAAGGACTAATTCCTTCCTCACAGGTCAGAGAAATACTAAGGAATCCTACTACTCTCCCACACCACTTAATCTTCACATAAGCTGTCTCTCCCCAACTACATATGCAGTAAGGAATCCACATATTAATTTAAATATAATAAGAAATAAACAAAAAATACAGGGCAAACTCCCACTCTCCAAGCCACTGAGGGTGGGGCTAGTCCTAGACCTCCTCCAGCAACTCCTAGGTCTGCCCCTACTATACTAATAGCCTGGGGAGACCCCTCGTTTAAATGTGCCTAAATATGTGCAAACAAAATCAAGGCACCCACTGTGGCATTATGCTACCTGCCACATCAAATTCCCTCTGCCCCTCTACACCGAAATACATGAAACCCCATAGCCCTATCTCTTTCTCCATTATCCCACCCAATCTCACACTAAAACTGAAACGAAACTTTAAACATAGGCTGATTAGCCAACACTCGGAAAAACTCATCGCCCATATATACCACTGCCCCTCCAAAGGCAAGCAGAAAATTGATCTCATTTTCCACACCCAGCATCCCATGAAATGCATGTTTGGTTGCAGATCTGCAGTTCCATGATCCAGGTAATCACTGGATTTGGGAGAGACTGCATCACACCAAGAATGACGAGGCCACCAACCTATCTTATTAATTTTCCCATGGCACCTACCCCAAAGAACCTCAACAAGGTACCGACCAAGTGTATGCTTATAAAATGCAGAACTGCAACCAAACACGCAACAGGACTGGCTGAAACCATCCTAACTAATGACATCGATATCATGTTCATCACAGAATCTTGGTTGAATCAATCCTCCTTTCCAATCATTGTCATTCTTGTGTCCCCTGGGTACTCAATTATCAGTAAAGACAGAAAGAATAATCGGGCGGGGGTATTGCAATCATCCACAAGAGCAACATTTCCATCACTGAAACTGACTTCATCACCTACAACACATTTGTATATCTAACTGCCACCATTAAGACAAATGACAACAAAACGCTAAACTGCCATCTCCTCTACCATTCGTCAGGCAGCACTTCCACATTTGGAGAACACCTTTCTGACCTGATAACACACTGTTCACTATTGGACTCCATCAACATAATACTAGGTGACCTCAACCTGGATTGGAGTGAGAAAAATAATACTCTGAACCTTCAACAAACGTTTACTCAATAATACCTTTATCCAACACTGCACAGAGCAAACCCATAACAGAGGCTCAATCCTTGACGCCATTATAGCTCATGAACATACAGTCACTATTGACCACATCCTTCCTGTTGACTAGTCAGACCACCACATCATTCTATTTCACATTAACAAAATGACTCATTGCCTACCCCATACTCAGGAATCCCTTAATTGGGCAAGAAATCTAAAACAGAAACCCCTTCCTGACCTGGAAGAAAGGGTAAGAACATTACTTCCACCACCACAAGTGACCTCTCTACAAATGAACTTACTACACAATACAACGCAACAATGACAACCATACTAGACCAAGTAGCCCCCTTGAAACAAAAAAGAGTCAGGAACAACCCATCAAGATCCTGGTTCAATACAGAGCTAAACTCTGAAAGAAGACATCTCAGAGCTGCAGAAAGACTCTGGCGTAACAACCAGTCCACAACCCACCTTGACCAACTCAAAACAGAATGCAGAAAATATAAAAAATACATCAAGAATAAAAAGACTACCTTGTTCCGTAGTGCATTTGACAATGCCAAAAATAGTCCCAAAGAACTCCTTAATCTCATTAAACAACAAACAGCCAAGCCTCCCACAACAACCGTGAAGGCCTCCAAAAATCTATGTGACAACTTTGCCAATTTCTTTCATGAGAAAATCACCAAGAATAAGTGCTCCCTTGGTGACAACCTCCTGTCACCTAACAAAAGCCCACCCCCTGCAAAGAAGGAAACACCCACCATGCACCCCCTAGCAACTGCAAGACATACAACCCCATTTCCAAAGCAGACACCACTGAAATGATTATCAGGCCCAAACCCTCCTCACACATAGCTGACCCTATTCCTGCCCAACTGCCAAAAAAGCTCAACCTCACCCTAGCCCCTGTCTGGGCCAAGATTATAAATAGCTCCCTGAGAACCGAAGTCATGCCAGGCTGTCTTAAAATCGGGCAACTCACACCATTACTAAAAAAAAGGGCTCTGACCCAAACAACCCCAATAACTTCAGGCCAAGCTCCAACCTCCCCATCTTAGCCAAAATTCTGGGAAAAAATTTGTTCTACGCTAACTAAACCAACACATTGACAACAACAACCTCCTGGGTACTCACCAATCGGGCTTCAGGAAAGGATTCAGCACAGAGAGAGCGATCCGGAATGTCATAGATGATGTCTACAAATCACTTGATGCAGACTGATGCTGCCTACTCATACTCCTTGACCTGTCGGCAGCCTTCCATCCGGTCAACCACAAACTGCTCATAAATGAACTCTGGGAAAGGATTGGAGCATCGAGGTGGTGCTACAATGGTTTACCTCCTTCATCCAGAACTGCTCCCAATGAAAATAAATTAACAACTTCACGTCTGACCTACTCTCAATACCCAGGGGAGTCCCACAAGGATCAGTTCTCTCCCCATCATTGTTCACCATCTACATGGAGCCCCTCACCGCCATCCTAAAAAAAGCCAACATCCACTTCCACCTCTATGCGGATGATATCCAGATCTAACTAGAAACATGCTCAATTGGAGACAACATAGACTAAATGACACTTTAAGAGAAGTCCAGCACTGGCTATCCCACAACCACCTAAAACTAAACCCAGATAAGACGGAAATCCTCCTCATATCCAAGAATGAGCAGACCCCCCCAAGTCACTGACTGGCTAAAATCCATTGTGCAATCTTACCCTGGCTTACACTGTAAAATCCCTGGGAATCACTCTGGACCCAAGCCTAAACATGGACAAACATATTAGGAACACTGCAAAGAGTGCATTCTTCAACCTAAAACTTCTCAACAACATAAAACTCTTCATCCCTCCCAACAACCTTAAACAGGCCACACAATCCCTGATTCTGTCCAGATTGAACTACAGGAATGCAACCCTCACGGGCACAGCAAAATCTTACTTAGCTCCCCTCAGATCAACTCTAAAAGAAGCTGCCAGGATGGTCACTGGAGTAAAGAAATACGACCACATCTCTACCTCTCCAATACAGCTAAAATGGCTCCTAATTAAAATGTGTTCCAACTTCAGAACTGCATGTCTCATGCACAAAGCTCTTCACACCGGTAAACCTGCCTACCTGGCTTCCAAACTCAAAAAGGCAGGCCAGACGAGGAATCTTAGGAGCACCACCACTCTACTTCTCATTCCCCCAAAACCTCATGAACAAAAAATGTGGTCAAGCTCCTTCTCTGGAAATGCGCCTAAAATGTGGAACTCCATCCCAGTCCATATCAGGACTAACCCCTCCTTCATAAACTTCAAAAGTCAGCTCAAAGACCTCTTCCTCATCCGAAATCATCCAAAGGGATAGCTGCCTCCCAACGAGACAGAGTTCCTCTGCCTCAGGAATCTTGCCCAGCACAGAACATAGACACTTCAATAAGAAGGAATTTAAATTGCCTGACTTTTGACTCACTCCAAGTACCAGGCCTTAACGCGATTCAACATGAGACAATGCTGTTTATTGAAATATTGTATAGCTGTTGCTTCACAATAAAGGTTGTAAAGTGCTCCGATACCTTCGGGTCTGCCAGCTCTATATAAAACTCTTCAATAACAAAATAATAATTACAGAGTAAAACACAGATGATTTTACATAAACTCTTAAGTACCAACGCTCTGGCATTTCAGAATGTCAAAACAAGTCCAAATGCTGTTCTTTTTCTCAGAGGATGGTGGTAACCATAATTAATAAAAATTTTGTTCCAGGTCACATTGCATCCTTGAGTGTTACACTAGCTTTTCTTACTACACTGAGATTCAGAAGGCAGCACAACTAATTGGCCTCTGAATGTAAAGCACCAAACGGCTAACAAGACAAGTCTATTCAGACTGGCGGTGGATGCTTACCAATGGCAACTATCCCAATATCCCATTATTGGGGAACCTAATGTATTATACATCTCCGTTAGGATAGGAAATGGGATTACACTCAAGTATAAGGTGGGGCATCACACACCACCTTAGGTGTCATGGTTAGTCCGCACAGCACATTAGTCTGGTAATCATCTAGTGGCAAATGGGCTCCTTGTGTTTGCAGGGAGTACTTATTTCTGTGTGATGCGCGATTCAATGTAGAGATACACATCTCAGGCTCCATCCTAAGGTTGTCATACTCTGTTGGATGACCAATGGCAATATAAAAGAATGAAGTTCCAGCTACCATTTAAAATATTATTTCTGACCAGAGTTATTGCCCCACATTTACTTCTGCAAAGGTGACACCCACCATCATATTTTTGTTCCTGCTCAAAAACAATCCTTAGAGTCACATTCCTCTTTCTCTGTCTGCTGCCCTGGAGCTACTGCAGCATTACTCAAGTCTTTTCTGCCTGACTCCACATCCATTAGATTGCTGTAACCATGACGTGGCTTTGCCTCCTGAGGTCGTGAGGCCCCCAGTGGATCCCTGCAGTGACCCTCAGCCCCGGTGTGATCCCCGGAGGGATCCAGTGTCGCCCCCTGCAGCAGGAGGCGAAATAGACATTGAAACTGAACAGAGTCCTGACCTATATTGGGGACAGCGCCGGATGACAAATGTTGAAAGCAGTAATGAGAGTGGAATTTTATTGAAACGTAATGAATGCATGAAACACAGCAACTGAAATTCTGTTGAGTTTAATTGGATAGCACTGCCGACCGATTAATTAATGGAAAATGGGACATTATCAATTCTCTGTGACACGTAATCAATAAAGTACCGCACCTTACAGACCATACAGACAAAGGAAAACCAGAGAAAATTGTTAAAGCATGGACCAAATAGAAAAGATTGTTATTGACAAATATCTCACAAATGTATATCGCCTTGCTGCATTTGCTTTGACCTGCCTGGATTTTCCTGTCACCAGCCCACTTCTTGCGGAACCCGCTCCGCGGGTCCCGCTGCGTTAGGAGTGTTGCCTGCTGATCCTTCAAAGGGGACATCGAGGGAAGTTCATTTGCCGGGGCTGCGAGCGAGTGCGCGCGCTCAACTGGGACTGCATATCCCAGGAGCGCCCGCCTGCCTGACCAGCTACACCTGGGCCGCTCTCCCCGACCCCTCCCACCATTCCACCTACTTGTGTTCATACTCCATATTAAGCTCCTTGCATCCCCGCTGCGCGGGAGCGCGCGGGTGTGCCGGGAGAAGCCCGGGACAAGGGCGGGACCGTCTGAGGCCGTCCGAGGCTGGACAAGGTTGGGTTGGGTCTGGTCTCTTTGTTTGTGGTGCTGTAAAACGTTGAATTTACTTATCTTGCACTTTGGTGATTCTTTCACGTGTATATTGTAGTAGTTGTGCGTACACAGAAACATGCCGCCTAAAAAGTTAGTTACTCCTAGTAACTCTATTGAGAACTATCTTGTACAGGTTGTTGAAAGAATTAATAGTGACAGGAGATCTTCCCTGGGAATAGATTTAACCACCCAATCCCCCCTCATTGATACTGATTTAGATGATCCTTTTGGGCTTCAGATTAATAGTTGCTCTACTGGCGAAATGCCCGATTCTGTTCCAGATACCAGTATTATTCAGCCCAGTGGTATTGTTGCTGGAATTGTAGACCGCAGCATTAATGAAGCTCTGATAGAGATAACAAATAGCAGCGAGCCCTTAATCTCCCCTTCAGCTCCCACGTTAGTTTCGGGGAAACGGGAGGGTTTAAGGTCAGCCAAGAACAGAGTAGCAAACCCCCCGAGGAAACACTCAGAGGAAGAGGAGTTTGATTTGACCAATGAGGCTTCTCTTACACTTTCTAATGCCCAATTTAACAAACTATTGGCTTTGATTGATAACAAAATCAAAGGTGTGGTTAAACCTCTGGTCAGCAAAATAGATAAGTTATCATCTGAGGTTAGCCGACTAGAAGGTCTACTAGAATAGACCGTGGGCGAGATGGATAAAATCCCAGAAAATGTCTCTTCTAGGATCGAGGCCATTCTGAGTAAATCAGATACTATAGATGGCAGTGGATTAATTACTACCTCTGTCTCAAACCCTCAAATGGCACCCAAGAGTGTTTCCGCTGGTGATGCTTCTAATGCCTTTATCCCAGTTCCTGTTACTGATGACCCAGCTGTTGAAAAAGGATCTTTCGAGCTTGTAGTAGAAGCTTCCCCACTGGTACTTGTTCTTGCCAATGTTCCCCCATTGGCCCATGATGAGCGGGAAACAACATCTTCCTTAATAAATAAATCTCTATCATGGTTGACCAATAATATGGTTATTTCCCCATGGGGTAAGCAGCAACTCTCAGAAGAGCTCGTAAAAGCAAGAAGGGTACAGTGGATTGGGGACAGAGCGAAAAAGTTTAAGGGGGAGTGTGTTGTTCTACATTTTTCCGACCCAGGGGTTTTACCTAACATCTTGCCCAATATTTTCCCACCACAACGGAGATCAACCTCAATTGTTCCATTGACTCTGGACTTCTTTTACCCAAGAAAGGGAAGCGGTCCAAATCCAAGCATTTTACGAACCAAATGGAACATTGTGACGAAGAGGGGGAGGAAGGATGTTGCTTCAGTGGACTGGGGTTTGGGGTTGGAAAACCGCTTCTCTGTGTTATCGAACTTGAATGCTTGCGATTGACAACCACCTAGCTGTAAATCCTTGTCTTTGTCTTTTTGTGATGGAAGTACCATTAATAGGGTTGGCAATTCAACTAAAGATTGTACTCAGGGGAATTCCGTTGATGATTTAGTAGCACCCCCCAATGAAAATATTAGTATTCAGAACTCTGGCGGTAGGGTGACACATGAGATTACCACAAACCCCTGTTCTCTTACGATATCTAACTCAGGGAAGCTCTTGTCTTGGAACGTGGCTGGACTATGTTCCAGGATGGATTGTGCAGACTGGTTTGGATTTATTAACAACTATGATCTATGTATCTTTCAAGAGACTTGGGCGTGTGACCCTATTTTCGCCTTGGGGTATATACATTTTCATGTTCCTGCTACTAAGGGCCCTAAAGGGCGGCCGATGGGGGGTCTTACTATATGGATCAGGCAGTCTCTAAAAACTATTGTAAAAAGTGTGGAGCTTGACCATAAAGATATTCAGCTTATCAGATTGACTAGTGACCTATCCATCTCCATAGATATTTACAATATCTATGCTAGAGGTGGTAGTAAAGGTAAATCAGAGGTTCTTCTGAGTCTTTTTAATTTTCTTGAGACTCACTCTGCAGGTAAAAACATTTTAATTGCAGGCGATTTAAATCGCACATTTGAACCCCTTATCACTGGTGACTCTCCTCTTGGAGTAGAGGAAGATAAGCTCTGGGACATCCCCACATTGGAATCTCCACCGATAACTCGCTGGACGTCTGACATATTAGGCTTGAACGCAATGTGTTTGGAGCACGGGCTCCGAGCCCTGAATGGTCGAACTAAATCAGACCGTGTTCCTGCCATGACTTTTAATAACGGGCGTAATAAAAGTCGCATTGATTATGTCATTTGTAGCATGTCACTATGGTCATCTCTTAATGACATGGTAGTAATAGCTAGGCCAGAAAGCGATCACGATCCTTTATGTGTTTCGCACAAATGGTGGACATCTAATGAAATTGCCTCAACCCCTTGTGATGAACTTGTGCTCCCAATGATTCTTCCATCCAACAATATGCGTAGGCTAAGGTGGGCAGGTGTCAAGGCAGATCAGCAGATCCTTGAAAAAATAAGTGCAGCGGCAGACAAGGCCATTTTGGCATTGGAGAGTGTAGATGGGTGTTCCCAGGCCCATGAGGATATCACTAATGCACATACGACTCTCTTTAAGGAAGTTAAAGGTTTCTTTTTGAAACCTGCAAATAACAAGAGGGTCTGCCCATTCAAATCAGCAAAATGGTATAATCCAGCCTGTAGGACGGCAAGATTAAACCTAGGAGCTGCAATTAAAAGTAACAAATTGGACGGGATTCGTTCTGCTAGGTAGCACTACAAAAATTGTATTGTAAGGGCAAAAAGAGAATGGGACGAAGATCACTGGCAGAAGTTGAAGTGTGCAAGTGACCGGAAACATTCTAGACTATTTTGGCATATTGTCAAATGGGGTCATGATAGGTCTCCAGAAGCTCCCAATAACAACGTCTCCCATGATGCATGGGTTAAATTTTTCAGTGAGCAGTACTCCTCCAGGGACCAATCTCTCAACAGCTTAAGCCTAACTTACCTGTATGCAGATGATGACATTTTTGTGCAGAGTGAAGTCCTGTCTGCTCTGAAATCTGTTCACCCTGGCCGAGCCCCGGGCATAGACGGAGTCCCTGCGGATGTCTTTTTAAATGACACCGCTAGGTGGAGTAAATACATCTGCCTTTTACTAAACCACATTGCCAGGGGCGCTGAAATCCCGGTATCATGGCGTGGTGCTGTTATTATCCCAGTATATAAAAAGGGAGACCGTGCCCAACCTTGCAATTACCGCCCAATTAGCTTAATTGACACGGTTCAAAAAGTTGTTGGGCGTGTAATTATTAACAACTTGTTAGATTGGGCTGAGGAGCAGAATGTTTTATCTCCTTTCCAGGCTGGGTTTCACAGAGCAACTAGCACTGTGGACCAGGTCTTCCGTTTTCAATTGATACAATGGAGGACCGTGGTTTTGGGGGGTTGTAGTCTGTACGCAGCGTTTGTTGACCTACGGGCTGCATTCGACCTGGTGCCAAGGGCAAAATTGTGGGAGGTGCATGCAGCTTTAGGGGTCCCAATGACTATTCTAACCTTGATTATGAGACTCCATGAGGGCACTTATGCTAAAATCCAATGGGGTGGCTATGGCAACGATACCATTGATTTTCCAGTCGCCAGAGGAGTTCGACAGGGTTGCTCAATGGCACCAACACTCTTCACACTTTTCATCAATGGAATTGTTGCCCGCATGCAATCCCAGTCTGTGGATGCTCCATCCCTTGCAGGTGCAAAAGTTCCTATTTTAATGTTTGCAGACGACACCTTAATTTTATCGAAATCCCCTAGCGGTCTGCAAAAGGCATTGGTAATTTTTGATAAATTTTGTAGCGACCATGGCTTGGAGGTAAACGCAGCTAAAACAAAACTCATGGTTTTTAATCCTTGTAGAAATTTTAAATCTAAAATAACCATGAGTGGGCGTTGCCTCGAAGTAGTAAATTATTTTACCTACCTGGGGATTCATATCTCAAACGATAACAGATGGAACCAACATATAAACATTGCAGTTCTAAGACATAAACAACTGGCTGGTACCATCATTAAGGAGCATTTTAAATCTTTGACCAAACCAATCAAACCTCCTTTGATCATATATGAGGCTAAGGCCATAGGGTCAGCTTTGTATGGGGCTGAGATGTGGGGGCAAGAAAACCTTCAGGAGTTACAGGTATCAGAAAATAACTTCCTTCGGAAATTAACAGGCACCCCACAGAGCAGTCCCCTTTTGCCTCTTAGATATGATCTTGGCAGGAAAGAAATATCGGCAATGTGCAAACTTCGTCCAATATTATATTGGCGTAGAATCTGGACCACCCCTGAGTTGTCACAATACGCAGCAGGGTTTGCTGATGTCATCAAAGCAGACCGATTCCATAAAATTAGATGGTTCAGATCTTTAAAAGCAGCATTGTGTGAACTAGGGTTAACTGAATTGTGGTCCGACCCAACTGGGTCGTCCTTCCCATCTAAGACATTTATAAAAAATCTTTTCTGGGAACAGGTAGAAAACAGGAGTCTTCTTAGTAACAACCATGGGTCTATGACGGCTACTTTCCTCGAAGCAAAGCTTTTTCCCATGTATGAAATTTATTGGGATTTAATAACGAAACCCATGGATAGGAAAATGTTTTTTCAAATGAGGGCTGGCTCTCTACCTCTACGTAATTTAACTGCAAAATGGAGAGATGGATGCCCAGCTATATGCCCAGTTTGTGGGGAAGGAAAGGAAACGTTGGGTCACTTTTTGTTTTCTTGTTATGCATATTCTGTTCCCAGACGTGTTTGGTTGGCTCCCATGTGTAGAAATCTGGGTACTAAAAGTAGCATGGTAGCTCTACGCATAGTAAAATCTACCTCCTTAAATTGGATTACAATAGCGACCGCAAAGTTTCTGGGGTGGGCGTGGGTAATTAGGCAGAGATTGCTAGTAGGGTAACTACTCTCTGCTTAGTTGAACAGTGATTGCTAGATTATCTACTCTCTGTTCCCCATGCGAGGTGTCTTATCTGTTTTAATCTGTTTTTATTATATGAACTTCGCACTGTTGGACTATATATACTGGATGAAATGAATTTTAAATTGTCTTTTTAACATGTTTTGTGCTTAAGTCATATTCGATCTTGTAATTTAATTGTATTTTTATTATGTGTTTGTTTGTCTGCTTTTATGAGTAATACTCGAATAAAGCACTTTTGAATTGAATTGTAACCATGACATGGATATTGGAAATTATTAACCAATCAAATCCTAACTGCAGAACAATGGGGCAGGACAGCTGCAAGACTGAGTTACAAAAGATATTGATCCGTCTAATCTCTGAAGATTTCTCAGTACCAGGAAAAACCAACTGTTGCTCCAATCTCATGCCTGAAATAAAGAAGTTTGCTTTAGTGTAGATTATCAATAACATAATCTTTCCACCATGAGATATATCCACCCAAGGTCTCAGGATGATGAGATAATGAAGAAACAGTGTTCTGACAATTACCTCGAGACCTTTGACCTCCCCTGTGTGGCTGTTTGCTAGGGAGTATGTAGTGATTTGATGAACTCATAGACAAGATAAGTTGAAGTATTTGTTCAACAGCTACACGGTTGTGGAGTCTTAAACAGCAGCTCCACCAATTACAAGTTAGCATCAACTGTCAACTCTTTCAAAATACACATTGTGAGAATGCCCACAGAAGCAGCCCCATCACCCAGCAACCAAAGAACTCTGTAAAGGAATGCAGCACTCCACAACCTGTGCCTCAGGTAATAGAGTGCAGCGCTCCTTCACATAGTCAGGATATAACATATACCTTTCCTTCTCCTAAAACAACAAAAACAAAAAGTAGAAAACAATAGGCAGAAAAAATACATGACTTATTCCCAAAACCTCTTAGGAGTGACAGGAACCCATGAGCTCCTCCTAAGACCAACATGAACATCCCCAATATCACTGACAAGATGTCAATCAGCCATATCAGGTCTGCTCCTGATGGGAGTCTTAACTTTGACATTGTTGGCAATGTTCCACCAATGCCCACCCATAACCTGAACAGCATTATTTCCAATCTTAACAACCTTAATAGCTTATCAAATTTATTCTTGCATTTTTTAACATGATTTGGAGTTTTTATCCTTACCATGTCACCAACCAACAAAGGAACAGTTTTGACACTTTTCTTATGGTTGTACCAGATTTTCTGTTTCATTTGTGACTCAGTCAAATTTACACGAACAATGTCCATACGTTTTTCTGCATCAGGCCCTGCTTATTAGAGCCTTTTATTCATCAAGCCAGGCTTGCAACTGGTGTTTGCTTTACGTCCTCTAACTAACTCAAAAGGCGAGACTTTAGTTGAGGAATGTGGAGTGGTTCTGTAAAACCAAAACATACTCCTCACAGATTTAACCAGATCATGATTCCCAGACTTAGCCCACTTGATGCACTCACCAAACACCCTAGTCATCCTCTCAACAAAACCATTTGTCTGGGCATGGTACAAAGAGCTTTTAGAATGTTTTATTCCACAAGAAGCAGGAACATTTTCAACTTCAACACTCACACATAGGGTGCCATTGTCAGAGACAAGAGTCTCAGGGAATCCTTTTCTCGAAAATATCCCACCTAAAAATGTGACAATATTAGAAGCATTGGCTTCTCTCACAAACATAACTTCAGGCCATCTAGAACTGTAGTCCATACGTACAAGAACAAATCTATGGCCACATGAAAAATTGTCAAAAGGACCCATGACATCAATGCCTAGATTCATCCATGGCCCCAAAGGACACTCAATGGGCAATAAAGACGGAGTCACAACTTTCAGGCTCTTAACAGCAGCACCACACACACATCAGTTAGTACAATTTTTTCGATCTCATTTCCATTATTGGCCACCCAAAAATTTCTCGCACACGTCATATGGTAAGTATTGAGCCCAAATGTCCTTTATGATTCTGTTTAATAATGACAGGATGTAAAATATAGGAAGGCAAAAACTTATCACCTTTCAACAAAATACCATCTTCAATAGAAATTTCTCCTCCTTCAACTTTCAAATAAGGTTGTAGCAAAGGAGACAGGACCTTTTTAACGGCACTAACCTTTTTTTACAAACTCACAAACTTATTAAAGCAAGACATTGTCATTCAACGCATTCTTCCATTTCTCCTCAGAACTCATGGCAGTTTCAGGTAAATCTAAAGCAGCCACAAAACAATTGTCATAGTCTTTTTCACACAAATCATTAAAAACAACCTCTTCGCTCTCATCTTTCTACTGAGAAAAACATGATAGAAAATCAGCCCTACCATTCTTCCCACCTGCAATGTGAGACACATCAAAATGGTATTGCAACAACCTGGACACTATTCTTAAAATCCTGGGTGTACAACACTTGTTGACACCAGGACCAGTCACCAGTGGTTTGTGATCTGTGAGAAGACTAAAATGTTTGCCCCAAATATACGGTCCAAACATTTAAATGACCCAAAGGCAAGCTATGAGCTCCTTTTCAATACCTGAGTATTGTATTTCCGCATCTCTTAGAACTTTAGATGCAAACACCACTGTGTTTTCACTGTCGCCTATCCTTTGGGTTAAAATGGCTCCAAGTCCAACTTGGCCTGCATCAACAGTAATGTAGCAAGGTACAGTAGAATCAAAAGTTTTGAGAGCATTTCCATCACTCAACAAAGACTTAATAAGATGGAATGCAGAAACACTCTTTTCTGACCAAACAGACTTTACATCTTTCTTAAGTAAATTGCTGATAGACGAACTATGGTGGCAAAATCAGGAACAAAACAAGAATAATATTCACATAATCCCAGAAGGGATTTTACCTAAACTTTTTCAACAGGATTAGGAGCATTGATTATTGCCTCAAGCAAACCTTGTCTGCGTTTGACACTTTCTTGAGTGAGAAGATGGCCTAAATATTCAAACTCAGTACAAAATTGTTTACATTTTTGGGATTTTAAAACAACTCAGTTTTTCGGGAAAATGTCTAGCACTTTATGTAAAGTGGCACCAAGAGAAGAACCATCCGTAGCAAAAATCAAAACATCGCCTTGGAAAACAAGAACTCCATCAACTCCCTTTAACCAATCCTGCATCACTCTCTTGAAAATAGAAGCGGCGGATGCCAAACCAAAGGGCATCCGTTGGTATTGAAACGTACCTAGGGGAGAAATTAATGCTGTTAAATGACGAAATTCGGGATGTAACTCTATCTGGCCCCTAGCCTCCTGGAGGATATGGGACTGGCAACTTTTTAATTATCTAACCCTACCAGACATGAAGCAAATGATTCCAACGAAAGATTGGGTGGTGTATTTTGAAAATATTTACCCCAGTAATTGTACACATAAGGCATTCACACTAAAAGAAGGGGTGTCACCCTTGATATTTTAAATAGACGGGGTGAGAGCTGACATACTGGGAACCTCCTTAGGAAATGCCCATGGAATTATGGGGTTCCTGTGGATTTATTTTGAAATCATGCGTGGAACTTTGGACCCAAATGCTCACTCAACATTTGATTTCTGTAGCCCGCAGTCATAACCGCACTTCCTGGATACAATCAATCATCGTACCAGTCTTTAAAAAGGGAAAACAAGCTGATCCAGCATGCTACTGGCCTATATCTTTATTAGATTCTGAGGTCAAGGTCCTGGGCAGGGTTTTTCTAAAAAAGACTGGTGGGCTGGTCTGATCAAAGAGAAATTATTTCAGAGATCCAGTACTGTTTCAGGCCAGGACGGGGGACTATTGAACAGAATCTTAACCTATCCTTGGTAATAAATACATTTACAACTTTTAAAGGGGGAAATATACATTTAGCCTTCATGGACCTTAGCACAGCCTTTGATACAATGATTATATATCTAATCCATGGGCTGTGCTGAGTGGCATGGGAGTGGATGAGAAGCATGTATCATGTGTGTCCCATTTGCACAAAGGCCCAGAAGCCTCTGTGAGATATAGCCCTAAGAGAGAACGCACTATGCACTTTCAGTTAGGGCGGGGGGAGGGGTGTCAGTACTGCATTTTGGCCCCAATGGTATTTATAATGTAAATCACCAGTTTTGAAATGAGTGTTGTCAGGATGTACCAATGGTGGGAACCAGAATGCTCCTGGCATTATTGTATGTGAATGATTCTGTTTTAATGACACAGACATCAAATGGCCTACAGTTAATATTAAATCTCTTTTATGAATTTATGAAGGACTTAGGACTTAACATTATTTATCCTAAGCCCTATGCTAGGACAGTTGGCCTGTCAAAGAAAAAGAAACTAAAAACACACCATATCAAGGATTATTGATTAGGAAAAGTGGATAAGTTTACTTACCTTGGTATTCTGTTGGACAACCAACTGACTTGGGGACCACTGATTAACGCACATATAAAATACCTCAATAGGGCAGCTCATGGGATAGATTCCTTCAGTAGGCGTTTAAGATACAGTCATATCAACTCTGTCTAACATCTTTACAGTGGCATTTGGTGCGGAAATCTGGTGTCCAATTTAAGTTACTGAAAACAACATTTTCAGAAAGCTATTAGGAATTCCCCAGAGTGTTCCATAGGAAACTGTTCAAGAAGAAGCAGCTTACGAGTCAACTGGAATTTAACAGAAGGGTTGTGACAGGTTGCAGGAATTTGGAACTAAGTCATTGCATACCATGGTTAAGTTACATTAAAATAACGGGTATTAGGTAAACCTCGGTTGTTCAGTACCCTAGAGTTGATTAGTAAATCAGACATAGGTTAAGCGAAAGAGGCTTTTAGATTAACTACTCATGAAGCCAGGCTACAAGTAGCTCAATCCAAAGATAGCCAAAAACACTTTATGATGGTGAAATTCAATAATAAGATGGAAATGTATTCAACTTTGGACATGACTTCTCATCATAGAAGATAGTTAACTTACTTCTGTTTAATCCTGTTTGCACAGCTGTTGATGGGGTGGCATAAGCCATTAGACTATCCTTTTTTGCACAAGTGACATGAGTTCTGCATTAGACACTTTGCATATTGTTTTTATTCGCCCTAACTGGTCAGCCTTCAGGTGTAAATATGTACGCCCCCTTTTCGCTCCTCTGGATTTTTATCAAGCAAGACCTGCCGTACTTTACTTGCAATCTCTGGATTCGCCAAAAACCTGTTGCTTTTTATCCTGGATTTGGCAAGCTGTGGCCACTGCAGGTAAGAGCGGTGGTGCAGTAGGGCCAGCTGGGGGGGATTTCGCGAGACGACCAAGAGGGGAAAATAATTATTTATTTAATTTTTGCCCATTGGCATCTCTGGAAATTCCCCCCAGCCTGTCTCACCACTCTTACCCGCAGCAGCCACCGCTGTTTTTGGCTGGGGTGTATTTTGCTAACTTGAGAAAAGAACTGTGACAGTGAACTATTTTCTAAATACACTGTTCATGTAATTTGGTTATAATTTTATTAGATTAATTCTTTAATTTGCTCCTATTGTTCCCCATTTACTCAGCAGACCTTATATATAACCCCTGGGGCCCTAAAAACAGTATTTTTTAAAAATGTTTTTTGCTGTATGTATGTATTTTTAGCAATGTATTTTTATCTTTTCAAAGGTTACACCGTAACAATTTGCAGTATTTTAATTTCAGTATGTCTGCGAGTGTAATTAAGATACAGATGATTTGTGGATGGTTTATTGTTTTATGTGCTTTTATGGCCAACTTAGACTGAATTAAAGAAAGTATTGATTGATTGATTGATTGAATCCCATAAAAAGCATAAATCTGCTCGAAATGTAGGAGTGCATTTCCAATAATAGATTTCTGACAGTTACTTTGAGGGGTTTTCTAAAAGAGGAAAGCGAGGTGAGCTTATCTACCAAATATATCTTAGAAAGCATCCTTCTTAGATGAGCCTGGGACAAATAGGCCCAAAAGACAAAGTTGTAAAGCTACACCTGTTTGTTTATGACATGAAATGAGTGTAGATTTACCAAATCCGGAATCCACCCCCCTTTCAAATGTGATGTTTTTCTCCAGTGTGATATTATGCAAATTAATGGGTAATATTGCAGGAGAACGGAATAACATCTGCAGGGTCTTCTCTTGTGAATTCCTTGCAGTAATAAATCCAGCCATTTGTGAAAACAAATGTACCAAGCGTGCTATCAATTTTAATGTTCTTTTTTTTTACATTTATGCAACTCAAACGATGCTTACAGAAATCAGCTTAACAGCACTTACAAATGGAAGCAGTCCATGAAAAACACATCTAACCAATAAACAACAGGTATTAACTATTAAAATGTCATTATACTAAAAAAAATGCATATTCAAAACAAACCGCAAATCAAAAAACAGAATGACCTAATGCATAGTTCTCTTGAGAGGGTTGAGAAGAGTTGGGAATTTCAGCAGTCATATGGGTAAATTGTTGTTAGTGATGCGCAAATATTCCCTGACGACTGTAAGCACCTCCGTTATGGCTTTGTGGCGTAGGGAAGCGCAGCGCCAAAGTCAAAGGCAGGAATGCACCATATTTAAGCAAACGCTGCATTCCTGTCCTTCCTGCTAACGCTGGAGCAGTTTCGGCAGCCTTGCGCCCACGTGGACACTAACCCTGGGTGTAGTATGCGTAGTGGGGCTACGCGAAGCTACGTGAAGTGGGCATGAAGCTACGCCCACCCACGCACTTCGCGTAGCCCCACTATGCGCCGCCCGCCCCCCTCCCACCCTCTTCTACAAACCTAATTTATGCTTAAAAATACTTGAAAAGTAAATTAAGGGCACTTACCTGGTCCGCGGCGTCCCAGGGCTCCCTCTTCTATTTCGCGCTGCGTCTTCCATCCAAATGCGCATGCGCGGCCGCCCGCGCATGCGCATTTCTTGTGAAAACAAATGTAGAAATAACTCTATATCCATACATATATCTCAATACCAATTATCAGAAAAAATGCCTCACCGGCTGTAATATCTTCATCAGCCCATACAATAATGGGGGTTCCAAATTACAGTCCTGGGGTCAAGAGACTACTCATGCCAGGAAATGTAAAACATGAGAAATCCATCTTCTGAGCAAAGAAACCCCAGTTTTATAATGTTCTTAATACATGAGGATACTTCCAGAAGACATCCTCTACAGCATTGAATCTTACTGGTGCTGGCCAAGCTTTCGCAAGAATTCCAAGGCACTGGATTTCTCATGTATTCTCTCAAAATGTTCCATCCCCTTATCTTAGTGAAGCTTGCAAAAGTAGAAAACATCTTAAAAAGTACAGAAAATATCCTCAAAGAGGAAAAACAATCTTGCACGTGAATATCGTAAATAATTGTGAGTAACCTGGGGGCCTGCTTCTGTGTGCAAAACCCAAGCTAGACAGAGTAAGAATTCTAGATGGAGTTAGGGCACGTTAAAGCCCATAGGTAAAACTCCATTTCACAATGTACAACATGATGCACATTTTCGCACCACTGGCTACAGCTCAATACTCTTAGCCTGAGAAGTACATTCCGCACATTTCTCTCTCTTATACTTTCAAACACACTTCCCACACGTTCTGTTCCAGGCACGTCTATTTTAAAATACTCCTACTCTGAAGCTATAAGGAGACACAAAATGAAATCACAAGTCAAAAATCAAAGTGCAAAAAAAACTATCTCGTTTAAACATATAGAGTCAATTAAAACAATGGCAGTAAAAGGTCATCACACGGTCATAATACATATGAGTACATGGCGCAATGCTGTTTTTTTTTTCTCTTTCCATGTATACTGCAGAATGTACCACTTTGCGTAGTCAAAAGTGATGCAGGGCTCTCACAAATAAGCCACTTAGTGTTTAGTTTTTCTGGGACTTTGAGCATTTTGTATTAAATATTTCCCTGCAGACACAGAATGGGTAAAGTCTTTGATATATCAGGACCCTTGTTAATGATTGCTGATTTTATATTTGGCTGTATGTGCATGATACTTTTCCAACAACTTTCAAAAGTGCAACCCTTCAAGTGAATAGATACTGAAACAAATTCATGACGAAGAAGAATTGAAACACATTTGTAATAATGTAAAACAATAGATCATTGATCGGGCATGGGGTTGTGTTTGCATCAGATTCAGGGCTACTAGAATCATGCAATTATAAAGCCGCTGTGTTATCTGCTTATTTATGGATTAGCTGCATTCACCACTTGATCCTTTATATTCTGCATAGCCTGCAGATTTTAACAAAAACATTTTTGCTTCTAGTGCAAATGGATCTGACATTTCTAAAAAGGCAGCAACACATGCTGTATCAGAATGGAAAGCACTTCACAAGTATTAACTGGTCACTTTTAAGTTGTTAATTGCGGTGTTTGGGTGTTAATTTGGAATTAATTAGATGAAACCTTTGTTCCATACAGTGCTAATATATGTATGGATGACAAATTAATGAAGTGAAGCTCTAAAACATTTGCTGCTTTATGCCACATAATTTGCATTTTGATGCTGCATAATTTAGCAAACCCACCTGCATAATTTGGTTCTGCCCTACCACATAATTTCAGTGTCCCTGTTCAGAGCACATCATTATTGTTATGGATCCACATTCCAAATCCAATGAGGAAGTGCACACTTACATGGTACGGACACTAGCCACACGCTTATTACAGTTGTGGCAACCAAAATTACAGATCTCCTTTCTATAGCACTAGGCAGTAGCTCTCAAATATATGTAAATATCCATTGCAATTCTGGGGACATTTTACCACTGCGATTGAAAACATGTATGTCACTATCTTAACAATGCATTGTTTCTAATATACACATGTCTAATTTTATTAAAAGTACCAGTTCAAAACGTGGCCTCTAATGTGGTATTGATATTCATTCTCGAGGGTTATGTTTGTTTTGTGTTAGTTGTGAGCAGACATGTTTTTACACCTATGGCAAACACACCATCATTTCTCCAAAATTGTTAACACCTTCTCTGCGGCAGCTATTCCGCCGCAGCGCTAAGGCTCACCTGCGCGGGTGACAGAACCGTTCCGTCACGGCTCGCGGGTGAGCTGCGCTTGTGACAGAATGGTTCCGTCATGGCCCCGCCCGCTTAATGAAACGCGCCACGCAGGTGCGAAATCAGCGCCGCGCAGGCGCGGCGAGCGGGCCGTGACAGACCGGTTCCGTCATGAGCACAGCCCACCCGAGGGGCGTGACGGAACGGTTCCGTCAATAGCGTCGAAAGAGTTAATGGTTAAATTGATCTTAACAAACAAAAGTCATAGTTTTCAATGGTGTGAGACATTGGTTTATTGGTTTAATGGGGGGTGACCCCTGTTCAAGAACAGCCACATTCCCTGTAAGGGTGAACCACAAAAGTACTAAATTAATCTGTGCTTAACCCACTGGTTGCGTGGGACAAAAACAGTCAGGCTTAACTCAGAGGCAATGCATAAAATATTTATGCAGCACATAGACAGTAATAAAGTAACAACACAATTCAATCGAAATCCCACACCAATTTAGCAACATAGGCTGAGTTTCAATAAGTTAATTGACACCAATGTGATAAAAATCTAATCAGTAGAACTGGAATTATGAATGTTTAACGTTTACGGTAAAAACTAGCACCTACAAGATCAGAGTGCCAACAACAGACATCTAGATGTGCGATTCTGGGTCAAAGGGAAAAAAATATGCCCGTCCACAATGGATCACAAGTTGGATACAAGAAGTATTTTGGGTGCAGTTGGAGCTTACCTTCAGACTGTCTGAGAAAAATATCTTGAGAAGGTAAAGTACAGTGGGGCAAGGCTACAAGTGGTGCTTAAGGAGGAAGTGTTGTCATCTTCATGGTGAAAATGTCTTTGTTCGAGCTTAGTCTCTTGTTTGAAAGTTGAAAAAATCCAGAGGGACGAAGCTGGAGACTAGAGCCGACAAAAGTTGCAGGAGGCTGGATACCCCTTCTCCGAAGGACCGCTTAACAGGATTTGCTGCTGCGGAAAAGAATTTAGCGGGAGGCCGTCCTGCGAGGCACCTTGGGGGATACCCGAGCAGGAAAATCACAGTCTTCTGTTGGTTCTCAGAGCAGTTTTTAGCCAAAACGTTTCAGTCCCAATTTTTAGATTGTGGCTATCTGGGTACCTTTAACATGGTGGTTCAAGCTGTTTCTGTCCCTGAGGCTCTGAACAGGAGGCCAGACTACTAGCTTTGGAGTCACTGCCACCAGACATCATGAGATCTCGCCAGATTCATCAGCGGGTGGAGTAATCTACAAATCTTGTTGAATATCTACCCAACAAGAAGTTATATATCATTTGCTCCTCACCAATTTATTGATTTGTTCCTGGATTATCACTGGGCTCAAACACCAATAGGCTGCTAGAGTATCTAATTTTGTCTCTTTTTGATTGAAACATTACTTAGTTTGTCTGCAGGAAAAGTGGCATATCAATCCAGTTACTGTGCCTGACTCACATGTATGAAATCGGAGCAACCCACTGTAAGACGGGTTGACCCACTTGGGGATTGGTTGAGGACCTTGATTAAAATCTTTGTAATGCTAAAGCTACAGATTTAAAATTAAAATCAAACTTTGTCTTACCAGTATTACTGGGCTGATATTGAATGCATGTTTTCTACCAACAATAATAAAAGACATACCAAAAATACTGAATGTTATGCACGAAATTGAAGATATCCTAGATCTTTTTCCAAACGCCAATGTGTTGGTTACTAGTGATTTTAACAATAATTTAAAATTCTATTACTAGAACAAGATCTACCAGACTCACTTTTTGATGTTCCATTACCTATTATTGGCAATTGTTGGGCATCTATGAGGCCAAAACGTGAATATATGTGTACACTTTTATTTGTTGTGGGTTTCTGGATGTTAAATGGAAGATTCCCCTGCTTAGCTCATGTTCGCAATGCATCATGCAAAGAGTATAATCGACTATACATTACTGCATTTCACTAACTTTTCAACCAGCAAGAGTTATATTAGTCCAAGACAGAAAAGTGATCATTATTTACAAATAATTACCTTACAATTATTTACAGAACCTAACCACAGATGGTTCACATCCAGATGGAAGCGGTGCTTATGTTAAGGTAATGGCACTTAGAACACAGACTTGTTATGCTCAAAATATTAGGGAATTGACATAAGAATGGTGTGAATTACTCACCTAATTGGCTAAATGACTGGAAACACAGTTTATGCCAAATCATGTATTTTATTTCATCATGTGATACCAAATCATGCAACCTATAACAGTAATAATATTACAGCGGTCAAGGCGGATTATTGGAGGCAATTACATAGACTTCCAATGGCACAACCTTCCTCACTCCGGGACCTACGCATAAAAGAGATAAAAAGTAAAGGAAATCTGGCATGCTAAACATAATGCACTATGGGCACGCTTACATTTCTCAATTTAAAGGAAAAAACTCAAAGCATTTCTGATCGCTGATTGGCCATGGACCTCTGTCTCATTGCCTTGCAAAGCATCATTTCATTACATTTGATAAATAGGAGCTATTAATTAATGACCCATATGATAATAAATTCATGGATACATACCCATTGCCTGTGTACTATACATCGTATCTGAACATTACCATTAGGTAAATAGCAGCATTAAGGAAGAAGTCGCATTCATCAAAGGCCGCAGGGCAGAACGGAGTTCTCATCGATATATAAGATGATTCTAGGTCCTGGCCAGTAGAAATTGCATATAGATTGATTTAATTCATCTCAGGTCATTCCATCAATCAAACATACTCTGGGCCTGATTCACAAAGATAAACTTTGACCAAAAGTCTAAATTTAGACCCGAAGTCTAAATTTAGACCTGAAGTCTAAGTTTAGACCTAAAGTCTAACTTTACTACGACTAAAGTTAGTCTTCTGGTCTAAGTTTAGATCAAAAGTATGAATTTAGTAGTAGTAAAGTTAGACTTTTGCTCTAAGTTAAACTTTAGGTCTAAACTTAGACCTAAAGTCTAACTTTAGTAGTAGTACAGTTAGACTTCAGGTCTAAATTTAGACTTTAGGTCTAAGCTTACTTTTGTGAATCAGGCCCTTTATTTCCAAGAAATAAGTTCTTAGAAAAAGATTGCACATTACCCAATTTATTACTAAACAATCATGAGTGCCATAAAATTAATAGTGCGCAGCACACATTTAGGTCAATTTGACCAACACATGACTTCGACTAATAACAATATAAACACTTAAAACTTCCAAAACTAAAACACAATAAATTGTCAACAAGCCAAAATCCCACATATATTAAGATCACATTAAAAAGACAAAAAGTGCCAAATGTACCATTAGCATGCAACTCGCTTTGCACAAGAACAACATTATAAAGTACAGCATGCATAGCAGAATATCACACGGGGCTCTCTAAGTCAACCTTATTGACAGGTGAAACGTCCCATCTCCCACGCGGCCTTGTCCAATCATCCTCTTAATGCGAAAAGGCCAAATTCCGATATCCTGGAAAGCCGCATTAATCCATCCGTCCAATCTATAAAAAAGGACGGAAGCAGGACCCAAGGAACTATTGTATCATCACCCTCCTAGGCTTGGACGGGAAGCTTTTTGCAAACTTTTTTCTTATTTTGTTTGCATAATTGGGTGCTGGACAATAAATGTATTCAAATTAATCAAATGGGTTTTAGATCAGGCTATTCTATAAGCAACAACATCACTGCATTTGAACTGTTAGTGAGTAAGACATTAATAAGACTGTAAAAATATATTTATCATTATATATATGTTATAATGACCACTCCCCTGCCTTTGATAAAGTTCACTAGAGCAAATTGTTGGGTATACACACAAATTGGGGCATTATC
This sequence comes from Lissotriton helveticus, assembly GCF_964261635.1. Lineage (NCBI taxonomy): Eukaryota > Metazoa > Chordata > Amphibia > Caudata > Salamandridae > Lissotriton > Lissotriton helveticus. The sequence continues at coordinate 1,581,779,943 of NC_136059.1, read as the reverse complement.
AAACTTTGTCTTTTTTTTATTGCATTGCAAAATATCATATGGTGAGAAATAAAGCTTGCTGGTGTTGAAATGTTATGCATTCATTTTGCTAGTGTATTGCTCTATGTGAAGTTAGCATTTGTGGCACCATTTTAAGTTAAGCCACCATCTTGAGCCATGACCAAAACTAATTTCTGTCTCTCTCTCAGGTCTGCCTCCGCGAAAGCAGCTATTTATATATATATTTTTTTCTTGTGTTTCTCCAAGGTTGAGCTTTGCTGTGCTAATGAATAGACTGTTTTTGTCATCGCTCACTTTTCTCACTAGATAGGCCTGTTCCCACCCTTATAGCAGCAGGGTGCAGGCAAAGTAACCTTGATGCAGAAATAACATGTACCCGGTCCTGGGATTGCAACTCATCTTTCTGTATCTCTAATTGTTCAACAGCTACCAACTGGAAATTTCCAGTCTTGGCGTATCTTTAGTGATTCTGAAAATGTACATTACATTTTACCCTGTTGGTAGAAGTCAGTCCCTCTGCAGCAATCTAAGGAGGCTGGTCAGACCATACTCCACTCTAGTGTCCTTCCAATAAATACCTTTGGTTTGTATTCTCTACTGTCTGACCCACTCTTCATTTGTGAGGAAAGCTGAGAGGTGGTCGCAAGTGACCTGAGTGGCCCTAATCGGGTCACTTCCATCATTTGGCACCCGAACAGGAACTCCATCAGGGTGACCCATTCCTGCCTGCGGACGAGTGAGGAGGTTGGGGCTACGTTGGGTCGGACGGGTGGACCGGGGATCCCTGCACAAGAGAGTCTTGTACTCGCAGCTGGCCCGTCTATATGACCAGGCGGTGCCTCTTCCAGAGATTATCACGACTGGGGTCCAGAACGGCGAAACCCTTAGATCTGACCATTTGCTCCAAAGAGTCGGCAGTGGAGAATTAATTCATTTGACCTGTGTGCACCTGGTGAGTTTCCTTTGGTTCTTTGTAGATGTGGCGCATTTTGATTTGTATTTGACAAGGTCTAAGGACTGTCTTTGGACAAGCACTTGAATTTGTTGAGTTCTTTAGGAACATGGTACCGTTTTGGTTTGTATTTGATGAGGTCTGAGGACTGACTTTGGTAAATATATTTGCAAATATCTGCTCGACATAAATAGTGAACCTGTTTTCTTTTGAAAAATGCTGTGCTTTAGTAAGGGGCTGTCATTGTTGTTCCCCTGATGCTCAATTTGAAGAAAGTCAGCCTGCCCCTCCGGAAGGCACTCCAAATTTTGGCATGGCCTTGGCCCTATTATGTTCTATTATGCTCAGTACGTTATGGCACAGATATACGAGGGACAATGCTGATTTGCAGTGGCTATTGACGGGCACTTTAGATGAACTGAAAATTTATTTTCTACAGGACAAATTGTTTGCAAAAAGGAGTAGGCAGTCGGCGTTTGATTCCCTAAGAACATGGCAAAAAGAGGCAAAACAGAGATGAATGAAAGCAGAAAAAGAGGCCCTGAAAGGGGAAATGCAGACAGTGACTCGGAAAGTTCTATCGCATGATAGGGAGAAAATAGAAAAAGGAATAGAGTGTACTGTTAGGAAGCTTCTATTACAATTTGAAAAGTCTTATGTTGTTCAAGAAGAAAATGACACATTTGTGGAGGAATTGCTACATACTCGACCACTACCTCCATACGCCTTGCAGAGAATTTACCCTGCCATGCCACTGCCTTAATCTTCCATTCCTTCTACCCTTGCTGTTTCTGTTTCTTCTGCTATTGATCAAGCTGTTTCGGACACAGGGCTTCCGTCCTTTCTTTGACTTCGCCTTCTATAACTGTCAGTCTCCCTGCTACGCCTATTTTTTCGGCATCTCTCTTGCCAGCCCTCACACCTACGACACAGTCACCAGCGACATTGCTGCCTGTTACTTCTGTTGCTTCTCATCCCTTCCCTGTTACGCCTTTCCCCGATGTTACTGAGCACTGGCACGCCTGTACGTGGACTAAGAGGCAGGGACTGGGCGAATGCTAAAGAGTGACTGAGGCGGATATTGATACATTCTGATGTGGGAGATGAAGAGAAAAGGGTGGTAGCCAATCAGGCCACTCAGTGGGCTCATAACCCCATTTACAGTGGGGAGTATATGTGGAGAGTGATGAAAGATTATGAGCCGTTTGTGCATGTCAGCTACTTTGTTGGTTGTGGGAGCAGTGTTTCAATGATGTAGTACCCCAAATTATTTATGATATTAGGGATCATGTATATGCTGCTGGTATGGCACCTGGTGAGGTTTTTATTAATGTCGTGACACTGGTCGCCTATCGCAGTAGACTGCTTGAGAAGAGCCCGAAGACAGTATCTCGATGAGGAAAGTTCACCCCATACAGCAACCTGAACTACCGGAGCTATGGGATCAGCGGAATACTGTTATTAGGCAGAGAGTAGAGGCCAGTTTCCAAGAACAATGGGTCTACACTCCATGGAAAAAGGAGTGAGGTTTTGTCCCTTAAGACTCAGTTACCTGACCCTCGGAAAAATCCTACTGCATATTATAAGGAATTTACGGAGGCAGCTTCTTCGACAGTAATGACTCTTTTGGATATTGAGATGTTACTTGGTTTAAAGGGTGCCCGTTGATATTTAGAGACAGGTGCACACACAGGACCACGTTGTGGAAAGAGTGGTACCTGAGATCAGATTTAAACATGGGACCAGGAGGAGAAGCCTGGAAAGCAGCTTCAGGTGCTGTTGCAGAAAATTGCTGCACCCAGAAGATGGGGTTCTCGTGGACAAAGTGGTGGAGCTGGTGGACAGGACAGAGCACAGCATGGCACAGCCTCAAAGGATTGCCCCAACAGTAATTACTTTGATGACAATAGAGGCAGACAGTATTATCATGATGACTATGATGTGGATGAGGTGACGGACTGTCTCACAGCTAGGACATCCAGAAACAGAGTGAGGGACCAGTTCAGATACCTGTAGATCAGCGAGGTCCTTATGTTAATGCAGATTTGCATGGCTCAGCGTAGGAATTTTTGGTGGATACTGGTGCAATGAATAGCTCTATCTCTCATTCACTGGTCCCCGGGGCAGCTTTATCTGGCCATAATAATGTTTCGGTAGGATTTTCTGGTGTACCAGTTGTAAGACCCATTTCCCAACCTCTTACACTGACTATAGGTCCTTTTACTGTGGATGTGCCATTTTTGTAAACATATAATTGTGAAGTAAATGTGATGGCCTTAGGTTTATTTAAAAAGTTGCATGCTACTATTTATTTTCCCCTGAAGGTGTTTACATGACAATGGACCCAAATGTGGTTAGCACTAAGCAGTGTCTGTCCAAAGATGCGCCTCTACCTGCTGAATTTAAGTATGTGCCACCCACGTTGCGGGCAACGGGTGACACGGATGTAGGACTATTACAGATATCCCCAGTTTCTATTACAATTAAAGCCAATGCCATTTTGCCCCACATTCCTCAGTACAAAATACCACAAGCAGGGGAACAAGCCTTGTTGCAAATTATACAAGTATTTATTCAGTCAGGAGTTGTTGAGGAGACAAATGCGAATTTGTGCAATAGCCCTATTCTTCCCATTCTTAAGAGGGCACCTTCAGGCTCCTCTGATGATCATCCTGATGTTTATCGTTTTGTGATTGACTTGCACAAAATTAATAAAATAGTGTTTTCTTAGTTCCCGGTGGTCCCTGACATTACTGCTGTTCTAACGATGATTCCTTCCTCCACTAAATTCTTTTCTGTCATTGATCTGAAAAATGGCTTATTCGGCATCCCGATCCATCCAGACAGCAGGTACTTGTTCGGTTTACATTAGCTGGCAGAAGCTTTAGATTCTGCTGCACTCCTCAGGGCTGCACTCCTCAGGGCTATACTGGATGCACTTGCATATTTAGTCAAGCCTTAAAAGCACAATAGGACCCCCTCATGCTTCCCTCAGGTAATGTATTGCTCCAATATGTAGATGACCTTCTCATTGCTTCTGACACTAAAAATGGTTGCAAAGACAGTATGGTTAAATTGATGCTGCATGTTGCACACTACGGACATAAAGTGTCCCTTTCCAAATTTGAATATTGTCAACAGGAGGTCACCTACTTAGGTCATCTACTGTCTAAGAAGGGTAGGAGATTGACTCCTGAGCACATCAGTACCATTGTTAAAATGCCTATCCCTCAAACTCAAAAGGATGTGCGTGCTTTTATTGGCATTACTACCCATTGTCGCCACTAGATCCCTAACTATTCGTTACTAACAAAGCCTTTGCTCGCATTAACCATTAAAGATTTGCATGAACCTTGCCTTGGTCGCCTGAATGTCAGCAGTCTTTTGAGCAATTAAAAGTTGAGCTTTGCTCTGCACCTGTGCTTGGTACGCCCGACTATGCGAAGCTGTTCGTGCTGTATGTACACGAGGCGGCTGGTTGTGCGCTCTCTGTTTTAACAAAAGCCTTTGGAGGTAAGCAACGGTTGTGTGCTTATTTTCTGCTCTTCCTGACCCTGCGCTGTCAAAGAGTGGTCTCGGCTATGGCCGTCTCAATCCGACAATTGGCTGGGCTCATACTTGATACTGACCTCACAGTCAAGGTGCCCCATGCTGTGGATACCCATTTGAATAAAACAAAGATGCAGCACCTCACCAGTGTGCGTCTGACCGGTTATGAGCTAACTCTATTTGCCCTGCATATCACGATCAAATGATGTGCCACTCTGAATCCAGCCACGTTGCTACCCCTCCCTTCTGAAAGTGAGGAAATTGACATACATGATTGTATCTTCTGGACAGAAGAAGAGACAAAAGGGTGGGTAAACCTGACTGATGTTCCCTTATCTGACCCTCAAGGGGAACTATATGTTGATGGCTCTTGTTTTAAGTCACCAGATGGCACTACAACAGCTACATATGCAAAAATGACACTACACACGGTAGTTGAGATGTAACGAGTTTCCTATCAGTGGCTCAAGCTGCAGAGCTTGTTGCCCTCATTCGAGCCTGTGAGTTGAGTGAGTGACTGGCTGTCAATATCTATACTGACAGTCAGTATGCCTTCGGAGTCGCCCACAATTATGGACAGATTTAGGAAGAGAGAGGGTTTTATCACTTCCCATGGGATGAAAATTCAACATGGCCCCCTTATACATAGGTTTTGGTAAGCTTTGACATTCCCTAAGACATAGCGATAGTGAAGTGCAGTGCACAGAAGAATAAAGGTAAGGGGAATGCCTTTGCAGACCAGACAGCTAAGGAGACAACTCGAACAAAGATGAAAAGGACGTTTATAGCAGGTCCCGCTAGGTTGGTGTCCGAGGTCACCATGTTTGAGGATATGCTGGAAAATGTCAAGGAGATACAGAGTGAGGGAACGATTGAGGAATTAGCAATATGACAGGAAACCGCAGCACGTGTGGATGCGGAAGGGTGGTGGACTGATAAGTCAGGAAAACAGAGATGAATGCTACCATATGTTCTTCCCTTAGTCACCATGGCACACGGGCCAGCTCATTTCAGTGCTAAAGAAATTTGTAAGTTGTTTGACCCTGTATGGCAAAATGATAAAATCCCGAAGACCGATGCTTATTTGGTATAGTATTGTATGGTGTGTATGATGCACAAACCAGGAAAAAGTACACCTATGCCCCCTGGTAATTTTGCACCTCCCACTTTCCCTTTTGAGGTCCTTCAGATTGATTTTATAGAAATGGACTGAGTCACCAATTTGAAATTTGAAATAGGTGTTGGTGGTTGTTTGTGCAATCAGTAAATGGGTTGAGGCTTACCCCACCAAGGAAAATACAGCCATAGCGACTGCAAAAGTACTCCTGAAGAAGTTATTTTCTCGCGTCGGCTTGCCCCGTTTGATTTGGAGTGATGACAGAAGTCACTTTAAGGAGAGAGTCATCCAGTTAGTTTGTGAGGGACTACATATCAGACAGATATTTCATGCTACGAATCACCCCCCGTCCGCGGGTTTGGTTGAGAAGTACAATGCTACTCTCAAACTGAAAATGGCAAAGATTCAGAAGAGAACGGGGTTGCAGTGGCCAGATGCTTTATCATAAGCCCTTTTGTCCACATGAACAACAGTACATTCTAGAACAGGACTGTCACCCTATGAGGTCCTGTTTGGGCACCCGGCAAATGTCTGGAGCGTCATGCATCCTCGTCGGTTCTCAGAAATTGAATATCCTCTGTTGGTGGACTTTGTATGAGTTGACTAAAAGTTTGTGTTCTTTTCACCAACAGATTCAGGAGTCACAAGGGGCCAGGACACTACTTTCGGCCTGGTGACTTTGTGTTGATTCGTAATTTTCAGAGAAAGAAGAGCTTGGAGCCGAGGTGGAAGGGGCCGGTCCAGGTGTTCCTTGCAATATGCACAGCCATCAAAATCACCGGCTGAAAGAACTGGGTTCATTGCCAACATTGCAGCAGAGTGCCTATTCCCTTACCTTACGACCAGTAAGTCAGCGAGGGAATATGGGACTCGGATTGGGTTTAGGCCCCATGATTCATCCCCTTTTCGGATGCCAAGCACACATGGAACCAAACAGAGGCTGAGAACAATCAGGTGTTAACTGCTGCAGTGCCCCCAGAGATTAGGGCAATTCAAGAACACCTTTCCACTGGCCCCTCTGTATCTGAACCCCTTTTTCCATGACCTCTCTGTGCTTGGAGTAGCTAGGTACAATTGGCGCCCCCGACGGGGGAACAGTGCACCAAAGGAGAAGTCAGATTAGTAAGGATGGACTGCGCAAGTCAGGGTGTACCATGTCTATGGTACCAATGTTAGATTAGGGAGAGGTGAAATTGGTGCATTGTTCAGACATTGAACAGAGCAGATTGAACGTTCTTCCCTGGAGGGGGTTATGGTATCCTGGACGATGTGGGATATTCTTCAAGAGCTAGGATCATACAGCTCCACTGCCGGTGCTCAAGAACGCCAATGTTGATGAACAATAGGAGTCTACCAGTGAGGCTCTAATGGACATGGGGAACTCTTGTCTTTGCCATTAGTCTTATTGCATTCCTTCTTTTTTCTTTGTTTCCATAATGTATCCATTTGGTCAGCCCATTACTGAGGAAGAACAGCCATTTACACATCTGCGCCCAGAGTGGGGTTGGTCCACAAAAAGTAAAATATTTTTTGCATCCATAATTGCAATTGCATTGATATTTGTGTTGGGGATATCTTGTTTTTGGGGGAAAAGTATATTGCATGTTCTTTGATTGGGACAACACCTGTCCTCCCTGAACTCATGCTTATTATTTTGGCCCCTCACAAAGGAGAACATCGAAGAACATATGCAAACAATGTATTTTTACAAATGTTGCATCAGACCCATGATACTTCCAATGCTACTAATTGCTGGATCTGTGGATTGCTCCCTTCAATTACACATAAGAGTGATATTTTATTATCGAGGCCATTATCCTATCTCGGAAGTTGTGAGGGATGGTTTGAACTGTTTACTAAGGTGCATTATCACTTTCGAATCTCTGCTATAAATATGACATCCACTGACTCTCGCTCTCTGATAGAATATATACGTTTCCATCAAGGGTTTGCTCCCACAGGGTTAGGAGAACAAGGGACCCCTGGTACATTGTCTCAAACAGCGTGCATGAATGTATATGAGCAGGTAAAGAATGCAACATGGCTTCAAAATAAAATGTTAGATTTCCAGGGGTTCAATGCTACTGAATATTTCCGTTCTTTCCAAACATGAAATATTACTAAGGATCAAGTGATGCCTGTAGCTGTAGTCAACACAACAGCTGTTTTCTGTGTTCGGGGAATTGGAAAGGTGAAAGTGAGAAAGTTGAGTAGGATTAGTAGCCCGCCTTTGTTCCCACCATATAATGTCTACTTTGTTTGTGGTTCCCAAGCTTATGTTTGGATTCCTAGGGGGGGGTTCAGGTATATGCTATCTCTGTTTCCTTCTTCCCCCAGTGTATATAGCACCATCCAATTACCATAAGAATCATCAATTGCAGTGTAGGAGTGCATACCGGCCCCAAGTTAGAAGGGTTATTAGGACAAAAGACATAGATAAGACAGATACCACTTTGCAACAGTTCACAGACACCATGGAAGAAATAGTACCCTTTTGGGGCCCCATGTCCTACAGCCTTAATATTTTTCGACTCACAAAAGTTGTAGAAAGGGTCATTAATACGAGGCAGGGATTCTAACGAATATCACAGCTGAGCTCCAGGCTACAAGGCTTCTTGCCTTACATAACCGGATGGGGTTAGACGTCATCCTTGCTGACCAGGGAGGGGCCTGTCAGGTCATAGGCAGTAGCTGTTGTGTATACATCCCAGACCACGCCCCCAATGTATATGCTGCCACACAGAAGTAACATAGGATTTCATCCAATATACATCAAGAACATGGTACTTGAACACTCTCCGGATGGTTCTGGGGCATATATGTGTCCTGGGGTTGGAGGATCCTTGCTTTCCTAGCAGTAGTCGCTGGTATTTTCCTCACCTATTGTTTCTATATACAATGTCTCCCAGCCCGTTGCTCTTATTGTATCACATTTCTCATCCCAAACTCAGAAGGTGATAGATAGCTTTATGCAAATAGATGATGGTATATTTGAGGACTCCTCTTCCCTTGATGCTGAATACTTGGAGTGCTCTGAGTTTTGAAGATTATATGTTGTATACATGCTATGCTACGCTCTCTATTATCTCAAATTCAAATGGTTAGCTCATGCTAAACATAGCGTCTGTTGAAGTGTAAATGTTATGCATTCATTTTGCTAGTGTCTGGCTCTATGCAAAGTTAGCATTTGCAGCACCATTTTAAGTTATGCCGCCATTTTGAGCCATGATCAAAACTAATTAATGTCTCTCTCTCAGGTCTGCATCCATGAAAGCAAGTGCTATATTATTTTTTTCCTTTTCGTGTATTTCTCCAAGGTCGAGCTTTGCTGTGGTAATGAAAAGACAGTTTTTGTCATTGCATACCTTTCTCACTAGATAGGCCTGCTCCCACCCTTAGAGTGGCAGGGTGCAGGCAGAGTAACCTTGATGCTGAGATAACGTGTACTCGGTCCTGGAAGTACAACTCATCCTTCTGTATCTCTATTGTTCACCAGCTACCAACTGGAAATTCCCAGTCTGGGTGTGTCTTTAGTGGTTCTGAAAATGTACATTGCATGTTACCCTGTTGGTAGAAGTCGGTCCTTCTGCAGCAATCTAAGGTGGCTGGTCAAGTGTACATTCAATAAATACATTTGGTTTGTATTCTCTACTGTCTGACCAACTCTTCATTTGTAAGGAAGGCTGGGAGGTGGTCACAAGTTACCCGGGTGGCCCTAATCGGGTCACTTCCTTCACAGGGGAAGTCCTGTTTCCAAAATTGAGGACCAGGTTTAATACTGGTGGAGCCCTGTGCGACGATGTTAATTGGCGCCCCCCTCAATGACCACCTCTTCTATTTATTCCCTCACCACTGCCCTTTAACAGTGAACCTCAAGTCTTCAGAACCACTGTCTCTCGGATTTATTTAGTTTTATAACATCACGCATACCAATGTAAGGTGTCAGAGACTTTAAATCATACACAAACTGCACAGAGACAATCATAGGTGTGTAGATCAGTGTATAGGATTTGTTATATCAGACAGGACTACAAGGTGCAATGTAGGAGTAACATGTCATCAATACTGGTCAGCAATTTAGCTTAAGAGTCCTTATTCTGGAAAAGCACAAATTCTGAATTCAATATGTAATATGATTGTTTGTTAGGGGTTCTCTTTAATAGCAAAAATTGTTTTCTACCCAAATGAACCGTTTTGGCAAGATTAGGAAAATAAAAGACTGGTCAAAAAAAATACAGCTTGAACATATACCCTGCAGTTTACACGCAGCTTTTTGATGACAGTTAATAGCTCAATGTTCTTTATTAGGATTTTGACTTACAAACGACAAGTAACAAAAGGAGCTCTCTAACAGAAGCCGAAACCCAGTGACCTATTTACATTACATGCACTTTGTTATCTGCATGGTACAAGTTCTTAGCAGGAGGCATTTTACCCTCTGTGCTACCTTTGGATGAGTCAAAACTTCCACAAGACAAACCTCCATCTCTTTCCCGAAGAAGATTAATCACCAGAGTTATCTTGACATTTAAATTGATGCCTGAAATTGCTAGAGGCCAGGAATGTGGCAGCAGGTGCTTTGTAAATGATAATATACTTGCAAAAATTATGCCCCCATCCCAAGTCAGCTCCTGGTGTGGTGGTACCAATCTCACCTCCTTAGAGCCGGCCCTATTGTGGATCAAGCACAATCTAAAACCGCTATTCGCTATTTCTTTAAATATGGCTGACCTCATATCTCTTATGGAGAATAGAGTTGTGACTCAGAGTTTCCTTTGATGTAAAAAATTCCTTCATCTCAAATTTTGTGCCTCAGAGTTTAGTTTTTGCTTCTGTGGTGGGTATAGCTAGATAGCTTGCCATTTCCTTAGAAAGTTATTTTCCCAATTGTGATCTTTCTTCATTCACTTTTCTCTTTCTATAGGTCTTATATGAAATTACTTTCACTCTAAAGAAAGCTTTAAGAGCACCCCATACCGCAAATTCCGATGTTGTATTAACATTGAGCTTTAAAAATTGCTCTAACTCCAAGCGCATATGCCTAATCCACTGCTCATTTACTAACAGGAGTTTATCAAAAGCCCATCTATACCCAGCTTGTGTTGGAGTTTGGATTTTTAATTTAACTGAGATAACCGCATGGTCTGAGAAGGGGTTTTCAATAATCTCTGACTCAGATTTTAGCAGAGCATGAGAAATAAAAAAAAATCGATCTGAGAGGAAGAGTGAAATCGACCTGAATGACATGTATGGCTGCTCTCATCTGGAAATTCATCTCTCCATCAATCGACCAGGGCAAAATCATATATTCATTCATTCATTAATAACTTTGTTTGGTTATTATGCACAAAACAACCATAAAAGTACAATTAATAAGTCACATTTAAAATATATAAGAAAACGGGCATAGCACAATAAAATAAGCTTATTACATTTCATTAATAAATTGATTTTCGAAATCTTAAAAACATTTAAAAAAAACACAGAGACAGATGCAACAGTTAATATGTTATCTAGTTTTTGATAAGCTAAAAAAGCAGGACGACACTGATTAACTTCCATGATCTTCAATATGGGCACAATCCATCTTTTCCTAGGAATTGTATACAATTTACAAAAAAACAAGATATGAATGTCTGATTGTTCAGACAAATCGTCACATGGGCATTTACTAAGTTGCTTTGACCAGTTGTTCATATCGGGAAAGTAAAAAGTCTAAATAAAAGGTTTAACCTAAAACGCGTTAATAAAAACCTTTCAAAATCGCTCATGTGTAGTTTAACATATGGTTGCATATTGTTAGAGGTCATTATTAACTGATGCGCAGCCACAGTCTTTTTTGTCATTTCAACGTTGGTTCTGTACTCTCCCAAGTACCTCATACAACTATTTCTAATGTATTTTCTAGATACATGACATAACAATACGGGATCATCATAATAATCATGGTGGCCAATATTTATAAGAAACGTCCTTACATAGCTTAACCATCCCATCTTGCTGCCGTTATCAAGGCTCATCACGTCCCTCAGAATAGAGCTGTTAAAAACGAACTCCTCAGTGGTCCAAACCCTATGCCACAGAAGAACCGGTGCTACCTTAATGATGTCTTCTATGTATGGTTGGCCTAGTTCAGCGTGACAAATGTAGGTAGAGACACTATCCGGGACTGCTAGGAGGTATCTCATAAAAATGTTTTCCACCACCTGCAAAGATTTCACGTTTGCATATCCCCATATTCCTGCACCATATATGGCGGTTGCTACACAAGTCGCTCTATAAACGGTTAAAAGTTCCCCAATCGATTTTTGCCCTAAAATTTTTCAAGGCAATTATAGATTTACAAAACAACAGCCTCCTTGTCTTGCACTATTCCATAGGCCAGATTGATCAAACAATACACCTAGATATGGGAAAGTTGGGGTAAAATCCAATGCTTTCGAATTAATGTACATGACTTTTTTATTTTTATCTGCCCCAGATCTACAGTTAATGTAGAATGTTTTAGTACAATTAATTCTCAAATCCAGGTTGGTCATGAATTGTGAAAAAGATGTGACCATCCTTTGCATGTCCAAGGGTGTCCTGGCCATCAGGACTGCATCTTCAGCGTATAAGAGTGCAGGGACAGATCTATTAGCTAGCATCGGCATGTCCCTGCACTCCCGTAACAATGTTCTTTCCAGATCATTGATATAAATTGTAAATAGAAAAGGGGCAAGAACGCAGCCTTGCCGCACTCCTCTTGCGATGATGAATGGATTGGTACACTCTCCGTTCTTGCCATACCTAACTCTGGCTGAAGCCCCCGAATAAAGCTCCCTGAGAAAAAGAATTATGTTTCTCTCCACCCCAAGTTTCTCCAAAATCAGCCAAAGTTTACTGTGAGTGACGCAATCAAAAGCTGATGTTTAGTCAACAAAGGTTAAAAATATGCGACTTCCCTTGGCTTTGGTGTATTTTTCTAAAAGAATGTGCAAATTAAGGCCTTGGTCAATAGTGCCAAGGCCTTTCCTAAATCCATATTGTAGATCACTAATTATTGAGTGTTCCTCAGCCCATATTTGTAGTCTGTTTAAAATCACACGGCCAAAAATCTTAATGGACGAGTCTAATAATGATATAGGGCGATAGCACAAGCAACTTGTTCTATCTACCTTTTTAAATATAGGTACAATAATAGACTCAAACCATGATGGTAGCAAACCATTAGAACAGGATGAATTAAACAGTTGTGTAAGAAGTGGGCCCCGTATATCCATGTTATTTTTATACAGGTCAAACGGAACCCCATCGGGGCCCGGGGCCTTTCCTCCCAAACTAGCTTTTATGCTTAAAATTACTTTGTTCAGGGTAATACCCAGATCCAGTTTAATATGAGTATGTGGGGTCTCCTCAACCACTACATTCTGAGTTGATATTTGCTCCAATGGGCTCGGGCACTATATAAATCTGCATAATGTTTTACTCATTCATTCTCGGAAATAGCTATTTCTACCCTTGCCTTAGTTTTATCATTTCAAAAAGGGGCATTAACTGCTTGCCAAAAAGCTGCAGTGTCTGTTCGAAGATGCCTCGCTCAAAGAATCCCAGGCTTCCTTTTTGAGGGTGTCCTTTCTCTTTTCCAGGGTCTTCTTATAGACCTTTCGCCACTCCCTAATTAAGATCTGATCTTTTACGGGATCATTTAAGGCATGCTTAAGATTACAGTAAGCCTTGGTGCAAGCTGTATCCAACCAACTCGCTGTTTTCTCCTTAGGGTTTTTCGTTTCCACCCAAAGGCTATTTTTGATGTTTGAGGCAATAATCAAAAAATGTTTAATAATTACAAAATCTTCTAAGTTTTCATCCAGGCAAGCATCAATACTGGATTTACATTTCTTAATCAAATTATAAAGAAAATCCTCAGGGACCACCTTAGTCCACTTTAGGGAGTAACCATTTTGTCTATTCAAGGCAATATTGTCTAAATGTTGCCTTGGCGTACTATCTCTAACATGATCATTGTATACGTTAAAAATGTCCACGCTTAAAGGAAAATGGTCGCTTAATGGAATGTCTAAAGTATTAAACGTTTGGACCTGTCCTCCATGGTGGACAGTCTAAAAATCAAGTTTGAAATATCGACCTACAAAAATATTGTGTTGGAAATATCGAAGGTACATAATATGGAGGTCAAGAATATCGTTGGACAGAATATTGACCCTAAGGTGAGTAATATCGATTTTTTTATATCGATGTAAGTAATATCGAAGTTACTAATATCGATATTTATATTATTGTTATGTATTTTATTATGAATGCGTAAAAAAAATGTTGTTAAGTATTTTACTTGTTTTAAATTATATGTGTATTATTTTTATATATTAATAATGTTATTTTTAAGTAAATGTTATGTTTTAGTACCGGAGGGGGTTGTGGGTTTATAGGGGAATAGGGTGGGAAGTAATTTAAATATACTAAATTAATTATTAATTTCTAGGAATTATAAATTAATTTTAATTAATGTTTGTGTTTATTTCTATAGCGGGTTGATGGTTTATAGGGAAATTGGGTGGGAAGTAATTTAATTATAATTAATTAATGATTTATTTGTATTTATTGGAATGGGTAAATATTTTATTTTTAATGAATTACTAATTAGCAATGAATTATGTTTTTTGATAATTAATTTTTTTAATTGGTAATTAATGTTTTTAATTGGTAAATAATTGTTTTAATTGGTAATTAACTTTTTAAATTGGTAATTAATGTTTTTAATTGGCAAATTATTGTTTTAATTGGTAATTCATTTTTTATTTGGTAATTAATTTTGTTAATTGGCAATTAACGTTTCTAATTGTTTGTAATGAAAAATATTGTCTTGTTCAATATTTATTATTTGGTCACTAATATTTATTAATTAATATTTATTGGTATTTATTGTTAATTTATTTTTAAATTATTGTCAATTCATTACTCAATTGAAATTATGTTTTTAATAATTATTAATGGGTATTCGTAAATGATGTAGAGTTATTAAACAATTACATTATTAATTATTCTAAATAAAAAAAAAATTATAAGTATGTTATATTTAAATTCTATGCTATCCAATGTTTTCCCTACTGCTTCACTCTCTGGAGTTGGAATAGTAATTGTTACCCCTACGCTATCCAACGCTATCCCTACTGTTGCACTCAGTGGAGTTGGAATAGGGATTTTAACCCCTACACTATCCAATGCTTTCCCTACTGTAGCACCCTTTGGAGTTGGAATAGTAATTTTTACCCCCATGCTATCCAACGTTTTCCCTACTGTTGCACCCTCTGGGGTTGGAATAGTAATTTTTACCCCTACGCTATCCAACGCTTTCCCTACTGTTGCCCTCTCTGGAGTTGGATTATAAATTTTTACCCCTAAGCTATCCAATGCTTTCCCTACTGTTGCACCCTCTGGAGTTGGAATAGTAATTTTTACCCCTACGCTATCCAATGCTTTCCCTACTGTTGCCCCCTCTGGAGTTGGAATAGTAATTTTTTACCCCTACGCTATCCAATGCTTTCCCTACTGTTGCCCCCTCTGGAGTTGGAATAGTAATTTGTAACCCTACGCTATCCAACGCTTTCCCTACTGTAGCACCCTCTGGAGTTGGAATAGTAATTTGTACCCCTACGCTATCCACCGCTTTCCCTACTGTTGCCCCTCTGGAGTTGGAATAGTTATTTTTTACCTCTACGCTATCCAACGCTTTCCCTACTTTCCCCCTCTGGAGTTGCAATAGTAATATTTACCCCTACGCTATCCAACGCTTTCCCTACTGTTGCCCCCTCTGGAGTTCGAATAGTAATTTTTACCCCTACGCTCTCCAACGCTTTCCCTACTGTAGCACCCTCTGGAGTTGGAATAGTAATTTTCATCCCTACGCTATCCAACGCTTTCCCCACTGTTGCATTTTCTGAAGTTGCAATAGTAATTTTAAGTGTTACGCTATCTAATGTTATCATTACTGTAGTTTTTTGGGAACTTTGAATAGTCGTTTTATTTATTTAGCTATTTAACATTTGTATTATTATTTTTGATAATGTAGTATATTATTAATTTTAAAAATATTGAAAGTATATTTAATTTTTTTAATTTATTAAATGTATTAAATATAATTATTTACTTTTTATTTATGTTATTGTTTTATGTGTGTAGATGTATTTGTAATTTATAATACTTTTTAATAATTTATAAGTTATTAAAATAATTAATACAACTTATTATTAGGCAAGTATATATTATATTTTTTATGTATATGTTTAATTAATGTTATATTATTGTATATGTATTATTTATTAATTTTAAACATTATTAAATATTTTTAACTATGTTTATTTGGTTTATAATAACCCTGGGCGCAGTGCTTCGCTCCGTCAACGGAGTGTACGTAGTGTTGCCTACTTCGCGATTCGCAAAGTAGGCATAGTAGGCAACACTACGCACACTCCGTGGACAGAGCGAAGTTGCCCACCACCCGCCTCCCTCCCGCCCTCTTCTAAATGCCTATTTTAATTTAAAATAGTGTAAAAGTAAATTAAAAGCACTTACCTGATATGCGGCGTCCCGGGGCTCCCTCTTCAGCTTCGCGCCAACTTCTTCCAGCAAAATGTGCATGCGCGGGCGCCCACGCATGCGCATTTCTCGCAAGAAAAGTATGTTATATTTAAATTCTATACTATCCAATGTTTTCCCTACTGTTTCACTCTCTGGAGTTGGAATAGTAATTGTTACCCCTACGCTATCCAACACTTTCCCTACTGTTGCACTTAGTGGAGTTGGAATAGTAATTCTAACCCCTACACTATCCAATGCTTTCCCTACTGTAGCACCCTTTGGAGTTGGAATAGTAATTTTTACCCCCATGCTATCCAACGTTTTCCCTACTGTTGCACCCTCTGGAGTTGGAATAGTAATTTTTACCCCTACGCTAT
Source organism: Lissotriton helveticus (assembly GCF_964261635.1). Taxonomy (NCBI): domain Eukaryota; kingdom Metazoa; phylum Chordata; class Amphibia; order Caudata; family Salamandridae; genus Lissotriton; species Lissotriton helveticus. The sequence continues at coordinate 1,581,763,370 of NC_136059.1, read as the reverse complement.
CCAACGCTTTCCCTACTGTTGCCCTCTCTGTAATTGGATTATAAATTTTTACCCCTGCGCTATCCAATGCTTTCCCTACTGTAGCACCCTCTGGAGTTGGAATAGTAATTTTTACCCCTACGCTATCCAATGCTTTCCCTACTGTTGCCCCCTCTGGAGTTGGAATAGTAATTTTTACCCCTAAGCTATCCAACGCTTTCCCCACTGTTGCATTTTCTGTAGTTGCAATAGTAATTTTAAGTGTTACGCTATCTAATGTTATCATTACTGTAGTTTTTTGGGGACTTTGAATAGTCGTTTTATTTATTTAGCTATTTAACATTTGTATTAATATTTTTGATAATGTAGTATATTATTAATTTTAAAAATATTGAAAGTATATATATTTTTTTAATTTATTAAATGTATTAAATATAATTATTTACTTTTTATTTATGTTATTGTTTTATGTGTGTAGATGTATTTGTAATTTATAATACTTTTTAATATTTTATAAGTTATTAAAATAATTATTACAACATATTATTAGGTAAGTATATATTATATTTTGTATGTATATGTTTAATTAATGTTATATTATTGTATATGTAATATTTATTAATTTTAAACATTATTAAATATTTTTAACTATGTTTATTTGGTTTATAATAACCCTGGGCGCAGTGCTTCGCTCCGTCCACGGAGTGTACGTAGTGTTGCCTACTTCGCGATTTGCAAAGAAGGCGTAGTAGGCAACACTACGCACACTCCGTGGACAAAGCAAAGTTGCCCACCACCCGCCTCCCTCCCACCCTCTTCTAAATGCCTATTTTAATTTAAAATAGTGTAAAAGTAAATTAAAAGCACTTACCTGATATGCGGTGTCCCGGGGCTCCCTCTTCAGCTTCGCGCCGACTTCTTCCAGCAAAATGTGCATGCGCGGGCGCCCACGCATGCGCATTTCTCGCAAGAAATGCGCATGCGCAGGCGCCCGTGCATGTGCATTTTGCTGGAAGAAGTCAGCGCAAAGCAGAAGAGGGAGCCCCGGGACGCCACATATCAGCAGGTAAGTGCTTTGAATTTACTTTTACACTATTTTAAATTAAATTAGTCATGTAGGAGAGGGTGGGAGGGAGGCGGATGGCGCGTAGTGGGGCTGCGAAGTGTGTGGGTGGGCGTAGCTTCCTGCCCACTTCACAAAGCTTCGCGTAGCCCCACTACGCACACTACGCACACCTTTATTTACTTTTTTTTACACTTTTTTTACTTTAAAAAAACGATATTTTTAATTACGATATTTTTAACTTCGATATTTTTGTTTCGATATTTTTGTACTTACTATGTTGTAGATAAGCTGTCGATATTCATGCTTCCGATATTCCAACATCGATTTTGTGTAGGTCAATATTTTTTCCGTCGATATTGTGTCAGTGATCCGTCCTCCATATCTAGCCGATATCAATATAAAATCAATTATTGAGAAGGCACCTCTGCCATTAAAGGTGGGGCAGAAAGGGATCTCCGTTTGACAAATTCTGTTCGCAAGGTCCATATCACGGGAAAAAATAATTTCGTTCAAGAGGTCCCCACATGTAGTATGTTCAAAATGACTTAAACTGATCTCATTGTTCAGCATTATACCACATGTCCCTTTTTCTCCTCCTTTACATAGAGAGCAGTTTAAATCCAGTCCCCAAATAACACAAACTTTTTATGTCTCCCTCCCAACAGACATTTGACATCTATGCCCAATGCTTTCAGTGTTTCTTCCATAGCCTCCACAGGAACGTTATTAGAAAAATTAACAATAATCAAGCAAAGCACTTTATCAATTTGTATCTTAACCATATGGTAATATATATTATTAAAAACTATCTTAATTTTCTTACATTTAAACAGGTTTGATACATAAGTACACAACCCCCCTTTGGCCCTGCCGTGTACTGAACTTATTGCCGGTGAAAATAAAGTTTTAAAACCACACAGATGGTGAGCCTTTGTAGCCCAAGTTTCTTGTAAACTCACTATATCATGCTCATTCACAAGATTGACCCAAATTTGATTGGACATTTTTGTTTTTAAACCTGCTACATCCCAATACATTATCGACCACTTGCTCGTATTAGCTAAAATATCCACTGTACCAATAGGGCCAGAGATGTCATTTCTATTTTCTGGCAATATATTTACAGCTATGCCACTTTCCTTCAATGCGCCAGTCTCTTTGAAATTAGTTGTCCTTAATCTTGCCCTAGGGTCTGCCCATGGGCAGTTTACTCCTTCGTGGGCATTCCCAGTCAAAGATCTTAGATTTACAAAATTAGGTACAGGTTTGACAGTAGGGTATCCAGATCCAAGTCAATCTACCCCCTCAAGCCCAGAGAGCATGTCAAAGCGATTAGATGTAGGAATATTGAATTTATCTATATGTACAGCCATAAATCCTCCACACTGTATCTCACAGGCATTTAGTGGAGCAGGAAAGGAAGAGGGATAAAAATAGCTTAAATCAAGGTTTTGTATACCACCATCTCCTCTTTTATGGTACCAATCGCAAATATGACTAACCACCTGTCTATCTCTAAAGTTAACAATAATGCAGTCACCAGCTAGGTTCTTTGATCAATGGCCCACCCAGTTTACTCTTCACGCATACAGAATATCACCATGTATGTTAGCCGGCAGGGGCCTATTCTTGTTCATCCAGAAGGTAACCTTGTTTTTAGTTCAGGGTAAGTTTCTATTTTATCATTACACAACTCAGGTACCCCAGACAACACCACAGTATATGGAGAAGAATCTGGCGGTAATTCAATGCGTGGATGAATACTCTTTTGTTTTGCAACACTTGAGGTTTCCTTACCTGTATATATGGCTTTTTATCCCGTCCCACAGCCCCACAGTCATTTACGACCTCCCCCACCCCCTTTTAGGCCCTCCCCTTTGGGACTCGATATCCTATTTCCCATGATTTTATCATCTTGACTAGTTACATTTGGTAACAGGGAGGGTGTGTTAGATGTTATCGGAGTTGGTATTGGGGTAATAATACTTATACGTTCTCTTGCTGCATTATGTCCTACAATACCTTGATTATGTGTGCTATCAGCAAGTTTTTTCAATATGTTAGAACTGGCTGTAGTTACATGTTAGAGCATTCCTAATCTGTCACTAATCAGTTTAATCCTTTCTAGCAGAGGTAACATTAGGGACTTCATTAAGCGCTCGACTTTCTCCATAAAGCCATCGTGAATATAGGGTGGAGGCACCAGAGGCTCGGGCAACAGTACAGATGAAGCCTTTGGGGCAGAGATTGGTGTTGGTGAAGATGTGCTAGTTGATAAAGGCTGCATCAACGTTACAGGGTTCCCAGCTATTTTGGATGTTTTAATTATTTTTGGGCACCTTCCCTTCTGAGAACCCCCACCACGTTTCCTCTTACCAGTTGATCCTAATCCTAATGGTTGTTTTTTAGCCTGAAGATTGGGATTTTTTTTAGATGTAGACTTTGTAGGAAAACGCGGGGTAGTTTCTTTAGATGTGTTATCCAAAAGAGAGTCATTGGTCGCAATAATAAAACTAGCCTCTATTGTCGTGGGTAGCTTAATCAGCACTTGTGGCTGATGATCATCACTGTCTCCTGCGTTAACATCATAATTGAATATTTGTGTTCCTAGTTGTTCTGGTTTAGTAGCTAGCATAATAGCTCCCAAAGACGATCGTTTGGTATACAAGGGTTCTAATGATAGGCATCGTTCTGTCAGAGCGATTTCATGCTCCAGAACTGATGTGGCCCTGGTGATGAATTTGTCCAGTGTCCCAGTAACACTCCCACCTATTGCACCTATTGCTGCCTTCCTCCCTTTCCCTACATATTGCACCATTAATTATGGATATTTCAGTATATTTGCACAACTATGATGTTCACAAAATATGGCAAATAGCAGATATAAAAAATGCAGTAACAAAAATAGGAAAATCCCAGGGATAAATAGTCTTACGAATACACCAGTGTTAGAGGGGTGGCCCAGCCTCTGTCAGTCTCCGACGGGCTCAGACTGGCCCGCCCTTGGCCAGGGCTTCGCCCTGCGCACGCCCGTGTACCGCGCAGCGGTAATGAAGATGTTCTTTAATACACCGCGGGCAATGCAGCGCAGGTGTGTCCTTTCCTGTGGCCCCCTGGGACCTGGAGTACCTTTCCTCAGCAGTCTCTGATCCTTTAGCGGGCAGAAACAAACAGTGCAGCGGATCCCGCGAAGTGGGAGCGGCAAGCTGTATTTACGCTGCTGGTGGTGTTGGTGCAGGCAATGCGGCTCAGGTGTGTCCTCTCCTGTGGCCCCTTGGGACCTGGAGTCCCTTTCCTCAGCAGTCTCTGGTCCTTTAGTGGGCAGAAACAAACAGCGCAGCGGCTCCCGCGAAGCGGGAGCGGCAAGCTGTATTTACGCTGCTGGTGGTGTTGGTGCTGGCAATGCGGCGCAGGTGTGTCCTCTCCTGTGGCCCCCTGGGACCTGGAGTCCCTTTCCTCAGCAGTCTCTGGTCCTTTAGCGTGCAGAAACAAGCAGCGCAGCGGCTCCCGTGATGCGGGAGTGGCAAGCTGTATTTACGCTGCTGGTGGTGTTGGTGCAGGCAATGCGGAGCAGGTGTGTCCTCTCCCATGGCCCCCTGGGACCTGGAGTCCCTTTCCTCAGCAGTCGCCGGTCCTTTAGCGGGCAGAAACAAACAGCGCATATATTAAATCCTGGCAGAGCCTTCTTGACCTGGGTTTTGTCTGAGTTTTCTCCGCCCATGAAGAATCTTTGGCAGGGTCGAGTAATAAGGTAAACTCTCCACTGAATACAAAAAGACCAGATTGGGCTGTGGCAAAATCATAGAGAGTCTTGGGAGAGTCCTCAATGGGCCAATAGTAGCTTACAAAACGAATGAGTTGTTCTGAGATCTTCATCTGAACCCATAACCACCTGGCACTATGCTCTCTATCTACCAAGATGATTTCGCACTGCAAGTTTTTAACTACGAATACCGCTACCCCCCTTATGGCCGCATTGGAAGAAGCATAGAATTCATGTTGGATAAAGCCTGGGGCTTTATCAAACCATGAGTTTTCCTTATAGTGTGTCTCTGGAAGAAATATTATATTAGCCTGAAGAGCTTTGAACCACGCTAACATAGACCGTTGCTTCACTCGGTTATTGAAGCCAGTTACATTACACAAGATTACTTTTACCAGCCTAAAAGACATCTTAGTAGAACAAAAAATATCAAGTAGAAAATGTTCTCCCTCGCATTTTTAAAATGTTGCTGCATTTTTTATCAAGTAGTATATTCTATTCCCTCACATTTTTACATTTTTGCTGCATTTTATTTATTTCCCCCATTCCAGTGACCCCACCTCCCCACCTCTTGTCATGTGTCCCCTCTTCCCCTCCCAGGGGCCCCCCTATCTCCCGGAACCCCCTCCTGTGTAGCTCTTCCCCCTGTGCACCTTCCCATCTCCTTCCTCCCTGCACCATGCCCTTACCTACCCTCCCCCTTCCCTAACTTGGGGTGCTGTGACATGGCACCCAAGCTAGTGGATAGGTGGCTGGCAACCTACAGAGTCCATCCCATACACTCATGTCCCCTTGGATTATCCAAGTGCACCTATCGCTTACTAGAGGTAAAGAGATATGAAGAGAACAAACATATTGGTATATATTTGGCGTGGTCAGCCAAGCATAGGGCCAATGCTAACTGTATTAAAAGAATAAATGATTTGGGTACCTCGAGAAATCCTTCACTCCCCCATGAAATTGCTGCTATTTTTCTTAATCACTATAGGGAGCTATACTCGAAGTCTCATAATTCCTCTACAGAATAAGCTTTAAAGTGGCTGGACAGAATAAAGTACCTCAAATTGTCTGTGGAACAGGGCAAGTCCCTGCTTGCCGGGGTTGAATAAGTTAATCCGGCAGTGAATTCATCACCATTTGCTAAAGCATGGTTACTAGATGGGATCCCCATCGAGATATTTAAGATTTTTTCTCCCCAGCTAAATGGGTTTCTTAGATTACTATTTAACGGAATTGTAAGAGTCTGTCTTGTTCCTGACACTTTCACAAGGGGCAGTGTTGAGTTTTGTTAAAAAGGGGAAATCAGAGGAAGAGGTAAATTCTCACCATCTGATTAGTCTGATAAATGTAGATTATAAGATCTTTTCCAAAATCCTTTCAAATCGACTTGCACAAGTAATCCCCTCTCTTATAAATAGGGATCCGAATAGCTTTCTAAAGGACAGATTTCTGGCGTCTATCACTCATTGTTTATTGCAATCAATTGATTATTTTTCTGCTAATCAAATCAAGGCTGCAATAATAATGTTAGACGCCAAAAAAACATTCAATCAAGTCCAGTGGAATGTACTGTTTGCTGTCATGATTAAATTTGCCATTCCATTCAAGTTTAGGCAGGCCGTAAAGAACCTTCATGTTAATGCCCAGGCTTCGATAATTATCAATGGGAACACAGCTGGCTCAATAACTATCAGGAGAGGGACGCTGCAAGGCTGTCCCTTATCTCTAGTGCTCTTCTCCCTGTTGATTGAGCCTCTGCCATGGGCTATTGGGCAGGATTCTGCCATTCTAGCCCCAGTCCTTGGATCCGCTTAACTCAAGCTATTTGCAGATCACATGGCTCTGTATCTAGCCGCAGATAAGGATAATATAAGAAAAACGTTCTCCAAAATAAGTGAATTTACAGTATTAGGAAGGTACAAAATTAACCACTCAAAATCAGAGGCACTACTTTTCAACTGGGATTTTAATGTTCTGCCTCCTGTAATGCAGGCACATTATTCGCATTTCAGCCCCAGAAGTTACTGGGGGATATTTGTAACCACTCGTTTGGAAGACCTAAATGCGCATCATTTCATTCCTACTTTCAATAAAATGCGTAATCCTTTTAAGCAATGGAATGATCTTCCCTTTAGTATCATGGGACGAATGGCGCTTATTAAGATGAACATTCTTCCTTTGTTTTTATTTTTATTTTCTAATATAACGATTAAGATCCCTCAGTCTTTTTTCGATCGTATAGACTCTGAAATTAGACAATTTGTATGGCAAGCAAAAAGACTGAGATTACAAATATTAAAGTTCGATGTGGATGATGGAGGTCTTGCTTTACCTAACCTTGACCTATACTATCAAGCCTCGCTTATTAATTAGTTTGACTATGATGGCTCAGGGGAAATGTTTCCTGCCAATTTTTTCCTGAATCTGATGCTGAAGGAATCTGAGATTGGCCTTGCACCTTTTCTACGAATTACAAAATTGCCAAAAAGTCACGATATAAGATACCCAGGGCCATTTCATCCCGATTTCTAAGAGTCTGGGAAATTCATAGAATCCCCTGGCTGCACCCTCAGTTAAAACTAGTAGAATGTATTGATTGGGGCTGCAGTGGTCTGCTCAGGTCTGTGGCCAGTAGGCTAAACTAGGGATTAATGAAATACAAGGTTTTATCTAAATGGGAAATTTTTATCTTGGCAGGAAATAGCAGACCGTAATACTGATACCTATTCCTCTCTGACTTTCAGCTATAAACAAATCAAGCAGTTTTGCACCGGTCTAACAGGCATAGGAAATCATGAGGGTATCCAACACGCGAAAGCTCATTTAATACTTAGAACAAAAGGGCTCGGCAACTGGTACAGGCTTTTTAATTCAGTAGAGAGCAAGCGAGCAATTTTAATTCACTTGGAAAAAATCTCTGTATCTAATGGCTGTCGCATTAATCTTCAACAGTGGCAAGAACTGAATAAAATGAGCTGCAAGGCCGTAAGAGCAGCCAACCTAAGGAGAATAGCATTTTTTAGCAAATGGATGATTTATTATACTCCTGCCAGATTCCATAAAATTTACTCCACCGTAGATCCTAGAGGCTTTAGATGTAGACAAGCAATGGGCGACTAGATTCATGTGGGGTTTACGTGTAGTTATTTCATGAATTTTTGGCAAAATTTATTCGCAGAAATTGGTAGAACTCTCTCAATCAATCGCCCGCCTGATGCTTGAACCCCGCTTTTAGGCAGAGCAGAGGAGAGTGAGGTTTCTACTATGGGCCAGCACTAATTTATTTTAATTGCCACCTTAGTAGCAAGATCACTAATTCTATCTAATTGGAAATCAGAGATGATCCTGACAATCTCCCAATGGCAGAACAAAATGCAAAGGGTCTTTCGGCAGGAAACTTTATATGCAAAAAGGGTGGGCTCGGTGAGTAAGCTACACTAAGGGCATGTATGTGTGTCACATGGCACACAAGCCAGAATCGGGGGTGCAACAGGGTGTCAAAGTGACACCCTGTCCCCCTTGACAATTCGGTAATTTTACCGAATCGGTATTTACCGATTTGGTAATTGACATTGATTCCTATGGGCCTGGCCCATAGGAATCAATGGCAATTACCGAATCGGTAAATACAGATTCGGTAAATACCGAATCCTACCGATTCAATATTTTTTACTGATTTTTTACCTACATTGGATTTACCGAATCAGAAATACCGAATCTGTAAAATTCGGTATTTATGAATCAGTAAATCCAATTTACCTACATCTAGCCCCTAGTTCCAAAACTAGTTACTAAACTTATTAGTTATCTCGCTTTTGCTGATGATACAGTCTTCTTTTCATTATCCCCATGAGGGTTTTGATGAGGCTATGTGAGTTTAACGAACTGAACCATCTGAGGATAACCTCCATAAGACAACATTTTTGTCTTTTGGGGGCAGCAGAATTTCTCCAAGTTTGACACTCGGCAGAAATTGAATAGAAGAAGTTGCACATTATAACTAGATGGGTGAAACAATCGACAAAAAGCTCACTTGGGCAAACTACTTAGCTAACAAACAGACAAAAGCTCAGTTAATCAGTTGATGACTGAAAAAATATTTTCATTCCTATAGTGGTATGGCCATTTCTCCATCAATAGTAAACTTATTCCAACTCTTTTGCACTTTTCTATAATCTGTAATGGTGAAACCATTGCTGAGCTAAATCAACTGTTTGTCAATACAATTAAGTTAATACTTGGTCTTGTCTCTTCAAACCCGCATTGTAAAATTCGGTTTGAGATTGCTTTAACTTTACTAATCTCGTAAACTGTATCAACACTAGGAAAAACTCACTGAAACATCACATATATAATGGGCTGCTATTGTCAGACAACTCATCTTTAACCCTGAGCGTTGCCGGCGTTAGTAATGCCATAAGTCAGAATAATTTACCTTCCCAACAGCAACTTTCAGGAATGCCAGAGGTGGCCCGGAAAGATCTCACAAGGCAGACACTTAAGGCTAATTTAACAGATAGATTGGCGTTATTTGTCTCTCTAAATCCAGTTTTTGAACTCAAGTATCTGGGATTTCCCCTTCTTTATATACAATTTGAATGCTTGTGTAATAGAAAGTGTCTCTCTATCAGATTATGTAGCCTCTGTGGTTACAAAGGATGAATCCTTGAAGCACATGGGGCAGATGCATCATTGGTTTTTGCATTCGCAAACGGTGCGAATCGGAAAAATCGGCCGTTTGCGAATGCAAAAACCATTTTTGGGATGCATCAAACTTATGTGCACAATTCGCATTTTTTAGCATTTCTACAAAATGCGAATGCATTTAAGGAATCGCATTTGTGCGATTCCTTAAATGCAATGCATCATTTTTAAAAAAATTGCGAATTTGGAAATTGGAAGTGCAAATTAACACGAGGTTGACCCTCGTGTTAATTTGCGAAAATGTTTAAAAAAGCAAAAAAATGCATTTTTTAAACGTGCATGTTACAGACACACATGTCCTTAGGACATGTGTGTGTGAAACATCCACTTAAAAATACATTTCAGGGGTGCAGGGGGGGGTCCTTTGGACCCCCTCTGCACCCATGGAATGCATGAACAAATTGCGAATTTGGAAATGCCTTCCCATTGACTCCTATGGGCCTTTTGGCCCATAGGAATCAATGGGAATTGCGAAAATGCAGTTAGGAATTCGCTATTTATTTGGAATTCGGTAAAAATAGCGATTTTTACCGAATCGCAAATAAATAGCCAAAAAAATGATGCAATCTTAATTTGCAATTCGGTAATTTTCGCAAATTAAGAATCGCAAAATCGTACAATGATGCATGTGCCCCATTGTGTGCTCACGTCCAATTCTACTGCCTATAAGGAAAAAAAATATCTGATGCTTGATTTTATTAAAACAAACTGTAAAACAATATGTGAAGTAGTTGAAACCTGGTTTTCCATAAAAGACAACCAATTCAGTGGGAAGCTTGAAAAATTTCCAGACATTGTGTATGGCTGTCTCGAATAGTTATTTACACTTTGAAACTTATGGTTGTAACTTTATAGTGGTAAATCTTTGTTATATCATTAGTATTCATTATGTTGTTATTGGATTTTATGATCGTAATTAATATGTTATTATATAAATCTAAAATATTTCATCTCATTACTGAAATTTTCCTACATGTTGTTCCTGATTTCAGGGACTTTAAGGCTGACATTTTCTACCCGCTCTGAACAGGTGGAAAATGCCACTGGACCTGCAAGTGATGTTACCTGGTGCATTGTAATGCCTGATAAAATCTGGTATTAAGTGGTGCAAGAGCACCCCTACCGCAAAAAACAGACCTGCATTTCAAATGTCAGGAATACTTGCTAATTTTACTAAAGCTTAAGCAATTGAAAAGGTGAGTTGAAAAAACAGAATTTTGAGGTTTATTTGCAGTTGGCATGGGTGCTTAAAGGATGTCTATATTCACACAGGACGTTTCTGCACAGAATTTGGACAAAATTAATTCCGTCTGCCTTACTGTGGGAAAGAGAGTTGAGAGAGAAATTGTATGTCTGTTTCTAGTCTATATTTCCAAATCTGAAAGCTTATTAGAAAAATGAATCTCTTCTTCTTGAGCTGCAGTAAATTGTAACTGAAGCTTTTTTGCTTTTGGCTATTCTGGCATTATTAACCTTTTTTTGTTACACTGCCCAGGATGCAGCTCAGAAATCTCAATTATTCTTCAGCCAAACTCTTTCCAGGGAAATCATGTTTTGATGAATGCTCCCCTGCTTGATTGATCATCAAATAATGATTTCTTCTGTGGTCTACTTTGTTTCTCGTCCTCCAGACTATGTTAGTATAGCTTCTTTCCTGTGGCCCTCTGTATGTAGCTCATTAATGAAGAGAGTCCAGCTTTTAAAAAAACGTGCAAGGACAATTTCCAAACCCAACAAACTGAAAACGTCTCTCAGTTAGATGTTTAATTACACCTTTTGTAAAGTAATAACAACTGCACCAAAAAACCCATGCATTTCAAGTGTGTATGCCACAATAGAAAGATACAGACCACCTCTTCAGATGACTATTGAATTTGCATTTACTTGTAATATAATTAACAAGATTTTTTGCTGTTGATTTTTTTATAAACGGAACACCCCACATCACTCATAGACAATAATCAGTTGAGGTGCTCTAACTGGAGCTTATGGACTCTGGGGGTTATTTCGCGTTTGGTTGATGCGGGGCATCAGCCAAAAAGACTGTTCTGACTGTCCTGTTAAGAATGTATGCCAATGAAGTTCCACTTCAGTGGGTGTGCTGGACTTCTGCTAATTTGTGGCATATGGCAAATCCACCAAGCTCTATATAGTCTGCTCTGGGCATCTTTTGAATTTTGGAAAGAACTGAAAATCTTCCAGTTTCTGTAGTTCTGTACGGCGTACAAACCACCGGCTTGACTTTCTTCCCCATAGAAATATTGTTAAGCCAGTGAATTATACATATTACTTAGAACTTCCTCCAGAAAGTAGAGGAATTTGTGTTCCTTCCAGACTCTGAATGATGCCATAAATGCCTGGTTATGACATTGGCGCATGGCTCATCATCCCTGCAATGGACCATTCACTAGGTTTGACCTTACGGCCATGGAGTAAGAGTTTTTTCTCCTTAAGAAACTCACTGCTGCATGTATATGGTAGGAGTTGCGCCATGCCTGAGCAGGATTGCTGAGGTGTCCTTGCATCATATGTGTTTTAGAAATTTACCAGAAAATAGGGAGTACGTTTCCAGTAAACACACACTGTAAATATAAATTCCTGATCTGCTGAGATTTTACTTCCAGGCAAAATTCGAAGCTTTTCTGTGCAAGATCTCCATTGTTTACATGATGGAATTTCCCTCAAGTGACCACAGAAGCAAAAGTGGTGAACGTCACCCTAAATTGGGTAACCAATCTAGTGTAGACCAATCTTTCTGAAGCTATTTCTGGCAATGAACCCGTCTTAAGAACACTGATTTCACCAGGGAAACACTGAAGTATCTTTAGCGCCTCATCTACATCAGAACCTTTGGCACTGGAGATCGATTTTAAATCTGCCATTGTTGTAGATTTGTCTCCTCTGCAGAGCTGATGGAGGGGAATCCACCACATGTAGAGTACTCTTCCAAGGTTGCTGCCATTTTCAATGTCAATGGAGGAGACGCTCTAGTGAAGAAAAACAACTACAGCTAATTGCAATACTCCAAATTTAGCAGAATCTGACTTCCATTGACAAATACTGCCGCAGCAAATTGTCAATAACCATAGAGACTATAACATCTAGAGCATTGGTACTCACAAACATTTTGCCAGGGACCAAAAATGATAAGTCTGTGATGTGACCGAGGGCCACCTTGAAGCAAGAAGGGTGGCGGTCGGGCATAGGGAGAGTCGTGGTGGATTGCCAGTAGGGATGGTGTAGGGTAAGTGAAGCATATACACCTAGTGGCTGAATTGAAAAATGTGAAACCAGAAAACATTGGAATAATACCGGCTACTAAATTGGGTGATCCTAGGCAATTGTTTTATTTCATGTTCCCTCCTTTTTCTTTATTATCACATATAAAAGGATCTCGAAATACATGGCTTTAGGATGTATGCTGTACAAAACCTTCTCCTGTGTCTGATTTAATCAACTATAATGTTGTTCGTGTATAATAGAATCCCAGGTCACTCAAAGAGTGCACAGAACAACGAATTTCACTGTTTAGTTAATCATTGGTATTGTTGTCAGGGTAGATGGGGGCATAAATGTTTTTAAATTAATGTTTGACAATGACCACTTTTAAATTAACCTTTAAAGTCTTGCCTGTTTATTGAACATCTTTTTCATGTTAGAGCTGAGTCGAGTAAACAGCAGCCCAGTTGTGCTGGAGACGAGGGGCAGCATGTAAAAGTCAGCAGAGCCACACACCCCCAAGGCCGTACTTTGAGTATCACTGATCTAGATAGTCACTTAGAACACAGCTTGATACTGTGGCCTTTCACATTCATTCTTCCTCTTTGAATGCTCCTCCTCAGTCAGCTAAGTCTACTTTTCATGTTCCTTATTTTAGTACTTTAGGGTAAGTAATTGATTATGGTAATGGTATTGGTTGTTATAATTTCAAAGGTACATTTTTCAACCTATTTAGAGGTCACTGTAAAAGATTAGTTAAGGAATAGAAAAGAACGCTTGCAGAGCATCTTTTGATATTCATAACCAGTACATATATAATTGTTTGGCAACACATTTAGCACTCATTGATTTGAAACCTGATTTGGAATATGTTCATCTTGAAGATTGAAAATGTTTTTTCTTTGTTTATAGATTGCATGTTGGGTCTGAATTTTTGTGTTTCTGCAACAAATCTACCAAGTAAACTATCAGTTTCCTTTGGCTCTTGGGATCCTGGGGGTGTTCCCTGGCATGTCAATGACATGGTCACAATCCAATGAAAGATTCCCACTGCTTTTTTGGGGGACTTCATGTGGGTAACTTTGCCAGGCATGGTGAAGGATCACCCTATCCAGAGCAGAGAGTGTAGCCAACACAATTTCTGGGAGGGTTATCTCTGCTCATGGACAGATGATAGAGAGACAAATTTCTGCTAGGTGGACGTATGTTTTTTGCTTCTCTCTGAAGAGGTAGTACATTTTATTACCTTTTTCTAAATCAAGCCATTTGTTTTCCCTAGATCGCAGACAATAATAAAAAAAAGCACCTTTAACTAGCATGGCATCTTCCAAATAACAAGTATATAGTAGGTGGGCCTATTCCATTCAGGTGGTCACTGTGCTTGACACTTAAAGTAATAAAGAACTGTGCTTTTTCATGAGCCATGACCCATGCAACGTTTGCATATTTCTGGAGAGATATGGTCCTTATAATGGAGAAGTGCTCAGCTGATGGTGTGAACCATTGAGCTAGTATGGAATGCCACATTGCAGTTTCAATCCATGTATGTTTCTATTTTGTTGCATTCTTGTTATATCGCTGACATGCGACCATTGATAGTTTCAGTGTATCAACATTCCAATCGGATGTGGCTCCTGCAGGAATGAAGCTAAGCTTTCACAATTATAAAAATTAGAAGATCTATTGGTAAACGGTATTTATTTCTATGTATTTTTTTAATGTTTGAGTTTATTCATCAAAGAAAAATAAAACATGTGCAGGAAGTACAGTATATGTCAATAAAAATGCATAGGAGATTCCAAAGGAGAAAGAGTGTAACTAATCATCAAGTGATATTAGCTAACATATGAAGAATAATTTTATGGAATAAAAAAGGGAGAGGAAGCGGAGAAAGGAGGAGGGTGTAGGGGAGGGGATAAAAATAAATAAATAAAGGAGAATATCACAATCTATCTATATTATGAAAACAAGAGCTAACTGATGCCAATTTATCATAGTAAACACTTTAACAGTAACGTATCATATTATGCTGAGAAAAGACATAACTTTAAGGAGTAACCCTAAAAACAAGAAACAAGATAAGTGAAATTATAAAAATATGACCATATATTCAATTATGGAGTTTTTCGAACTTCATCCGAAGTATTGATTAGTGTAGCAGTAGTAGAATCTACCTTAGTTCGGTAAGAGGTAAAGGGAGCCATAAAAGGTCTCTCTTAACAGCTAGGGAGACGGGTGTAACATAGATAGTGTCCAGTCTATGATGAAAACGAACAGCATTCCACCATGCTTTAAAAGTGACTTCGGTACAAAAGGGGGTGGTGATGGACGGAGCATCTGACCCAATCAAACACTCACACCCAGTCAAAAGATCTGGGTTTGATCTATCACCGTTCTTTAGCCCACTCTGCCACCCCAGTTCAGACATGGCTATATGCAAATCAGTCCGACCCTGTGCCTCATGGGAGCAGTCCAGCCCGAACTGCCAAGCCATGCCTTCCCTGGACCAGAAACAAGCTTCCGAGGACCGGTTTCTGGCATTCCAGCCGTCTTCAGCCCAGCTTGCTTGAATCCAGTGGCAAAGTGAGCAAGGGACTCACGTCAGAGCATACTCAGCAGCTTGCTTCCAGTTAGAGGTTATTAGATGAAAGGCCACTGCTAATAGTAAATATACTAGTCTAGAATTAGGCAATGTTTGGGGCCACTGAGGAGCTAAGGAGCCTAGGAATATGGTAGGGAGGGAGAAAGGTTCTGTGGTATTAAAAATGTTATTTATTTGGCACCAAACTAAGGGGCCGATTAGGAAGGATCGCCAACGCCATGCAGACGGTGGCGATCCGTCCGCCATCTGTGCCCGTCCGTCACCAATTTTCCCCCCCGCCATATTACAATGGCGGGGGGACCGCGGCGGACAGAAACACCGTCTGCCGCTTTTCCGCCCCGGTCGCCATGCGGCCGGGGAGGAAAAGGGTTCATATGGCTGGCGGTGTCTTCCAGACACCGCCAGCCATATTACGATGGGCGGATGCAGATGCCTTTCCGTGGCAGCATACGGGCTTTGCTGTGGGGGCCCGTTGCGGGCCCCCAGGGAGAAGGGGTGGTGGGGGGTCCAAATGGGGGGTACCTATGGTATCCCCCGGCGTTTCACAGTACAACATGGCAGGCACCGCGCAGTGCCTGTCATGTTGTGCTGTGAAACGCACAACATGCATTTTTGACATTGCGGCGGACGGTGCTTTCAGCACCGTCAGCCGCAATGTTAAAAATGCGGGATGCACCTGCCACTGTGGCGGGTGCATCCTAATTCGGGGCACAGTACCTCCGCCCTTGTGGCGGACAGTCCCGGCTCCAAGCAGGATGCCGCCATCCTAATCGACCCCTTTGTACCAAAATGGTGAAATAGGAGGACATTAAAAAAGCATACGTTTTAGATCTGCATGGGTGCAAGGACAAGACCAGCACGTAGCTGAGGAGTTTGAAGAGAAGGAGGAAAGCTAAATAGGAGTAAATAAAAGACGTTGATAAATAAAATAAAGAGGTGTTAGCAACTGTAGAAGTATTATGGATTTTAAACCATAATTTATCCCAGAGATGAGTCGACCACGCCAATGCAGTCTTTGTTTTAACTCTTTCTGAGGAGAGAAATGAAAGATTATATAGAGATGATGCTGAGGGGGACGAAGATAATAAGGGAAAAAGGGCGAAACATTTCAAAGATGGATTGGGGTAGAGGACAAAGAAAGAAGATATTGGATAAGAGAAGAAAGCAGGAGATTATATTGTGCTCTAGCAGATGATGGTTAAGAGAATTTTTCTTGAAGTACTGAGAAAGATAGGGGGGTGTCGCTAGATAGTAGTTGTGGAATCCAGAGGAGCCCTTTATATATCCAGGACTTCCAATAAATGGTAAGATTCTTAACAGGTAGTAATTTATTATGCCAAATAGGCTGTTGATATAATACAGAGAGAGATGAGTAGGAGGAGGGCATAAGAGGGCTAAGAATTTTACATGTGTGAGAAATAACTGGGGAACGTAAGGATGCTATGTTATTAGTAAATGTAAGAGATTCAGTCAACTCAAAAGGAGTTAGAAAAGTTTTTTCCATAGAAAGCCAAACAGGAGGATAAAACCCCTGGTCAGATGGGATCCAGCAAGAGGATTGTTTTAAAGAGCAAGCATAATGGTAAGATTTAAAGTCAGGAAATTTAAGCCCACCAGGTAATTTGTCTGCTTTCAGAGAAGAGAAGGTTATGCGAGGTGACTTATTCTTCCAAAGGAATTTCGTTAGCAAAGAATCCATTTTTTTAAAATAAATTCCCGGAATATGTATAGGGATCATTGAAGGAACATATAAAATTAAGGGAGAGAGCATCATCTAGCAGGAGTCCTGTCTTCACCACCAGGAAAGAAATAATGGATGCCAACGTTCAATATTATCAGATAGGGTCTTAATGATATGATAAAAATTTAATTTCAATGTGTCAGAACTATTTGAAGAAAAACCATAATCCTAAATACTTTATTTTAGATAGTTTCCAAGAGAAACAGGTGTGAGAGAAATCATGTTTATGGCAAGTCACATTAAGAGGAAGAATTTCACATTTATATGAATTAAGGCGATATCCGGAGACTTGAGAGAAAGCATAAACTTGAGTAAGAAAGGAGGGGATAGATGTGGCAGGATTGGAACAATATAAAAGAATGGGATCAGCGTATACAGACATTTTGACATGAGAGGTGCCTAATTGAAAGCCAGTAAATTGAGTGTACTGTCTGATCTTGGATAAATCTGTTCTAATGCTACTATAAATAGAAGAGGTGATAGTGGACAACCCTGTCTTACTCCTCTAAAAAGAGAAAAATACTCTGAAGTTTTACCATTAACAAAAAAAGATGCTTTTGAGCCTGAATATAGTAAGGAAATAAGGGAGATCAATTTTGGGGGAAATCCTATCCATTTTAAAGCGTGAAACATGAAATCCCATCCTATTCTACCAAAAGCTTTTTCAGCGTCCAAAGCTATGGCTGCAATAGGATAATCAAGAGAGGAGGCTTTACTAAGGATGTTAAAAAAGACTCTTGAATTGTCAGAGGATAGACAACCCTTTACGAAACCTGCCTGTTCAGGGCCAATAGGATTAGGTAAAATGGAATCTATATGGAGGGCGAGAATTTTTGCAAATAATTTATAATCTAAATTAACTAGAGAGATTGGACGGTAATTTTTACATAAAGACGGATCTTTATTGTCTTTAGGTATTAAACATATCATGGCTTCTTGAATAGTACCAGAGGATGAACCGATTGTAATAAAGGAATTAAAAAGCAACAGGAGATGTGGAAGAAGAAGGTTGGCAAAGTGAGTGTAAAATTCAAAAGTAAAACCACCTGGGCCAGGAACCTGACCTCTTTTTAATATCGAGACTGCATGGGTAATTTCTGACAAGGTGATATCAGTTTCTAGGGAGTTAAAGTCAATAAGATGAGTCGGAGGAGGTGGAATAGCTTGAAAATAAGATAAAAGGTCGTTCGAGGTCAGTTCTCTCTCATGGGTATATACATTTTTTAAAAAGGAAACAAACTCATTTAGAATATCACTATCCTTAAAAACGGAGGCACCAGCATTATTTCATATGAACTCTATTCTAGTGCGATCACGTCTGATTTTTAAATAATTAGCCAATAGTTTCCCCATTTTATTTTGAGCTCCATAATAACAAGAGCTATAAGAGATAGGACGATGCAGCTTCTGTGGATATTTTATTGAAAGTTATCTAAGCATCAATACGATTCTTTAAAGATGATTCAGTGTTTGGGTGGTAGTAAGTATATTCAAGGTCCTTGATCTTAGAGAGTGGCTGGGCAGATTGGGCTTCAAATGACAGCTTCTTTTGGGAAACACAATTCATATGAACCTCTGGCTACGTCTTTAAAGGAATCCCATACCATTACAGGAGATGAATCCGGGTAGAGTTGATAGAAAAGAATTCAGAAGCAAAGGAATTGAATTGACTTGAAAAATTAGGATCAGATAACAAAGCATTATTAAAACGCCATCTACCAGCATGAGGGGTAAAGGGGAGCAAATCAAAATCAACCGAAACTGGGGCATGATCTGATATTAAAGTAAAGCCAATTTCGGAGTGGAGAATCTGTTGGGAGAGGGATTTACTAAAAAAGAGATAATCAATTTGGCATTGTGAATGGTGAGGGGGGAATACAAACTATATTCCGGGAGTTCTGGGTTACAAAGTCTCCAAACATCAACTAGAGATTTGCGACGTATGATGGAAGTGAATTGTGAATGCATCTTAGAGTTAACAAATTTAACTGAGGAATGTCTATCTAATAAGGATCAAGAACTTGATTACAATCGCCACCAAAAACAATATAATCATCATCAAAAAGAAGAAGCTTATCAGAAATGTGGGACCAAAAAACATTATCAACAGTAACTGGTGCATAAGCGTTAAAAAATACTACAGGTATTTAATTAATATTTTCCTCAAACCTATCACACCAAACTTAGAGTATTTCAAGGTAATACAATTGTACAGGTTACTCTACAAGGTCAAAGTAAAATTAGATAGCATATGTATAAAGTTCTTTTAATCCACAACGTTTTCTCCAAGTCCAGCCAACACGTGTTTTGTCGAATGGGCAGATACCCACGACTTCATCAGGGCTGATAGCCAATTTCAGAAAAGATATATGCCTTCTGGCTGGTTATAATTCCGACCCAGCCTCACGTAGCTGGGTTATATTTTCTTTGGTAAATATAAGTCCGTACATATGGTGCCACTTCGCGACGATGAATTTATATATGAGCCGTGTGTCGTCTAGCGTCGCTAAAGTAATCTGAAGCGAGTGAAAGCGGTCTCTCCGTAATTACGGAGAGACCGCTTTCACTCGCTTCTGAGATTAACGCCAGGACTTCGAAATATGAAGTTGGGGCCATGATAATCATACCAACGTGAAGAATATTCAAAACTACACTTCAGATTACTGAATATCAACCTTTTTATATCTTATAGGTATTTAATTAATGATAAGTTTAACAATTACCCAACGCCCTTCTGAGTCTGATTCATGATGACCAACTGATATCTGGAAATTCTTATGACAAAGAATTGAGACTCCATTTGTCTTACCTAAAGCAGGGGAGGAAAAAACATTGCCTACCCAACATCGCTTTAGTTTAGCTGCTTCAATTTCTGATAAATAGGTTTCTTGATCCAAAGCAATATCTGGTTTTAATTTGGCTAAATGGATTAATACCTTCTGTCTTTTTATAGGATTGTTTACTCCTTTAACATTCCATGTAATAACTCTAAATGTAACTAATAAAAAGTACATGCACAATTATTATGCAAACAAGAAACTGATTAATTTCTCTATGAAATAAGAGAAAGGAAATAAGTGAATAAGGATAAAAGAGTGAAATCAAGTATGTAAAAATGGGAGAAAAAGGGAGAAAAGAGAGATCGTGAAGTTTGAATAGTATGTAGAGTATGAGAGGAAAAGGAAGGAGAGAGGAAAGGGCAAAATAAGGAAAGGAAAAGGGAAGCCAATCCGAAGCTCGAGAATAAGGAATGAAGAATGAGTTAAGAAAAGGGAAAAGAGAAAAGGGATTAAGAGAGATATTGTAAAGAAGGAAGGGAGAAGAAATTATGCAAAGCAAAGAGGAAAAGAGAGAAAGAACACAACGAAAAACAGAAAGAGCGATTGAAGCAAAAAAAACAAAAAGGAAAAAAATAAAATATAACAAGGGACGTACCACATGGCAGAAAGTCAGAGCAGGGAGCGTGAGGCCACATAGGAAAGGCAGTACACCGGGCTGAAGACTCCAGGAGGGGAGACGGACGAGGAAAATCCTCCAGGAAAAGCAAAGAAAATATAAATTGAAGGACCACAACATCGCATCTAATAAAAGAGAGAAAGAAACATTTTAACAAAAGACATTATTACAAAACAAAATACATCATGAGGGAAAGGCAGGGGAGAACATGTAACATTAGACCAATTTAACATAGTCAACAACATTTATAGCCTGGGAACGCCCATGGATTCATCTCTGCATGTGTCCAAAAAGTGCTGAAGTAGAGCTGGATCTTCATAGTTTGTTGTTTTGTTATTGTAGGTCACTTTGAATAAACACGGATGAAACAAGCCATATCTGGCATTCAACACACAAAGAGCAGGTCTCATGTCTAGGAATTTTTTTCTGCAGTTGCCTTAGCATAGTTCTGGGCAAAGTAAGGATTCAAACCATTCCAAGACATTTCCCCATTTTGTTTGGCAGTATGAAGGACTTTCAGCAGGTCCGTATATTCTAGAAAATATAGTATAACTCCTCTAGGCTTTGTAAAGAATGAAGACACTGAGGAAAATCGAGGACCTTGACCCAGGCGATGTGCACATTGAATATTCAAAGAAGGATGTTCAGGAAAACCAAGTAAAGTTGGCAAGAGGTTAGAAAAAATGACAATGGATCTTAACCTTCAAGTGCCTCTGCAAGGCCATAAATGCGTAGATTATTACACCTATTTTGATTTTCCAAATGTTCAATTGGTACTTTAAGTTGTTGGATTTTACTATTCATGCTTGAGACTTGATTAGTAACTGCCTGAACAGAGTTAACTCATTGTTCAAGGTCTTAAACCTTTTGCTCCATGTGCAGCCAACTGTCCTATAGACTTTAGAGGCGGGAATTAGTGTCAGCCATATATGGTTTAAGGGAACATATTTCTTCCAGTAAAAGTTCCTTAGAAATTAATGTAGAAGGATTCACAGGTGGGGGATAATTTGCCTTTAATCGTTTGCCAGAGGGAATGGAAGCAGAGGGTATCTTAGAGCTTGACTTAGAGCCTGAACGGGGCATATTGAGAGATGTATCACTTGGCGAAACAAAGTCCTTCTCAGCCTCCTCCAATTTGTCTTGCAGAATGCTAAAAGGATTGTGATCATCTAGTGATGCAGAAGCAGACTGTTGAATATGGCTGCGGTTAAAATGAGACATTGCCAGTTAAACGCAGGTATAAGAGATAAAATGAGCACACAATCAGTGACAATATCGTAGAGCAATACAGTTACACCCGCAAAAACAAAATGTGAGGAGTATTAGATGACCAGTCATATATCTTAATCATTCCAGTCATGCATATCACTTTAAATACCAGGCAGATGCAAGAAGGATATATGTCAGAAAATTAGGTCCAAAAACTGAAGAAGCACTGAATAAGGGAAGTCAGTGCAGCTTTCTTTGGAGAAAATCGCTTCATGAGAGCAGGCGGGAAATGGGAGGATCGGGTAAAAAACAAAATGGCAGCTGCGGTTTTTCTTCAAGCCACGAGCAGCATATACATGTGAAAATTGCGCATTTAGCACTCACCCCATTTAGCCACGAATATTTCCAGAAAGGCAGGAGGTCTTCCAAAACATAAATCTGCTGGCTGGTGGTCCAAAGGACGAGAATGGAAGCCTTGGGGTATTTCGGCACCTCATGCCGTCATGGAGCTCTCGCGGATGGTGGCCATTTCCCTCGGCGCTCCAGCCACGCCCCCTATTTCTATGTATTAGGCTGTGAAGTTGCTGGATAAGAATTAGGACAATAGAGCTACAAAACATTTTCTGCAGCCATCTCTGCCTTTTGTAATGCGGCCTATATTGTGCCAGGGACTTTCCAAGGAAGCCTCCACCCATTGCCACTGCAAATGAGAGTACCAACACAACTCTAAACTACCAGACTGCTGCAAGTGTGACAATTCAGACTGTTCTTGGGCAGCAGGCATTGGTTGTTTTGAATGTGTATTGAACTAATAAACAACAAATGTTCTACTAGTCTTTAAATTAAATAAACAACGCCACCAAGTGGCAGCTGTTCTAATTAACAATTAAGTGCTGTTGCCATCCCCGGAAACGAAGGGCTCAAATTAAGCGCTGAAATTACCAGACTCAGGTTTCCCTCCCATACTCCTGCAGTCCAGTACTTGACCTTGTGTTCCCCTCCCTGATTGTCACGTTTCCTCTCATGTTCTCCGTGGGAAGTTGTTGAGTGTACCTCAAGGTGTTCTTCTCCCTGCATGCAGTCTGTTGTTTGTTTTTGCAAAAATGCTGGCTCTTACCAATGCTGGTGCTGCTTTAGACCGTTAGGAAGGCTCTGCTAATACATCCAGAGTTTGATTGGGATTAAAAATCGGTCGATTACACTACAGGACCTGTGAAGCACCATGCCATGGACTGCTGTGCTGCTAAAAGGACTGCCACTCTGCTGCACTGCTGCTCTGGAAGAACAGCTTTTCTGCTGTGCTGCCCTGCTGCCTGCTACCCTCTACCCTGACTTAGAAGGAGTAGACCCATCTCACTTGAACACAGAGTAACTCCAAGGGCATGCTGATTTGCCCCCTGTTCTAAGTCTCAGGGGCATCCAATACTTCAACTCACACTGCTACAGGCACCTGGACTTTGCTTGCTGCAAGTCTTGCCCTGCCAATTGATGCCAACCCAGTACTAGGCCCTTGGAAGTGGGTATGAAGTCCTGCTCCAATAAAAATCAACACATCAACACTGTTGTGGCGATCAGAACCAACGCTTCTCCATCATGCATCTCGGAGGCTGCGAGGATCGAGCACTTTTCTTTGTTGACGGTTCAATGCCATTGCTCCGCTTGGTACTGGTGCACCTCCATCGACGACACATCACTGCAGCTTTGGGAATTGAGGACATCACCTCACCGACTGCTCGATGCATCGCCTCCATTCACGACATGTTCTCGAATTTGCGCAGCTAAAAAATTACCCATCGCCTCTGTCGTAGGGATCAACGACAATGTATCAACTCCTCTGCTCACCGCATTGTTGTTGACACATTCAGTGTACATTTTTAGCTGGCATGGTTGGTCCATGTATCTGACCCCATGTCGGTCGGCTTAAACATTTGGATTTATCTAGTCTAACCAGATAGCCCCAGTTGGCGCTTTAAGCTTTTAAGCACTATAACTTAATTTATTCTTTAAATATTCATAACTCCAATTATAATTGTTGGATTTCTGTAATTTTAGTCTTGTTTTGTACATAACAATATAAGCTATTTCTCTAAACTGGTGTGGAGTCTTTTTGTGTTTTATTTCACTGTGATATTCTTTGAAGTCTTGTACCAATACTTTACACATTGCCTCTTAAGTTAAGCCTGACTGCTCTGTGCCAAGCTACCAGACGGTGAGCACAGGTTAACGTATAATGTGAATCTGACTTACCCTGACTAGGATTGTGGTTCATGCGTGGAGTGCGTGCATACCTCTGGCAACCAGAAACCCAATTTCTAACAGTAAAACAAACTGATGCAAATTGTTTGTAAATCTGGGCCATAATTTACATTTTCTTAACACATACAAAATGCATATATTATCCATGCAGTAAACAAAATATGGATTCATATAAACAATGTTATGTGCACAGAAATAAATAAATATTCTTTTTTACATTTGTTTAAATGTTATGAAATTCGTTTCATTCTACACTCAATACAGGGTAGGAAGGGCTTCTGACACAGAGAGACCAATGGGTTATATAGGTGAGGGTGTCCGTAGTGGATGTCAATCCACACTTGGTACTGAGATGAAAATAATTGTTACAATTGTGATGGGGGTTACTATGGCGGCAGCATACAGCATGAGAGGCCGGTATTCTTAGTCCGATTTTCATGGAAAGGAAGTGAGAAAGAAGAAAGAAGGTCCTCAGGGTGGTAGGGCTCATTCACGAGTCCTCAGCCACTGCAAAAGGAATGAAGGTAGGGAAAAGGAATAATAGTTGTAAGTATTTGTAGGACAGGAGACTCTTATTGGAAGGATAAAGGGTGGGGACAATATTGCTTACAGAAGCAGATTTGTTTGCTTGTCAATGTTTACATGTATTTATTATGGCAGAGACTACTAATCAGTTCCAACTATCAGAAAAACTAAAAAAGAACAGGTGGGGGAAGGTCAGGGTTAACATCAGCAATTACACATCTGCCACCTCCAAGGCAAAGGAAGGTGTGTCTGCTGATGGGAAGTCATGTCTATTTCTCCTTGATTTATCAATAACCAATCTTATCTCTTTCTTATACAATATGGTTTTCAATATTTTCTTTTATGCCTTTTACATAAGTTTGCCTTTTAGCAATGTTGGCACTCGTTAGCCCCTCATACCATCTTCTATTTCCTTTCACATTCCCTTTCACATTCCCTTCTTCTTATCTCGCTACTTAATCCTGTCTTCTCTAGTTTTTTCCTTTTCTTTCTCCTTTTATTTTTATTAAGGCATCAAGGAACCTTTCCTTCAACCCTGTTTTAGTTTTCTTTTCTCCCTTTCTTCTTCTCTTTACCTTGTTAATTATTTCACGTATGATTCTTTAGCCATTTCCCCAGTGTTTAAACATTTTATAGTATTGAGTTTTTGCTGATTTTGATTTGAAAATGTAGCAGTACGCTTTTCATAGTGATTCTTTAGTTAGCAGTAATATCAATTTTGTTAGGAATTATCACTTTGGTTGGAAAAATGCTGTGGTTGGCAGTGATGTTAATAAATAAGTGCCTTTTGTTCTAGAGCCTCATCGAACGAATGAGGAGGATGAGGAGGAGGACAACCAGGGTCAGGGAAGAGAAGGAAAAGGCATGTGAAGTAGTGATGAGTCGAGATCATTTTTTAACAACAGCTGTTGTATTTGTTAACCCTAACAAGGTATTCCTTCCTTGTACCTAAACTAGTCGTCAGTCCCACTTAAGTTAACCCCCTTCCTATGTTTGTGTCTCTGCCTGCCAGCCATTTAAAGTAATGAAAGAAAAGGTGTGCTGATTATAGCTATCAGCTGCTGTCGCATGCCTGACTAGTCCTGTCCTATCCTTATACATGCTACATTTCTTCCTGTTCATCTTCCTAAGTTTCTGCTTATGTCAGCACTTACACTGGTCAGTCATGGACCTATCATTAACCACCTGAGCTGTTGTAGTCGTTCTAGGACATAGCCCAGACCCTTG
The DNA here is from genome assembly GCF_964261635.1 of Lissotriton helveticus. Lineage (NCBI taxonomy): Eukaryota > Metazoa > Chordata > Amphibia > Caudata > Salamandridae > Lissotriton > Lissotriton helveticus. The sequence continues at coordinate 1,581,737,623 of NC_136059.1, read as the reverse complement.
CTTAAACAAGTCATCCCTAACACTCAATCATGCTGTAATCCCACGAGTAATATTGTTGCACTCTAACGATAATGAATTAGGAGCAGAATGTGATGTCGGTTTGAAGTCGGACCCAAGAGCCTAGCTATTGGAATTGTTATTAAATCCCAATAGTAGCCCACAAATAATGGTGTGAGCTGGATTGATTATTATTGCAATTGGGTTCTGCCCATTCAGTACACCTGGATTGTTTGCTTTTTCTGTTCCCCAAGTTCTTATTGTGGGTGAGTTACACCATGTGTCTCACTCCCAGTAATCACATGGCAAATGGATTGCACATATTTATTGTCAGTGTCCACCTTTCAAGATAAGGCTGCTGCGACGCAGCAAGGATAAGGGGCACGTGGCTTGTTGCATTAGATCATGTTTGTACTTGTGTGTGCTCACGTGTGCGGGCTGTGCATGGGTTACTACTGTTATGCGCAGTCCTGTAACTATGCACAGGTAGGATGACGTAAAGGGGACTCCGCAGGATCACATATTGTTGTGGGGTAGGCCTTATAATGTTAATGTACACTCATAGGGAAAGTCAGTGTGATTTACTGTTTTGCCTGTAGTGACATTTGATTTTACATGTAGAAAGGAAATACCCTTGGAATGCAGTTTAACTCCCCTTTGGCCTACAGAGAAACATATCAAATTGGGGTGTAACCTGTGTGGGAAAATCAATTCTGCAAGTTCCACAAAGAGACCTGGACAAATATAGGTAATCCAGAATTCTCATATTTGTTTGGCTCAGCTCAGGATCAGAGCCTAGTCCTTTTGTCATCCTGCTGTGCCCAGTTAAGTACATTTCTCTGCAGCAACAGGAGAAAAAGCCTCTCCACATGAAAGGAGCAATTAACGGTGCTTCACTTAGCTCCTGAGGAGGAAAATGTTGGGGCAGAAAGAACTACACCAATCAATCAGCTATCATGCTGTACCAGGGATGTGCCTACCCAAGCCCACTGAACAAAGGAGGGAGCCCAGACCTCTGTACCTAACACAGAGATGTGTCCAGTGACTCCTGGATGATGCCATTTTGAACTGTCCAAACATGCAGTGCAAGAGGGCTGAGATAGGTATGGAAAGGTGACATGGTACGGTAGGATTGGCCAGGGGTGCCTGGCTTCTGGAACTTTCCACTTCCCTTTTTAAAACTCTTGCACAAGGGGGATACTTACTCTTGCATTGTTATTTCTCCTAGCTTGCTCCTGGACCTTGGGGCTGCCATGGACATCTGAAAGAAAGAACCCTCTGATGCCTACAAAGGAATAAGAACTCTGCCCCAGTTGTCCCCAGGATAAATGGGTATCCCCAAGGGCCAGTGAGGCTCGCTCTATTTCACCTCCTGAGGATTGGGTAGAGGATAGCCCTGGACTTTTGCCCCCAGACACAAAGACTGAAGGCTTTCACAGGAAGCCAGGAAAACCAGCTCTTTGTGGATTTCCCTGCTTTGGAGGTTAAGCGATCTTCTGAAACTGATCATGGTGGCTAGAGCTGGCCATCAGCAGTAAAATGAGCCCAATATTGTCCAAATCCATCCAACAGGGCCCACGTTATGGATGTTTCAAGGTTTGCGAACTTTGGGGCATATTATCAAGGGGGTTTATCTCCGCTTTTTTGGCTTTAAAAGCCAAGAAAGCGGAGATAAAATTATCTCCCTATTACCTAGCTGTCGCTAACACCAGTTAGCGACAGCTAGTAGGAGATAGCGACCATCTTGGGCCCCACTTTGCATGTCAGTGATATTTATCACTAATGACATGCAAAGTGGGCGTGCCAAGATGTTAGCGACTGGAAACAGTCGCTAACATCGCTATCTCCTATTACCAACTTTTGGATATATTCGCGCTAAGCGCGAATATCTCCAAAAGCTAACACCTGCCCTGAGCAGTTCTTAGTCATGTTATCCAATGGGAGGTGGATAACATGGCTAAGAGCATTAGCTCGGTAATGCATGAATAACGCTGACTTTTCAGCGATATTCATGCATTGCGGTCATTTTTTATCGCATTTGCGATAAACCTTGGTAATACCAAGCTTTATCTGCGATAAAAATCGCCGCAGCTCAGCGGTAACGTTTTGTCTCTAACCAAGCAATAGCGATAATTATCGCTATTGCTTGGTAATATGCCCCTTTGTCCTTTGCTGAAAACAGCACACTTAGGAATTTAATGCATTTTCAAGAGTAAAGAGATAACCCCAAGGGTGGGGCTGGGGGGGTGGGGTCGACAAAAGCATCACTTTTAAATATTCCCAGGAGGGGGCGGTGTGGAGCCTGCTCCCTTTTTTCACCTTTGCCCCCCGGGTCCCCATCTCCCCGGGGCCAAGCAAGAGGGCAGTGAGGTGCCACCGTGCTCCCCCAGTTTTAATGAACCAGTCCTCCACCCCCTGTGCCTGTGTCTAGCCAACAAAGAGCAGTACCCTGCCTGCTCGAAGCAAGCAGGGGAGATCAGAGCTTCTGGCTGCTGTGGCAGCCAGAAGAGAGGCTGCCACATGGGAGTCAGTGGGGCAGCCAAGTGTAGTCTTCCTGGGCTGCACCCAATGTTGGGAGCACCTGGGGTACCTGGGTGGGATCAGGCACCCCCCCCAAAAAAGGAAAAGCAAATACAAAGGAGGGGTGCAGCACAAGGCAACAAGCAAACAATATTAAAAGCTGCTCTCCCCGACACAGCAGTAGATCCGCTCATAGGATATTCACTGCTCCTGGCTAGAGTGCCCCATAATGCCCTGCAGGGCTTTTTATGTGTGCATGGTCTTCCACTTGTGGTGGCCTCCAAATGGGTAGGGGCACCACCAATGAAATGAAGGGTGTGTGGGGGGCTGCAGGAGATCAGTAGCCACCCCTTAAAGAGTGTTTAAAGGAAGTGACCCTAAGCTTGTGGGGTCCTCGAAACCAGAACCCCTCTGAAATTGTTCTCAATGTTGTAAAGTATTCTAAAGGCTGGAGCTTCCGCTCAACAGCTGGGTGTGCAGTGCTCTCAGGAAGCTAAGTCTATGATTGCATTTGCTGAGGCTTGTACATGTTAAGAGATTATATGCATGTAGGGCTCTCTAGGGCCTAAGTTTATGGTTGCATGTAATGTAATCCAAATTTGATTCTCTCTAGTGGCTGCTTATATGATTGCATTTTCATGGTCGGAAAGGTTATAAACATATACAACCACATGTTTATCATGTTATTTTATCCTCATACCTCCAGGGGCATCTTCAAATCTCAAACCGCTCTATATATTCGCCCTGCGGCCCACTGCATTTGCCCAGGGTCCCGACATATCAAGACAAGACCGCCACCTCTGCCGGTGCCTTGGTGCAATCATTGGAATACTTGACCATTTCCTTTGTCCCTGCACCAGTTTCTGAAATCGGCCCAAAGATCAGAAGGGACAGCCTTTTTTTGACCCCAGATATAAATGCCACACCCAAAAAACCACCTTAACCCAGTCATCCACCTTCTGGGTAGCGGATCAATCCACATTTAACAACTGTATGTGTATATCATTTTCAATGCTTTATTGATATGACAATGATTATCGATCAAATGGAATACGTTTTAGTAGGATTAATAAGTACATTTACCCCTTGATGATTATTATTGGTGATTGCATTTCATACAAAATAATGTATTTCAAATGTGGTTTGCTGATCTTCAACCTTTGGCCAACCTGGTAGACTAACCTTAAATGTTTCATTGACCCCTTTAGTGCATCAAAGGTGATTAAAGAATGCTATCTGTGGTATTTTTCATCTTCCTCTTTACCTATGTGTGAACTACTGCTTAATATTAGGAAGTGTGTGTGATAAATGTACTTTTACTTTTTCTAAAGAAAAAAGCCCTGACTAGGCAATCAATGAGTGTTATTATTGTGTGCCAGCAAACAACGATTACTTGCCCACGCCTCCTCCTCTGATTAGGCCTTACTGCTCTGAGAGATTCAGGTGCTACAATGGGGCACTTGATTCCTAGTAAGGGTGAATTGTGGATCTATTACTTGTGCAGACTAGATAACCAATACACCGATTTCCGACAATTATATGAAAAGTCTAATAAATTGTTCTTTATAAATGAATGTGCCACATTTTTATGGAGCAGTATAACTTTAAAGTTCTGTCTGGTTTTTAAAAACAAGCTAATGATGACTGGTAAAAGTATCACCTCAGAAGTTCATGTTTTAAAAAAAAGAATTAATCCCTTTGAGCAACAATCCTAAATGGGAGGTGATTAAATAAAGGCAAATGATGAAAATCCTATGGGTGCATAGCAACCTAATTCCAGTGACCTGTTAGTACTTTTCTCTGGAGCCCTAAAGTGCTATCTGATGAATCAAAGTTCACAACTGAACTTGGTCAACAGAAATGTACATTCAATAAATGTGAAGCACATTAGGCTCCATAAAGAAGACAGAGAAGGATTAGGTATTCAAACTATAAACGTTTATTAAAATATGAAGGTTTACATACATCAAAAGTCAGGTCAGTGTCAAATAATCAAACTATAAATGCATCAAAATAACATGAAGTTCAAATCAAGTCAGAGGGAACCAGCATGGAGTCGCTTTAAAGGGGATGACAAAAGATTGTCAGTTCTCTCACTAAAAGAGTATTCTATATTTCCTACTGTGCTCTGCACTAACCTGCAATGAATCACAGTCTAACTCACTATGTCTCTAATTTACATTACAGTAGCTTAAACCACACAAACCTAACATTTAAGACACTACATGCAGCTCTCATGAGATGGTTCAATCCGGTTAAATCAAAATGATACAATTATATATTTGTTTGTTTCTTAGGACTCCTCACATTACAGCTTCTCTTAAAGTGCTTCAAACTTATCTCTAGCAGATTAAGATGCAGGGACCAGCATGTGTCTTTGTGAAGGCACTAATCATTAAAACATTCCCTGATTATCACAAAGTAATGAAAACATTTCTTCTCATGGGAAAGAAAACCAAAGTACATTGTATTTGATAATTAGGACTCCATCTTCACCTAGAAGTAAAATGTCTACATGATACAAAGGACGATGGCAATTAATGTAAATTCAGGCTTCCATTAGGTATGGTCATATCTAAAAGAAAACATGCACATATCCTTCTGCAAACAGAGATATCGTGCCTATATATTAATGTTGTATTAATGCATACATTTTAATATAAGAGACCTGCCGAAGGCCAGGAGGAAACCTCAGAAGGCTTGCAGTGCAAGGCCCATAGTTGCTGGCGAAACTTAAGGAAGAGAAGGAGGTGGCAGCAGAAACTACAGCTCCATCAGTCTTCTAGAAAGCAGGTGAATACTGTAGCTACTGCAAGAATTCAAACCACATTACTCCCTTCACCCCTACAGCAGCATTACAACCCCCTCCCCCACACCCATGAAGTCTCTTCTCCACAAGGCTATTCAGCGCCTACAAACTCTCAGTCATGGAAAGGAACCCAATAGGTTTGTTAGAAGAACACTCACCCACCAAGTTAGTTGGTGGCATGCTTCATCATCGGGTCCCCAGCTGTGCTGCTCAATACAACCCAGCTGTGCTTCGACGCCTGAATTACAAAGGAGCAGGTTTTGATTTTTTTCAAGTGTGATATGTGCTAAGAGTTGTGATATTAAAAATGCTTCTGGGATCCCCTGCTGAAAAAGTTGTTTTCCTGGGGTCCTAGGACACAGTTAAAAACAGAGGGTGGATATGGTGAAGATGAAAAATTGGTCTTCGTTATCCCTTAAATATTGGTTGACATGTTTCAGCCTTGCAAAAATAATGAGGCGTTCTTCAGGACCATAAAATGTGAACTGTGATGTGGCAAAAATGAGTGCCACATGAGTTTTTTTCGGTCCATCACCACCCCCTTTTGTACCGCTTTTGGCCGCCATAAGTGTGGCAGGGTATGCTCAGACGTGAGTCCCTTGCTCACTTTGCCACTGGATTCAAGCAAGCCGGGCTGAAGGCGGCTGTAATGCCACAAACTGGGAAGTTAGTTTCCGGTCCATGGAAGGCATGGCTTGGCAGTTCGGGCTGGACTGTTCCCATGAGGCACAGGGTCAGACTGATTTGCATATAGCCATGCCTAACTGGGGTGGCAGAGTGGGCTAAAGAACGGTAATGGATCAAACCCAGATCTTTTGACTGGGTGTGAGTGTTTGATTGGTTCAGATGCTCCGTCCACCCCCTTTTGTACCACATGAGTTTTTTTCAGCACACGCGCTAAGGTGTACTGTGCATACAGTGAGTGGTGTAATTGTATTTATGGACCCACCGACTGGTTAAAACCTGAAAGACAAAACACAACATAAAGGACATACAAAACATGTAAAGAAGCAGAATTATGACTACTCGGTTCTGGTTTTGTCATCCTTTTGCTTGCGATGTGCTTAGTTATGTGTTCTAGTGCATTCTACAAGTCAATTTTTAGAGGATATTGTACATACAATCATTCATACACAGACATGCGACATATATCTAGTATATGCAGATTCATGCAAAGCGAATGGTGCAAGCATGCATGTCTCATTGGGAACATTCGAAACTTGCTTGCATGGCCACAAAAGTACGTGATTACAGCTAGAAGCAGCTTCATCATCCTTTTGTTAAAAATAGCAATGATGAGGAATTTTTTCACTTTTCAAAATGTATTTTATTTGCAAACAAAGGGCGTGGCAATGGGGGCAGCCTTTGCCCCGGATCTGGCAATTCTGTTTATGTCCTTTTATGAAAATATCTTTGTCATGAACACCTGCAATCCTTTTCAACATCAGATACGCATGTGGATGCGGTATATTGATGACGTTGTGTTCATATGGAACGGAAGTGAGGAAGATCTGAATAGCTTTCATTCATGGCTCAACCAACAATCCCCAGATATCCAATTCACAATGCATGCCAGTAACAACAGGATTGATTTTTTGGATATTAGCATAATAGCGGAAGAAGGGAAACTGTACACCACACTCTTCAGGAAGCCTGCTGAACGCAACTCGTTGTTACTATATTCAAGTCATCATCCACGTAGTCTTCGTGACAATTTACCACATGGGCAGTTCCTTCGGGTCCAAAGGAACTGTAGCAGGAAGGAAGACTACATGGCACAATCGGATGTATTGATGACACGCCTAATAGATAGAGGCTATCCCAAACGGCTAATCAAACGTTCAAGGAAAAGGGCATGGTTTAGTCATCGCGAGACACTTCTCGAACCCTCTTCACGCATGGACCAAAAAGGAAAACGCATGATATGTGTTACCACATTCTCTACAAAAAGTCAAGAAATAAAAAAAAACAATCAATAAACACTGGGGTTTAGTCGGCAACGAGTTGGAAATCCCTGAGGTACCCATGCATGCCTTTAAAAAGGCCAGATGTCTGAAGGACTACGTAGTATCATCCTTTTTGGAATGTCCAATGGCTCCTACCCTGGCCTCCTGTTGGAAACAATCCCCCATAGTCGGACATTTTAGATGTGGTAGCTGTAAAGCTTGTCCCTCAACCATCCAATCAAAGGATTTCACATTCAAAAACCACCATCATACCTACAAGACCCACACTAACTGTAACACCAGAAATGTTATTTATGGGATAATTTGCCCGTGTAATTTGATATACGTAGGCCAAACCCAACAATGGGTGAAAGCTAGATTTCTTACACATTGCAGTCGCATAAGATGCAAAACACCGGGAGCACCACTAGTTGAACATTGTCAAAGAGAAAACCATCTCCCTGAAACACTTAAATGGGCAGTTCTTGAGCATGTGACGTTAGGCCCCAGGGGTGGCGATGTATCTAGTGTACTAAATGTCAGAGAATTGAAGTGGATTCATATTTTTAATTCTGTATCTGATGGTTTAAATGAATCCGAAAGCAGCTTCGCACAGTTGGCTAACCTATGAATTGAAAAGTTCTTTATTTTTCTGTGTGAATCATGGGGTTTTCTTAACCGTGTGGTGTAGTGCCTTTCACTAACCTGTGAGTTTTTTGCACATTACCTGATGGTTACCTCTGTGTCAACCACTGCTGTGACATTGACACACTGTGATGTCTTTATTTTATGAATATCATGTGATTCAGTTTATAAAAATGTAATGCATTTGGGGCTAATGTCCATCTGCAAAGCCCTTGGTTCTGTGTGTAATACCCGATGGTCACCCCTGTGCATCCACCGCTGTGACAATGATACACTGTGCTGTTTCTGAATGGTGATGTTGTATTTTGAATATCATGTGATTCGGTCCGTAGAAATTCATATGCCAATGGTGCTATTGTATGAATTTTTATATATCTACTTTGTTCCTGGTAAACGTTATCTTAAGCATGATAATTATGGCAACCTGTCGTGAAACCTACTTCCATGGTCCCTGCAAATCTCTCTTCCTAAACAAGAAATATTTCCCTTGAATCCGTGTCAAAATACCGTTTCCCTGATTCTTTTACATGCCGGTGTAGTGGAGACAAATCTGTTTTCCATTTCCTTTAAAAATCCCAGGTGGAGGCCCCGCCCCACTCTGTCCAACCAGGAAGTTTTTCCCGACTGAGCGAACGCTAGTGAGAACGCTAGTGAGACGGGCAGTTGAATCGTACCGAGCCCTGTACCGGCGTTGTCAGGTGAGAGGCTAGAACAAAGCGGTCCAGCAATTATGATACTAAGCAGTATGAGCCCGACATTAACTCGGGCGGTACCTGTTTTCTTTGCAGATGGTCACCGTCGATATCCTTTGTACTGGTGGTAATTAAATTAAGGTGAGCTGCATACCTAATGCATTTTCGAGTACGCTCTGGTTACTAAACTCCATTTAGCAATAGTAGTTTACTCTCACTCCTGTTGTCTCGATCTCTTAAATTTTTAGAATCATACAACACGGGGATCTAATGCTATGCAACCTATGCGCTGAACGCAAATGAATTCTGACCTGTTTTCCAGGTGAGACCCCTAGGTATTCCAGGTTCACTAAATAAATGATTATAACGCTTGTCAGCATTAGAGTAACAGTAGCCTGCATTCCAATATGTCTATGTTTTAGCAGGGCTCTGTTAACAATATAGAGGAAGACACAAGATATTACACATTTTTTGAACCCTAGTTGCGGTGTGTTTTGGCTTTTTAAGCAATAAATGCACGTAAGAAGCTTTCTCTAACAACCACGATTGTATATAATAACACTAGTATGTTTTTTGAATAAGCAGGCACTCCAGCGAGCCTGCTATATCGATTCTACCTTAATTGTGAGCGATTTAGTCCACCCCTCCAGCAAAGCAAAGGAAGCTTACAAGTTAAATTGGATACTCGAGGTATGATCATCTCGTTGTCTATGGTTACAATAATATCCCGGAAATACAAGCGTATTGTTGACAGTACTGTGTATAAAGATGGAGTATGATTTTTTTCATTTTCTGAATCATACTTCACAATAGGTTGTTGAACAAGACGTCGAAACCCCCTCGGCTGGATTAGACTCCTTTTCCAAGATTAGATACAAGCACCTGGATGGCGTATCTCATCCATACTGAAACAGTTTACAAATGGGTAGGTTGGTAATTCTAGCCGTTAGAACCCTGCTGGGAGTACCTACGTTAAACTGAAGAGAGTTCAAAGAAAAGCTCTGGGCCTTCTGTGTAAGACCAGTTAATGATTACGATTTCTTTTGTGATCTCTACTCAGGAATAAAACCACAAGTTCTGGGAACCATCAGGACCAACAATCTATTTTGGTTCATCTCCCTCTGTGTGATAGGTGAGTTCACACTATACTTTAATGACTCTGGAGGTTATCTCCAACTGTAGTGTTCCACACTCTATATGTTTTGTGGATAGAAGACAACACGTCCTTCCCCTTTCCCCTTTTTTAACTAACCACCTGCCTTGTATGCATCAACAAGGTAGCTGTATACTAAATAATCTTTTAATTGTTTCTTTAGGAGGTTGCCCACCCACAACCATTCCGTCCTGAAGAAGACCCCGTTGTAAGGACTAATATCCTACGCGTCTTGTGGGTCGAAACGTAGACGCTAATATCTTCACCAACTCCCATCCCCAAGCTAGACTAAAGCAGCTGAAGGCGAGCTAGGTGGTCTACACCAATAAAATTCTGGACTCTATAAGAGCACAATACCGTGGACCTTGGATCAAGGAATCACATGAACATTGGTTTTGAGTTATGATGAATACCTATCACGAACGATTCTGACTATTTCCCTATTCCTACTTTAACCTTGGCACTTTCCCTCACTTCACCCCCCCTCTATGTTGTGTATGTGGGCACATATACAACAATTTTGTAGTAAGATTGTTGATGAAATTTCAACCAATGAATGGTAACAATGCAAATTTGAAATAAATCTTTTTGCATTCATTTATCTGTTTTCTTTGTAATAATTGTATAAAACTGTAATTATTTGTTTTCTGTCTGGGACCCCTCTCTTGTATACTACAGCTAGAAGCAAGCGTGTTTACAGGAGTACTCGTTTTGAGTCTCCGATAGCAATTGGTGTTTACAGGTATAATTTAGCTGGAAAATGGTAGCTGATATGTTAGGTCAAGGACAACTTGTGCCTTAATGTGAATGCGATTCAAAAGGGGGTGGTGATGGACAGAGTATCTGAATTAAGCAGAACACTCCTACCCAGTCAAAAGATCAGGGCTTGATCCATCACCGTTTTTTAGCTCACTGCACCATCCCAGTTCAGAACCTGGCTACATGCAAATTAGTCTGACCCTGGCCCAGTGCATCATGGGAACAGGGCAGACCAAACTACCAAGCCAATTCTTTACCGGTCCCCGGTAGCTTGTCTCCTTTCTGGTGAAGAATTGGCTTGGTAGTTTGGTCTGCCCTGTTCCCATGATGCACTGGGCCAGGGACAGACTAATTTGCATATAGCCAGGTTCTGAGCTGGGATGGGGCAGTGAGATAAATAACGGTGATGGATCAAGCCCTGATCTTTGGACTGGGTAAGAGTGGTCTGCTTAATTCAGACACTCTGTTCATCACCACCCCCTTTTCTGTATCGTTAATGTGAATGCATCAAGGTGCATGCGGTTTTTGTTAAAAAAAACACTAAATTGTCACAAACATAAATGTAAAAGGTCAGAGGTATCTTACACCAGCTACGTGAATAAAGTAGCTTTAAAGGTTCCCGGAGAGGGCGGACTCCTGTAGTAACACACTGTTAAAAGAAGAAAGAAAAATGTAGTATCCTAATTAGCATTGGTCACCACTGCGAAGGAACGTGAGGGCAGAGTGGTGCCCAGGTGGGCCTGAGTCTAATGGTCGAAACTTACTTCGTCAATGCTGACCTCCCGCCTGCCTCACCTAATCTGGTCTTCCTGGGAACTTGCTGGTGATGGTCAGGGGTGGCTTTAGTGTTTTAAACGCTGCCTGGCAGTGTCAGGGTGCATGGCTTGGCATAATGTCTCATCATTACGTGGGCGTTAAACGACATACGTGTAACTAAGCCGCTAGACCGCAAACCTAATAGGAAGGTGATGCTATTACGTTATCTGTGCCAAATAATGTTGGCAGAAAGTATGTTTATAAAAAATGCAATCATGAATTATGAAGAAGTGTGATTGATTATTCTTTCGACTGATATGGCCACTGAGTCGTGCTAATTGAATATTACTTGTAAGGAACATACCAAATGTCTCAGATGTTATTTAAGCGAACTAGGGAGGGATGCAAACATTTCATTATACATAGCATCTATACAGCGAGTTGGTTTGTTTGCTAGTTAAAGTATATAGAACTAGTGTATATGTTAAGAAGGCACTGGGGTGACATTTCACTTGATGGTATTGCTGCTATTATGGCTTCAGCAGGTTTTGGCGTTAGAAAATATTTTGGAACAGCGTAATTGGAAATGCAGTGAAGCTTGGCTATTTATTAAAGGCTTGTGCTCTTACTGTAGAGACGTTTAGAATACCTAGTCTCTAATGGTACTACTGTACTATTTAGCTGTGTGCTGGTTCAGTGATACAGATAAATAGTTACATTAGGAGCATGCCCAAAAGAAAATGAGAAAATGAAAAATTGAAAAGTAGGGAGATATTGTAGTCCCACAAGGCTAAGCTATATGTTATGCAAGGCCAAATGGTTGGTTTATTCACTACTAACAAGAAGATAAAGGGCCATTTCTATTGAGGTGTATTCAGTGAGTTCCATGGTATGTTATCATTGAGTCCATTTTTGTGTGTTGATAAACGGTAGACCCACCGTTTTTCCTTTTCTTAAAGGCGGCTCTGCAGATTTGTGGTGTCCTTCTCTAGTTGATCAATAATGACCCATCTTATATCGTTTGTTATGTGTCCGACTTCAAGGAAGTGATCCGTCATTTTTGTGGTGTTTTGTTTACAACAAATGTTGCTCCTGTGTTCGCAAATCCGGATTTTGACTTTGCAACTGGTCAAGCTGACGTACCGGAGACCATAAGGACAAGTGATTAAGTAGATGAGATTGCTGGAGTTGCAATTAGTATATTTTGATCTACCAGCTACTTCCTTGTTCAAGGTTCAGTGTTTTTCTGAGTTTTGTGAGGTGACAAATACTACAATTCCCACACAGAAAATGGCCAGTCACGTTAGGGAGCCCCCAGTCTTTTAGCACTGTGTTTTCAGGGCTACTATGAAGTTGCGGCTGAGTTGCAACCAGACTGTCATTCAGGCTTCTTGCTCTTCTGTATGAGAATATAGATTTTTCCCAGTTGAGCTTTCCTGTTGTTAGTATCCTCCTTTTTTATGATCTGCAATACTTTGTTAGAGATGGAATTATAAGTGTTCACACATCTTAATGGTATTGTTGACTGTGTGCGTTGCGTCTGTTCCAGTACACCTTCACGGTTTTGCTTTCTTTTCTTTTTTTTTAAATGAAAGTTTATTGAAAACAACATTGATCTGCGTATACAATTTTACAGTCTTGATGTTACTTTGTTACAGACAATCGACATACATTTCTACATTGGCGCACATATCCCTTTATTATTACTACATGTCTTCGTCCAAGTTGCTGTCTTCTTCTGGAGGCGTGCAGATGTTTTCCCTATATATGTTCCGTTTTCCCCACACTCTTCCCCATTTTTTGGGGCATTTCCTATTAATAAATGTTTTCCGCTGCCATGACCATATCCATATCTTTACACCAATTCAATAACGTCGGTACGGTCTCTACTCCCCACTTTTGCACTATGTTCCGTTTAGCCATTATCATGCTCGTTGTTGCCCATTGGCGTCCCCAGACATTAAGAAGGCAACATTTAGGCTCTAGCGGGACATGCTTCTCGGTGACCTTTCTGATGGTTCTCACTACTGCCTCCCAATACGGTACAAGTTTTGCGCAGTCCCATAAGATGTGATAGAAGGTACCTAAGTCCCCACAGAGGCGCATGCAACATGGGTCAGGAGTCCTCCCAATCTTGTGTAGTACAACCCATGTGTAATAGGTCATATGTAGTATTTTAAACTGCACCAGTCATAGTCTAGAGGAAAGTGCCACCTCCTTAGGGGATGTTATCTCCTCTAGCCAGTCTGAGTCATCCATGTCTCCCACCTCTGACTGCTAGGACTCCCCGAGCCGGTGTCAAGTGGACCTGTCCGGTGAGTAATGATTTTTCTATATGTTAGTGAGGTGATTCGTTTATGCAGATAGTCGGTGAGCAGTCGGTTCTCTAAAGGGGATGATTTCCGGAGCGTCTCAGCAGTAGGAAGAGCTGCTTCTATCGCATGTTTAATTTGCATATATCTGAACTGTTCGCTCTGGGCCATTGTGTACTGCTCTTGCAAATAGGCTTAACTGACGACCTCTCCATTACGCCAGAGGTTCCCTAGCCGGGAGATGCCAATCAGATCCCATTTTTGAAACATTTTACTGTTACCCAGAGTTCCTAATTGATTTGTATGCCACAAGGGTGTGTGTTGTGTAAGTCTGCCCCACCAGCTCATTTGTCTGTTTACTGTGTGCCAAATGCGGATAGTGTGCCTTGTCGGTCCTATAAGGTCACAGGCCTTCCGATTGTTGTAAAGTGCTCTATTAACACCTCCTTTCCCTAGGGTCATTCTGTCCAGGTGGTAGGTAGGGTCTGTGTCCTGCACGTGAAGCCATTGATTAATTACTGTGACTTGTGAAGCCCAGTAGTACGCTTTGATATCAGGCAGGGCTATCCTGCCATCATACCAACTCCGCACCAGTTTATTTGCTGCCACCCTAGCCGGTTTGCTATCCCATAGGAGAGCAGCAACCTCTGAATTCACTGCTCTAAAGTATGAGTCAGGGACTGGATGTGGCGTATTGTGTAGGGCGTATGGAAACCTGGGCAGGGCCATCATTTTAAAGAGAGTCGCTCTACCCAGTAGGGTGAGTGGTAGTGCTTTCCAATGCTTAATATCACGCTTCAGCTTTTGCAAAGGGGCTTGTAAGTTGAGTGCTAAAAATGTGTCTTGATCCGATGTTGCATGTATGCCAAGGTACTTAAAGCTATCTGTGACAATCTAAACCTTGCAGCCCTTTGGCAGACGCGGGGGTGTTCCATGTAATATATACAGCACAGACTTATCCCAGTTAATGGCATACCCAGATACTGAACCAAACACTGTACAGATATTGAGTAACGCATAGAGGGATCGTGTGGGCGAGGTGATATATAGTAATACTTCGTCAGCGTAGAGGTAGATATGATCTTCCCATTCCTCCCTCCATCTTAGACCTCGAACCGTTGGGTCCCACCGTATCCACGCCGCCAGTCGTTCCAGGACCAATGCGAACAGCAAGGGCGACAATGGGCAATGTCTCGTCCTCCTACCCAGGGAGATCTCCCGCGATACGTGGCCATTAGCAACCTCATGTGCTACAGGGTCGGTGTAGAGAAAATGTATCCAGGAACAGAATTTCGGTCCAAATCCCAAGTGTTGAAGGACCTCAAATAAGAAGGCCCATTCCACCGAGTCAAAGGCCATCTTCGCGTCCAGGGAGAGGACCGCGGCATCTTCCTGTATAGTGTGTTTTCTGCCCGGCGCACCATGGAGGTGCCTGAGGTTCAGGGTTGTGTTTCTGCCAGGCATGAATCCCGATTGATCTGGGTGGTTTAGCAAGATGGGGTGTGAGTCTAAGCGCCAACGTTTTAGATAGGGTTTTCCCTCCCGCATTAATTAAGGAGATCGGGCGATATGATGTGCATTCCTTAACCGGTTTACCCAGCTTATGTATGGCCACAATAGTTGCCAGCCGTTGATCTCTAGGGAGTGTCTCTATGTTACGACTCATTTCAAACATGTTTAACAAATACAGGGCTATCTTTTCAGCTGCGTGTTTATATAATTTTATTGGGATGCCATTTGACCCGGTAGCCTTGCCAGATTGTATTTTGGGGATGGCTATCTTGAGTTTGTCTACCGTAATGTTTGCTTCCAGACTTTCGGTTTCTTGAGGTGTGAGCCGTGGCATACAAATATCTTTAAGGAAGGCGAGTGCATCCTGTACAGTGGTAGTATTCGTGGATGTATGAACTCGCTCATAGTGTTCTGCTAGTGCATTCACTATGTGTTGTGGGTGACGTGATTTCTCCATCGTCTGTCCTAATCTGTGCTATCCATCTATGCGCTCATTCACGCTTGTCGATTTAGGCGAGGAGCTTGCCTGCTTTGTCTACTGACTTATAGATCCTGTAGTGGACTGCTTGCAGACGGGACTTGGCATCAGTTCACAGATATTCCTTGTATTCCTGTCTTTTCATGCGCAATGTATGTGCTGTCTCATCAGTGGGTCCAGCTGCATGTTGGGATTCTAATCGCTGTATTTCTTCTCGAGGGTCTCTATTGCATGTTTATTCCCCTATTTATGCCCCTCAATGAGAGAGATAACCTGATCTCTTATCACTGGTTTGTATGCTTCCCATAATGTTAATGGGGAAGAGACTGACTCTTCGTTTTCTTGGAAGTAGTGTGTGGTCGCCGTGACTAAAGTTTTCGTGATCTTAGAATTCAGGAGGAATCCTGGATAGATGGGGTACACATGACTTTGAATAATGCAGTGCGCCCGGATTTCTGCTCTGACAGGGGAGTGATCTTAGATTCCTATGGGTAAGTGTGTGGCTGCCCCCATCCTTCCTAGATTATCCACTGTTGCGAGTATGTAATTTATGCGGGAGAGGCTATTATGAGCTCCAGAGTGAAAGGTGTATTGTCTCTCACTTGGATTTTGGCACCTCCATATATCCAATAGGCCATGTGCTCTAAAACTACCGGCCAGGGGTGAACTGACACGATGTTGTGGGCAGATAGGTGTACGGTCCAGTGTGTCATTCATGGTCACGTTGAAGTTGCCCCCCTAGTATCAAATCTCCATCTGGTAGTGGTAGAAGGAATTTACCCAGATCTTGAAAGGTGGGGGAATGCAGAGCAGGCAGGACATAGACAGACTACAAAGTTGATCATACGACCCTCCCATTGAAGCGAGATTGACGCAAAGCAGCCCTGGTCGTCCTTGAAAGTGCGGTAGACAACGAGGGGGAACCGTTTTTGTATCAAAATCCCTACACCCGGGATCCTGTGGTGAATTCTGAATGTACCCCCACCGGACAAGGGCCTAACATATGGAGCCCATCAAGTGTGTCTCCGGAAGCATTTTAATTTCCGGGGACATGTGTTACAAATATTGTAGCACCAGTCCTCGTTTTATCTTGTCCCTCAGCCCATTGACATTCCAAGAGAGGAATGATAGCGTTGGCAGTCTGGTGCGTTGTGGCATTGGATCAGACTAGATCATTGGAAATGTTAATGGTCGTGACATGTCGAACAGTGAAGGTCATTGTGAGCCTAGTTCCATAGTGTCTGTATGTCGAGATTTGCAGATCGATAACCATTAAAACATTAACATTGAAAACATTTTCACTGTGCAAATAGACATTTGGCAACAGTATCCTCCCTCCCCTCCACAGAAAGAACCCATCAACCCCTCCCTGCATCCCTGCCTAGTAGGTTCAAAACTATCCACCACCCCAATATCAGAGTGCCTATGATCCCCCAAATAAAAAGAAACATTAAATGTAGGATTGTGCGGTGTTAGCTCCTAATAGTCTCTTCCTCCCGTGGCCGTAACAATGCCCCTCCTGCATCACAGGTCAATAATAGTCCTTAAACTATCGTCGCTAATTTGACACTGAACCAATGCAACCCTAAGATGGCAAACAGGGATCTGTTCTAGCTATACAATTGGGAATCCCCCACCCCCACTACACAAAGGGGCAATAAAACAGATAGCTACAGACCATTGTAGTCCATGCAGTTCTTCATTTTCCAGCACGTGCTGTATCGCTGCCAGGGCTGCCTGATCGGGAACACCAGGATCTCGATGGGGAGCGCAGTTTGCCTCCGCGCCAGTATAAAGATTCTCTGGGACGATAATCGGTGTTTCCACTGTTTGTCTCTTTTATACGGCGTTGGGACGTGGCAAGACCTTCCTCAAGATAACGTTGTGCTTCCTCTGGCGTCGTGAAGAACCAAGATTTGTCTCCATCAAGTACTTTCAACTTGGCTGGGATGAACATCATATACTTAAGTGCTTTGTCTCTAAGAGCCAATTTGATTCCTTCAAAGGAGCGTCTTTCTCCCTGTACTTTCAGAGTAAAGTCTGGGAAGAATCGGACCATCGCGTTGTCATAGAGAAGGGCACCCTTAACTCTAGCTGCTTGAAGGATTGCATCCCGATCGTTCAAGATACAAGTATGATGGTGCGAGGCGGCATACCAGGCCTTGGCTTCGGGATCGGGGCTCTGTGTGCCCTTTCAATAGAGAACAGTGGGATAAGTCTCCTGGGCTTAAATAAATTAAGGATAAGGTCTTCAAGGAAGAGGTCCATGCTGGGCCCCTCTGCTCCTTTAGGCACCCCCACCACCCGTATGCTGTTAAGATGGGCTTGCCCTTCCTGATCATCCAGGTGTATTGCCATTTCCTTATGTTGGTGGGTTCATTTTTGGACCTTTTTCCCCAATTCACTTGTTACGGTCCGCAGGTCTCCTACATTTTCTTCTGTGGCCGTGACTCTTTCAGACGTTTTCTGCATATTCGCTCGCATAAGGTTCATTTCAATCGTGACCTTACCAATTTTTGTTTCCAGGTTAGTTCCGACTGCTTGTATCGCTGCCATTATTGAGCCGAGGGATGGCTCCTCTACGGATGTGACTTCCTTACTCGTCCAATTGTCGGCTGCAAGCTGCCGCGGCACCACATATTTGTCCATCTTGTTGACTTGGATGGATGTAGTATTGCCCTTTGGTTTCGTCATTCTGCTGTGTGATATTTAAGCCAGACATTGCGTTATTAGCAAGGAGTGTTGCGTTGCCGCAGGCCAGTGGCTGTGGATGTTTGTTTGTGCTGAGGGTTCCGATCTGCCTTGGGACAGTAAAACCTCGGTCTACCAAAACGTTGGTCTGGCAAAGTGATCATCTACTCAGGAGACTGTACTTCCGCCCGAGTCCTGCTGGGCCTCATTCGCTTCAATTCCTCCCCGTCGCTATCCTCCCATGCCTATAAAGAGTGTGTGTACTGTATCTTCTGAAGATATGTCGAATTAACTGGTCCAGAGCTACCGAAACCAGAAGCTTATGACTGGAGGCCGGAATCCTTGCTCCATTCATTGGATTCAAATGCATCCTCATTCAGGCAGAAACTCTTCCGTTCTTACGGCGATGTTGCAGCATGCAGTAGCGGGCGCATACATTGCTGGGGGGAGGGAGACAGCACTTTCGTAAGATTGTCCTGGGTCGTGCCTCCTCCGGTGTATTGGCCGAGCTTCAGGCCCCGCACGCCCCCCTCAGCCGCAGATTGCGCGTTAGTAGTTTTAAGGCCAATGTCTGTATTTCAAATGTCTATCTGTGGGCCCCAGCTCATGCCGATGTCTTGCCTCCGTTATGTTGGAGTCAGGGCTACATCCTCCAGTCAGGCTTTTGCTGCCGTACTTCAGAGACAGGACACAGTGTTTTGCGCTTACCACACTTTTCGTGTGGGGAGAGGGGTGCGTCCCCAGTAATTCCCCCTGAGTCTCACCTCACTGGTCGCTGTAGTTGCTGTGGCCGGGCAGCACTCTCAAGGGGCTTTTGTGTATAGTATTGCAGGCTCGGAAAAAGTCACAAAAGTATGAGAGAGGTTCCAGCAGTGAGCCAATGCCAAAGACTATTAGGCGGCCTGGTGGGGGGTGTTGGTTTTTATGTATTTGCAGGATTATATAAAAATACGGGATCTTGCCTGCACTTGTGATCAAGAACTGGACTTCCTGTTTGCAGATGTTACCCCTTGATTCGGCATCCTCCACCAGGACTTTTATTTTGGCTTTGAGACCTTCACAGGGGTCTTGC
Organism: Lissotriton helveticus; assembly: GCF_964261635.1. Classification (NCBI taxonomy): domain Eukaryota; kingdom Metazoa; phylum Chordata; class Amphibia; order Caudata; family Salamandridae; genus Lissotriton; species Lissotriton helveticus. The sequence goes on along the minus strand of NC_136059.1, from coordinate 1,581,718,281 downwards.
TTCAACCGTCTGTAATTCTTTGTGTTAAAGAATAGTCGTCTGCATTCTGCTTGGTAATCATCCCTGTTTTGTAATGCTATTCCTCCCCCTTTGTCTGCCGTTTTGATGATGATCTTGTCATTTGATCTTAAGGTCTGTGAAGCGTCGACCTCTACGCTACTTGTGTTTTTGAAGTGTGGTTCGTCATTTATTCCCGGGTCCTACGACACACTTAAAAAGAGAGTGGGGATATGGTGAAGATTAAAAATTGGTCTTCGTTGTCTCTTGAATATTGGTTGACATGTTTCAGCCTTGCAAAAATGATTAGGCTTTCTTCAGGACCATGAGATGTGAACTGTTCCCTTTTTTAGGAAACGGCAGGCGAGGACGCTGCAGGAGACAAAGACATGTGCACGGGAAGAAGAGCAGAACCAAGGAGCCAACACATGCAGAAAAACCAAGGGTTAGCAAGCAGGACCCAGCACCCTCAGAACCTAGTGCCTAACCTCTCATCCCACACCTTGACAGAAACAGAAGAGAATCTCCTGAATAAAGGCCTAGGCTTTGTGCCCATGGCAAGACTCAACAAGTTTAAACTACATTGCAAGCTTGCAGACTTTTTTCACAAACTGAAATTAAAAGCATTCTTCCAAAACCAAACACCAGAAGATGTAAGAGAAGAACAAGGGGATACAAAACTGAAGCTCAAATCCACGTTCATACCTCCCCCAAACACGATACCTGTAGAACGTATCGCTTTTGAACAAGCAGTCTTCAACTAAATAGAAAAAACAAATGATGAACCACACTTCAAAAGCACAAGTAGTGTAAAGTTCGACGCTTTACAGACCTTAAGATCAAATGACAAGATGAAGGTGTTACCCAGAAACCGGTCCCAGGATGCTTTTTTCCGGGTAAGGAAAGACCTGTCTTGGAAGTTCGGGCTAGACTGTTCCAATGAGGCACAGAGTCAAGACTGATTTGCATATAGCTGGGTCTGAACTGAGTTTAGAAAGTGAGCTAAAGAATGATGATGGATTCAACCCAGATCTGTGACTGGGGGTGAGTGTCTGAGAAGTTTCAGCGTTCCGTCCATCATCTCCTTAGTTTGATTTGTTCACCCTAAGTTGGCAGGGTATGCCCAGACGTGGGTCCCTTGCTCACGTTGCCACTGGATTCAAAATAGCCTGGCTGATGAAGGGTGTTACCCAGAAACCGGTCCCAGGATGCTTGTTTCCAGTTCAGGGAAGACCTGGCTTGGCAGTTCGGGCTGAACTGTTCCCATGAGGCACAGGGTCAAGACTGATTTGCATATAGCTGGGTCTGAACTGAGGTGGCAAAATGAGCTATAGAATGATGATGGATTCAACCCAGATCTGTGACTGAGGGTGAGTGTCTGAAAAGTTTCAGCGCTCCATCCATCATCTCCTTGTGTCTGTTTTCATATAACAAGATCATGATCAAACCGGCAAACAAAGGGGGCGAAATAGTATTACAAAACAGGGTTGATTACCGAGCAGAATGCAGACGACTATTCTTTGACACAAAGAATTACAGACGGTTGAAGCAAGACCCCAGTGAAAGTCTCAAAGCCAGAATAAAAGTCCTGGTTGAGGATGCAGAATCAAGGGGTAACATCTGCAAACAGGAAGCCCAGTTCTTGACCACAAGCACAGGCAAGATCCTGTATTTTTTTACCATCCTGAAAATACATAAAAATCAACACCCACCACCAGGCCGCCTGATAGTCTCGGCATTGGCCTACCATTTATCAACACAAAAAAACGGATTCAACGCTAACATTCCATGGAACTCACTGAATAGACCACAATAGAAATGCCACTTTATCTTCTTGTTAGTAGTGAATAAACCTACCATTTAGCCTAGCATAACATATAGCACAGCGTTTTGGGACTACAACATACCCCTGCTCTTCAATTTTTCATTTTCTTATTTTCTTTTGTGCATGCTACTAATGTAACTTTATCTATAACACTGAATCAGCACGCAGCTATATAGGACAGTAGTACAATTAGAGACTAGGTATTCTAAACGTCTCTACAGCAAGAGCACAAGCCTTTAATAAATAGCCAAGCTTCACTGCATTTCCAATTTCGATGTCCCATAATATTTTCTAACCCCAGAACCTGCTTAAGTCACAAAAGCAGCAATACCATCAAGTGAAATTTCACCCCAGTGCCTTCTTAACATATACATTAGTTCTATATATTTAACTAGCGTACAAACCAACTCGCTGTATGGATGCTTTGTATAATGAAATGTTGTTTGCATCCCTTCCTAGTTCATTTAGATAACATCGGAGACATTTGGTATGTCCCTTACTAGCGCAAAGTAACATTCAATTAGCACAACTCAGTGGCCATATCAGTCGAAAGAATAATCAGTCACACTTCTTCTTCATAATTTATTACAGCATTTTTTAAAAACATACTTTCTGCCATCTATATTTGGCATCGATAATGTACTAACATCACCTTCCTATTAGGTTTGCGGTCTAGCTGGTCAAGTTTCAAGTTTATTTTATTTAGCAGACTTACTAAAAACCATTGCTACAAATATCTCATTACAAGTTCAAAAATAAAAACCAATTAAAAGTCATTATAACCAAATGGTATTTACAGTACATTAAAAGAACAAGCAATTATTATAACAGTGTCAGTCTTTTTCTTTCTCAGTTGTAGTGCTGTTCTGACTTAGCATTTTCTTCTTCACTTTACAAACCGGTAATTAAGCTGTGTGTCCTCAGGTGCAAAACATGCCAGCACAGCCTGTCTCCGTGTGCTAATGCCTCTCTGGTTGAAAAGTGGTTTTAGAAGCTGTCACCTTTCCTCTGATAGATCTTTACATGTACAGAGGAGATGCAGCATATCCTCTTGCGATGTCCCACATAAACGGCAATAAGAATCAGGTTGGTTTTTCAGCCAATGGGGAAAGTGATTTGTGCATGGCAACAAGCCTAGTCTGTATTTTAAAAATGTAATTTTTATATGCTTGGCAAAGCCCAAAGCTAGATACCTTTGTGCGGCCAGAGAGGAATAGGTACCCAAGATCATCCAGCCGTGCGACCTCCTTGTTAGAGCTGCCTTATCTTCGATCCAAGATTCATTTTTTACTATTTTCTTTGTTACATTTTTAAGGAGGCTGAGACTTATAGGAGTTGCCCAAAGTTCGGTAAGAGCCAGAATTGGAAAGCTAGTTGCTAAATATTTTGTTGCTGGAGAAGACTCTTTCTGTTGTAACCTAGTCCACAAGTGCCAGTTTAGGGTACCTGGTTTGGGTTTCCTAACTCTGTCTCAGAAACTGACTATCACACCTTTCCTTGCAATGGTCTGTTTTTGCACACCAAACTCGAGCTTGATTTGTGCTGGGGAAACCCGTGTTGGTAGACCAAAGACTAATCTGTATACTTTTGCGACCGCAGCATCCAAGAGCTTTGAGTCCCTTCGCCTCTGTACCTCGCTCCCATAGGTTATAGTGGGTAGAAGTTGTGCTCGTATAACTTCAACCAGAGGGGCGAGTGAGGGGCCCGTTATTCTGGAATTGAGGTTTCTCATTGAGGCGGCTAAGGCTATGCCTTTTTAATTGCATCTCTTTGGGTTACAAAGTGTTCATCTTTGTCAATGATCACCCACAAGTATTTGTACTCTGTAACTGAATCTATTTGAATCTTGTCCAAAAGCAACACACGTGTTTTATTAAAGTTCTATTTAATTGTCATTGTTTTTTTTTTTCCAGGTTGATGTTTAAATCATTAGCCTCTGAGTATTGAAACGTGATATCGAGAAGACGCTGTAGACCCACCTTTGTTTGGCTAAACAATACTAGGTCATCAGCGTAGAGTAGGCATGGTAGTATTAGATTCCCAATCTTTGGAGAATGCAAGTTGCAAGCATTTAATAATGGAATCAGGTCTGCAAGAAACAGATTAAATAACGTTGGGGACAGTACGCAGCCTTGATTGAGGCCTTTTGTTGTTGGAATTTTCCTAGATAGAGTTGACCCTTCATCGAGCTTTACTTGCAACCTGGTTTCAGTGTGCAAATTAATTAACAGGTTCAGTAAAGCCTGGGGAATACCCCAGCCTGCCAGCTTCAACCAAAGTTTATGTCGGTTTACGTGGTCAAAGGCTGCCCGATAATCGAAGAAGCACAAATGTAATGGCATTCTTGTGGTCTCAGCCTTATCGATTAACAGAGCCATTGTTATTATTGTTATTATGTTTGTTGTGGTCCCAACAGATTTAGAGAAGCCGGTTTGATTTAGGGGGATGATTGAGTTGTCTTCCGCCCAGAGTTGCAGTTCATCCAGCAGTATCCCGGCGAAGTATTTTGCATTGTTGTCCAAGAGGGCAACTAACCGGTAGCTTTTGGGCTGGGACTTGTCACCTGATTTAAAGATTGGTGAAATTATTGAATTCCACTAGGATGGAGGGAGTCGGCCTATTGTTCTTATTTCCCAGAACAAAGGACTAAGGCCCAGATGTAGGTAAATCCAATTTACCGACTCATAAATACCGAATTTTACCGATTCGGTATTTATGAATCAGTAAATTAGAAGGAGGCAGATGTAGGTAATTTATAAAACACAATTACCGAATCTGTAAGATTTGGTATTTACCGATTCGGTAAATACCGAATCGGTATTTCCCATTGATTCCTATGGGCTTTGAAGCCCATAGGAATCAAAGGGAAATACCGATTCGGTATTTATCGAATCGGTAAATACCGAATCCTGGCAAGGGGAACGGGGTGTCACTTTGACACCCTGTAGCACCCCAAGTGCAGGCTTGTGTGCCATGTGGCACACATACATGCCCTAAGGGCATGTCTGTGTGTCACATGGCATAGGTGTACATGCACAGATGTGCATGTACAGCTGAAATCGGTATTTTACCACCCAATAGGATTGGGTGGTATATACCGACTCCTAAAGGGCCTGTGGCACTCTGTGAAGTGCCACCTACATCTGGAAATACAGAATCGGTAAATTTACCGATTCGGTAATTTACTGATTCTGTATATTTACCGAATCGGTAAATTTACCGATTCTGTAAATCAGATGCCCCCTACATCTCAAAAGCCAAATACCGGTCGGTAACGGCCGAAATCGGCCGTTACCGGCCGGTATTTGGCTACCTACATCTGGCCCTAGGTGCCTTTGCCCAGTATTCTGTGTCTTGGTTATAGAGCACGGGTGGAATTCCGTTGGGCCCCGGTGCCCCTTCTTGCCTTCCCTTCTTGATGTACTTGTTAATTGATTTTCTGTCGTTATTTAAAGGATTAAATCCCAGTGGTTCTCCTTCATGCCGTTCCTCTGGAGTTACATTTCCCTCATTGGATTGACACTTCAAAATCATAGGCCGCTGTGTAGAGTCCATGCTAGTTTCGACTTGCGATACGGTTCTTCCTTGATGAAAGTGATTTCAAAGGAACGTGGCCCAGTCTTCCTCAGATATATTTGAAGACAGGCCCTCGTGCATTGGATGGGTAAATCTTTTTATTGTTTCCCAAAATCTCGTACTGTTTTTCATCTTAGAGTCTGCATGCAGTTTCGCCCATAGGATAACCTTGTTGTCATGCCTGGCTTCCCAAATTGCTCGCTTTAGACATGTTTTCTGCTGTCGCAATTAAACTAGTTTTGTGATGTCAGTTGGATACAGGCGCACCTGCCGCAAAGAGTAGTTGATTTTTTTAAATATATTTTATCTTACTCCTTTGCAGCATGGTGAAATTAGTGTGATCTTGCTTTGGTTTAGATGTAATTGGGGTGGAGAAAGAGGTTGCCAAGGCTTGAGTATAGTCTATTAATTTCTGTTTCATTGTCCCCTTCCTGTGATTCAAATAGAAATTTAGCAGATTCCTGGAAGTTATCGTGCGTTGTTAGCATGAATTTTATTTTCCTAAAGTTGATAGTAGCAGTTGTGCCTGGAAAGCCCTTCCATTTCGTTAATCTAGGAATATGTGTGCGCAATATAAGTTCCTGAGGCCGGTGATCGCTATCAGCTTTGTCGCCCATACTAAATAGGAACATTTCTTTAAAAAGAGTTAGGGACACAAAGGTGTGGTCCAGCTTTGATTTTTCTGTTTAAGATTGATAAGTAAATGCAGGGGGTGTATCGCCTGTGGTCCTGCCATTTGCTGCTCGCAGCATGAGATGTTCAAGATCCTCTATAAGAAGCTGACCAATTTTTGAGAGAGCTGCTGTTGAATTGGTTCCCTGGTGCGGGATGTTCCATAACTGGATAAGTAAAGACACTTCCTCTGCTTTTGATGGGCCAAGTTGATGTAAATTAAAATCTCCTGTCAGTATCATATCCGGTGTATTGACTTCGCACATGCAAGACTCCACAAAGTTAACCAATTTCTTTGCGTCGTTAGATTTCCTGTTAGGATGTATGTATGTATTTATTATTACTATCTCCTTATGCCTGTTCCCTGATGGCTTCTTTATGGAGGAGATTTTAATAGTGATAGATCCCGGTGTTGTTAAGGCCACTTGATGGACTGAATGTGTGCAGATGTTGCTTACGTATGTCACCAGACCTTCCTGCAGATGTCACCAGACCTTCTTGCAGATGGCCAAATCTTGATTTTTTAAGAGTTGGGGCAAAGAACCGTAAATATTCTTGTAGATGTGGTGGATCCGTCAGCCATGTCTCTAGCGGGTCAGTTACACATACGTTGTTTAACGCCAATGTAATGACGCAGCACCTCATCATGCCAAACCATGCACCCGGCCACTGCCAGGCAGCATTTAAAACATTACAGCCGCCCCTGACAGTCACCAGCAAGTTCCCAGGAAGACCGGAATAGGTGAGGCATACGGGCGGTCAGCCTTGACGAAGTAAGTCTCGACCATTAGACTCAGGCCCGTCTGGGCACCACTCGGCCCTTACGTTTCTTCACAGTGGTGACCAATACTAATTAGGATACCACATTTTTCTTTCTTCTTTTAACAGTGTGTGGCTACAGGAGTCCACCCCTCTGGGAACTTTTACATCTACTTTATTCACGTAGCTGGTGTAAGATACCTCTGACCTTTTCCATTCATGTTTGTGACAATTTGAGTGTTTTTTCAACAAAAACTGCATGCCCTACCATTTTCCGGGTAAATTATCCCTGGAAACACCATTTGCTATTAGATACTCAAAAGGAGTACTCCTGTAAACACGCTTGCTTCTAGCTGTAATCACGAACTTTTGTGGCCATGCAAGCAAGTCTTGAATATTCCCAATGAGACATGCATGCTTGCATCATTCGCTTTGCATGAATTTGCATACACTAGATGTATGTCGCACCATCTTGCCTTCCTGACGAGTGGTCGCTCCCCTCGCATCCTCCTCCTGATTATTGTGGTATTGTTAAGCTCATCTGCTCGCATTTTGATCCGCTGGCGCGCTCCTCTTAACCTAATCCCTGTGCATTATTGTATAGTTGCATTGTCTTAGCGCCTTGACTACGTGCACCTCTAGACACTATTGATTGCACTGTAGTGGTTCCATCTCCATAGACTGTGATTATATTCTGATAGCGCTTCGTCTGAGTGCACCTCTGGGCATTTACTCAGAACTTGACTGTGATTGTGTTTAAAGCGCCTTAGACTGTACTTAATTTGCATAGCGCTTTGCCTGCGTGCATTTGACTGTACATTTCCTTGGGCTGATATTACTTTCTGCATAGCGCTTCCAGTCCGCGCTTGAATACGCTCCCACTGCGGCAGTACCCATACTATATCTGGCCCTCAGAGCGCCCCTTTGCCCCCACTGCCAGTGCCCCTTCTCGCCCTGCACTGCAGCGTTTGTTGTTGTTGTTGCTGCCATTTTGTCTGTTGACCCGAGCCCTCCTTCGACCTCGCTCCCGCCTCCCTGCTGCCCCTCCCACGCTCCGCCCCCTCGACTATCCATTTTAATGACTAATGCTCCAACGCGCAGCATCCACGCGCTGCGGCCGCGCCGAAGGTGCGCCAAAGGTAAGCCTGTCTACGCCCGTCCGCGCCTGGACCGCGCCCAGCGCCAGACCCCCTGGCCCCAGTACCACCCACCCCACCCGCATTACATACGACGCCCCCACCCTCTTAGCCCTAAACCCCGGCCGACTCCCCAACTGCGCCCAAGCCACCCCTGGACACACCCACGGACCCTTCACATGCATCTCCTGCAAATATGACGGCACCAAGACCAACTCCACATCCACTAACACCAAACAGATTTCTGACTACAACCACCTAAAATGCATCCTGCTCAACACCCGCTCGGTCCACAAACACGCCATCGACCTTTGGAATCTACTAGACACCATCTCCCCGGACGTCGCTTTCCTAACAGAAACATGGATGAACACCTCCTCAGCCCCAGACATCACCATTGCCATCCCAGAAGGCTACAAGATCATCCGAAAAGACCGCACCTACCATACAGGAGGAGGCATCGCTATCGTCCACAAGAATTCCATCCGCATCTCAACCAGTTCAGACGTCAACCTCGCTAGCGCCGAGCACCTTCACTTCCAGATCCACACCGACCCCAAGACCACACTCAGAGGCACCCTCCTCTACAGGCCACCAGGACCCCGGGCACAATTCAGTGAAGACATCACTGACTTTATCACCCCACACGCCCTCCCCTCTGAGGACTACATTCTATTGGGAGACCTAAATTTTCACCTGGTAAAGAGCAACGACAGCAACACCACCACTCTTCTGGACAATCTCGCCAACCTCGGACTCAAACAACTTGTTAATACCCCCACTCACTACGCAGGTCACACACTCGACCCTATCTTCACCTCCAGCAAACATATCTCCTTCAGTCACACCACAGTTCTCCATTGGACGGACCACAGCTGCGTTCACTTTATCTACAAAAAGACCACAACCCACAACCATCCCCAACCTACTCTGCGAAGAAACTGGAACAAAATCACCATCGACCAGATCTCCTCATCGCTTCTTCAAAACCCCCCTGCCCACTCCTCGAACCCCAACCAAGCAGCCAATAACCTCACTCAATGGCTAACCAACAGCGCCGCCAACCTAGCACCTTTCAAAAAACGTCAAATCAAACTAGGCAGCAAAAACGCCTCCTGGTTCAACGATGATCTTAAGAAATCCAAGAAACTCTGTCGCTCCCTTGAGAAGGCCTGGAAAAAAGACCCAAACACCAACACCAGGGACACCTTCAAAAACGCCACCCGCATACACCACCAACTGATCCGGACTGCCAAGAAAGCCGCATTCAAAGACCGACTAGACAACAACGCCCACAACAGCAAGGAATTATTCAACATCGTCAAAGAGTTTACCAACCCCAATGCCAACTCCAACGACATCTCCCCCTCTCAAACCCTTTGCGACTCCCTAGCTTCGTTCTTCCACGACAAAATCGCAGACATCCACAACAGCTTCGACAACCAACCCGGAGACCAACCCACACAACCTTCTGCTGTACCTTCACCCCCCTTGAACATCCTTAATGACTGTAACCCAATCTCCACTCAGGACACCATACGCCTGATTAACTCCATCCACTCAGGATCCCCCACAGACCCATGCCCTCACCACATCTTCAACAAAGCAAACTCCATCATAGCACCACACCTCCGAGACGTCATCAACTGCTCCCTCAACACCGACACCTTCCCGGAAAGCTGGAAACACGCCGAACTCAGCGCCCTGCTGAAAAAACCCACAGCTGACCCCACCGAACTCAAAAACTACCGCCCCATCTCGCTCCTTCCATTCCCGGCCAAAGTCATCGAGAAAGCTGTCAACAACCAGCTCGCCGCCTACCTCAAAACCAACAAATCCCTTGACTCCTCACAGTCCGGCTTCCGAGCCAAACACAGCACTGAAACCGCACTCATCGCTGCAACAGATGACATTCGAACTCTACTGGACAATGCAGAAACAGTCGCCCTCATCCTCCTCGACCTCTCCGCAGCCTTCGACACAGTCTGTCATAGCACCCTGTTACAACGCCTCAGAAACATCGGAATCCAAGGAAAAGCACTGGAATGGATCACCTCGGAAGAACTCAGAGAGTCCGCCTCCCACCATTCAAGTCAGAGACCACTGAAGTCATTTGCGGCGTGCCACAAGGATCTTCACTCAGCCCCACCCTCTTCAACGTATACATGAGCCCCCTCGCGACCATCGCACGCCAACACAACCTCAAAATCATCTCCTACGCTGATGACACTCAACTGATCCTCTCACTCACCAAAGACCCTAACATCGCCAAAACCAACCTACATGAAGGAATGAAAGAAGTAGCCGAGTGGATGAAGCACAGCCGTCTGAAACTGAATTCAGACAAAACAGAAGTCCTTATCTTAGGTACCTCCCCCTCCGCCTGGGACGACTCTTGGTGGCCAGAGGCCCTTGGAAAAGCACCCATCCCGACGGACCACGCACCGAACCTGGGCGTCATCCTGGACTCCTCACTCTCGATGACCAGACAAGTCAACGCCGTTTCATCGTCCTGCTTCAACATTCTTCGCATGCTCAAAAAAACATTTCGCTGGATCCCCACCGAAACTAGAAAAACGGTCACCCACGCACTGGTTACAAGCCGCCTGGACTACGGAAACACCCTGTACGCCGGTACCACTGCAAAACTTCAGAAAAAACTCCAACGCATCCAGAACGCAGCAGCCAGACTCATACTAGACATCCCGCGTAAAGACCACATTTCTGGTCACCTGAAAGACCTCCACTGGCTTCCCATCAATAAGAGGATAACATTCCGCCTCCTAACCCACGCACACAAAGAACTTTACGAACTTGGACCCGAATGCCTCAACACACGACTTTCCTTCTACACCCCCTCCCGCCAGCTACGCTCTTCCAATCAAGCCCTTGCTGCTGTACCCCGCATCAACAAAACCACCATGGGAGGAAGATCCTTCTCCTACCTGGCGGCTAAAACCTGGTACTCACTTCCCATTCACCTTCGCCTCACTCAGAACCACCTAGCATTCAGAAAGCAACTTAAAACCTGGATATTCGACAAGTAATTCCCCACCCTTCTTCTAGCGCCTTGAGACCCTCTGGGTATGTAGCGCGCTATATAAATTCATCGACTTGACTTGACTTGACATGTCTGTGCATGAATGATTGTATGTAGAAAATCCTCTAAAAATTGTCTTGCAGAGTGCACTAGAACACATAAGCAAGCACATTGCAAGAAAAAGGATGACAAAACCAGAACTGAGTAGTCACAATTCTGCTTCATTTCAATGTTTTGTGTGTCCATACTGTTGGGTTTTGTCTTTCAGGTTTTAACCAGTCGGTCGGTCCGTAAGTACGGTTACACCACTCACTGCATGAACAGCACACCTTAGCACCTGTGCTGAAAAACACTCATGTGGCACTCATTTTGGCCACATCACAGTCCACATCTCATGGTCCTGAAGAAAGCCTCCTTATTTTTGCAAGGCTGAAACTTGTTGACCAATATTTAAGGGATAACAAAGACCAGTTTTTCATCTTCACCATATCCCCACTCTGTTTTTAAATGTGTTCTAAGACCCCAGGAATAAAACTTTTTCAGCATGGGATCCCAGAGGCTTTTTTAATATCACCACTCTGAGCACACATCACACTTGAAAAAAATCAAAACCCGCTCCGCTGTAATTCAGGCGTCGAACACAACTGGGTTGCGTTTGGTGTCCCAGCTGGGAACCCAATGATGAAGGATGCCACCTGCTAGCTTGGTGGTTGTGGGTTCTTCTTACAAACCTATTGGATTCCTTCCACTTCAGTGCACGATACTGAGTCGTCATGATATGAGGATTCATTAATAGGTTCATCCACGTTGTTATAAACATAGTTCCTTTTTCCCATGTCAATAGATCAAAGGCTCTTGATCCACATTGAATCTAGTTTGATCATCCAAGTTGTTGTGTACCATTTTCCCTATTATAGTTGTTGACATCTGCTGTTTCAGGATTTCCTTCACCTGTGTGCTTGATTTCATTCCTGGAAATTCCCAAAACCAAGTCAGAGGAAGCGTGTCATAGAATGGGGAAAGTTTTACCACTCACAGATGTTGCTGCTGCAATTTTTACATGTTTCCTCAAATTTGAGCCATCGCTGTGTTCTCCAGAGCTTGGTGAGGCCTGCATGTCAGTTCTTCTTTGACCTCAGAGTTTTAAACTTTCTTCTTCCAGTTAAATTGCTTTCTTGATGATCCTAGTCCTATAAATGGAGGCCACCAGAGCTGGGCAAATAATGAATGTAGCCTTTATTTGTTCCATGGTTCCAGTACGGATGTACGTTGTTACAACGCATGCTTTTAGCACAACGCGGTTTTTATAACGCATTCTTTTACAATGCATAACAGAAAGGGGTGTTGGATAGTGAATATTTTAATTTACTATTCCAACACCAGTCCCCGTTGACACTAGGGAAGGTGTTGGATAGTAAATTAAAAGTATTCCCTATCCTTGAGCGCCCCCCAGAGTCATGCCTTGTAATAGAATGCGATTTAAAGACCGCGTTGTAATAGCACTGCGTACTAAAAATTGCGTCGTAACCGACGTTCCCCTTCCAGTACAGTGGCATAGATGTAATGTTTGGAGGATATGGTCCCTTGTTGCAGCCTCAGATCTGCAACTAGTTGGAGGATTAAGCTGTTGACCAACCCAGCCATTACTTCATTGAGATTGGTATACGTTTCTTCCACCTTGACAAAGTGGCCTGCAGCTTTTAGGTAAATAATGAAATGTCTCTGCTATTTGGAAGGCCACCAGCCAGATGATAAATAATATTTACTATTTAGCTATCAGATTGCTAAATAGTGACTTTTCCTTGCTGTTGGTATTGCTACCGGCCAAACAGTATGTAATATATACTATTTAGCCAGCTGCCAGGTAAATAGCAGAGAATATTCACAATTTACCTGGTGGACAGCTGAATAGCTGCCAGTTTAAAAAAGTCCCAAGCATGCTACCACATTATATGTGACCAAAGGGCACTCAAAAATCCTATGCCTTGCAGGACTATCATTGCAAATAAAAAATTATGAAAATTACCTGCTTTAGCTTACAATAGCTATGTCTCACACTTGACGTTTTTTTAGCAACACCGCTTTGCCAAGAATTCCATGAAACCCATCTAGAACAGTAAAGACCAAATTGGACATTGCCTTTCCTCAGCACCTATTTTCGAGAATTGAACTCAACAGTTTCTTCTAAGCATGAGAGTAATGTGTTCCACTGGTGAAAATGTCTGGAAAGTCAGGTCTTTGCACAGACTGCTCCTTTATCCTAGACTAAATGCAAAATGCTCTAACAGTACTTTGTAGGCTTTCCGAACATTTTTCAGGTCTAAAACTGTAATGTACCCCTCAATGCTAATACTTTGACAGATATTCAGGAGCTTACATGCCCCAGTATGGGGCGGGGGGTTGACTAAGAAGGGATAAATAAACAACTCTCTGAAGAACTGAAATTGAAACATATGAAAAACCGAATAAAGTTGGTTTTGATTTGATTTTTTGAAACATAAGCCAAAAAATTCAGTCTTAATTGAGCAGAAGAAAATGGCTTGTAACATCAAATTTGAGCACACCTACATCTAGTCACTTAATTTGTAAAAGGAAGCATGTTGATTTCACTATCTCTGCTCAGAAGCCCTCATCCAGTGCAGTTAATCATGGGGACTATTACAATGCAAAACAGATTAAGGACAAGAAGAACCTTCCAACTGCAAAAAAAAGAACTGACATCACTGCTCCAGCCCAGAGGAGCAAAAACACCATAAATAAGGTAATATTGTTAATTAGTACAATTTAAATACATAACATATGGATAAATACATACAGTGAAGCAGAAAAACATAACTATGGCATATAACTGTATTTCTGACCTAAGATATATCTCAAAGAAATAAAGAAAACACTGCCTTAAGAAAACATGAACACAACTCCAAAAGCCTGACATAACAACCACAGACTCAAAATCTTCAAAAAATATAAATTTTATATAATAATCATATTTTTTTTAAAACAGGAAACTAACATATAATGTGTCTTCTGCTATTGAGACAACATCAATTAACTTTTTCTTCAAGAAATCATTTTGCAATTATTTTCCTCTCTATAGGAACAAGCCAGAAAATGGAAAAAAGAAACCACATCATTACATCACATTCATATTACTTTTTTCAGGGTTTTTAAGAATGGAAAACACATGTCAAGCAAGTCCTATTCCATCAAAAAGAGGCAATAGATTTCTTAAATATGGTGGGTACATTTATTATAAGGAGAGAATCAACTGAGCCCTAGAGTCATTGGGGGTGTGTTGAATATTTCTCATCTCTTTGCAAAGGCAAAGTGGCTACTCTTGATGACACAGAGGAAAGAACCACTGACTCTGCAATTGAGATTGAAGTAAGAGAAAATATTCAACAAATTAAGTCACTTGTAGCCTCATCCAAAGAGCCCTGTTATGAGGGAGGGCGACCAGAAAATCACCAAGCTTGTTGCCAGTAGTATACCCACAATCATAAATGTAAGAAAAATAGTGCAACAACAAAATCAGCTGAAGACCAACTCCTCAAACCTACTCCGATATTAACATATTCCCAAACTAATGAATCCTTTAATCATGAACCATTACTTCTGTACAATGACCAGAACCCTAAAAAAGGAATAGTAATCACTAGTACACTGCAAATCACCTTAGAGAATAGTGAAATTTGGATGATGGTTGGAATCAGACGAAGCAGGGGAAAGGACTCCAGCCCCCAGATGCCTCTGTGCAGCTCTCCTGCCTGCCCCACTTACTTCACCCCAGGAGGCCCATAACTCGGCACTGAGAGACCCGCTGGGGGGGCGACAAAGCAGGGGAAAGGACTGCATCCCCCAGACTCCTCCACACAGCTTGCCTGCCTTCTGCACTTACTTCGTGTACAGAGGTGCATTCATCAGCACTGAGAGTCCTGCTGCACAGGACCCAACGAAGCAGGGGAAAGGTCTCCAGCCCCCAGACTACTCTACGCACACCTGCCTGCCTACAGCACTTACTTCGCGCCCGGAGCTCATAAAATGGCACTGAGAGTCCCGTTGCACAGAACACACATAGGCGATGCCCAGGCAAAGCCCGGGCCAAGGGCGAGCCTGTCCTTGCCCATCATTGCCAGGAAGAGGCAATGCAGGGCCACTCCCTTACCTCTCTGCTAAGGATTACTAACAACAGTAGGCTTATTGTTTCCTCAGTCCCGTTACCATCAGGTTTTTATGACATTTCTGCTCTGGTGCTTACTGACTGGTTAAAGGTCTGGATTTTGGATCTTACTGTTGTGAAGTGTGCTCCTGTGTATCACCAGCACACAGTGATCACTGCCATTGTAGCCAATAGTGTGAGTCTGTTCCTGACCAACAACTTAAGTTCTTTAACCAGCAAGGGGAAATTAAGTCAGTTCTTTATCATATTGGACAAAGGAAAACTGAACCGTGCACAAACAACGCAGAATACCATTAATTGACATACTGGCCTCGGCAACGGTAACATTTAACCTTGGTATTGAGTGACCATGCCTGTGTACTGGGTGTTTGGTCAAAGATAAAAGGTGCTCCTATGCTTAGAGGCTAGGGCATTCGGTTAGAGCTAACACAAGGGCTTTAGCAGGGCTACTACTTCAGGGGGAGCACTGGAGGAGGGATCAGGAGTCTCAAATTAATTATTTATTTTTTGATATTTTGGAAACAACAAGGCATAGGGATTCTTTTTATTTTATTATTTAATTTTACAGAGTTTTATATTGCGCAAACTGGACCCGAATCGGTTGCATTACATAAGGACACATACATTTTTTTTTGTTCGGCACAGGGAGATTAAGTGATTTGCCGAGAATCACAGAATGTTCAGCGTCATTGCCGAGACTCGAATCGAACCCAGGTCCCCAGATTCAAGGTCGACCACCCTGGCCATTAGGCCAGCTCCTCTCCCCAAGGATGGGCTTAGGTATGATAATTTCCCCTGGCAACCAGGTATCCAGGATATTAGGAAGCATAAGACGGTGGAACCGGCCCTAGGGATTGCAAAATACAGCAAAGCCACTCTGCAAATAAATATCCAAACCTTAAAAGAGATTGATCAGCTAATTGAGAAGATGGAATCCACGCTAGGGGCTGTTACTGCCCAGAATAAAGCTTCTGCCAAAAAAGTGAGTAAATGCCCTCAAAAAACTCCACGTTATTTCCCAAAATCAGTGTCAAAACCCTCTTCCCAATGTAAACATTCAGCTCTGCCTGATGAAATAGAAGATAATATAATGCCACTCCCTGCTACACCTATTGTATGCCAAAATAGGCTCCTTCCTTTGATGGAGGATGAGGGGGAAATTCGAGCTACAAACAATGGTGAACCAGGGTTGGGCTAAATATGTCCAGCCCAAGCAACCCCAGATATGCTTGGCTGCCTCCCACTTATTATGGGACTGAACGTTGAGGTGGGAGAAATTAAACAGATGGTAGTCCTTCTTATATGAAAATTAGATATCAGATATTGCCCTCACAGTGGATACTGTCACAACAAGGCGGGCCATTGAGGCCCAATAATGCAAATGCAATTGAAGCTATCCTACCTATATCATCATTTAGGCCCATTAATAACACAAGGGAGAGCTTGCTAAGGCTTAGGTATTTTACACAAGTACAAACGAGAGATTTACAGACCCAGAGACCAGAATCCAATTTTCATGTCCCAAGACCAGTTAGGAGAAATACCACTCTTCAGGACAGTGGGAGAGAAAGGGGGCATATAAGGGAGATGAATCAATTAAATAACCACCTAAAGTCAGGGTTTCAACTAGCTATGATTAATGTCCCTAAGCTCCTAGATTCTTCAAATTTTGAAGAAGAGGAGTCAACACAAAAAAGTAGCACACTGGATAATACACACCAGAGGATGTCATTCAGTCATAAGGGACGATATCCTTGCAGCCAGAAGATGTTCGCATGCTGCGTCGCCGTATGATAAAATTGAATTAGTATTTAGACAGAAACAGATTGCAGACGGCCTGGTAACACTAAATATTCAGCCCTGCCCCTCCAAATAACCCAGACACACAGTTTAAATATAATGGTACAGGAGGACGGTACTTCCACCAATCATAGAGCACAAATGGAGAGGGCCCATGCTGCTGTAGATGTGTGCGAATTTCACCAGGTACGGATAGTGGGGGAGCAAAGAGCGACTGAACAAATGGCTGCAAAGGAGACTGTACCATTGGAGGGGGTGGATCATTTCATAGAGAATTACGATAAATTTTGATCTGTAGACATGCTGATACACCAGGAAAATAATAATCTTATTGACTGAGATAGATGGGAAAATGCAAGGAAATTATCATCTGCCGCTTATACCATAAGAAGACATTCCCAAATGAGTACTGCTGTAATCCCCTCTGCAAACCAGGCATTTATACCTATCTGCCCCCCTAGGAGTGCCCAGGGAAATCATGTGTCAGTAATAACTGAAATAATCTCCTGGGCTAGCGCTGGCCTGAATGCAAAGCTGAAACTCCCTTATTTGTGTAATTGTATCGATAATTACAACATTTGCTTCTTTCAAGAAACATGGTCTATAAGCCCTGCTTATAGACTAGGATTCTTGACATATTTTATCCAGACAACAAACAGCTAAGGTGGGAAGCCAGCAGGCGGATTGATAACATGGGTTAAGTCATCCCTGAAATGTAAAATACAACCATTTGAAATTGATAGTATAGACATTCTAGGGATTGAAGTAAGATGTAGTGGTAAACCAATTTTATCTCTCTTTAATATCTATGCGAGGGAGAAATTGGGTGGGGCCAATTCACTGTAATTCTTCTTGGATAAACAGCAACTAGGGGTTCATCGGATTCTTGCAGGCGTTTTTAACACTACATTTGAACCCCTTGGGAGGGATGATATAGGAATCACAGCAGAGGAGGATGAAAGATGGGCTGTACCCCAATCAGAGTAGGCCCAGGTCAAGAGATGGTAGTGTGGCAGAAAAATAGGTGACAAGTCACCTTGATTTTTCATTGGTCTGTGTCAACACAGTCAGCACTCACTCTTCAGGATCATTAAAATAAATATATATATATTTTTCAGAATCAGGCATTGCTAAAATGTGGGTGTGACAGAAGCTTTCTCTCAGCTTGAGGAAGGCACTTATGCATTTGTTTTGTAAAGGGTTTGCCACTAGATAAAAGTCAGGAATCCACTGATGACAGTAGCCCACCATTCCCAAGAACATCCTGGCTTCTCTCTGTGTTGTGGAATTAATTCTTTAAGATTGTAGAGATTCTCTCTTGGGACCTTTCCTAGCTCGCTTTTTAACATGATGTCCCAGATACAGAATCTGCCCCCGACAGTAGTGCAATTTTGTAGGAAACACCTTGTGACTTTTCTCTATCAAACAGTTCAACAGTGCAGTACTCTCTTGTCTTCATGCATCTTGGGCTGGTAAAAACACAAGCAAGTAATCAAGTTATTGAACCAGAACCAAATTGCATGGCAGTTGCAAGGTCTCTAGATTTTTCTTCAAGATCTGTTTAAGGATCGAAGGGCTCTCTATATAAGGGGTTCTCTGTATACCCCTGTGGAACACAGCATTCATGAAAGGAGTTTCTTTTGGAATCGGAAAGTGAAAAAGAAGTAACCATCCCCTTGCAGAGGAATGGAAAAAATACCTGACATATTAAAGACCGAGCATTATTCAGCGCCACAAGGTATTTGGAAGAGCGTCATCACAGGATTTGAAGCAATTTGAAAAACATTTCTCAAATCCTGAATTATCCTCCACTTTTTGTTCAGTTTCTTCAAATCCATCACAGGTGAGTTGCAAGGACTACCTAATATGTCATTTAAGATGCCTTGCTTTAGCATGAATTTAATTGTGGGAGTAATTCAAGCCACTGCTTTTGGTGAGTGGTGGCATTGGGGCATTCGGGATACATTTCACTTTTATTTCTTGGCTGATTCGACCTGGGCGGGTCTTCCCCTGTTAGGACCAGGAACAACCCAATGGCTTCCTCATCTTTCCTCAATATAAAATCTACATCTTCATCATGTGTCCGAAGCTCAAGTCCATCCAGTGTCAATAGATATAACAATTGAGTTTGCAGAGTAGATCTGTGGCCAATAGCCTGACAGAACTTGAGTCACATATTACAAACTGGTGGTCCTCCTCAAGAGGACCTATTTTCACGTGGACTTTGCCTGGAACTTGGTTCGTGCTTTGTTTGTTTGAAATACCTACAACTTAGTCTTGTTTTCCAGAGAGTGGTATGTGCGGGACTTCTACCATTCTAACTGTGGAGCAGGTAGTTCAAGTATCAATCAAGAATTATACAGTTTGGCAATTCACCTCTCTGATACATATGAGCCACTTGGGTATACCAATAAAACTCCACTAAGCACATGATCTACTGCCCCTCTCATGTACTGTTGTTGTGATTAATATTAATCCAGTGCAACAGGAACTCTTGGGAACTTTTGGGGCTCATGAAAGAGATTTGCTGAACCTTTGGGATCGGGTTTTAGTTTAAATCTTGGGTTGGTTCTGTTTTGTTGCATCACTTGGACTTAGGGCATTTTTAATCATGAGGTGTTTGCATTTTTTGCATTTGCATAGCATTTATGTTTTACACTTGAACATTGTTGTGCATTTGGTTTGGATTCAGCCTACAGTCACTATTCCAGTGTCCCACATTGTTACAATAATGACACAGAATAGTATTATTCAGCATGGCGATATCTATCTGTTGGAAGCCGGAGTCCCAGTCCTGCACTACTTTCACCAGGGAATTAAGGTATACTGCAATGTATAACGACAATCATGTACTTTGCAATGAAGAAATAATGCAATGCGGGTCGCTACAATCATGTACTTGACAAGGGAAAAATAATGCAATGCGTAGCGCTATAATCGTGTACTTTGTTATGCAATATTAATGCCAGGCGTCATAAGACAGTCCGGCAGTTCGTTAGCAGCAATATTGGCAATGTGTTTTGCGACAATCAGCCTCTTCGATAACAGTTGCCCCCCCACACGGTTCAACAATGACACAGAGTACAGCTTCTTACTCTGGCCCCTGTACTGCTGCTGCCTTCGTCAGTACGGGCCCCACTCTGAGCCGAAGCAAAATCTCACGTCGTCAGAAGGACTGAGAGGCCGAGAGAGTGACCCTCTGAGCCCGCACCCCGCCCAAGTTGTAATCCATGTTACCTGGGGGTGCGACCCCATTCTCCTCTCCTCCTTCCTTGAACTAGGCCGTCCATGCAGAACTCTCTCAATGGGCCTCAGCGGCTCAGCCGGGCAGTTCAGCTCTGCCGGGGCTGCTGGTTGGGCCGCAACTGTTAGGATGGTCTCAAGGGGCCGCAGGGCACACATATCCCATGTCCCTAACATTAGTTTTAGTCCGGGTGCGCGTTCACTACCGTACCCTCCTGATCTCTTATGGCACGAAGCCACACACACATCGCTGATGGGACTTCACGTCGACTCCGAGTGCACGCTCACTAGGCACTCCTTCTTGCAATCTCAGTTGGCACCAAGACATGCACACCATGCTGCAGAGACTCACTTTCTTCCAGGGCACACGATGATCAGCCGATCACCTCCACAGTCCCAGGTTGCACCAAAGCACACACGCTGCTTCACTGAGTCTTACTCCAACTCCGGTGCCCCGATATCCAGGCACTCTTCACCAATGCCTTTGGCCGCACTTTGACATGCTCACCGTGTCCGAGCCTCACTTCTCCTCTGGTGCACTTCATCAGCAGGCGCTCTTCACCAATACCTTTGATGCAACCCGACAAGCACCCTGCGTGTCCGAGACGCACTCCACTTCCGATGCACACATTGGTCATGCGCTCCTCACCAATGCCTCCTGTGCACCACGACACGCGCCCTGTGCGTCTGAGACTCACTCCACCTTCGGTGCACACGCTGACCAGACACTCCTCACCAGCGTCTGCGGTGCACCACGACACCCACCCTGCGCATCCGAGTCTCACTCCAGCTTCCGTGCACATGCTGACCAGGCACTCTTCAATAACACCTGCTGTGCACCACGACATGCACCAAACGCGTCCAAGACTCACTTCAGCTTCGGTGCACACGTTGACCAGGTGCTCTTCACTAACGCCTCCTGTGCACCACGACATGCACCAAGCATGTCTGAGTCTCCCTTCTCCTCCATGTGTCCAAGATCTCAGGGCACACCTTCCGAGGGTCTCAAGCTGCCACAACATGTGCCCACCGCGTCGCTTGAAACTTCTCCCGAATCTTTTATATTCCTGTGTTTTCAAACAGGAAGCCAGCTCACCTCGGGCCCCCGGGGGTTACAGGACACAGCACAAAGCACAGTCTTCTTCAAGCAGGGGGACCCAGTGCCTCCAAGCCCAGTGACAACAGCCTCTTCCTTGGTTAGAACAGCAAACTGCAGACCAGCCCAGATCACAAAGCAAGGATTGGTCTTTCCCCAGCAGTCTCTTCAGATGCTCCTTCCTTAGCAGAGGTTCCTCTTGACCATGAAATGGGTCCAAGCCGTTGCAGTCTCAACCCATTTTGTTTTCATTCCAACGCTCAGGGGTTTCAGCTTTCATAGATATACCTCTTAATGTCTTTGACGTTTTTTGTGCTCCGGCGTACCTGACCCGTCCCTAAATCAGTTCTGGGTGTCTCTCTCCCAGTGTCACCTTTCTCCTTTTGATACTGGGGGTCTGGATCCTTAATCACTCAGCAGGAGATGGGTAAATTGGTTTATAGCACCCTACTCTCCAGCTGCAGGGCAGCCTGGTACTTTCTCAACCCCTCCCTGGGTCAAGACCTCTCCCAGCTCCTCTCACCTCTCAGATCCAGACAGTCAATCCACATTCCACACAGAAATGCTTAAAGCACAAAACGCAGCCACTTTCTCAAAGAGTGGTTTCTGAATACACAGTGACAAAACCACTTTCACAGAAAGATGTGTTATAACACTGAGATCATACATACTAAACTTCACCTCTCAATTATAAACTTATAAGAAACTAGGCTAACAAAACAAACTACATAGCCTCCCCCATTCTTTTTTATTGGCAGATTGGCCTTTCACCAGTGAAAACGAAATGGAGTGTTTTTCACTATCAGGACATAGCACACACCTCAGTATATGTCCTGCCTTTTACTTACACTGCACCCCGCCCAGGGGTTACCCGGGACCTACCACAGAGGTGCCCAATGTGTACGCAAAAGGGAAAGTAAGGCCTGACAAGCGGTTGCACTTGCCACAACAACATGCTAACTTAGCAAACGAAATGAAATTAAATGAAAAATTGCACTTGTATAGCGCGTAACTACCCGGAGGCCTCGCAGCGCTTTAAACTGATTACTGTGGCGGGCTATCGGGTACGTCAACATGCTTTTGCAAACAAATGGGTTTTCAGGGCTTTCCTGAATAACATTCGGTTGATATTCTCTCTCAAGGCTAGAGGGAGAGAGTTCCAAAGCCTCGCAGCCGTGTGGGCAAAGGAGCGGCCGCCCCAAACTGTACGTCGGCCCTACAATGCAGGCCTGAGTTCCCTTCACCACGCACCTTTGCATTACTAGCCCGGGCACACACAGTGCACATCACTAGGGACTGTACTAGTAAGGCAAACATACCAATCATGGACAACCAATTATCATTACACTTTACACAGGGAACACTTGTACTTTGACACTAATCAGCAGGGGCAAAGTACCCAAAGCATCTAAATTGGCAACCCTATGTCAGGAAAACGGTCTAGGGGGAAAGCAAAAAGTTTAGGGAACTTTAGCCAAAAAGGCCAAGTCCTACACTATCCCTGAAATATGATCACCATCCATCCCTCAACCTCTGCCTTGTTGAACAAACGTCCTGTCCAGTGCAGCACTCACAACTCCTCATGGCAGTTCGCACTGCACTGAGATCAGCATTGCATAAACAAAATATTGAAAATCAAAACAATAACTCTTGTCTCTTCCTCTATAAAAATCCAAAGTAAGCAATCACTCTGGTGAAACAGGGAATAACGACCCCCTGGTGCTACCACACATTTGAAGTGAATTCTCACCCAGCGTGAAATCCCCCTGACTAGCGCGGTCTAGTCCTCTGTGCAGAAGGATTAAACACCAATCTCAGTTAGTACACTCTCCCTAAAGTAGTTTAATACGTCTCTATCGTGCAGTGGCGGATGGTGCCTCATGATGCAACACCTTTACCTTAACAGACAAGTCAAAACCTTAATACAACTCAGTATCTATCCTGAGGTCCTGGACTAGATGAATCTGATAACCAAACTTCAGCTCTTTGCAGCAAGCACATGTATCTTCATAAGCACAACCAATATATGTGAAAAAAGCATTTTAATTCTCAACTTCAACACAAAGCCCTCTTCTTCCCAAATTTGACACCACACCTCAAAACACACTACCTCATCAGAAGCCCAAAACAACGCAACCATCGACATTGCATTACCCTACCTATACTCACATTCCTTGGCCATTGCAGCTGCTTCAGGAGTGAAAATTGCAAAAAACACAGTTGATGGACAGAATGTAGAACAATGTCATACATTCACCCCAGTACAAGGATCTGGGCCTAAATCCATCGTTTTTTTGCACTCCACACCACCCTGGGTTAGACACTGGCTGCTTCAGGAGTGCCATCAATACTCTGAATGCGGCCTTGGAAGCTCAGGGTTAAGTAGTAGGTCAGGGTAGGTTCCAACTGTCTTTGGGGCAAATTTAGACTCCCTAAGCCTCAGTGAATACTCTCCTCTGCTACCGGCTTTGATGCAAAACGTTACACTATGCACATTTCTGGTGCAAACTCAAGTACAGGCTGCAGTCAAGGAGATGGAACTTTAATTCTGACTGAGGCTGACACAACCATCATAACACTTCAATAATGTGAATGCCAAAGAGTATTAGATTTGCAAACCATGATGGTTTGTTAACGGATTAGCAGAGTTACATTTTGGATCATCAAATTAGTTGTAAATCAACAGTCTACACATGAATATTTAAAGCAATTCAAAAGCATAAATGCAAAGACAAACTATTACAAAGTTGACTCAAAATAAAATCAAAGCAGACTCAATTCACGTGAAGTGAAATCCCCACTTGGCTAAGGTAGGGAAAAGTAGGGAAAGTTGGGAGAAGTCAGGCAGAAGGTGTTAGTGTGAAAAGCCTCTGAAAGGTTGTATATATTAATCAAATAAAGTCTTGTCTAGCCGGTGAGGAAAGCTGCTGCCTGAAAGTCGTCCAACTCCTTCGGACAAGAGAAAAATATATCATTTATAAACCAAGCTAGAAAAGCATCTTCTGAATGGAAGCTTACATTGCAATAGTTTGAAAACACAATTCCCTCAGTGTGCTACACCTATACGCGACTTCCATGAAGGGAACCATTCAGGTTAAGGTACATTCCAATAAGACAGTCTCAATCTTTTCACAAACTAAAGTTCAACTTTTCTTCAGAAGAAGATAGTTTTGTTCCAAGGTTCTCGCCCCAGCAGCTCGTTTGCAGACGCTTCGAGGAGGATTGAATAGACTAATTATTCACATGAGAAACCATCAATAAATGATTCATCTTGCAAAGCTGCTGGTACAGATTCTCTCCTGAAATGAAAACGAAGGTACACAACAAAGAACAGATGAAAACAAATTACGTTGGCCATTTTATTGGGAGGCCTATGTTAACTACAGCCAAATAAATCGAGCAAATGCACAGTAAATACATTTGAGGCCTGCAGGTTAGAGCCATTATATGTGCAACGTATTTAATAGTAAAATAACAACCTTTCATACGTATACCAAGGAAGGCTTTATATCTCTATACCGCACCCAAATGTTTAGCAAATATGCTCACTCTTGCCTAATTATATTTACTAGTGGTCAGATAACTGCAAACAGTTTATCAATAGCCTGTAGGTGTAACATCATGCAATTACTTGCAGACCAGCTTGATATTTATAATACTGAGTAGTCATATTGTGGCATGAAGGATTTCTGTGTGTGTGTAAGTCGTGGATAGTGGTTTTATTTCGCTGTATAACAGGGATGTGTGTGGGACTATGAGCCGCTATTTTTGTGGATTTTTTCTTATTGCCTGCTCAAAGCAGAATTGTATTTATAATATGGAATGTGGTGGTCTCACAGTAGCTGCTGAATGGTAGCGGGGTTAACTGTAGAAGGCTGGGCTCAGGGTTTGTGAAAACCTATCCTCTGAAAAAAAGTTGCTGTGTGCACCTGTCCACGTCTGAAATTGTGAGCAGGTTTCCCGTGGACAGGTCCCACCCATTTCCACCTGCGGGACAATGCAGAAAAAAAGTAGAGAGACTTTTGCATCTCAGAGGCCTTCCAAAGTCGTGATCCTCTTGAAAACTGTGCTTCCTCCAAGCTGCAGGGATAACAAGGGGAAAAATTGTTCTTCACAAGTGGGACAGGGGCACCGAGGGGCATATTTACAAGCCCCTATCGCCAGAGGAACTTCACTTTTTGTGATGTTCCTAAGGCAATAGGGGCTTCGCCTTATTTACAAGGCAGCGTTAAGCCACTTAACGTGGCTTAGCACTGCCTTGTAAATAAGGCCCCCCTTTCACGCTATGCTTAGCGTGAAAGGGGTGGGCAGTGGGTTTTGCAGTGGGCGTACCACCGCAACACCCATTGGTTTTGACGCTGCCCCGTATTTACAAGGGCAGCGTAAATAGGAGGGAGTGCCAAAATTAAGACCAGGGAATACCTGGTCTTAAGTTGGCGAAACAAGGAGTAATGTTTTATTTCTCCTTGTTTTTGCTTTTTCCATGTGTGCTGCCTTGCGCAGCACACACAGAAAAAGCAAACAGCCTTGGATTGTTTATGTACAGGAAGGTCCCTCTTCCTGCACATAAACAATCTTTTTTTTAAAATGACATTTTTTGATTTCCTTCTGTGCTGCGTTAAGCAGCACACCTAGAAGTGACAAATTGGCATTTAAAGATTATTTATGTACAGGATGGGGGACCTTCCTGTACATAAACAATATTTACCCTGCACACCGACACCCTTGCACTATGGTGCAAGGGTGCCTGCGTTGGCGCTACACTGCTAGCACCAGCGCAGGGTAGAAACGCAAAGCTGCACCATCTTCTTGTAAATATGGTGCAGACGTGCGTTTCTGAAGTGGTGTAGTGAGGCGTTAAAGCCATGACGGCTAATGCATCACTCCACCACTTCAGTTGTAAATAATCCCCCCCGAATGTGCAAAGTTAAGGTTAGTAGCCTCGACCGGAGGAAAGAAGCGGACTGAATGCAGACCAAAGACAGCAGAAAGTACACCACCTACAGGGTTTTGTGCACACACATCCAAGAACTTGGGACAGATGGCAAAGGATGCTGGATGCCCTTTGAACACTAGGAAACCGACTCCATGCCTATCTGAATGATCCACAGATCTCGCTGCTTGGAACAAAATGTGTTTTCTTCCTCTGGTAAAAACATGCTGAGATGAACCAAACACACCAATCCCAGAAAAGTAACAAATAACACAGGTGATTAGTGGGATAAGAATTCCATCTGTAAACGCAGAGGAAAAGACTGCTGATCGATTTGTGATCTATTTCAAAAGGTGAAAAGGTAATGCAATCATGTGGTGCTGATATGTGTTTGCACTTCTCTTCTTGTACTGAAAAGCAAGGGTACGACAAACGAAACATCAGTGCGGGACTAATAGAAAATATAGACTGCCTTCAAGCAGCTAGAAATGAAAACTAAAGAGCAAACTGGCCAAGAGCACCCAATAGCTTTAAAAATGGGGAGGAAAAAGCAAGGCACGCAAGTACAGTGATGATCATGTGGCCATGAAGGAAGATCTACGCTTCAGAAAAAATTGGAATGTGCAAGCCATGGAGTAAGAGAAGGTGAAAATGAGGTAGGTGAGGCAAAATAAAAAAATTAAGCATCTTGCAGGATAAAAACGTCAAAACATGTGAAAAGGGCCCTGGCCTGCCTAGTACATTAAACACAGCAACTTTATTGTTAGACACAAGAATACACAAAATACAAAATGGAAAAGACTCATTAAGATCTCCCCTATAAAGGAAAAACTAGAAACACAGAATTAAAGGAGCAGTTTGTTTATAAAGTCCTGCAGATGACACTCCCAGAGGACACTGGACTTCTTGTGATACAGTCTCACATACCTTGAGGCCTCTACCAAAAAAATACTTTTAAAACCAAGGGCAATATTGACATGTACTTTGGAGGTAGCAGTGGCGTCTCCTCCACTAAGGCAGTGGAGCGTTGACCCATTGCTCTGCAGCAGTAAAAGAAAGGAAAAAAATGAGAATAACGTAATGTTATTATCATTTTATTTTGTCCTGCTATGGCAGTTTTGCTTGAGGGGGCGGGGCTGCCGAGCAGGGGAGGAGTGGTTTGCCCACTCTTAAGTGGGCAATGACTGTTTTGTCTGCCCTCTTGGGCCGCCCAAACCAGGCATGTGCACTTCCCTGTTCTCCATGCAGGCTGCATTGCATCCTCCGTGGAAAACATGCCCACCCCTCCAGCCCCTGGCTGAGCGCATTGTCACGGTGCTCAAACCACCAGCACTGTGATTGGCTTAGGGGAGGGAGCCTGGCTGCCTGCTTTCTTTTCCTGGAGTTGGAGGCAGGAGAGCAGGAATAGAGACGCAGGACCCAGTGGCAAGGTAAGTGTTTTTTTTTACATTGTAACCCACACCCCCCCACAGTCTCCCCGCGCGCCTGCCCTGCCACCCGTGAGCCGGGACGGCTGCCACTGGGAAGTAGGAATCTTGACTGACATATGAAAAAAGGGGCCTGCTCCCCAGATGAGGGGTGACACTTATACATAGAAATCAACTATATTCTGGCCACCTAGAAGACATAATTATTCTTTACAAACATCAGACAAGGGCAAAAAGGTTCAGACCAGATCAAATTCTTAGATACTTTTAATACATGACTCAAAAAGTGGATTAACGGTGAACAAATGGAATGTGAGAGCATTTTTGATGATATCCTGATGGTAGAGCACTTGAGTGTAATAATTACCAAAGCACACATGAAGCAGATTCAAGAGGCCTTGACCAAGTCAACTGGGCACATGGAAATAGGACCGGAGAGTAAAGTGATGACCCCAGCACCCATGCTGAACTCTTCCAGCCTCAATGAATATATCAAGGGAGAGGGAAGCCTGGGAAATGGGTGAAGGAATACAACAAAGTAGAGAGTGTAACAGAGACAAATCTGTATTCCCTGTTTGAAAACAGGCGTGCATTGTCAACAGCTTTGTCAGTAGGATTGAGGGGGGGGGGGGGTAAGTTTCAGATTTCCCAACAATCACGCTGGCATATAAAGTTAAAATACACTGAATGACAAACAGCGTGCATGAGACGGGTATAAGGGTAAATGCAAGGGGAGAGGAGTGTGGATTGGTGGCAGCACTAGGTGAGAGAAAACACAATATTTTGTAAAATAACCAACAATTTTGATGAATTTCAAGAGAGGGAGAGAGAGCGTGTGCGCGATTTTGTGTGTGTGAATTTAAAAGTTCCTGCGGAACTCTGACAGACACCTCACCATACACGACTGAAAACACCTGTACTCAACTATTTATCAAAAATACTTATATTAGGGTGTTGTAACACCCAAAACAACCCTCCAGAAGCTTCGTCTCGGGCCCTGCTTATGAGTGAGTGGTGTTGTCTAAACCACTGCGCAAGCTTCTGTTTGTGCATGGGCCAGAATTACGAGTTGGGTGCTAATAAACACACCTAGTAATCACTGGGGGTGTTAAATATCTCACCCTTCCCTACATTCTTGCTGGTCAAATCTGCTGTAATTTAACATGAGGAAAGTATACTGTATTTACTGTGCCATGCGGATTTACGTGTGGTAAGCATCCACATTGTGCATGTGACTCCCTAAAAACTTATGATAGGTGTTATTTATTGCATTCAATAAGTAACTTAAGCTGCGATATTGTTATTTATGAGGTGAGATGAATATCACTTTGAATCCAACAAACTCGGAATCATGGCCTTAGACCACTAAAAATAAATCTTCGTTCTAGAAATTTGGGACACTTATCTGAGAAGTGGCAAAAGATGGTCCTACTTGGTCCACTGGGATTGTTAAGCCTGAATGAACGAAACATCCTTGCTTTAAGGACATCCCTAACTCACTGTACTTTAGCCCACCTTCACTCCACTTTATAACGGAACACTCCACTCAGTAAAGATGTACAGATTAGCTTGGAAGTAACACAGGTAGAGACATAGGGCCCGATTCACAGAATGAACTGAAGACTCAATCCTAAACTTACTACTATTTTGGTATTCACAGAATGCACTTACTACTTTTGACATTCACAGAATGAACTTACTACTTTTGGTATTCACAGAAGTTAGGATGTTGTCTTAAGTTTGTCTTAAGTCTGTTTTAAGACAAACTTAAGACAAAATCCTAACTTCTGTGAATACCAAAAGTAGTAAATTCATTCTGTGAATGTCAAATGTAGTAAGTGCATTCTGTGAATACCAAAATAGTAGTAAGTTTAGGATTGAGTCTTAAGTTCATTCTGTGAATCAGGCCCATAGAATCTATCCTAATTGAATATCCTAAGTGGGGGATGGCGTATACATGCTTACTGTCAAACAGGAACAAATAATTAATACAATGTGGAAAGAGAATTACATTCTGCCTAGAAGTCAACTGTTTTGACCAATTTCTATTTCTAATCACACTATTACATATAATTGCATACTCCCCACAGGCTAAATCTGTGTTCAGGTGACAGGAGTCTGATAAGGGGAAAACTTTGAGGTAGATTGTGTGAGGCTGTTTTCTGGCCGGGAAGAAAGACAAGAAGAAATACACATGCTGGACACAGAACCTACCAATGCAAACACCCCCTGAAAAATGTGAAGGAATATTATAATCATGATAACTATAAGGAGGCTGAACAATAAAATAACGAGGCACAAAAGAACATGTGGGACTGCAGGACACACCTCTTTGATGGATCGAACGTCTCAAACTCAACAAAGGGTTGTTATAGAAAGAATGGGCCTCATTTAGAACAATTTGACATACGGCAGCGCCGAACGTCACTTTGCTACACTGCCCTGCGTCAAAAGAAAAGGGGAGAAATGCACCATATCTAAGAGATATGGCACATTCTGTCCACTTTTACTGCGCTGGTGCACAAATGGCTGCCTTGCGCCAATGCAGGCCCCCTTGCACTATGATGCATGGGTGCCTGTGTTGCAATTAGGTTGTTTTTTAACAGGAAGGGACGCCTGCCTTCACAAAAACAACCATTACACCACCCTTGGTGAGGCATAGGTTTTTGACGCATTCCCAGGTTTACAGCATGCCACGCCCATGCCATGCCTCCCTATTGCAGTGTGAGAAAATGCAGTGACTTGTGCTTCGTTGCCTCACACCCTATCTAGGAGGCCATGAAAAGACAAGCAGGGTGGCTTTATGTGGCCTTGTAGATATGGCTCTGAAGTGTGCGCCGTCGGAGCATCATTAAAAGAGATGGTCCGGCAGTGCAAGTGGGTGGTAAATGAGCCCCTCTATGTTTAAGAGGGTGGAGAGCAAGAGTATTTGCATTTAGTGACACAAAACGGCATGGTTCAAAGGCTATCAAAGAATAAAGGGCTATGTACAATATTGTAATGGGCACAGTACAGAAAACAGATCTTAGTTATAGACATTTAAATGCCCATGAAGGAGGGACGTGTTTTTAATTAAAAAGTGTCAATAATATAGCGCCATTCAATGTACAGTGTTTGGAAATAAATGTCACAGGGAGGCCAATGCCACTTTGTTTTAAGACACATTGAAGACAGTAGCCAGAAAACACAAATATCTGAGGCAGCATATTAACCTAAGCATCAGAATGAATGGAATGAGACAAACTGTCAAAATAGTTTATGACTTAACAGGCACAGCATGAACAGCAGAGATGCTAAAGCCAGGAAAAGGGTGAATGAGGAAAAAATAGTGACTAAATTAAATGGGCAATATTCAAATAGAAAGAAACGAAGTGTCAGGCAGGAATAATACTAGACTGGCGGCATGGTTGCGTGGCAATGGGTAAGGGATCAGATAAAGAGTTTGCCATTAACATAAGTTACCCATGGTATAAAACAAATTCCAAACCATCAAAGGCCTCATAACTCGACTACTATATGCAGGAGAGTTAAAAAAAAAATGCAATGTTCTTGATGCCATTGCACCTGAAGTGTACAAAGTATAGGGCATATTCACTAGCAGAGTTGCATAACTCTTGCGCCACACAAGGTGGTGTAAGAGCGCCCCAAGTCCTAAATGAGATTTATGAAGCCATGCAAGGCCACATTCTGTGGCCCTGGGAGGTTCCATAAATATGAAGTACAGCAACGCAGCACAAATTGTTGCATTGTCTCGGGGACATCTTAACGAATTTTAAAGGGCCCTGGGCAAAACTAATTTTTTGGGGGGCCTTTTTGGAAAAGCTTTACATTTATGATCCCATTTCACCTCTTTCATGCCCTCTTTGGACAGGCACACTCCTCCAAATTCTAAATGTTTTGCATCTAATATTTAGGGATAGTGAGGTGTGTTTTCAATATTGTAACACAGCAGCAGCTCACTAATATTGCTGCAAATAATCTCTCTGACACCCTCCCATTTCTCATATGTGAGGTCCTATTTAGATCTAAATAATTACTTTATGGAAGTTGCATGACACATAAACAAAACATTTCTCTGCAAAATGTCTGTAATAGACTCTCACACATCACCCACATTGAAAATATATTACTGGAAAAGATATTCAAAACAATCTATTTAAGAATTATTCAAGGTCATCAGGGCAAGACTCTCTGCAGAACAGAGATTGCTCTATCAGGGGCCCCCTGAAAGGCTGGGGCCCAGGCCCAGAGCCAACTTTGCAGTTGCCTTAAAACGTCTCTGCACTGCTTTACTGTGTGCTAGAGAGGTGTTCCATGAGCATTGCATGGGTGTTCCCATGCAACCCCCATGGTTTTGATGCATTCCCAGATTTGCTAAAACTGGTAAACCTGGGAATGCGCAAATAAGATACGCCTTTCCAGAAAAGTGTAACGAGGAGAAATATCGTTATTTCCCCTTGTTACTTCCCCTTTCTATGTATACTGCATTCTGTAACACACATAGAGAACACTGACTCTCAGGATTGTTTTTGTACAGGAAGATGCCCCTTCCTGTTAAAGAAAGAATGTATGCAACGCAGGCAACCTTGCCCCATTAACTCATAATTTAACAACGGATGCTCCATTGAAGACAGCGGAGTGACTTTGGGCTTCTAATGGCTGCTATAAGCCTTCCGCCCAAAAATGACAATGTTTCTGTTTCTGTTTCTCCTGTTTTAATTTAGAACATTCTATCATCAGTAAGTAGAATGTTTTAATAGCCTTATAGCCCTCCTGCATCGGGCTACACCTGTTTTACAGTGGGTGGTACAGAGAATTGAAAACAGTGGCGTCTCCTCTATTATGGCGGAGGAGCATTGACCCCACACTGATAGATGCATGCAATAGTTGGAATGGTAGGCATTGCTGCTTATTGTGCATGGTTGTTTGGCCAGACATCTTTAGATGGCCAAACCGGCAACGTGCACTGAGATGTTTCGAACCTGAGCTGTGTTGCCTGGTTGCAGACAGCAGGCCCTGGCTCCCAGTCTCTCTGGGAGTGCAAATCCAGGATGCTCAGGCCAATACCAGTGCTTCTCTCATCCTGCCAGCAGCATGATACCAACGTCTGAATTGGCCATAGTGTTGTCTGGTAGCCTCAGTCTGTGCGCAGTTGAGCCAGAAGAGCGGCAATGCCGCAGGCGGCAGGTAAGTTCTTTTTGTTCTTTTTTTTTTTTTATTGTCGTGATCGCTACCCTGCCCCCGCCCATGTTGCCCACGCTCCCCCTGCCCCTGCCCACGTTGCCCACCCTGGCCCGCCACTTTTCCCCGACAACAGGTGCTCCAGTGTATCCAGCACCCTCAAAGAATCTGTTGCTGAAGGACACCTATCCTGAAACACGTGCCTAGATACACAGCACTGGCTGCACAAAAAAAGGGTGAAAATCAAAAGACTGTCACTGTAGTAAGTATTATCATACACAGCATTTACCATGATGCATTGGAAGAAAACTGAGTGATGAGATGTGAGGCAGTGTGTTCACACCCTCTTTTTGTTTGACAGGGCTATAAGGCTATTTTAAAATAAAAGTGAGGTGGCAGATGGGAGTCATTTTAGCGGCAAAACAAGGTTTAAGAGGAACGGATTATATTAAATAATAGAGACATTTAATGATGGACTAAACTATTAGAACGGTTGGTATCTGTTGGCATTAAAAATGGTTTAGTGCTTGTATGTCCTTACTTCCCAGTGGTAAATAAAAACAGGCTGATCTCTCACTATAGACATTGTTTAGAAAAGCACGTTTTCAGTGGTGGCTGCTACTAACAAAGGGTGGTGGGTTGGGTTGGGGAGCGAGGGGAGGGGAGAGCAAGCACGGGGGAGAGCAAGCACAGAGAGTGAAGAGGGATGAGGGGTTGATAATGATTGCGTCACTCCTGCTGGCCTCTTCCTGGGCACCAGCAGCCCAGGGAACAGACTCCCAGCCAATCCCTGTGCTGCAGAGCAGCACTGGGATTGGTCTGAGTGAGCTGAAAAGATGCTCTGCTCAGACCAGGGAGTCTGTGGGGGTGTCTCCAGCCCCGCTGCTGAATGTAGTCCGGCTGAAAAAACCTAAGTGTGCATGTGTCTTTTGGTCAGCCTGAGATTGCCGGCCAAACACACATGAGCACTTAAAGAGTGCACAAGCTCTCCTCCTCCACCTTCCCATGCCCCGCCCCTCCATGCACAAGATGGCAAACAAAAAATAAAACAATGCTAGTCATAATTTTATTTTTAGTTTGCTGGCTCTGCGCCAGGAAGTGGAGTGGCATGAGGGGTTGATAATGATTGCGTCATTCCTGCTGGCCTCTTCCTTGGCCCCAGCAGCCCAGGGGACAGACTCCCAGCCAATCCCTGTGCTGCAGAGCAGCACTGGGATTTGTCTGAGTGGGCTAAAAAGACGCCCTGCTTGGACCAGGAGGTCTGCGGGGGTTTCTCCAGCCCCGCTGCTGAATGCAGCCACGTTGAAAAAACCTAATAGCGCGTGTGTCTTTTGATCGGCCTGAGACTACCGGCCAAACACACATGAGCACCTAGAGAGTGCAGAAACACTCCTCCTCCACCCTCCCATGCCCCGCCCCTCCATGCACAAGATGCAAACAAAAAATAAAACAATGCCAGTCATCATTTTATTTTTAGTTTGCTGGCTCTGCGCCAGGAAGTGGGGCGACCGTCCTCCACCATTGCAGAAGAGCATCCACTGAATAAAACAAAGCTAGGGCATTGTTTTATTTTTCTTTTGCTGGCTCTGTGCAGGCAGTGGGACGGCACTTCTCCACCATTGCGAAGGAGCTGTTACTGATGTTTTTGCTTAGAACTTCATCAAAATTGGCCCAAGCAGCATGGCTTCGCCACACACAAATTTGCTAATGTAATATTTATTTAAACTGGAAACAAGGTATTTTTTTCAATGTCACAGAAATACATCCCCATTCGCATACATATTTAAATGAGACGTGTAAATGTTTCTCATTTATTTTTTCTTTG
The DNA here is from genome assembly GCF_964261635.1 of Lissotriton helveticus. Lineage (NCBI taxonomy): Eukaryota > Metazoa > Chordata > Amphibia > Caudata > Salamandridae > Lissotriton > Lissotriton helveticus. The sequence continues at coordinate 1,581,683,591 of NC_136059.1, read as the reverse complement.
AAGTCCTGGCATTAGAAATGAAGGCCTCTAGTTGTCAATGGTTTGCACCTTGTCCAAGTAGGGACCCTTCCTTCTAGTCAGGATAAGGGAGTTACACTCCTAAAATATCCCCTGCTCACCCCCTTGGTAGCTTGGCACGAGCAGTCATGCTTATCTTAGAGGCAGTGTGTAAAGCATTTGCACATAGCCAACAGTACCTCAGTGTAAGCACTACAAAAGGACACCAAACCAGTTTAGAAAAATATCGAATATTTGTATATACTTAAGGCAGGCCAAAAACAATAAAGGTCCATAATATAGTAACTAGAAAACTTCACTCATCAAAATAAGCTTGAAATAATGTTCCTTGAAGTTGAGAGCTCCGTCTGGAAAATATCACGGCATCGTCAACAACAAATCCAAACAGTTCTGGCTGACAGCGGCATCGCAGGTCATCTACGGTGTTTGGAAGACCCTCAAAACAGAACATGTAGAAATGCAGGGTGTCGGCGACCTTTCTTTAAGCTCCGAAAGGCGCTGGCTCTGGAGGTCAGTGCAGGAGTCGTCGGGCACTTGAAGTCACACGCGTTGCAGTTTGAACTCATCGCGGTTGAAGTCAGGAGCACCGGCAGGCTTCGGATGCTGTAATACGTAGAGCAGCGGTGCGGCGTGCGGTGCCCTCAGGTCACGGTGCAGGCAGCAGCTCGGTGATGGTTGTCCAATGGCATTGGTGAGACCAAGGCTGCGGTGTGGAGTGATGCGGTGCTCGTCGGGGTGCTGGCAGGTCACGGTGCATGCTGCAGCGTTGTCGTTGCTGAAGCGCTGTCGTCGGCTGATGAACAGGTGTCGATGGCGCCAGCATCGGCAGGCTAAGGCTGAGGTGCAGGATGAGGATGGTGCTTTGTGTAGCTTACGAGTGGTGCCCTTGAACCACGGTGCAAACAGTGGCTTTGATGTCGGCCTGAAGCGGTGTAGTCGGGGATACCAGGGCGATAGTGTGAAGCGAGGCAGTGCAGAGTGAGGTGCCCACAGGTCGCAGTGCAAGTAGTGGCTCAGTGGGGGCATCAGATGGCATCGTCAGCGAGACCAGGGTTGCCGTGCAGCATTGCAGCGGTGCCCTCTGCAGTGCCTTCAGGACACAGAGTTGGCAGCCGAGTTGTAAATGGCGTTGGGTTGCTTTTCTTCTGTTGCAGCACAAAACACACAGTCCCCAGTGCTGAGGGCAGAAGAACTTGAAGTCATTGCTATTCCTGAGATTTCTTGAACAGGATGCAAGCTCTAGCACAAGCCCTTGGAGAAACTCACAAAGAAATTTGTAGAAAGTTCAGTCCAGTCCTTTCACTGCCCAAGACAGAAACAGCCACTGCAGGGCAACACAGCAAAGCCCACAGCAAAGTGGTGGTTCCTCCTCACAGCTTCTCCAGCTCTTCTTCTTGGCAGTCTTCTTGGTCTAAAAGAGTTCTAAAGTTTAGGGATTTGGGCCCTACTATTTATACTCCAAATTCCTTTGTCCTCTCAGGCACAGAGCGTCTGTGCTTAGTCCAAACCAGTTTCGTCCTCTCTGGCCCAGATTCCCAGCAGAAGGTGGAGAAAGCATTGTCCAAGGCAGACAGGGCTTATTCAGGTGGAAATCTCCTCCCACCACTCCTATGGGCCAGATAGCCTTTCAATAGTGAAAAAATGAAATGCGCTGTAACTCACTACAAGGACATGTCACACACATCAGTGCATGCCCTACCTTTCACATACACTGCACCCTGCCCACAGGGGTACCTTGCGCCTACCTTAGGGTTGACTCACATATAAGAAAAGGTAAGGTTAGGGCTTGGCAAGTGGGTACACTTGCTAAGTAAACATTACATTTGCAAACTGCGTGCTGACTCGGCAGCGGCAGGTCGGAGTTACCTTTTCAGAGCTATTTCTGCGGGTGGCACAACCTGTGCTGCAAGCCCACTAGTAGCATTTGATTTACCAGCCCTGGCAATCTCAGTGCACTTTACTAGGGCCTCACCAGTAAATCAAATATGCCAATCATGGAAACGCCAATTCAGAACATAATTTAAAACAGGAGCATATGCACTTAAGCACTGATCAGCAGTGGTAAAGTGCCCGGAGTCCTGAAACCAACTAAGACAGGTCAGGACAAAAATAGGAGGAGTAAGCAAAAAGTTTGGGGATAACCCTGCAAAAAGGGCCATTTCCAACACCCGGTCTAAAAGACAACAGCATTCCTGCTGCCTCCTGTGGAGGGATATGACGTGCTTTCTGTGGAGCATTTTGTGCTTCCTGTCTATGCTCAGTAATTGATGCTGCTTACAGGGCTTTTGCAACAAACCGATTAGCATGCCTACTTTTCACATGGATTGGGGAGGCTATATGGTAGAAACTGAGCCATGCTGCGGCACTGCAACACTGGGACTGGAAAAGGCCAGCATCCTATGCCATACCAGACACCATTTGGCAGGTCAAATATAATCCCACCCGCAAACAATGGACAACATTGAATACCTTGAAACAGTTGACCAAGCTTCGATGGTAAGGTGTGGTAAAATGGGGGCGAAGATCAAAAGAAGCAGAAAGACTCTTATTGGGAGAATGGGTACTGCCAGTAATTGGGAAAGGGGTAGACTTCACACAAGAAATATATGTGATGGTCATGGGACCGTCACCAGGTGCTCCTCGCACATTAAAGTTTCTGAGGAATATGGAATGACCATATCTGTTGAAAATTTATGATTTTGTTGTACTCCTTTTGGAAATGGCATAGGACAGGGCTTTCTCTTGATTGTTGGGTGGTATAATTCTCCACATTTCAAGATAGGTTTTACAGGAGAGCTAGGTGATTGTCTTGTGATGTAACTGAGCCAAGGTGCAATAGGTTTGCAGATTTTTCTCTGCATGTTTGGCTTTTGTGGAACCTTTGAATTGCATCATGTTAATTTGGAGGAGAAGAGAACCTATTCTACCATTATGAGCTATTCAAAGTGGTATCAAAGAGTAGTATCTGCGGGGATGCTACTCCGGGCAACTCTGAGTGGTCTGATATTACTGGGCCTAAAATTACTTCATCTGGAAAGACGCATCCTGTTTTACTAGGTGTAGATATGCCCTTGGAAAAATGTGGGTGGGGGAGGGGCAGGAGAAATGGCCAAAGGCACATTCCAGCCATTGCCTCCTGCTCCAGGACTACAGGGTGAGCAGAAAATGTTTTGCCTAGAGAAGTCACAACCCCGCAGCCCCTTCAGATACACTCCCTTCCGAGTGTCTCCATGACAGGGTCCCCTACAAATGTTTACTCCATGCTTAAGGTAGGCGGTAACTTTGAGCATTAAACTCTCAGAATCTTGACTTAAAGATTCTGGCAATTCTGGGCCCAGCAGTTTAATCTCTACACTGGTAAGTTTGACCCATAAAGGAGATGCAGGCCAGAATTATAAAGTCTTGCCCCAGTATGTTACAATTGAGTTAATAAAGATCTTAGAATGGGGTCCTTACTATTTCCTTTTAAAGTGTATCTCTTACAGAACCATTATGTAATATTTAAACAGGGATATAGGCAACATAAATTGTCCTGAAAGTCATGATTTTTACACAGAATTTGCAAAATGCAACATTTTGCAAAGTTAGAGAAGTTGCTAAGTATTACGTAGACTATCAGACCTAACTAGGCCACGAATCAGGACATTTTGTTGGACAAGCACTTGGATAATTTGTGTACATTCACCTTGCTTGGAGTAAAAATTCAGTACTGTGCAGATGGCAGTCAGATGCAGCTCGAGTTTTCCTTTATCAAGGGCAATGATTGACTCAATGAAAATCCTCATCATTATTGTGGCTTGAAAAGCATCAATCTGCAGTTGAATGCAACCACGACATACATATATCCTTGTCACCAAAGACTTCAAACAAACCAAAACATGAAGAGGATCTGCAACATGAATGCAAAATCACTTTGCTTTACAATAGACTGCTCTCTCCATCAAAGAACATTTCCCAATGGAATACAGATAGTATGGCATAAACTCTCCCTTTTATGGAAAGACAACCACCACCTGTTGGATGAAGACTACAGATTCGACCTCCGTACACTTGTATCTGGTCTTTGACACTGTCACTGCCCAATATGCCAGTTTTCCTAATTCTGTCAAGACTACGAGACCTCAATGCTGCTGTGTGACTCATCAAAGTACTACATCAGTTCGACCACGTCTCCAACCCTAATGAATCTACTTTCACTCAAAATACCGGCATGCATCATCTTTTAGACTTTCTGCATCACATGCAGTACTGTGAAAAATAGTACTCGTCCCTACCTAGTGGAAAATGTGAACATCTTTGTAGGCAGACATCATTCAAGGAGGCAGGACATCCCCAGCTTGGACAAAAAGTGTAACAGGGAAAAAAGGCAAGCTTTCTCTAGCTGTGGACCATGAATATGGAACAACATTCCTCACATATCAGCTGTGCATCCTCAGGAAATCGGTTGCAATACCAAATAAAATGTACTTTATTTAAATACGATCACAGACATGGTGATCTGCTGTCCTCAGCAGGCAACTATCCCTGTGATGACATCCAGTTGTACAGCGTCACAATTTGCAATCTACTTATGGATATTGTAAGGAGTTCACCACAGCGCTAAAGAATATACTTATGACAGGCTAACACACCAGCGATTACAGCGGTATTGCTGGAGAACCTGCATACAATCAGACATACACGATCAGTGCTCCATTGGACCGGAAGTCCTGTGCGACCTCCATCCGTTTATTTATAGCCTTCTGACCACACCTGGTCAGAAGGTATTACAATGTGTGGAAGTGCTTCCGGGGCTCAGCCGAGACTCTCGGAGCACTAGAGCGCTACAGATATCAATGATGTAGATTGGATTGTGTTCCACTACAATTCAGACTTTTGTGAACCGACCTGCTATATATTAGGTGCCAGATGTACTACCATTTCATTTTGAGGGTTGCAAATTGTGATTTTTTGCGACTCGCAAAATGGAATGTGCAACAGTGTCTGACACACTGTTTGTGATTCCCAAATGGGGCGCAAGGGACCTGCCTCATTATATTCATTAGTCAGGTCGCAATTGGTGACTGTTTTTCAATAAAGCAGGTTTTTTTGTATATTCTGTGTGTGCTGCATTAAGCAGCACACGTAGAACTTGCAAAACGTCATTGTTTCAAATGATTGTTATGTGGAGGTGGAGACACCTTCCTGCATATAAACAATCATTGGCATTTTGCTGTTTCCATGTGTGCTGCACAACGTAGTACACATGGAAACAGTAAAAACAAGGAGGAATTATACCTTACTCCTAATTGCTCCAGGGTAAGACCAGGTTTCCCTGGTCTTAATTTTGGTGCTGCCCATATTTACGCCACCCTTGTAAATATGGGGCAGCGTCAAAATCAATGGGTGTTGCAGTGGAACTCCCACAGCAACACCCATTGCCTGCCCCTTTCACGCTAAGTACAGCTTGAAAGTCGGCCTTATTTACAAGGCAGCCTTAAACCATATTAAGTAGCTTAACACCGCCTTGTAAATAAGCTGAAGAGTTTATCGCCACAGGATTATCGTAAAAAGTGACGTTCCTGTGGCGATAGGGCCTTGTAAATATGCCCATTCGATTTCTCAGATGTAAAACCGAGAAAGGGCACTGTTCCATCTGCCAAGAGCAGGTGTAATGCATGCCCGGTAATGGCGCAACATGGGAGACACAAGCGGCAATCCCTTCTTCCGAATTCTCCATTAACGTGCAACTTGCAATCGTCACCCCTGATTCTAAACAAAATCGCGAGAACTGCTTGGATATTTTCTAATTTAAAAAAACAACCTGTTTTTTTCGATATTTTCACTGTATTCCGTTTTATGTTTTTTTTCTATGTTCAACAGCTGCCACTGCCAGGAGTTATGCTTTAATCATCCCTTAGCCCACAGATGTGTATTTGATTCCACCCTGTGCCAAAGAGCTGCAAAGGCCGCTGTGGCTCTCTCTGCACTGAAGCCCTCGCGCTGCAGTTTGATGAGCCGGCCCGGGACCGCATTGCAGTCATGTAGATCAGGTCATAATTCTGATCCGAGCCGGCACCGACAATGCAGCAATTTCAGAGGGAACAGGAAGGCACCTCCATAAAGGCGGCAGCTGAAAGGAAATTAAATGCCGAAGGATACACATAAAGCATTCTATTAAGGGATTTTAAAGGATTTCCCGTAAGGCGCCAAGTTAACAGCACCACCACATCAAATGAATTGGAAATGAGAATGTACCTTATTGTAGTTTTCCTTTTTAAATGAATATGTGCTTTGCTCTAAATAAGCACATAAGGGAGATTTATGTGAAAGTATTTAATTGGCAAGAATAAAATCAAAGCAACGTTGTTCTATTTCCCAGATCTGGCTTGTAAAGTTGAATTTGCAGGTTTAAAAGTTATGTTTTGTAGACATTGTTGTGTGGATAACTCTGGCAACAACCAGTGAACAGTCTCAGGTGTTCAATTATGTTTTCACATTCGAGCACTGGGGAAAGAGAAGCTTGTTTCCCAACAAAAAATATCTAATTTGTAAAACGTATAAATACAAGGGCCCAAAGTTTTTCTCGTATATCTTTATCTCATTCTTGAAGGCTATCCACATAAGATAAATGTACATACAAGTAATCTAAAAAGAAATAATTCACCTACTCAGTGGTTATCTTAAAAAGCTGACATTGCCCTATTGGACCTGCACTAGACACTCCCAGTAGAGGCTGGTGTAAGGAGAATGTGGTGGGGCAGTGCTTGGTGGTAGCACGGAGGAGAGCACGGAGGAGGGGAGCGGGGGGGGGGAGGGCAGCACAAGTGGGATGAACAATACAAAAAATTAACCCTGGGCGGGCGGCTACGTTCCGTGCACGGAGTGTGCGTAGTGCCGGCTTCTACGCATTTTGCGTAGCAGGCGTAGAATCCGGCACTATGCACGCTCCGCAGACGGAGCGTAGCTGGCCGCCACCCGCCTCCCTCCCGCCCTCCCTAAATACTTTAAATTAATAGTGTAAAAGAATTAAAAGGCACTTACCTTGCCCGCCGCTGCCTGCCGCGTCCCCGGGGCTCGCTATCTTCATTGCTTCCGTCTTGTGTATCTAATGTGCATGCGCGAGCGGCTGCGCATGCGCATTTCTCACGAGAAATGCGCATGCGCGGTCGCCCGCGCATGCGCATTAGTACACAAGACGGCAGCCATGAAGATAGCGAGCCCCGGGGACGCGGCAGGCAGCGGCGGGCAGCGGCGGGCAAGGTAAGTGCGTTTTAATTCTTTTCCACTTTTAATTTAAAGTATTTAGGGAGGGCGGGAGGGAGGCCTGCGGTGCGTAGTGGGGCTACGCGGAGTGCGGAGGTGGGCGTAGTTTCTCGCCCACTTCACGTAGCTCCGCGAAGCCCCACTACGCCCACTACGCCCAGGGTTACAAAAAATGACCCCTCGGTCTTCTGCTCGCTGGTTTCTTCTCTGGGCACAGGCCTAAGCTCCCAGCTTTCTCTGCAGCCAATACCAAGGCTGATCCCACCATGTGAGCAGTGTCGAGATTGGGCGGAGCAGGTTTGTTTTGCACTCCATCGGGAACTGGGAGCCTGTGCCCCCTGATCTCTCCACCCAGCAACACAGCTGGGTTGGAGAGATGTCAGTGTGCATGAATGTTTGTCCGTCCTAAGACGGCTGGCTAAACTGTCATGCACACTGACAACAGGGCCCACCACTCCTCCTCCCCCTGCTGCAGTGCTGTGACCCCGCCCCCAAGACTCAGCCTCATGAAAAAAAAAAAAATGATCTGCATTAAGATCATTTTATTTGTTGTTTGACTCTGCCGGCAGTGGAGGGGACGCTCCTCCGAGATTTATACTGTGATTGTAATGAGCAGGACTCTTCTTCAGAAGTTATTAGATCTCATATCTTAAAAGATGTGGATTGACGATATACCCAATGAACAATGACCTCAACAGCAAAGCCCTTCAGCATCCTGAAAATGCTGTCATAGGTCAAAGGGCAAAGGACGAGTGAAGACTTGATAGAATGCAGGCAGATGCACATGTGAAAAGACAACTACCTAACTGGATATGATTGGTTTAGTATTGAGGTGTGAAAAGGTCATTACTGGCACTTAGGGCGAGAATGAAGCTTAGTTTTTCATGTGGTCACCGCAGTATGGAGAACTAGCCTATTGTTCTGGGGCTGGTACTGAAGTAGGATACAGCCACCGGACATAATATATGACTCCCTCTTGACCGCCTTTGGTCTTACAAATTAACCTGACACTAAAACATAACTGGAGCCACAGCCAGTAAGGGTGCAACACATATATTGTCCAACCAATTTATGTGAGAAATCTTTACCGAAAGTCCATTTTCATTTCTATGGGGTGTGGCAAATGTTGAAGGACTTGTAAACAGTGAAACGCTTGGCAGGTGGAGGGGTGAATGAGTGTCCCCACACCAGCCTTACTTGACCAAAGACTCCACAAATCTCCCATCTGTTGAATCGCACTGAGCGCCCCCTAGAAAGGACTTATTATCTGATGCCCTACCAAGTAACATTTGAGACTAAGGGTCCAATTTATAGTGTGGGGGACAGGGTACTTTTTCACATACGTGACAGAGTTCTCTACCTGTCAAACTCTTGATCCTCCCACCTCATTTAGAGACGGGCAGACCCTAACTATTCCGTGGACACTTGCCCATTTTGACTCGAGTGATGGAATACTTCCTCCTCGTTCCCACCAGAGTATGGGCTGATGAAGTGGAGGAAGGACTTTTTTCCTGTCCATCATCACCAGGAAAAACTTGGTGGTGAGGGCCAGACAAAATAATTAACCCTCTTACTTGGAGAATGCCCCCGGGTTGTGAGGGCCATTATTTTTTTTTCTGAAATTAGCTCCCGTTTTGGGAGTTTGTTGCTGAAAAAAATAGAAAGTTTAGTGGACTGCCCTCATAAAACCTTAGGTACATTGAAAGGAACTGCCATGATGGGTGTTTCTTTCAATGTACAGAGATGATTGCTGGAACGGCGGTCATCTAGAAATGTAGTGGATGGAGTATCATCGGGATGGCAGGAGTAATGTCCATCCAAACAAACACTACTCTATCTGGCAAACCCCAACAAAGCCCTGAGCATTTAATTCTGCATTTGAGCAGCCTGAACAGGAATACAGACTTGCAGGGTGCCCTTCACACTACCCACTAAATATATTCACATAGAGAAGTTGTCTCTGTCTCATTTATTAGCCCTAACACTGGTTGCTCTAGGCCTGACAAATGGGCCTACCCATTATTAAATCCATAATGCTGCCTAATCCCCCAGTTACTTTCTTTGCTTATTTACAGTATGCACTTTGAGCTTCAATGTTTGCTAGCAAAATTCCCCGTACTGGGGGAGTGGAAAATCAAGTCACTCATAATCATGTTATGTCTTTTTGACATGTGTGCAGAACTTTGCACATGCTGCTATTGCTACCAATAGTCAGCTGCTTTGCTTAGGCTCAAAACTATCCACCCCTTCAACCCCCTAGGGAAAATGAGGAGGGGTAGGTAAATTGAAATTGACTGAGCATCAATTTGAATGGTTCCAGTTCCACCATTCCCTTTAAAAGCTGGGTGGTTTATGGTACAAATACATCTGAATTGTCTTTGAGCTCCTTATTCTAACCTTCGTTGTTTTTCTGGTGCTCAGTTTCATGACAGCCTCATGCAATATCCATATGCAGGTACAATGAAATACCTACCATCCCTAAACATCTTTGCGTTGTAGACTTAGGAAGCTACAACACTATGCAGACATTTAAAGGGGGTTACCAGACCTAATTGAAGAACCTAATAGCCTTTTGTAGTATCCTGCTTATGTAATTAGCTTGTTTCTTTCTCCCTAGCTACTCAGCCAGTGTGAATGTGCTGCGTAGAATGTTGGTGTGATGATGCTGAATGGAATGTTTTGATGCCTGCGTGGTGAAGTGTGACAGTTGGAGTATGCACTGAGCAGCAGGCAGGCTGCTCCTGAAGGGGCTGCTTCACATGAACATAACATCTTGTAACTCAGGCTAAATAAATCAACTGGAACTGCATCTCGTCTACTGGACTCATTTACTACACCTTTCAAAGTTAAGGAGTCCTGATTTCATAATTTTGGGAAGTTGAGTAGTTTACAAGTTCACAAACTTTACACACTGGGGTAAACTCTGCTCACGATTCACAAAGCCATTTACACATGTGCATAAGAGAACATTGCAGGACTTATGACTGCCAGGCATTCAGAAAAAGGTAAACTTGTGGCCATACATCCATCTACTAGTGGGATATTCTTCACCTCATGTGTGTAGAATTGTAAAATTAACCCCTTCGCTGCTAGGCCTTCCCCCCTGTGCTAAGCCTTTTTTTGGCTATTTGGGGTAGTGCACTCTTAGGCCCCTGTAACCTTTTTACCACATAAGGTACCCACGCCAAATTTGTGTTCTTTTCTTCCAACATCATAGGGATTCTAAAGGCACCCAAGGTTTGTGGATTCCCATGGAGGGGTCCCAGAAATTAGCCAAAATACAGATACATTTTGTTTTCCCTGCAAATGGTATCAAAAAAGGGTGTCTGGGGCTGAAATCACCCTTTTCCCAGCTTTTAGGGAATGACAGACTTTTGTCAAAAAAACAAACATTTTTACACAGTTTGGCATTTTTCTGGGACAAAGCCTATTTTTGCTATTTTTTGTTTTTTCAACCTCCTTCCAGTTAATGGTAGAAATGGGTATGAAAGCAATAATGGATCCTGGAAAGCTATACATTTTGGAAAAGATAGACAACATTTAGAATTTAGCAAGGGGTCATTTGTATAGATCCATCAAGGTTTCTTTATCGAAACTAACATTTAAATGTAGGAAAAATTGAAAAATAGTTGAAAAAAACAGCCTTTTGTGTCAACGTTTTCACCTGTAACTTCTTCTAATCATGACACCTCTTTGAAAGCAATATACCAATAAATCCGTTGGGCCTTACTGGTTGTGGGAATATATAGGACTTGTAGGTTCACCAAGAACCCGGAGAACCCAGAGTCAAAAACTGAGCAGCAATTTGCAATGGCTTTATTATTATGTACCGGGTATATAGCAATTATTGTGGGAAAATGTATACATGGATAAATCGGTATGAAAGACACCTATGTATTTTTTTGAAATGGGAACAAAATATAGAGTTTAGAAACAGTAGATATTTGCACATTTCCGAAATTGGGAATACTCATACTAGCATGAGAATTATCGGTCATTTTTTAAAATGACTTCTTTTTTAAACAATGTCTTTCATTCGCAAGTCAATAGGTAATAACAGTTGCTTTAAAAATCTGAATTACCCTAATGTCCCGTTAAAAATGGTACCTCACTTGTGTGGGTCGGCATAGTGCCCACAGCAGGAAATGGCTCAAACCCTAACGTGAACACACCACATTTTCACAAAGGAAACTTACCCTTTTTTGCAAAGTGCCTAGCTGTAGTTTTTGAAACCTAGCTCTGCCGGCACCTAGGGAAACTTAGCAAACCTATACATTTTTAAAAATTGGACACCCAGGGGAATCCAGGATGGGGTGACTTGACTGCCTCCCACCAGGTTCTGTTACCCAGAATCCCCTGCAAACCTATAAAATTGTCAAATAAAACAAATTTTCGCCACATTTCTCTGGTGGAAAGTTCTCGAATCTGCGTGGATCCACAAGTTTCCACCCACTCCGCGTTCCACAAAGTCTTTTGAGAAAAATGGTACCTCACTTGTGTGGGTTGGCCTAGTTTCTGCTACAGGAAACGGTGCAAAACGCATCGTGGACACACCTCAATTTCGCAGTGAAAAATGACCCTTTTTTGGTAAAGTGCCTGGCTGTAGTTTTTGAACCATAGCTCTGCCGGTACGTAGGGAAAGCTAGCAAACCTATACATTTTTTAAAATTAGACACCCAGGGGAATCCAGGATGGGGTGACTTGACTGCCTCCCACCAGGTTCTGTTACCCAGAATGCCTTGCAAACCTGATTTTTTTTTTAAACACATTTTGCCCATATTTCTGTGGTGTAAAGTTCTGGAATCTTCGTGGATCCACAAATATCCAACCACCCCGCATTTCCCAAACACTTCAGAGAACAATAGTACCTCACTTGTGTGGGTCAGCCCAGTGCCCGCGACAGGAAATGGCGCAAAACGCAACGTGTACACACATCTATTCCGCAGTGAAAAAATACCCTTTTTTGGCAAAGTGCCTAGCTGTAGTTTTTGAACCATAGCTCTTGCGGAACCTAGGGAAACCTAGCAAACCTATACATTTTTGAAAAATAAATACCCTGGGGAATCAAGAATGGGGTGACTTGACTGCCTCTCACCTGGTCTGTTACTCAGAATCCCTTGCAAACTTAAAAAATTGGAAAAAAAACACATTTCCACCACATTTCTGTGCTGGACAGTTCTGGAATCTGCGTGGATCCACAAATTTCCATGCACCCCAAGTTCCCCAATGTCTTCCAAGAAAAATGGTATCTTACTCGTGTGGTTCGACCTAGTGCCCGTGACAAGAAATGGCACAAAACGCAACGTGGACAAACCTCAATTTCGCAGTGAAGAAGTACCCTTTTTTGGCATAGTGCCTAATTGTAGTTTGTGAACCATAGCTCTGCCGGCACCTAGGGAAGCCTAGCAAACCTATACATTTTTGAAAACTATACACCCAGGGGAATCCAGGATGTGGTGACTTGAATGCCTCTCACCAGGTTCTGTTACCCATAATCCCTTGCAAACTTAAATAATTGTAAAAAAAAAACACATTTTCCCCATATTTCTGTGGTGAAAAGTTCTGGAATCTGCGTGGATCCACAAATTTCCACCCCCCGCATTCCCCAAAGTCTTCTGAGAAAAGTGGTACCTCACTTGTGTGGATCGGCCTAGTGCCCGCGACAGGAAACCGCTCAAAACGCAACATGGACACACCTCAATTTCACAGTGAAAAACAACCCTTTTTTTGTCAAACTGCCTAGCTGTAGTTTTTGAACCATAGCTCTGCTGGCACATAGGGAAACCTAGCAAACCTATATATTTTTAAAAACTAGACACCCAGGGGTAAACAGGATGGGGTGACTTGACTGCCTTTCACCAGGTTCTGTTACCCAGAACCCCTTGCAAACCTAAAAATTGTCAAAAAAACAACATTTTCCTCACATTTCTGTGGTGAAAAGTTCTGGAATCTGCATAGAGGCACAACATTCCTCCCACCCAGTGTTCCTCCAAGTCTCCCAATAAAAATGGTACCTCACTTGCATGGGTGGATTAAGGACCTGCGACAGGCAAGGGCCCAAAACCTATTGACGCGACATCAAAATGACCTATCACAAACCAACCTGGTTTTGCATGGGGGTACCATGAGTTTTTGACCCGGGGCTTGGCAACCAACTAGGGAAACCTACCTAACCCACACATTTTTAGAAACTAGACACCCAGGGGAGTCTAGAGATGTATGGCTTGTGTGGCTCCCCCATCATTCTCCTACCCAGAAACCCCTGCAAACCTCAAATTTCACCAAGAAATTCACTTTTTTTTTCAAATTTCTGTGTGGTAAAGTTATGGAATCTACGTGGATCCACAAATTTCCTCCCAACCAGCATTCTCCCAGAACTTCCAATAAAAATGGTACCTCACTTGTGTGGATAGGCATAGTAGCTGCAACAGGAAATGGCCCAAATCATTCTGTGGAGACTTCAAAATTACCTATACCAAAACTACGTGGTTTTGGTAGGGGCACCTGAGGATTTGGGACCGGGCCCGTGGCCATCTTTGGGAAAGTACCAAACCCAAATATTTCTGAAAACTAGACACCCGGGGGAGTTCAATGAGGTATGGCTTGCATAGATTCCCCAACGTTTTCCTACCCAGAATGCCAATCAAACCTCAAATTTAGCTGAAAAAAACACATTTGCCACATATTTTTGTGTGGAATCACCGTGCCAGCACAAATGACCTACCACCCAGTGTTCCCCTTGTTTTCCCGAGTAAAATGATACCTCACTTGTGTGGGTGGCCCAAAGGCCTGTGGCTAGGAAGAGCCCAAAACATAGGGATTTAGAGTATAGCTCAGAGAATTCTAAGCGCTACATTTTAAAAAAAATACGTTTTTAGCCAATTCTGCTTTGGACACCCACACAAGTATTCAAGGAGGTTCAAATTCAGGAGATGGAACCAAGGGAGTTAGCTTTCTAGCAAGAAAAAGACAAACTGTAGAGAGCAAGATACAACAGATGTTGGAGAAAGGTGCTGTTGTGAAAGTGGATGAAGGGGAGAAAAGGTTTGTGAATACTTAGCTTCTTGAAAAGAAAAAAGAAAAGGGTAGGAGACTGGTAATAATTTCTGGTCTTGGAATCTCTTTGTAACTTACTGTCATTTCAAGATGGACGGTATGCATATGCTGAGGGACATTTTCCAGAAAATTGTTTAGATGGTGCAATTTGGATTTGAAGGTCGCCTATTTCACAATCTGATGAACGTGGAGAGTCCACATTTTCTGCAGTTTAGATGATACAGCCATCTTTTTAATTGCAATGTCTCCCATTTGTACTTTCATCGGATGAGATAGAAGGCAGACAATTGGTCAAATGAAGAGGTTTTCAAAAAGTTTCATTTCAAACCAGTTGAGCCACTTTCTGGATTTGCATTGAGGAGCTTTGAATATGCATAATGATAGCCTCCTTTCTTGTCATAAAAGCTATAGTGAATATACAATCATGACTTTATTCAAGGGAAGTAGGATAGTTATAATGCACCCTCCCTTTCTTGTCTGTTTAATGAAAGAGGAGGGGAAGGGAAGAAGTATATCATGTTTGAGTGTGTAGTATTTATTAAAACAATTTCAATACAGATTTTAGTTGCTAATCTAATGTTATGATGAGGTGTTAATAAGTTAGGTTGATGGGTACAGAATTTTATAGTTTGAATATATAATTTTGGCAGAAATTAAATTTGTGGCTTTGGATGACACAGAAGAAAGAGCAAGAGGGATGAATAGAGAGCAGCACCAAAAGACGGAGGAAATGGAATATTAAAAGGTTTTATGGACTGGATGCTCTGTTTTTGCTTATCTGTCATACAGTGTTCAAGAATTGCTGCCTGGAGGCAGTAAATAAAAGGTTATACATAATGCTAGCCTCTATGACTTTAATACAATCACGATTCTCTATTCACAAAAGCGTTGAGAAGTGGCATTCCCTATTGAGACTGGTTGGTCAGTGGTTGCCTTGTGGCTGCAGCAGTTCCTCTTTTCTGGGAGCCTAAAGGCATTGTTTTATCTCCTTTTTTAAAAGCTTTGCTGGCTTCTCTAAGCTGTAGGGTTGGGAAGCATTGCTACTTGTTTTGCCCCACATAAGCTTTTCACACATTGTTACAACTGTAATGTTGCAATGCGTTTGCGCTGCTCTTTTTCAATTAAATTTGTGAAGTTTGATGGCATTTGTCATACATATTTGGAAATAAAACAGTGTAGATTTGCCTACCGTTAAGCAGAATGATTTAAATGCTTTAAAAGAAATGCTTGAATGTGTGTGGGTGTGTTCTGATTGAAAAGTGGATATAAAAAGTCAGACTAATAATTATATGTTGTGGCCCATAACTATCATAATGTTGCGTTGCCCTTGAACCACACAATGGGGCTCAAGGGTGACGCTACACTAAAGACAGATTTATCAAGCCATGCAAGGCCACCTTGAGTGGCCTTAATATGGCTTGATAAATCTGGAGTAACGCAAGGCAGCGCAAACTGCTGACTGGCGTTACTCTACTCCAGTGAGGCGTTCCATGAGTGCAGTGTGGGTGTTTCCACACATCCACCCATGGATTTCAGTGCATTCCCAGATTTATCATCAGTGATAGACCTGGGAATGCGTCAAAATGCTACACCTCCCAGGGGAAGCGTTACAAGGAAAAACATCTTTATTTATCCTTGGTTTTACCTCTTTCTATGTGTGTTGCATTCTGCAGCAATGGAAGTGTTTCTCAGGATTGTTTTTGTGAAGAAAGATGTCCCTTCTTGCATAAAAACAATCGTGCTTACAACGCAGGCACCTTGGTCAAGAGTGCATGCGTTGGCGCTAGGGAGCCAAAAGTGCCCCAGCAAAAGGAAAGGATAGGAACGTGTTAAGTATGGGGCATTCTTGCACTTTCCCTTGCACGCAGTGCAGCCAGGTTGCTTGCTGCATTGTGTGAAAGTAGGACAAATGTGCCCCTTTTTTTTCCAGTTCTTGTGTATGGATACTAATGGGATGGAGACTTAGGTAAGAAGTTTATGGTTTGATTTCTGGTGGCTTTTGAAGCATATACAGTAAATATGAAAACAACTGTATTAATTTGGCATAATTGAAAACAGAGTGTCCCCCTCTTCACAGAGGTGATTAGCATCTGCAAAGCCAGGACGTTGCGAATTGCAATGCAGATGTTGCCATCCCTTGTGAGATGCAAGTACCTAGTTGTATCAAATTCAAGTTTTTCCCTCTTTTCAACTCATACATTTGAAAAAATGTTTTGTGACTGCTTCTAAAGTTTGTTCACTACCGAGGACAGTCAGAAAACCTACTGAACAGTGAAAGTAGTCAAATTCTGCAAATCTATACTCTACGTGTCCTGGCTATGTATCCAAAAGTAAAAACTGTTGAACCAATGACCTATGCATGCTAACTGTGACACCCCATTCACAATGTACCACTGCTTTTGGGGCATTGCGAGCACTGTCACATTAATAGTCTGAGGTTGCAATGTAGTAACAGACATAACAAGGCAGGTACAATGCCAATTTGAGTGGTGTTACAAGAGTTGCTGTGCCATGCAGACCTTTATCTTAGCCTATACTGTGGTGTTTTGTTCAAATCAGGCCTACATAGTCTGCTAAGCTCTCAAACACCTTAGTATAGAAGTTGGCACGGACACTGGAAAAGGTAAAAACAAGTTTATTAAGACCCCATGGGGTGGTGATACATTCCTACCGCACCCTTCGGCAGTGTAAGAAGTAGCACACCGAACATTGGTGCGCGACCTCTTTTATACAGTTTAATAGCAATAAAAAGATAGGCGGTCACAAGTTACACATTTTTAGGTACATATAAGGTCATTTTTGGAACACAGCCAGCAGGTGGGAGGAGTTAAATAGCACTGGTCAGTTAGTACCAACATTCCTAAAGAGTGACCAGTGAATGCATGATGCGCATGTGCGCTTGACCAGTACTAAAAATAGCCTGTTGCCGAGCAGAATAAGGAACCATGAATATCAAGAAAGGACAAAAGGGCACACTGACCACGAGGCAGCGTGTTCATAGAAAACGGAAGTCAGAGAGATTCAAAATGGCCCCCGTTCGTTTTGGTCAAGTTAACAGAAAAGACCGTGTAGCTGTGCTAAACGCTAACTCAGGAGCTGCCAAAACACGACAGACGGCCCTTTTAGCGTTTAGCAAAAGCTACCTCATACTGAACATAATCAGAATGTTCATCATCAATGTTAATAGCCATTATTTTCAATACCTCGTCGTTGATCAGTTTCTCTTGCTTAACAATAGCTCGTTTGGACGGAATACAGGCTGTGATACATACAGAACATAACGTAGGGCCGCATTGAATACATAGACAAAGGGTAAATAGTACTCCAAGAAAGACACAGAGAATCGTTAATAATTTCCAACCCCAAGTAGTAAGCAGAGTCCAGAACCACCCAGAAAAGGTCCATGCTCCATTTTCTGGATGGATCTCAGCAGCTATTTTATGTAATTTCGTAATTGAATCATACACAGAAGGTGAGTTATCTGGCACATACACACAACAACTGCTCCCGATGACGCGGCATGCTCCACCCCTATCAGCTAGTATCACATCTAAAACCATTCAATTCTGGAGCGCTACAATTCTGGTAATTTGCAATTCCTCAGTAATATTCCCTAAAGCAGAGGCAGTTTCATTGGCGACAGCTTCCACCACACGTGTAAGCCGCCTTATCTTCCTGCTATTCAGTGCAGCTCCTACAAATGAAAATAACCCTAAGTTGAAATCTACATATTGTTGTAAAGTGGTATCAGTCTGATCAATTTCATCAAGATCTAATGTTCGTTTAACTCTGTTCAGCACGAAATCATGGTACAGAACGTAATCATTGTGATACATGGGAGGAGCAATAAACACAGGTGGTAATACAAAAGCTATATAACATGTTCCCAACCATCCCAATGGTAGACGATGGTATCCCTTATTTCCACAAATGAAATATGTGTTACGTGAAGCTACAAATGCAATTCCAATCGGCGTATCAAAGGTAAGTGTAATATTACATTCACTGCGACCTACAGGGATTGTACCTTTATTTCTAATACACAAATCTGCTTTTGTATCAATGACTTATCATATGCAAATTCGTCGCATTTATAAATCTTTGATTCGTATATACACGAGGTGTAGAAACATTGTCCGGACGATACTCTTCCCATTCAAATTTAGTTCCTTCAGCATGTGGATAGCCTTCTTTATCGTTATAGCATATTTTATTCAATCGAAAAAGTAGTCCACCTTTCGTTGGCCATCGCAAGGTGAAGAGAAGAGTGTACCAAGCATGACAAGAACCATTATGAGAAAACGGGAGAGGAATGAGTGGTGTTCCTCCCTTCTTCTGATGTCCGGGCAACATTCCACATACCCAACAATTGGACATGTTGGTCATGTTATGAGTATGATGCAAAATCTGAATAAAGCTGTTATTCAAATAAGTCTGCCTATGTCTTTCTTCGTGAAAAGGCAAAGTAAAATGAAAATGTTCAGATGGACTCGGAGTGGTGGGCAGCAAATGTTCTCGTACAGGAAACAATAGTTCTATAGTCCAAGCTAATACTGCAATCGCCACTACGGTCAAGACAAAAAAAACAGCACCAAGAATTCTCCCTTTTCGTGTCGAAGGAGATGCCATAGTTCACAAAACAATATTCTTCTAAAGAAACACTAAGCGGAAAAATAAAAACGATGGTTCTGGACCGAGGCTGCCGTTGATTTGTTCTCCGGGATTCAAGACGGGTGTCGCTACACTGGGTAGAACTGATCCCCCCCCCTTGATATTCCCGGCTTCCGTTTCACAAACCTCAGAGCGGTTACCAACCAGTTTCAAAAACACAAAAGGGAATCTCATTTCCTGGGACGTAGATTGTACTTCACTTTATCAGAAACAACGTGGTCCGGGAAGGCTCCCTCCAATTCATCAGGCGTGACAGCTGGGCTCTTTTCTGTATCCAAAATCTTTCTGTAGTCGGATAGCACCACAGGGCTCACCAGATCCGGAGAGACACGTCGGCAGTGCGTTGAATGTATCCACCGCTTTTTGTTGGTGACTCTCACAGCAGTTCGCGTAGCCAGCAGCACTTGTTCAGGGCCATGCCATCTCGGTTCCAAACTGCTGGATCGCTCAAATACTTTGACCATCACGTGGTCCCCAGGGCGGAGATCGTGAGCCTCACCCGTGGAGTTATCAGGGAGCGCCTCTCGAACCTGCTGATGAATAGAAAGCAAATCATTTGTTAATCGTGCCAAATAATCGTTCATCATTATACAAGGCACATCATGTATTAAACGAGGTTTTGGAATTCCCCAAATATTCATCGGCCTTCCAAACACCACTTCATAGGGTGTGAGGCCAGATCGAGAATGTGGGACTGATCGAATGGACAGCAATGCCAAAGGCAAAGCATCCGGCCATTTCAGAGATGTGGATGCCACTATCTTTGCTAACTTCAGTTTCAGAGTTGCATTGTATCTCTCGACCAAACCTGCTGATTGTGGGTGAAAGACTGTGTGGAATCATTGTCTGATTCCCAATCCCTTCAGGATGTACTCCATTACTTTCCCAATGAAATGAGGACCATTATCACTCCACATAAGTTTACAAACACCATAGCGCGGGAAGTACTCTTTGAGTAACACCTTAGCTGTTGTCAATGCTGTATTGTCTTTCGTAGGGTAAGCCTCAATCCATTTGCTGAAGGCACACACCACCACTAGGACATACTTGAGATTATTACAGCGCTCCAGCTGGATGTAATCCATTTGCAGTACTTCGAATGGTGCAGTAGGTGGAACAAACCCTCCTTTGGGAGTATGAGTCCCTTGTCCAGGATTGTGCTGTAAACATATCAGACAAGTCTGTACTACTCTCTTAGCCGTGCTTGCAATATCAGCATTTTCCCAAACTCGTGTAAGCAATTTAGTAATTGCGAGAGCTCCAATGTGTGCCAGCCCGTGTGTCATTTGCACCATTGTTTGTAAATAGGCCATGGGTAGTTTCCATCTCTCCATATCTTTACTACGCCAGCAACCCTCATCATCCAATACTCCTTCAGTGGCCCATTTCATAAGTTCTGCCTCAGATGCTGACTTCTGTATATCTAATATTTCTTCTCTAGCATCATGCCACCGCTCGGCTTGTGACTTCACCACATACATGGGGAAATTATTTTGCAGCATAGCGGTCTCCTTCGCAATGCGATCTGCGAAAGCATTGCCTTGCCCTATTTTGTCCGTCACCTTTTTGTGTGCACTGCACTTAACTATTGCAACTTTCTTTGGGCATAACAGTGCATTCAGGAGATCGCGTACCAATTCTCCATGCATGATGTGTACTCCATGTGAAATCAAAAATCCTCGTTCCTTCCAGAGTAGGCCAAAATCATGCACTACTCCAAAAGCGTAACGACTATCCGTGTAAATGTTCACACATAATCCAGCACTTAACTCACATGCTTTCGTTAAGGCTATCAGTTCAGCTGCTTGAGACGATTTCTGGGGTATTCGTGCTGCTTCTACAACTGTCTTAAGTGTCGTGATCGCGTAGGCTGCAGAAGTCGTACCATCTGGTAACCTCACGCACGATCCATCAACCCACAGTTCCCCATCTACATCTGGAAACAGTGTATCCTGTAAATCGATACGACCCTTTGTCTGTTCCTCAGTCAGAAAAACACAATCATGTTGTTCTTCCTTCTGGGTCTCAGCAACAGGATCCGGCAGTAAAGTAGCAGGATTCAGTGTCGTACATCGTTTTAGTGTGATGTGCGGCGCCAACAATGTTAGCTCATATCCTGTCAAACGGGCGCTGGTTAGATGCTGTGTTTTCGTTTGATTCAGTAACGCATCTACCGCATGGGGAACTAACACCAACAATTTGTGTGACAAAACTATTCCCTCACTTTGTCGTATCGCAACTGCTGTTGCTGCAACTGCTCGAAAACATCCAGGCAATCCTCGAGACACAGGGTCGAGTACCGCCGAGAAGTATGCACAAGGCCTCTGTTTGTCTCCGTGTGTCTGCACTAACACTGACAATGCGCACCCATCCTTCTCGTGTACATACAATGTGAACATCTTCGTGTAATCAGGTGTACCTAACACTGGTGCAGAACAAAGAGCTTGTCTTAATTGTTCAAAAGCATTCTGACATTCATCCGTCCATTCAATGGGGATCGGTGTATCTTTAGACAACAATGCCAACAATGGTTTAATGATATGTGAAAAACCCAATATCCATTGCCTACAAAAAGACGTCAAACCTATAAAGGCACGAACATCCTTCTGGGTGCGAGGAACTGGAGTGTCTAGGATTGCTTGAATTCGATCTGGTGTCAATGCACGGCCCTCCTTAGACAAAAGATGACCGAGGTAGGTCACCTTTGGTCTACAATATTGCAGCTTTTTCTTCGAAACTTTATGATTATGTTTGGCCAGGAAGGAAAGCAAGGAAAAGGTACTCTTCTCACATTGTTCTGGCGTGTCTGCAGCAAGTAAGATATCATCTACATATTGAATAAGAGCCACTCCATGTAATTCAAAGGAATCAAGCTGTCTCTTTAATGCCTGACTATAAATGCTAGGACTTTCAGTATAGCCTTGTGGAACTCGACAGAATCTGCACGATTTATTGTTCAGTGTAAAGCCGAATAGATATCGACTATCAGAATGTACAGGGATCGAAAAGAAAGCATTCTTCAAATCGATGACTGTAAAAGTAGTTGCCGTCGATGGAACCAACGTAAGCAACGTGGTGATGTCAGACACCACCGGGTATTGAGGCACTACTATCTTGTTTATTTCCCTCAAATCAATAATGAAACGGTAAACTTTAGCATCTGTATCTCTTTTAAGGATCGGTAAAATGGGGCTATTGCAAACATTGTAGGGGACTTCCTCAACTACTCCTGCTGAAATCAAATCATTGACAATGTGTATCAAAGCAAGTTCACCCTCTCGGGAAATCTTATATTGTGGGACACGTGGTAGAGATACTCCCTCCTTTACAGTAATACGTACTGGAGGAATCCTCATCCGCCCCACATCCGTATCGGAAGTGGCCCACAACGTTGTCGGTAAGGAGGCCAGTACTTCAGATTCATGGAGAAAGCACACTCGCTCTAATTCTGGATAATTCTCATTCAACACAACTCGCACTCCTTCTGGGGCACAGCGAATAGTGGCTCGAAAGTGTTTTAACATATCGAGTCCCATAATATTATCTGGTGTATTTGGAGACAACAAAAAGGGACAAGGGGCAGCAAATTTATCAACATGAAATGGAACTGGTTGAGACAGTGGGCTAGAAGTAGGTGTTCCATCGAACCCTATAGCTGTAATTACCTCGCCAGACAGGGGAGCCCTTGGAACCAAGTATTTGGACAAGGCGCTACGAGTAGCTCCTGTATCGACCAGAAATTGATCAGCAGAACCCAGAACATGTGCTTCTATATATGGACCCCTTTGATCAACTGGTACCTCAACCGATTCCACACCCCATCCTACGCAATCCTATGCATAGTGCTCATCCCGTGGCTCAGCAGAACCACCCTCATTTATCTGATATTGATTACGATTATCAAACGTATTATAATCTGTCTGACCACGACCCCTTGCTCCATATCCTCTGCGATCATTCGTGCCATAACCTCCTCGATCAGTCGTTCCATAGCCTCCTCTTGACCCCCCATAATTAGTTCTAGACCTCCCACTTCCTCGTCCCCACAAATTACGCTGCTCTCGAAACACCGGACAGTCTGCAATCCAATGCCCAAACTGTTTGCAGTATGCACATTGATTCACAGAAATGTCAGAACGAGGGGGAGGAGCATTACTGTACGATCCTCGCCCTCCTCTATTGTTTCCTCTCGTAACCTGAACCTGAGCTAACATTACCTTCGTCTTCAAATCCTTCGCCTTCTTTTCACTACTTTCTTTTGCCTCCAATTCCTGTCGTTCATAATATTGAGCCATAGTCAATAAAGAAGCAGGGGTTGCTGTGGTCCATGAACTTTCACTCGCTTTTAATCGTTTCGCAATCTCCGGCAGGAGATTAGCCACATACTTATCAACGAATAAGTGCCTGCCTGTATCTTCTGTCAATGATTGACCACTGTAATCATGGAACGCTTCCTCGAAGCGAGAGAAAAAATCAGAAACCGATTCATCCATTTTTTGTGTACAAGAAGCTAACATAGTCTAATCAATCTTTTTAGCGGGAGCAAGAGTCTTTAATTTTGTTAGTATGGCCTGTGGAAGGTCTAATATTAATTGACACGGCTTACATGCTGGTTCTCTATCTAAATCAGCCTGAACAAGATCTTTCCAAGTGGCCCCGAGAGTCGTGAGGTCATCAAACTTACGAATCGCTCTCCACATATCAGGAGGCAATCTCAACCCGAAAAACAGGTCAATATCAACTAACGTCATAATACACGAAGAAATCGCGCTTTCAACATTTTCATAAAAAGCCGCAGGATTTTTACGGGGATCAGGTAAAGCATTCTTGAGCGCCATAACATCTGCTCTATTCCAAGGCGTATAAACCCAGTTATATACAAAATACCCTTTCGCATCTTTGGATCTTTTATCATCATCTGTGCCATCCCCTTTATGAGGGACATATAAAGGCGCAGCTTCTCGCATAGGTCTAACATTAATCGCAGCGATCTTATCTGTTTCAAAGATAGGGCATTCTTTGGATATCCCCGTCGCTCCGGACGCAGACGGATTCTTCGACTTAGCCAACTCCCGTAGTCGTGTCGCCTCATTTCGCAGTTGAATCAAACGCTTGAAGAAGTCGTCCGCATCTGAAAGAACAAAAAGACCTTTACGAAAATTCTCACGACCCTCGGATATCTCCTTTGGTTCTAACTCGAGAGAATATTTTCTATACCGCTCAACAACTTCATCTCCAAAATGATCTAAAAAATACAGTCGCTCCTGATCAGACCACTGTTCCATTTTCGCAGTAATGTCAGAAACAGTAACAGTATTAATATTTAGCTTTCGTGCAAACGAACGTAATTCCGCAGTTCGTTCTGCATGTAACCTGGTACGCTGTGTTCGATCACTATCCTCGTCTGATTCCTCGTTCGGAGCCGTAGGTGCGACGTACGGAGGCGGACAACGATCTAGTAATGAAAAATCATCTGTTTCATTAGTAAGGACTGGATAAAGAGGACGCCTGATAGGGAATTGACCATTAACCTGTAAATTGCGTTCTCGTCTCTCCCTCTCTTTTCCTGTAATTCCTTCCCCTGTAGCTGTAAAGCTTTGTCATGTGCAGCCTTCCGCTGCACTTTCTCCGCCAAGGCTTCCTCACGCTTCGCTCGTTCACGCACCTCTTTCTCCCACATACGCACACAATCAAACATATCTTGTCTAGACCTTCGCTGAAACAAACACTGCTCTACATATTGTACCTTTCGAATGTCAAACGATCCATATAGTGGCCACTGTAATTCACGATCAGTCTTAGTATACTTATGCCATAATGTACTATACATGATTGGTGGAATACCGAATTTGACATACATTTCACGATTTGGAGTCCCATCTGGGGGAGCCGGCAGTTTTTTACTTAATCGATAATTGGTACCATTTTCAGGACAGCACATCCTGCGGAGTGTGCTAAAAACAGGCATGTTTCAGAAAGTACCACGAGAACGCGATACTACAAAAATGACACCTAACGCGGTGTACCGTTCAGATCAAATAAATCAGAGAAATATCCCTACATGCCTGCCTATGTGAGGTGCACTTCACATATTCAAATTCAAATTCAAAGATTCAAACGTTAGCTAACTTCAAACAAATTCAAATTCAAATTCAAAATTCAAAAAGCCACAGTAAGTGTCAGTAGACTACCTCACCAATCAAAAGCTTACCAAATATTTTCAAACATCCAAAGTCCAACTGCCAAGTTCTGTGGTCAAATCAGCCAAAACGGCACATCACGACAATCCAAGATCAGAATCTCAGTCGGAGACCGGCGCCACCTGGAAAGTCAGATCGGAAGGAAGGAAAAACACACCGTGGGTGCCAAGACTCGGGTCACTCAGTGGCAGCGTACGCGTCCATGGCGAGTTTCCTGACCTTCGTCACGACCTCTCCTTCGGGCATCCGAGTCGCCGATGAGTCCCTTCGTGGTCGCCAATTGTGGTGTTTTGTTCAAATCAGGCCTACATATTCTGCTAAGCTCTCAAACACCTTAGTATAGAAGTTGGCACGGACACTGGAAAAGGTAAAAACAAGTTTATTAAGACCCCATGGGGTGGTGATACATTCCTACCGCACCCTTCGGCAGTGTAAGAAGTAGCACACCGAACATTGGTGCGCGACCTTTTTTATACAGTTTAATAGCAATAAAAAGATAGGCGGTCACAAGTTACACATTTTTAGGTACATATAAGGTCATTTTTGGAACACAGCCAGCAGGTGGGAGGAGTTAAATAGCACTGGTCAGTTAGTACCAACATTCCTAAAGAGTGACCAGTGAATGCATGATGCGCATGTGCGCTTGACCAGTACTAAAAATAGCCTGTTGCCGAGCAGAATAAGGAACCATGAATATCAAGAAAGGACAAAAGGGCACACTGACCACGAGGCAGCGTGTTCATAGAAAACGGAAGTCAGAGAGATTCAAAATGGCCCCCGTTCGTTTTGGTCAAGTTAACAGAAAAGACCGTGTAGCTGTGCTAAACGCTAACTCAGGAGCTGCCAAAACACGACAATACTACTGCAGCAGCCAGGTGATTAGATAATTCATGCCTCATGAGTATTAATGAGGTGAGAGGTGTATGCCTCATTATGGGAGATGTTCACCTCACTGCTCGCAGCTCACTTGGACTGTTAACCATCTGGGTGCTGCTGACGAGCTGAGCTCGTCATGAGGCGCAGCGGAGCTGTCCTCATGACTAGCTGAGCTTGTCACGGCCGTTGGAACTTTCACACGCGGGGCTAATTTCCCCGCTGTGCAGAACGTTCTAAAAATGGGTGTGGCCGTGACGAGCTGAGCTTGTCACCAGCACGGCCGCGCCGTGCGCGAACCCCACCCGCACAGCGGGGGGAAAACACCCCGCAGCGAAGGGGTTAAGGATTACTACAATCTTTGCTGCACAGAACCTAAGGCACAACAGAGCACATTTCAAAACATTATACTGCAACCAGTTGAATAGAGAATCTGGCCCAGTGCTCTCAAACGTTAAATTATTTGGTTTTAAGGAGGTACACGACACCTATTCTTAAATCTACTTTTGATAAAGTGACTTGAATGTATCACTTTATCTGACATATTTCCATATTGAATCACCAATTCATTGTAGCACGTCAACATTTGTGCATTAAGTTATTTCAGTGTAAGCAGGCCAATTTATTCTCACTGTGGCCTCTCAACATAACCTGCGCTCTCTTTAGAATAGTTTAATATTACAGTATCTTTGTATTGTCTAATATAGAAGCATGAAGCATAGATTCATCAAAAAGGAAAAGCCAAATTTAATAATTAATGCATACTAAAATAAATAGCATAATGCAGAATGTCCAATAGGCTGGCTATTTGGTTGATTCTCTTATTACTGCCTGGTTTGACACAGTATCTGACAAATATTATGATTGGTTTGAAAGATTATTTTGCAGTATCTGTGAAGGACGGCATATTGGACCAAAACATTTTAGGGCATATTTACAAGCCTGTTTTGTCACAGGAACGTCAATGTTAACGACATTCCTGTGACGATTGGGGCTTCACCTTAATTACAAGGAGACATTAAGCCACATAAAATGGCTTAACGCCGTCTTATAAATAAGGCCCGTTTTAAGCCTACACTCAACGTAAAAGGGGTCGCAGGGGGTGTAACATGGGTGTTCCGCCGCAACGCCCATTGATTTGGACGCTGCCACCTATTTACAACGATTTCATAAATAAGAGGCGGTGCCAAAATTAAGACCAGGGAAAATCTGGTCTTAACATGGCAAAATGAGGAGAAAGGCTTTATTTCCCCTCGTTTTTGCTGTTTCTTTGTGAGCTGCAGTGTGCAGCAAACATAGAAACAGCAAAGCACCATGAATGATTGTTTATGAGCAGGAAGGTGCCCCTTCCTGCACATAAAGAATTATTTGAAAAATGACGATTTGCAACTTCCATGTGTGCTGCACAATGCAACACACATAGATGTTACAAATCGCCATTCTGGATTGTTTATGAGCAGGAAGGGCACCTTCCTGCACATAAACAATCATTCCCTCAAGGCAGGCACCCTTTCACTATGTTGCAAGGCTGCCTGCGTTAGCGCTAGACAGCTGACTTTTGCACCAGCACAGGGAAAAAGGCAGGGGTGTGCCATATTATTGTAACGGTTTCAGGAAAGAGGAGTGATTCTGTTTAGGACTGAAGAGGCTGGAATGAAGTATACATTACATCTAGTGGAAAAGTCTTAGAATCTATGGTCTGAGAGGCATCCACTAGAGGTAATACTATTGTAACAGTTCATCCCTGTATTTCTAAAGTGATGGTAGCAATTTTAGAGCTAACCTGCAATCTGCCACTTGCTTGTAAATATGCTCCTTTGTTTTGTAAAAATATTTTTTATGACACATAGCAAAGCTTTGAAAACATTAGCACAAGTCTATCTGTGCTCTTTAGTACCCTTTCCCTGCCTCAATGGCAGGATATTTTCCTGTACTGACAGACTTTCAAAGTCTACATACCTTTCTTTAATTCCCACCTGTATTGTACAACCTGGTAGCCATGATAAAAAAGGATTTAGACACACTGAATCCATCAAAAATTCTTTTTGTAAAAGTTCTTAGGTCGATTTCTCAAAATGTAATTATTTTCTCTCTATTTCCTGCACAGTGATCGCACAAATCGAAATCATAACTCTGCTTTTGTGAGGCCAGAACTGCCAGCTGGATTTGATTCCATGGAAGAAAGAGCGGTGTTTTTGTTGATGTTGCACTTGCTGCCGCAAATGTTGTCCTTTGCAAAATGCTTTATTGAAAATAATGTGCGGAGCTGGGTTTAAAAATGAAATGTGTTTAATGCAAAATTGTAGTAGGTAGGCATACTTAAACTCGAAAAAGACCTGCTACATAGAAATGAAGCACAGATTCTTAAATTGACAAAACCCATGATGCTATGAATGAATAGGAAGATATACTGATACTGAAAGGCTTGTTTTTCACAATAAATGACCATTGCAAGATGTTTTTCTTCTCCTGTTGATTAGCTAGTGAATAGACACATATTTGTATTAGACAACTGACAGTAAGGTTCTCTCTGCCAAAGATGCAGACAACAGTGAGGATGAGTCATGGAAAATGTCTTTGGGGAAACAAGAAAAGATGCGCCACAACATTGAAGGACACATGGTTAAAAGAGGATTATATTCTGGTGAGAAGCTGGAGAGTAAACCTGTTCCCAGGAGCTTGCTGAAATCTTATTGGTCAACATGAAGAAGAAAGAATATTAATGTTGTAATATGAAATTGTGTATTTATATTAGTGCATTTATAGACTAGCTCCAGATTGAGATTTTCATTTATTCCTTTCTTTAGACCGAGGGGAGTACGTGTAGGTCCCTTATATTAGACTCTCTGAGAGGAGACACTTTACTCATTTTCCTAGAAATCTCTTCATGGGAAGTCTTAGCTTATTACTTGGTCTGTTGTTATTTGACCTGAGAATACTTTCCATCTTATTATACAAAAGCTTCATGCTTATGCTTGATTCTTTTATCAGAACACTTCAGGAGTATCTGAACTGACAACTTTTCCTTCTTGCATTTAAACCCTTCGCTGCTAGGCCTTTTCCCCTCCTGTGCTAAGCCTTTTTGTGCGGCTACTTGGGCCTCCCACACAAGTGAGGCACCATTTTTATCGGGAGACTTGGGGGAACGCTGGGTTGTAGGAAATTTGTGTGAGCCAAGTGTTGCCACGCTTTCCCACACAAAAATGTGTGAAAAAACTATTTTTTTTCAGCTAAATTTGAGGTTTGCAAGGGATTCTGGGTAAAGGAACGTTGGGGGATCCACACAAGCCCCCGGGTGTCTACTTTTCAGAAATGTGTGGGTTTGGTAGGTTTCCCTAGATGGCCGTTGAGCACGGGGTCAAAAACCCAGGTGACCCCCTTTGCAAAAGCAGGTGGTTTTGACATAGGCAATTTTGAAGTCGCCTCACTATGTTTTCGGCCTTTGCCTGTGGCTGGTACTTGAGACTCCCACACCAGTGAGGCACCATTTTTATTGGGAGACGTAGGGGTACGCTGGGTGGTAGGAAATTAGTGTGAGCCGTGGATGCCACGCTTTCCCACATGAAAATGTGTGAAAATACTGATTTTTTAAAGCTAAAATTGAGGTTTGCAGGGGATTCTGGTTAAGGAAATGTTGGGGAATCCACGCAAGCCATATCTTCTTGGAAGCCCCCAGGTGTCTAGTTTTCAGAAGTTTGTGGGTTTGATAGGTTTCACTAGATCGCCACCGAGCACAGGACCAAAAACCCAGGTGACCTCCCTTGCAAAACCAAATTGTTGTTTTCAATTCTACAGCGTGAGATTTTTGGGACAAAATTGCATGGAAATTGTGACAGACATTTTCAAGTTTGCAGGACATTGTGGATAAAAAAATTACTTACATTCAAAAGAGAGACATCACCATATTCTCCCATGGTTTAACAATAATATCTACATTTAATAAGTTATTTATAGCTGTAATGTACAACTTAACAGAGTTACTCAAAAGTCAAACATTCCAGCACAGCTATGTATTGCTCAAACACACACACATACTGGTTGGATTTGGCACGAGGGTGAGTGAGGGTTCAGTACATAAAATGTTATTAACAAGATATTTCACAGAAATGAAATGCTCTGTCAATAAACAAATGCATAAAAAACCGAACCAGTGACTCGCAACTCGTGAGCTGTAAAGCCACGACAAGGCACCAACCGTTTTACAGGCCATTCACGCAACTTTCATACCTGATACACACCAGACCATTCACACCATCCGGGGGCAAAAGTAACACATTACAACATTCACAAAAAGGGACAAGGTACACCCTGCTTCAGAAAGAGAAAAAAGACAAATAATACTGCACATCGATCTAATCGCAAGCACACACACATACTGGTTGGATTTGGAACGAGGGTGAGTGATGATTCATTATATACAATTGTATTAGCAAGTTATTTCACAAAAATGAAATGCACTGCTAATAATTGAAAGTATGAGAAGCTGAACCATTGACTCACAGCTCGTGAGCTGTTAAGCCACGTCAAGGCACCAACCTCTTAACAGGCCATTCATACACATTTCATATGTGTGACACATACAAAACATTGACACCGCCAGCTGCGGGCCCATCACATTAAATCACTCACACCAGTAGACAGCGCCATTGAAGGGCTCATCACTTTCACACGCCAACATTCCTGACACAGCAACTACACAAAATGATGGACTGCGTGGAGTGTCGCTCAGCTAGCAGTGTGTGTAGTGACCAACAGAAACTAACTACTCACACACTGCCAGCCGAGCGCCAGTCCACCCACACCGCCATCCAAGCACCAGGTCATGTACACCGCCAGCCAAGCGCCACTCCACGCACACCGACTGCCAAGCGCCACTCTACGCACACTGTAAGACAGGCGCCACTTCACGCACACCGCAAGCCAAGCGCCACTCCACCCACATTGGCAGCCAAGCGCCACTCCATGCACACCGCCAGCCAAGCGCCACTCCACGCACACCGCAAGCCAAGCGCCACTCCATGCACATCGCCAGCCAAGCACCACTCCACGCACACCGCAAGGCAAGCGCCACTCCATGCACACCGCAAGCCAAGCGCCACTCCACCCACACTGCCAGCCAAGCGCCACTCCACCCACACCGCCAGCCAAGCGCCACTCCACCCACACCGCCAGCCAAGCACCACTCCACGCACACTGCCAGCCAAGCGCCACTCCACCCACACCGCCAGCCAAGCGCCACTCCACCCACACCGTCAGCCAAGCGCCACTCCACGCACACTGCTAGCCAAGCACCACTCCACCCACACCGCCAGCCAAGCACCACTCCACCCACACCACCAGTCATGCGCCACTCCACGCACACCGCCAGCCAAGCGCCACGCATACCGCAAGCCAAGCGCCACGCCACGCACACCACCAGCCAAGTGCCACTCCAAGCACAACGCCAGCCAAGTGCCAGTCTACGCACACCGGCATCACATTTTGAATTTTTTTAAACACAAACAAATTGCAAATAGATACAAATCTAGTAACACAACATCTGTAACTAAATACATTGCACAAATGCCAACCTTAAAACAGAATACAAATTTAAAAAAAACAGACCAGGCAGTTCATTTTACCACTCATGGATATTCCCAAAAATTATTTTGTGTGTGGTAAGCTCTATAACAAGCAGGCACACACAGCCCAGGGTTAGAAGGACACCCAGGGCAGAAAAGACGAGTCTCCTTCCGCAAACCTCTTCGCCAACAGACTCTACATCTCCTAGTGGGAAAGTCTTTTGTAGATGTGGGAGGAATGTAATCAGGAAAGTGGTGATCTTTCAATCGAGCCACATCCTCCACCACTCCAAATCTAGGAAAACTTACTTGTTCCACAACAACAAGGATAGATATCACAGAGTGCTAAAACTGAAGAAATGTCAACTTGGACGCAGTAGAACACTCCTTGAACACAATAAACGCATTGAAAGTTGTTACGTTGAAAAAATGGATGGCCAACTTCTTATACCAAACATAAGCCTTCAGAATAGCAGTGTAAGGTTCCAACCTCTGATCTACTCTGTCAACAACACCCATGTGCTTATTGTAGTCCAGAATGCACACAGGTGTGTGCACATCAACAACCTGACCCCAAACAGGCACAAGTGAAGTACTCTCATCATGGATGGTAGTCAGCATGTACACATCCCTCCTGTCCACAGATTTCACAGCTAGTCGTTCTTCACTACGCAAGGAACTGCACTGACCCCTCTGAAGTTTCTTGCAAACAAGCTCCTTCGGAAAACCTTTGCGGTTAGAGCTGATTGTGCCACATGCAAAAGTGTCCACTTTAAACAATTCCTTAAACAATTGCACAGCAGTGTAGAAGTTATCAAGGTACAAATGGTGGCCTATGTTGAACAGTCTTCTAGCAAGATCCCACACAATTTTCTCTGACACTCCAAAAGTGGACGGACAACCATGGGGGGTCAATTGTGGAATCTCTACCAGTGTACACACGAAAATTATAAACATATCCTGTCTTACTCTCAGACTACATATACAGTTTAATTCCATAGCGTGCCCTCTTGCTAGGGATGTACTGCCTAAAAACCAAACAACCCTTGAACAAAACCAAAGACTCATCAATAGCTATTTCTTTCCCTGGAATGTAAATCTCTGAAAAACGATCAACAAAATAATCAAGAACAGGCCGAATCTTAAAAAGACGGTCACAGGCAGGGTGACTGTGTGGCAACGCCAAAGAATTATCCACTAAATGCAACATGCGTAGCAAAGTAAATACCGATCACTAGTCATAACAGCTGGAAATATGGCAGTTGCCATCAAGGGACTTAAAGACCAATATGAAGCCAGGTTCGGCTTCCTTACTAAGCCCATCAATAAAGTCAAACCCAAAAATTTCTCTAGCTCTTCTAGATTTGTGGGAGTCCACCGGGTAGCTCTAGAGTGGGGCCTAAGTTTGTCACTGTTGTCCCTCAAAAACTGTTCAGCATACAAATTAGTCTGCTCAACAAAGTCACCCAAAAGCACATCATCCATAAATAACTGAAAATACTATATAGGCAAAAAAAATTCACAATCCACTCTACACCCTGCATCACCGCTAAGGGCAGGCAACACCGGCTGCACCATGTTAGGATCAACCCAGAGTCCAGCACTTCCAGTAGGAAGACTAGCAGCCTCAGGATGCAATCCAGATACCTCTTGCACCATCGGCACAGCAGTAACCTCCTCTAAAGCAGGCCCTTCATCTGCACTGAGAGAACCTTCATCATCCGATGATTCCATGTGGAGAGAAAACTCACTGCCAGAATCTTCCTCTCCCTCAGACGCACTGTCAGTGTCATAATCCGGCTCAGAGGAAGATTCAAGAAGCATACCAACCACCTGCTGAGCAGTCATTCTACGGCTAATCATAATGATTACTAATAAAGGTAACTTGTCACACAAGTCAACAACAACAAACACTATGTAAAATAAGCAATAAACAAAATTCACCTTTTTCAAAAATACCTATACACTGCAAAACGATACCACTCACTTGCAAGAAGCAGTTACACCACATACTCTGCACAGACACAGTATGGATCAACAATAACCCACTAAAAAAGAGAAAACAATACATTAGACAATGCAAAACCCATCACAAAAATGTTCTTGCTCAAAACACTAACTAAATATGCTGCCACTATGAGACCACTTACAAAAAAATTAATTCCTACATTACAATATTACTCAATTAGAGCAAATACAACACAAATATTTCACTTACCCAAAAGCTGCCAGTACGCAAAACTGCACAACAACCACTGTTGAAACCAGAAACAGAAATCAAAAGCTTTACACTGGAATAAAAAGGAGAAGAAAAAAAATTACAATCACATATGCAAACAATGCACCAAACCACCATCCAAGCTAAGGGGTAGGTGGGTCTAAGAGTATAAATTAAATATTCACCCCCGTAAAAGGGGAGCAACCCTTACCCTTGAGGCCACCCCCAAAACAAAAAATTAAAAAACTCTGGTGTCTAATGGCTTCTGCCCCCCTTGGGAGCAGATGGGCCTAAAAACTTACTGCTACTCTGCCACCCAAAGAGGGCAGAAATGGTCACAATCATCCTCCCATAAAGACGAGTAACCCATGTCCAAAGGCGGCACCCCACCAAACTGCCTCTCAGGGTGATATCAAAAGGGATGATGGAAGGAGCGCTTCAGCAAATCTAACTCTCACCCCCATCAACTAATCTGGGTTTAATCCATCATCATTAGTTAGCTCACTCCACCACCCGAGTTCTACACATTTAAATCAGCCCCCCCGGGTGGCAAATACAGAAAAATTATAGGCCACCAAAAGGGGAGCAACGCTTGCATAAGGGGTCGCTCCCCAAAACTACATTTGATAAACTGGGCTCCCTAAGATGGCCCCCATGGAAGTGACCCTTGCCCAAGGGGCCACTCCCCAGCACATTGGCCCAATTTAAAAAAAAATAATAATTCTACACCCCCAGGGGGGCAGACAAAGCAAATTAAAATGCCCCCAAAACTACATATTTAAAAATAGGCTACCTAAAATGCCCCCCCATGGGAGTGACCCTTGCCCAAGGGGCCACTCCCCAGCACAATAGCAACCTTGTTAAAAAAATATTAAAATTTCTGCTGCCCCAGGGAAGACAGACAAAATGAAAAACATTGCCCCCAAAAGGGGAGCGACCCTTGCCTAAGGGGTAGTTCCCCAAGGCTAAATATTTAGGCATGCATGCCTAAAATGGCCCCCATGGGAGTGGCCCTTGCCCAGAGGGCCACTCCCCAAAACAATGCCCGATTTTGCACCGGTTTTTTAAAATAAATTAAATTTTCTGCCCCCTCCAGGGTGGCAGACATGATGATAATTAGCGCCCCCTAAAGGGGAGCAGCCCTTGCCCAAGGGGGCGCTCCCCAAAGTAACAAACATTGCCAAATAACAAAAAAAAATCCCTGGCATCTAATGGGCATTCCTGCTGCACGATCGTGCAGCAGGAATGCTCAAAAGAGGCATCGAGGGAAAGGAAAACCCTTTCCTTTCCCTCGATGCGTCTTTCGTTTAAATCCCCCCAGCCCCCAAACTTAC
Organism: Lissotriton helveticus; assembly: GCF_964261635.1. NCBI lineage: Eukaryota > Metazoa > Chordata > Amphibia > Caudata > Salamandridae > Lissotriton > Lissotriton helveticus. The sequence continues at coordinate 1,581,648,415 of NC_136059.1, read as the reverse complement.
CTGTTTCTCCTCCGACGCGCAGGAAGCAAATGGCTTCCCTGCGCGTTGGAAGAAAAAGGGGAACCTCCAATGATGTCAGCGCTGATGACGCAGGTGGGGGGTGCGGGGGAGGAAGGGGAAGGTCTTCCCCGGCCTTCCCCGTGAAAATGGCCTAAATCGGGCACCCACTGGGGCCCCCCGTGGGTGGTGCTCATGACGAGCTCAGCTCGTCATGAGCACCCGAGCGCTGTATGCCACTCGTCGAGCATACAAGGGGTTAATTTTGATTAATTTAGAATAGGGAAGTTCCCTATGGAACACGCTTGTTGCATTATTATTGTATCGATTACATTATTGATTAATTTATTGATTTACCTTATTATCAAATATCATTTGATTGATTATAATAACCTTCGATGATGAGACTTGGAAAATAATACTTTAATAAAGATGACAAACTAAAAGATCTATAATAAAACCTTTTAACTCACACTAAATGTCTTTATTGACTGGAATTAGGAAAAAGGATGATTGATAACATTTTATATTGACTGCAGCTACCTTAAAGCTTTGTTGACTTTAAAGATCCATCGGTCCTTAAGCAGGTTTAAGTTTGATGAGTAGAGAGAAACCCCATGCTCCAGCACATTTTATTCATGCTACTGTTTGCATGAAGGTGGCCTCATGGATGTCTCACAGAAATATCTTGGTCCATGAGTGAAATACTTATGCCTCATAGAGAGTCTATTTCTGCACGTGCATTTAATAGTTCAGAAGGTTTTTGGTGTAATTGGCCTTTGAGAAGAACAAGTGTGTATTTTTTTTCCAGGGTAAATCCAAAATGGAGTTAACCAAAACCAAATTCTTTGATCATCATTCTGGAGCTTCTTCTTCCAGGTACCTGCATATTGGAAGGCTAGATTTGGGCCTCCTGCTGACAGGGGAGGGCTACGCTGCTTAATTTGTAAAATAATGAGTGTCTGGATCCAAAGTTCTGCTCAGAAACCAGTGGCCATGTTATCCAATGCCACGGGCGCTGAATACGAAGGATGTGTATCTTAATTCCACCAGAAGTATGACATTACCATGCGTGGGTTTACCAAAGGTGTCTGTACCTCATAATAAATACCACACATATCATTAGGTCGCTTGAACATTTACTTTCACTATAAATACACTAGCCATGCAAATGACTAGCTTAAACACTACTACCATGCATATAATTGCATTGGTTATTTAATAATATTACTTTGAAGTGTTATTTTCACTTGTAATGTTGATTAGTCCTTGCAATTGAAAAAACACTTTACTTGGAAGTTAAAATTATGCTTTGAAAACTATATTTTACATACGTATAAAAAAAAACAACAATAAGATGGCGGATCCTGAAAATAGAGAAAGTCAAATTGGTAATGGAAAAAAAGGATTTTAACATACATTCAAGGTTTAGTCACACTTCTAATGGTGAAAAAATAACCTTATCAATCCATGTTTTATTTAACAAAGTAGTTATACCTCACCTACTACTATGAGGCTGTCCGTACTCTATTTCGTGTGCATTGTATTTCAAGCCTCTAAGGTGATCAGACATTGTAAACAGTACCAGAGTTTCACGCACAGAGTAAGATTGCACCTACTAGACATTTCATTTATTTTCATGTGAAACATTTTTTATAACTTTGTTAAAAAATATTATTTTCATACATTTGTCTCAATTGTCATTATGCAAAATGTCAATTTATTTTGTAAATTGTTAATAATTGAAAACTCAGGTACTAAAAATAATAGCTGAGCATTAACACACTTACCCACTCACTGCCCCTAAACTCTCTTCATCCCTTCTGAATAGTATATTGTGTTTCCTACCTTTACTTATTTTATTTTTGGGGTTTATGAAATTATTTTCAATTTTTAAAATGTATTATCAAATCAATACTCCGGTATTAATAGTAATTATTACAAATAAATACCTAAGTATCATCAAAATTACCTGCCCATTTCCCCAACCCCCTAAAAATGCCCTTGTCACCCAAATACACTTACCCACCCCTAATCCCTAAAAACTCTCTTGCTGCCCAAATACCCTTATCCACCCATAAAGCCTAAAAACTCCTGTGACACCCAAATACCCTTACCAATCCCTAAAACCTAAAAATACCCTTACCACCCAAATACCCCTACACACCCTAACCCCTAAAAACTGCCTTGCCACCCAAATTCCCTCACTGAGCCCTAAACCCTAAAAACACCCTTGCTGCCCAAATACCCTACCACATTAGCACTCCCTTGCTGCCCAAATACCCTTATCCACCCCTAAAACCTAAAAACACCCTTGACCCCCAAATATCTGTACCTACTTATTCGATCTTATACACTCCCTTGCCAACCAAAAACTCTTACCCGGCCCTAAAGCTTCAGCCGAGTCCCAACAAAAATGAAAAACAAAAAAGAGAAGGGGGCCGGGTAGGAATACCCTGACCCCCTAGGTCTCTTGACGGGGCGAAGGGGGTTCCTGTGAATGCACAACAGGCTCCTGCACAGACAGCCTTCACTGTAGAAACATGAGGGGGAAGCTGCTGCTTGCAACCAGCACAGATTCCTTGCTTGTTGTAAGGAGTGTACGCTGGAAAAGTGTATTTTCTTAAATAAATCCACCTTGTAAATATTAGTGATGAATAACAAACACTCCTTTTTTAGTTTACTGATGCATTTATATTTTCAGTCCCCTGTCATCATGAGGATATGAGTCAGGGTTTTGGAACCCTGGGAGCAGGTTCTTCAAATCACCCACCTGGGATGGTTCTTTGGAGGGATTATGCTCCTATTTTATTGATATGTTTTACCACCCAATTAATTTTTTTCTCTCGAATATGGGTCAAAAGGGTAAATCAGTTGACAACAAAAAATAATAATATTTGCAAATGCTCACTGCCCTAGGGATGATTTTGAAAGGTCAATGAAATACATATTTTCAGTAACTAAAGCATTTTTTTATTTTTGACTTGAAATTGAAAGAGAACAAGCAGGCTGTGTTGTCGCAAAACAGATCGAAGAAGAGAATTAACAAATTCAGTGGAGGTAAGAGAGGTTAAATAGGCAATTATTTATGGAGAGATCAAGGCAAAATTGTTGGAAAGAGAGATATATAATCTGTTTGATAATAAAATTCTTAGATAAGCCAAAGTCGATATAGCAAAACATCTAATTGAGACAACTTGAAAACCACCCTAATAATCATGTGTTCAATTAGATGTTTTGCTATATCAAACAGATTATATATATATAGTGACATGATTATTAGATTGAAGTGTGAATGTGTGATGGGTGTTTGTAGTTAGGATGTTGCACAAATCATGGGCTCTGTAGGTCTTAATCCATAATGTTTTTATAGTTAAAATAGAATTAAATTATGAATTTTTAATACATCTTTTTGTATTTTTCCAATTACTAGTGTCACTATTTTTATTTGATATGTTCTGATATTTTCATTATTTTGAAGTTGCCCTAGATTATTGACAATACCTATAAGAGTACCACATACAGCCGGATATACACATTTGGTTTCCTATTATAGCTCAAAAGCTACTGAACAGATTTACACCACATAGGAAAGTGTGTGATCTCTGGAACAGAATCTACCTTTCTCCCAGATTTTGTGTATTTCTGTTAAGCAGATTGGGCCTCATGAGTGTCTAAAGACTCTAGGTAATAAACTTTTTTTCCCTTTGCCTTTTTGTATGCCCCCAATTCTTTCGGTGCACAGCTAGAATCACCGGCACACTTTTTTGGAAACTTTGATGAAGATTTGTCAACTGGTAAAAAAGATATACGCAAGTCGAAAAACACTAAAAAACGACATTGCCATCCAATAACCCATACCCACCCTAACCCTTAAAAAGTCCCTTGCCCAATCAAAAACCCATACCCACCTAAACATCTAAAAATCCCCTTGCCACCCTGAACCCTAACCAATCCCTTGCAACCCAAAGATCCATACCCACCGTAAAACCCTAAAAATCCCTTTACCACCATAACCCCCCAAAAAAACCCTACCATCCAAAAACCCATACCCACCTTAGCCTTAAAAATCCCTTACCACCCAAAAACACATATCCACCCTAAACCCATAACAATTCACTTGCCACCCAAAAACCCATGCCCACCTTAAACCCTAAAAAATACTTTACCACCCAAAAAGCCATAACAACCGAAAAACATGGAAAAATTCCCTTGCCACCCAAAAACCCATACTCAACCTAAACCTGAAAAATGCATTATGACCCAAAAACACACACACAGCCTAACCCCGAAAAATCCCCTTATCACCCAAAAACCCATACCCACCGGACACCATAGAATTTCCCTTGCCCCCCACAAACCCATACCCACCCTAAGCCCTAAAAATCACCTTGCCACCCTAAACCCTAACAAATACCTTGCCAACCAAGGACCCATACCCACTCTAAACCCGAAAAATTCCTTTGCCACCTAAAATCCCACACTAAACCCTACAAATTCCTCTGCCACCTTAAACCCTAAAAAAACCAAAAAATTCCCTTGCCACCCAAAAATCCATACTCAGCTAAAACCCCAAAAATAACTAACCACCCAAAAACATCCACCCACCCTAACCCCTAAAAATTCCCTTATCACCCTAAAACCTATACCCAGCCAAAACCATAAACCCTTGAAATCCCTTGCCATCAAAAACCCATCACCACCCTAAACCCTAAAAATCTGTTGCCACCCAAAACCCATTCAAACCCTAAAAGATTCTTAACCACCCAAAAACCCAACCCACCTAAACCCTAAAGGTTCCCTTCCCCCCAAAACTCAAGCCCACCCTAAACCCTAAAATAAAACTTACCACCCAAATATTCATACCCAATCTAAAGCCTAAAAAATGAATTACCATTCAATAACCCACTTCAAAACCTAAAAAATGCGTCAGTCATTCATGCATCTATGTGCTAAGTAACACCCCCACCAAACCATACAGACACTCATACTGATACTAAGAAAAACATCTAATAACCCATATACCTACACATGCAGCTATTCACCAACCCATGAGGCCACTTATACACAAAGTGAAACATTAATACATATATTTAAATATTTAAACATTACTCACTAATATTTATTTTTCAGAAAGACACATATTCACTGGATGGTGTCATCAGTGATGTCATGAGTGATGTCACTGACCATGTCATGAGTGATTTAATATGTGACGTCATCAGCAGTGCATTGCACGCGCAAGTTATAGTGAGTCCAACTAACTATAACGTGGGAATTTCAATGGTTTTATGCGAGTAAAACTTCCAGCTAACTCTAACTGGTGTGAAACCTATGGTTTTTTCAGTGAATTTAATAGGTTTTTTAAATGCTAATTCCTAACTATAACTGGTGTGAAACCTATGGTTTTTTCAGTGAATTTCAATGGTTTTTTAATAGCAAATCTCTGTAGGTATAAAAAGTAAAAAAATTTATAACGAATTTTATATTATATATTTATGTAATAGTTTTTTTTTTTCTTTTGCCCTGGAGCGCTCCCGGGGCGCGTACCGGTGAACGCACGGGTAAGCGCAATGTTACGGCGCGCCCCGGGGCGCGTACCGGTGAGCGTCCCATTAGCGCTATTCTCGCGAACGAAAACAACATCGTGACTTATCGCGTAGCCACGTGATGCGTCATATGACACACTGCGTAAGCGCACCCGGAAGCACGCGAGCGCATACGATCGCGCAACGTCCTGACGCGCTTACGCTACGCGCCCCCGGGTATTCCACATCTTGTAGAATATTTTTATAATCTTCATCCTTTGCCTGCCGCATATTTTGGAGTAGTTCTGCATATTTGAAATTTAACCATACATTAACGTTTCCAATGCTTCCTAGGCACTTCCTGGTATCTTCATTCGTGACCATTTTAAACACTGGTTGTCCTTTCACTGGAGTCAACTGCAGTAGATCTCCAAAAACAATAATGTGTTTTCCTCCGAATAACACATAATTTCTTGCATTCTCAAATGCACAAAAGCAAGCATTAGATTTGAGACCATGCTTACTTCATCAATGATAAGAAGTTTCATTTTCTTCAGGACTCTGGAAACTTCGGAACACGCATCTCCAGATAGCTTGTGGTATTGCAATTTGTTATCATGCTCCACTGGCAGCATCAGTAAACGATGTAAAGTAATCCCTTTAATATTAGGTGCTGCCAGCCCAGTTGGAGCGGTAACAACACAAGACAGCGGTGATTCAGTCCTTTTCTGCAGATAAGCTGCGATTGCTTTAATCAGAAAACTTTTTCCAGTTCCTGCTTCTCCACTCACGTACAGTTGGACAGGCTTAAATGATGTACATGAGCACTCTTTCTTCTCATGACTGAATCCATGTTCAACCTGTTCTGTGACTTCGTCATATATCTGTTTCTGCTCAAGGTTTAATTGTTTCACCAAATCTTCTAAATTAATTACATCCTCTTGAGCTTGCTCCATAGCTCTTTGCACCTCATCCATGGCAGTGGCAGCTTCATTTTAGATAATTGGTCCTCCTAGTGGATCCTGACTCAATGAAGCAGAACTCTGACTGTCTTGAGAACTGTCTCTCGCAATCTCTGCAGCAATTGTTGCTTCTTGCTCTATTTCTTCGTTCAACTTTTGCAGATAATTTGGAAAAACAGGACATTCTATGGTATCTTTGGTTGCATTAAAGAATCTTCGTAACAGAGAAAATCTCCAAGTAGTTCCTCTTCTGTATGCCATGGTTTAAAGAGTTGCAAAAGAGCCAAACAGTAAAATTCTCTTTTGTCTGGATTTTCACAACTCAATTTTCGATGATTAATCACATGGTCTTTTCTCTGCTTCACTAGACATCCTTCACATCCAATGACAGCATATATTCCATTATTGATATCTTCTCTGATGTTCCTCTTATAAATATATCTTTGCAGAACTTCATAGAGACAAGCGTTCTCAAGATAAGGACTTCTATTTGGATAGTATGTATCCAACATGTTTGTCTTCAAAATATCTGTACTTTCTGGTTCTTTCTCTGCCAAATACTCTATTTCTTGTACAGATTTCAAAACTCGGTTTCGTGTTGCAGCAAGACCTAGACTCACCCAAATGATGGTTCTAGATTTGGCATATAGACTTGCTGATGACAATCGATCGGAACATTCATATGCTCCAATTTCTCGATGTGACAACATCTTTAGACTGTAACTGTATAATTTCTTGCTTAGACTCTTTTCATGTGAAATGTCCTCCCACATTTCCTTCAGTTCTGTCTTTTCTTTTTTTGTGATGTAAGACGTCACATATCGAGCCACAGCAATAGAGTTGTCAGCAACGAACTGAATATCCATGTTAGCATTCCACATGGACAAGATCACTGGGTTGTAGTCGTTGATGTACTTGGACTCTTCGTTTCTATTTAAATTGTATGTATTTTTTGGTGATTTCCTCGCCACAGTATGTCGCAGAGAAGACATCAAATTATTTACTCTTCCTTTAGAAATCACTGCTCGTGGAAAACCAAAACGACATTTTGTGTAGAACTTGTCCTTGTTTCTGAATTTTCGACGACAGTACTTTCCACAACGATGGGACTGAAAGCGTAAAACTTGTTGCCTTAAACTGTTTTCTTCAGTAGTTTTCGGAACAGCACATGTTGAATACTCTTCAATGAAGCTCATCACTGTCTCATCCGAATCTGTTCCAAATTTGGGTGCATCTTTAATCCACAACAACATATGTATGTGAGGAGCACCTTTCGCTTGGTACTCCTTTCTCCAAAAGAAATCCAAAACCTCTCAAAGGGGAGGATTTTTTTGTTGGTAATGAAAGACATCATAGCTTCAAATCTCTGATTAATATATCTGCATACATTCACTGGATCCAAAGAACACAGCTCTCCAGGTGTTTTGAATTCTATATTTTGTATATTTGCATTTGCCTCGCGTATAAATTGAAGTAAGTCGTCCCATGCATACTCGGCACAGCTAAGAGTGAGGAACCATGTAGGAGTTCCTAAGTTTCTTAGCATACATTTCAATTCCCTATGACGACGGTACCAATACTCGTTTGTACCACGCTGACATGCCATGAGATTGATTAGATGAGATTCCAAAATATTATCTTGCAGATTAACTTTCTCCATAAAGTCCCTCGCCGAAACATTTTGTAGATGTGGTTTACTTTTCAGTATATGGTTTACTGCATAAGAAATCCCAGACATGTCACTTTCATACAGTAGATGAAACAAATATGGGATGCATTGACGAAACCTTGGATCTTCAGCATATAATCTTAAAGTCCGGTATTCAGATGCTGGAATTTGAAGTGGTCGATCGTCATATCGTCCACCTCGACCTGTTGGAAATAGCTGTGGAAAACAACGAGCTTCCAAACTTTCTTCCCATACACTAATGGGACTTCCTTTTGCTGATTTCACTTGAAACAAGTCAATTGCATTCCCCATTAATTCTTTGGAATGCAAAGGATGAACAGTATAATGTTCATATATTTCTTCACTTCTAGACACATCAACTTTTTCAAATTTGGCCAGCTGAACAATCACTGTCTTCATCTGCAGCTGTTTCCTCTGCTCCAACACATACATGTTTGTAGTACTCATTGTTTTTGACCAAATACAACGTTGCCTTTTTGACTTTCCTAACATCCACTAAATCTTGCCAGATTTTCTTACTCTTTGTCGGAACCCCATTAACTAGAATACCCAGAGGTTCCTCTTCCACTTTCTCTACATCAATTGTATCAATATTTTTCTTGAAATCTAGAGGCAAATAAACATCTCTTCCCTTTAATCTTCTCTGTAAATCTGAAGGAGGCAATTTCCCTATTTTAGGCTCCATGCGTACAATTGCCTGAAAAGGATGGACACATTGAATCAAAATACACTCATATGTATTTAAATCCATCAATTCAGGAGGAATGTCTACCAACTCAAGATTATTATGAACAGCTCTAGCAGGCATTCTGTTTTGATTTAATTTATCATAACAATATTTACAAATACGCTGATCAGAACTCAAATCAAAAGAATTCTCCACTCACAAATAAGTTGCAAAATCCTTCCACTCATAATTATTTATCTTTTCACTTTTTACGTATAAATCAACTAATCTAGTTTGATGCTTATAATGAGTTCGTCGACAACACACACAAGTAAAATTCGGCCTTTCACTTGATTTCACCTTAAACCTGATAATTTCCTGGTCAAACTTTTCTGTACTTGAAATCTGTACATTTTCTTACACATTACCTTGAATTTCTGTGTCAATTTCTACACTGTCCTCTTTATCACTAAAATAACAAATCTCAATTTCTTCACAAATCTTCTTCACATCTAATTCAGTTCCATGCAAAAGAGCACTGTTTAATTGTTTAAGCTTAAGTGCTGGACTTTTTGCATAATACAACTGTAGTATTTAGGTCCATACATATATATAAAGATGTAGCCGAGGCAGATGAAGTAGAGGTATGAAGTAGATTTATTCAGCCATTAGCAGGATAACAAGAAGTATAACTGTGGAACAAGTAGCCCCACCAGGAGCAGCCTCCTAGCTACTCAGCCCATTCTCAACTGCCAACTCTCATACCAAGCACCCAAGCATTCCATACATGTCAATCACACCAACATTCTTACTTGGAACACTCACACTGGCTGAGCAGCTGGATACAGTGAAATACAGGAACATAAATATATAACACAGAAGATTACATTATCCTCTTCCTCACAAAAAGAAAAGGAAGAAGAAACAATCAGCGAAGGGGAAAACTATAGACAATGAAATACAATTGATGATAATAGTCTGTAAACCCAGGGATGAGGAGGAAACCACACCACGAGAGGGAAAACAGACAAACAAGGTAAAGAAGGAAGAAAGAGACAGTAAACACAAGCACTGACACTATCCTCCTCCTTTAATATTGCAAAAGATAAACATTTACTCACAAAGCAATTGAGTAAGACCTAGAATGAAGAAAAGACCTCCATAAAGGTAGACTGTGGCAGACAATAGCCACTGCTCAAATGAGGAACTGAGAAAACAAGGGCTAAACCCAGAACGAAGGTGTACAAAGGACAAGCCTAAGAATACACGCAGCACTGGAAGGTGCAGCACAATGTGGCAAAATTCCACTCCTCATGTGAGGAACACTGAAAATATGGGGCTACCCATAACAAATGTGTTACAAAGGATAGACCTGAGAACACTCGCGGCACAAGATAGTGCAGCACAATGTGGCAAAATTCCACTCCTCATGTGAGGAACCTTGAAAGTATGGGGCTGACCCCTAAACGAATGTGTTATAAGGACATACCCAAAAACACAAGCGGCACAAACAGGTGCAACACAATGTGTCAAACCAACACATAGAAAAAGTGAAGCACAATAAGCTTACACACAAGACATAGTGAGTCAAATAATGACTAAACCCAATTGAAATGTGATGCACAGGGTGTCTTACACACTGGACACGAGACATTGCATATAAATTACGTACAACAAAGTGTCCAACATAGGCAGAGAGGGTTAAAAATCCTAAGAAGAAACTTTGACCCTATAACCCAGACAAGAGGGTTAACAACTGATAAAGGAACCATGAGGGGAAATGGGACTGCAACCCAAACCCATCCCAAAACAGGGATACAATGAAGCACACACGAGGGTGAGAGAACCCTTAATCAAAACTTTTGTGCAGACATGAGTAAGAGAACTCATGTACCAAATTTAACCACGGAGATGAGGGTGAGAGAACCCTAAACGATGAGGGTGAGAGAACGCTTAACTGAGGGAAAATGGGACTACAACCCACTTCCAATCCCAAAGACCGGGATACTAGAACTTAAAACAATAATGTAGTGCAACTTGAGGGTGAAAACCCAAAATGAAATGTGACACAACGTTAAGAAAAAGACTTGTCAGATAAAAAAAAACATTCACATTTCTTAAATAAACAATTTGTAAATTAAAAATATGCTAGATGAATAACCATAGTCATAGATGTGCCTGTCACCGGGAAGAGAAACAGGCTCTTGAAAATATTTTGATGACAATCATGAAGAAAAACTTCGCCAAGGTACATTCCCAAAAACTTTGCAGCAAGTCAGAGTGCTGGGCAGCAGACACCATGCCCATCCAATTTTGAGAACGTGTCAGGGCAACATGACAACAAAGGAAACTCATCACGAAGAATTTCGGCACTGTTCATTTAACAGGGAAAGAGAAGGCATGCTTCCCAGACGTTGAAGCTGAAGAGAGTCCGGTGTCCCTGTTCCTGAAAAAGGAATATTTTGCCCAAACCATGTGTTCAAACGATGTGCCAAACGAAGATGTTCCGATATAGAGTGGACAGTGATTGGCAGAACAGTGACTAGCAGAACATCACGGAGCATAGGAGTTATACAAAATGCCTGTTCATGCAAATCCCAAGATGGCGGCATGCTCAGAAGACGCAAGCCGGGTGGCTCACGGCGCGCTCCAGCTCCTAAACGTCCAAAGACAGCATCGACGATGAAGAAGCCAGAAGACGTCACAGAGGGTTGATGCGAGGCTCCGCGCGGCACTGTATTCAAGGTAAGTTACACGAGCCATTATTAAATTTTAAAACAAAATCCAACTGTCAAATTGAGAAGCCTTGCAAAAAGATACGAAAATGGCTTTTAGATCACGAAAAAACGTCACTTGCCATGTCGGCCTCCTCCCAATTAGTCAAAGATGATCTGGTTAAGAATAAAGTGGAATCGTGATAATTGTCACAGCGGCTGTTCACAAATTAAGTAAGTAGTCACAGGAAAATCTCATTCTTGTGCAGTGCCAGTACGGATGAGCACACGCATACGAAGATGGTAATACATCTAACATCTTGAATAATTGAGAGTCATTCACAACGCACTAGATCCTTTACATAGATAGACACCAATTACCTTGGTTCCACAAACAAGTTCTGTGCGGACACTGCTTGCTTCCAACGTCAGTAGATGTAGGTTGTTATTATAGACAAAAAATCGATGTTGTTTCTTCTGCGTGACATAGGCAGTCTCAGTGATGATTTTCGACGCAGAAACCTTGTTTCTTTAAGACTTAACAGCACGACTGAACTGGGTTGTCAATTGTTGTTGACGCTGGTGGGGCTTCTTTTTGCGTTTGTAAAGGTTTCTCCATCTTGTGATGCTAGTTTCTTGTTCCATATGCGTTACTGGATGGTCCTAACTCCTGTTAGATGGCATGTTGTGCGCAGGAAAGTCTCCGGATCGTCGCCATAAAATATGTAGTATTTAGGTTCATACACATATATAAAGATGTAGCTGAGGCAGATGAAGTAGAGTTATGAAGTAGATGTATTCAGCCATTAGCAGGATAACAAGAAGTATAACTGTGGAACAAGTAGCCCCACCAGGAGCAGCCTCCTAGATACTCAGCCCATTCTCAACTGCCAACTCTCATACCAAGCACCCAAGCATTCCATACATGTCAATCACACCAACATTCTTACTTGGAACACTCACACTGGCTGAGCAGCTAGATACAGTGAAATACAGGAACATAAATATATAACACAGAATATTACAACAACCTTCTCACTAATTTCCTCATTTGGTATGATGCACTGCTAACATCCTAAAATGATGAAAAACACTCTGACAGACTTTTCTAGAAATCCAAGCCAGTGAATGGCCTTGCAATTCTGTCTTTTCTCTCACTCTGCAAGGATCTAAGTCTTGCAACATTTTCATTTTCTATTTTAGAGTTTTCTTACTATATTTACGTAAGAAGTTACAAAACAAAATCGATTGATTCCTGTCGCACACTACAAATACTACTACACTTCCAAGTGTACACTGGACCCTTAGTACGTCTCCCTAAAACTTCATCAGTTAACACCTCTTCTGGTTCTCTAGGTACAAGTTTCTCTTTTTCAATCGGACAACCGTCTTTCACCTCATATGCTCGACCACTGGTGTCAACTGCATGCACTAAATCATTCTCCTGAAAGTAACTCTCCTCATTAAAAAATGGCTCACAACTTGAACTGTGCATCCATTCTCCAGAAAAAACGTTACAAACATTAGTCCGATTAATTACTCTTTTCCATCTACTGTTTGATTTGAAAACATCCATTGTCTTGTTAAGTGTCCTAATTCTATTGATTATTAAAATAAATAATTTTTTGTTAACTTCAAAAGCATGATCAACAATCTTCTCTACACTTTTCTTTTTCTTATAAAAAGCAGATCTCTGTTTACCTTTTTTAATATTTTTTAACAAATTTAAAACCACCTTATTGCGAAACATTCGTTTACGAATGTCCTTAAATTGATTTTGCCTTCTATTCCTATACATATTATTGTCTCCTGCTGCAGTAGTAAAAATTTTTGAGAATCTCTCCTTCCTCTTCAAAATTGCTCTCTCTTTCTCTTTTTCTACATACTGTCCAACATTTTTATTTGATCTACATATGTTCCGTAAGAAAGAAAGAGTTGTCTTACCAGGAGCTTTTTTCCTGTTTTTTGAAGTATTTGTTGTAGGAGACTGCTTTAATTCTGTTGCTGTTTTTGATTTTTTCCGCTTACAATCTTTTTGTCTCCTTTCCCTTGAGGGCATTTTTTCTTATTTTTGAAATCTTGATTTAAATCTGTGCAAAACAGAAATAAAAATAAAAAAATCATTATAGACCACTATTACCAAACAACAAAACAATGACAACAAGCAAACAATATAAACACTATAATACTTCTACATATGACCTTATCTCTGTTTTTTAAATATAATTCTAAAAAAATATTTCGGGCACATGAATTACTTTTACATTTTTAACAAGGATTAGATAGTATCTGCATGTTTAAAAAAATATATTTGCACATTTCACAATCATATCACCTGTGTTTCCTCAGATTAGTAAACAGATTGTACACATGAGGTAAGGACTGTCCTGGGGAACATAGGTGATGAGGCCGGTGTCTAAGAGTCCACTGGACTGCACTTCATGAAGCCTATCCCCCACTATACTCTTAGACACAGCCCTCACCTCCTTTCCACCTCTGGACAGACCTCTCTTCCACTACACTCCTCAACACAGGCATCACCTCCTATGCACCCATGGACAATTCTCACCTTATCTGCAACCCAGAATAGACCTCAACTCATCTGCACCATTAGACAGGCCTGAGTTCATTTACACCCCTGAACACGCCTCATCTCATCTCCACCCTGTTACCATCAATTATACTCAATGTATTGAGGCCTGTCGAAGGGCCACAGATTACATAATGCTTCTCTAAGGGTCAGAGGAGGTAAGTCCTCTCAATTGCACTCATGGACACAGGCCTCAACTCCTTTGCACCCCTGGACATGCCTCACCTCATCTGTACAATCCACTTCCTAATTTGAGGAAACACAGGTAACATACATTTCCTCTCTCTTGCAAACATTCCTACCAAGCATTACCATAAAAATGACACAAACCAGCAGCAAACAAGCTCAGTCTGCTTCCTAATCTGAGGTAACACAGGTGGCATGATTGTGAAAGGTTCAAATATTTTTATTTACATCTTACATATTTTTATTTGCGTCAGGTATAATGTATGCAGAGGGGGCGTTCCCCCGTAAAAAACCCTGTAATAGTGATGCAGTGAAATCTTTGAGATTTCACTGCGTCACTTTTAGGACACTGTTATGTCAAAATCTTTTACCTGCCTCACAGCAGGCGTAAGACTGACGCAAACCTTTTCACATGGGACTTTCCCCATTTGAAAAGACGCATTGCTGGAGTTGCGTCACTTTTGTGACATACTCCAGCAATGCGTCACTTTTGCACTTATAGATACGTCAGAAATACTGACTTATCTGTAACTCCTTGCGACATGATGCATCATACATTAAATATGGAGCATCATTGGTGTCGCAAGGAGTGCACAGTGAAAACTGACGCATCGCTGTTTTCATAAATAAGGCCCTCAGTGTCCTTCCTAATCCAAGGTAACACAAGTGACATGATTGTGAAAGATTTAAATATTTTAATGTAATCATGCACACACTATTTATTCCTTCTCAAAAATGTAAAACCATTGATTTACCCCAAAATCGTTTTTTGAATAACATTTTAGAAACACAGCACAGGTCCTATGTACAAGCATTCCATTTCAGTTCTGAAAACTCACTATTTTACAAAATACATTTCCTCTCTATTGCAAACATTCCTACCAGGCATTACCCAAAAAATGTCACAAACCAACAGCAAACAAGCTCAGTCTGCTTCCTAATCTGAGGTAACACAAGTGAAATGATTGTGAAAGGTTCAAATATTTTTATGTAATCATGCACACACTATTTATTCCTTCTCAAAAATGTAAAACCATTGATTTACCCCAAAATCGTTTTTTGAATAACATTTTAGAAACACAGCGCAGGTCCTATGTACAAGCATTCCATTTCAGTTCTGAAAACTCACTATTTTACAAAATACATTTCCTCTCTATTGCAAACATTCCTACCAGGCATTACCCCAAACAATGTCACAAACCAACAGCAAAGAAGCTCATTCTGCTTCCTAATCTGAGGTAACACAAGTGACATGATTGTGAAAGGTTCAAATATTTTTATGTAATCATGCACACACTATTTATTCCTTCTCAAAAATGTAAAACCATTGATTTACCCCAAAATCGTTTTTTGAATAACATTTTAGAAACACAGCGCAGGTCCTATGTACAAGCATTCCATTTCAGTTCTGAAAAGTCACTATTTTACAAAATACATTTCCTCTCTATTGCAAACATTCCTACCAGGCATTACCCCAAACAATGTCACAAACCAACAGCAAAGAAGCTCATTCTGCTTCCTAATCTGAGGTAACACAAGTGACATGATTGTGAAAGGTTCAAATATTTTTATGTAATCATGCACACACTATTTATTCCTTCTCAAAAATGTAAAACCATTGATTTACCCCAAAATCGTTTTTTGAATAACATTGTAGAAACACAGCGTAGGTCCTATGTACAAGCATTCCATTTCAGTACTGAAAACTCACTATTTCTCAAAATACATTTACATAATCATTACTCACCTTTACAAATGCTTTGGGAGATTGAGAACAGTGTCAGATACACACACCAATATTTCTTTAGCAGAGCAAAAGGTATGTACTCCAGGCACTGCAACCATGAATTGCACAGAAAACCTCTAATTCTACACACATATTCCTCATGGTAACCAATAAAAACTCTTCCCTCTCTATTTTCAAATCAACACCCTTCCCCCCCTCAGCCCTTTCTACCTGTTACCATAGCAACTCTCTCCTCACTGAGCTCTCAGGGTTAAAAGTTTATTCCACAATGTTGCACATGAACTCAGCAAGGATGTTTGACCTATCAATAAACCAGCTTATCAGGTGCAATCTTTCTTTTTATGACTTTTTCTTGACCATTCAAATGACTACTTTCACAGAACACAACCATGCACCCTAACTTTCACCTTTCAACTATCTGAATCCACCAATCATTGCTTGTGATTCAAGAGCACTGAAACTCCACAGTTTTTTTTTGCAAACTCCTACTGTTCCAACTGCCATTTCATTCCTACACTTCATCTGACTGCACCAGAACCTCCTCTCACCATGTACTCTGTCTGGATTATTGGACATAGCTACATTCACTGGGCTCAAAGATATGCAGCTATCAGAAATTTTCACAACCTTTATTTACCAAATGTGCACATAAAATGGATTGGCCAAAGAGGATTGAGATGTCATCAATTGATACCATTGGTGAAAACCTTTCACCATCTGCCACACCCTGACCTTATAATTTTGCACCGTGGTGGAAATGACCTAGGCACTTTGACTGGGGTAGGTCTGGAAATGGTTTTAAAGGACACCTTTGGGCAATTGATGACACTTTTTCCACAAACTGCCTTGGTATATTCCAATATATGCCAAAGACAGAAATGGAAGTGGTCCAACCAATTTTGTCCACAGATTGAGAAAGCAAGGAAACATGTGAATAAATCTGTTTCTGCTTACATGAGAGACTATGGAATGGGATCAATATACAACAACAACTTGCGTTACAACATGCAAGATATCTACAGAGGAGATGGTGTGCACTTCTCAGATGAGGGGAATAGAATATTCCTCCTGAATTTAAGATTGTGCATTGGAACCTACTTGTAGGTACCTAAATCAGCCCCAGAACCCAAAAGCTCTTTTCAGGGCTACCCTACATCTGATCACTCACAATGATTATTTTACTCTAACTTTTTTCACTAATTTTCACCAAAGTACGCTCCCCGGTACGCTCCCCGGTGCGCGTACCGGGCGCTCCCCCCGCGAAAAATTTTGGGTCTATATGGGCCTCCTAAGCCCCCCTCAGAAAACCTTGGGGGTCAGGGGGTGCCTACCGTGCCCCCTTATACCCATTCCCAACGTTGTTTGTCCTCCATCTTGTGTATCAAATCTACCGAAACACAAGATGGAGGACTCCCGTTGTGCTGCCGGTACACGTACCGGGGCGCGCCCCGGTGAGCGCTCCCAAATTTTTTTTAAAGTTAATTTACATAAAAAACCTCTGTAGAGAAGTTCACCAAATATAGAATAGGACATACTACATACCAGTCCCTACCAGTTTCCCAAATTTGATGGAATTCCATTGAGCCATTTGGCCTGTAGCCCTCTCTAAATATCCTGAGGTAAATTACATGACAAAAACACATCTGAAGTGTTAGAATTTACAACCAATTAAAATGTTATTTTCAATTTCTAGTATTATTTCCTGACATTTGATTGGTTATGTACATGAATATAAATGAAAAAAGAGGGAAACAGCCATTTTGACTACAACTACCTGAGGTACATCTTGAAAGGATTTTCACATTTTTTCTTCTTCACCTCTCTCTAAAGTAAGTTGTTAATTTGTAATGAGCACTTTAAATTAATTAGTTGAAACGTTTTCTGATAGTTATTTATTGTCCCTCAGTTATAGTTATAGCTTGAGATGCGCTTCTCTATTATATTTATGGATTAAGTTAGGCTTCTCTAGTATAATTATGATTTTAATTAGTCTTCAGCACCTGCACTTTTTAATAGTACTACTTCCTGCCTGATACCATACACTGCCCAAACATAACTTCACTGTTAAAAACTCAGAAGTACCTGTCTGAACTTAAACCTAACAGTGCCCTATCTCTACTGATATATTTATTTTTTATACAATTTACAGCAACAAAATGGAAGGAGAACAAAAGAAATTTAATATTTCATTCGAAATTGATCTCGAGAACAACCCAGAGGAAGAGATTAATGATTTAGACTTTTTGGATCAGTCTCTTGATGAAGAGTATCTTAAATATGTGGAAGAAATGGAATCATGTAATCCAAATGAGGACATTCCTGACGAAATAATGCTGGAAGTATTATTAAATTTTGAAAAATCAGAGCAATACATTTTTATTTAATAATTAAAAATTGTTCCAGACATTATTCTTTTTTATATGTAATTCATGAAATAGTGCCAAAATTAATATAATATAATGTGAGACTTATAGTATACTGTGCAACTTTTTTATGTTACATAGTAATTTTCCTCATAGTTACTACCTTTCTCCCACTATATTATCTCCAATGTTTATTTGACATCTCTTTTTCATCTCCTGCCTCCATGTTGTTTCTGCTTTCCTGACAGACTATAGTATTGATTCCATATACCACAATAACTTCTGTAACAACATGCAAATTATCTACAGAGGACACAGTCTACATTTAATTTAAAACTCTGCATTGGTACCTACATGCTGGTACTTATATCACCCACACAACACAACAACTCTATGCAGAGCTACCCTACCTCTAAGCACTTTAAATTATTATTTTACTGTTTCACTGGGTTTTCCCCATGTGTGAGGGGGGTGAGGTGTGTGTGGGGTGTGTCTGTGAGGTGTGTGTCTGTGTGTGTGGGGGGGGTGTGGGTGTAGGTGTGTGGGTGTGGGTGGGGGTGTGAGTGTGTAAGGTGTGTGTGTGGGTGTGTGGGGTGTTTGGGTGTAGGTGGAGGTGTGGGTGTGTGAGGTGTGTGTGGGGGGTGTGTGGGTGTGGGGGGTATGTGTGTGGGATGTGTGCGTGTGTGTAGGATGTGTGGATGTGTCTGTAAGGTGTGTGTGTGTGGGGGGAGGTGTGTGGGGGGATGTGTGGTGTGTGCCTGTGAGGTGTGTGTGTGTGTGTGGGGGGTGAGGTGTGTGTGTGAGTGTGGTGTGTGGTGTGTGGGTGTGGATGTGTAAGGTGTTGGTGTGGGTGTGTGGGGTGTTTGGGCGTGGGTGTGGGTGTGTGAGGTATGTGTGGGTAGTGTGTGGGTGTGGGGGTGTAGGGTTATGTGTGTGGGGTGTGTGTGTGTGTGAGATGTGTGTGTGTGGGTGTGTGTGTGTGGGGTGTGTGCAAGTGGGTGTGTGCGGGATGTACTTGTAGGTACCTAAATCAGCCACAGAACCCAAAAGCTCTTTTCAGAGCTACCCTACCTCTGATCACTCAAAATGATTATTTTACACTAATTTTTTTCACTATTTTGCCCCATGGTACGCTCCCCGGTACGCTCCCCGGTGTGCGTACCAGGCGCTCCCCCTGCGAAAATCGAAAAAAAAAATATTTACTTTTTTTTGTCCCGCGGGACCCTTTTATGGCCCCCACATCAAACCTAGGGGGTCAGGGTGGGTCTACCCTGCCCCTTTTGGTTATTTCCCCCTTTGTTTTTGCCACCTCTTGTGTCTCGATCCTACCGCGACACAAGATGGCGGCTGCTCCGGACTGTTTCGAATGTTTTCAGACACCCGAAAGCCAATCAGTTTTCCGCGTGCGAACTCGCGGTGCGCGCCAGGAGCGCTCCCCGGTGCGCGTACCGGGGCGCGGCTATAGATATATATTTTTTTAAACCTAAATTACTCAAAATCCGCTGGAGCGCATATCTTGAGACATAGCAAAGGCACATCAGACTACCAGTCCCTACAATTTTGCCAAATTTGGTGAAAATCCATTCAGCCGTTCGAGCTAAAAGTGAGTCCAACCGCCCTATGGAAATTAACATGGGAAAAACACGTTTTGGGACCCCCCTTTTATCTCGGCCCCCGCTTGACGATTCCCCCCCAAACTTTCAGGAAAAGAGCGGAGCGCAGCGAGGCGAATTTGAGGAAAACTACAGGCAGATCCCTCAATCTACGCCAAAGTTATTTTCAATAGAATGTTGCGGATTTCCTATGGAAAACAATCCTAACTATAACTACCTACTGGCGACCGCCAGTAGGTAATATATATATATTTATATATATTACCTACTGGCGGTTGCCAGTAGGTAGTTATAGTTAGGATTGGCTACCATAGGAAATCAGCAACATTCTATTGGGAATAACTCTGGCGCCGCTTGAAGAATTTGTGTGTAATTTTCCAAAATTTTGGCCAGCTCCGCTGCGCTCCTTCCCTGAAAAGTTTCGGGGGGATTCGTGAAGTGGGGCAGAGAAAAAAGGGGGTACTAAAACGTGTTTTCCCATGTTCATTTCCATAGGACTGTCTAACAAGTCTACAGCCCGAACCGCTGAACGGAATTACGCCAAAATTGGCAAAATTGTAGGGACTGGTACGCAGATGTGCCTTTGCTGTATTTGCTGAAAATTGCTCCAGTGGTTTGTTTGAAAATTAACTTCACAAACACATATACATCTATAAGCGCTCTCCGAGCGCTCACAGGTGTGCGTTCCCCGGATTGCACCCGGCGCGCTACGGGAGTGCGTGAGCGGAAAGCTGATTGGCTGTCGGGTGTCTGTCAACATTTTAAACAGTCCGGAGAGTCCACCATCTTGTGTCTCGGTAGAATCGAGACACAAGAGGTGAAAAAGAAAGGGGGATATAATTAAAAGGGGGCAGAGTAGACACATCCTGACCCCCTAGGTTTTTTTTTTTTAATTTTCGCGGAGTAAGCGCTGGGTGCGTTCCCGGGTATGCTCTCCGGTACGCGCACCCTGAGCGCACCACGGGGAAAAACAGTGTAAAAAAATAGAGTTAAAAAATAAAGTTGAGTGTTTAGAGGTAAGTTAGCTCTGAAAAGAGCTGTTGTGTTAAGTGGGTGTTTTTGTACCTAAAAGTAGGTACCAATGCAGAGTCTTATATTCAAGAGGAAAACTCTATTCCCCTCATTTGTAAAATGCACACCATCTCTCCTATACATGCCTTGCATGTTGTAACGCAAGTTGTTGTGGTAAATGGAACCATACCATAGTCTCTGAGGAAAGCAGAAACAGTTTAATTTATATGTTTCCTTGCTTTCTCAATCTGTGGACAAAATTGGTTGGACCAGTTCCATTTTTTGTCTTTGGCATATATTAGAAAATACCAAGGCAGTTTTTGGAAAGAGTGATATCAATTGCCCAAAGATGTCCTTTAAAAGCATTTCCAGACCTACCCCAGTCAAAGTGCCCAGGTCATTTCCACCACAGTGCACAATTATAAGGTCAGGGTGTGGTAAATGCATAAAGGATTTTACCAATGATATCAATTGGTGACTCCTCAATCCTCTCTGTCCAATCCATACAATGTCCACATTTGGTAAATCAAGATTGTAAATACCTCTGTTAGCTGCGTATTTTTTACTCCAGTGGACATAGCTATGACCAACAAACCAGACTTTTGTCATTTTGAAGGTAGATGTGCTTCTAGTCAGATGAGTTGTGAAAATGAAATGGCAGTTTGATTATGAAAAAAAGTGGTTGAGAATCAGTGCAGATGAATAACCAGAAATGATTGGAGCTTTGTTAAAAATCTCCACTGAAAATTAGGGTGCATGCTTTTTTTTTTGTAAGAAGTCATTTCAGTGGTTGAGAAAAAGTAATTTAAAGAAACATTGCATTTCATTAGCTAGTAGATTGAGAGGTCAAACAGCCTTGATGGATTGTTTTGCAACATAGTATGATGAACTTGTGAACTGTGTGCTGGTTTAAGAGGGAGTTACCATGGTTACTTTGTGAATGAGCACTGGGGGGATGGGTGAATGTTATGTGAGTTTCAAAGTCTTGAAATGTACAACCAATTAAAATGTGCAGTTTGGTTTTGAATTTGTGTGGGAACAATTTTTATTGGCTATGTACAAGAATATGGGTCTGAAATGAGAAAGAAGCTGTGCCATTATTAAAAGGCTCCAGTAAAGGAAGCATGATTCAGAGATTCTGCTTAAGAATATCTGTTGACTGTGACTGACACTGTTTTACATCTTCCAAAGCATTTTTAAAGGTGAGTAATGATTCTTTTAAAAAAAGATAGAGAGCTTAAAGATTTTTGACAAGTATCACAGTGTGTGAATTAGGGAAGTATATGTTTACCTTTTTCCATAATGTTAGCTGTGTGTTTATAAGGTAGACTTTTTTATAAATAGTTTTTTATGCTTCGATTCAATGCTGGTTTAGAAATTGTGTAATGGTTTCATTGGACTTGTAAATATGCTCCTTTTTTTGAAGCGCCTTGTGCAACCTTTAGCATGGGTGGAAGCAGTGAATGTATAGAGAGGGATAGGAATAGAAGATAGAAAACCATATGAAATGGTGTGGGAGATGCATAAAGTATTTCAGTAATGGTATCAATTGAGATGGAATATAAGATAAAGAGGGGCATATTTACAAGATTCTTGCGCAATGTTTGACATGGGTGCAAGCAGAAAATGCATGCAGAATAATAAAATTGGCACCCAGACAAGAATATGAAATGCCGTGAGAGATGTTTAAAGGTTTTTTTTAATGGCATAAATTGAGATAGAATATACAAAAAAGACAGGCATATTTACAAGCTGCGTGCGCAATCTTTGACATAGCTGTGTGTTTATAAGGTAGACTTCTTTATAAATTGTTTTTTATGCTTGGATTCAATGCTGGTTCAGAAATTGTGTAATTGTTTCATTGGACTTGTAAATCTGCTCCTTTTTTTGAACCGCCTTGTGCAACCTTTAGCATGGGTGGAAGCAGTAAATGCATGGAGAGGGATAGGAATAGCAGATAGAAAACCATATGAAATTGTGTGGGAGATGCATAAAGTATTTCAGTAATGGTATCAATTGAGATGGAATATAAGATAAAGAGGGGCATATTTACAAGACTCTTGCGCAATGTTTGACATGGGTGCAAGCAGAAAATGCATGCAGAATAATAAAATTGGCACCCAGACAAGAATATGAAATGCCGTGAGAGATGTTTAAAGGTTTTTTTTAATGGCATGAATTGAGATAGAATATACAAAAAAGACAGGCATATTTACAAGCTGCGTGCGCAATCTTTGACATTAATGCTGGTCCAGAGATAGTGTAATGGTTTGATTGGCATATTTACAAGCCGCGTGCGCAATGATTGACATTAATGCTGGTCCAGAGATAGTGTAATGGTTTCATTGGCATATTTACAAGCCGCATGCGCAATGTTTGACATTAATTTTGGTCCAGAGATAATGTAATGGTTTCATTGGCATATTTACAAGCCGTGTGCGCAATGTTAGATATAATGTACCATTGTCTGTCTCTGCCAACAGTATGTGTGACTCTGCCTAAGATCACAGTGATGGGTGAATCAAGCTTCACTCACAGTGTGATCTTAGGCACATGATCAGAATGTTAGATATAATGTACCATGTGTGTCTCTGCCAACAGTATGTGTGACTCTGCCTAAGATTACAATGATGGGTGAATCAAGCTTCACTTACAGTGTGATCTTAGGCAGATTAATAGGATTTTAGATATAATGTACCATGTCTGTCTCTGCCAACAGTATGTGTGACACCGAGGGCGAGATCTATTGCATTTTCAATGCTTGTTTACTTTAGTTGCATCAAGAAGGCATTCAGATGTGTCACACATATTTCTAAAATCCTTTTATTCTGCCTATGATCACACTATGAGTGTGGCTTGATATAATGAGCAACTAGAATGCTAAAATTCAGAATTTATGGCAAATGTGTGACACATCTGAATGCTTTCTTGATGGAACTAAAGTAAACAAGCATTGAAAATGCAATAGATCTCGCCCTCGGTGTCACGCATACAGTTGGCAGAGACAGACATGGTACATTATATCTAAAATACTATTAAACTGCCTAAGATCACACTGTAAGTGAAGCTTGATTCACCCATCATTGTAATCTTAGGCAGAGTCACACATACTGTTGGCAGAGACACACATGGTACATTATATCTAACATTCTGATCATGTGCCTAAGACCACACTGCGACTGAAGCTTGATTCACCCATCACTGTGATCTTAGGCAGAGTCACACATACTGTCGGCAAGGACAGACATGGTACATTATATCTAAAATCCTAATAATCTGCCTAAGATCACACTGTGAGAGCAGCTTGATATAATGAGCAACTAGAGTGCTAACATTCAGAATTTATGGCAAATGTGTGACACATCTGAATGCCTTCTTGATGGAACCAAAGTAAGCAAGCATTGAAAATGCAATAGATCTCGCCCTCGGTGTCACATGTACTGTTGGCAGAGACAGACATGGTACATTATATCTATAATCCTACTAATCTGCCTAAGATCACACTGTAAGTGAAGCTTGATTCACCCATCATTGTAATCTTAGGCAGAGTCACACATACTGTTGGCAGAGACAGACATGGTACATTATATCTAACATTCTGATCATGTGCCTAAGATCACACTGTGACTGAAGCTTGATTCACCCATTACTATGATCTTAGGCAGAGTCACATATACTGTCGGCAGGGACAGACATGGTACATTATATCTAAAATCCTATTAATCTGCCTAAGATCACACTGTGAGTGAAGCTTGATATAATGAGCAACTAGAGTGCTAACATTCAGAATTTATGGCAAATGTGTGACACATCTGAATGCCTTCTTGATGGAACCAAAGTAAACAAGCGTTGAAAATGCAATAGATTTGGTGTGATCTTAGGCACATGTCCACCATATTACATGTAATCTACCATCTCTTTCTCTGCAAGCAGTATGTGTGCCTCTGCTCATATTATTTCAAAGTATCTACAGGCCAAAAATAGACCACCTATATATAAACAAGACATAACATTAATTAGTTAATCGTTTTTGACAGAAAGCACAGCACATGTAATGTAAATGAGCCTTTTGTTGTATACTAGTGTTTATATTGTTTACTTATTATAATTGATGTGTAATATGTTTGTAGTGGTCTATAATATGTTATTTTTTCTTTACTACAGATTATAATCATCTATACAAACAAACTAAAAGATGCCTTCTAAAGCAAGAAGAGAAAAGATTTATAAAAGAAAATTAAGGACTCAGGAAAAAGAAAATCAACAACCAACCAAAATAAAATCTTCAGAGAAAAAGAAAAATGTTCCTGGTAAGCAAACTAAAAATTTTCTCAGGAACTTATTGAAATGTCAAGAAAAAAAGTTTTTTTAGAAAGAACAATGAAACACCGGTAATTTCAAAGAAAACAGGATGTCCTTCTAAATATGTTAGATCTGTACAAGGAGATGATATTTTGCTTACCAAAAGAAGAAGCAAGCAATTTTCTGAAATACATAGACGAATGTTTTACAACAGAATAGTATCAAATTTATTAAAAAATGTAAAGAGGTATAAAAAAAAGACCGCTTTTTACAAGAAAAAAAACATAGTTAAGATTGTGGATGAAGCATTTAAAGTGAAAAATAAATTGTTTAGTTTAGTAATGAATAGAATTCGTACACTTGATAAGGTAATCAATGTGTTCAAATCAAAATGTAAGTGGAGGAGAGTAATTAATCGAACTAATTTCTGTGATGTTTTTTCTGGAGAATGGAAGCATAGTTCAAGTTCTGAGCCATTTTTTAATGAAGAAAGTTACTTTCAGGATAATGATTTGGTGCATGCAGTTGACACCAGTGGTCGAGCATATGAGGTGAAGGACGGTTGTCCGGTTGAAAAAGAAGAGATTGTGCCTAGAAATACAGAAGAGGTGTTACCAGATGAAGTTTTAGGGAGATGTCCTAAGGCTCCAGTGTATACATGGAATTGTAGTAGTATTTGTAGGGTCCGACAGGAATCAATTGATTTGTTTCGCACTTTCTAAGGACATATACTAAGAAAAGTGTGAAACAAAAAATGAAAATTTTACAAGAGTTAGATCCTTGTAGAGTGAGAGAAAAAACAGACTTGCAAGGGCATTCACTGGCTTGCATTTCAAGAAAAGTATGTCAGAGTGTTTTTCACCATTTTAGGATGTTAGCAGTGCATCATAATAAAGTGGGGAAATTAGTGAGAAGGTTGTACTATGCAAAAATTCCAGCACTTAAACTAAAACAGTTAAACAGTGCTCTTTTGCATGGAACTGAATTATATGTCAAAAACATTTGTGATGAAATTGAGTTTTGTTACTTTGGTGAAAAAGAGGTCAGTGCAGAAATTGATACAGTAATAGAAGGTAATGTAGAAGAGAATGTAGAGATTTTAAGTACAGAAAAATTTGAAAATGAAATTATAAAGTTTAAAGTCAATTCAAGTGAAAGGCCTACTTTTTCTTGTGTTTGTTGTCGACGAACTCATTATAAGCATCAGACTAGATTAGTTGATTTATATGGAAAAAGCGAAAAGATAAATAATAATGAGTGGAAGGATTTTTCTACTTATTTGTTGGTTGAAAATTGTTTTGATTTGGGCTCTGATCAACATATTTGTAAATATTGTTATAATAAATTAAATGAAAACAAAATGCCTGCTAGAGCTGTTCATAATAATATGGAGTTGGTAGACATTCCTTCTGAATTGATGGATTTAAATACCTATGAGTTTATTCTGATTCAATGTGTGCATCTTTTTCAGGCTATTGTTCGCCTGGAGCCTAAGACAGGGAAATTGCCTCCTTCAGATTTACAGAGAGGATTAAAGGGAAGAGTTATTTTCCTCTAGATTTTAAGAAAAATATTGATACAATTGGTGTTGAAAAAGTAGAAGAGGAACCCCTGGTTATTCTAGTTAATGGTGTTCTGACATAAAGTAAGAAAATCTGGCAAAAATTAGTGGATGTTAGGAAAGTCAAAAAGGCAAAGTAGTATTTGGTAAAAAAAGAATCAGTACTATAAAAATGTGTATGTGGGAGAAGAGGAAACAACTGTACAAGACGACACTGATGTCTCTGCTGGGCAAATAGAAAAAGTTGATGTCTCTAGAAGTAAAGAAAATTACGAACATTATAGTGTTCATGCATTGCATTCCAAAGAAGTAATGGAGAATGCTATTGACTTGTTTCAGATGAAAAAAGCCGAAGGAAGTCCCATTAGTGTATGGGAAGAAAGTTTGGAAGCTCGTTGTTTTCCACAGTTATTTCCAAAAGGTGAAGGTGGACGATATGACGACCAACCTGTTCAAATTCTTGCATCTGAATACCGGACTTCAAGATTAAATGCAGAAGATCCAAGGTTTCGTCAATGCATTCCATATTTGTTCCATCTACTTTTTGAGAGTGACTTGTCTGGACTTTCCTATGCAGTAAACCATATACTGAAAAGTGGAGCACATCTACAAAATGTTTCGGCAAGGGATTTTATGGATAAAGTCAAACTGCAAGACAGTGTTTTGGAATCTCAGCTAATTAATCTCATGGCATGTCAGCGTGGTACTAACGAGTATTGGTACCGTCGTCATGGGGAATTGAAATGTATGCTAAGAAACTTAGGAACTCCTACATGGTTCCTCACTCTTAGCTGTGCTGAGTATGCTTGGGAAGACTTACTTGAATTTCTACGAGAGGCAAATAAAAACATTGAAAATATTGAATACAAGACACCTGGAGAACTGTGCTCTTTGGATCCAGTTAGTGTATGTAGGTATTTCAATCATAGGTTTGAAGCTATGATGTCTTTTATTACAAACTAAAAAAATCCTCTGCTTGGAGAGGTGTTGGATTTCTTTTGGAGAAAGGAGTATCAAGCAAGAGGTGCTCCTCATAAACATATGCTGCTATGGATTTAAGATGCACCTAAATTTGGAACAGATTCAGATGAGAAAGTGATGAGTTTCATTGAGCAGTATTCTACATGTGCTGTTCCGAAAAGTATAAAAGAAAAAAAATTAAGACACCAAGTTTTACGCTTTCAAAGTCATCGTTGTGGGAAATACTGTCGTCAAAAATACAAATCCAAGGACAAATTCTACACGAAATGTCGTTTTGCATTTCCACGTCCAGTAACATTGAAAGGAAGAGTCAACAATTTTATGTCTTCTCTGCGACATACTGTGGCAAGGAAATCACCCAAAAATACATACAACCGAAGAAGAAATGAGGAATCCAAGTTTATAAATGACTAAAACCCAGTCATTTTGTCCATGTGGAATGCTAATAGGGATATTCAATATGTGGCTGACAACTCTATTGCTGTGGCTCGATATGTGACGTCTTACATCACAAAATCAGAAAAACGGAACTGAAGGAAATGTGGGAGGAAATTTCACATGAAAAGAGTCTAAGCAAAAAATTATACAGTTACAGTCTGAAGATGCTGTTGCATCGAGAAATTGGAGCATATGAATGTTCTGATCGGCTGTCATCAGCAAGTCTATATGCCAAATCTAGAACCATCATTTGGGTGAGTGTAGGTCTTGCTGCAACACGAAACTGAGTTTTGAAATCTGTACAAGAAATAGAGTATTTGGTGGAGAAAGAACCAGACAGTACAGATATTTTGAAGACAAACATGTTGGATACATACTATCCAAATAGAAGTACTCTATTAAGTTCTGCAAACCTACATTTTTTAAAAGAACGTCACAGAAGACATCAATAAAGGTGTATATGCTGTAATTGGATGTGAAGGCTGTCTAGTAAAACAAAGAAAAGGCCATTTGATTAATCATCGAAAATTGAGTTGTGATTCTCCAGACAAAAGGGAATTTTATTACTTAGCTCTTTTACAACTCTTTAAGCCTTGGCGTAGAGAAGAGGAACTACTTGGAGATTTTCTTACTTATGAAGATTCGTTCAATGCAACCAAGGATACGATAGAATGTCCTGTTTTTTCAAATTATCTGCAAATGTTGAACGAGGAAATACAGCAAGAAGCTACAATTGCAGCAGAGATTGCTAGAGACAGTTCTCAAGATAGTCAGAGTTCTGCTTCATTGAGTCAGGATCTACTAGGAGGACCAATTATACAAAATGAAGCTGCCACTGCCATGGATGAAGTTGAAAGAGCCATGGAACAAGCTCAGGAGGATGGAGTTGACTTAGAAGATTTGGAAAAAGAACTAAACGTTGAGCAGAGGCAAATATATGACCAAGTCACAGAACAAATTGAGCATGGTTTATCTCATGAGAAAAAAGAGTGCTCATGTACATCATTTGTACCTATCCGACTGTATGTGAGTGGAGAAGCAGGAACTGGGAAATGTTTCCTGATTAAAGCGATTGCAACATATTTGCCGAAAACAACGAAGTCATCGGTCTATTGTGTTGTTACTGCTCCAACTGGGTTGGCAGCACACAACATTAAAGGGATTACTTTACATCGCTTATTGATGCTGCCAGTGGAGCATGATAACAAATTACAATACCACAAGCTATCTGGAGAAGCTTGTTGTGAAGTTTCAAGAGTCCTAAAGAAAATGAAACTTCTTATCATTGATGAAGTAAGCATTGTATCAAATGTAATGCTTGCTTTTGTGCATTTAAGAATGCAAGAAATTCTTAAAACAGACTATGATGTATTATTTGGTGGCAAACACATCATTGTTTTTGGAGATCTACTGCAACTAACTCCAGTGAAAGGACAGCCAGTGTTTAAAATGCTTACGCATGAAGATACCAGGAAGTGCTTAGGAAGTATTGGAAATGTTAACATATGGTTAAATTTCAAACATGCAGAACTACTTCAAAATATGCGTCAGGCAAAGGATGAAGATTATAAAAATATTCTACAAGATGTAAGAATTGGGAAACTAACTGAGCAAGGCAAAGAAGATGTACATGGACGATTAATTTCAAATTTGTTACAAAGGAAAATCTTCTCCCAGAGAATATTTTTAAGAAAATTCCTGAAAACAAATCTGTCATATGCTTGATGCCAACTCTGCAAGAATGTTCAATCTTCAACACCAAAATGTTAAAGTTGGAAAATCAAGAGATTGTGAAACTGGAAGCTATTGATAAAATAGAACATGAAGGAGCAACTATTATTTTGTCAGAAAAGTTGAAATCAAAATTAGATTCTTTAGAGAAGACAATATCTAAAACTGCTGGTATGGAAAAGACTCTGTAAGCATCTTTAAATTGTCGTATAATTTTACGACGTAATTTACATGTGGAAAGAGGTTTAGTAAATGTAGCAATGGGTCATGTTGTGGATTTTGTGAATTACTGAAATAGAGATGGAATTGAAATTATAAAAATAAAATGTGATGGTATTGAAGAAGTACAACAAATCAGTCGTTGTTCTGCTCGTTTTTTGCTAGTGAAAGATTTATATGTCCGCAGAAAACAGTTTCCTGTTTCTTTGGCATATGCAGTAACTATTCATAAATCTCAGGGTTTAAGTGTTGATAGTGCTTTGGTGAATATTGGAAATTCTGTGTTCAAGGAGGGTATGGCATATGTTTCTTTATCTCGAGTCAGAACTTTATCTGGATTGTACTTGATTGATTTTGATGAGACAAAGATTAATGCAGATCTAAATTGTGTAAAAGAATATAATAGGTTAAGAAGAGAGTATGCTCAAAATTTACCTCAATATCCTCCGTTTGAAAAGCGGGTGGTAGGCCGAAAAAGAAGAAATGAGAAAAATTGTAGTGAAGTTGTAGCAAAAAGAAAAAAAGTAGATGAAACAGTAATTGTAAGCAGAAACGAAATAGATTCAGTTAAAGATGTTGTTGGATTTCAGTTTGAAATCAGTTCTGGTGTCAACTGCTATGCTAATGTAGTGGTTAATGTTGTTTGTTTTCTCTAAACTGTAAAAGAACAGATTGCTGAAAATCGTGATCAAACACTTTGTTGTTTATTAAATTCTGTATTAGAGAAATGTAGCAGTGATAGAACAAAAATAGAAAGTGTTTCTGAAATTCGAAAGGTTTTAGACATATGTTCTGGTCTAAATCAATTTACAGAGAATATTCAGCAAGATTGTCAGGAACTTCTAATGTATATGCTTGTTGTTTTGCAAGATTAAGGTGTAGATGTAGAAAATCTTTTTGGCCTTTCTTATAAATGGCAACATGACTGTGACAATTGCTCCTTTTCAAGTAGTACTACAGTAGACACTAAAAGATTTATATATTTGACTTTACCAGACTGCAAATCAGTATCTTTTAATAATGTAGTTAGAGCAGCAAATCAAAACATGGTCTGTAGTCAATATAAATCTGCAATGCTATCAACTTTACTTTTAAGAAAATATGGACAGTATGTTATTTTAATGTTCCAACGATGTAGACCTGATGGAACTACATGGACATCATTAATTAAAAATGTTGTGGCTTCTCAATTATCAATTTCAGGAAGAACCTTTACAACTGCAGCAATTATTTACCATGATGGTCCTTCAACAACATCAGGACATTACACATGTTATTTAAAATGTCAAAAAGGCTGGAAGCTCTGTAATGATACTCAATTGACTTTCAAACAACGTTTGCCTTCTGACTTACTAAATTCTTTCCTAGTGTTCTTACAACCGAAATTTTAGGGAAGGTAATTGGCCTATGAAGATTGCAGCAGTTAATATAACTTAGTTTGCTCTTCAAAATTACTTTCTGAATGAGTGAAGAAGATAATAAAAAACATGTAGTTCTCATAGAGATAGTATATGTTTATCATATAGTGTGTGCTGTGAGTATTATACAAATTATTTATAAAAAGTAAGCTAGAGGTGGAAGTAAAACTCTTGTTTCATAATGTAAAAGATGTTGGAGCTTTTCTTTCAGAAAGTCAGGTAAATGAGACATTAAGAATACTCTGGACTAATTTCCATAGAAAAGGACTTTCCATATACTATTTGGCCTCGTGGAAAAGTGGATGGAACAAAAGTGAGTTTAGATATGGTTTTTAAAATGTTACATTATTTAAGAAATTATTCAATGGGTTTTTTAAACACAATCATTTGGATTGTGGTTTTTTTTGCCCGCTGTTATATGATGAGTACTATTGAAGTTACTGTTTTAAGTGAAATTCAATATATTCTGAGAACAGCAAAAATAAACCATTTAACATGATGTTGAAATTATTTTGTATTTTCAATTATTATTAAATATATATTATTTTCTCATTCTCTTATGCTCACTCACCTATTTCCACCCTCTCTCACTCCTCTTAACTCACCCTCACTGGCCTTTTTTCACTCTCCCTCACCTCCCTTCCCATATTCCACTTTCCTCACTTATTCTCACTAACCACTCCTTCATTGCCCTCTCCCTCTCTCCCATTCACTACTTTCCAGCTGTCAGTCACTCTACTTCACTCCCCTTCCCCTTGTTTTCTTTCTTTGTTTCCTCAATAATTCCCCTTCTCTCACTCACCTTATTACACTTCACTCACTCCTTCTCTCACTTCCTCTGTCCTCTCACATCCTCACTCCCTTTCCCTCACTCCCTGTCTCTTAGCTTCAGTCTTTCGATCCTGTTACTCTCTCACTCCTCTTCCGTCATCCTTACTCCCTAAAACTCACCCACACTCCCTTACTTATCTTTCTTTGGTCTCTTACTCAGTTTCTTTCTGCCAGTGTTTCCTTCACTACCTCAATGTTCTCACTCTTTCACTTCATTTGTCTCAAGCTCATTTGCTTTTATCCTCTTTTTAGTTTCCTTTTTTATCTACCTCACTCTCCTGAACTCACCCTCCCTCATCCTTGTTCCCTTACTTCAGTTCGTTCAGTTATCCTCAATCATCATCTTTAACTACCCTTCTTCTTTCTTTCGTCACGTACTCTTTTCCTAGTCCCTTTGCTTCACTTTTCTTCCCTTTCTTCCCTTCCTGTGCTCTCTCAGTCATTCTCCTTCCCTTACTCACCTTACTGCCCTTTACTCACTGTTTGTCTTACTCCCTCTATTCTCTCATATTCTTACTTGTCTTCCCTCACTCCCTCTCCGTTACCTTCACTCCCATTGTGTCCTCACTGTCTTACAAGCCTACATTCACCCTCACTGAAATTTCATGCCTCATTGGCATTAATCCACTGTTATTCACTCCTGCTTCTCTGTCACTCACTCCCCTTTTTATCTCCCCTTTCTGCTTTTAGTTTTC
This sequence comes from Lissotriton helveticus, assembly GCF_964261635.1. NCBI lineage: Eukaryota > Metazoa > Chordata > Amphibia > Caudata > Salamandridae > Lissotriton > Lissotriton helveticus. The sequence continues at coordinate 1,581,615,171 of NC_136059.1, read as the reverse complement.
GTAATGCATATTTCTTTAGGATCTTACTCACCTTCAGTTTATTTCTCTCTCTTGCTCTTGTTCACTGTCACTGAATGTATCTATGTCATTATCCTTTTAGTAATTTGCTCTCTCTTTATTTCTTTTTAACTCTCTCTGACCTTCACCATTCCTTTGTTTTTCGTTCTGACTACTTCACTTCTATTTTATCTCTTACCGACCTTTGATGACTTTTAATGTCGTACTTTGTCTCTTGTATTGTAAAATATATATTATAAATATTCGAATTTTTTTTGTCTTTCACAGATATAAATTTTAATGGAAATATGATATTAAATTTACATTACTTATAAGGTAAGTTTGATGTACAATATTTATTTTCTCTATACTGTTTTCCATAACCTCACTACTCTTCTTTGATACTCCCACACCTCTGTTCCCTTATTGCGCTTGCCTCACTTATTCTGAATCCCCATGTTTACTCTCTTTTTTCACACTCTTCTCTAACACTCACCTTCTTTCAGGCCTTCTCCTTTACTTTCTTTCCTCTCTCTTCTCTTACTTCATTGTTTTATTTTTTTCCTTTCCTTTACTCTCCTTACTCCACTTCACTTACTCCTTCTCTTTCTTTCTCTGTCCTCTTTCTTCTACACTCCCCTTCCCTCAATCTCTTTCCGTTAGCCTCATTCTCTCCATCCCCTTAGTCTCTCACTTCTCTTCTGTCACGCTCACTGCCTATAACTCAGCCATACTCCCACACTCACCTTCTTTCAGACCTTCTTCTTTAGTTTGCTTCCTCTCTCTTTCCTTCCTTTGCTCCTTTACTCTTTTCTCTTCCCTTACTTTCTTATTCCACTGTACTAACTCCTTCTCTTACTCCTTCTGTCCTCTTACTTGTACACTTCCCTTCCCTCATTCTCTCTCTGTTAGCCTCATTCTCTCTGTCCTCTTAGTCTCTCACTCCTTTTCTATCACGCTGACTCCCTATAACTCAGCCATACTCCTACACTCACCTTCTTTCAGACCTTCTCCTTTACTTGCCTTCCTCTCTTTTCCCATCCTTCACTCCTTCACTCTTTTCCCTTCCCTTACTCCCCTTACTGCACTTCAGTAACTGCTTCTGTCAATCCCTCTGTCCTCTAACTTACTCACTCCCCTTTTCTCACTCTCTCTTTGTTAGTCTCACTCTCTCTGTCCTCTTAGTCTCTCACTCCTCTTCTATCACGCTCACTCCCTATAACTGAGCTATACTCCCACACTCACCTTCTTTCAGACCTTCTTCTTTAGTTTGCTTCCTCTCTCTTTCCTTCCTTTGCTCCTTTACTCTTTTCTCTTCCCTTACTTTCTTATTCCACTGTACTAACTCCTTCTCTTACTCCTTCTGTCCTCTTACTTGTACACTTCCCTTCCCTCATTCTCTCTCTGTTAGCCTCATTCTCTCTGACCCCTTAGTCTGTCACTCCTCTTCTATCACACTCACTCCCTATAACACAGCCACAATCCCTCACCTATGTTTCTTTTCTCTCTCACTCAGGGCCTCATTTATGAGAAATGACGCATCGATGCGTGAAAGCAGTGATGCATCACTTCTCAGTGCGCTCTCCTTGCGACATTCCTGATGCGTCATATTTATTGTAAGACGCATCATGTCGCAAGGAGTTACAGATACGTCAGTATTTCTGACGTATCTGTAAGCGCAAAAGTGATGCATCGCTGGAGTGTGTCACAAAAGTGACGCAACTCCAGCAATGCATACTTTCACATGGGGCAAGCCCCATGTGAAAGGGCCTGCGTCGTTCCTACGCCTGCTGTGAGGCAGGCGCAAGATTTTGACGCAACGGCGTCCTAAAAGTGACGCAGTGAAATATCACAGATTTCACTGCGTCACTTCTACGACCCTTCCTTGCGTCAATATGCCCCCTTTGTATACATTATACCTGGCGCAGGGGTTTACAAAGTGACGCATCTACCTAGATGCGTCACTTTGTAAATTTGACTCAACAACGTGCAATTTTTACACCACTGGTGCATCACAAAAAGTGACGCATGGCCTCATAAATAATGCCCACAGTCTTCTACTCTCACTTTCTCTTTCACTTTCTCTGTCTCTTCACTCCCTTACTCACCTTGTCTCACACTCACTTGTCTTTATCCAGTCTGTATCTCCACTCTTTCCTAAACATTAGTGCTCTTTTCTTACCCTTCCACACCCCCGTTCCTTTACTACATTTTCTTCACTTATCCTCATTCCAAATGTTCACTCTCACTCTCCTTACCCACACTCACTTTCTTTCAGTCCCCCTACTTCATTTCCCTTCCCCTCTCATCCCTTTCTTTGCTTTCTCACTCATTTTCCTCTTCTCTCTCACTGCACTCCACTTCAGTTACTCTTTTTCATTTTTTTAAGAATACAGCTCTTTTTTTAGAATTGGAGGTAGTTGTAAAAATAACTTTTTTTTCTTCTTTTTTTGGTTTTTTCTCAACAAAAACAAAAAACAGGGAATGGCAAACTGCTCAACAGGAGCAAAAAAAAAATATCAAAATTAGGGCTGGGGACGGCAGCGATGGTTCTCTATTGCTCGAGCAATGATAAAAATACTTTGTTCCCCGTAACAAAGTAGTGCATCGCAATGTTTGCATTTGATTGAGGCCTCATTAAAAACAGGCTGAATATTTGGGATCAGCTGTTCTGATCGCCCCCTCACCGATGCAGTTGCTCCTCCAGTTGAAGTAGAGGCACCATCCCTTGGAGCCTCTCGTGCCAGAGCCCTGACACTCTCCCGGGCATAGTTCTGGGGGTGCCTCCTCTGGACGTGCCGAATCATAGTAGAATTACCAAAACTGTACTTCCTTCTGGAGTCTCCTCGGGAAAGTACAGTATGGCAGATCTTACACTCCACCTTTGGAGCATTTACTTTTTTAAGTCCCTCAGGTATATCAAAAAATTTCCGAATGAAATGTTCTTTCACCTTCGGCTGAGGAGGCTCTTCATCTATGAAACCATCTGACTCCTCACTGCTGCTGGATGCTGTGGCAGCCATTCTATCCACAGATTGTTATCACAGAAAAAAAGAGGTCTTGCTCTCACCAAAGTGAAAGAAGAAGTGAAGGAAAAGGGTGGGGTTTTCATTCTTTGGAAAAAAAATCTGTTAGCAACCAATGAAAATTGTTATTTTAGGTCACATGACTTGACGCGCTTACGCTACGCCCACCGGAGCACTTCCGGGGGCGCTTACACGGCGTGAACGTAGGCGCTTCCGGGGGCGCTTACGTGGCGTGCCTGAGTGACGTTTTGGTAGCTTTACAGAAATGCAAAATCATTTTCATTCGGAAAATCAAAAATACTGATTTATAAGTATGGTACAGAATGTCTTGCATTATTATTTAGTTTTCATACATATTTTTTTATGAACGCAGAAATAGCGCTCTCGCTGCGCTCTCGGGAGAGCTTACCGGTGCGCGCACCCTGAGAGCTCCATGTCAAAATGATACGGCTAAGCTTACCGGTGCGCGCACCCTGAGCGCACCAGGAAAAAATGATAAAAAAATATATATACATTGAACAAATAATTAAAAATATATATATATGATTAATAGTAGTAAAAAACAGCTAATAAAAAAAATTGTATGTTACAAAGTCGATATACAAGGGAATTAGCTTTTAAAAAAACTATGAAATTCACTGAAAAACACCATAGGTTTCACAAAGGTTATAGTTAGGAATTAGCATTTAAAAAACCTTTGAAATTCACTGAAAAAACCATAGGTTTCACACTCGTTATAGTTAGGAATTAGCATTTAAAAAACCTTTGAAATTCACTGAAAAAACTATAGGTTTCACACCAGTTATAGTTAGCTGAACATTTTACTCATACAAAACCATTAGAATTCCCACGTTATAGTTAGTTGGACTCACTATAACTCGCGCGCCCGCAATCCACTGCTGATGATGTCACATATTACATCATTCATGACATGGTCAGTGACATCACTGATGACATCACTGATGACATCTCAAATGACATCACTGATGACATCTCAAATAACATCACTGATGACATCACTGATGACATCATCGATGTGATAATACGATGCCACTCCTCACACTCTAATCTAACCTTTGATACACCCAGTGTTAAATACAAACTACCATTCCTGAAATTATTGACACACCAATACCAGTAACTACATACACACTCACTGATTTCTAGGTCTACACACACACATCCACTCATTCACCCATACAATCACTCTTACATACAGTCACTCATCAATAGAACACTATCATATCCACTCATACACCTATACAGACACTCACACGCTGACACTCATCCACAGAGTTACTCACACACCTAGTCAGTTATGCAAATAATCAATCACACTCCCATTTCCTCAACTACACAGTTTTACACACTAAACCTTACTTATTCAAACAGATACTAACACATACTTACTCTCTTTTACAATCACTGATACAAGTACACATTGATCCATACAGTCACTTACGTAATCACAGGCTCTCATGTATAGTCATTTATATATGCCAACTCTCACATGCACTGTGTTTTACATATGTACTTACTTGGACATGGAGCACTGAGATAGCCATTCACTCACCAACACACCCATGCACACAGTCAACCACCCATACAGCTCTTTCCACATGCACTCTTGAACCCATATACCAAGTGAATCAACTGCTCACACATATATGCACAGAGTCACACACCTCCCAGCCACCCACACACACACTCAGCCTCACATACAAATATTTGGACAACCAATCAATAACCCATATAACCACTCATAAAGCTACTGATCAACACATGCAGCAGCTTACACAACAACAGACATACTGATGCACACATTCAGACAGTTTAGTTACTAACCAATGCATTCAGTAAGACACATTTAATCACTCACTCATACAGTCAGTCACGCACCTGCTAAATCCTTCATCCAGACACTCATACATACACTCATTCTTCAATATATAAAACATATTTTTACTTTACAGAAACACACAGACACTGGATGATGTCATCAGTGATGTCATCAGTGATGTCATTTGAGATGTCATCAGTGATGTCATCAGTGATGTCATTTGAGATGTCATCAGTGATGTCATCAGTGATGTCACTGACCATGTCATGAATGATGTAATATGTGACATCTCCAGCAGTGGATTGCGGGCGCGCGAGTTATAGTGAGTCCAACTAACTATAACGTGGGAATTTCAATGGTTTTGTATGAGTAAAATGTTCAGCTAACTATAACGGGTGTGAAACCTATGGTTTTTTCAGTGAATATATATATACATATATATATATATATATATATATATATATATATATGTATTACCTACTGGCGGTCGCCAGTAGGTAGTTATAGTTAGGACCTATTATCCATAGGAAAACCGCAACATTCTATTGGCAATAACTTTGGCATCGATTGATGAATCTTCTGGAAATTTTCCAAACTTTTGGCCAGCTCAGTTCCACTCTTTCCCTGAAAGTTCTGGGGTGATTGGTCAAGCAGGAGACAAAAGGGGAATCCCAAAAGGTGTTTTCCCCACGCAATTTCTCATAGGACCTTTAGACACGGCTGCAACCCGAACGGCTGAACGGAATTACAACAAATTTTGAAGGGTGGTAGTCCTCAGTTCCAACTTGTGCCTTTTGCTAATATGGTGTCAAGCTGTTCAGTAGTTTTTGAGAAAATTACTGTTAAAGTCAAGTCAAAGTCAAAATATGCTTTATTCGATTTTGTAAAAATATAAAATCATAAAAGCCACTTTTTTTAAAAGGAGAATGAACTAGTACATACATACATGTTTCCTGAGCAGTTCAACAGTTACTAAAAAATACAAACAGAATATACCATTTGACACTATTTACATCAAGTTAATACGTTTCTTTTCATTAATATACTTTTTAAAAAACCGGTGATGAGCACTGTACAGTATTCGTCATTTAATTGTTGCAAGAACAGATATGCTGGACGGTATTGCCGCCAACCACCTTGTCTCAGATATTGCTTTAACCATTTTGCGCGTTCTTCACTATAGTATTTATAAAATAGTACAGTATGTATTGTTGTTTGCTGCGAGAGATTATCGCAAGGGCAGAGTGCCAACTCCCTCGACCAGTTGTTTTTAATTGGAAAAGTCACCAACCGGTGGAAAGATTTGAATCTAAACCTTATTAAGTTATGTCTATCGAAACCTTTCAGAGAGTAACATAGGTATGGTTGAATCCTTTAACAGGTCAGGGTCATTTGATGCCATATGACTGAACTTTTACATAACTCCCCCGTTAATCTTAACTGTTCATGATGACTCATACATAACAATTTCAATGTCTTTCTTGATATGGCGCAGATCAGCTCAGGATCGTCGTAAAGCTCTGGTCTGTTGAGATCATTAAAAAACTTCCTTACATAATTTAGCCAGGGAATATTTCTTGACTGATCCAGGCCCATTCCGTCCATAATAATTTCTCTATTTAGGCTTAGTGCCTGAGAGGACCAAACTCTGTGCCATAAAAGAATAGGCTGTAACTTAATTAAGTCAGTAATGTAGTCAATACCTAGTTCAACGTGGCAATTAAAAACAGACGTACTCTGTGGGACCGCAAGAACGTATCTAAGAAACATATTTTCAACAATTTGAATTGGTGCCACATTGTTAAAACCCCAAACGCCCGCCCCGTACATGGCAATGCTCCTACACTTTGCTATATATATCTTCAGCAATATTTTGGTTGGTCTTTTACCCAGTTTGCATGCAAAGTTCATTAAGGCCGCTATGGATCTTTTAAATAGAAGAGTCCTACTCCTAATTGCCGGGACCCAGGAGCCAGCTCCCTCTAGGAGGACCCCTAGATAGGAGAAAGTTTTAGTGGATTCGATAGCTTCGCTGGCCACTGTTAAGTTCTTAATTTTGCGCTTATGTTTCCCACACTCCATAGCAAAAGTTTTCTTGGGATTTAATTTTAAGCCCCTGTGTGCCATAAATTCTGAATATTTGGCAAGTGCGCGCTGAATACCTACTTTTGTTCTGGCCATTAGTACTGCGTCGTCCGCGTAGAGAAGGGAGATGACCTGCTTGTTGTTGTATCTCGGACAGTCGATGACATTGGCCCTCAATTTCTCCTCCAAAGAGTTGGTATATATGAAGAAGAGGAAAGGGGCCAGGACACATCCCTGCCTAACTCCCTTCTCTACGCGAAATGTTTTGGTACACTCACCCTTCATACCGAATCTCACTTTAGCTGAAGCTCCTGTATACAGTTGTTTTAGAAATTGTACTATTGCAGGATCGACCTGTATATCCTCCAGGGTACTCCATAGCTTTTTGTGTTCCACACAGTTAAAGGCGGCGGTAAGATCTGCAAAGATTACATACAACCGCCCTTTTTTTGCTTGGGTGTACTTTCCTTGGAGAAGAGTGAAATTTAAAACCTGATCTATGGTCCCCATCCCCTCTCTGAACCCATATTGAACCGGGCTCATGAAACTATTTTCATCATCCCAAGTTTTAAGTTTATTTAATATCACCCGTCCTGCCACTTTCATTAGTGAGTCCAATAACGAGATTGGCCTGTAACTGGATGGGCTTTCCTGGTCCCCTTTTTTGTAAATGGGGACAATTACTGATTCAGACCAGGAACTTAAAAAACCTTCGGAGCAACAGGCCTGTAGAACACGTGTTAAAAGTGGGGCCCAAAGATCTACAATTGATTTAAATAAATCAATTGGAATCCCATCAGGGCAAGGGGCCTTGTTGCCCTTACTTTTGTTTATTGCCATCGAAACCTCCTCCTCGGGGATTGTCAATGGGAATTGGCTGATGCTTAGTAGTAGGTCCTTCAATCTTGTTTCTCCCAAGTGTACTTATGGCGCTATTCTTTTCCTGTCCATACACTTTTGAGAAAAATTCAATCCACTTGTTCTCGTCAATGGCAATTTCAATCCTTGCATTTTCTTTATTCGCGAGGAAGGGTGCATTAACAGCCTGCCAAAAAAGGCAAGTGTCTCTGCTCTGGGCAGCCTGATACAGGTTTTCCCATGCCTGCTCCTTAATCTCATTTTTACGATTTTTCCGCGCCAGGTTATATGCCTTTCTGCATACTCTAACTTCAGTCCTATCCCTAGTTGATGAACTCAGGGCCGCCTTAAGTAATTTATAAGTCTTGGTACATTGTCTGTCAAACTTGCCTCTTACTTCCAGAGGTGGTCATGATATCCTTGATGGTTTGAGTAATCTCCAAGAAGGCTTTTAAAACATCACTATGAGGAGTATCCTCAACTAGGCATTTTAAAATGGGTATTTGGGCCTTTGTAATTATGTTTTTATTTGTAAGAGCTGGATTTTTTGCACCCCATCTCACTGCAAAGCCGTTTTGGTGACTCAACACTAGGTCTGGAGTCCATGTTAAACGTTCTATTGTAGACCTTACGCTGTGTCTAACCAATATGTCCACACTGAGGGGTAGATGGTCACTTAATCCAACGGGTGAATCGTAAATTTCTTTACCACGCCAGCATAGCGTGTTGGCATAATAATGAAATTGGTCACCGTCCTGAAGTCCCTTCCGATATAGGTGGGAACAAAGTTGTTTGTGGCGGGGCATATGGTGTTGACAAAATCAAGATCAAGCATTGCCATGACTTTGTTTAGTTTGTCTCCCCTGGACGTATGCACAAAATGTTTTGTCGGACCCAATTCGTCATTGCAGATTTTTCCTGGTATGCATGAGTGTTGATTACAAATACTAACATTAAAATCCCCCACCCAGACCAGGATTACATAATTTGCCATGCTGTTCGAATGGGTAGCTAAGTCCTCACTTAAGCTAGTCATCACAGTCATATACCTATCACTGTCAATGTTATTATAAAAGTTAACAACCAAAAAGTTAACATAGGATGACATAGTAATCAAGACCATTTGGTAGTAGTGAGTACTCTTTATCATATTAATCCTCAGTGCCTTTACCAGGTTTGACACATAAATACATATGCCTTTCTTATTTCTCCCATGTGTAGTCTGGATTGCTGGGACGTGGAAAGTTTTAAAGCCATCCAAATGCTGCTCTAGTAGTGACCATGTCTCTTGTAGGCATACAATGTCATGTTTCCTGACGAAATTGCGCCAAACATGGTTTACCATTTTTGACTTAATACCTCAAACATTCCATGATAGGAATTTTATTTCTCCCTGGTTTAATGTGTGCGTAAGCGATCTTTCAGTTACGCCCTCTACATGTACACTCCTCCCTTCAGCCCATAAATCACTGTCCACTTTTGTTTTACAAATGAGGGAGAATTCCGGGTGCTGCTCAGCTCTACTACTAGTTTCCCCTCGATTAATATCTAGGATGGTAAGTTGTGGGTAGTCATTTCTTCTATTTTCACTTTGTCCGTCACTCGTCTGGTGGGACAGTGGTTTCCAAGTAGGTGAAACATGCGTAGGAGCCTCTATTATATCACTGTTTTTGTCCTGGTTACCAACTCTCACCCCAGCTGAAATATGTCTACTTATCCATTTTGGATGATGAAGTCAATCCACCTCCTCCAGGTTTTGTAGGGAATAAAACCTATTGGAAGTTGGGACCATATATAACTGGTTGTTTACATGTTTAGCATTCCCCTGGTATGGATTCCCCGTAGTGGAGTTTCTCCCATACATGGAGGGCCTATAGGAGAATCCAAGTGGAGGAACATTTATACCCTCCTGGTTCGGCTCATAGAGACTGGAGCGATTTAGAACCTCACGGACCAGCGCTGGCAAGCCCAGTGTTAGAAGTACACAGTCCCCCTTAAAGATCTTTCTACCCCTCCCCACCCAAGAAATTTGTCTTACCATTTTAAAGGCCCCATACATTTCCTCTGTTAGACCGATCTTATTGCCTAAGTGGTGGATAGTCTTGTTCCGTAATTTCACCCATGATCCTTTATCAGGTTCTGTTAATGTTGGAACATTTGCCAGTATAATGGTATAAGGGGCTGCAGCGGGCGGGAGATTTAGCGTATTCCATTCTCTGTGGGGGCTGTGCTTTTCCCTTTCTGTGCAGTGTTGCTTAGTTCCTGGACCCCCCTTCTCCCTGCTCACATGGCCTATTATTCCTTTGGTTGGTATCCTCCCTTGCTAAATACGTACTGTTAGTTTGAGCTTTGCTATGTACGCTAATTCCTTTTGGTACGTTTTGCATGGGGGCCTCGTCAGTACTATTTCTGATTATTAAGTCATTTTTTACTCAGTCTGTCATATGGGTTCTAGCGGCTAAATCACCAATTTTAATTAAGAGGATCGTTTGATTAAGCTCAATCTGTTTTAGCCTCTTCTCTATGGGGTCTAGAATAGCCTTCAGCCCACTATTTAGCTCCAAAAAAAGACTCTCAAATTTGTTTGTACTAATAGCGGTTCTTTGGGTCTTACTAATATTTTTCCTGTTGTTAGCTGTTTTCCCCTGGTTTGCCTTATTCTTGGTCTTATTTACCCCCACAACTGGAAAGATCTTTTTTCGAGTTAAATCGATGACTCTGCTCAGTGTGTTCCCAGGGACAGTGTGTATTAGAGGGAGGAGATTTGCTGGCAAGGCTTTCTTGTTCTTTATACACGCTTTCTTAGGAGGTGGACTTAAACGTGCTTCTGAATGGTCTAACGATATCTCCTCCCCCCCTACGAAAACACAGCCACTTTTTAAATCCAAGGACATTTTGGGTGATTTAAGTAACTCTGGTGATAGTCTTCCCCCGCTGGGCTCTGGGCTCTACTACTCTCCATAGATTTCAAGGCCTCCTTTTCTTTAATCATAGCCCCTTCCACGCTGGAGATTTGTTTTTCGATGGCCCCTACTGCCCCGGTTAGATATTTAATCAGGGACTTGCTGTCTGTATTCAGAGATCGAGGCGCTTTACCCGAGGTGGATTTATTAATTTTCTTCTTCCTCTTGTCATATGAGATGTCACCAGTGATGTCATCAGTGATGTCACTGACCATGTCATGAATGATGTAATATGTGACATCATCAGCAGTGGATTGCGGGCGCGCGAGTTATAGTGAGTCCAACTAACTATAACGTGGGAATTTCAATGGTTTTGTATGAGTAAAATGTTCAGCTAACTATAACGGGTGTGAAACCTATGGTTTTTTCAGTGAATATATATATATATATATATAGTTATAGTTAGGACCTATTATCCATAGGAAAACCGCAACATTCTATTGGCAATAACTTTGGCATCGATTGATGAATCTTCTGGAAATTTTCCACGCGAGTTATAGTTAGTACAACTAAGTATAACAGGGGAATTTCAATGGTTTTGTACGAGTGAAATGTCCTACTAACTATAACACTCCCGAAACCTGTGTTTTTTTCATTGAATTTCTGAGGTTTTTTAAATGCTAATTCCTAACTATAACTCTACTGAAACCTGTGAATTTATATATATATATATATTACCTACTGGTGGTCGCCAGTAAGTAGTTATAGTTAGGACCTAGTTTCAATAGGAAATCCACAACATTCTATTTGGAATAACTTTGGCACCGGTGGACAGATCTTCGTGAATGTCTGAGAAAATGGCCTGCTCGGTTCCGCTCCTTCCCTGAAAGTTTGGGGGTGATTTGTCAAGTGGGGGCCGAGAAAAAAGGGGGGTCCCAAAACGTGTTTTCCCCATGCAATTTTCCATAGGGACATTTAGCCAGGGCTACAGCCCCAACGGCTGAACGGAATTACACGAAATTTGGCAGAGAAGTAGAGTTCTGTTAAATGGTGTAAATCCGTTCTGTAGTTTCTGAGAAAATTGCAAGTAAAATCATAGCGATATCTAGAGACGGAGTTCAGCACGCGTACTGAAATCTGTTCAATTACAAGCGCGAGCTGCATGCTGATTGGCTGTGAATTGTCTGTCAACACTCAAAGCAAGGAAGTTTTGGTGGCCATCTTGTGCCTCGCTAGAACAGAGTCACAAGAAAACAGTAAAACAAAGTTCAGAAATAAGGGAAGGGGGTAGGGTAGAGACATTCTGACCCTCTAAGCTTGCTCAGGGGGTCATACAATGATATTTAGGCTCTATTTTTTTTAAAGAAAAATCACGGCGTACGTGTATGGAAATATGTAACAATTACGAGCAGGAGCTGGATGCTGATTGGCTGTCAATACTCCAAACCAGGAAATGTTGGCAGCCATCTTGTTTGTTGGGAGAGCAGAGTAACAAGAAAACAGTAAAACAAAGTTGAGAAATAAGGAAAGGGGGCAGGGTAGAAACATTCTGACCCTATAGTGTTGGTCAGGGGGTGGTACATGGATCTTTAGGCTCAATTTTTATTTTTTTTAAATAAAAAATGGCAGGGTACTCGTGCAGTACTTGTACGCGGTGGAAAAGGTGGAAAAAAACTAGTAGTTTGTTTTATTCATTATGTTCCGGGGGGGGGCAAATTACGGGGGCAATTTTTTTGCATAATGGGGGCTTGTAAGGTACCCCGAGCACTGGGGAACGACACTCCTCTGGTTTTATTTTGAAGTATGCGGGGGGGGGTTACGGTCCTACTCCCCGCAGTGTCGGTGAGCGGCACCCTTCGGGTCTTTTTAAAAAATATATATGTGGGGCAGTGATATGTAAAATGACCTTCCAGCTCCGGGTACCTGCATTGTGTGGAGTTTCTTATTAATGTTGGGAGGGTGGGCTTGATAATACGTCCTTGTAATTTCCCATAGAAGCCTATGTTCTGGTGTTAACATGGGCTTCTATGGGAAATAACAAGGCCGTATTATCAAGATCATTATCGCGGTTTTATTGGCTAATTTCTGCCAATAAAACGGTGATAATTTTAACACCGGTACTTGATACTATGCACCTAAGTTTACTGGTCAAAAAAAGAGCAATGGGCCATATTATCAACAAAGGGCGATACATTATCGTCGCTTTTATCGGCAGGAAACTGCTTATAAAGCGGCGATAATGGGCTTGATAATATTCCCTTGTGAATAACCATAGCAGCCCAGGTTAACATCAGAACTTAGGCTGCTATGGGAATTTACAAGGGCCTATTATGAAGCCCATTATCGCCGCTTTATCGGCAGTTACTGGCGATAAAAGTGGCGGTAATGTATCGCCTTTTGTTGATAATATGCCCCTTCATTTCTATGATAGTATCTAAAACTTTCCTTTTTTTGTGTAGCAATTGTACTCTCTACGCATGTGCAGCCTCGTTTCGAAGTCGACGTTTTTTTCTTTTTCTTCAAGTTCAACAAACAAAGCTTTCTTTATTTCAGGTATTAAATTTGGCGCTTTGTTTTCCTTGGTCGTGTGTGTCATCCGCTGTTGTGCTTTTGTAATGTATTAATAATCGTATTTTATCTAAATTTATTTGGAACGTAGTGTTGAGGCGCCAAAAGTTGATGAGGTACTCAATCCACCGCCATTCATTTTATCGTCCTCCTATTTTCTTTGTGATCGACGAGATTTCGAGGCACAGACACCACGGTGTTTGTCCTTAAACTCTGATGTTATCAGACTTGATCACATGTATACCTAAAAACTAATTTGAAGGACGTAAGTCACAGCCATTACAACGCATGTTCGTCAACACAAAGACATTATTAACATTATCGCCGCTTTTATCGGCAGGAAAACTGCCGATAAAGCGTCGCTAAAGGGCTTAATAACAGGCCCTTGTGAATTCCCATAACAGCCCAAGTTAACACCAGAACCTGGGCTGCTATGGGAATTTCCAAGGTCCTATTATCAAGCCCATTATCGCCGTTTTATTGGAATTTTTCCTGCCAAGAAAAGCGGCGATAATGTATCGCCTTTTGTTGATAATATGCCACTTCGTTTCGTGTCCTGCATCGCATTTTGCGATGCAGGGCGCAAGATACGAAATTCATTTTATTAATTTAATTGTTTACTTCCCTGCTATCATCCACATTCCGCTGTTTATAACCCCCCCTCCTGCCCCTCCCCCGCCCTACTTGCCTACCTCACCACAACTCCCTCCACTGGCCGCGGCTGAGTCAGTTACTTATACTTACCTTGAGCATAATGAATAATAAAAAAAGTATATATTATAAAATTGTCACCTGTGGAAGATAGAAAAAACACAGGTAGTAAATATATTTTACAACACAAAATAATTTGTAAATCATTTCATTTGCCTTTTTTGCTGTTCTCAGAATATATTGAATTTCACTATAAACATTGAGTTCAATAGTACTCATCACAGAACAGCGGGCAAAAAAAAAGACAATCCATAAGGAAATCTTAAAAAAAAAGCAGTCAACATTCTCAATAACAATATAAAAAATAGAAATAAAACATATCTTAAATGTTTTTTTCTGAGAGCAATTTCGTACGTAAATATAACATATGTCAAATAATCATAAAATAACAATACATTCTGATAAATTTTCTGTAAATAATGATACTTACAAATAGATGCTGACAAAATACACAGCAAAAAGTCCTTAATGGTTTTGCACACTTTTCCTTACGGCCAAATAGTATGCATCAAGTCCTTTGTTTGGAAGTTTTTCAATAGTAATCCTGAACGTCCGCCTCCCAGCCTTCTGCTCCAAAACCACCGACATCATCTACGGGTCACCCAGGACTCATCCATCAGTCCGACGCTGTTCAACATCTACATGGCCACCCTAACACAAGTAGCCCACCATCACAACTTCAACAACATCTTCTACACAAAGAACACCCAGCTCATCCTCTTTCTTACCAAGAAGCCACATACTACGAAAAGTAACCTCCACGACACAATGAAGGACGTCACTAACTACATAAAGAGCAGCACTGTAAACACAAACTGGCAGAAGATGAAGGTACTCATCCTCAGACCCACTCCATCAGCCTCAGACAACTCCTGCTACCTGACTACAGTGTGAAGAGTACCAACATCTACTACACGAAGAACACCCAGCTCATCCTCTTTCTCACCAAGAAGCCACATACTACCAAAAGTAACCTCCACGACACAATGAAGGACGTCACTAACTACATAAAGAGCAGCACTGTAAACACAAACTGGCAGAAGATGAAGGTACTCATCCTCAGACCCACTCCATCAGCCTCAGACAACTCCTGCTACCTGACTACAGTGTGAAGAGTACCAACATCTACCAACCATGTGCACAACATAGGATTCAACCTCAACTGCTCCCTCTCCATGTGTAAGCAAGTCTACACTGTGTCCTCGTACTGCTACAACACTCTCCACATGCTCCACCACATTTACAGTTGGATCCTAACCAAAAGAAGAAGAACAGTGACACAGGCCCTCATCAGCAGCAGACTACACTGTGGTAAAACACTCTACACATGAATTCTAGCCAAACACCTACAACAACTACAACAAATCCAAAAGACCTCTACGTGACCGATCATCAATGTCCCCGGCTGCACCCACATCACCCACCACCTGATACACCTACACTGCCTCAATATCAACAAAAGGATCACCTTCAAGCTCACCCTCACTTACAAAATACTCTACAACACCAGACTAATGTACCTTAACAGCAGTAATCCTAAAGGGCAAATTTTGATCTTAAAGTTTTGTCTTTAAAAATATTAGGTAAGCATTTGGTAACTCTTTGGGCAAAAGTTGCTTAAAAACGAATTGAGTATCATTACACTGTATCCAACCTTTCGGACATTTTAAATAAACAATATAATGTCCAGATGTGGTAGAAGGTCCATCATGAAAAATAATCGCAACAGCTATAAAAGTTCTTCCTGATATTGAACATTGACCAGCTATAAAATGTTTAATTAAAGTTTTCAATTGTGTTCCATCAGTTCTACAACGTTGCAGCATTAAAATAACATACTGTCCATATAATTGTGTAAATAATGTTGATGACATTTCTGATTTACATTGGCTACACTCCATGTTTTGACTTGCTCCTCTAATTAGATTGTTAAAAGACACTGATTCACAGTCAGATAAAGTCAAATATATGAATCTCTCAGTGTCTATGTCAGTGCTACATGTAAACAAACAATTTCGACAGTCATGATGCCATTTATAAGAAAGGCCAAAAAGATTTTCAACATCTATACCTTCATCTTCTAGTACACCAAGCATGAACATTAAAAATTCCTGACAATCTTGCTGAATATTCTGTGTAAATTGACTAGAACCAGAACATATGTCCAAAACATTTCGAATATCAGAAACACTTTGTATTTTACTTTTATCATTAGTACATTTCTCATAAACAGAATTCAACAATGAACAGAATCTTTTGTCCTGATTTTCTCCAATTTGCTGTTGGAAACTTTTAAGAAAAAAAACAACATTAACAACTACATTAGCATAGCAGTTGACACCAGAACTATTTTCAACCGATAACTAACATTCTCTTCAACAGTGTCCTTTGTCTTTTTGCTTGGAGGCGCAACTTCATCTTGTTTTTTTTCTTTCTCTACAGTTTCAGAACAGATATGCTCAAGTCTCCTTTTTCTACCTACCACACGCTTTTCAATTACTGGATATTGACCTAAATTGGGTGCATATTCTCTTCTTAACCTATTATACTCTTTCTCACAGTTTGCATCTGCAGAAACCTTTGTCTCATCAAAATCAATCAAGTACAATCCAGATAAAGTTCTGACTCGAGATAAAGCAACATATGCCATCCCTTCTTCAAACACAGTACTTCCAATATTTACTAAAGCACAATCTACACTTAAACCTTGAGATTTATGAATGGTCACCGCATGCCAAACAAACAGGAAACTGTTTTCTGCAGACATACAAATCTTTTACAAGCAAAAAACGAGCTTCACAATGACTAACTTGTTGTACTTCAGCAATTTCATCAAATTTGATTTTCAAAAATTCAATGCCAGCTTTGTTTACATAATTAACAAAATCAACAGTTTTACCCATTGCTCCATTTACTAAACCTTTTTGCACATTCAAATTACGTCGCAACAATACCCTACAATTTACACATGCATACAAATTCTTTTCTAAACCAGCAGTTTTACTTATCGATTTCTCTAAACAATCCAATTTCCTCTTCAAGTTTTCACTCAAAATAAAACTGATTCCTTCATGGTCTATTTTATCAAATGCTTCCAATTTTATAATTTCTTCATTTTCCAACTTTAACATTTCTTCATTGAATATAGAACATTCATGCAGTGTTGGCATTAAGGAGATTACAGATTTGTTTTCTGCAATTCTCATGTATATTTTCTTTGGGACAATATTTGCATTTGGAAACAAATTGGAAAGTAATCATGTCTGTAAAGCTTGTTTGCCATGTTCGGTCAATTTTCCAATTCTTATACCTTGAAGAATAGTTCCATAATCAATATAATTTGCTTGTCGCATATTTGTAGTAAGTTCCTTGTACTGAAAATATGACCAAATGTTTACATTGCCAATACTCCCCAAAGAATTTCTAGTATCTTCATGCACCAGTGTTTTAAACACTGGCTGTCCTTTTACAGGAGTAAGTTGTAGAAGATCTCCAAAAACTATGACGTGTTTTCCTCCGAATAATACGTCATACTCTGTTTTAAGAATTTGCTGCATTCTTAAATGCACAAAGGTAAGCATTAAGTTTGAAACCATGCTTACCTCATCAATAATAAGAAGCTTACTTTTCTTCAACACTCTTGAAACTTCATAAGAAGTTTCTCCAGATAGCTTGTGGTATTGTAATTTGTTGTCATGCTCTACTGGTAGAATTAATAAACGATGTAAAGTAATTCCTTTATTATTGTGTGCCGCCAACCCAGTTGGAGCAGTGACAACACAAGACACATGCGAGTCAGTTCTTTTCTGTAGAAAACTTGTGATTACTTTAATTGAAAAACGTATTCCTGTTCCAGCTTGTCCACTCACATACATACGGATAGGTTCAAATGATGAGCAAGAGCAGTATTTCTTCTCATGAAGAAATCCATGGTCAATCTGTTCTCTCACTTGCTCATATATTTCTTTCTGCTCAAGATTTAGTTGTTCTTCCTAGTTTCCTAAGTTTGTTAGATGTTCTTGAGCTTGATACATTACTGGTTCCACCTCTTCCATAGCAGTTGCTGCTTCATTTTGAACAATTGGTTCTCCCAGTGGGCCCTGACTCAATGGAGCAGAAGTTTCACTGTCTTGAGTACTGTCTCTAGCAATCTCTGATGCAATTGTAGCTTCTTGCTCAATTTTGTCATTCAACATTTTGATATAATTAACAAAAACAGGACATTCTATAGTATCTTTAGTTGCATTGAAGGAATCTTCATAGCTCTCAAAATTTTCAAGTAATTCCGATTCTGAACGCCATGGCTTGAAAAGTTGCAAAAGAGCTAAATAGTAAAATTCCCTTTGGTCAGGTATTTCGCAACTCAGTTTACGGTGATTAATCAAATGTCCTTTTCTTTGTTTCACCAGACATCCTTCAGAACCAATAACGGCATACCATTGTTAAGGTTTTCGGTAATATTCCGTTTAAAAATATAGTTTTGCAGCACTTCATAGAGACAAATGTTCTCAAGATGATGACTTCTATTTGGATAATATGTATCCAACACATTTGTTTTCACAATATCATTACTTTCTGGCTCTTTTTCAGCTAAATATTCAATTTCTTGTACAGATTTAAGAACTCGGTTTTGTTTTGCAGCAAGACCTAGACTCAGCAAATGATTCTTCTAGATTTGGAGTATAGACTTGCAGATGATAAGCGATCCGAGCATTCATATGCACCAATTTCTCGATGAGATAACATCTTCAAACTGTAACTGTATAATTTCTTACTTAGACTCTTCTCATGGGAAATCTATTCCCACATTTCCTTCAATTCCGTCTTTTCTGACTTTGCTATGTACGATGTCACATATCGAGCAACAGCAATGGAATTGTCTGCAACATATTGAATATCCATATTAGCATTCCACATAGACAAAATGACTGAGTTATAGTCATTTTTGTATTTTGACTATTCACTTCTTCTTAAGTTGTAGGTATTTTTTGGAGACTCTCTTGTGATATTATGTCGCAAAGATGACATAAAACTGTTCACTATTCCTTTCGATATTACACGTCGAGGAAATGCAAAATGGCATTTGCTGTAGAATTTGTCCTTGAATTTGTACTTTCGACGACAGTATTTGTCACAACGATGGCTTTGGAATCGTAAGACTTGTTGTCTTAAGTCCTTGTGTACTTTTGGGTACTTCACATGTAACATATTCTTCAATAAAAGACAACACAATATTATCTGAGTCTGTTCCAAATTTGGGAGCATCTTTGATCCATAATAGCATAAGTATGTGAGGAGCACCTCTCTTGATCGTCCTTTCTCCAAAAGAAATCCAGAAACTCTCCAAGAGGAGGATTTTTTTATTGATGATAAAAGACATCATAGCTTCGAATCTATGATTGAAATACCTGCATACATTAACAAGATCCAAAGAGCACAATTCTCCAGGTGTCTTGTATTCGATATTTGGTATATATTTATTTGCCTCTCAAAGAAATATAAGTAAATCATCCCAAGCATATACAGCACAGCGTAGAGTAAGGAACCATGTAGGAGTTCCTAAGTTCCTTAGCATACATTTAAGTTCTCCATGACGACGGTACCAGTACTCATTAGTACCACGCTGACATGCCATCAGATTAATCAGCTGACATTCCAAAACATTTTCTTTCTGCTGTACTTTATCCATAAATTCCTTTGCCGAAACATTTTGCAGATGTACACCTGCTTTCAATATGTGGTTTATTGCATAAGAAAGTCCAGACAAATCACTCTCAAACAAAAGATGAAACAAATATGGAATACATTGTCGAAATCTTGCATCTTCTGCATATAATCTTGCTGTCCGGTATTCAGATGCAGGAATCTGCACAGGTCATTCATCATATCATCCTCCTTTTCCTGTTGGAAACAACGAGCTTCCAAGCTTTTTTCCCATACACTAATGGGACTTCCTTTTGCTTCTTTCATTTGAAATAACTCTAAAGCATTCCCCATCATTTATTTATAATGCAATGGATGAACACTGTAATGTTCGTAGATTTCTTCAGTTCTTTACATATCCACTTTTTCAATTTGTCTAGATAGCAAGTCAGTATCTTCTTGTACAGTTCTTTCTTCTTCTCCCACATACACATTTTTGTAATATTGAATATTTTTTACCAGATACAACGTTGCCTTTTTCACTTTCCTAACATCCACTAATTCTTGCCAGATGTTCTTACTCTTAGTAGGAACGCCATTAACAAGAATAACTAAAGGTTCATCCTCTACATTTTCTACACCAATAGTTTAAATATTTTTCTTTAAATCTAGAGGCAAATATACAACTCTTCCCTTTAATCCTCTTTGTAAATCAGAAGGAGGCAATTTTCCTGTCTTAGGCTCCATACGAACAATAGCCTGAAATGGATGCAAACATTGAATAAGAGTAGACTCATAGGTATTTAAATCCATCAGTTCAGAAGGAATATTTACCAACTCAAGATTATTATGCAGAGCTCTAGCAGGCATTTTGTTCTCTTCTAATTTGTTATAGCAATATTTACAAATACGCTGATCAGAACCCAAATCAAAACAATGCTCTACCAACAAATAAGTTGCAAAATCCTTCCACTCATTATTATTTTCCTATTCACTTTTTAAATACAGATCAACAGTTCTGGTCTGATTTTTATATTGAATTCGTCGACAACAGATACAAGAATAATTTGGCCTTTCACCTGAAATCACCTTAAACTGTATAATTTCTTGCTCAAAATTTTCTACACTGCACTGTCCTACACTCTCTTCCACATTTTCTTCTATTAATCTCTCACTTTCTGCACTGTCTTCCTGAGGACCAAAGTAACTAATCTCAATTTCATCACAAACATGTTACATCTGATACAGATCCATGCAAAAGAGCACTGTTCAACTTTGTAAATATTAGTGCTGGACTTTTCTCGTAATACAATGTTCTCACTAAATTCCTCATCTGAGTATGATGAACTGCTAACATCCTGAAATGGTGGAAAACACTTCAACATACTTTTTTAGAAACACAAGGCAGAGAATGACCTTGCAAACCAGTATTTTCTCTCACTCTGCAAGGGTCTGGTCCTTGTAACATCTTAATCTTTTGTTTAACACTTTTCTTGGTATAATTACGTAAGAAATTGCATAAAAAATCAATAGATTCTTGCCGCACACTGTAAATACTACTACAATTCCAAGTGTACACTGGAGCTTTAGGACGTCTCCCTAAAACTTCACCAGCTAACACCTCTTCTGCATTTATAGGAACAATTTTCTCTTTCTCAATAGGATAACCATTTCTAACCTCATAAGCACGACCAGTAGTGTCAACTGCATGCAACAAATCATTACTCTGAAGATAAATTTCTTCATTAAAAAAAGGCTCAGAACTTTAACTATGTTTCCATTCACCCCAAAAAAAAACTCACAAAAATTACTTCTGTTAATTAGTCTTCTCCACCTACTTTTGCCCTTCGGTAAATGGATTGGTTCATCTAGTGATCTAATTCTACTGATTACTAAAATAAACAGTTTTCTTTTCAATTCCAAAGCTTTCGCAACTACATTTTCTGTAGCTTTCTTCTTCTTATAAAATACTGTTATTTTCTTATATACCTTAATTTCTTACATTAAATTTGATACCAATCTATTATAAAACATTTTTTTCCTAATTTCCATGAATTGCTTTTTCTTCTTGTACTATACACAGTTTTGTCTACACTTGATTTTCCATTATTCTTTTTTTATTAGTAGTTTTTTTTTCATTGCTGATACGCTTAAGACATTTTTCTGTTTCTGAACACTACTCGTAGTCTTTAGTATTTTCCTCAAAAAAGTGCTCCTGCTCTTACCAGGACTTTCTTTCTGTTTGTTAAGACATCTCTCTTCATGTAAATCTTCTTGGTGAGTTCTCTTCAAATACACACTTTTCTTTTGTTGCTTTCTGTTTTGGTACTTCGTTGGCATGATGCAGTATTTTTAGTATCGATAAACACAACCTATAATAAAAAAATATATATAACATTACAAAAAAAATATATCAAATATTCTATTATATTACTTACAGGAACAGAGGGAGGAGTATGATGACAAACCTCGGAGTATAAAAATAAGAGGTCTTACAAGAAAAGAACAAGAAGTATGAAGCATGTAAAATTTTATAAATAATGAGAGTATAAATAGACAGTACAATATAACGGAATATAGAAACAGCCGCGGCCCGTGGAGGGAGTTGCGATGGGGCAGGCAGGTGGGGCAGAGGAGGGGCAGGGTGAGGAGTGATAAACAACGGAATCTGGGGGCATATTACCAACAAGTAGCGATATTTATCGCTAAATAGGGTTAGCATTGATTTTTTTATCGCTGTCTATTGCTTGATATGTTAGCAGAGAAAACATGCTATTAGCAACGTTTTTCTCCATTGTGCTAAAATATCCAGCAATAGCGGCGAAATGCATGAATATCGTTCATAATACAGCGATATTCACACATTAGAGACTAAATGGTCTTAGCCATGTTATCCACCTGTCATTGGATAACATGGCTAAGAACTGGTCTGGGCAGGTGTTAGTATTTGGAGATATTCGCGGTTAGCTCGAATATTTCCAAGGGTACGCCTGCCTTGCTAATAGGCGAGAGTGAAGTTAGCGACTGCTTGCGCTCGCTAACTGGTCAGGTACGCCCAGTTTGCACGTCATTAGCGTTTAACATCGCTGACATGCAAAGCGGGCCCCAAACTGCTCGCTATCGCCTAAAAGCTGTCACTAACATCAGTTAGCGACAGGTTGCTAATTGGGCGATAGAATTATCATCGCTTAGCGGCTGAAAACGTTAGCTAAATCGGTGATAATTGCCTATCGCCCCCCCCTTGGTAATATGCCCCCTGGATCATTGCAGGTAAGTAAACAATTAAATTAATAAAATGAATTTCGGGACATATTATCAACAAAAGGCGATAGATTATGGGCCATATTATCAATGAAGGACGATACATTATTGCCGCTTTTATCGATAGAAAACTGCCGGTAATGCAGTGATAATGCTCTAGATAATATATTCTTGTGAATTCCCATAGAAACCCAGGTTATGGTGTTAACCTGGGCTTCTATGGAAATTCACAAGGATATATTATCGAGACCATTATCGCCACTTTAGTGGCAGTTTCCTGCCGTAAAAGCGGCGATAATGTATCGCCCAATACTGATAATACGGCACTGACGGGCATATTATTAAGGACCAGTGTTAAAATTATCGACGTTTTATGAACAGGAAACTGCCGATAAAATGGTGAAAATGGGCTTGATAATAGGTTCTTGTAAATTGCTATAGAAGCCCAAGTTCTAGTGTTAACCTGGGCTGGTATGGGAATTCTCAGGAGCATATTATCAAGCTCATTATCATCACTTGATTGGCATTTTTCTGTCAATAAAAACGACAAAAATCCCTTAATGTACAGAGGCACAAAATGATATTAAAGAAAAAAACATGACAGCATGCATTGTAGCAAAACACATTTACTACTATAAAACATTTAACAATGGATGACTATAGGAGCATATTATCAATACAGGCGATAACATTATATACAGTTTAACAGCAGTTTCCTGCCGATAAAGTGGCGATAATTGTATCGCCAAGTCTTGATAATATACCCCATAATTTGTTAATGTGCAAAGATACACCTCACACAAGCACTCCCAGACAACTTTTTAACTCACCTTTCAAATTTAATTCTAGATTAACAAGAATACCACTCACACAGTGGATATTCTTCTACAAAATCTCTGGAGTTCAGTGTTTGCAGCACAACCGTCAAAATGAACATTTTCCCTCTCATTTTAAGCATACATACATATAAATAACCAATTAAAATCCTGTTCACATTCATTCAAAAGAAAACACACATTTTTATTGGTTTATCTTTCCAAAGATTTCGAACTAACAGAACTTTCAACCCTTCCCCCGTTCCAGAATCTGTGGTTCTGAAAATCTGGACCCTGTTGTTATCCCGATATCGAGGTCCAATACCCGTGTCACAAAATATCAACGTACCATGACGAATTTGGTGTCAGCGAACCGATAATGATTAGGACATCATTCCCATACATTTGCGTCATAATCGAGGGTCGCCAACACCCCCAAATCGTAGTTTCCGTCCCGACCCCTTAGACTCCATTTTGTGAACGACATCCATCTTACGTCTTGCCCTCATGATAAGTCAATTAAAGGTCGAGCTTGATCTAAAAGGACACGTCCTCCTTCCCTGACTTCCCCCTGACCTGTCCCAACTGACTCCATTGCCTTTAGCCAAACCTGTTTGGGCAGCCCCTCGCCCAGTGGCCAAATGCGATAGCATCGATACATAACATTCCTCAAACCATACACTACATACAAACCATGCTTTCTACAAACACACACCTGTCCCGTTCCCTGTTTATGGCCAGTTTTATGACTAGGAGGTGCCCTTCTTTATTGGGGTTTTCACCGATATCTGATGGGAGTTCCGGGCTTAGCTGAGTAATCTATCACGCATTGGACATCTAAAATACGGGCTTGCCTACATGACTTCGCTCTTTTGTATTATTGTAGAAATATGTGTATAGCCATATCATAAACTCAAGAATTCTTGCTTGCAGCTATTATTTCTGTATATAAGGAGAAGGCTGGTGCTGTAAAAACGAACAGTCTCCTGAGAACACATGACCTGTGTTTGTCGTGCTTCTAGGACACCTGTTACTTGGTAGCTGCCAATAAAACTTGATCTCTGACTGCGACTAGAAGACTCCGTGTTTCTGTGGTCCGGAACAGGGAGAACTCAAAGGTCTTCGGGTGTTATCCCCTGGCACCAAACGGGTTCCTAAAAACCTGTTACCTCAGTTGGCGCCCAACTCGGGGCGGTATCAAGCGGCGACGGTCCAAGCCAGATGTTCGTGAGGAGCTTCGTGTGAAAATTCCGGAGGACGGCCAGCCACTTCAGCGACCCCTGTATGTCGACGTGGTTCCGAAGGTCTTTGCTGCAAGGTTCCCCGCGTCCCGACGGCTACGAAGGACTGCTGCCCTGACTATCGCCTTGTTTTGGACCCAGTGATCCTTGGTAGAGCGAAAAGATAGACGAGTCTTCTAGCGACGTCACCGATCTTCTAATACTTCAGTTAAGTATAAGTGGAGCGTCTCCCAGTCCTTAGTTTGTCCTTAGTTTTTGGTATCCTTGAGATACGCCTTGATTTGGTACTTGCAAGCCCCAAAGCCGAAGGACTTGTGTTTTCACGAGAAATATCGTAATCGATAATCCTTTGAAGTTTGAAGCTAGACTAGTGAGCAAAGATGCCTGGTTTTAGCAGACTTGGAAACTTGTTTTGTCTTGGTTATAGTAAGGACTCCCGATTAGAGGATTCCTGTCCGGTTCCTCCGATTGGAACTCCAACATATGAGCTCTACGTAAAGCACGGCGTAGGCCCTATCAAATATAATGAAGTGTGGATAAAATACACCCGCAAGGATGGTGTTTTAAAATGGCCCCAATATGGTAGTTTCGACTCAGAAATATTAGATAACCTAGAGGTCAAACTATTTAAGAGAAAAGCCCGGCCGGCGATGTTTGACTCTTTTCGCTTATGGCGCAAAGAAGCCAAACAGAAAGAAATAGAGTTAGCAAAAAGGTATGAAAGAGGTATGTCAATGGTGCAAGCTGCCGTTGCATACAGGGATAACGAGGAAGAGCAAGAAAGCGAACAAATACTTCGGAGCAAGAAACTAGCAGTAGATAAATGCTACCCGATGTTACCAAATAAGGGACAAGGTCAAGAGGAGAGATCCGAGAAAGATCCATTAATGTCCCACTTATTAAGCTCACCTCCACCGTATGCGTTAGACGCTACTACAACGCCAAAGCGTTTTTCTATACCACGCCCCGGCGCACGAAACACAGCTCTTGCACACACGCCAGCTACTCTTCAGCTGGTTCCTACTTCTCCGGCGCAGCCTTCTCAAGGGCCGCCATCTTTGCTACCTACTCCATCTACTTCTACGACTTTGCCTACAGCTCCAGCTATTGTCTATGATACCACGTCTGCTACTACTTCAACTTCCTCTACTATTGCCTCTACTTCTTCTTTGCCTCAGCCTGATTTTTCCAATGCACTTGCTCCTCCGCAAGCTTCTCCTTCTATTAGACAAAGAGTGACAGGTACCGTCACTGGTCTGCTTTCACCTTTCTTCGGGTCGCCTAAAACGACCCCTAAAACAGAAGATAGACAGTTACGTAGTCAACTGCCTGATTACGAGGAACGAAAAGTGCTAAATGAACTAGCCCGTAAATGGATTACGGATACTGTTAGATATGATGTTCAGTCTGTTATGGAAGTTTTCAGTCAATGGAATGCACCCACTCAGAGACACGTATTCGAAGAAATGTGTGTATATTTGGGCGAAGATTTGGAGACAAATGATCCCACATACACAATGAACGAACTATGGCGTACACTCTTTAAGTTCCACGAAGGTATGATTATAGGCAGAGATGTTGAGAAAGCGATAGAGTTATTACTCTCTTATAGGAGTAAGGGAAACGTCTCTAGATCATTGTACGAAGACAACGTATCAGATAGGAAAAGAGCGAGACAGTACCCCATGAGAGAGGTTCCTCCGGTTTGGAGGGAAGGCGATGCGAATGTAGTACCACCAATTCTGCCTCATTTCCAGCGTGTATGGGTACATGTCCCCTGGAAACGATCCGAAGTCTTAGCGCTCAAGCAGACATTACCTGATCCTCGTAAAAACCCGACTGGGTATTATAAGGAGTTATCGCAAACTGCAAGCTCATGTATAATGAATTTAGCGGACATAGACATGCTGTTTGGGAACGTTGTTCCACATCCTCTATGGAGCAAAATACGTCATACGAGCCATGACCAAGAACTAGGTGACTCATGGGCGAACATCGCCGCTATAGATGCTAGACAAATTGGTGGTTCTAAACCTGAGCCGTTAATAGCTGAACTTCCCGGTAGAATTATCGCGTACATGAAAACAATAATGCCTGAGGTACGCGTGAACTGGGACAAGCTATCTGCATGCAAGCAGAAGAAAGATGAGAATGTGACTGACTTTTTCACTAGATTTGAGGAGACTTTCACCGATCATAGTGGTCAGGATATGGCTACAGAGGGTGGCCAAAGATTGTTTGTAGACAAGTTCGTACATAATTTAATCCCTGAACTGTGTAATAAACTGAAAGATTCAGAGAGTGCTTGGGCTGTCTCTACGTCAGCTCAAATTTTAGCTACAGCCCAGTAGTATGAAAATAGGCGCAAAGATGAGCTAGATAAAGTCGACAAAAAGACAAAAGATTTAAAGACTAAAGTTCTTCTCCAGCAAGCTTATCCGCCTCGTACGGCTAGTCAGCCCAAATATCAACCACAACAGCAGTATTCGAGAAACGCGCAAGGAAACAAGCTTTCCCACCAGCGTATTGCTTATGGCCCGAATCAATGTGCATATTGCAAGGAAGAGGGTCACTTTAAAAGTAATTGTCCGGCTCTTGCGCGACGTTTGAGCGGTGCTTCGGGTGTAAGGGGAAGAGGTGTTCAACATGCCCCTAGAGGTAGGGGCCGTGGAAATTTCACGCAGAATACAACTTCTTTTCCGCCTCAGAATTCGATGAACAGCTTCGACCAACAGAATAATGCGTCGACCAGGTCAGCTCAGTACTATGCTGACGACTATTACACCGAACATGAATATGAGGGTAACGATTGCTAGGACAGCCATGGACAAAGAGAGGGAGTTGTTTCAGTTCCAGTAGATCAGAATGGACCTTATGTTGAGGTAATCGCCTCAGGAGTGTCAGAGCCATTTCTGCTGGATACTGGTGCTACAAAAAGTTCTATCATGCACTCGAAACTTCCTGGCGCACCTTTGTCTGGCGAAATGAATGTTTCAGTAGGTTTCTCTGGCGCCCCTGTTAGAAACCCGATCTCCAGTCCTGTATCTCTTTCTATTGGCCCATGCGAATTAGAGGCACCCCTCATTCTTACCACAGGTTGCGGTGAAAATTTGTTAGGCTTGGATTTGCTAAAGAGGTTATATGCGACTTTGTACTGTTCACCATTGGGAGTACAACTTACTTTAGGTAAGAAAGTCATTTCTCCAATGTATGTGTCAAAAGAAAATATTGCAACTGAATTGTCGAGTCTTCCTGATGTACTTTGGGCTAACGGTTCTAATGATGTAGGTCGTTTAGAGATAGCACCATATGTCGTAACATTGAAAGCCAACGTTAGGTTACCACGTATTCCCCAATACAAAATATCTAGCGAATGTGAAAAAGCGTTGACGATTGTTTATGACCTGATTGATAAAGACGTCATCGAAGAAACAACAGGAAATGTTTGTAACAGTCCAGTTTTGCCCGTCTTAAAACGTACTGATCCTTCACAACCGCCTGTGTATAGGTTCGTGATCGACCTCAGAGAAGTGAACAAGATAGTTATCCCACAGTTTCCAGTTGTCCCCGACATTACTGCTTTATTGACGATGGTTCCAGCTTCAGCAAATTGGTTCTCGGTGATTGACCTGAAGAACGCTTTCTTCAGTATCCCGATTGCTGAGGAGAGTAGAGATATTTTCGGATTTAATTTAGGAGGACGAAGTTTCCGCTTCAAGTGCGCTCCTCAAGGCTACTGCGAAAGCCCATCAATATTCAGTCAGGCCCTGAAAACACAACTAGACACGATTGTTCTACCGAATGGTTCAACTCTGATTCAGTACGTAGACGATCTACTGATCGCTGCAGACACTGAAGAGATTTGCAAGAAAGCTACGTTATCATTATTGCATCACTTATGTAACATGAAGCACAAAGTCTCTCTCTCCAAACTACAATTTTGCCGACAAGGGGTAACCTACTTAGGTCACATCTTGTCGAAGGAGGGAAGGAGACTGACACCAGAAAGAATACAGGCAATCGCAGAACTGAGTGCCCCAAGGACACAGAGAGAGGTTCGAGCCTTCTTGGGCTTTACATCGTACTGTAGACAATGGATACCGAATTTCTCACTACTAGCTAAACCCTTGCTGGCACTACTCTGTAAAGACACGCCAAATCCTATGCCTTGGTCTGAAGATTGCCAGACGAGTTTCCACGAGTTGCGTGATGCATTATGTTCGGCTCCTGTGTTGGGAAACCCCAACTACAGTAAGCCTTTTACATTATATGTCCATGAGAAGGAAGGTTGTGCATTATCAGTTTTAACACAACATTTTGGGGACAGACAGCGCCCATGCGCGTATTTTTCGGCAACTCTAGACCCTGTGGCTAAAGCCCTACCAAGTTGTCTGAGGGCTACCGCCGCAGCAGCTGTCTGTATCCGACAATCCGCTGGATTAGTCATGAATAATACTCTGATCGTTATGGTTCCGCATGCAGTAGACATTTTACTAAACAGGACGAAGACACAACACCTTACTAGCGCTCGACTATCCAGTTACGAACTTACACTGCTAGCAAGTCACATCCACATAAAGAGGTGCGATACACTGAATCCCGCAACGTTATTACCCATTCCGACAGGAACAGACGAGATTGATAAACATGACTGCTGTTTTAGGACAGAAGAAGAGACAAAAGGGAGAGTAGACTTACAGGACACTCCCCTTCCTGAATGCAACGATACTTTATGGGTTGATGGTTCATGTTTCAAGCTGCCGAATGGTGATACGACTGCAGCATATGCCGTAACGACATTACACACCATTATAGAGACTGCGCGCATTTCCCATAATTCTGCACAAGCTGCAGAGCTAATTGCGCTTACCAGAGCATGTGTGTTAGCGAAAGGAAAGCGAGTGAACGTGTACACTGACAGCCAATACGCCTTTGGTGTGGCTCACAGTTTTGGGAGATTGTGGCGTGAAGGTGGGTTTCTTACGTCACATGGTGCAAAGATACAACATGGTCAGCTAGTTAATGAGCTCCTCCAATCACTGACCTTGCCACTACAAGTTGCCATTATAAAATGTAGTGCACACAAAAAGATTCAGGATGATGTTGGCCGCGGGAATGCATTTGCAGACGAGGTTGCGAAAGAGACTGCAAGGAACACAATGAGTCGGATGTATGTTGTAGGTCCCGCTAGATGGATTACTGATGTGGGAATGTGTGAGGACACCATTGAAAGCGTGAAATCTATACAAGCCGAGGCAACTGAGAAAGAGGTGAATGAATGGAGAGAAAGTAAGGGTAGATTAGATACGAATGGTTGTTGGGTCGAATTGTCAGAACACCAGCGATGGTTATTGCCTAACGCCTATGTACTTGCAGTAGTAACAATGGCTCACGGATTTGCACACATCAGTTCGAGAGGAATCTGTAAAGTATTGGCCCCAGTATGGCAAAATAGCAATATCCCGAAATATGCAGAGAATGTGGTCAGAAACTGTATGGTGTGTTTGAAGTACAATCCCGGTAGGGGAACCCCAACTCCAGCTGGTCATTTTGCGCCTCCAACGTATCCGTTCGAGGTTTTGCAGCTCGATTTCATTCACATGGAGAGATGCAACAATCTGAAGTATGTGCTCGTTGTTGTTTGCGCTTTCTCCAGGTGGGTGGAAGCGTACCCCCTTAAAGACAATACTGCCTTGTCAACTGCCAAAGCCCTTGTCAAAGAGTTCTTCCCGAGATTTGGCATGCCTAGAATTGTCTGGAGTGATAATGGAAGTGAATTCGTAGGACGCGTGATGAAGAGAGTGTGTGAAGGTTTAGGCATACAGCAAAAATTCCACTCTGCGAATCACCCCCAATCAGCTGGATTGGTAGAGTGCTACAATGGCACTTTAAAGCTCAAATTAGCCAAGATCCAAGCCAGTACAGGTCTTAAATGGCCTGACGCCTTGCCCCTAGCACTCTTGTCAACTAGGATGACTGCCCATTCCAGATTAGGACTTCGCCCTCACGAGATAGTGTTTGGCCGCCCAGCCAACGTCTGGGGCGTGCCAAGACCAAAGAAACTTAGCGAAATAGAGCACCCCGTACTGCTTGACTATTTGTGCGAATTGACAACTAAATTGCGTGTTTTACACTAACAGGTTCACAGTTCCTCTCCACCAGCCTCTGACGATCCAGGTCACTCCATCACACCCGGCACGTGGATCTTGGTGCGGAACTTCCAGCGCACAAACAACGGACAGCCGAGGTGGACCGGACCTTACCTGGTACTTCTTTCCACGAGGTCAGCGGTTCGGGTGGAAGGCAAAAAGAACTGGGTGCACGGGACCCATTGTAAATGGGTCCCTCTGCCCCTTCCATACGACCGGTGGGTCAACGAAGGAATTGCCGACTCCGAGACAGAATCCATACCTCGTTTCATCCCTTTCAGCGATGCACGTTTAAAAGAAACTGGTACCGAAAAGGAGAGTGATCATATTTTACAAGGATTTGTGCCACAGTCTACACAGTTGGACACTACCGAACCTGAGACATTGTTTGAAGACCACACCGTGCCAGGAAAACGACGGTACAATTTAAGGACTAAACGAAGAGACTAAATAAAAACAAACTAAAGTGATTTCCCTCCCCCAAGAACTATTTTTTTGATTTTTCAGCTCTCTCACTCTCAGGAAACTTGCTCATTTTTGATTTTCGAACCGCCATCCGGTTCTGCTGCTAGGGTCGCGGTTGAAGGCTGGGGAGTGCAACTGGGGACGTTTAGGTCAACAGTTCTGGTTGGTCCAAGGGAGTTACCCCGGACTGAACAGAGCGCACCCCCTGGCAGAACCAACCTACCACCGCGGGCAGCAACTAGAGGATGGAGTTTCCTAGGGTAAAGAGACCTACCAGACTCCCAAACTTTGAAAGACAATTATGCACTGTACTGGCCAAAAGAAAGTTTTTGATAACATGTATTTTAATGTTGTGTAGCATAACGATGTTTTTGACTGGTTATACTCTATTCGTATTCCAAGTTACCTTTTCAAATGACACCCGGCCACAGCCTCCTCCTACTATCTCTCCACACTACTTTCACCCTCTACCTGAACACGAATCTGCCAGAAGACTCGAATTTGTAAATAACTCATTTATTCAACTCCTACACCAACACCAGTCCATCATGAACACATCGAACTGTTGGATATGTGGACTCATGCCACACACGACGGATAAGGGTATCCCATACTTCATCCTGCCTTTCAGTTATTATGGTTCTCTGTGGGCTTTCCAGACCATGTTCCTATTCGCCCTAGAACCATACCCGACACGTTCAACTGAAAGTGATTCCAGTAACAAGGCACTAATAGCAGGGATAAGAAATATGAGTAGAGAGTTCGACACCTATCTTACGATTCCCAAACATGAACTCACTCCGTACACTCGTTGGAACGTAACTAAATATGGGGTTTACCTGAGTAAGAGCCAGACAGCAAAGAAATCCCGCCAAGTTTGGATAGTACCCAACCGAGGTCACTTATGTTTACAGGGTATCGGCAGGGATCCCAAAGCACAATTAGGAAAGAGTATATGCGCGGAAACATATGTGTTCGCTTCCCGAACTTCCCCTATATTATTAGCAGCCAAAGGCACGTATTTCGTCTGCCATGACCAAGCTTACACGTGGTTGCCCCCTGACTTCTCAGGTACATGCTTTATCGCATTTCTGCTGCCTCCCACCTACACGGCCAGAGCAGATTACCATCGGACAAGGACAGCTAGAGGTGTCGTGAGTAAAGACGACACCGCGGGTCAGGAATTCACTGACTTCGCAAAGGGTTTTCTGCCATTTTGGTAAACAGCAGGAATATTCGCCAGTTATCAAGGATAGTTGAATCCACCGTGAGTACAACGGCCGGAGCCCTTGGAAATTTAACGACCGAGCTTCAGTCGGATCGACTTATGACCCTTCAGAACCGAGTTGCCCTAGATATCATACTCGCCGATCGTGGTGGTGTGTGTAGAGTGATCCAATCTAGTTGTTGCATTTTCATCCCTGATAACGCACCGACAGTGTACCAGGCCATCTCTAAACTACACGAAATATCTGGTTCCCTCCACGTGGAAAAAGGAGATTGGTCCTTGCTAGGGTGGTTCTGGGGACTGATCGCTACATGGGGATGGAAAACATTGATCTTCATTGGGATGATCTTAGCACTTCTGTTTATGTTCTGCCTGTGTATACAGTGCGCTCCTGCACTATGTGGCCTCTGTGCTACTTCATGTGTACGGAAGCCTGTGTCAAGGGACGAACGGAGCAACAGAATGATGTTACAGCAGCATCTCCACGAATTCCTTCATACGGATTTGGACTCAGATTAACATGAATTATTGCCTTACATAAGGGCAAAAGGAGGGTCTGTGGTTCTAAAAATCTGGACCCTGTTGTTATCCCGATATCGAGGTCCAATACCCGTGTCACAAAATATCAACGTACCATGACGAATTTGGTGTCAGCGAACCGATAATGATTAGGACATCATTCCCATACATTTGCGTCATAATCGAGGGTCGCCAACACCCCCAAATCGTAGTTTCCGTCCCGACCCCTTAGACTCCATTCTGTGAACGACATCCATCTTACGTCTTGCCCTCATGATAAGTCAATTAAAGGTCGAGCTTGATCTAAAAGGACACGTCCTCCTTCCCTGACTTCCCCCTGACCTGTCCCAACTGACTCCATTGCCTTTAGCCAAACCTGTTTGGGCAGCCCCTCGCCCAGTGGCCAAATGCGATAGCATCGATACATAACATTCCTCAAACCATACACTACATACAAACCATGCTTTCTACAAACACACCTGTCCCGTTCCCTGTTTATGGCCAGTTTTATGACTAGGAGGTGCCTTCCTTTATTGGGGTTTTCACCGATATCTGATGGGAGTTCCGGGCTTAGCTGAGTAATCTATCACGCATTGGACATCTAAAATACGGGCTTGCCTACATGACTTCGCTCTTTTGTATTATTGTAGAAATATGTGTATAGCCATATCATAAACTCAAGAATTCTTGCTTGCAGCTATTATTTCTGTATATAAGGAGAAGGCTGGTTCTGTAAAAACGAACAGTCTCCTGAGAACACATGGCCCGTGTTTGTCGTGCTTCTAGGACACCTGTTACTTGGTAGCTGCCAATAAAACTTGATCTCTGACTGCGACTAGAAGACTCTGTGTTTCTGTGGTCCGGAACAGGGAGAACTCAGAGGTCTTTGGGTGTTATCCCCTGGCACCAAACGGGTTCCTAAAAACCCGTTACCTCAAATCTACCAGTTACCATAGAAACACTTCAGGGAACACCTAACTCAGCACAGGTGAAAAGTTCATCATACATTGTTGCAAATTAAAACAGCAAGTGTGCTTGACTGGAGAATATACCAGCTGATGCTATGGAACGTAATTTATTATCACTTTTTCTTAACCAATAAAAATAAGGCTTTTAAAATACAGAAACATGGAACCTAGTTTTCTGTAAAATGTTGTCAAACAACCAATCATTTCTTTTCTTTTTTTTGAAAACTGCATGTTGTCCACCATTTTAGAAAAATATTACTTTTGAAACTAGCATTTCATTTACAGACATATCAGCGTGCATCCAGACGTCCCTTCAAAATGCTTACAGTGTGGATTGTGGACATAGCTATATTTTCTGGAGTCAAAGGTACTCACAACAGAAAAGAATTCACAAGGACCTAGGTTTACCAAATGTAGACATTAAATGGATTGGACAGAGAGGATTAAAGTTGTACCAATTGATGCCATTGGTGAAATCCTTTATACATCTCGAACACCCTGACCTCATAATCGTGCACTGTGGTGGCAATGACCTAGGTACTTTGACTGGGGTAGCTCTGGAAATGCTCATGAAGGACACCTTTGCCCAATTGATGACACTGTTCCCCAAAACTGTCTTTGTATATTCTAATATATGCTAAAGGCAGAGATGGAAGCGGTCCAACCATTATTGTCCACAGTTTGAAAAAGCTAGGAAACATGTGAATAAATCTGTTTATGCCTTTCTCCGAGACTACCGAATGGGGTCCATTTACAACAATAATCTGCGTTTCAATATGCATGGCATCTATAGGAGAGATGGTGTACATTTTACAGATGAGGGGAACAGAGTGTTCCTTATAAACTTAAGACTCTGCATCGGTACTTACTTGTAGGTACTAAAATCTGGTAATAAACACAACGGCTCTTTTTAGAGCCACACAACACATAAACAAATACACTTCATAAATAGCTAAAATTATTTTTAGTTTTTCTTGCTTACGTACCCTTACGTGACGACTTTCAACATTACAGCTGTACGTCGTTCATACGTGGTTGGTACACGTACAATAAATCTACCACCCCTGAGCAACACTATAAGTTCTGAATGTTTCTATTGTGACCCATTTCCTTATTAGTCAACTTTGTTTTACTTTTTCCTTGTGACTCGGCTGCCGTGACAAATAAGATGGCTTGCAACACTTCCTGGTTTGGAGTATTGACAGCCAATCAGCATGCAGCTCCTGCTCGTAATTGTAAGTATTTCTGTACGCGTACGCTGCGATTGTTCTTTCAAAAATAAAAATAGAGCTTAAACATGCATGTACGACCCCCTAACCACGCGTGATCATCACCACGAAGCCATTAGCATGCATTTCAGGTCATATTATGAACAAAACTAAATGGAGTATCGCCGCTTTATCGGCACTTTCCTGCTGATAAAAGCGGGGATAATGTGTCCCCTTCTGTTGATATCGCGTTTTGTTGATAATGCAGATTCCGTTGTTTATCACCCCTCACCCTGCCCCTCCCACGCCCACACTGCCTGCCCCATCGCAAGTCCCTGCACGGGCCGCGGCTGAGACGCGGTTGCGATCTAGTCATTTACCACAGAGTTGTGGGTAATCCTTGGTGAGGCTCGCGCTCACTAACGAGTGCGCACTTCACCGAAGACGTTTCATAGTTCAGACACGTTTTCAGTTGCTATTTAGACATTCGTGAAGAGAAAGTGGAAATATTTTCGAGAGAGTTATAGGACGTTGTTTGACAAGTTAGTGAGTAAGTAAACTTACCTGACATTATAGACAATATTGAATGTGCTCAGTCGATGTATTTTGTCGAACTTAAAAGGAGAAACAATAACATTTGTGTTAAGCAAGGTCTTAAGGGAAAAGAACACATTGAGTTAGGAATAGTAGAAAGACTTTTGAATTAAGAAGGAACATTAATGAAAAACACAAGATATTGAAGGATGGACAGAATAGATAACAAGCAACTGCATAAAGAAAAGTTAGTAGAAGAACAGAATGAAATTAATAATATAAAAATTAGATAATAAACTGAGAGGTCTAGGTTAATGAATGTTAGTTAATTATAGGTTAAAAGCAGTGAGAAAAATAAAGAACCGTAAGCTACAAGGTTGCAGACAAATACTAGAGGAGAGGCTAGTTCGAAATTGGAAGGGGTAGGTAATTAGTAGGGTTAGACTAAGTTATAGATGAGTAATAGAGATAGAGTAAACACATGAAGTATTCAAAAAGTAGTGTGATAATGATGTCTAAATATACACAGATACACAGTGGTGTTCATGACAATGAATAGTATCTTTTCCATTATAGTAAAACACATTTACTATTTTGGAAAGGGTAAGGTGAATACGACATATTCTACATTTTTTAGTAGTGTATTTTACTATAACAGCCTGAATCTTTGCCTATAGTCATAAGGAGTGACTGCTTTCAAAATTTAAGAAAAGCTAAGAACAGGATATCTTTATGAATAATGTTGCAAAGGACTAAAAGTCTACTAATGGAATGTTATTAGATAATGGTATTTATATAGTATTTTTTGTAGGCCAAAATAGGTGAAACGGTAGTTTTGTATTATATATTACGAAAAGTGATAAAATTAACTGTTTATATTTGTATACAAGGAGCAAGAATATAAAGGAAAAATTATGGAAAGAGAACATCCTCATACTCAGGAGATTTTGGATATTACCTTGAGTGTAATTGAAGAACTAATCGTATCTGTCACAGGCAATGAGAGTGAAGAAGGGGAAATTAGTGCTGCTGACATGAATTGTGATTTTGAAGACGAAAGCTTTGATGGAGATTTCGTTGAAGTTTTAAATTATATTGAAATTTTAGAACACATTAAATCAGAACCTGCTGACGAGGAAATTGATCTGAATGACATATCTAATGAAGTTGTATTGGAATGTCTGTTAAATTATGAGATGTAACAAGAATACATTTATTGTTGAAAAATAATAAAGGTTTGAGCACTATCTACTAATGTATTTATTGTACTAAAAGTGAAGCAGTTATAGATTCAGTTATATATTCTTTAAATGTTTGTATTGATTTGAAATATGCAAAGTTGATTTGAGGGTATCGATTGCTTAAAATCCTTATGGAGTATACATGCAGACTTGTATGCAGGTGCAAACTTGTGTTTTATGCCTTCAATTCCCCAGTCTGTATCCTTAGACTTCCACCAAACACCCTGACACTGCTGTTTTAGTATTGTAGTGAGCCACTCAGCAGTATGTTCTTTTTGATTGTACGTTGGTAAAACTGAAGCTGTAATAAATTTAGTGAGGAACTTTCTTTGCAGAAGTGTAATGATCCAGTCAGTATCTAGATAGTCATGGATTAAAAGAGGACTCAGTGCATAGGCTGTTTCAAACCTCTATGGACTCTGAATGCATTGTTCTATGCACCAGCAAACTTAGGTTTTATACGTTCAATTCCACAATGTGCATCCTAATACTTCCAGCAAACAGTCTCACACTACTGTTTCAATATTGTAGTGAGCCATTCAGCAGTACTTTTTTTCTCTGTATACTGTGGTACAACTGAGGCTGTTATAAATTCAATCAGGTTCTTTCCTTGCAGTCTTGTAATCATCCACCCACTATCTAAGTACTCATGCTTTAAAATAGGCCTGATGGCATAGACTGCTTCAAAACCCTTATAGACAATGTATGCAGTCTTCTATGTACTTGCAAATTTGTGTTTTATACGTTCAATTTAGTAGTTTGTATCGTTACACTTCCAGCAAACACTCTGTCACTGTTGTTTTAGTTTTGTAGTGACTCATTCATCGGTATGTAGTAATCCTATCAATACACTAAAACACTAATGGGCACATATACAATAACCGGCATATCCCCAGGAATATGTCAGTTATTGTGCTCCATGACATTACCACCATGGATGCGCCGTATTTACAATGCGGTGTACCATGAGACAAAAATGGAACATATTTGTGATGTATCTGTGCTGTAAAGATGGTGCATTGTTTGAGTTATGTTGGAAGTGCAACATATCTCTAACAATGGTCTGTGGGCCCTATGCTCAGACTGCTGTGTCAATACTTACACCTGCTTAAAGGTAGTGCAGGGTTTTGACACAGCATGAGCGCAAAAGTGACAATGTGAAATCTTGTAGATTTTGGTGAGCCACTTTTATGAGGTGTTCCTGCGCCGGAACGCCCCCCCTCCCCCCCACCCATATAGGAATGTCTCCTTCTGGGACAGGGATTTACAATGTGACACACCTCCCACATACGTCACATTCTAAATACCACATACCATGGGGCATTTTTTGCACCACTGCTTTATCAGAAAAGTGATGCAACGGTGGTGTAAAAGAGGCACAAGGGTGTTGTAAATCTGCCCCTAACAAACACTTACAAATTCACTCAGGCAGTTTCACTAGCAGTGTATTCTTTTTGAAATTACTTTTGTTATTATTTTACATTAAAAATATGAAATGTAACTTTAAAAATAAAATGAATATTAGTATTTATAATAAAAATGTAGGCAATTACTATAAAAAGAAAGAAATATAATAATTAGTATATTTCAAAATTATCATTTACAAAACCTTTGAAATTCACTGAAAAAACCATAGGTTTCACACACGTTATAGTTAGGAATTAGCATTTAACAAACCTTAGAAATTCACTGAAAAAAACATAGGTTTCACCCATGTTATAGTTAGCTGGTCATTTCTCTCATACAAAACCTTTAAAATTCCTCTGTTATAGTTAGCTCAGCTAACTATAACTTGCGCGACCGCAATGCACTGCTGATGATGTCACATATTACATCACTCATGACATGGTCAGTGACATCACTCATGACATCACTGATGACATCTCAAATGACATCCCTGATGACATCACTGATGACATCATCCAGTGAATGTGTATCTTTCTGAAAAATATATATTTATTATATATGTATATCTAAAGGTTGACGGAAGAATAAATGAGTAAATAAGTGTCTAGATGGATGTTTTTTTTTGTAAAATTGATTGTATAACTAACTTATTAAGTATATCTTAGTGAATAGGTGTATTAGCGAGTAACCTTTAGTTATCAGCAGTGCATTGCGGGCGCGCAAGTTATAGTTAGCTGAGCTAACTATAACAGAGGAATTTCAATCTATATATTTTTATCCAATTGCTCTGCAGCAGAGGAGCACACGACAGCAGCAAGGTAATAATCCTCTTTTATTCATATTTCAAAGGTGGTTTAACATCCGTCATTCTGCTTGCCTGCGCGTTTCAGTGCTGTCTGCACCTTCTTTCTGGGCTCATGGCAATGCGATGTTGTAAGGCTTCTGCAGCTCCATAACTGATGCTGTCTATCGTAGTACAGCCTCAGGTGTGTGCACTTAGTAGCACATGATCACTCACAGTGAGTTCTAAGAGCTGTGGTTCCTGCCTTTAACTCCCCACAGTGGGTCCCGCAGTGACACGAAAAATAAGCAAGTTTCACTAGTTTATTAACAGTCCACTGTAATGTCAGGTACTCCAGTGTGCCCCGGAGGTCATCGCACCTTCGTTAGTGTCAGAAACTGCTGTGCCACCTCCAGCTGGAGAATTCCCCTGCCAGGTGGCCCCTTTCACCAGCGGCTCCCTCCTCCATCCCAAAGGTGGTGCTCCTCCTACGACGAAGTTGTCGTGAGTAACATTTTTTATCCAATTGCTCTGCAGCAGAGGAGCACACAACAGCAGCAAGGTAATAATCCTCTTTTATTCATATTTCAAAGGTGGTTTAACATCCGTCAATCTGCTTGCCTGCCTACGAGTTTCAGTGCTGTCTGCACCTTCTTCCTGGACTCATGGCAATGCGATGTTGTAAGGCTTCTGCAGCTCCATAACTGACGCTGTCTATCATAGTACAGCCTCAGGTGTGTGCACTTGGTAGCACATGATCATTCACAGCGAGTTCTGGGAGCTGTAGTTCCTGCCTTTAACTCCCCACATTGGGTCCCGCAGTGACACGAAAAATATGCAAGTTTCAGTGGTTTATTAACAGTCCACTGTAATGTCAGGCACCCCAGTGTGCCCCGGAGGTCATCGCACCTTCATTAGTTTCAGAAACTGCTGTGCCATCTCCAGCTGGAGAATTCCCCTGCCAGGCGTCCCCTTTCACCAGCGGCTCCCTCCTCCCTCCTCCATCACGACAACCGCATAATTGCTTAAACAATTTGAATATATTTGCAAAAAAGAAATTAACCAAAGGCCGCATGCCACGACTTTAATTCACTATCATAAAAACAAAAGGATACCTAGAGGACTAAGAATAGCCCATAAGCCAATGCTTTGTAAAAATAATAAAAGTTTCATTGAGAAATGGTACCAAATACTCAATAAATGTTAACTGGATCTGATCTTACTGATTGTTGAAGAACTTTCAAGAGTTCTGAAAGAGTTGGAAGAAGAAATAGAAGGAATTAAAAAAGAATTAAACAAAAAAACGGATCTCCAAACTAGGTTAGATGACATCAACTGTAAACTTGAAAAATATGCCAAAGAAGTGAATGAGCGTAAAGTGAGCAAGTATCGTCGCGATACAATTGATTACAAACTTGAAGAAGTGTACACATGGGCAGAGATTTACAATCAAAAGAAATGGCGAAAGCCACAACAAAAAACCAACACAGGTTATTCAAAGAGAGCGTAGTCCCAGATGCAGATATAGCACAGACAAGGAGACCACTTGCAAATATTCCACAACCAGCAGAACAAGAGCAATCAATTACACTGCCAAAACAGGCTTTTTTAGAGATAAGTCCTGCAGCGAACGCACCGCCTCAAGCGGGAAAACAAGGAGGGGCAAAGGAAACTGACGAGGAAAGAAGGAGGAGAGTGACAAGAAGCCAGACAAAAGTGACTTAGTCATTAACATATCATCTAAAAAGCTCACAAAAGCAGAGATGGCAGTTTTAAACAAGGGCACCTATTTTGTCCCCACATACAGGTCAAATTTACCTGAAACAGAAGTAGCGTTATTCAAATTCTTCAGATCTCTAAAATTAAGGTACTTCTTTAAAGATAATCAATCAACAATGGAAAGTGATTCAGAACCTGTCTCTAAAGAATTCAACCCTAAAAGTAACTTTTGTGCACCTTTTAGACATAAAACTATAGACACATTTGAGAGAATAATCCTCACGGAAATACAGAAAATCAATTTTGTGAAATCAAACAAAACTAATCTCTCCAAACATGAATGGAGTACACTAAGAAACTTAAGCAATGATACTAGTCTTACGTTCTAGAGAGCAGATAAAGGAGGAGCGCTTATTGTCATGAACACTGAGTTTTATCTTTCAAGTGTGAACACCAATGTTAACAATACTGACATCTACATACCATTGGAGAATGATCCTACTATCGAATATCAAAGAACATTACAAACAATTTTGGACCACGCTCTTGAAATGCAATGGATTACAGAAAAAACTCACAAATTTTTTTAGATCAAATATCCTCGGAGACCCAAGCTCTACATGTTGCGTAAAATTCATAAAGATTCTAATAAACCACCATTCAGGCCCATAGTCTCAGCTTGTGGCTCTGTCTCCGAACCTATTGGGAAATATGTAGACAGGTACTTGCAACCCGTTGTGCAAAAATGCAATACCTATATCAAAGATACCACTGCTTTTCTGAATTTATTGAAGTCTATCAAGTTGGATATTGACACAGAATATTGGCTATGTACCGTTGACGTTGTAGCCCTTTACACCTCAATCCCACACAATGAAGGCCTTGAAGCCTTAGAATGGAGTTTACTGAATGACACTTCAGAAGAAAACAACAAGATCTTTTTGCTTGAATTGATGCATTTTGCCTTATACCACAGTTACTTTGAATGGCAAGATAAATTCTACAGTCAGTGCACAGTACATCAATGGGCTTCGGGGGGGCACCCTCGTATGACAATATCTTTATGTCAAAGTTTGAAACAGATTACATTCTCAATAACCCAGATTGGACAGAAAATCTGGTAATTTTCAAACGATACATAGATGATATTTTTCTAATGTGGAAATGGGACAGAACCAAATTGGAAAGCAATATTCAAGCAATCAACTCACATAATGAAAGAATAAAATTCACACACACCATTGACAACCATAGCATTTTTGGATGTAAAAGTCACCATCCAAGATCATCAACTTCACACTAAAGTACATACAAAACCAACTGATAGAAATCCAAGTTTACTATTCCAAAGTTTTCACCCTGAGACACTAAAGAAACATCTCCCAACGTCACAACTCATTAGACTGAAACGGATTACTTCTGATGATACTATCTTACAAGAGTCATTCAGTCACCAAATAGAAAGATACCAACAAAGAGGTTACCCCCAAAATGTGTTGGAAGAATCTTTAAAGAGAGTGAATAATATGTCCAGAGACACTCTGTTAACAACTAGACATACAGACAGAGAGATAAAAACAGTATGTGTGTTAAGATTTTCCAAAGAAGCAAAGAAAATCAAGACAATAATTAACAAACATTGGCCACTGATACAGATGGAACCAGATTTACAAGGTTTATATAGCGATCACATCACCTTCGCTTTTCAAAGGTCCAAAAATCTCAAAGAAATCTTAACCACTAACAAAGAAATGGTAAAGTCTTTTAAAGGAATGACTAAATGCCAACATTGTGTGCATTGCAATAATGTAAAAACAGGAAACGTGCTGATGCACCCCACAAAAGGTTACAAAATAAACTTGCAACACTCAAGTACTTGCGACACGAACAACGTGATTTACGCCATCAAATGCCCATGTGGCAAAATTTACGTGGGTCAGACAGAAATAAAAATAAAAATCCGAATAACAGAACATAAAAGTATTATTCGGTTAAAGAATGTGAAATCTAAACTAGCAACCCACTGGATGGAATCAAATCATCAAATATCCCAACTAAGATTCACAGTTCTGGAGGCAGTAAAACAACGCTGCGACATGGATCCAGTTAAACAGAGACTAAAGCAAGAATTTTATTGGATAGCTAAATTGAACTCCCTACAGCCAACTGGGATGAGCGATAGAGTGGAATATTAATGTTTTCTGTAATCTCTAGCATTGGACTATAACTATTCTAATCCTGTAGATCCTTTTATATATGGGTCGTTTATTACACAAGATAGAGTTGGAAACCCAGTAGTCGTTATGCAATTGCTCACCTATCAACCACCAATTCTTTTTCATGATCATCTGCACTTAATCAGACAGTGTTTTTTCATCATGAACACAGAGAGCTTTCCCTCGAATACACTTATGCTATTTTTTCAGCACTTACACTCATTTACAGTGTTCTCTATTAACGATGCAAATTTCATTTTATTTTATTTTCCATCAACTTAGGTAGATTTCATCTTTAAGCAGCGCTAGCATGCTATCACGATTCACTTTATTCTATTTATTTAGATGTTTGTTTTGAGTGGTGTTTCATTTCAGTAATATGTATGGTTCTGTTGGTTCCTATTCCTTAACCAGAACTATTCCTGAGACGCAGTCTCTGCC
Organism: Lissotriton helveticus; assembly: GCF_964261635.1. Classification (NCBI taxonomy): domain Eukaryota; kingdom Metazoa; phylum Chordata; class Amphibia; order Caudata; family Salamandridae; genus Lissotriton; species Lissotriton helveticus. The sequence continues at coordinate 1,581,571,347 of NC_136059.1, read as the reverse complement.
CCACTTAATCTTTACATAGTGGATGTGGAGAGAGCTATAAATGAATCCTCTAAAAACAAGGCTCCAGGCCCAGATGGGGTGCCAGAGGATTTATATGGCTCTTCTCCAAAATTGTGGGCAAGGATTTTAACCAACGTTTATAATGCCGCTAGTGGCAATAGGTTCCCTGCGTCATGGGCAACCGCAGTCATCATACCAATTTTTTAAAAGGTCCAGCGTGGGGATCCCTGTTGCTACAGACCCATTTCCCTGCTGTATTCTGCAGTGAAGATCCTGGGAAGGGTGTTACTCCACAAACTCAGGGAAGTTTTAGACAGTTGTGGTGTTTTATCTAACTTGCAATATGGGTTCAGAGAGAAGAGGGGCACCCTCGACCAGTGTCTAAACCTCCGGCTTTTAATTAGTAAATACACGGTGGCGAAGGACGGGTCTATTTTTATGGCTTTTATGGACCTGTCCTCAGCCTTCGACCTGGTCAATCGGGCTAAGTTATGGTTGATTCTGCTGGAAATAGTAATTGACCCCCCCTTTAGTACGTTTCTTAGCGGCCCTACATCCGGACCTTTCTGCCTCAGTGAGGGTCACTCAGGTAGGGAGATGCACGAAGCACTTTAGGTCAGAGAGGGGGGTGAGGCAAGGCTGTATCCTTGCCCCCCTCCTCTTTACCATCTATATTAATGGCCTGGAAAAGTCCCTGGGAAACTTGAGGGTGGACGTTCCACGTGTAGGAGAATCTGTTATACGGTCCTCCTATACGCGGACGATTCTGTCTTGCTGGCCCGTACCGGTGTGGGACTTCAAAGATTATTGGACTCTTTTGTAGCTTTCATGGATACATTAGATCTTAAGGTGAACATTAAGAAGTCGCATTATAGGTTAGTGTGGAAACACTGTAAAAAACTCAAATCCAAGTCCTTTTTTTGCAACGGAGACGAGGTCTCGAGAGTTAACGTTTTCTGTTATTTAGGTGTCCTCTTCGATGACAAAGGCACATGGGGCCCCCAAATGAAGCTCAAAAGCAACTCGGTTTGCGAGGTCCACCTCAGCGCTGATGAGCTTTACAAAAAGACTGGGGGCATGACCTATGGAGGCCCTGCTGAGAGTTTATAACTCGAAATGTTTGGCCATCGCTATGTATGGTGCCTCACTGTGGGGGTATGTCACCCAGGACAAGATCCAAGTAGTAGAAAATAGGTTTCTGAGACATTTGCTTTCAGTTCCCCAATCCACTCCTACTTTTTCTATTCACGCGGAGGTTGGCCTGGGTTATGTTACGGATAAATTGAAGATGGCCCCACTGTTGTGTTGGGTGAAAACCTGGGTAAACCAGGAAATCACACTTAACCATGCGATTCTTCATGACATCATAGCTATGAATAATGCCAAAAGAATTCCCTGGCTTGAGTGCGTTAGAGCGACGTTCTCTCGTCTAGGGCGTCCCAAGCTTTTTACATCTCCAATCCACATTACGAAGGAGGATGTATTGTGGATTAAGCACCACTTTTTAGACAGGGCAAAACTGGATTGTGAGGAGAGGGAACTTACAAAAACCTGGGTTAGAGCGCATTTTATGCTTCTTTCTTCCACCTCGCTGGAACCTTATTTAAGAATTGTTTCCAAACCTTATCATAGACTCTTATTGATTAGATTCAGATTTAACCTGATCCACTACACCCTAGGCTTCTACCCAACCTGGGATAAACCTGAATCTAGCAGGCTGTGAAATTGCGACAATTTCTCTCACCAAGACACACTGCATTTTATTATGTTTTGCGGGTTTTACTCTGATTGTCGAAAAAAAATATCTGCTTCCAATTTTGAAAGATGCCGGCTTCTCACAAGTTAGACCTGCCTTGTTATATCTACAGCTGTTAAGCAGTACCCGCATTATGTTTAGTGTGGCCAGTTTTCTGGTGGCAGCTGTGCAGCGCAGATCGAAGATTCTCCCTTACTCTTGTAATCCTGACTGATTTTATATTGAGTGTTTTTATGAAATGTGTTTTTAATACTGTGGGTGTATATTATGGTTGCTTGATTGTATAATTTATTGATGAAATTTGTGCCTTTGATGATTTTAATTAATCGAATAAAGTGTTTTTGACTGACTGAGTGGTGTTTTGAATAACTTTATTTAACTTAAGAATTGTTCGGCTCCATTTTGAAGCCGTTACAACCCTTCACACGTGCCGCGTAACACGTGACGCGGATGGCGTTTCCCATACACCTATTAAGTGGGTGTGGAGCTCGGGTAGCTACCGCGCCAAACCACGACTTTGAAGCGTTTTCGGAGATGAAGGGAGTTACGACTTCCAGCATTTATTCAGCTATATAAGTAAGTGTGAGCAGTCCATTAGCGCATACAGATTTAGGATATGCCTTTGTGTATTGCCAACTAGCAAAGCACCAACTTTTGAGTCGAGTTACATGCTGATTAACTGCGTTTTACCCTGGTTTTCAATGCACTACCTTGGCTCCATTTAATTCCTTTTTTGTTCACACCCATTGATTCACCAGAGATGGCTGCGTCAAGTTGGTTCCCGCTACCATCCCTAGCATTACTTTTGAATTACTGGTGCAGACAGTGTTATTATACTTGAACCCACTAATGTTGTGTTTCAGCACGCATTCGGACACTTATAAGTGTTTTTTGCACAGTCATCAACAGCACACTATTAGGTTTCTAGTGTGCATTTACCATTGTTCATCATAAAACGAACGTTAGTATATAACAGCAGTGATGCATTAATGCATTTGTTTCCTTAAATCCCTTGCGTAGTCAGCTTACAATACACAATCTACTCACTAAGCGCGCATCCGTCTAGATTCACATGATGATGAACGTGAGCATTATAATAGCACTGATGTATCATTACATATGATTTTGTAGCAATGTTATGGCTTGTTTAAGTTATCATGTATACATATCTATGTTAAAAGTGAAGCAATGGTCCTGTATTATTTCTCTTTTTTAACAGACCCCTGATGAAGGGTCACTTTAATTGACCCGAAATGCACTGGGTATTCGAAATGTTGAAAGCATATGAATAAACGAAGACATGCTTGTATTAGCAAATGAAAAATCAAAATGATTGGATGAAAAGGAATTTAAAATCTTGGAATTATTTTGGATGAAGTTACATTGATGTATGTGAAGAAACTTGATCGTTTCGAGTTAAATTGAGCGCACGCCTACGTGAGAGGATCACTCTTCATTTCACTCAGTTGACATTGGCATATCCGCCACAGGCCCCTGCTACCGCAATGAGGCCTAACCCTCCATAAGTTAACATTGGGAACCCCACTTTGTGGAATAACTTCTGACTGGGACCTAGTAAGTATGTCATGTTTGGTATTGTTAGAATCAAGGCGGGGAACCCTTTCCAATGATATATGGGGTTTGGGCACTACTACTTTAGATTCCACTTTTAGAAAGTGGACCCTTTCCTGCCTACACTTAGCCTGGGCACTGGAGACTCCCCTCTCCTCTCTGCATACTGATAGCCTGTCTGGATTGGGTGGTGGGAGTGGTGATTCACACCTTATTCCCTGGAATGGGATGTGACCAGCTGCCCACTGAAGCCTTAACACCCTTGTCTTTCGTCACAGTGACAGCCAGGTCTGGGAAGGCAGGGAACATCCCAGAATTCCCTGGACTCTTCCAGAAGCCCCTACCCCCAGACCCTTCCAGAGACTTCCACCACCTTCCAGTAACTGGACGGTAGAATATATAAGGGAGGGTCCTGGCCTGACATCTTTGGTTCCCTGCTCGACCTGGAAGGATCTCTGCTGGAGTAAGGACGGCTGCACCAGGAAGGATTGCCATTTGGAAGGAGGCTGACTGCTTCAAGGAACTGCTGCCCCAACCTGCTGAGCTGCCCTACTGCCTGCTGAGCCTGCCCTGCTAGGGAGACCTAAAGAAACATCTCCAGAGTGTCTCGACAAGGAAGACTAACTGATCCCCTAGACACTGGGGTCACAAGACCAATAAAGACATTTCAGGGACTGCCTCTGCAACGCTGTGCGCGAGGAGCTACCTTGCTTCAAGAGGAATACAACTTTGTATTGTCCCCATAAACTGTCTCTGCACCGCTGTGCTCAGGGCTCTACCACCACCCGAGGACCTGCCCGGCTTAAGGAGGACTTTGTATGCCAAATCGTTGGCCATGCAGTGTGCCTGAGGCTGTGCTAAAAATGGGACTCCCACTGTGAACAAAACTGTCCCAGGGATCACCGCAGCTGGCCCATGGTGAAAGTGCTCTCAGAAACACTTTTGCAACTTGCCCCGAAGCCCGAGCTGCTGGCCCGAGTCGAAATGCTGTTTCAATTGCTCCCAGGATCCCCGCCCTGGGCCAGAGTCCAGGCGCACCAAAATCGCTGCTGGAATTCCCTCTGCTGACCCGGGAGACCTGGGAAACACGTGCGCTGCCCCGCTGATGTAGGAGCAGGGTCGCGCTGGGATTGGTGCCCCATCAGCAGGGCAGCGCTGGGATTGGTGCCCTGTCAGCAACCGGCTGCGCAGGGATTGGTGGAGATGCGGAAGGTGTTGTGCTGCAACTGAAGGCTTCCCCAGCAAGGAACCGCCTGCCACAGGAAGAAAGGCTCCGAACGAAGTATTACCCCAAGGGCAGCCCGCACTCAGCGCCGACCTCCCCAGGTAAAACGCCCGGCCTGCATTGCCGTCCATTGAGCTGCCTGGGTGGGCTAGAGGAGGAGGGTCAGTGGGTCCGTTGCTCGTGTGGCTGGGGGGAGACCGGATTTTAGGAGGGTATAGTCCTTTACAACCCTGCCAGGGAAAACAGTACGGGCACTCGCTACACAAAGGGTGCGTGCCCAAAAGAGCCAGACTTTCCTTTCTGGCAGCATTTAAGGCAGGCACAGCGGAGGCACGGTCCCCGGGATATCAGCCGTATTCTTACTGTGAGCACCACTGGGTTAATTTTAGTGTCAGGTTAATTCCTGGGGCACCCTGACCATTTTACTGACTTTGGCAGCTGGAACCCATTTAAAGGGACATTAGTTACGACGTACTAGGAATAGCGCCAGCATTAAAAGACCCCTCAATTTTAGCCCACAATTCATTTCCCACAGGACTTTTAACCCCTATAAATACTAGAGACTGAACCAGTGCTCATAAGGGGGGCCCAAAAGACTGAACTGGTGGTCCTCATGAACAGTGTCCTTTACCAAAAACTCACCTAAACCTGCACGTCCATGATTATACTGCACAAGGAAAAATCTCTGCATATGTGAATTCTTATTGATGATCTTGCCTGAAACTTGAGATAAAGATATTTTTATTCTTATAATTCATTGATGTGGTGTCTTTTTCTTTTGTGCGTGTTTAACTGTGTACTCTTGGTGTGTGTTGCACAAATACTTTACACATTGCCTCTAAAATTAAGCCTTCCTGCTTTGTGCCAAGCTACCCTGTAGGAATCTGCTGCCCCTACTTGGACTAGGGTGCATACCCCGGCCAACTAGAGACCCTGGTTCTAACAAAGTCACTGAAAAAAACAACGGTTACAAGGACGTTATAGTTAGGAATTAGCATTTGTTTTAAACTTAGAAATTCACTGAAAAAAACAAACGTTACAGGGACATTATAGTTAGGAAATGGTATACAAAAAAACCTTGGAAATTCACTGAAAAATAACAAAGGTTATAGGGATGTTATATTTAGGCTCAGGTTCCACTTGTACAAAACCAGTGAAATTCAGCAGTTATAGTTAGCTTAGCGAACTGTAACTCGCGCCCCAAAATGCACTGATTATGATCCCACATATTATATCACTCATGCCATGATCAGTGACATAACTTATGACATCACTCATGACATTATCCACAAAATCACTAACACATCCACACACACTCCCATAGAACCTTTCATAAACCCACTCCCACACAACCATTCCCAAACCCATTCATAGACCCATACCAGTACTTACTTAATGATTCATAGATCTACACACACACACACACATACACTCACTAAACCAATACAGCCACTCACTCACTAATACAGCCACTGACATATCCATTCAAACACCCATACAGCATCTCACACTGAGTCAAGAACCCATAGAACTACTCACACACCTATTCAGTCAACCATACAGTCAATCACAAAACCACTTACTCGCCCGTACAGTTGCACACACACCACTTACTTACTCATACAGATACTAACACATACTCACTTACCTATAGTCACTGAAGCAAACCGAGTTGGTGATGCAGCGCGTGCAAGGTAATTGTTTTATTTATTTAATTACTTACTTTACTCCTGTCTGTCGTATGTGGGACACCACTACCCCCTACCCTCCCCCTCCCCCGCCCCACTGCCCCACAGCACTCCCTCGGCGAGCTGCCGCTGGTACTACCAGAATGCACTTTAACTCACAAGTAAGACCCAGTGACTGCGGGACTACTATTTAAGCAGGTGGCTGCAGTACCACCACAACCAGAATGCACTGTAACTCACAGGTGAGGCCCACTGAGGGTGGGGCTACTATTTAAGCAGGTTTGTGCAATTTGTTTGCAGTTTGGTTCTGTGTTGGCCTGTGACCAAGAACTGCAGAGTTTAAAACGTGTTAGGCCCTTTTTGATATGATTCGATAACAGTTTCTGTTTTTACTGCAGTCTTCATTAAAGAGGTGCACATACTTGTGAGTGAGTCTTCTCTCGAGGGCAATCTTTCTTTGTGTGTGTGCGCGTATATATATATATATATATATATATATATATAATATGTATATTACCTACTGGCGATAGCCAGTAGGTATATATAGTTAGGATTGTTTTCCATAGGGAAATCGCAACATTCTATTGGGAATAACTTTGGCGACGGGTGAGGAATCTTCCTGAAGTTTTCCTTAACTTTGCCTCGCAGCGCTCCGCTCCTTCCCTGAAAGTTTGGGGGGGATTCGTCAAGCGGGGGCCGCGATAAAAGGGGGGTCCCAAAACATGTTTTCCCCATGTTAATTTCTATAGGGCGGTTGGACTCACTTTTAGCCCGAACGGCTGAATGGTTTTCCACCAAACTTGGCAAAATTGTAGGGACTGGTAGCCCGATGTGCCTTTGCTATGTCTCAAGATATATGCTCCAGTGGTTTTTACGAAAATTAACTTTGAAAAAATATATATTGGGCTACATTGGGTTATATATATATATATATATGTTAGAGCCCAAATGTAGCCCAATGTAGCCCAATGTAGCCCAATGTAGCCCAAAGATGGCCACCAGAGACAAAAAAAACAAATGTAGCCCAAATATCAGCCAGATGTAGCCCAACTATAGCCTAATGACAGAATGTCCCAGAGTTTTCTAAAGAACAACTAGAGCGCTAACAGTCTTACTTATGATAAAAGTATGGCACACCTGAAGTCATCTTGATTGGAATAAAGTGTTAACACTTAAAACATTTAATTTGCAAAGGAACAAAATGAGGGGGTTCATTTTGCCATAGAAATTATGATTAGTGCTGAAGAAAGAAAAATTAGGGCACATTTTGAGTGACTTCTCAAATCCTCTTATATTTCATTAAAAAAATTCTGATATGCAGTCTCCCAAGATGGCCACCAGAGACAAAAGAGCCCAAATGTAGCCCAAATATCAGCCAGATGTAGCCCAAATATAGCCCAATGACAGAATGTCCCAGAGTGTTCTAAAGAACAACTAGAACGCTAACAGTCTTACTTATGACAAAAGTATGGCACACCTGAAGTCATCTTGATTGGAATAAAGTGGTAACACTTAATACATTTAATTTGAAAAGGAACAAAATGAGGGGTTTCATTTTGCCATAGAAATTTTATATATATATATATATATATATATATATATATATATATATTCACTGAAAAAACCATAGGTTACACACCAGTTATAGTTAGGAATTAGCATTTAAAAAACCTTTGAAATTCACTGAAAAAACCATAGGTTTCACACCAGTTATAGTTAGCTGGAAATTTTACTCGCATAAAACCATTGAAATTCCCACGTTATAGTTAGTTGGACTCACTATAACTTGCACGTCTGCAATGCACTGCTGATGACGTCACATATTACATCACTCATGCATATATTTAAATATTTAAACATTACTCGCTAATATATGTATTCACTAAGATACACTTAATAAGCCAGTTAACCAATCAATTTTTTTTTTTAAAACACTGAAAAAACCATAGGTTTCAGGCCTTATATAGTTAGGAATTAGCATTTAAAAAACCTTTGAAATTCACTGAAAAAAAACATAGGTTTCAGGCCTTTTATAGTTAGGAATTAGCATTTAAAAAACCTTTGAAATTCACTGAAAAAACCATAGGTTTCAGGAGTTATATAGTTAGGAATTAGTTTTTAAAAAACCTTTGAAATTCACTCAAAAAACTATAAGTTTTAGTGGTGTTATAGTTAGCTGGACATTTTACTCATACAAAACCAATGAAATTGCTCCTATATAGTTAGTTGTACTAACTATATTTCGCGCACCCGCAATCCACTGCTGATGATGTCACATATTAGATCATTCATGACATGGTCAGTGACATCACTGATGACATCTCAAATGACATCACTGATGACATCACTGATGACATCATCCACGTGACAATCACATACACCTTTTCATACACTATTACAATTTTTCATCACTGTTTGTAAAATACAGAGTATCATTTTTAAATCCATTGTCACAGCAATACAAGTATCTAAAAATCCACTCAGTGATTCATAGATGTATACACACATCTAATCACTTACCTATGGATTCACTCATACATGCTGTTAATGAACAATAGAACACTATCAAAAATACTTATACATCTATATCGACATTAAACAACAGCACGCATCCTATTCACATATGAAGTCATCCTACTCACTTATGCAAACAATGAATCATACTTACATATTTACTTAGCAAAACACTTATACAAACACCACTTCTTCTATTCATTTAGATAGTAAGTCATACTTAGTGAATTATAAAATCATTATTACAAGTATACAGTTATCCATACAGTCACTCACACAATCATTGTGTCTTCTGTATACTTATTTATATACCACAACTGACACATACACTGCCTTTTATTTTTCTAGTTTGTTGGATCTGTACCTTTGAGAAATATATTTGCTCATCACCACACCCATAAAGAGATTCTCTCACCCAAACTGTTAGAACATGTAGTTTTAACTTCATATATCTACTGAATCAACTATTCACACATCTTTGGACAGTCACACACCCCCCACCGAACCACACACACTTTCACACTCCCATACAAATACTCAGTTAACTAATCAATAACTAATATAGACTTGCACATAGCTAGTAACCAACTGTAGAATCAGTTTACACAACAACTGACACAGTCATACAAATATTCACACAGTTTAGTCACTATCCACTATATTTAGTGAGACATTATAAATTGTTCAAGTAAACAGTCAATTACACTGCTACTAAATTCTCCATCCAAATATTTATTTATATATATCCACTCATTCTTCAATGTAAATTGCTATATATATAATGCATATTTAAATAACGAAGCAAACCACATTCACTGGATGATGTCATCAGTGATGTCATCAGTGATGTCATTTGAGATGTCATCAGTGATGTCACTGACCATGTCATGAATGATCTAATATGTGACATCATCAGCAGTGGATTGCGGGTGCTCGAAATATAGTTAGTACAACTAACTATATAGGAGCAATTTCATTGGTTTTGTATGAGTAAAATGTCCAGCTAACTATAACACCACTAAAACTTATACTTTTTTGAGTGAATTTCAAAGGTTTTTTAAAAACTAATTCCTAACTATATAACTCCTGAAACCTATGTTTTTTTCAGTGAATATATATATGTATATATATATATATATATATATATATATATATATATATATATATATATATATATATATATATATATATATATTACCTACTGGCGGTCGCCAGTAGGTATATATAGTTAGGATTTTTTCTCTATGGGTTTTTTGAAAATTCTATGTCTAATAACTTTGGCGTTTGTGGACGGAATTGGCTGAAACTTTCAGGAAAATGGAACATTTTGTTTCTGAGCAGCCCTTGAAAATTTGGGGGGGGTTCGTCAAGGGGGGGCTGAGAAAAAAGGGGGGTCCCAAAACGTGTTTTTAACATTGAGTTTTCCATAGGGCGGTTGGCCTCACTTTTAGCCCGAACGGGTGAATGGATTTGCACGAAACTTGGCAAAATTGTAGGGACTGGTAGCCCGATGTGCCTTTTGTAGGTCTCAATATATGTGCTACAGTGGATTTTGAGAAATTAACGTTTAAAAAAAGATATATATCTGTAACAGCGGACCGGGCAGCGCTCCAGGACGCGTACTTTTCGCGCAACGGAGCTTTGTGAAGCGAAGCTGATTGGTTCTCCGGCGTCTGTCAACATTCCAAACAGTCCGTAGCGGCCGCCATCTTGTCTCTCGGTAGGATCGAGAGACAAGAGGAGGCCAAAGCGAAGGGGCAAATGACCATAAGGGGGAATAGTAGATCCTCGCTGACCCCCTACGTTTGATGTGGAGGTTTTAAAAGGGCTCCGCGGGGCAAAAAAAAAAAAATAATAATAATAAAACGGCTGAATGGATTTGCACGAAACTTGGCAAAATATTAGGGACTGGTAGCCCGATGTGCCTTTGCTAGGTCTCAATATATGTGCTCCAGTGGATTTTGAGAAATTAACGTTCAAAAAAAGATATATATCTGTAACAGCGCTCCGCTTCGCGTACTTTTCGCGTTACGGAGCTTTGCGAAGCGGATTGGTTCTCCGGCGTCTGTCAACATTCCAAACAGTCCGTAGCGGCCGCCATCTTGTCTCTCGGTAGGATTGAGAGACAAGAGGAGGCCAAAGCGAAGGGGGAAATGACCATAAGGGGGCATAGTAGATCCTTCCTGACCTCTTAGGTTTGATGTACCATTTTGTCAAGTTTGGTGTAATTCCGTTCAGCCATTCAGGCTGTAGACGTATGTAAATGTCCTATGGAAAATTGCATGGGGAAAACACATTTGAAAGTGTTGAAATTTAGAACCAATTAAAATGTTACTTTGGTTTTGTATTTGTGTGTGATGAAAGTTAATTGGTTATGTATATATGTCAAATGAGAGGAAACCACAGCCATTTTGTGATACTACTGTCTGAGGTACATTTGTGAGGAATTTTTGGTGGTGAATTTCTGGTGTTTGATTTACACAGTACTAACACTTCTGCTACTTTTAAAAAGGTGAGTTGTTAATTTGTAAGGGGAACTATGTTGTACACTTGAAGATAATTTGAAAAATGTTTTCTGTTATTTATTTGCAGTCCTTCTGTTATACTAAATACTTGATAAAGTTAGTTTTATATTATGTATTACTAAAAACGATAAATGAAAGTGATTATTTTTTTCTGCAATTTACAGCAAGCAATTTCAAAATAAAATGGCTCACAATGAAGAGACCGTGGCAATTTCTTTTGAATTGTCCACTACATTGATTGAAATTGAGAGCACCAATAATGAAATATTGTCACAAGGAGGACATGACTTGTATGATTCCATTAGATTGATTGAAATGGACAGCACCAAGAATGAAATATTGTCACAAGGAGATGACTTGAATGATTCCACTACATTGATTGAAATTGAGAGCACCAATAATGAAATATTGTCACAAGGAGGAGATGACTTGTATGATTCCATTAGATTGATTGAAATGGACAGCACCAATAATGAAATATTGTCACAAGGAGGAGATGACTTGAATGATTCCACTACATTGATTGAAATTGAGAGCACCAATAATGAAATATTGTCACGAGGAGATGACTTGAATGATTCCACTACATTGATTGAAATTGACAGCACCAATAATGAAATATTGTCACAAGGAGGAGATGACTTGAATGATTTTTTTGATCAATCTCTTGATGGCGAATTTATCGAGTGTTTGGAGACCATAGAGTTACAAGAATCATCATTGGAGACTTTTAATGAGGACATTGCTGATGAGGACATGTTACTAGTTCTTTCAAATTTAGAAAATTCTGAAGAATAAATTTATATTTAGAAATCAAAAATTGTTTGAGACATTATTCATTTTTATTTTTAATTTATGAGGTTGTAGCGAAGTGATTGTAGTATAAAATGAGACTTATAGTATAGAGTGCAACATTTTTATGTTACATGGTAAGTTTACTCATATTTACTTCCCTTCTGCCACTATATTATCTCCAATGTGTATTTGACATCTCTTCTTCATCTCCGGCCTCCTTTCTCTCACTGTGTGTCTCCGATGCATCTTATCGCTGCTATTTTGTGTAATTACAGAAGAGAGTAAAATAAAATAGTTCGGAACGTGAAAAGGGGGCAAAGTAGAGTACTCCTCACCCCCTAGGCCTTTTTAGGCGGTCCCAAAAGGATCAGTTTCTGCTTTCCTGAGAGATTATGGTATGAGTTCCATATACCACAATAACTTGCATTACAACATGCAAGATATCTATCTCCTATTACCAACTTTTGGAGATATTCGCGCTAAGCGCGAATATCTCCAAAAAGTAACACCTGCCCTGAGCAGTTCTTAGCCATGTTATCCAATGGGAGGTGGATAACATGGCTAAGAGCATTAGCTCGGTAATGCATGAATATCGCTGAGTTTTTAGCGATATTCATGCATTGCGGCCGTTTATTATCGCATTTGCGATAAACCTTGATAATAGCAAGGTTTATCTTCGATAATTTCTGACGATGCTTAGTGGTAAAAAATTGGTTGGTAAGCATCGTTAGCGATAAATATCGCTTAACTTTGGTAATATGCCCCAACGTCTGTTAACGTTCGATTCGAAGGAAATGAGGAAGTGTTGAAAAACATTGTCTGCGCCATCTTGCCTTTTTTGAAATGCCACACTTTTGTCGTGCACGGCAGCCATTTTAGATGTCTTGACCAGACCCACTCTCTGCACGCTGTCGATTCGTAGCATGGCTCCTCACCCACGCAAGCATCTTCCCTAGGCACTGGTCACCACCGCTCTCTGTCTTATGCATGGGCAATAAACCTCCCCCCATCTGCGCTGCTCTTCCCTGAGAATCACACTCTGTGCCCGCCCGACACCTCCCTTTCGCCCTATTCACTACCGCACCCTCTGACACTCCTCTTTCTCTGTGTCCGATTGTCCAGGCTATCAGCTAGCCCTGCAGATGTAGTTTATGGCCCCAGCTGTAAAGAATCACCCCTCTTCAAAGGAGTTATAGTAGATCAAGGCCCACACCCGATGAGATCCGTCACACCACACGTGTTCCTACTATCTGAAAACCATCCTGTATTGTGATTGGGGAGGGGACCGAGCCTGAAGCGGAAGATTCCAGGAATGACTCTTTGTACATCAAAGTTTTTACAATTATGTGTCACATTAAAAATATATAGCACTCCAACAAAGTAGTAGGAATATAAAACTTTAATAACATATAAATATATACAAGAAAGCAAAAACAGTAAAAACATTTAAACAACGAAGAGACCGTGGCAATTTCTTTTGAATTATCCAATAGATTTATTGAAATTGACAGCACCAATAATGAAATATTCTTGTCAGTAGCGGTCTGTTGTGCGAATAGTTCCAAGGCAGCAGAACGCGCTGAAATCTAGATGGTACGAAAGTGATGTCTAGTAAGTTGCCGCCCAGCAAAAAACGGCGTGGGGCGCCGCGGGGGTGAGTGAGTCCAGTAGGCACCACAGCTATTCTTACCGGCATTGCAGAATTACTGCTGGGGACAATGCCTGTGCTGTAGCAGGGTCACAGCAGAAACAAAAAGGATTCTGTTGAAGATGTTGTTGGTTTTCAATTTGAAAACAGTTCTGGTGTCAACTGCTATGCTAATGTAGTGGTTAATGTTTTGTTTTCTCTAGAAAATGTAAAAGAGGGGGAGGCAGTCCAAAGTTCCGTTAAAAGGGCAAAGGAAAGGATCGGTGGTTTGAACTATCAGTCAAAAAGGGGAGGGGGTGCAATAATTTTTCCTACCGGGTCACACTGTGCTTTCACCGGAAGTGAGGTCTGCAGGATTCTAGTAATTCAAAGTGAGGCTGGCGCCAGCATGGGAGCGCCGACGTCCCGCGGATACAGTTTCGTCACTCCACGGGCGATCATGGCAGTCATTCCCCATCGGGGGTCGGAGACTCCCGCGGCTCCTCTAGAATCTTCAAGGTCGTGGAGGACTACGGTGGTGGAGTCAACCAGTGACCGGGCCATTTCTTTATGCTGGGCCCGCTCTTGCCAGGTCGACCGCCATTTTGAGAGTTCGGCAGCTACCGGCGATCGCGGGGTCACATGAGCGGACGGGCTCCACCCTGCCGGGCGAGACGTTGCAGCATGGCCACAGTGGAAGAACCCTTTTCCGGGCGCCTGGAGCGCTGAGGGTGCAGCTGGGAAGCCTCCACCTGGGGAGGCGGGAGAGGCCTGTTCGCACCGTCTCTCCCTCCCAGTGCACCCCACGGCGTCTCGCTTGAGATTTGTTATGGCCGGACCAGGCGATGAGGACGAGGGGGGGGGGTCGGAGGCATGTGCAAGACATCCCCCCCCAGTGTTGTCGCAGCCATTATAAAAGAAAGAAGTGTCCCGTCCGTCTTCGGGCCGGGCTTCCGGTGGATGTCGGCCGGACGCCCCTGGCTCTGGCCCCATGAACGGGTTTCTTGGTTTATCGGCTGCAGCCGGATCCCGTCGGCCTCGGCCACCCGACCGTTGGTGGCCGGACCGGAAGAGCATGTGGCGGGACTACCTGCAACTCTCAAGGGCCACCGCGGCCGGACTGGGAGAGAGAGGGGAGGGTCGAGGAGACATTCCCCCCCCCCTGCAACTGTTCAGCGTTGTAAAGGCAATCCCCTGGCCGGGTCCCGCTGGCCTCGGCCTCTCCTCCGGCTACACCCTACGTTAGGATCTCCTGGCCGAGGCGTGGCAGCAGGACCTGCCTTATATGGGCTGCTCCCGGCTGGGCGTAGCCGGAACCCTGCCCCACCTTGGAAGTTTCCAGAGTGGGGGCGGATGTTCTACTGACTTGCATTTTCCCTAGTCTATCGATTTTTTTGGCGTGGCAGGCGGTGGGACAGCGAGGGGTGATTTGGTTTCTCTTACTGTTTTTCTGGTCTCTCACCACTGGCATATTTTAACGTTTTCTTGTTTCTAGGACATTAATAGGTTTTATCATTACGTTATGTTATCGTTTCTTTGTTCGTTGTTTAATAAAAGTTCATGTTCATCAGTGGCCTACTGATTTTCGTTTTCCTATTTTTTTCTTTCCAGGTTGTTTCATGGTAAAGTTTCTGTTAACAGGATACAGTGATCACTTCGTTATTATTGCATATGTCCTTTTCACTAGGGGTGCTCTCTGGTCGGGCCAGATGACGTATCTCTAGTAAATGGTCCGGGTGAAAAAGGTGCATCAATCAGTGGGGAGTAGATAGGCATGACAGATTACAACGGGGGAGAAAGGTCCGCATTACGTACCCTTTCACTACTTGCAAAGATTTTCCTACGTTTATTTGCAAACAGGGAATACCTCCAAAAAGAACTAATTCCCAAACAGTCAATGTTCGGACAATCAATCAATCAATGAGGAATGAAATAGGTACGACGTGTTAAAGGCTTGCGTTACCTACCCTTCACTATCTGCAAAGGGAGAGAGAATATTCCTATTCTTCCTCGTTTGCAGGTAGAGAAGATCCTTAAGAGAATTAACTTCGAACAATTCAATGCTCGATTGAAACAATCAACAAGGGGTACTGTGAACACAAATGAACGCCGCTTATGTACATACGCATTGCTATTTTCAACAGGTTGTTCCTAATGTTTCTATTTTAGCGAGGTCAAAAAGAGATCCCATTAGTGGCCTACTGATTTTGCTCGATTCCTTTGGTTTTTTTACACGATTTTTCGCTATCTGCAAAGACTAAACAGAGTATTGCGACTCTGTGCTTGTTTGTAAATAGAGAATGAACCAAAGAGAACAATCAATCAAATGGAGAGAGAAGCAGGCACGACGGATTACAAAGGGGGCAAAGGGCTGCGTTAACTACCCTTCACTATCTGCAAAGAGAGAGTACTCCTAATAGAAATGAGGGGTGGGGGGCAGCATTCAAAGCAGATCAGTGTGCATAAACACGAAAATGTTTTTACTTACCACGTACTTGACATTCGACAGCTTATGATATTTGCTATTAAAAAACCATTGAAATTCACTGAAAAAACCATAGGTTATACACCATATATAGTTAGGAATTAGCATTTAAAAAACCTTATTTTACTCACACAAAACCATTGAAATTCCATATATAGTTAGTTGCACTAACTATATATCGCGCACCCGCAATCCACTGCTGATCATGTCACATATTACATCATTCATGACATGGTCAGTGACATCACTGATGACATCACTGATGACATCTCAAATGACATCACTGATGAGATCACTGATGACATCATCCAGTGACTGTGTGTTTCTGTAAAGTTTAAATATGTTTTACATATTGAAGAATGAGTAGATGTATAAGTGTCTGGACGAAGGATTTAGTAGGTGCATGACTGAATGTATGAGTGAGTGATTAAATGTGTCTCACTGAGTGCATGGGTTAGTGACTAAACTGTCTTAATTTGTGCATCATTATGTCTGTTGTTCTGTAAACTGCTGCATGTGTTGATCAGTAGCTATATGATTAACTATATGGGTTATTGATTGATTGTCCAAGTATTTGTATAGGAGACTGAGTGTGTGTGTGGCTGGCTGGGAGGTGTGTGACTCTGTGCAGATCAATGTGTACTTGTATCAATGATTGTATAAGAAAGTAAGTATGTGTTAGTATATGTTTGAAAATGTAAGGTGCTCTATGTTTAACTGTATAGACAAGAAAATGGAAGTGTGATTGATTCTTTACAGGACTGACTAGGTGTGTGAGTAACTCCATGGATGAATGGCAGAGTGTAAGTGTCTGTATAGGTGTATGAGTGCATATGATAGTGTTGTAAAGATGAGTGATTGTATGTATGAATGATTGTATGGGTGAATGAGTGAATGTGTGTGTAGACGTAGGAATCAGTGAGTACGTATGTAGTAACTAGTATTGGTGTGTCAATGGTTTCAAAAATTATACTCTGTATTTAACACTGGGTGAAACAGAGGTGATATTAAAACGTGAGGAGATGCATTGTATTGTCACATGAATGATATCATCAGTGATGTGGTCATTGATGTTAAATGAGATGTCATCAGTGATGTCATCAGTGATGTCACTGACCATGTCATGAATGATGTAATATGTGACATGATCAGCAGTGGATTGCGGGTGCGCGATATATAGTTAGTGCAACTAACTATATATGGAATTTCAATGGTTTTGTGTGAGTAAAATAAGGTTTTTTAAATGCTAATTCCTAACTATATATGGTGTATAACCTATGGTTTTTTCAGTGAATATATATATATATATATATACAAACAAAAATCCGCTTCCGTGAAAAAAGATAAGGGGACACAGCGGGGCTGAAGTTTCACCTTTTATTGAAATTGGCATGACGCGTTTCGGAGGATTTGCCTCATCAGATGCCTCGGATACAGGAAGTCCATAGTTTCTCTTTTAAAGGTTGACCCCTCCCCCTAAAGTAGTGTTGGCCTCTCCTCTATCGCATCAGAGACACTCGTACTTCTCAATGTTTTCACTTTCAGAGACTGCAGCAACCAGCATGCAGTTTTTCTGTTTCTGCAGAGTGCCCCTATCAGCCCTGTTTTTCAACAACTTCAAGTAAGGGGCTGATAAGCGGTGCAATAAGAGTTGAACTCCTGTATTGTGCTGGGCTAAAAGGCAATGTCCCAGTCCTCACTTCCAACCCCTTTGTCCCCGTATCTGCATCGGGTCTGGAGACGCTGGTTTACAGTAACCACGTCCGTCCATATTTGATGGATTGCCATTCGGCAACAAATGCGCCGTTTCTCGGGGAATCAACGGTGGTCCAGGTAAGTGCCACAGTACCATGGAGCACTGAAGTAAGGGTCCCCTTTGCGCAGCTGTCGCTCCACGCTAATATGCAAAGAACAATCCGCTTCCGTGAAAGAAGATAAGGACACACAGCGGGGCTGAAGTTTCACCTTTTATTGAAATTGGCATGAGGCGTTTCGGCAGGTTTGCCTTATCAGATGCCTCGGATACAGGAAGTCCATAGTTTCTCTTTTAAAGGTTGGCCCATCCCCCTAAAGTAGTGTTGGCCACTCCTCTATCGCATCAGAGACACTCGTACTTCTCAATGTTTTCACTTTCAGAGACTGCAGCAACCAGCATGCAGTTTGTCCGTTTCTGCAGAGTGCCCCCATCAGCCCTGTTTTTCACCAACTTCAAGTAAGGGGCTGATAAGCGGTGCGATAAGGGTTGGACTCCTGTATTGTGCTGGGCTAAAAGGCAATGTCCCAGTCCTCACTTCCAACCGCTTTGTCCCCGTATCTGCAGCGCGTCTATATATATAGTTATATATATGTGTGTGTGTATGTAATATTGTATAACAGGCATCCAATGTTTTCTGCATATTTCTAATTTCATTGTATGCTTTACCTTGGAGTTGTGTGCTCTGACTGGCATTCTGTGAGTTTCTTCCCGGACCCGGGTCCCGCAGGAAGCAGGGGAGCCAGACCAATTTCAATGCCACTTCTGCCGGCCCATCAGAAGGGGCTTTGTCACAGTGGTGAAAAGAACTGCAGTGGCTTTTGACGGCACTGCCAGAAATGCAGAGCTCAGAGCTCATTCCTGGAAGCAGGTGAAGGGTTGTGGTGAACCCCTGGTGTGCTAAACTTGTGTCGAGGTGCCTGTTTTTTTCTCAGCTTCCAGGAGCACTGCCGCCAGAGCCAAAGAACAAGCAGCAACGTCACCAGCCAACTTTTGCTTCTTTCTGAACATTCTAGCCGACAGGATGCAATCCACACAAATGTCTGCACACGTTCCCCTTCTGCAACACATATATACTGCCTACTGTCTCGTTACATTTTTGGATTTGCCGCCACTTTTAGGAAGCACAATATATACTCCTAGGTCAAATACAGAGATATTAGGGAATTGGTTCTGGATGTCTGAATTACACGCATTTCTGTGTGTGATGTCATAGTTAAGATGATTATATATATATATATAGTTAGAAACCCTTTACGTATTTATTTTTAGCCCCATGGAAGTGGTGGTCTTCAAACAGCTCCCCTCCATTTTAAAAAACAAGCTCTGGGAGCTGGTGGCCCCGGAGCTCAAATAAACCCATGTAGCGGGGTCCGCGCAGACCCTCTCCAATATTACCAAAAGCCGGGGAGGTGGTGATCCCTGGGGCTTAAAATGGGGTGAGAGGAAGGAGAAAGCAGTAAAAAGCTATGCAAAAGCAGGAGGATGTACTCAGAAAAATGGGGGGAAGGAAAAGAGAAAGCAGTAAAAATTGAGGCAAAATCAGGAGAAAGCACTCAGATACATGGTGAAAAAGAAGGAAAAAGCAGTAAAAAAAAAGGCAAAAGCCAGTGAAAAAATACTGAGAAAAATGAGGAAAGGAAGGCGGAAGCAGTAAAAAATGGCAAAAGAAGGAAAAAGTACTCAAAAGAATGTGGGAAACAATAAAGAAAAGAGTAAACAATGAGGCAAAAGCAGGAGAAAGTGCCGAGAAAAATGGGTGTGAGGAAGGAAAGAGCAGGGAAAAACAAGGCAAAAGCAGGGAAAATTACTCTCACGTCTACTCACAGACCCAAACAGTCACTCACATGCTCACTAATCGACCCATACAGCCACTCACACATGCACTAACATACCCAAAAACCCACTAACACACCCACTTGCTGACCCATACAGCCACTTATACACCCACTCACAGTCCTATACCACCATTCGCACATGCACTCAGTGACCTATACAGCCCCTCAAACATCCACTCTCAAAGGTTACAGGTAGGAAATAAAATGTAAAAAAAACCTTAGCTATTCAGTAAAAAATCCAAAGGTTACAGATATATTATAGCTAGGAAATAACATTTAAAAAACCATAGAACTTCACTAAGAAATACAAAGGTTACAAGGTCACAATAGTTTGGAAATAAACTAAAAAAATATAGAAATTCACAGAAAAAACAAAGGTGTAAAAGGATGCTACAGTTGGGAAATAAAAACAGAAATGTATTGAAAAAAACAAACATTACAGAAACGTTCTAGTTAGGCGCAGATTTTACTTATACAAAACAAGTAATATTTAACAGGTATAGTTACCTGATCTAACTATAACTTACACCCCTGCAAAGCATTGCTTATGACCTCACACATTACATCATTCATTACATGGTCAGTAACATCCCTGATGGCATCACTGATGACATCACAAATTACATTAATGATGACATCATCCAGAGAGTTACTCACAAACACACACAACTCATATACCCACTGACACACCCATACAATCCTCACACACCTACTCACTGATTCAAAGAGCCACTCACATACACATTCACTCACCCATACAGCCACTTACTTTTCATACACCTACTCACACAGCCACTCGCTCACCCCTACAGATACTTACATATCCGATTATTCACCCATACAACCACTCACACACCCAGTCACTCAGTCACTCCCCCATACAGCCTTTCACAAGAGCCAATCACTTACCTATTCAGAAAAGGGGGTGGTGATGAACAGAGTGTCTGAATTAAGCAGACCACTCTTACCCAGTCCAAAGATCAGGGCTTGATCCATCACCGTTATTTAGCTCACTGCCCCATCCCAGCTCAGAACCTGGCTATATGCAAATTAGTCTGTCCCTGGCCCAGTGCATCATGGGAACAGGGCAGACCAAACTACCAAGCCAATTCTTCACCAGAAAGGATACAAGCTACCGGGGACCGGTTTCTGGCATTTCAGCCTCGTCGGCCCGGCTTGCTTGAATCCTGATGGAGCAGTGAGCAAGGGACTCATGTCTGAGTATACCCTGCCACATCTATAGTGGCCAAAAACGATTCAGAAAAGGGGGTGGTGATGAACAGAGTGTCTGAACTAAATCACTTACCTATACAACCTCTCACATAGACACTCACTCTCTAATACAGCCACTCAACCAATCAGTTAACCAAACACCCACTCAAGCAGCCACTCAGTTACCCATTCTGCCACTTACACAAAAAGTTGCTCACCCAGTCACTCACACAGTCCCTCAGTCACTGATACACAGCCACTCAGTCACTGATACAGCTGCTCACATATCCACTCACAGATCCATACAGCCACTCACCCATACAGCCACTCATTCACCCACTCACTCACCAAATACAGACATTGACATACCCACTCACTCATCCATAGAGCCACTCACTTATCCCTTCACTCATCCATACAGCCACGCACACAGGCACTCACTCACCCAAACAGCCACTCACATACCCACACACTCACCAATACAGCCAATCACACAGCCATTCCCACACAGATACAGGTACCATTACGTAGTCTTAGGATTTTTCTCAGTTTAGGAGTCCAAAAGTTAGGTGTCCTAACTTTACTACTCTTAAACTGAGAAAAATTCTAACTTTAAGACTTTCGGTATTCATAGAAGGCATTTAGGAGTCCTAAAGTTAGGACTCCTAACTTCTGTGAATACCGAAATGAGTAAGTGCCTTCTGTGAATACCAAAAAGAGTAAGTGCCTTCTGTGAATACCAAAATGGTAGTAAGTTTATGGCTTTGTTTTAAGTTAGTTCTGTGAATCGGGCGCTGTGAGTGGCTGTAAGTGTGAGTGAGTGGGTGTTTGAGTGTTTTATAGATGTATGAATGTGTGTAAGTGGTTCTGTGGGTGTGTGATTGGTTGTTTGGGTGAGTGAGGGGCTATATGGGTAAGTGAGTAGGTGTGAGTAGCTCTATTGGTGAGTGAGTGGTATTGGCTGTATTGGTGAGTCTGTGAGTACCTGTATGGGTGAGTGGGTGATAGTATGAAAATCTGTATGGGTGATTAAGTGGGTGTGTGAGTGACTTTAAGGGTGTATGAGTGGGTGTGAAAGTATTTGCATATCTGTATGACTGGATGTGTGAGTAGCTGTATTGGTGAGTGAATGGGTACATGAATTAATGGGTGTGTGAGTGACAGTTTGAGTGAGGGGGTGTGTGAGTGTCTCTATGGATGAGTGATTGGTTGTTTGTACAGGTATGGGTCTGGGAATGGGTATGTGACGGTTTGGCATTGGAGAGGGAGTAGGTATATGAGAGTATCTATGAGGTAGGAGAGGGTGTGCGAGTCATTCTGTGAAGGATGACATCAGTGATGACATTTGAAATGTCATCAGTGATGTCACTGACCATAAGTTATGCAAAAAAGAAAGAGAAATTTGGGTAGTTCTCAAGTTTAGGTGGAAAGCAGCTCCTTTATAGAGCACTCTCAACACCAGCGACACTCTCAATTTGCTCACCTCAAATGTCTGCTTTTCTACCACAGTCTTTAAGCATAGAATTAGCACAGTGCCATCCATGCTGAGATAGAAAGGGACAAAGCTATACCTCTCTGAAGATTTCTAAGGAGAGCATACCAGGTGTCAGGGGTTGCTTTTATTCATTTCAGGTTGGCTTGGATGGTGTTTTACCAATCCAAAGCTGTAATACTGTGCCTGGAGTGGTAAAAGCCTTTGGTAATTTTACAGCTCGGCATGGATGGCACTGTGCTAATCCTATACTTAAAGACTTTGCTGTAGAAATGGCAAAAGACTTTGTCCCTTTCTAACTTGGCGTGGATGGCACTGTGCTAATTCTAAGCTTAAAGATTTTGATAGAAAAGCAGTCATTTGAGGTGAGCAAATTTAGAGTGTCGCTGGTGTTGTGAGTGCTTTATACAGGAGCTGCTGCCCACCTAAACTTGAGAACTTACCAGAGTTCTCTCCTTTTTTTTCATAATTTATGCATCACTCTATGCCTGAAATGGTTTTGTTTTGACTTATACTGGGTGCTCTCTTGTGTCTGGACAAAGCAATACCTCTCTGAAGAGCTCTAATGAGAGCAGAACACGTGTCTGGGGTTGATTTTATTCATTTCAGGATGGCTTGGATGGTATTTTACCAATCCAAAGCTGTAATACAGTGCCTGGAGTAGTACAAGGCTTTGATCAGTTTACAGCTCGGCATGGATAGCACTGTGCTAATCCTATGCTTAAAGACTTTTCTGTAGAAATGGCTAAATACGTTGTCCCTTTCTATCTATTTCCACCTAAACTTGAGAACTATTCAGATTTCTCTCCCTCTTTTTTGCATAATGCATGCATCACTTCATGCCTGAAAGGGTTTTGTGTATGTATATATAAGGCTTCATAAATCTGGGTCGAAATATCCACATTTTTCTCTTCTGGTCACATTTAAGGTAGGCACATTTTAACATACTTTCTTGCACTGAAGACAGTTTTAAAATTGAATGTTATTCTTTTTCGAAGTATCTGTGCCAGTTATATTTTATTGTACTATGCTATTTTGGGACATGGTAGCTGCAGGTGCCTGGGTACATGCAGTTATGACATCATTTGACTTCAGAACACTAGTTACATTTATTTATAGAGCACTTCATCTGGCTGAGAGCATTCTGACAATGGTATGGCAGTATAGTTTATCATATAAATATATATTTTATTAAACGAGATTTATGGAACAGTTATAAGTTTAGTAAGAAAGAATTATCATTCAAACACACAAAAAGCAAGTGGCATTATATATAACCACACATCTGTCAACTAGAAAAAACACATGAATTACGATCCAGAATTATAGCAATGCAACCAAAGACAAGACTTTACTTGCTATTTGTCAAAACATTCATGATACCTCGATCATTTTTTTTTGTTATTTTGGGTGGGAATCTGTGATGTTTTATTCTTCACCTGCCAAGTCAGCAGTCCCGGATTACCAAATAGGCAAAGTAGGCACCAGCCTATGGGCTCCACTCCTTTTAGGGGCCCCACGACGAGGGATCAAAATAATATTGATTTGATCTTGAAAGAAAATTGCAATCAAGCTTTCTTAAATATTGTTTTCAAAAGAATAGAAAAAAAAAGAATCACCTTAAAGAAACAAAAACTTCCCATTAAAGACTCTATAGATAAAATACTGAATTCATGTAATGTACCCATTAAAAACTTAAAGTACATAAACCAGAGACAACAGATTCACATAACAGTGTGTCTCTTAAAAGCTCATCTTCTGACAGCTGGCATTTTGTAAAAGAATCTGGGGGCATATTATCAAGGGATTTATCTCCGCTTTTTTGGCTTTAAAAGCCAAGAAAGCGGAGATAAAATTATCTCCCTATTACCTACCTGTCGCTAACACCAGTTAGCAACAGCTAGTAGGAGATAGCGACCATCCCCCGCTTTGCATGTCAGTGATATTTATCACTAATGACATGCAAAGTGGGCGTGCCAAGATGTTAGCGACTGGAAACAGTCGCTAACATCGCTATCTCCTATTACCAACTTGGAGATATTCGCGCTAAGCGTGAATATCTCCAAAAGCGAACACCTGCCCTGAGCAGCTCTTAGCCATGTTATCCAATGGGAGGTGGATAACATGGCTAAGAGCAATAGCTCGGTAATGCATGAATATCGCTGACTTTTCAGCGATATTCATGCATTGCGGCAGATTTTTATCGCATTTGCGATAAACCTTGGTAATACCAAGGTTTATTTGCAATAAAAATCGCCGCAGCTCAGCGGTAAATTTTTGTCTCTAACCAAGCAATAGCGATAATTATCACTATTGCTTGGTAATATGCCCCCTGGTGCATTGGGTATTAGGAGATAATTTGCGATGCGGGCCCCGAAATTTCAGCTACCTAGGGGCCTCCACAGGGGTTAATCCAGCACTGCAAGTCTGGTGTGAAGTCTAGGACTTTAGCTTTTCAAAAAGCCATGCCAAGTTTCCCACTTTGCCTTACTTTGCACAAGACGAATTTTAAGTGCACCCCCTGCCATCTGTTATCATCAAAATATTTGGTGCACTACTCAGTAGTGGCCTCTTGTCCTGCAAAGTGCTGGGGTGGGGGAAGGGGAATACAAACTAAAAAAAAATAATTACACATATATAAAATTGCACTTACCTGCTCCGACGGCTGCTGCTTTGCTCCCGATCCTTGCCACCTGGACGTCCAGGTACTGCTGCAAACTGTGCAGGCTCCCAGGTGCTAGTCGCAGTGCTGCTTGAGAGTGTCGTTGGGATTGGTCTGAGCACCCTGCTTCTGCACTCAGACAGCACCTGGGAGGCTACATTGGTTCTCCAAATGGCTGTACAACACATCTCGGGTAGTACAAAGACTAAGGGGCTTATTTACAAGCCCCTTGCACCACTTTTACCATGTTAAAAGTGACGCAAAAGTCGCGCAAGAGGGCTGTCCACAACATCATGCATAATTAGGAGTGTTCACCACTCCTCCTTGGTGCTGCAGCTGCAGTGTCAGTGTGGATGGCCCCGCCACTCCCTCAGCTGGCAGTCTGCAAGAGGGAAAATAAAATTATAAAAATGTTTTATTATTATTTTATTTTTGTCAGTTGCCTCTGCCGGCTTTCCGCAAGGGGGGTGACACTCATCCCCCATAATTCAGGAGCCACCATTGGCACTGCTGTCGCTCACATCCACACAACAATCTCTAGCAGCTTGATGACTTTCCCACAAAAGGTGGGACTTATATCGGCAGGGAATCATTTTGTGCATTCTCAAAATCCATTAGCTAAAGAGACATTTGAGGGTAGCTTATGCGCGACATGGCACTGCAAAATGGTTGTTACAGTTGAGTTACGTTGCACGCATGAAGATCAGCAGGAATTTTTTCCAGGTGACATGAAGAGAAGCCTTTTTTGAGCCTGCTTCTTTTCTTTCGTTAAATGTGTAAAAGTTGACATTGTTTTAAAAAAAAGAACGCATACAAAAGTTAAAACATATAAGACCTCTCAGCTTCGTATGATTGCTTCAATCATTTACTGAGAGGTGAAGGGGCTCTTTAGTTTTTGTTTTCTTTTGTTCTTTTTTCAGGTGACTTCGAAATCACACAGTATCAACTTGTTTATCTCACCTTACTTCTGTATTTCTTGTTCATACATTTATTTCTGCCATTCGTATCCCTGACCTCTTGGATCTACTGCCTGGTGCTTCTACTGGTGCACGCGCGCTCTTTGGTGCCCAATTACAGATGCAGTTTTGTAAGAGAAATATATTTTTGAAAATGTATTCCTGATACACCTAATTATAACTGAAATAAGAACTAGCAGCCAAAAGCTTTGTCTATATATTTAATCTTAGATTTTTATTTGCAATGTTTTTTTTTATAGATATTTTAAACAACAATATTACAGCAACACAAAAGGAAGATGCATTCACCAAATGGGTGCGCTGACAATCTGGCTTCCTGAGTATTAATGGAGACGTACCAAAAATCAAAAATAATAAGTCTGCCCTATGTATTTTATTTAAAGGCTCACTTAGAGTCCAAAAATATTATTCAGTCAACACAACTTTGAGCTCACTGTCAATAAGTGCCGCTTACTGTGACTCGGACACGAGATGAAAAAATAGATATCATTTTATTTTAGTAGATGTTTTTCACATGATATATAGAAATGTAAGTATCAAACATGTACACAAATAACAATAATTTAATCACATGGACTTAAATAGAACGCCCAAGTCTCCCATTCATCATCACAGACACATTCTACTCATCACACATTCCAACATTAATATTCAATTCATGCACTCCAGAAACACTTCAGTACACATCGTATAATAATACACCGAAGTTATCCTGCGGCGTCCTCTCAGCGACTAGCTGGGGAGCACAGATGGTAATAGCAGGACATAAGGTAACCACGCCAATGAGCGTTTCAGTGCTGGGCCCGATCTACGGCCGCACCTTCATCAGGGCATGTATTCGATGGGAAACAAAACTGGGCAACGAGACATCAGAATAGCGGCCACTCTCATGTAGAAGAGTTGCACGGGATTATCTGGCACACTTAGGGGTACGATGTTATAGGCAATCACGTTCATAAACAAACCCCACGGAAATGAGGCCTTGTATGCATGAGATGAAATATGCAAAACACTGCTTCATGGGCGTAGTCTCCAGGCGAAATAAGGTATAACAAGTCAGCTTGTATGCATAAAATGATATGGGAACACTGCTTCGTAGGCGTGATCTCCAGGCAAGATAAAGTTTAAAAAGGTCAGCCCTCTGGCGGACATGCGCAGATCTGAAATACTATTCTTAGGATGTAGATTCACAGCTGTTCGCAATTTCGAAGAATAGGCAACCGGCAAGGCAAAAGTCAAGGATTTACGTGTTTGGATACTCTATAGAATGCTGATTCCTATCTCGCAGTCGAGAAGGTCCATTCGAGCGTGAACGCGGGTTCAGCTGTTTGCCTTAATGGAGACGTAAACAATGTGTCCCTATAGATTTTGTACTGATGAGAACGCTAAATAGAACGAGTCATAAAGGTAAGTACTGGAACAAATTCCTTTATTCATAGAGTTGACAGTGGCACAACAGAAGGTATCACCGTGTTTGTGTTTTTCAAAGGCATCACGATCAAGGGAGTAGCCAGAAAATTAAAATACCCCCACTTTGAACCAAAGCTCTTACGGCACCAAGCAAGCGAAGCAAGTCATTGCAACCCTCCTCAGAAGAGCTTGCTTGTCTCTTCTGTCCAAGAATCTATCCATTCATCCCTTCATCCTTCCACTCCTTTCACTGATATCCACCATTTTACCTTTGCATTCTGTCATAAATTGTCTTTCATGCAACATTCAGTATGTCACCATCATATCTGGGCGTCCATCCATTCGCCCGTCCATATCCAAACCTATCCATCCATCTTCAAACCTATTAATCAAACATATCCATCCATCTTTTATTCAGTCAACCATCCTTCACTTACATATCCATCCATCCAGTCACGGAAATCCAACAGACTCTTCTCCATACCTGACTGAAAGTACTAGAGTCCAACTATGTACAACAGAACACATTTTTTAAAGAGCTGTAACATCCCAAATACCCCTGCCCCCTTGAAGCTACGCCCCTGCTTAGGGTCAGCTCCATGCACATCAGAATGGAGTAGACCTGAGGGGCATCCGTTTTCCCCATTGCTTATGTGCTTCTGCCTTGGACCAACCCCCTTCCATCCATGCATTTCTTCCTGAGGACAGGGGACGAACTCAGATGTGTTCTGGAAGCAACGCTGGGTCTAAGCCAAAGCCAAGGCACCATTACTTAAAATTGAGTTACTAGGAGCTCTGGATGAATTCTGATTCAATTATATGTTAATGCTTGGGGCCAGGATGCATTCTGCAAACTTCAATTTTAACTCCCAGAGAACTGAGTGTACATTGTTCTGCTCGGAGATGGCACCTTAACGTGCTTTATTCTGTAGTCAGTCCTGGCATCAAGAGATATTATTTTAAACCAAGAGTGAGTACAATCCTTTCACTTTCTTCTGTGTGCCTGACGTTTGCTACCATTTTCATTGACATTTATTCTTCTTCTTTCTCTGTCACTGTTCTTCCCTAGTGACTATTTCTCTTTCACTAAGTCTTCCATCACATCCTGGTGATTTTACCTCTTTCCTCTCACTCTTTTTCTTCTAAGTCTCTCTCAGACTCTTTCTGTCACCCGTTCCACCCCTTTGTCAGTACTTCTCAGTCACTTTAACTTTATCTTTCAAAATCCCCATTGTTGGACCTGGCACCATTGGTGTGGGTTTCCCTTCCATTGTTGCTGTTGCCTAACGTATTTTTGCTGGTGTTAGATGCTTTGGGCACTGTGCCACTGCTATTCAGTGCGACAGTGCAAGTGCTCCCTTTTTTAAATTGATGTACGGATTAGTGATTCCATGTTTGGCTATTTTGGTTTACTTGTCAGACCTTAGTCTAGTGCACTAAGAGTGCCAGGGCGTGTAATCCATATGCTGCTGGTGGGACTGCAGCACTGGTTGTGCCACCCACAGAAGCAGCCTTGTAAAATGTGTCTACGGTCTGCAATTGCAGAGCCTTTGTGCAGTCTGGTACTGTCATGCTGACTGGTCAAGTGCCCCCACTTCCCAGTCCCTAAACCTTCCCTTTTCTTCATATCAGTCACCCCTATGGTAGACCCAAGGGCAGGGTGCATTGTAAGTATAAGGTAGGACAAGCCCTGATGTGTGCAGCATGTCCTAATAGTGAATTACAGCCATTTTCGTTTTTCACTATTGCACGGCTACCGGTTCTCAATAGGCCAGAATGGGCTGTTAGAATTGTTACATTGTATAATCCTAACAGGCTCAGAGAACATGGTAAAAATTCGAGTTTAGTATGCCTGAACTCAGAATAATAAAATACATCTTTTAGTAAAGTTTATTTTAATATTCTGTGTTTGCAAATATCACTTTTAGAATGTAGGTATTTGCTTGTCTAACCCTTCAAACCTGCCTCGGCTAGTTTGTGTATTCCTATGTCTGGTTTTTGTGAGTGACAGGGCAGGGGAATTCCAGGAGACAGGCTGAGTCACCCAGTGGTGAATAGAGAGATCTGCATCAAGATGAGAGGGAGGAGTTCACCTGAACCTTGAATAGGGCTGTGCCTGCCTTCCACAATGCTGGCTCCACCCCCTGGGGAGCTTCTGATATCTCTGTCCTGCACACTGAAGGAAGAGAAGGAGTCCTGTAAACAGAGTGTTCCTGGACTGTACTTGCCTTCCACAATGCTGGCTCCACCTGCTGTGGGGCGTCTGATGTGCATGCCCTACACTGTGAAAGGAAACGAGAAGTCTGGTAAACAGAGTGCTCCGGAACTGGTTTGGACTAGGCACAGGCCCATCTCCCGTCAGAGAACAAAGAATTTTGGGGTATAAATATTGGGACCCTGCTCCCAAGAAATTAGATCACTTTTGGACTACAAGAAGAAACCATTTACTGAAGAACCTAAATAAACTGAGGAGAGTCTATTCCCAAGCTGAAGTGCTGCTTGGGGGATTGGCCTGCAGTGGTTGCCTTACTGCCAAAGGAAGGAAAAAGGAACTTTGTAACTTTGCTTTCAACTTGTGAAGGATCTCCAAGGGCTTGGAAAAGAGCTTGCCTCCTGCTGAAGTCTCAGGGACAACAGACTTCATCCCCCAGCTCCCCAGAGTTCTTTGGAATTGTCTGCTGCTGTTTTGGGCCTTCTGAGGGACTGCATGTCGCAAGGAGCTGGAAGCGCGACTCAACGAGAAGAAGCGTGTCGCTGTGCCTGCCGTCCCAACCCCGGAGAAAGGAGGGTGTCGCCATTGGAGCGGTCGCACTGCACCGCATCGGAGAGAAGCGCGCTGCAACGGAGAGGAAGCGTGTTGCCGTCACTGCTGCTGCCGTCGCAACTCCGAAGAAGGAGTGTGTCGCCGCTGGAGCTGTCGCACTGCACCGCATCAGGAGAAGAATTTTGCAACAAGGTCGGAGCGTGTCGCCGTCGCTGTGCCTGCCGTCCCAACCCCGGAGAAAGGAGGGTGTCGCCATTGGAGCGGTCGCACTGCACCGCATCGGAGAGAAGCGTGCTGCAACGGAGAGGAAGCGTGTTGCCGTCACTGCTGCTGCCGTCGCAACTCCGAAGAAGGAGTGTGTCGCCGCTGGAGCTGTCGCACTGCACCGCATCAGGAGAAGAATTTTGCAACAAGGTCGGAGCGTGTCGCCGTCGCTGTGCCTGCCGTCGCAACTCCGGAGAAGGAGGGTGTCGCCGCTGGAACTGTCGCATTGCACCGCATTGACCAAGAGCACCTCGCATCCCCGAGAAGCACGCCGCCGTCGGAGCTGCTGCCGTCGCATCTTGGATGTCGCCGCTGTAGTTTTCACATCAAGCGGAAGCTTCATGCATCGTGGAGAAGAGCGTCGCCGCTGGAGCTGTTGCCGTCGCATCATAAGGGTGTCGCCGCTGCAGTCCACGCATCGAACCGAGAGTTTCTCACATCCCCGAGAACCATGCCGCATCTGGAAGATGTTCACGTCTTTATTTCTTTGCACCTGACTTTGCCACATTTCCCATCGCTGCGACATTGCTTGTCGTGGAAGTGCAATGCAACTTTGACGCAGAGTGTCGCATCTAAAAACTGAACTGTACTAAGCTTAATCTACCATCTTGAAGTAATCATAGTGTGTATTTGTCGTTTATGGTCTTGTGGTAACTCTATATAAAGTCTTCTTATTTTTTATATAAAACCTGTGTGGTGTCCATTTGTAGTGTTATCACTGGGTTACTGTAAGTGGTCACAACTGCTTAACTTACAACCCCTCAACTAAGCCTTGACTGCTCGCGCCACGCAACCTAGAGGGTGAGCAGGGGTTATTTTAGGTGTGTAATCCCCTTTCCCTGACTAGAGGAGAGGGTCCCTGTTTGTCACAAGTACCTACCTGTGCCAACCAGAGACCCCCAAATCTAACACCCATCCCTTGCTAAGACTTACCATCCCTATGTGCTTGTAACTATCGCATCTTTCTTGCCCCAAATCTGTCACATTAATTTTCACTGAATCCCCCTGAGCTTTCTTCACCTGTGAGGGTTATGTGTACCTGGCACAATAGGCTTACCCTATCTGATTAATAAATAATGGGAAAGCCCCTGGTGCAGACCGTCTCCTTGTGGTGCCCCTTCCTGCACAAAAACAATCATCCCCACAATGCAGGCATGCTTGCAACATGATGCAATGGTGACTGCACCTGCGCATGGCAGCCAATTATGCGCCAGCACAAGGGAAAGCTCACGGATGTGCTTTTAAAATGACGCCGCCCAGCACAGCAAAATGGCTTGCAGCATTGTGTTGCTTCATTTGTTTTATAAATGAGGCGCTAAGCATGCAGTGTAGATTTATACTGATAATAGACTGTTTTTTCTTAAGACCCAGAATGGTGAACTCCATTACTACTGTAGCAGCTCCAAAGAATTGCTTTGGTTTCAGGTTTCATTACAAACTAGCTGCAGTGTGTGTTATTTCTGATGGGTCTGCTAGCAAGGAGGATTGAGGAATGGACTACCTGACCTAGGATTATCCTGGCAAATGGGTAGTCATAAACACCTGAGTGTGTGCAAAACATAGTAACCAAAACACCATGAAATAAAATATAGGTGGGGTGATGCAGGTATCCAAAAATCTTCACATATTTAGTGGGTTGTCTACTCTCATCAAGAAACAAATGTCAGCATGACCTTTGTTTTGGCTTTTGTATAGTAACCAGGGCATTGGGTCTGGTGTAGGCTCTATGTATCCATCTAGGCTGTAGTGGAATCCTTCTACCTCCTGGCATATGTTTGGATTGGGGAGCCCAATCCATGCAGCAACTGTGGGGGACCGCAGCCTAGCAGAGTGGTAGAAGGCAGTGATGTGAAAATAAAGTCAAAGAAAAAGAAAAGAAAAAGTAACAGGAAGAGACTGAAAGAAAGAAGGAACTTCAGGAAAATAGAGCAAATTCAAGAAATAGAATGTCACAGAGCACCAGTGTCTATCTGAAGGTTATAAACTTTTTTTTTTTAAAAGGGTCATGCATTAAAGTGTTCCATGAATAGGTCAATATATATGTGCAGTGCAAGAGTCCTGTACATGCTTCAGTGCTGGGAGTCAGTCTCAGGATATTGGGACAGTCATTGTAAAGGTGCATTATGTGAATCTTGATGCCTCAGGAGTGGGGCAGCTGTCCATGTTGCAGGTCAGGGTGTTTGGGATTAAGAGAGGTCTGTGAGAGTCTTAGTACATGGGGCATGAACAGTACTGGCACTGTCGGAGCTCTATGGAAGTTTCAGTAGGGCAACAGTTTAGCAGTTCATTGTGAGAGCCCTGTCAGTGTGTCAGGTAAATGGATATATGAATATCAATGCATGGCACAAGTCTTTGTAGAGATGTTGTGAGAGCCATGCTAATGTCCCAATACTGGAATATCAGTAAGTACTGCACACTAGATATTAGAGGTATTCCGAAAGCTGTTCAAGTGCTTCTTACTGGCATCCCAAGCGGGCAGAGTTGCAGGAGATCTCAGTGGTCCCGGCATGGCTAGCGGGTGGTGGGGTGGGTGCAGGTGGTGGAGGGGAATGGTGCAATGTAAAAAGTGTTTTAAATAAAGGAACACTTACCTTGCCGCTGATCCCACATCTCTGCTCCTGCTCTCCTCCGTCGGACTCCAGGAGCAGGAAGCATAGCAGGCTCCCCTGAACAATCACAATGCTGCATTGTGATTGGTAAGCACCCAGGCTCCTCTGACCAATCACAACACTGCGTTGTGATTCGTCTGAGCGTTATGGTTTAATGCTCACCAGGGAATGGGGGCCTGGGCATGTTCTCCATTCCGGCTGTAATGCAGCCGGAGCGGCGAGCAAGGAAAGTGCGCCTGAATGTTTGGCCGTACACAGAGGGCCAGCCAAACAGTCCTATGCATTTGGGAGTGGGTAAACCAGTCCTCCCCTGCCCTGCTCCGAGAGCAGAGCAGCCCCGCCTGCCCACCCGCAAAGCATCAGGGAAACATAAAATGATAACTCAAAGTTATTATAATTTTATGTTCCCTATATTTGCACTATAAAAGCAGTGGGGCGATGCTCCTCCTCCATAGCGGAGTAGCCGCTACTTGTAGATCTGCATTATGAGCACTGCGGATGTTCTGTTTCTTGAAGTCTTGAAGACCAGTGCACTGTGATGGTAAAGCTAGAGGCACTTTGTAAGAACATTCTGGATATGCCTGTATTGATTAAGGTGTTATTTCATGTCAGGATTGAGGTCTATTTCAAGAGTCCCTAGGATGTTGCCGCACTGTTATAGCAGTGCATGCATGGTACAAATCAATGCCTGTGAGTGTCTCTGCATTGGGATAACAGTGCATGGAGCAGATCAGAATAAGCAAGACAATAAGTAAGATTCTCCTTTCTTTGGGTTTCCAGTGCCAGGTTTCTCAGGCAGCTCTGTAAATGGGTCTCACCCATGACATATAAGGATATTAGTCAACTGCACTGGACTTACAAGTGCAGCACTGGCAAGCCAATGCCCCTCAAGCGTGATGTGTGTCTGCCACTGTTATTCTGATATTCAAATGAATGCAAATTTGCCAAAGATAATGAGATATGAAAGGCTGCGGCATTTGCTTTTCCTGCACAGAGATCCTCCCTACTCGTGGCGAGAAAAGGATCAAATGGAAAACCAGGGCCCAGATAAATGTTTATCTGCACAAACACAAAAATGTACTACTCTGCACCCTCTTATAATCTCCCCTTTTCTCCCCTTCCTTTTCCCTCCATCCTCTCATACATGTTCACCAATTTCAGCTCCATTTCTCCTCAATCTCTCTTGAACGCTTCTCTATTGTTTATCCTCCTTCCCCTTCTCATGCACATGTTCAGCACCCTCTCCTCTTTCTCACCCCTCATCCCATGGCTCAATCCTTCCTCTATCTTACATACAATCCTTTCCTACCCTCATATATCACGCCCCATCTTTCACTCCCATCTCTTGATATTCCCTGAAGCCCTGGTCTCTGTCGCCCTCTCTCCTTATGACTTTTCTCTGATGCATCTTTCACATTTTACCTTACTCTTTCTTTCCAATAACCTTTTCTCTCATAATTTCTGGTCAGACACCCAGCTTAACTTAATTCGCATCTTCTCTCACTAACATCCCTTTTCTTCATACTCCTCTCACCTACTATTCCCCTCTATGAGACACACTGACATATCTCCTGTCACTTTAACTCTCCCCTCATGCATCCTCCTCTCTCACGCCCTCCTTTCTCAAAACCTTTGTCTTACTGAACCTTCTCATGCACCCTGTGGCTTTCACCCAGCCTGGCCTCCGCATCCTCAGATTCACAGACACACACAAAGGTACCTACACACAGACTAACAAACATGACAGTGCAAGCGTTGAGCGATCAGTCAATCAAAGCAGCAGTCGTGAAAAAGCTGGAAACGCCTGTGTTCTACAGTGCAGCAGTATTTACTAGAGGCCCTGCGGGTGTCTGAAGTGGAAATATAGGCTTAAATCAATGAATCGATGATTTTGTTATTTTTAAATGCAGGACTAGTATAGATTGCTTAGTGCATGCACCATGTATTGAAGGAAGTTTCTTATAGAAAACGCGCCACCAAATCACCTCCTAAGTAACTGCTCCAATGTAACATGCCTCTTTCAAAAGGCTTCAAATGTGGAAACACGCTTCAAAGAATGGATGTTGTACCTGTTTGTATGTTATGTATGTGTATAAATACCAAAAATAAAAGAAATAAAAAAAACAACTGTTGAGAGCTGCCACTGAAGTTCTAAAGTCTGCAGCCACTACAAAAGAATTTCTTTCCGATTTTTTTTTTTTAAATTGATCTGGAGCAAGAAAGAGCGACGAGTAAAGGGAGGGCGGAGTAGTAGAGGAAATGCATGTGGGAGACAGCAAGAGAGGACACAAGAGAAAGTAACAGACCTAGGAAGTCTGACTGAGAAAGAGAGTCGGTAAAAAAGAGACAAGAAAAAAGAGAGAAACAGACATAGGAAGACTGAGTCTGAAGCAGGATTAGAAATCGGGTAGAGAAGAGAAAGGCAGACAGTGGGAGAAAGAGATAAGGAATACATGTGTGAGAAAGTGCGAGTGTGAGTGAACATAAAAGTAAATGTGAGGGTTTGAATAAAAGACAGAAGGGGGCAGTCTCTATGACCAGTGCTCGTTGTCAAATGCAAAAAGAACAGATGATGGACGGAATGCTGAATTAATCAAACAATATCCCGTAGTCACAGATCTGGGTTAAATCCATTCTTTTTTGCACGCCACGCCATTCCAGTTTAGCATGCCTTTTGCTAGTGATCGTTGTCAGGCATCATGGGAAACATTCTGTTTTTTTGTTACCTCTAATCATGTTTAGGCTCTTACAGCCTGATTCATGAAGCGAAATAGCGCCCGCAATCGCAGCGAAAATGCAATTGCGGGTGCAAATTACGGAATTGGCATTCAAGAACAAAATAGCGAATTCGCAAACACATAATAGCGAATATAATAGCGATTACGCTATAATAGTCGCAGATTCCCGGCAGTCGAGCGTTAGCGATACGGAAATAGCGACCAACCACGGAATCTGCGAAATAAATAGCGAAACGCAATATATTCTCTATCGGCATTCATGAAAAATATACAATTGCGAAAAAACCCAAATTCGCAATTTGCGCGGTGCAAATTAAGGACAACTCAAAGCAGGTGGTAACCATAAAAGCCATGATTAAGTAAAATTTGAAAAACCGTTGGCCAATCACCAACAGGTCCAGGCCTGACCAATCACACATAAGGACATTCAGCAGCAGCATTAGGCGTTCCACAATGCCAGGAATGTACATGGTGGTGAGGCGGCGAAGGCTACAGCGAGCAGCACGGAGGAGACGCATGAGGCAGGAAAGGATTTACCGGCAGCGGGTCACCTTGCTGGGCCAAACCAGAGAACAGATATATGCTAAATACAGGCTGAATGGGGAAATGATCATCTGGCTGATACATGAACTGGACCCCCTCATGCAGCACCCAACAAGGCGAAACAATTCGGTGCCTACACATGTGCAGGTATTGTGTAGCCTGCACCTCCTGGCCTCCAGGAGTTTCCAGGGCATAGTAGCGGCTGCTGGGGGGATATCCCAGCCCACCATGTCACGCTGCCTCCACACTTTCGTTGACGCCATGCTCACCCAGCTCCACCGCCACATCACATTTCCCACGAGCCAACAGGAATTGGACCTGACAAAACTACAATTTTACAATGTAGCCCATTTTCCCCATGTCCTCGGCTGCATAGACTGTACCCACGTCGCCATCTGCCCACCAGCTGCCACGGAGTATATGTACCGCAACAGGAAGTCCTACCACTCCCTCAGCATACAGATGGTCTGCAATGCCAAGACCATCATCACTGACATTGTCGCCCAGTACCCAGGGAGTACCCATGACTCCTTTATCTTCAGGCACAGCGGACTCCACACACGACTGCTCAGGGGAGAGTTTGGGGAAGG
This sequence comes from Lissotriton helveticus, assembly GCF_964261635.1. Taxonomy (NCBI): domain Eukaryota; kingdom Metazoa; phylum Chordata; class Amphibia; order Caudata; family Salamandridae; genus Lissotriton; species Lissotriton helveticus. The sequence goes on along the minus strand of NC_136059.1, from coordinate 1,581,534,308 downwards.
ACACCTACTTGGTAAGTACACTTTGTCGACAATGTCACATTGCTATGAAGTCACTGCGCTGCACAGGCAATCAACATCTGCTCCTCTCATTCAGGTGACAGTGGCTACACCCTACGGGAATACCTCCTGACCCCTTACCTCAACCCTGCCACACCTCAGCAACGGCGCTACAATGTTGCGCACATCCGGACAAGGAACTGTATAGAAAGGACATTTGGGCTGCTCAAGAGCAGGTTCCGTATACTGCACAAGACAGGTGGGGCCATGTATTACAGTCCTGCTGTGTGCTGCCGCATTGTGGCTGTCTGTGCAATGCTTCATAACATTGCAACCAAGCGCCGGATACCTGTTGACATCTCAGGCAGTGAATCAGAAGGGGATGACCGGCCACCAGCACATGCGCACCATGCACGCGGGGAGAACCCTGCTGAAGGCCACAGACGTCGCAACCACATCACAGAGAACAATTTCTAGCCCACCCTCTTCCCTCACCCCACAAATCACAATTGCATGCAAAATGTAATGATTACACAACGCTAATGTGTGCTGCAAAATAAATATATTTGTTTCATTCACAAAAAAAAGGTAATCAGTACAACTATTTACAACTAACAGTATTCCTTCATACTGCAGTGTGAAGTGACATGGCAGGCTTATAGTCAGCATGTGCCAGTGTTTTTCTGAAAGAGTCAATTGCACCTCCTGCGCGTAATGCCCAAGCGCCTCTGAGGCTCTTCCTCTTCCGGGGCACCTGTACCTGGCGTTGCCCTGGTGCTGCGCCTAAGTGGCGGGACTAGTGTGGCAGATTGGCTGCTGACGCTGGAAGCCCCCTCACTGCCATCGTCACCCCCTACAGTGGCAGGTAGAGCAGGAGGGTGTAGTGCCGTTACCGCCGTGGTGAGGTGCTCCAGGACCCTGGTGATGTCCTCACAGCACTGTACTAGTTGGTGCTGCTGTGTGAGTGACCGCCGCGACAACTGTGAGGTGGCATTTGCAGCCACATAATTAGACCTGCTGTAGGAGGCCAGCCGGCTCATGAGCTGGTGGTGGCGCCGGCTTGCTGCACTGCGCTGCTTGATCATCGCAGCAGTGTTTGCCTCCATGGCTGCAGTCATGCGGCCCATGGCCGCCGTCATGCGGTCCATGCGGTCTCCCACTCCGGCCACATTGCGCCCAATTTTGTGTAGCTGGAGCTGAATGGCACCTTGCTGCTGTGACTGGCGCTGATGGATCCTCAACATGCGTCTTTCTACGCTCAAACAGGCATGTCTCTGTCCATTGCCCCTCCTGCTGATTGGAGCTGTGGTGTGATGGCGAGAACTCCCACGCCTGCTCTGCTGGCCTGTCACAGTGGCTGGCCGCTGTGTTGGCGCTGTCGCAGGCCCAGATGTCGTAGCACCAGCTGCAGGTGGTGTCACAGCAGGCGTTGCTGGTGCGGCAGGGACTGGAGGCACATTAGTGGGGTGCCTGGCTCTGGCTGTGGGTGGAACGGCAGATGCAGGGGCCACAACGGTGGGGGGCCTGGCTTTGGCTGTGGGTGGAACGGCAGATGCAGGGGCCACAACGGTGGGGGGCCTGGCTTTGGCTGTGGGTGGAACGGCAGATGCAGGGGCCACAACGGTGGGGGGCCTGGCCTTGGCTGTGGGTGGAACGGCAGTGGCAGGGGCCACAACGGTGGGGGGCCTGGCTGCTGGTATCGTTGCAGCGGCAGGGGGTGGTGCCTGGGTTTCCGGTTGAAAATCCTCCTCCTGGGCCTCCTCATCTATTTGCAGCCTCTCACTGTCGCTGCTTTCTGCGCCACCTGTGAGGGTAAGTGGATACTCATTAGTTGCATGTGACTGTCAGACGTGCTGATGTTACATGCATGCTGGGTGACATTCCCTGGATGGCTGTGGATTTGCGTACTTTGGAACCTGTCTGGCTGCATTGTGGTACTACTACATTGTGGACATACTACATCTCCCACAATGCTTCAGGGCATTTCCTGATGCGCAACAAAGGCATGACTAAGGGACATTATGTGAGCCTATTTGGTCAGGGACGGTCATAGGGGACAGGGTCGCAGTCGCATGCCACTTACCTTGGGTGTCTTGGGTGGGGCGGGAGGAGTCCAGAGGTGTGACGCCAACGCACGCCTCCCTCTCAAGGGTGTTCTCCACCTGGTCCTCCAAGGGTGTGTTGGGAGGGACTGTAGGTCCGCCACCTCCAGTGCCCGATGCATCTCCAAGGCGCTCCGCCACCCTCTCCTTGGCACGACCTCGGAGGTCATTCCATCGCTTCTTGAGCTCCTCCAATAACCTATCGGCCACACCCACGGAGTTCACACTGGAGGCTATTCCCAGCCAGATCCTCCTTTTGTCTTGCTCTGGGACCTTCCTGGAGTTTATCCCAAAGAGTCTGTCGTGGTTGGCCACCACCCCTTCTATCAAATTCTCGAGCTCCTGCTCTGAGAACTTTAGCTTCCTCTTCCGCCCTGTGCTGTTGCTGGGGCCAGGAACAGGTTCCTCAGACATGGCAGCAGTTTAGTAGTAATTTCGCAATCACCAGATTAGCTGCTGCTTTCCAACTTGCTCCCTCGAGGTTTGCCTCACTGTGGTGTTTGGGGGTGGGAACTGCCTGCTTCCTGGTTGTGATGTCATCACTGTGCTCCAAAAGCGACTTCCCGTTTTCCCGATCGCGCGAGATTGCGACTCGCATTCCCGATCGCGCGAGATTGCGACTCGCATTCCCGATCGCACGAGATTGCGACTCGCATTCCCGATCGCACGAGATTGCGACTCGCATTCCCGATCGCACGAGATTGCGACTCGCATTCCCGACGCTGGTAGCCGGAAATAGCGATTATTCTGCGATTATCGTTAGTCGCTAACGGATTTAGCGCCCGCGTGCGAGTCGCTTTTTTTTTCCGGTAATGTATATGAATTCTGATTTGCGAGTTCTCAATAGCGATTCGCATTTTATCGCTATTTAAGACTCGCAAATCCCGTTTTTCATGAATCAGGCTGCATGAGCTGAGTCGGACCTCAGACTCTGCTTAGACTCGACTCTATACGTGGATTCTGTGGCTTGCCTGCCACTTCTGTTTGAAATCCCACGCACAGTATTTGACATAATGATGTGGAGAGGGCGCAAACCAGGAGAAATGTTTACTCACGGGCATGTCTGAAGAGACAGACATGAACAATGTTTGCTTCCAAATGGGGAGGACTCTAAAAAGGACACCAGAACTGTTTCCCTTGATGTTTTAGGAATGGATGACGTGCGTACATAAAATGGGAGGACCATATTTTATTGTACGAAAAGGCATGCACGGCCTCTGAGATTAATCAACTAAGGTCAATCTCCAAAAGGGGGGCTATGTGCTGCTAGCAAGTCCCTTGGTTCCGGGCAGTAACCCTCATGCACTATTAGGTGACATGCTTCATCATTGGGTTCCTCCTCACACCAGGAGCAATGGCTTCTGGTGTGGGCTACAACTCCTTTCAGCAAGGGAGGAGTTATTTGAAGTGTTTTTGATAACTGTGGCCTTATCACAGTTAATGGCGTGGATGAGGTACGCAAGCTGAAAGATAAGTGATAAGTGGGGTGAAATTATGTCTTGGTAGGCAGAACAATTACTTTATTCTTCTGCCCCCAAGGAATAGATTAAAACTGAGAGAGGAGTGAAACTTCATCCCAATTGTAGACAAGTCAGCATGTTTCTGCCTGGGTCGTGATCTAACAAGGGGTTGCTAGGCCTTCTTCAGCACCGCTAATGTCCCAGTCATTTGAGAAAGTGCATGCAGAACTTAGGGTACAACAAAGTGTGTTTCAATTATACTTACATTTAGCCTGTGAAGCTAGATTAACGTGCCCGAGTTTCCTTAACTACCACTGATGGGTGGGGTTGCATGTGAATCACTAACTCTGATGTCTAGTCATCATGCAATGTCCACACTATGGGGCACATGCATCATTCATTGATTTTGCGATTCTTAATTAGCGAAAATTACCGATTCGCAAATTAAGAATTGCAAAATGCTATGCATCATTTTTTTGGCTATTGATTTGGGATTCGGTAAAAATCGCAAATCAAATCAAATCAAATCAATAGCGAATTCCTAAGTGCATTTTCGCAAATCCCATTGATTCCTATGGGCCAAAAGCCCCATAGGAGTCAATGGGAAGGCATTTACAAATTCGCAATTTGTTGATGCATTCCAAGGGTGCAGGGGGGGTCCAAAGGACCCCCTCTGCACCCCTGAAATGCATTTGAAAGTGCATGTTTCACACACACATGTCCTAAGGACATGTGTGTCTGTAACATGACAGTTTAAAAAATGCATTTTTTTGCTTTTTGACAGATTTTCGCAAATTAACACGCGGGTCAACCTCGTGTTAATTTGCACTTCCTATTTCATAATTCGCATTTTTTTTTAAAATGATGCATTGCATTTAAGGAATCGCCCAAATGCTATTCCTTAAATGCATTCGCATTTTTAAGAAATGCAAAAAAAAGCAAATTCTGAAAAAGTGTTTGATGCATCCCAAAAACGCATTTAGGAAGTGCAAACGGCCGAATTTACCGATTCGCACCGTTTGCACTTCCTAAATAGGTTGATGCATGTGCCCCATGCAGCTCGGATTACCAGATAAGCCTGGAAGGAATCAGCAATTGACCGATTCAGGGCATGTGAGCATGATAATAACTGAGCAATGCCAGGTTATCGCTGGGACAACTTAAAATCCGATTTAGTTTTGAAGCAGGGGACCCCTATATACATAATGGAATTGCTATACATAGGGAAATTAACTTTGTTGATAAAGGTCTATAGCTAAGTCAAGTAAACAAACAAATAAATAAATAAATTTGTAGGAAAACGCCCACTAGTTTATTTCAATCAAATGTAACATAAACATGACATATGTAACAGCACATCATTTCAAGTTGAGTATTATTTTATTTTATAGTTTCGTCAAGTTTAGAATAAAGTATATTTTTTGTATATTTTTCTTGGTATATAAACAGTCATATCAAAAAAGAGAATTATTTCATTATTACAAAAAGTGCTAAAAAAGACAGTACACACAACTTATAGACAGATATTAATGGAGGCAAGGCACTAGTTGGGACTACGCGCGTTTCAGCGTTATCGCCTTCATCAGGTCCCTATCTTTTTGTACTAAAAGCAAAATTACATAAGACATAGCTGTTATTTTTAGGATATACATTGGGCAAGTATCCTACAAAGAGTGGCTCATTGATTATATCAGAATATGCACATGTGAACAGACCACATATATCTCAATTAACAACATCTAAAATACAAAAATATATACAATAAATGCTCCAGGGTGCTATATATATATATATATACAGTGTTCATTAAAGCAAAAATCATCATAATATTCACATTCTTAAGGACATCATGAGCACAAATGATAGCGACAGAAATTAGATAAGGATTAACTACTTTTACTCTTGTTATCTGATGATATCTAAAGGATTAATAAAGATAAGGACATGCCTAGGGGAGGAAGGGAAGGGGGAGGGAAAAGGGGTGGGGTGGGGGGAAAGGGGGGATTTTAATAGGAATTGCATGGTTACATGATCTATGTGCAGGATAATAGTCCAGGGCGCGAGCAAAGGGGATATGACTCTAATCAGACTATAGTATTCGTTATTGAGGGTAAGGACAAAGCAAATGTAACTCTGACCTGGAATCATAGTCCATTGCTAAAGATAATAACATGATAGTATATAAAGGGCATAGACCCAAGGGCCCTACCTTCTCCAGGTCCAGTACTAGGGTCTCATGATAGCTATACCGTGCGGATTATGTAGGACAATAAATACTGATGATATATAGGTATTTACCTGTATAAAACCAAGCCAATAGGGCCGGACACCAGTAAACAGCTAGCGATGCGAGGCAGCTAAATGATGTTCCACAAATGTACGTATGTTGCTGCCAAGGCAGAGAAAAGAAAGGAAAAAAGAGAATAAGAAAAGGAAAGAATTAGCCAGATAATACCAGTCAATGGGTGTTACATGATTCTAAGAACTATGACTAAACTACTGAGAGTATTTACAAAGATCACAGCTTACATAATGACAAATGGCGAGGGCACACTGGTACAGACCCCTCAGTGTGCTGAACAGTTGTAATCCGTGAAGAGGCTTCTGTGGTAATGTCATATGTTATGCTGAAACAAAGAAGGGTTTCGGTATATTTCATCTATACCCATACTAATAATGCAAAACAAAAAGAGCTTATGGTGTTTTATGAAAAAATCCATATATCTGGATCGTCACGATAGTGGTCAGAGTCTATAGTGAAAACAGGCGAGGGCCACTGGAAATTATGTTGTATAATGCGGTCCACCCGTCCCATAGTGATGACAGTTATATACATATAGTGTTAAAGTCTGGGCGCTGTACGTTGTAGGTATTATTGAGTCAAAACGATATCCTACCAGAAATGCCAGTGCTGACATTGCAAAGGTTGTGATGTACGTACCTAGGCAGTTCAGAGGATAGAGGAGAGCTGCCAAAATACTTAAAAACGTGCCACTTCAAGAAGATTAAACTCCATAAGTAAATGTTTACACAGTAGATCCTGAAAATTAAAAAGTCACATAATAAGGTTTTAGTGCCGAAAGGAATGGTGTATAAATGTCAAGCTGTCTTACTAGGGGGGCCTGGGGCTGCCGCAAGATAGAACTCACTAAATACTCTGTTCGAGTTGATATCTATCCTGGATCCTGAAAATTTTTAAAAACACATAATAGTGCTATAGCGCCAATAAGAATGGAGTATAATTGAAAAGCTATCATTTTCAAAAAGGAGGGAGGCTGCCACAAGATAAGACTCACCACTAACTCGGATCGTGTAGATATTTATCCAGGATGCCGTTACACCAGCCGTCAGTGAGTTCGAAAAGAGCTCTCTTTAGTGTGGTCCGCACTAGGGGCTATTTAAATAGTGCCTGCTACGTGCCAAAATTCAAGTGAGCCGTGACAGGTGAGGACGGCAAAGATAGAGAGAGGACTTATCAGGTAAGGCGGTAGTTTTTAGAGAGATGCGGTCAGATGGCTCACATACATGCCGAGACCGGTAAGAAGCGGCAAAAGGGAAAAGGGACTCTCCGGTGGAACTGTAGCTAGTTAATAGTGGGGCCAAGCAACGCACACACATAACAAGCGAGAAAAATAAAACTAAAAAAACCCAAACCAAAGAAAGGAGCCATATTGATACTCCTAAATAATATCATAAATACAAACGGAAAATGCAATAAAGTAATTCTATAAGGCAGGTAAACCAAAATGGAAAAAGAAAGGGATATTAGAAATCAGGGAAAAGCGAACATCGTTAACACTCAAAAAATGAAGATGCCTTAGTTTAAGACAATAAAGCAGAAGAAAGAATGAATGAGCGTGTTAGATCCTAATTACACTATAGCGAAACAGAGAAAAATGCTCTGTTCACATATATAAAATTAAGGGGTATGGACCAAACACCTGGATAACCCTCTATGTATATCCGCCAAGGTGACAAAGAGCTGGTCTATTTCTTTAGTCGCTGTACAGATATTAGCTGCACAGTGGATCTTGTATATCCCAATTACTCGAGTCCTAGCATAGCATCCATCCATAGTGGTGGTGGTGATGAAACGGTATGATAACCGGAGAACAAGGGAAAATGTCAAATATCATAAATATCTATACTTGTTTTACATATCAGTTATGACTATTATTAAAATAAACAATGTCATACATAACGCATGTTTGAATCACAACACCAAACGAAGATTGAATCGCACATATGAATCAGTACCATATCTGCAAAAAGGAACAGTCGGAATTAATCCCACATGTGTCATAGCTCAGTCTCACTAAAGTGAAATATCTGCAGCCGCAATCATCCTTGCACCTAGACTGATTTTCTTAAATTATTGCCTGCTCCCAAGGGATATCTAGATTGAGGCCGGTTTTTGCAGTATCTAGACAAAAGATATAATAAACTTCCCGTTTTTTTCTTATTTTGTCACTGCAGATTCCTGGTTATGGAATAATTTTTTCTAGGATCAACCATTTAATATCGTCTGCAGAATGGTTATATTCCACAAAATGTGAGACCATTGGGGAGGTCAGTTTTTGAGTTCTAATTGCTGACCTGTGCTCAGTTAAACGCACATTCAAACTGCGTGAGGTTTCCCAACATATGCTTCGCGCCACAAGAACAACCCACACTCTCCAAGTTTTTCTTTAGCATAAAAGGTCACTTTATTTAAGACAGGTAAACAGTATAGCCATGCAACATTGTACATTAAAACATTCTTTTATGTAAAACCTTTAAATATCCAAAACCTTTAAAACTTCCCCACAAAACTTTGCATCAGCAATTTCCCCAAATGAACAGAACCATGCCCTAGTTTATTTCCTCCTTCCAATTTCTCGTTTCCCCCCCCACCCCCTAGGGAAGGATGAGCCCGCTCCTGACCATCCCATCCCCAAAAAAGCGCCTTCAGCAAATAACAAAACCATGGCACTGTCACCTGTCCTATAGTGACAACAAAAATAAATAAATAAATATAACAAATGGTAACAGCATTACAAGAAGGGAAGGGAGGGTGGGGCTCGAAAATAACAGCTGCGTATTCTTCCTCGCAGCGCCGCTCTCCTCAGCCTCTGCGCGCGCCTCCTGACTGCCCCCGCCCGCGAGCCCTGACCTACCCACAATTCCCTGCGCGTGGATTGTTCCAACCGCGCGAATCATCCCAGGGGGACACCGGCTGACGCCGGAATCCCCCCGGGCCCCATCGCGCCACAAGAACAACCCACACTCTCCAAGTTTTTCTTTAGCATAAAAGGTCACTTTATTTAAGACAGGTAAACAGTATAGCCATGCAACATTGTACATTAAAACATTCTTTTATGTAAAACCTTTAAATATCCAAAACCTTTAAAACTTCCCCACAAAACTTTGCATCAGCAATTTCCCCAAATGAACAGAACCATGCCCTAGTTTATTTCCTCCTTCCAATTTCTCGTTTCCCCCCCCACCCCCTAGGGAAGGATGAGCCCGCTCCTGACCATCCCATCCCCAAAAAAGCGCCACCCAGGAAAACCAAAGAGTTTTCCTGGTCCCCAACCACCCGAACCCGGGAACAAAGGCAGCAAATATGAGGCTTAGATCTCACGTTTAGCAGAGCACCACAGATTGTCACCCCAGAAAGCAGACAAAAACTCCCTCACCTCCAACAAATAGTAGGCTTGACCCAAGTCAGAGAGATGAACCCCATCCTGACGGAACAGATCCATATCCTTACCTGAAATGGTTGCATGGCTCAAAACCTTAATACACATGTGGTCGCAGTAACACTTCATTGCCCTGTTCAGTTTCCTACGGGCCTTCTCCATTGCAGCCTGATTCCGTGCTCCCACCCAATGGTGTCGATAAACAAACTCCGTCCACACTAACTTAGTACCAGCCCAATTTTCCGTGAGAACCGCTAAATCAAGCTGCATTTGCTTCAAGAGGGACAAACCTGAGAGCTGGACCAGGTCATTTTCACCTAAATGAATTATAAGGAGATTCGGAATGCCTCTGACCGAAGCTAATTTCGACAACAATGGAAACAATTGAGACCATTTCATACCACCTTGTCCATTCCATAAAAGTTCATGGCGTTTGCTAGGAAGACCAAGCTCTCTGCCATAGATCTGCTTTTCTGCAAAGAACGCAGCCCATTTAATAAAAGAATGTCCCACCAGCCACGTGGTGTTTTTCCCCTGGACAATGCATGGTAGACACGACCTAAACAGAAAAAGGAATGTTAGAAAAGGCACTTAAAACAGCATATATACTTACAATCGAACATAACGAGCACAGCAACCCGATTTCCACCTACCAATCCTCTGGATACCTTCCCAACCAAAACCCAAGTTGTAAGCCTCAGTCGCTGCCCCAATGCGAAAAGAATGCGTCCCAAAAAGCCAAGGGTCCTTCCCAGCTAATGACAATGTTTTTCGCAACACTGACAAAAATTGGAAACTGGTAATTTTATCCCCTGCCCTGTGAACAAAAATAGGACCAACCTGAAAATGAGGCGAGCGAAGCAAAGAGGACCACTCCGCAAGTGGACAGCACCCCTCCCGACCACTGGCGTGTAAAGAAATCAACGTCCCTTTCCCCAATTGATCCGTTTTGGAATGACTTAACCATATCTGTAAAACCCCTTCTTGAATCTGAATGGCACCGGAAGATATCCCCATTTGCCCTTTAAGCCCCAGCAACTCTGAAACCCTAAAAGCACCAAAAAACAACCAAATCATGCAAAGACGAAAACGAGAAACTTCCCAGGCATCATAGCAACAAACAGGCAAATGCCCCAATAACACACATAACAGGTCAAAAGTTATCGGTTCCCGCACTCTCTCTGGGCAAAAACGCTCCTTCTTAAAACCTTGTAACATTCGCTTCAGGAGAACATCCGAAACCAAATCCTGCCCCAAAAACATCTGACCGTAAAAGGAAACCCCAGCCAATTTCCCAGCAATCGTAGTATGAGACAGACCTTTATTCATCAAATGTAAGACAAACTGCAGAATAAAAGATCTGCTTCCAGGAACTAGCCCCGAACTTTTTTGAGAATCAGCAAAAGTTAAATATTCAAACCAGGCTTGACGATAACTACGTCTGGTGGAAGGTGCAATAGAGTTCTCAACCAGGTCGGTTATTCGGAGTGCCCCAGGACCCAGATGTCTCGCGGAATGGCAGTCTTGCATAGATCCGCTCCTGGCGCCAATTCCCGGAACTTCTGCCAATTAAAACGAGACAAAGCATCCGCTATTGAGTTATTGATCCCTGGGATGTGTCTGGCCCTGAAAACAATGTTGTACTTCAAACTCTGAAACATAAAATGTCTTAACAGCTGAAGCACCCGCAGGTCTTTTGCCTTTTGCTTATTGATAAGGTGAACCACAGCCAAATTGTCTACGTGAAACAACACACACCTGTCACGCATTTCCTTCCCCCAAACCAACATGGCCACCACCAAGGGAAACAGCTCCAAAAAGGCGATGCTGCGACCTTGCTGCAACCAACTGCTCGGCCAAGGCTCCGCACACCAGCGCCCTTCCCAAAAAATTCCAAAACCATTCGCACCAGAAGCATCTGAGAAAATCTGTATCTGCCAAATCGTGTCGTCCTCCAGAAAAAAGATTGAAACTCCATTAAAGTCCTCCAAAAATCTCACCCATACCTGAAGATCTTCCTTTACCGCTTTGGAAAGCCGAATGCGATGATGCGGAAGAGTGGCCCCAGCCATCGCCATGCCAAGCCTCCTACAAAAAGTCCTCCCTGCACGCACCACCCGACAAGCAAAATTGAGATAGCCCAAAAGACGCTGAATCTGACGGAGCTCAATTTTTGTCTTTTCCAAGATTTCCAGCAAAAAAGAACGGATCTCCAAAAGCTTGTCACGTGGCAAACGGGCCACCATGGCAGAGGTATCAATCTCAATCCCCAAAAAAGTGATTTGTGTGCAAGGCCCTTCCGTTTTATCAGGAGCCATCGGAACACCAAAAACCTCCGCCAAACCTTGGAAAGCCTGCATCGCCTTGCCACACTGACCTGACTTTGCCTCGCCAATGAAGAAAAAATCATCCAAATAGTGACAAACCGACTGATGACCACTGATTTGTGCAAAGCACCATTGTAAAAAGGTACTGAATATCTCAAAAAGAGCACAAGAAATCGAGCAACCCATGGGAAGTACTCTATCCACATAGAAGGCGCCATCAAAATACATTCCCAAAAGCTCAAAATCTGTGGGGTGTATCGGGATCAAACGAAAAGCGGACTGCACATCACACTTAGCCAATTCAGCCCCAACACCAGCCAATCTCACCATCCGGAGTGCATCATCCACAGACGCGTACGAGACATTGGAATCAGAAGAGGAAATATAGTCATTGACAGATTGTCCTTCAGGCCATGATAAATGATGGATTAATCTGTACTCACCCGCCGCTTTCTTGGGCACCACCCCCAACGGTGACACAATCAAATTGGGCAAAGGACAATGTGGAAAAGGACCTGCAATCCTACCTGCTTGTAATTCACTCAACAGCTTCTTCTGAACAACATGAGGGAGCTCCTTGGCAGATCTCAGATTTTCCGACCATCGTGAAGAACGTGGCCCTTGGTAACCAATTCTGAAACCTTCCAAAAAACCCCAAAATAGTTTTGATGCAGCCTCATAATCCGTATAAAGCTCCAACCATGGTAACAAAGCCTGTAACCTAATGGGTGTAGGAGCCTTTTGGCATAATTGCTGGAAAAGCACCCCCTCCTCCTCTTTGAGGGGTCCCTGTTCCTCCATAGGGGCGTTGGGCAAAACACTGAGTGACGGCGTGCTTTCCACCACATTGGGAGCACTCATGTTTAAACCTACAAAACTGTCGAATGCAAGATCCTCTGTTAAAGTTCCAGCAGGCACCCAAGGGAGGCAGCTGTCCCCTCCCCACCAAACCCGCCCCTGCGTGGGCGGGACGCTGTAGAAAGGGCCGATAGGTAATAGGCAAACCACTTGCAGTGTGAAGAGTAGCATTAGGCTGGGACACCGACATCCACTGGAGCCAAAGTTCCTGATCCACTTCCCCCCATGGCTTATCGTGAAACAACCCCACCCGCGCCCGAAACTCCTCATCATAGTTCAGCCAAGCATAACCTCCAAACTGCAAATAGGCTTTGCGTATTGTATCCATGTATTTAAATAAGGACACTGCCCTGTCTGGGTATTTCTCACAGTACACACTAGCATAAATTAAAAATGCAGCAGTCCAGTTATCAATAGAACGAGGAACCCGTGGCCTACGAGCAATCTCCCACTCCTCCTCCTTGGAACCCTCTTTGGCTTGAATGTCCCTATGTAAAAGTTTGAAAACATCCACAAAATCATGTCTCCAAATACGCTGTCTAGTCATGTCGGAAAGGTGTATACCTAGCGGCATGGCCAAACCCATATAAGGCAACTTCGTCCTACCCCCACTAGAGACCGACACATCAGATGAGAGGACTGTGTCACTCCGAGAAAGTGTTATGACGGGATCACCCCCACCCGAAATTACCCTTGGGAAATCCAAAACAGACCCCTTTCTGGCAGTAGTGGACTTGTCCGTACCCACCCGACTCCTCCCCCCCCTCCCCACTGGAGGACCCACTGCTGGTTCAGACCAAGCAGCCCACCAACAAGGCTCACCTGAAGGTAATTGGGCCGCCCGCTTGGAGAACTCTGGGAGGTCCTCTCGCCGCTGAAAACTCGGATTCCGCTCATGAACCGTCGAGGAGCCCGTGCTTGACTCCTGCAACAAACTAGAACAATTATTGGCAACCCCGCCCTTTGCTGGGCGACCCCGAACCTGCAACAAAGAACCCTCCACACCTTCCAACACATTTCTCACCACCATATCCTCAACAACATCGTCTAATGCATCGTCTTGATAAGCCTTGTCCATATTCAATTGCAAATTGTCCTTGCTGGTCCCTGGTCTCACTCCATCCCCAACACCCCCATCATATGTCTCCCAATTGGTCACAGGTAAAAGGTCCTTCAACCTGGCCGTTGTCCTAAAATCCGCACCTGATTCGCCTGGACAAGATACTTCTGCAGGAGCAAACACCTGGCCTGACCTCAAAACTCCCGAGGCACCAGGCATCGCCGTGTCTCGCAAAAATTGCGACAACCTCCGCCCGCTCGTGACAGAAGCCGCGGACTTACCAGAAGGAACAGCCGGAACTTGCCCACGAACACCCACTACTGTCTGCAGAGGGGCAGAGTGCTCCACCCATACCCATTGACCGCTCTGCGGCCCCAAAGGTGATTCAAATGCGACCTGTGGAGGAAAAGAAGATGTGCCAGACATAGGAACTACAGGCGCTACATCCGCTGACCCATGCAACTGTTCCTCCGCATCCGGGGCCAGGGCAAAACCAGAAGCAGACCTCGAAGGCTGGGGCCTGGGTGAAAATTGGACCCTGTCAGAGGAAGTCAAGTCACACAAAACATATTGCCGCATCTGCGACCGCCTTGCCAGTCTGCCGGCTCTCTGGGAACCTCTCTGAGTGAAAGACACTGCAGTAGTAACATCCAACACCTGGCCTTCCTCGCATTCCTCGCCATAGAAACCCACCAGGGCGGGCTGATTGCTGCCCGAAAAGTCTACCAACTCCAGCTCCTCCTCATCATCGCTATCGACAGCATAATCCACCAGCTGAGGGGAAGCCAAAACTGCTGCAGGGACCGGGGGGGCCAAATCCACAGGGGGCCGAACACCCTTAGACAAAACCTGCGGGCGCAAGGCACCGGGCCCCAACCACTGCTGACTCTGCACACTGGGGGCACCAGCCACGAGGGGTGAAAATTGGGTGCCAAACACTCCCCCACTAAGTAACTCATCGGGGGCCCCCACCATGACATGTGCAGCCCCTTTTCCTTTCGACTGCCTCATAGGCCTGCTGACTTGCGAAACCTGTGCCCCCCCCAGCCGCCTCCTAGTAGCTGCAGGTACAGCTGGGCAACTCCTGGACACCAGCCTACCAGCAGGGCTTCTCCTTACTGCCCTACCCCTGCGACCACTGGACTTGCCTGAATGAGGGGGGACCGAGGAGCTGGACTGTCGACCCCGGAATGTTCTGCAGGCTGCCACCGCATCCAGGACACCATCAGACGCTATCCTCTTTGGCCTCTGCGCGCCTGAAAAGACTGCCACTGGTGCTTCAGAAAGAAAGAAATTGCTCCGGGCCTCCTCCTGCATGCCTTCTGCCGTCATCCCACCGAAAACGGCAAAACAATCGCCAAAAACGGCGAAATGCGCCGATATTAAAGGTTAAATGAACTTTACTGTGCCAGAAACAAAGTTCAAATAAAACGGCACGCTCGAAAATAACAGCTGCGTATTCTTCCTCGCAGCGCCGCTCTCCTCAGCCTCTGCGCGCGCCTCCTGACTGCCCCCGCCCGCGAGCCCTGACCTACCCACAATCCCCTGCGCGTGGATTGTTCCAACCGCGCGAATCATCCCAGGGGGACACCGGCTGACGCCGGAATCCCCCCGGGCCCCATTTTCACAGGGGCATACAAGGAGGTATACCACATTTTTTGATTTACAGTTGCTTATACCCTTGCTTTTAACAGTATGTCCATTATAGATGAGTTCCTTAGACTCAATAGCTAAAGGACATATTTTGCAAGTTCCGCACCTGAAATTACCCTCCACCGGGATGTTCTTAACAATACTCCGCTGTGTAACTGTCGTTGTTGGAGTGGGCATGCGAGATCTGACAATGATGTCTTTGATGTTCTTGTTCTTGCGATATGCAAACATCGGTTTAGGAATTATATCATTTTTCATTTTGTGAACATTTAACAAATGCCAGTTAGAGCATACAATCTGGCGAATTAGTTCGTTTAGAACCGAATGTCTGGTCACAAAAACAAGATTATCATCAATTTTTTTGTCATGTATATTCTGCAGCAGGTGCTGCCTGCCATAAATCCTAGCATGCTTATAGGCCTCTCTAATTACTCTATGTGGGTAACCACTGTGTAGGAACTTATTTTTCATCTCAATTGACTTTGTATCGTAGTCACTAAGTTTGGTGCAATTGCGCCGTAGGCATAAAAATTGCCCGAAAGGAATGCCATTTTTTTGTTTCAAAGGGTGGAAACTGTCATGATGGAGAATCGTGTTCGGGGCAGAGGGTTTGGTGTAAAGATCTACATATATTTGACCGCATTCATGTTTAACAGTCAAATCTAGAAAGTCAATATGTGACTTACTACTGTGAGATGTAAACAGTAGGTTTGAATCACAAAGATTCAACCACGTAATGAATTCAGTCAGGATGTCCTCATTATCGTCCCAATTGAAGATAACGTCATCTATGTATCGCGACCAATTAAGGACCGACTCGAAAAACGGCGCCACTTCATTGAATACGAATATATCTTCAAATTGAGCCACATAGATATTTGCTATAGTAGGGGCGCACGAAGCGCCCTTACTGACTCCCTTTGTCTGTTTAAAAAGGTCTCCTCGGAACTCAAAGACATTTTCTCGTAACACTATGTCAAGACATGCATGAATGAATTCAGCATTGCAGTCAACATTATACATGTTTATGAACCATTTAACTGCACTGAGGGCTCCTTTGTATGGTATGTTGGAGTATAAACTCTCAACATCCAAGTTTACTAACAATTGTCTTTTCTCATTGTAAGGGATTCCTTCCACCATATTTATCACTTGGCCTGTATCTTTTATGTATCCGGGGATGTTATGTATATACGAACGTAGAATAGCATACAAATATTTAGAAATTGGTTCAGTTATCGAGCCAATAGTAGATACTATTGGCCGAAAGGGCGGATTTTGCTCATCCTTATGGACCTTAGGGGTACCATATAGGCAGGCCCTTTTAGGATTTTTGATGTTAAGGAATTCAAATTCTTTCTCACATATGATAACCTTGTGTAATGCTTTGGTGGTAAGTTGCAATATTTTAGGTTTAATTTTGTTAGTGGGGTTGATAGAGATTTTAGAACAGAATGTTTTATCCATCAACATGGTTTCAATTTTTTCAACATAATTGGTTGTATCAAGGATGGCAATTCCACCGCCTTTATCACAACTTTTGATTGTGATATCTGAAGCATTTCTAAGTTGGATTAGAGCTGCATATTCTTCACCAGAAACGTTATATGGTGTCTTCAGTAGATATTTGGTGGCAATGGAGAGTTTATTATATATCACTTGTTCAAATATTATTACTATCGTGATGATCCAGATATATGGATTTTTTCATAAAACACCATAAGCTCTTTCTATTTTGCATTATTAGTATGGGTATAGATGAAATATACCGAAACCCTTCTTTGTTTCAGCATAACATATGACATTACCGCAGAAGCCTCTTCATGGATTACAACTGTTCAGCACACTGAAGGGTCTGTACCAGTGTGCCATCACCATTTGTCATTATGTAAGCTGTGATCTTTATAAATACTCTCAGTAGTTTAGTCATAGTTCTTAGAATAATGTAACACCCATTGACCGGCATTATCTGGCTAATTCTTTCCTTTCTTTGTTATTCTGTTTTTTCCTTTCTTTTCTCTGCCTTGGCAGCAACATACGTACATTTGTGGAACATCATTTAGCTGCCTCGCCTCACTATCCGTTTACTGGTGTCCGGCCCTATTGGCCTGGTTTTATACAGGTAAATACCTATATATCATCAGTATTTATTGTCCTACATAATCCGCATGGTATAGCTATCATGAGACCCTAGTACTGGCCCTGGAGAAGGTAGGGCCATTGGATCTATGCCCTTTATATACTATCATGTTACTATCTTTAGCAATGGACTATGATGCCCGGTCAGAGTTACATTTGCTTTGTCCTTACCCTCAAGAACGAATACTATAGTCTGATTAGAGTCATATCCCCTTTGCTTGCGCCTTGGACTATTATCCTGCACATAGGTCATGTAACCATGCAATTCCTATTAAATAATTCCATTGGCTCCCGAGGTGGTGACTTGTGTGTGGTAGGGCTCTGCCAGCACGGTTGCCTGCCTTTCACTAGCGGCGATATTGTTCTCCTAAATGGTATTTTTAAAGTGAATTACAACTTTTACTTTGTTTATTGTGTTTTTACATCGTTGGAACCAGAGCGACCCTGCTCCTACGTTCTACTTACTTGGCCAGCTTCGTCCGTGCTAGCGGACCCGCCATTTTGAGGGTAGCCCTCACTCGCGGTCTAGTGGTTGGGGAGCAGGCTCCATAAAACGACACTGGGGCGAGCGCGCAATTAATTCCATTGGCTCCCGAGGTGGTGACGTGTGTGTGGTAGGGCTCTGCCAGCACGGTTGCCTGCCTTTCACTAGTGGCGATATTTTTCTCTTAAATGGTATTTTAAAAGTGAATTACAACTTTTACTGTGTTTATTGTGTTTTTACATCGTTGGAACCAGAGCGACCCTGCTCCTACGTTCTACTTACTTGGCCAGGTTCGTCCGTGCGAGCGGACCTGCCATTTTGAGGGTAGCCCTCACTCGCGGTCTAGTGGTTGGGGAGCAGGCTCCATAAAACGACACTGGGGCGAGCGCGCAATTAATTCCATTGGCTCCCGAGGTGGTGACGTGTGTGTGGTAGGGCTCTGCCAGCACGGTTGCCTGCCTTTCACTAGCGGTGATATTTTTCTCTTAAATGGTATTTTAAAAGTGAATTACAACTTTTACTGTGTTTATTGTGTTTTTACATTGTTGGAACCAGAGCGACCCTGCTCCTACGTTCTACTTACTTGGCCAGGTTCTTCCGTGCGAGCGGACCCGCCATTTTGAGGGTAGCCCTCACTCGCGGTCTAGTGGTTGGGGAGCAGGCTCCATAAAACGACACTGGGGCGAATGCGCAGGCCCGTCTGCGCCCGTCCGCGCCAAAGCAGCGCCCAGTGCTAGTTATGCTGCTCAGTTCACCCACACAAGTACCTCTCTGTCGGGTGCGGCCCCCCCACTATACTCCCGAGAGACCCAGCTTAACTTGGGTGAGCATGCGCACGAGGGACACCTCTTTCGCGGAATCTGCTCTTCCATTGAGTGACTTTGTGACTGGGGGTCTTCTATCCTGTGGACTTCTCAATGTTAGATCTTTGCCCAAACATGCAGAGGAAATCCAATTACTGGTGGAATCGCATCAGTTAGATGCCTTATTTATCACCGAGACCTGGACTCACCTTGATTGTGAGGTTGAGCTGGGTTGGGCCTGCCCGCAGGATTATAAAATCTTTCACCTTCCTAGACCTAAAGGACGAGGTGGTGGGGTGGTGGTGATTTACAGGGCTTCCTGGCATATCGAGACCATTGACATGGACCCGGTCATTGGTACTGAGTTGCTTGGCCTATCTATTAATAGTCACACTGGGGCTATGTTCACGGGGGTTATTTGTTATAGACCGCCCGGGACTTTCAGTATCCAGCAACAACAGTCACTGCTTACCACCTTTACCAATATGGCTGCCTCCCACAATAAACTGATAGTCCTTGGAGATTTTAACCTGTGGTTGAATGGTTCCTTAGATGCGGGGCTGCTCAACCTTCTCCATTCCTGTGAAAGTATTGGTCTCCACCAATATGTTATGGGAGCCACTCACAGGGCAGGACATCGGCTTGACCTGATTTTTTCGGTCCCCCAGCTAGCACATCTGAGTTAAATTCTGCCCATGGACTGGACCGATCATTTCCTTCTTAAATTCTTTGTTAATAGCAATAAGGCTCGAACAAAGGTACAAGGTACTACCACTGAATTTATGTGCAGGGACTGGAGAGCCCTTGGGAGATTGAGAACTACTGATGCAGTATTCAAGGTTGAAGATAGTTTTTCTTCAGACTGTCAAGTCGATGAAAACTACGCTTCTTTGTGTCTCAGGATTACCACGAGGGTGAAAGGAAATGGAGGCAAGGATATACAAACGCTAGCAGACTGCTTTGGAAAGCTAAACTTGCCGAATATAAAGCCTTGATTCATAAATCCAAAGGCGATTACTTCTGCTCCACGATCTGTACTGCGGCAAATAGTTCCAAAAGCATCTTTTAGATTCTGAATGGTCTTACAAACCCTGACTGCTCTAAAAAGTCGACTCCCCCAACGCAGACTCTTTGTGACAACCTGGCTTTGTTTTTCAAAGAAAAAATTGATACCATTATTCACGATCTCAGTACCCCTTCCACTTTGACCTGCTCCATTAGTCAAGGGGATGGGGGTGCAGGGGACGGAGATGGGAGCCCTGGCTGGCAGCCTGCTGATTTTCTCTCGGAGTTTCCTCCCATTACGGAGGAGGACCTCGGCGGACTGGCTCGGGGTATTTCATCAGGTTCATCTCTGGACCCTATTCCTCATAAAATTTGGAAAGATTATGAAGATGAACTATTTCATACCCTCTGTAGGATTTGCAATCAATCATTGGCTAGTGGTACTGTTCCGGCATCCTGGAAACAGGCCCTTGTATCCCCGTTGTTAAAAAAACCCTCCCTTAACCCAGAATGTCTACAGAATTATAGACCAATCTCCTTGTTACCGTTCCCTGCAAAAATCGTTGAACGTTGGGTGAGCTCGCTCCTTTCTAAACATCTGGAGCAACATCAATTCTTGGATGAAATCCAATTTGGCTTTCGCCCAGCCCATGGGACTGAAACGGCTCTGCTCACTGCCATGGATGATCTTCGAATGCGTGCAGACAGAGGTCAAGCAGCGGCTTTGATTCTGCTTGACCTGTCTGCCGCATTTGATACGGTAAATCATGTGATCCTCCTGAAAAGATTGAGTGAGGCCGGGGTGGGGGGTGGTGTCCTGCGATGGTTTCGCTCCTTCCTGCTTAACAGGAAGCAGGTGGTATCCCTCCCCCCTTTTCAATCTGCATTTTCTCCGGTGTCTCATGGGGTGCCTCAGGGTTCGGCAGTTAGTCCGATTTTATTTAACGTTTATCTGAAACCCCTGATCACGTTGATAAAATCTCATCGGATTAATGCTATTAACTATGCAGATGATACCCAAATCATCTTGTCGTGGCAGGGTGAGGAATCGATCTCACTGGAGACATTTCATGATTGTCTGCGAGATACGGCGGGCTGGCTACATAGCAACTCACTGCAGTTCAACGCTAGCAAGACTGAGGTGTTGTTCTGTGCTGGAAGTCGGATTCCTCGCCCTTTCCCGGATCATTTTTGGCCTCCAAAAACATTGATAAAAACTCAACCGGTCAATACTGCTCGCAATTTGGGCGTTATGCTGGACAATAAGTTGAGCATGGAAGCTCAGGTGGCGAAAACGGTGTCCAGCTGTTTTACCCTTATCAGGTCCCTCCGAAAGATCTTACCGTTACTTCCCTTACAGGCCCGGGCTTTGGTAGTCAGATGCACCATTTTGAGCAGACTCGACTATTGTAACGCCCTCCTGCTTGAGTCACCGGGTCTGCTGCAAGATAGACTTCAAAGAATTCAGTCCGCTGCCGCCAAGCTGGCTCTTGGTTGGCCTAGAAGATCCTCTGCATCAGCGGCGTTGGCTGAGCTCCACTGGCTCCCGCTGAGGCAGAAAATATCCTTCAAATCCCTCTGCCTTGTCTTCAAAGCCCTGCATGGACTCGGGCCTAGTTATCTGCAAGCTAAATTTGTCTGGTACACCCCAACCAGAGCACCTCGTTCAGCAAACGCATGTTTGGTGAAAGTACCCAGATTTAAGAAGGCCAGGGCTGGGGGCAGATCTTTCGGAGTTGCTGCTGCCAAACTCTGGAACAGTCTGCCCTTGGAGATTCGTCAAACGGAGGAACTTCTCCTCTTTAGGAAACGTGTTAAAACTTGGCTGTTTCCGAAGGTCTAACCTGATGGACCCTTTTCTCTGTCACATTCTTTGTCTGCCACTTTGTGAAGCCTCAGCGCCAGGATGCCTGTAAGGTGACAGCTGCGCTTTATAAATT
This sequence comes from Lissotriton helveticus, assembly GCF_964261635.1. Taxonomy (NCBI): domain Eukaryota; kingdom Metazoa; phylum Chordata; class Amphibia; order Caudata; family Salamandridae; genus Lissotriton; species Lissotriton helveticus. Next base: position 1,581,512,799 of record NC_136059.1, on the reverse strand, counting down.
CCCTAAATAAAAATTAAATAAATAAATAAAATCCCCCCTTTTCCTTTCCCCACCGGCCCCCCTCCCCCTCTTCCCTTCCTCCCCTAGGCATGTCCTTATCTTTAATAATACTTTATATATCATCAGATAACAAGAGTAAAAGTAATTAATCCTTATGGAATTTCTGTCGCTATCATTTGTGCTCATGACATTGAATATCTATTATGTCCTTAAGATTGTGAATATTATGATGATTTTTGCTTTAATGAACACTGTATATATATATATATAGCACCCTGGAGCATTTATTGTATATATTTTTTGTATTTTAGATGTTGTTAATTGAGATATATGTGGTCTGTTCACATGTACATATTGTGATTTAATCAATGAGCCACTCTTTTGTAGGATACTTGCCCAATGTATATCCTAAAAATACCAGCTATGTCTTATGTCATTTTGCTTTTAGTACAAAAAGACAGGGACCTTATGAAGGCGATAACGCCGAAACACGCGTAGTCCCAACTAGCGCCTTGCCTCGAGTAATATCTGTCTATAAGTTGTGTGTACTGTATTTTTTCTTTTTTAGCACTTTTTGTAATTATGAAATAATTCTCTTTTTTGATATGACTGTTTATATACCAAGAAAAATATACAAAAATATACTTTATTCTAAACATGACAAAACTATAAAATAAAATAATACTCAACTTGAAACGATGTGTTGTTACATATGTCATGTTTATGTTACGTTTGATTGAAATGAACTAGTGGGCGTTTTCCTACAAATTTATTTATTTATTTGTTTGTTTACTTGACTTAGCTATAGACCTTTATCTACAACTTAAAATCATACGCAGGGTCTACATAATCCCTAGAATGATTTACAAAATATATCCATCCTAGAAAGCAGTATGCCTTGGGAGCCGAAGTGAGGAAAGTCAAAGTGAGGACACTGATTTCCTGCAAATATTATGTGTCTATCCAGTAATTAAAAGTTCCTGGGAAGAGGTGGGGCATATCATCCAAGTGTTGTTTGCTGGTAAGTGGGGGTCCATATTAATCATATCTTTGTCAGATTTTCAAAAAAGAAAAAGAAAAGTGAGTAGCAAATTATTATTCCCATGTTAGTTATTAGCTAGATGTAGAGTTGCAATCCATTAGCTACAAGCTACAAAGCCACTCCTAGACAGGCCATAAAAGGCAATCCTTGAATCAGTAGTTGCTGAACAGCTACATATGCTATAAGGGTAAACACTGACCCAAAAGCAGAGGAAGATATTGACACTTGGAGAGACTTGATACATTCTATGCTGCCGGATCTTGATGGTATCCCAATATAATTAAATGAGTACTATCCAGGGATGGTCAAATAACACAAGAGATTGGCTAAAAGCACATGAACTGAAAAGCTAAATGGGATTTATTTTATTTACATGTTGATGCTTGTATTGCTTTTGCAAAAGGGACACCAGTGAAATGGCTTTGAGGTTTCCTATGATACTTAAAGATGGATTATGTTGTTTTTGCTTGAAATAATAGAAATAATACAAAACATTACAAAAAGTGACTAATATAATGTCTTCTACCACCTGCACAGTGACAGTTTCTGTTCCACTGTAGAAGCAAATGCACTGGTTACAAGGACTGAGGGAGTTTGTGAAGATCAAGGAGGTGATTAACTACCCCTTTTTAGGATTTCCCATAGGAAAGGGAAGTCATCTGAAGGGAAAGAAGGTGAAGAGCTAATTTTTGTGTCGCCTGCATCAGGACAAGATTGCATCCACCACGCAGACAACTACAGTGCATCCTACTCAACGCACGATTGCTTGGCCAACACGCCGCGGAGATCGGGGACATGATCTCATACCTCACTCGAGGTCATCTTCCTCACTGACACCTGGCTAAACCCCACCTCTGTGCCAGACATCAACATTGTTATGCCTGAAGGCTGCAAGATAATTCACCGGGACCGAACCAACAAATATGGAGGTGGAATTGCCACTATCTACAAGAACACTATCCGCTGCACGGCTTCCTCAGATTAATCAACCCCAATAATGGAGCATCTCAACTTCCAAATCCACACAGATGGAATAAACCCCATCAGAGGCACCCTCACCACCAGGACCATTCCCCAGCTTCTACAACGTCATCCCTTACCTCATAGCCCGATCACCATTGACTCTGAGCCATACATCTTCCTAGGAGATCTTAACTTCCACCTCAACGAACCCAGCAACACCAATATGACCGTCCTCTTGGAACGCATGAGCAGCGCAAGCCTTAAGCAACTTCTCACCGACCCTGCCCACATCGAAGAACACACATATGACCCCATCTTCACGTCCAGTGACAGAGTCAAGCATAACCACGTTTCCCAGCTCACCTGGACCAACCATTATAGAGTCCACTTCACCATCTCAGGACCTACCAACACCTGCAAATTACCCCCAGCTCCTCACGCAGAAACCGGAAAAAATATGAGAAGATGAGTGGAACAAGGCTCTCAACACCCACCTACCAGACACAACATTCAACACAGAACAGGTTGCAAAGAACTTTTCCCAGTGTTTCACCAAATGTGCCGACATATTCGCCCCCGCCAAGACAGCCAAATCCAAAGCACTTTCCAGAAGAGCTAGCTGGTTCATCACAGAGCTAAAATTCACCAAGCACAACTGCCGGCAACTAGAGAGCAAGTGATGCACCAGCAAAGAGACAGGACACCATACCACCTTCAAGGCAGCACTCAACCAGTCCTCAAACAAAGAGAGAAACCCCACAAATGCTAGGGGACAGGGTTTGAACAACCAAAGAATACTAAAACGCTCCCCACAAAAAATATTACAGAAAATCAGTCTACTCACATTCAGTCACCACAGTCAAACAAATGTAGTACTACGAGATTTTATGACAACACATATATATTATTAATCATATATTCAATAAAATAACAGCCAATAAAAATTGTTATGAAAAGTACAATCAATGCACCTTAATACATCATGACATAGATAACAAAATTAAACAATACACAACATGAAAACTTTTAAAAAGGAAGAATTTGTTAGAAAACTCCAATCAGTTTTTCACAAAAAGATGCACTTCCACTACTTGTCACTGGGTATGGATGAATATGTCCAGTGACATATTATAACTGTTCAAGCACAGTGGGTCCTATTTGTGCTCTGTTGATGCTTTTTGGTAGTCTTAATTACATTATACCACCTTCCTCAGGACAAATGCATTAATTGGCTCCTGCCATCCTAATATCTTATTCTAGTGCTAGTCACATACAGTTGGGGGTATATCATGCAATGGGGTACCCCAGGTCCTCAAGAACAATAGCTATGACTTAAAAGGTATTCAGACAGGGTGTGTTCATGACCATAAATCACACTCAGAGATGCTGAGACCAAGTGAATTATCTCATACTCAGTATTCTGAGAGACTGTCTTCAAAGATAAAAGATAAACCATATATCACAAGAAGGCGTTGTGTGCAATCTGTCTCCTAGTAAGAAAAAAATATATATAAATGTGGCAACATGACTGAGAATCTTTATTTCTTCCAATTCGGAACCCATGTCGACCCCTGCAAGAAGTTGTTCTTGTTACCACAATTATCAGCCAAGAGTTCTCGTAAAGTCAGACGACCAGTACCACTGTATCCAAAAAACAGAGTGCCCTAGCTGACTGCATAGAAGCCAGCACAAACTGCAGCAAAGAGCTCTTCACCATCATGAAGGTGTTTTACAACCCAGCATCTGCCAGAAACAGCATCACTCCCTCCCAAGAACTATGTGACACCCTGACTGACTTCTTCCACAAAAAAATCTCTGTCATATACGAAAACTTCTACCCCCACACCACTGTTGCAGGCAGCATCAGCCTACTCACACGCATGTACACAAATCCCAAACACCTGATCACCCACTGGGAACCTCCCACAACTCAAGTCAAAATCTCTCTCATGAACTCCTTGCACTCGGATGTACCCACAGACCTGTGGCCCCACCACGTCCAATCTCTGGAGCAAGATGATTGGCTACGAGCTCAGGAAAGTCCTGAACATCTCCATCACCTCGACCTCCTGCTCAAGGACTGGAAACACGCTGAAGTGACCTACGACCTAGCAGAAGCGAAGAACTACCAACCCATCTTCCTACTCCCCTTCCCAGTTAGTGTTCTTGAGAAGGCGATTAACCAGCAATTCACTGAACACCTGGAAGATAGAAACCTCCTGGACCCCTCTCAGTCTGGATTCTGAGCCAAACACAGCACCGAGACAGACCGGTTCACAGCCATCGACAACAACAGGACCCTCCTGGACCATGGCAAAATGGCAGCCCTTATCCTCCTGGACCTTTCAGCCACCATCGCACCATATCCCATCATATTTTGATCAACCGACTCCAACTCATCAGTATCCAGGGACTGGCCCTCAAATGGATCACTTCATACCTCACCAGAAGAACCTAGAGAATCAGTCTCACACACTTCACCTCAGATCCCAAGAAGATCATCTGCGGCATCCCCCAAGTAACATCCTCAGCCCCACCCACTTCAACATGTACATGACCCCATGGCCAGCACCGTCAGATCACACAAGCTCAAAATCATCTCCTACACTGACACCCAGCTCATCATCTTGCTGTGCAAGACCCTGTCTCCTCCAGATCTAACTTCCACAGATGTGTGATGAATGTCACTGACTGGATGAAGGACAACTGTCTCACGCTCAACAAAGACAAGATGGAAGTTCTCATCTTTCGGAACAACACCTACCCATGAAATCATGCATGGTGACCTGTGGAACTCGGCGCATCCCCCACTCCTACAGAATGTCTGAAACCTTGGAATCATCTTCAACAGCAATCATTCCATGAAGAGACAGGTAAAAGCAGTCTCATCTGCTTGCTTCCTCATTTTGCGCTGTCTTGCAAGATTTTCAGGTGGCTCCAAGCCAACACCGGAAGGACTGCCACACAGGCCCTCATCACCAGCAGGTGGGACTACGGGAACACAATCTAAGTAGGAGGTACCACACACCTCATGTACAGACATTACAAAACTCAGTGAACAGACTCATCCTTAATCTCCCCAGACTATCCCACATCACACCCTACCTCAAGAGGCTACACTGGCTTCCGATCCAGAAGAGATGCCTGTTCAATTTGTTGACCTAAGCATACAAATCCTGCACAATAAAGGACTAGCTTACTTCAACAAACACTTGACCTTCCATCTACCAACAAGACACCTACGATCAGCCTCCCTCTTCCTTGCAGACAGCCCTCTGATCTGCTGAAGCAACAGCGGAGGATGCGCTTACTCACACCTAGCGGCCAAAGCGTGGAACGACTTCCCCCTTTACCTCAGGACCGCCCCATCTCTCCACAAATTCAGGAAAGGATTCAATAACTGGCTGTTTGAATGCACAGATCAGCATGAAGCAAGCAGTAACTCCATCAACTTGACACCCATCACAGTTGATTTGCTGTGCTCTACAAATCCTAGATTGATTGATTGAATAATTGAGTGGAGGATGGGTTATCTCTTACCTCACATCTAGGAAAAGCATTGAGCTTCTCCTACCAGTCCTTCTCAAAACTAGCTTTCAGGAGCTTAAGAAAAACCTGAAGATTATTCTCCATACAATAATGTGCTACTCTGTACTTTGAATACAGTTGTCTACCACCAAGAAACCCTTATTTGGTCAACATTGTATGTTATAAAATCACCTGACATAATATAACATAAAGTAACATAACATAACATAGCATGATAATATAACATGTTTTGAGCTATGTTTGTAAAGTGAGGGGTGGATACGTCAATTTTCAGAGCTGAAGGGAAATGTTAATAGATGAAGAATATTGTACGGGCCAGAGGGCGCATAAATATAATGATGAATTATTGTCAGAACCACTTTAAGAGGGCTCAAGGGCAAGCAGGAGTTACTGGGCCTAACTGTTGGAGCTGATATCCAAGGGCACAGTCCACTATTGGCTGTGAGCAACTGGGCCATATACTCCTATAACACATGACTCTCAGTGGTAACATGAGTCAAGCAATCTAACTCTTCTCATGGAGGAAGTAGGTGAAGGGCGGACAAAGGCTCACAACTCAATGCACATGCAGCAACCCCAATAAATGAATGTCCTCCAAATACAAAAGCGAAATACGGTACCCGCTAAATAATAACACATTCTTTATGAGGTCTGTATTCCAGCGTTTTCTGAGCTGGCACCAGTGTCCTGCTCTTCTGACTACCCACTGTTGTTATTTCTGATTTACTTGAGACAACATCCAGGTTAGGTACAACTTGAGAATATGAGTCTTAGAAGTCTCACAATGGTTATTCAAAGTCCAAAGTGTCCCAGCACCTTTGGTGCTTCAATCAGAGCAGATTTCCTCCCGCAAGGATCTGTGACCTCAAGGTGGAGTCCTACCTGCTGGAGATGAGATGGAAAGCTCAGGAGCGTTTGGTGGTTGTGGTTTGCTGTTGACTTTGGATGGTGCCAGAGATGAGTGATAGTCTTGTCGCGGATGGCACAGGCTCTGGACTTCTGTGGCTCTCCTCCTCTGCCGCAGTAAGTATGGTCTGTCTCTGATAGCACACCAAGAGTTGCTACTCAAGTTCTGATGACAACATAGCACCTCTGACTTAACAGTTACATACTGTCTATGGGAAATGGCACTCAACTTCCTCTGCGCCCTCCCCCACCTGGCATATGGGGGTTGCAAGCCAAGCACTTAGAGTGGAGTCCCGGTATGGTTTCTTTTGTATCCATTTCTTGCTTCTCTCCTTTCTCCTGCCAAAACCTCACATTTGCCTTTACTTCTACCGCAGTTGCAATCATATTAACCCTTTGAGGCTTGCAAGAAGCCTCTTGGCCATTTTGCTTAGGGGATAGCGAAGTAACTAGAGCCAGACTTCCTACCAAGCATTTCACTGGGCTGGCACAGAGAGGTCCAGTATCACTCAGGCGCAGCCCATGCAGGTAAGAGTGGTGGGGCAGGGTGGGGGGAGCTGACAGACAACAACGAGGGAAACTTAAATAAAATAAAACAAATACCACTTACCTTACGCTCACCGCATTGCCGAGTTGGCCATGCGGCGAACACAAGGTAAGTGTTTTTTTTTTTAATTTAAGTTTCCCTAGTCGTCATCTGGCAACTCCCCCACACCAGCCCCCAGACTCACCGCTCTCACCTGCATGGGCCACACCTGGTATCACTGCTCTGGGGGCCAGTTTTGATGTTGGGGATCTGCGGGCTATGATCCTGCTTGCAGCACTTCTAAATTAACAATGTAAAACAAATCGTTTTGAAGCGTGCTTACAACGTACTTTTCTTTTAGGATTGTTCGTTAGAACGAAACTCCCAGTAGCCAGTGCCGCCCTGTAACCTGAACAGAAAGATATCACTCACTGCACACAGCACAATGTCCACTTTTGGGGACCCTGGTGTTTGTGGTGTACATTCAAATTGGTGGCAGTTGTGTTTTGTTACTAATTTTGAACAGCTGTCCCAAAAATCTCTAATAAATGGAAGTGATTAGAAACACAAAGAGACTACAATGTCTAGCACAGTTTGCTTTTCGATTTTCCATAGGATACATAAGGCATTTATTTTGTTCTCTGTTTCACAGCATTCACTTCTGGATTTACCTGCCTCACCCCGCTGCTCTGGCACACGTTTCCTCGTCATTTGTCTTCTGCTACTGTCATCCACCAGCTTCTTCTCGTGCTGTGCTCAACTGTCTCTTAGGGAGCCATGCGTGTCAACTTATCAGAGAAGTGGTATCTGTAGAATCAGCAAGGAACAGGGATAAAGGACATTATCACCCAGGAGAAACATCAGTAGTGACAGATGGCTGTAGCAGACAGGCTGTGGAACAATGGCTTGCTTCTGAAATCTCAGGTGAAAACTAGGCTCAGAACATGAGCGGAGCCCGTAGCTGCTAACGCTGCCTTCCCTACCCCGCTGACTCCAAACACTAGTGTGTGCTGCCGCTGAGAAGCATGCACATCAGTGCTTCATTTGTAAAAAAAAAAAAAACATTAGTGGTAGGGCTCTCAACCAGAGGCCACTTCAGCCTGCACCACAAATTTCCCTTGCCATGCCGCCAAAGGTAGTAACAGCACAACTACTAACCATCGCACTCCTACAAGTGTGGCAATTCAGACTGTTTCAGACCTCGAAAGCTATAAGAAAGGCTTGGGCGGCAGGTAATAGCAAAATTTTATGTATATTGAAATAATAATTAACTGTTGTTGTGGTCATCTCTAAATTAGCCAGAGAGCACCACCTTGTGGCAGAAAATCAAAAGTGCCAGTGCTGACAATAAAGTGGCAGTGCCGAGCACCGGAAGCCACCTACTCTAATTAAGCCCTGAATTGCACACCACGAATTTGTGACCTCAGCGCACCTACCACAAGTAAACCGGAGAATCAAATTGTAAAATCTAGAAACAAGCATTGACAACAAGCATTGGGAACGGGAACGGGAACAGGCCTGGCTTTAACTGCAGGCAAACATTCGAAGGCCCAAATGCACATAGATGGTTTGTTTGTAAGTCTGATCGACCTCTGTCTTTTATTGTCTCTTTCTATATCTCTGTTGTGGTATGCTGGTTACTAGCTCCTTGGTGACAGGATGCCACAGATTCCAGAATGTTGGAGGGGAGGCGGCAGTCGGAGGGAGCACATCTTGCAGCTGCATATACCTGCTTGTTTTCTATTAAAGAACTTACCCACACCACTTACCTGCATCCTCTGGTCCTTACAAAGTGGCGACAACAGATGAGAGAATGGATTATACGGCTGGGAATGTCATTGTAGAGTGGCTTAACAGAGTGGTGATGGCAAGCATACAAGCTTCCATCAGTGCAGGAAAGGATTGGAAGAAGGAACGTTGTAGAACTATATGGGCTTTAAGGAAAACACCCACTGGGACTGGGTACAGTCCTTGTAGGATTTTGAGAGGGAGAGAACCTTTCACCAAGGATAACATGGCTTGGAACCACAGGAAAATGTGAAGTAAATTATCACCTGCTATAGTGAGATCAAATATAAAGAAAATGCAGGAGATATATAGATCCAGTTATAACAAAAGATGGTACAAATGACATTTATTTGTGTCCTGGAGATTCGGTCAGATCTAAATGGGGATTCAAAACCAGGAAGGGAGAGAGTAGGTTTTCAAATCCTTTACAAGTGAACAAAATGTATTCTAAATTCGCTAAATTGAGCGATGGGAAAGTGTGGCATTCTGACAGAATGGCGAGATGCAATAGAATTACGGATTGGGTAAAGGTCCGAAGCTGTGAGTCCGGCACTCCTACCGATTGGATGTGGGAAGAGGTTACAGATAGGGAGATCAATGTGGACCCTTCTTTGCACATGAAGGCCTGTGTGGACCTTCCTTTGCCTGTGAAGAACATGGACCGTCAATCCGCGTCTGGTTCTTCGAGCCAGAATAATGGAACAACAGTCACATACAGGGGTAGGCAAATTATCCTGCCAAAGAAGTTTGACAATTTTGTCATGTACATTTTGTTTTTCAGGAAGGGGGGTGGTATGATATTTGTGATTCATTCTGAAATTGTGAGATCTATCTCCTCTCCTAATGTATTGCTGATTGTTTGATATTATGTTTAATGGCTGATCTTTTTCTGCTATATTGTTGAACCACATTGTTGCACCTCCTTTCGTCTCTCCTGTCGGCTCCTCCCGCATCCTCCCTCTATCCATGTCTCTCCTTCTCTCCTCTCTCAATTTATTTGAGACTGAACTATTTTGTCTGATGCCCGAAGGAGCTACTTGGTTTAGCTATAGGGGAGATGGGCCGTGGATTCCCTCCTTGGTCGTCACCTACCCAGTCGGTCTTTTGACAGACTTCTTTTGGTCTCTCCTTATTGTCTCTTTCCTTATCCTCCCTTTCTCACCTCCCCTGCCCCCTCCACTACTTTTCTCTCTCCCTTCTCTTCTCTTCTCTTCTCTCCTCTCCTAATTGTATTGCTTATGTTTTGAATGTTTTGTGTAATTGTTGAACTTTTTCTGTTACATTGTTGATTCTCATGTAAAGCGCTCTGATACCTCCGGGTCTAGCCAGCACTATATAAAACTCTTTAAAAAAAATAAAAAAATAAAAAATAAAATAAAAAGATGTCCTTCCATTTACTTATTGGACATTCCTTGTATTTATATTAACATTGGGTCAGGACGCTAGTGGTCCTGGCTTTGTTAAGTTGATAGGATTGTCAACATGTTGTACATTTTGATGTATGCCAATATTATCCTTATTCATTATTTAACCTTAATAGTTTTTGTGTTCTACGTTATGATATTGCTGTTTTTACATTTGCGAAAAAGGAAGATCTGGTATCCTGGTTACTAGCTCCTTAGTAACAGGATGCCATAGATTCCAGAATGTTGGGGGGGAGGCGGCAGTTGAAGAGAGCACAGCTTGCAGCTTTATGTACCTGCTTGTTCTCTATTAAAGAACTTACCTGCGTTGTCTGGTCCTTACATCTGTTCTCTTATATTGCCAAGCTTATGGTAAGAAGGCCACGCAGCATTACACGTTTGGGGAATAAAAATAGGTAATGCCCTTAGGGAAGTGGCACAAATAGCAGGTGGGCATATGTTTGCATGGTTTAGCACATTAAAGGAAGACCTATTGACTTTGCCAGTGCCTGTTGGTGCTTATGACATGAATTCTGGCCAGACCTAAAAAACATAAATGACCTTTATCCTCCATGCAGGATATTGCTAGTCTATCAATGCATATTCCAATCCTGCTTGATTATATAGCTCACATTTGGAGAAAACGACAAACACCCAAATGTAATTGTCTTCGAAACACAAAATGAGCTGGCTGATGGGCTTGGCCTGCACCGCAGTGTTACAGATAATGATGTGCAGAGGTCTAGTACTGTAACATGTATTGTCTGCTATTACCATAAAGCGTGTCTCTCAAAACAAATAATTCTCATTCCTAGTTATTCCTCACAATAAAATGAATGTTCCACGTAGCCTCTTCACATTTCATACACTGTAAATCTAATGATGCAGCTAAGAGCAACTGCTTACATAAGATGCAATCTTCTTGAAAGCATATCGAATTGCAAAATGAACATTAAATTATGCTTTTCGTGAAGAGGGGGCAGATCAGGCTCCACATTACTTGAATGCGACAGAAAGAAATATTACCACCTTAATATGTTTTTGACTGCAGTGCTGTGGCAGTGCTTTCTTCATATACATTCTAATTATTAAACAGATTTACGTTGTTGGACATTACAAAAAAATGACATTCATTTCTTCCCTCCCAACGTGAAAATAAAAAGCAGCACATCAAAATTGAAATGCTGCTGCTGGAGAGAAAATATGTCACGTTTCAGGTGCAAATACGCCATCTGTCAACTGAGTTATAATTTGTGTGGCTTGTCATCAAACATGGCGCTATATTACATGAAATTATATTGGTAGTTGATATGTCACATTACAGGCGATATAGATACAGAAAGAGAGATGCCACCTGAGAGGATCTGGAAGCCTTGCACAGCAGTGCTCCCAGCACTGCTAGGTGGCATCATGCAGCTCCAAGTTGACTTTGTTCTGCCCCGGAAGTGATGGTGCGGAGTGGATATATAGACGACACCCCTGCATGCTGACATCAGTTCCTTTCTCAATAACACTACACCTGTGAGCAAGGCAATTATGCCTTCTCCAAAGACTTCAGTAATTAAGTCATGCAGAGACTGTTGCAAATAAAAGTCAGTGACAGAACCCTAAGGGTTGGGCATTTCATATTTGGGCCTACAAGTTGTGTGAGAAGTGCACCCTCCTGAGCCCATAGGTGATCTGGGACCTTGAAGTGAACCTGTACATCACAGAACACCAAGGAACACTCACAAGTACAGCTCCCGCTCTAAATAAAGAGTGTGGACTTGCTACTCCTCCCAATCCTGCTCCCGTGATAGGTCATTGTTGTGGTCGAAGTCTTCGGGTAAGTCCAGGTCCAAGGCTAAATAGAAACAGATACGTTAATGGGAACATGGACAAAGTTCTGTTCTCATCTGCAATGCTAGCCTTTATATCAATCAATTCCAGTCGCTTACTTGGCTCATATATGCACGCCCCTTGAGACATGCAGCCAGATTCATGAAGGAAAAATCGGCTCGCAAAGGGCCAGATTCTGCGAATCTGGCGATTTGCGGGCGCTTTTTTTGCATTTGGGATTCATCATCCCAAATGCAAAAATCGCAAATTCTAAAATCGCTAATTTGCGAAGAATTGCATGTAAGGAATCTCTATTTGAGATTCCTTAAATGCAATTCATGAACCATTTTAGAATTGCGAAATCGCAATTTTTGGCCACTATTTACCGCGAAGTCTGACTTCGTGGTAAATAGCGAAAACTTAGAAAAATGCACTTTAGTGCATTTTTCTAAGTTGGATGTTACACACACACATTTCCTTTGGACATGTGTGTGCGCAACACCAGTGTAAATCACCATTTCAGGGGTGCTACAGGGAGTCCTTTGGACACCCTGGCACCCTTAAAATCGCTTCCTTATTTGCGATTCGCTAATTGCTAATCGCAAATAAGGATTGACTCCCTATTCATTCATATGGGCCTAGGAATGAATAGGGAGTCAATCCTTATTTGCAATTAGCAATTAGCGAATCGCAAATAAGGAAGATGTAGAAATCACTATAAATTTTGCGATTTCTACATGCATTCCGTTTTGTGAGTCTTTAACCCCGTCCATGCTCATGACGAGCTCAGCTCGTCATGCAGTACACTGCTCGTCATGAACAATGGGATACTAGGGGCACCAGCACCGGGGGAGAATTGCTCTAGCATTGAAGGTTTTAATAGCGATTCCTTAATAATCGCTATTAAGGACTCGCAAAAGAGGAGCAAGATGAATCTGGGGGATAGTCAGAAAAACCTTGCGGGTAGCCCCTGCAGACGTTTGGTAACAATGAGGTGCAGGCCAAGCCCATCAGCCAGCTCATTTTCTCTTTCGAAGACAGTGTAGCTGTATATATCAGAGGGGAGACAGACGACAGAAAGGAATTTATTTATTTATTTGATTTTCCCTATTCTGTAATCTTTAGACCCCCCCCCCCACACTGCACCACTGTGCTTACCTGCACCTGCTGACGTTGGATAACAAAACTCGGAAACACTGAGTAGTAACTGCCCCACTGTTTTTCCTAGCTGTTCTATGTGATGTTCATAAACTATCTCATTGGTTTCCAAGTAATTGGACGCCCTGGAGACTGTGCAATATGGAGAAATACAAATGCATGGACCCATTTTGCATCAGCATAGCTGTCCGAATGGGATCATGAGATGGCCCACGGCCTTCTGCTCTATTTCCTATTGCAGTAGTCACTTCCTCGTTAAAGCAGCAAAAATACATTTTTATATTTGCCAATTATAGATAACAGTTCACACAAAACACAAACATTGATTTTTCTACTGGTGACAAGCCTGCCCACTGCAGAACAAAATGGAAAAGCAGCTCACCCTCATAAAACAGCAAACCTTACACTATGCGGTCTGAAGGCTCAGTGGGGATTGTTCTCTGGAATATCGAACACATGAATATTGGAGCACCTAAACAGATCAAAGAGATATATAATAATGCCTCCGATCTTAATGAGGTCCTTATCTAGGCATCCAGTGAAACAGAGATTCAGTTCCCGGTGATTTAGATATAGGTCTGTACAAAAATGTACTTCATTGAATCTACTATAAACAAAGTACTTAATTTGAGCTACTACAAATAACTAGCTACCAGTTTTGTTTTACATGTCAGTTGAACTTCCATTTTACCATCAACCATATTCAGGTTGATACATTCTAAACATTAATGAAAACGGGGATTAAAAAGAAAGAATATTATAGCACATTAATACTGTGGACAAAATATTGAAAGGTGAGTGCATACAGGGAGGTATAGATTTACTATTCCTAACTCTAGCTATATATATATATATTCACTGAAAAAACCATAGGTTATAGACCATATATAGTTAGGAATTAGCATTTAGAAAACCTTATTTTACTCACACAAAACCATTGAAATTCCATATATAGTTAGTTGCACTAACTATATATCGCGCACCCGCAATCCACTGCTGATGATGTCACATATTACATCATTCATGACATGGTCAGTGACATCACTGATGACATCACTGATGACATCTCAAATGACATCACTGATGACAACATCCAGTGACTGTATGTTTCTGTAAAGTTAAAATATGTCTTAGATATTGAAGAATGAGTGGATGTATAAGTGTCTGGATGAAGGATTTAGTAGGTGCGTGACTGACTGTATGAGTGAGTGATTAAATGTGTCTCACTGAATGCATGGGTTAGTGACTAAACTGTCTTAATTTGTGCATCATTATGTCTGTTGTGATGTAAACTGCTGCATGTGTTGATCATTAGCTATACGAGAGGCTATATGTGTTATTAATTGGTTGCCCAAGTATTTCTATGGGAGATTGAGTTTGTGTGGGGGTGGCTGGAAGGTGTGTGACTCTGTGCATAGATGTGTGAGCAGTTTATTCACTAGGTGTATGAGTTCAAGAGTGCATGTGGAAACAGCTACATGGGCAGTTGACTGTGTGCATGAGTGTATTGATGAGTGAATGGATATCTCAATGCTACATGTCATAGTAAGTACATATGTAAAACACAGTACATGTGAGAGTTGGCATATATAAATAACTGTGCATGAGAGCCACTGAGTGAGTGGTTGTATCGATCATTGTGAACTTGTATCAGGGATTGTATAAGAGAGTAAATATGTGTTAGTATATGTTTCAATAAGTAAGGTGTGTATAACTGTATAGTTGAAGAAATGGAGGTGAGATTGTTTCTTTGCATGACTGACTGGGTGTGTGAGTAACTCCATGGATGAGTGGCAGTGTGTGAGTGTCTGTATACACTGAGTGTATCTAAGGTTATATTAGAGTCTGAAGAGGTTTATCGTATTAGCACAAGAATGATGCCAAATGAGACGTCATCAGTGATGTCATCAGTGATGTCATTTGAGATGTCATCAGTGATGTCATCAGTGATGTCACTGACCATGTCATGAATGATGTAATATGTGACATCATCAGCAGTGGATTGCGGGTGCGCGATATATAGTTAGTGCAACTAACTATATATGGAATTTCAATGGTTTTGTGTGAGTAAAATAAGGTTTTCTAAATGCTAATTCCTAACTATATATGGTCTATAACCTATGGTTTTTTCTGTGAATTTCATTGGTTTTTTAACAGCTAATATCTGTAGCTGTAAAATGTATTCTTCTTTAAATCCAAAAATATATTTTATATGTTTATGAATAATTTTTTTTTTAAATATTTTTTTTTCTTCGTTCCCGCTTCGCGAATCGGGAAGCTTCCCGTTAGCTGACCTTGATGCCGCGAAATAGACCGCGAGCCGGTAAACGTTTCTTTACCGCAAGTGCCGCGTTAGAAAACAACATCGTGACGCCTCCCGTCCGCATGACGTTTCACGTTGTCGCGTGATACGTCATATGACGTGCTACGTTAGCGAACTGGTACGCGAAGCGAGTCGCAAAGCGCAGGTTTCTGGAAGCAAACCGGGAGGCCCTGCAAAGCGCTTAACGTAAACACAGCAAGTCATGTGACTTGGTAATAACACTTTTCATTGGTTCATTTCACTTTTGGTTTCCTAATGATGTAAGACTAGGTCATATAATCTAAAATGAACACTTTTGATTGGTTGAGAACTCTTGTTTTTCCCAAATGATGAAAATCCCTCCTTCTTTCCTCACTCTGACTTTCATCATTGTGAGAGAAAGACCCTTTGTGATCACTGAGCAATGGCTTCTTTAGTAGCTTCAGCTGGTGCTTCCCCACCACCTCCACCACATCCAAGGAAGAGTGGACCACCTGCTCAAGTTCTAATTCAACAAGAAGAAGAAGAAGAGGAACAGGAGGACGAGCACGAAGAGAGGCAGTTTTTGCCTGAGCAGCCCAGGACGTCTCACCGGAAAGAAAACTTCATTTGGCAATTTTTTAAAATTCCCAAAGGTCAGAAAAAAGTAAATGCAAGATACGTAACTTGCCTTATATGTCAAGATAGACTGTCCAGAGGGACCGACAAAAAATACAGTTTCGGAAACTACACAATGCATCGCCATATGACTAGGTGGCATCCTAACAACTTCAGTGCTGCACAGTTTCGGAACGACCTAGATAATCTCCCTATTATGGCCAGAAGATCTGTTGTACCGGAAGTAACGGGACCAGAGGGCAGGGAGATGGTGCCAAATATACAAATGAGATTTGGTGATGTAAAACACATCTGCGCATTTTGCGATGGATTCATTTCCTACGGAGAAAAAAGCATCACTCTGATCAACAGAGCTATTGACTATCATATGCAAGTTTGTCCGAAACGCCCAAAATAATAAATACTTCTTTTTTTTGTTTTGTTGCTCCTGTTGAGCCCTTTACAATGAATCGTTTTCATTGCCCCCTCCAAGAAAAACCCAAAAAAATATAAAACTGTTCCGAAAAATTCAAAAACAGTAAAAAAATGTTCAGAAAAAAAAAAAAAAAAGTTCTTTTCAGAACTACCTCCCCGTTATTAAAAAATTGGTACAATATTTGGAACTGTGCCAACCTCTATTTCTCTTAGTTCGCTTCCTAGTTCGCTCGCTGGTACGCGAACCGGAAGCGAACCAAAAACAGTAAGTATAAGGGAAGGAAACAGACACTTATGTTAAAAGAAACACAGCTATAAGGGAGTAAACTAGAGATACCATTACCCGTAATCCACTGCTGATGATGTCACATATTACATCATTCATGACATGCTCAGTGACATCATCAGCAGAGGATTGCGGGTTTTTTGGCAACATGCCTTATCCACGGTTTAATAACGCTGCCTTTTGCTTTATATAAGTTTTCAAATTGTATGAAATATATACCAATAGGTCGTTATGAACCTTTAGGTAGTGCTTTTCTTCATGAGGTCTGGTCGCTTCCATACACATACAGATGTTTCAAAGATGATCAAGAAGTTTATCTGAATGGAGAGGAATGCACTGAGACGCCAGATCATTCACTAATGTGTAGGCACATACAGTTACACGGTTCATGCAACAAACACCGACCAAATATGGCTTGCGTGTTGCAAGGCACGCCAGTTCCTGCTATCATCCCCACGTTCAAGTTGTTGGAAAATGGTAGTTATTTGATGCTCAATAATGAAGATTGTTCTGAGTTAATTAAAAGTATTCCTTTTATCGTAACAGTAAGTGAACGGGTTATTTGCTGCAGAAATGTTCTATTTCCTCCCACACATGAACATAGGGAGTTTTCAATCTGGCCACAAATACCAACCTTGGGACACGTTTCAACGGCATGGCAAGAATAAGAGCTCTTTTGTCTCAGAGAGAGGTGGCCTTGAGTTCGGCCCGTGAAACTTTCGCCGCTTGACCCCTGCCCTGCCAAGTGCTTGGGGAAAATTGCGCCGGCAGTCAACACTCTGATCAATCCTATGCTCAATGCCTCCCTGTCTTCCGGAGAGGTACCGGATTCTTGGAAGCATGCCCTTATCCTCCCGCTGCTGAAGAAACCATCTTTAGACCCTCTTGCACATGCGAACTATAGACCAATCTCCCTCCTCCCCTCACTGGCCAAAGTGATCGAGAAGCACGTGCACCTCTCTATTTCCACCTTTATAGAGAGTAATAACATTCTGCACGACTCTCAGTCGGGTTTCCGTGCTAATTTTAGCACGGAGACGGCTCTTCTTGAGATCACTGATGCTATCCGCGAGATATTGGATGGAGGGGGAAAAGCCATCTTGGTCATGCTGGACTTGTCGGCGGCTTTCGACACCGTGCCCCACGCCGGTCTCCTTTTAAGACTCTGGGAGATAGGCTTTCGTGGGACGGTGTTGGATTGGTTTAAGTCGTTCCTGACCAACCGCCGGCAAGTGGTCTGGGCACCGCCGTTCTCCGCCGAAATGCCGCCGCTCGAGGTGGGGGTTCCTCAGGGGTCCATCCTGAGCCCCACCCTTTTTAATATCTATATGGCCCCTCTTGCGGCGGTGGCGGAGTCTTTTGGTGCCCAGATCATCTCCTACGCGGATGATACGCAGCTTCTTTTTTCATGTGGCAAGGGGGAGGATTTCGACGGCGGGCGGATTCGGGAATGTCTGGAAGCCGTTTTTGAGTGGTTTCAGGGACATAGTCTGAAGTGCAACTCAGACAAATCCGAGTTGCTCTTCTTCGGCTGTTCTCCCGACCCGGCCTGGAAGTCATGGTGGCCGTGTGATATGTCCCCTCCTTCCACGGTAGCAGTAAAGGCGAAGAATCTTGGCTTCTTGTGCGATGCCGACCTTTCCCTGAGACCTCAGATCATCGGGCTGACGGGGAAATGTTTCGGCATCCTTAGGATGCTACGAAAATTTCTCCCTTTGCTGTCCTTTCATCACAAAAGAATAACGGTGCAGGCCTTGATAGGATCACGCCTCGATTACGTGAACGCGCTTTATTTGGGCCTTCCCAAATATTTGATGGCCCGTCTGCAGGTGGTGCAGAACTCGGCGGCCAGAGCCATCTTTGGACTTCCCCGGAGGGCGCGGGCCTCGGAGCTTTTGGAGCAACTCCATTGGCTTCCGATGGCCAAGAGAGTCACGTTTAAAACCTTGACTCTGGCTTTTAAGGCGCTCCACGGAATTGGCCCTCTTTATCTCCGTAAGCGGATAGCCTTCCATGTCCCCAGAAGAGCTCTCAGGTCTGCCTTCGAGGCCAAAGCGGTGGTTCCTTCCATTAGGCGCGCTCGAATCGGAGGTCGCTCTTTCCGGTACCTTGCGCCCCGGTGCTGGAACGATCTCCCTCGATTCTTAAGACTGATGACTAATCTGTTAGCCTTTAGAAAGGAGCTAAAGACCTGGCTTTTCACTCTGTAGTCTGTGTCTTTTCTGGATCACTGTTATGCTGCACTTAACCTTGTTTCACTCTTCGCCAAAGCGCCGGGACACTCCTCCGAGTAGCCGTGCGCTATAGAAGAGCTAATTTAACATAACATAACATAACATAACTTCACATAGCGAACACCCATACAGAGGTGCACACCCTTTTCAATTAAGATTTGCCTTTCAATTTCAGCAACATGTTTCCGACTATCTTTAACGCATCCTCCACAAAGTCCCTGGCACACTTTTTTAAAGTTGTTACCAGTGGTCTCGTGACTTCATTTGAGAAAATCTTTGGAGTCATCCCTGCTTCCTTTCATTGTATTTTCTGCACTCTGGTTCGTAGATTGGCATTTTTACTTGCATTACCAGCGGACGCTCTTGTGCTTTTTTACATTTTTAAATATGGATGTCCCTCCTATGCAACCTCCGACCCTGCAGCTGCTGACACTGTTCCGCAATCGCATGCTAGAATATTATGGCACAATGCCGTTGGCGATATTAAGCACGGCATATGGATTATCTTTTCGGTTCTCCTACTTCACCTGTGTCCAGCCTGTATTTCACTGCCTGACCTGTGATTTCGATTGGGCCATTGATTTGTGTCTCTGCGGACCGGTTTCTCCTGACGTCGACTTTAATCAGCTGATGACTCCTATCATTACTCACGAGTTGGTTTGTCCTGGCGAAAGGATTATGGCTGTGGCATTGATGCATGGACTACTTGGTCCCTGGAATTTACTGGCGGCAGCACAGTCTTTCTTGGAACAGAGCTTTCTTGAAAACCCACCGAGCTGTCCTCTGATGGTGATAGAGGATCCGGTGCTGGGAGAGCACGTATGTTCTTTTCCGCTTTTAAATTGGATGGCTGAACTGTTTTCGGATGAAGACGGTGACTTCCTATTGGAGGCTGTTGCAGC
Source organism: Lissotriton helveticus (assembly GCF_964261635.1). NCBI lineage: Eukaryota > Metazoa > Chordata > Amphibia > Caudata > Salamandridae > Lissotriton > Lissotriton helveticus. The sequence continues at coordinate 1,581,492,890 of NC_136059.1, read as the reverse complement.
TTATTTTGCATACACAGTTATGTCATAGACCTTTTTCATGTTTGATATGCTGAGTACTAGCATTTCATTGACAATTCATTGACTTATTTGTCAAGTTTTTATTATTTACCTTGCCTATTGGCTTAAGACTCGATAAAGTACTTGGCTGTTTTATTTTTCTTTAGCATTAAATTTTCCTAGTTTTTAATGCTTTACCTTGCGGACCGTCCACATATAAACTTGCAATCTGCTCTCATGAGATGGCACTTCTATTATCTTATTCAGTTCGTTTCCGGATCATGAGGAGGTGTCATCTAGGTCCTGGATATCTTTACACCGTGTTAAGTTAGCATGGGCTCATTACCGGTTTAAACGCCATTTTTCCTTTTTTGCAACTTCTGCACACGACACTTAGTTGTTGCTTTAGCTTTCCACCTAGTAGTTCATCGTGGTTTACATGAGAATAATATGTTATTGGTCTACTATCTGCTTTACTTGTTAAACTATATCTGTACAGCGAGTGCTAAAGTTTCAAGAACAACACGATACAGAATTGTTATGAGGTCTGATCTCCACGACTTCATACTCATAACATAAGTGCAACTTCTGCCAATTCTGGGCATGAGGCGGGTTTTATATTGCTTTGCCGAACACACATACACAACAGTTGATGCGGTTCACATGAAGAGAGAGCTGGTGTATGCTGATGTGATTCCTTCAAATCTAAGACACTAAAGTATGGGCACGCCCTAAACCAACACAAAGAGACCTTCTTAGCAAATAATATAATATGTGTATTAGGGAGGGTGAGATATAAGCAGCCGCGGGCCGTGGAGGGAGTTACGATGGGGCAGGGAGGCGGGGGGGGGAGAAGCAGGGTGGAGCCCTCTCTACCTTGCCCCTCCCCCTCCCCGCCTCCCTGCCCCACCGTAACTCCCTCCACGGCCCGCGGCTGCTTATAAGTGTTGCTAACTCTTATTCATTTACAGCATGTTAACATACTGTCACCATTCGCTTTTTATGTACTAGTAACTATGCTGGTAATTTTGCTACTGATAATATGTGTACTTGTATTCTCCACCCTGCTTCTCCCCCTCCCCGCCTCCCTGCCTCACCGTAACTCCCTCCACGGCCCGCGGCTGCTTATAAGTGTTGCTAACTCTTATTCATTTACAGCATGTTAACATACTATCACCATTCACTTTTTATGTACTAGTAACTATGCTGGTAATTTTGCTACTGATAATATGTGTACTTTTATTATCTAAGGTACTACGCCTGAGAAGACGGCATTAGTAAATAAACATTTCAAATACACATCTGTTCTTCTTAACTCCATGTTCTGGTTTCTAAGAAATCTATAACGACCGACTGTTCATGAGTTCCACGTATCCTGAGGTACTATAAGTTCATATTCTGGATTGTCTAAACATTGAGAGTTTGTTATATCCAATGTGACACTGTACCTAGCTTGCTAAGGAGTTTTTGATTACTAACGTGAGTTTTGGGACACCCTAATTCGCCGAGGTTCCAATCCTCTGTCCACAGTTCTGTGTGAGAACAGAAACCCTGCGACAGGGGCACCCCCGACCCTTGCTGGAGCTTCATCACACTTGCGATACAACTCCAGCAATGCGCCACCTTTACGGCACAGATACATCACGCATCTGTGCTGTTTTTGCCCCATGATGCGCCGCATTGTAAATGCAGCACACCATAGGTGACGGAACAGCGGCACAAAATGACTAACACATCCCTGGTGATGCGCCAGTCATCATAAATGTATCCCTATGCTTCTTATCTTGTTAGAGATGAACCGCCATATGTATCATCAAAGTTATTTGCATTTCCTAAATAGCGAACTTTAAGGAATAAATAGCGATTCTTTACCATTCCTAGTTTGCGATGAGCTATTTGCTAATTAGCCGAATGTAGCCCAATGAAGCCCAATGTAGCCCAATGTAGCCCAAAGATGGCCGCCAGACACACAAAAAAACAAATGTAGCCCAAATATCAGCCAGATGTAGCCCAACTATAGCCCAGTGACAGAATGACCAATCAGCTTCGCAAACCTCCGTTACGCGAAGCGGAGCGCTGTTACAGATATATATCTTTTTTTGAACGTTAATTTCTCAAAATCCACTGGAGCACATATATTGAGACCTAGCAAAGGCACATCGGGCTACCAGTCCCTAATATTTTGCCAAGTTTCGTGCAAATCCATTCAGCCGTTCAATTATTATTATTATTATTTTTTTTTGCCCCGCGGGGCCCTTTTAAAACCTCCACATCAAACCTAGGGGGTCAGCGAGGATCTACTATGCCCCCTTATAGTTATTTCCCCCTTTGTTTTGACCTCCTCTTGTCTCTCGATCCTACCGAGAGACAAGATGGCGGCCGCTACGGACTGTTTGGAATGTTGACAGACGCCGGAGAACCAATCAGCTTCGCTTCACAAAGCTCCGTTGCGCGAAAAGTCCGCGAACCAGTGCGCTGCCCGGTCCGCTGTTACAGATATATATCTTTTTTTAAACGTTAATTTCTCAAAATCCACTGGAGCACATATATTGAGACCTACAAAAGGCACATCGGGCTACCAGTCCCTACAATTTTGCCAAGTTTCGTGCAAATCCATTCAGCCGTTCGGGCTAAAAGTGAGGCCAACCGCCCTATGGAAAACTCAATGTTAAAAACACGTTTTGGGACCCCCCTTTTTTCTCGGCCCCCACTGGACGAACCCCCCCCAAATTTTCAAGGGCTGCTCAGAAACAAAATGTGCCATTTTCCTGAAAATTTCAGCCAATTCCGTCCACAAACGCCAAAGTTATTAGACATAGAATTTTCAAAAAACCCATAGAGAAAAAATCCTAACTATATATACCTACTGGCGACCGCCAGTAGGTAATATATATATATATATATATATATATATATATATATATATATATATATATATATATATATATATATATATATATATATATATATATTCACTGAAAAAACCATAGGTTATAGACCATATATAGTTAGGAATTAGCATTTAGAAAACCTTATTTTACTCACACAAAACCATTGAAATTCCATATATAGTTAGTTGCACTAACTATATATCGCGCACCCGCAATCCACTGCTGATGATGTCACATATTACATCATTCATGACATGGTCAGTGACATCACTGATGACATCACTGATGACATCTCAAATGACATCACTGATGACATCACTGATGACATCTCATTTGACATTACTGATCACATCACTGATGACATCATTCATGTGATGATACAATGAACCTCTTCAGACTCTAATATAACCTTAGATACACTCAGTGTAAACAGACACTCACAGACTGTCACTCATCCATGGAGTTACTCACACACCTAGTCAGTCTTGCAAAGAATCAATCACACCTCGATTTCCTCAACTATATAGTTATACACACCTTACTTATTGGAACATATAATAACACATATTTACTCTGTTATACAATCCCTGATACAAGTTCACAATAATCCATACAGCCACTCACACATTCACTGGCTCTTATGCACAGTTATTTATATATGTCAACTATCACATGTACTGTGTTTTACATATGTACTTACTTTGACATGTAGCACTGAGATATCCATTCACTCACCAATACACTCATGCACACAGTCAACCGCCCATACAGATGTTTCCACATGCACTTTTGAACCCATACATCTAGTGAATCAACTGCTCACACATCTATGCACAGAGTCATACACCTCCCAGACACCCACACACACACTCAGTCTCCCATACAAATACTTGGGCAACTAATCAATAACCCATATAGTTAGTCATATAGCTAATGATCAACACATGCATCAGATTACAAAACAACAGACACAATGATGCACAATTTAAAACAGTTTAGTCACTAACCCATGCACTCAGTGAGACACATTTAATCACTCACTTATACAGTCAGTCATGCACCTACTAAATCCTTCATCCAGACACTTATCAACCACTCATTCTTCAATATGTAAGACATATTTTAACTTTACAGAAGCATACAGTCACTGGATGTTGTCATCAGTGATGTCATCAGTGATGTCATTTGAGATGTCATCAGTGATGTCATCAGTGATGTCACTGACCATGTCATGAATGATGTAATATGTGACATCATCAGCAGTGGATTGCGGGTGCGCGATATATAGTTAGTGCAACTAACTATATATGGAATTTCAATGGTTTTGTGTGAGTAAAATAAGGTTTTCTAAATGCTAATTCCTAACTATATATGGTCTATAACCTATGGTTTTTTCAGTGAATTTTCAAGGTTTTGTAAATGCTAATTCCTAACTATATATGGTCTATAACCTATGGTTTTTTCTGTGAATTTCATTGGTTTTTTAACAGCTAATATCTGTAGCTGTAAAATGTATTCTTCTTTAAATCCAAAAATATATTTTATATGTTTATGAATAATTTTTTTTTTAAATATTTTTTTTTCTTCGTTCCCGCTTCGCGAATCGGGAAGCTTCCCGTTAGCTGACCTTGATGCCGCGAAATAGACCGCGAGCCGGTAAACGTTTCTTTACCGCAAGTGCCGCGTTAGAAAACAACATCGTGACGCCTCCCGTCCGCATGACGTTCCACGTTGTCGCGTGATACGTCATATGACGTGCTACGTTAGCGAACTGGTACGCGAAGCGAGTGCCAAAGCGCAGGTTTCTGGAAGCAAACCGGGAGGCCCTGCAAAGCGCTTAACGTAAACACAGCAAGTCATGTGACTTGGTAATAACACTTTTCATTGGTTCATTTCACTTTTGGTTTCCTAATGATGTAAGACTAGGTCATATAATCTAAAATGAACACTTTTGATTGGTTGAGAACTCTTGTTTTTCCCAAATGATGAAAATCCCTCCTTCTTTCCTCACTCTGACTTTCATCATTGTGAGAGAAAGACCCTTTGTGATCACTGAGCAATGGCTTCTTTAGTAGCTTCAGCTGGTGCTTCCCCACCACCTCCACCACATCCAAGGAAGAGTGGACCACCTGCTCAAGTTGTAATTCAACAAGAAGAAGAAGAAGAGGAACAGGAGGACGAGCACGAAGAGAGGCAGTTTTTGCCTGAGCAGCCCAAGACGTCTCACCGGAAAGAAAACTTCATTTGGCAATTTTTTTAAATTCCCAAAGGTCAGAAAAAAGTAAATGCAAGATACGTAACTTGCCTTATATGTCAAGATAGACTGTCCAGAGGGACCAACAAAAAATACAGTTTCGGAAACTACACAATGCATCGCCATATGACTAGGTGGCATCCTAACAACTACAGTGCTGCACAGTTTCGGAACGACCTAGATAATCTCCCTATTATGGCCAGAAGATCTGTTGTACCGGAAGTAACGGGACCAGAGGGCAGGGAGATGGTGCCAAATATACAAATGAGATTTGGTGAAGTAAAACACACCTGCGTATTTTGCGATGGATTCATTTCCTACGGAGAAAGAAGCATCACTCTGATCAACAGAGCTATTGACTATCATATGCAAGTTTGTCCGAAACGCCCAAAATAATAAATACTTCTTTTTTTTGTTTTGTTGCTCCTGTTGAGCCCTTTACAATGAATCGTTTTCATTGCCCCCTCCAAGAAAAACCCAAAAAAATATAAAACTGTTCCGAAAAATTCAAAAACAGTAAAAAAATGTTCAGAAAAATAAAAAAAAAAGTTCTTTTCAGAACTACCTCCCCGTTATTAAAAAATTGGTACAATATTTGGAACTGTGCCAACCTCTATTTCTCTTAGTTCGCTTCCTAGTTCGCTCGCTGGTACGCGAACTGGAAGCGAACCAAAAACAGTAAGTATAAGGGAAGGAAACACACACTTATGTTAAAAGAAAGACAGCTATAGGGGAGTAAACTAGAGATACTATTACCCATAATCCACTACTGATGATGTCACATATTACATCATTCATGACATGCTCAGTGACATCATCAGCAGAGGATTGCGGGTTTTTTGGCAACATGCCTTATCCACGGTTTAATAACGCTGCCTTTTGCTTTATATAAGTTTTCAAATTGTATGAAATATATACCAATAGGTCTTTATGAACCTTTAGGTAGTGCTTTTGTTCATGAGGTCTGGTCGCTTCCATACACATACAGATGTTTCAAAGATGATCAAGAAGTTTATCTGAATGGAGAGGAATGCACTGAGACGCCAGATCATTCACTAATGTGTAGGCACATACAGTTACACGATTCATGCAACAAACACCGACCAAATATGGCTTGCGTGTTGCAAGGCACGCCAGTTCCTGCTATCATCCCCACGTTCAAGTTGTTGGAAAATGGTAGTTATTTGATGCTCAATAATGAAGATTGTTCTGAGTTAATTAAAAGTATTCCTTTTATCGTAACAGTAAGTGAACGGGTTATTTGCTGCAGAAATGTTCTATTTCCTCCCACACATGAACATAGGGAGTTTTCAATCTGGCCACAAATACCAACCTTGGGACACGTTTCAACGGCATGACAAGAATAAGAGCTCTTTTGTCTCAGAGAGAGGTGGCCTTGAGTTCGGCCCGTGAAACTTTCGTACTTCACATAGCGAACACCCGTACACAGGTTTGCCTTTCAATTTCAGCAACATGTTTCCGACTATCTTTAACGCATCCTCCACAAAATCCCTGGCACACTTTTTTAAAGTTGTTACCAGTGGTCTCGTGACTTCATTTGAGAAAATCTTTGGAGTCATCCCTGCTCCCTTTCATTGTATTTTCTGCACTCTGGTTCGTGGATTGGCATTTTTACTTGCATTACCAGCGGACGCTCTTGTGCTTTTTTACATTTTTAAATATGGATGTCCCTCCTATGCAACCTCCGACCCTGCAGCTGCTGACACTGTTCCGCAATCGCATGCTAGAATATTATGGCACAATGCCGTTGGCGATATTAAGCACGGCATATGGATTATCTTTTCGGTTCTCCTACTTCACCTGTGTCCAGCCTGTATTTCACTGCCTGACCTGTGATTTCGATTGGGCCATTGATTTGTGTCTCTGCGGACCGGTTTCTCCTGACGTCGACTTTAATCAGCTGATGACTCCTATCATTACTCACGAGTTGATTTGTCCTGGCGAAAGGATTATGGCTGTGGCATTGATGCATGGACTACTTGGTCCCTGGAATTTACTGGCGGCAGCACAGTCTTTCTTGGAACACAGCTTTCTTGAAAACCCACCGAGCTGTCCTCTGATGGTGATAGAGGATCCGGTGCTGGGAGAGCACGTATGTTCTTTTCCGCTTTTAAATTGGATGGCTGAACTGTTTTCGGATGAAGACGGTGACTTCCTATTGGAGGCTGTTGCAGCTTATTTTGCATACACAGTTATGTCATAGACCTTTTTCATGTTTGATATGCTGAGTACTAGCATTTCATTGACAATTCATTGACTTATTTGTCAAGTTTTTATTATTTACCTTGCCTATTGGCTTAAGACTCGATAAAGTACTTGGCTGTTTTATTTTTCTTTAGCATTGAATTTTCCTAGTTTTTAATGCTTTACCTTGCGGACCGTCCACATATAAACTTGCAATCTGCTCTCATGAGATGGCACTTCTATTATCTTATTCAGTTCGTTTCCGGATCATGAGGAGGTGTCATCTAGGTCCTGGATATCTTTACACCGTGTTAAGTTAGCATGGGCTCATTACCGGTTTAAACGCCATTTTTCCTTTTTTGCAACTTCTGCACACGACACTTAGTTGTTGCTTTAGCTTTCCACCTAGTAGTTCATCGTGGTTTACATGAGAATAATATGTTATTGGTCTACTATCTGCTTTACTTGTTAAACTATATCTGTACAGCGAGTGCTAAAGTTTCAAGAACAACACGATACAGAATTGTTATGAGGTCTGATCTCCACGACTTCATACTCATAACATAAGTGCAACTTCTGCCAATTCTGGGCATGAGGCGGGTTTTATATTGCTTTGCCGAACACACATACACAACAGTTGATGCGGTTCACATGAAGAGAGAGCTGGTGTATGCTGATGTGATTCCTTCAAATCTAAGACACTAAAGTATGGACACGCCCTAAACCAACACAAAGAGACCTTCTTAGCAAATAATATAATATGTGTATTAGGGAGGGTGAGATATAAGCAGCCGCGGGCCGTGGAGGGAGTTACGATGGGGCAGGGAGGCGGGGAGGGGGAGAAGCAGGGTGGAGCCCTCTCTACCTTGCCCCTCCCCCTCCCCGCCTCCCTGCCCCACCGTAACTCCCTCCACGGCCCGCGGCTGCTTATAAGTGTTGCTAACTCTTATTCATTTACAGCATGTTAACATACTGTCACCATTCGCTTTTTATGTACTAGTAACTATGCTGGTAATTTTGCTACTGATAATATGTGTACTTGTATTCTCCACCCTGCTTCTCCCCCTCCCCGCCTCCCTGCCTCACCGTAACTCCCTCCACGGCCCGCGGCTGCTTATAAGTGTTGCTAACTCTTATTCATTTACAGCATGTTAACATACTATCACCATTCACTTTTTATGTACTAGTAACTATGCTGGTAATTTTGCTACTGATAATATGTGTACTTTTATTATCTAAGGTACTACGCCTGAGAAGACGGCATTAGTAAATAAACATTTCAAATACACATCTGTTCTTCTTAACTCCATGTTCTGGTTTCTAAGAAATCTATAACGACCGACTGTTCATGAGTTCCACGTATCCTGAGGTACTATAAGTTCATATTCTGGATTGTCTAAACATTGAGAGTTTGTTATATCCAATGTGACACTGTACCTAGCTTGCTAAATAGTTTTTGATTACTAACGTGAGTTTTGGGACACCCTAATTCGCCGAGGTTCCAATCCTCTGTCCACAGTTCTGTGTGAGAACAGAAACCCTGCGACAGGGGCACCCCCGACCCTTGCTGGAGCTTCATCACACTTGCGATACAACTCCAGCAATGCGCCACCTTTACGGCACAGATACATCACGCATCTGTGCTGTTTTTGCCCCATGATGCGCCGCATTGTAAATGCAGCACACCATAGGTGACGGAACAGCGGCAAAGAATGACTAACACATCCCTGGTGATGCGCCAGTCATCATAAATCTATCCCTATGCTTCTTATCTTGTTAGAGATGAACCGCCATATGTATCATCAAAGTTATTTGCATTTCCTAAATAGCGAACTTTAAGGAATAAATAGCGATTCTTTACCATTCCTAGTTTGCGATGAGCTATTTGCTAATTAGCCGAATGTAGCCCAATGAAGCCCAATGTAGCCCAATGTAGCCCAAAGATGGCCGCCAGACACACAAAAAAACAAATGTAGCCCAAATATCAGCCAGATGTAGCCCAACTATAGCCCAGTGACAGAATGACCAATCAGCTTCGCAAACCTCCGTTACGCGAAGCGGAGCGCTGTTACAGATATATATCTTTTTTTGAACGTTAATTTCTCAAAATCCACTGGAGCACATATATTGAGACCTAGCAAAGGCACATCGGGCTACCAGTCCCTAATATTTTGCCAAGTTTCGTGCAAATCCATTCAGCCGTTCAATTATTATTTTTATTATTTTTTTTTGCCCCGCGGGGCCCTTTTAAAACCTCCACATCAAACCTAGGGGGTCAGCGAGGATCTACTATGCCCCCTTATAGTTATTTCCCCCTTTGTTTTGACCTCCTCTTGTCTCTCGATCCTACCGAGAGACAAGATGGCGGCCGCTACGGACTGTTTGGAATGTTGACAGACGCCGGAGAACCAATCCGCTTCGCTTCACAAAGCTCCGTTGCGCGAAAAGTCCGCGAACCAGAGCGCTAACCGGTCCGCTGTTACAGATATATATCTTTTTTTAAACGTTAATTTCTCAAAATCCACTGGAGCACATATATTGAGACCTACAAAAGGCACATCGGGCTACCAGTCCCTACAATTTTGCCAAGTTTCGTGCAAATCCATTCAGCCGTTCGGGCTAAAAGTGAGGCCAACCGCCCTATGGAAAACTCAATGTTAAAAACACGTTTTGGGACCCCCCTTTTTTCTCGGCCCCCACTGGACGAACCCCCCCCAAATTTTCAAGGGCTGCTCAGAAACAAAATGTGCCATTTTCCTGAAAATTTCAGCCAATTCCGTCCACAAACGCCAAAGTTATTAGACATAGAATTTTCAAAAAACCCATAGAGAAAAAATCCTAACTATATATACCTACTGGCGACCGCCAGTAGGTAATATATATATATATATATATATATATACCTTAAAGATATACATATATGTCTTCAAGGTACATATATGTTGAATTAGGTATAATATATATATATATAAATATATACACACATATATATTACCTACTGGCGGTCGCCAGTAGGTATATATAGTTAGGATTTTTTCTCTATGGGATTTTTGAAAATTCTATGTCTAATAACTTTGGCGTTTGTGGACGGAATTGGCTGAAATTTTCAGGAAAATGGAACATTTTGTTTCTGAGCAGCCCCTGAAAATTTGGGGGGGTTTCGTCAAGGGGGGGCCGAGAAAAAAGGGTGGTCCCAAAACGTGTTTTTAACATTGAGTTTCCCATAGGGCGGTTGGCCTCACTTTTAGCCCGAACGGCTAAATGGATTTGCACGAAACTTGGCAAAATTGTAGGGACTGGTAGCCCGATGTGCCTTTTGTAGGTCTCAATATATGTGCTACAGTGGATTTTGAGAAATTAACGTTTAAAAATAGATATATATCTGTAACAGCGGACCGGGCAGCGCTCCAGTACACGTACTTTTCGCGCAACGGAGCTTTGTGAAGCGAAGCTGATTGGTTCTCCGGCGTCTGTAAACATTCCAAACAGTCCGTAGCGGCCGCCATCTTGTCTCTCGGTAGGATCGAGAGACAAGAGGAGGCCAAAGCGAAGGGGCAAATGACCATAAGGGGGCATAGTAGATCCTCGCTGACCCCCTAGGTTTGATGTGGAGGTTTTAAAAGGGCCCGGCGGGGCAAAAAAAATAATAATAATAATAATCGAACAGCTGAATGGATTTGCACGAAACTTTGTAAAATATTAGGGACTGGTAGCCCGATGTGCCTTTGCTAGGTCTCAATATATGTGCTCCAGTGGATTTTGAGAAATTAACGTTCAAAAAAAGATATATATCTGTAACAGCGCTCCGCTTCGCGTAACGGAGGTTTGCGAAGCTGATTGGTCATTCTGTCACTGGGCTATATTTGGGCTACATCTGGCTGATATTTGGGCTACATTTGTTTTTTTGTCTCTGGCGGCCATCTTTGGGCTACATTGGGCTACATTGGGCTTCATTGGGCTTCATTGGGCTACATTGGGCTACATTTGGGCTCCAACATATATATAGGCCAATGTAGCCCAATATATATTTTTCAAAGTTAATTTTCGTAAAAACCACTGGAGCATATATCTTGAGATATAGCAAAGGCACTTCGGGCTACCAGTCCCTACAATTTTGCCAAGTTTCGTGGAAATCCATTCAGCCGTTCGAGCTAAAAGTGAGTCCAACCGCCCTATGGAAATGAAGGAAATGAATGGGTAATTTGTAATTAGCAAATAGCTCATCGCAAACTAGGAATGGTAAAGAATCGCTATTTATTCCTTAAAGTTCGCTATTTAGGAAATGCAAAAAACTTTGATGATACATATGGCGGTTCATCTCTAACAAGATAAGAAGCATAGGGATAGATTTATGATGACTGGTGCATCACCAGGGATGTGTTAGTCATTCTGTGCCGCTGTTCCGTCACCTATGGTGTGCTGCATTTACAATGCGGCGCATCATGGGGCAAAAACAGCACAGATGCGTGATGTATCTGTGCCGTAAAGGTGGCGCATTGCTGGAGTTGTATCGCAAGTGTGATGAAGCTCCAGCAAGGGTCGGGGGTGCCCCTGTCGCAGGGTTTCTGTTCTCACACAGAACTGTGGACAGAGGATTGGAACCTCGGCGAATTAGGGTGCCCCAAAACTCACCTTAGTAATCAAAAACCCCTTAGCAAGCTAGGTACAGTGTCACATTGGATATAACAAACTCTTAATGTTTAGACAATCCAGAATATGAACTTATAGTACCTCAGGATACGTGGAACTCATGAACAGTCGGTCGTTATATATTTCTTAGAAACCAGAACATGGAGTTAAGAAGAACACATGTGTATTTGAAATGTTTATTTACTAATGCCGTCTTCTCAGGCGTAGTATCTTAGATAATACAAGTACACATATTATCAGTAGCAAAATTACCAGCATAGTTACTAGTACATAAAAAGCGAATGGTGACAGTATGTTAACATGCTGTAAATGAATAAGAGTTAGCAACACTTATAAGCAGCCACGGGCCGTGGAGGGAGTTACGGTGGGGCAGGGAGGCGGGGAGGGGGAGGGGCAGGGTGGAGAGGGCTCCACCCTGCCCCTCCCCCTCCCCGCCTCCCTGCCCCACCGTAACTCCCTCCACGGCCCGCGGTTGCTTATATCTCACCCTCCCTAATACACATATTATATTATTTGCTAAGAAGGTCTGTTTGTGTTGGTTTAGGGCGTGCCCATACTTTAGTGTCTTAGATTTGAAGGAATCACATCAGCATACACCAGCTCTCTCTTCATGTGAACCGCATCAACTGTTGTGTATGTGTGTTCGGCAAAGCAATATAAAACCCGCCTCATGCCCAGAATTGGCAGAAGCTGCACTTATGTTATGAGTATGAAGTCGTGGAGATCAGACCTCATAACAATTCTGTATCGTGTTGTTCTTGAAACTTCAGCACTCGCTGTACAGATATAGTTTAACAAGCAAAGCAGATAGTAGAGCAATAACATATTATTCTCATGTAAACCACGATGAACTACTAGGTTGAAAGCTAAAGCAACAACTAAGTGTCTTGTGCAGAAGTTGCAAAAAAGGAAAAATGGCGTTTAAACCGGTAATGAGCCCATGCTAACTTAACACGGTGTAAAGATATCCAGGACTTAGATGACACCTCCCCATGATCCGGAAACGAACTGAATAAGATAATAGAAGTGCCATCTCATGAGAGCAGATTGCAACTTTATATGTGGACGGTCCGCAAGGTAAAACATTAAAAACTAGGAAAATTTAATGCTAAAGAAAAATAAAACAGCCAAGTACTTTATCGAGTCTTAAGCCAATAGGCAAGCTAAATAATAAAAACTTGACAAATAACTCAATGAATTGTCAATGAAATGCTAGTACTCAGCACATCAAACATGAAAAAGGTCTATGACATAACTGTGTATGCAAAATAAGCTGCAACAGCCTCCAATAGGAAGTCACCGTCTTCATCCGAAAAGAGTTCAGCCATCCAATTTAAAAGCGGAAAAGAACATACGTGCTCTCCCAGCACCGGATCCTCTATCACCATCAGAGGACAGCTCGGTGGGTTTTCAAGAAAGCTCTGTTCCAAGAAAGACTGTGTTGCCGCCAGTAAATTCCAGGGACCAATTAGTCCATGCATCAATGCCACAGCCATAATCCTTTCGCCAGGACAAACCAACTCGTGAGTAATGATAGGAGTCATCAGCTGATTAAAGTCGACGTCAGGAGAAACCGGTCCGCAGAGACACAAATCAATGGCCCAATCGAAATCACAGGTCAGGCAGTGAAATACAGGCTGGACACAGGTGAAGTAGGAGAATCGAAAAGATAATCCATATGCCGTGCTTAATATCGCCAACGGCATTGTGCCATAATATTCTAGCATGCGATTGCGGAACAGTGTCAGCAGCTGCAGGGCGGGAGCTTGCACAGGAGGGACATCCATATTTAAAAATGTAAAAAAGCACAAGAGCGTCCGCTGGTAATGCAAGTAAAAATGGGAATCCACGAAGCACAGTGGAGAAAATAGAATGAAAGAAAGCAGGAATGACTCCAAAGATTTTCTCAAATGAAGTCACGAGACCACTGGTAACAACTTTAAAAAAGTGCGCCAGGGCCTTTGTGGAGGACGCGTTAAAGATAGTCCGAACCATCTTGCTGAAATGCAAAGGCGAATCAGTATTGAAAAGGGTCTGCACCTCTGTACGGGTGTTCGCTATGTGAAGCACGAAAGTTTCACGGGCCGAACTCAAGGCCACCTCTCTCTGAGACAAAAGAGCTCTTATTCTTGCCATGCCGTTGAAATCTGCTCCCAAGGTTGGTATTTGTGGCCAGATTGAAAACTCCCTATGTTCATGTGTGGGAGGAAATAGAACATTTCTGCGGCAAATAACCCGTTCACTTACTGTTACGATAAAAGGAATACTTTTAATTAACCCAGAACAATCTTCATTATTGAGCATCAAATAACTACCATTTTCCAACAACTTGAACGTGGGGATGATAGCAGGAACTGGCGTGCCTTGCAACACGCAAGCCATATTTGGTCGGTGTTTGTTGCATGAACCGTGTAACTGTATGTGCCTACACATTAGTGAATGATCTGGCGTCTCAGTGCATTCCTCTCCATTCAGATAAACTTCTTGATCATCTTTGAAACATCTGTATGTGTATGGAAGCGACCAGACCTCATGAAGAAAAGCACTACCTAAAGGTTCATAACGACCTATTGGTATATATTTCATACAATTTGAAAACTTATATAAAGCAAAAGGCAGCGTTATTAAACCGTGGATAAGGCACGTTGCCAAAAAACCCGCAATCCTCTGCTGATGATGTCACTGAGCATGTCATGAATGATGTAATATGTGACATCATCAGCAGTGGATTACGGGTAATAGTATCTCTAGTTTACTCCCCTATAGCTGTCTTTCTTTTAACATAAGTGTCTGTTTCCTTCCCTTATTTTAAAAAAAAAATTTGGTTCACTTCCGGTTCGCGTACCGGCGAGCGAACTGGGAAGCGAACTACGAGAAATAGAGGTTGGCACAGTTCCAAATATTGTACCAATGTTTTAATAACGGGGAGGTAGTTCTGAAAAGAACTTTTTTTTTTATTGTTTTTGTTGTTTTATATATTTTTTTTTATTTTTCTGAACATTTTTTTACTTTTTTTGAATTTTTCTGAACAGTTTTATATTTTTTGGGTTTTTCTTGGAGGGGGCAATGAAAACGATTCATTGTAAAGGGCTCAACAGGAGCAACAAAACAAAAAAAAAGTATTTATTATTTGGGGCGTTTCGTACAAACTTGCATATGATAGTCAATAGCTCTGTTGATCAGAGTGATGCTTCTTTCTCCGTAGCAAATGAATCCACTGCAATATACGCAGACTTGTTTTACTTCATGAAATCTCGTTTGTATATTTGGCACCATCTCCCTGCCCTCTGGTCCCGTTACTTCCGGTACAACAGATCTTCTGGCCATAATAGGGAGATTATCTAGGTCGTTACGAAACTGTGCAGCACTGTAGTTGTTAGGATGCCACCTAGTCATATGGCGATGCATTGTGTAGTTTCCGAAACTGTATTTTTTGTCGGTCCCTCTGGACAGTCTATCTTGACATATAAGGCAAGTTACGTATCTTGCATTTACTTTTTTCTGACCTTTGGGAATTTTAAAAAATTGCCAAATGAAGTTTTCTTTCCGGTGAGACGTCCTGGGCTCCTCAGGCAAAAAGTGCCTCTCTTCGTGCTCGTCGTCCTGTTCTTCTTCTTCCTCTTCTTGCTGAATTATAACTTGAGCAGGTGGTCCACTCTTCCTTGGATGTGGTGGAGGTGGTGGGGAAGCACCAGCTGAAGCTACTAAAGAAGCCATTGCTCACTGGTAACAAAGGGTCTTTCTCTCACAATGATGAAAGTCAGAGTGAGGAAAGAAGGAGGGATTTTCATCATTTGGGAAAAACAATAGTTCTCAACCAATGAAAAGTGTTCATTTTAGATTATATGACCTAGTCTTACATCATTAGGAAACCAAAAGTGAAATGAACCAATGAAAAGTGTTATTACCAAGTCACATGACCTGCTGTGTTTACGTTAAGCGCTTTGCAGGGCCTCCCGGTTTGCTTCCAGAAACCTGTGCTTTGCGACTCGGTAAGCGTACCAGTTCGCTAACGTAGCACGTCATATGACGTATCACGCGACAACGCGAAACGTCATGCGGACGGGAGGCGTCACGATGTTGTTTTCTAACGCGGCAGTTGCGGTAAAGAAACGTTTACCGGCTCGCGGTCTATTTCGCGGCATCAAGATCAGCTAACGGGAAGCTTCCCGATTCGCGAAGCGGGAACGAAGAAAAAAAAATATTAAAAAAAAAAAAGATTAATAAACATATAAAATATATTTTGGGATTTAAAGAAGAATACATTTTACAGCTACAGATATTAGCTGTTAAAAAACCAATGAAGTTCACTGAAAAAACCATAGGTTATAGACCATATATAGTTAGGAATTAGCATTTACAAAACCTTGAAAATTCACTGAAAAAAACATAGGTTATAGACCATATATAGTTAGGAATTAGCATTTAGAAAACCTTATTTTACTCACACAAAACCATTGAAATTCCATATATAGTTAGTTGCACTAACTATATATCGCGCACCCGCAATCCACTGCTGATGATGTCACATATTACATCATTCATGACATGGTCAGTGACATCATTGATGACATCACTGATGACATCTCAAATGACATCACTGATGACATCACTGATGACATCTCAAATGACATCACTGATGACATCATGACACACCAATACCAGTTACTACATACGCACTCACTGATTCCTACGTCTACACACACATTCACTCATTCACCCATACAATCACTCATACATACAGTCACTCATTATTACAACACTATCATATGCACTCATACACCTATGCAGACAGTCACACACTGCCACTCATCCATGGAGTTACTCACACACCAAGTCAGTCCTGTAAAGAATCAATCACACTTCCATTTCTTCATCTATACAGTTAAACACAGAACACCATACTTCAGTGACATCACTGATGACATCACTAATGACATCTGAAATGACATCACTGATGACATCTCAAATGACATCACTGATGACATCATTACACACCAATACCAGTTACTACATACGCACTCACTGATTCGTACGTCTACACACACATTCACTCATTCACCCATACAATTACTCATACATACAGTCAGTTATTATTAGAACACTATCATATGCACTCATACACCTAGTCAGTTCTGTGAAGAATCAATCACACTTCGATTTCCTCATCTATAGTTAAACACAGAACACCATACTTTTCACACATATACTAACACATACTTACTCTCTTATACAATCACTGATACAAGTACACATTGATATGCACAGCGTCACACACCTCCCAGCCAGCCACACACACACTCAGTCTTCCATCCATCCAGTCATTCTTCAATATGTAAAACGTATTTAAACTTTACAAAAACACACAGACACTAGATGATGTCATCAGTGATGTCATCAGTGATGTCACTGACCATGTCATGAATGATGTAATATGTGACATCATCAGCAGTGGATTGCGGGTGCGCGATATATAGTTAGTGCAACTAACTATATATGGAATTTCAATGGTTTTGTGTGAGTAAAATAAGGTTTTCTAAATGCTAATTCCTAACTATATATGGTCTATAACCTATGGTTTTTTCAGTGAATATATATATATATATATATATATATATTCACTGAAAAAAAACCATAGGTTATAGACCATATATAGTTAGGAATTAGCATTTACAAAACCTTGAAAATTCACTGAAAAAACCATAGGTTATAGACCATATATAGTTAGGAATTAGCATTTAAAAAACCTTTCTTTACTCACACAAAACCATTGAAATTCCATATATAGTTAGTTGCACTAACTATATATCGCGCACCCGCAATCCACTGCTGATGATGCAGTGAATTTCATTGTTTTTTTAAAAGCTAATATCTATAGCTGTAAAATGTATTCTTCTTTAAATCAAAAAATATATTTTATATGTTTATTAATTTTTTTTTTTATTATTATGTTTTGGTTCGCTCCCGGTTCGCGAACCGGGAAGCTTCCCGTTAGCTCAATTTGGTGCCGCGACCTGGTCCGCGAACCGGTAAACGTTCTGTTTGCGCAACTGCCGCGTTAGAAATCAACATCGTGACGCGTCGCGGAAACGCGACGTATCGCGTTGTCGCGTAATGCGTCTTATGACGCACCGCGTTAGCGCACCCGGAAGTGCTCCGGTACGCGAACTGAGACGCGAAGCGCAGCTCCCCGGAAGCGATCCGGGGCGCGTCGCGAAAGCGCGACATATCGCGTTGTCGCGTAATGCATCTTATGACGCACCGCGTTATCGCACCCGGAAGTGCTCCGGAGCGCGAACCGGAAGCGATCCGGGGCGCGTTCCGCAGCGCGTAACATAAGCGTAACAGGTCATGTGACTTGTTAATAACACTTTTCATTGGTTCATTTCACTTTTGGTTTCCTAATGATATAAGGCTAGGTCAGGTGACCTAAAAATAACACTTTTCATTGGTTTAGAACTATTTTTTTTCCAAAATGATGAAGCCCCCACCTTTTTTCTCACTCTGACTTTCAACTTTGTGAAAGGAAGACCTATTTTGCTGAGTGGAAAATGGCTTCACTAGTAGCTGCAGCTGGTGCACCCCCACCACCACCACCACCTCCTCATAGGAAGAGAGGACCACCTCCACAGTTCCTTCCCAACACAGAGGAGGAAGAGGATCAAGAAGAGGAAGAGGAAATACAGGCACCACATTTTTTACAAGAGCAGCCCCGGGTATCTCATCATAAAAATAGTTTCATTTGGCAGTTTTTTTCTTTTCCTGAAGGACAGAAAAAAGTTAATGCTCGGTATGTGACGTGCCTCATATGCAAAGAGGACTTATCTAGAGGCACAGATAAGAAGTATAGTTACGGCAACTATACTATGCACCGTCACATGCAGAGGTGGCATCCACTAAATTACAGCCGGGCAGAGATGCGTGACCTCCAGGACAACCCCTCAACTCCTGTGGCCAGGACATCGGCACAGGTATCTCTGTCGGGGCCAGAGGCACGGGAAACAGAGCCAAACATTTAGGAAAACTTTGTCCACTTGAAGATAGTCTGTATATATTGTGGTACCTTACTCTCATGTGGCAATATGAGTGTTAATTTAATAAACAGAGCATATGAAAATCACAAGTGCTCTAAACGCCCCAAAAAATAATTTTTTTTTTCCTCCTGTTGAGCCCTTTCCAATGCCTGTTTTTTGTTGTTTCCCCCCCAAAAAACCCAAAATAAACATAAAATTGTTCAAAAAATACAAAAAAAACAAAAAATGTTCAGAAAAATAAAAAAATATATAAAACAACAAAAATAATAAAAAAAAAGTTCTTTTCAGAACTACCTCCCCTTTATAAAAAAATTGCTAGAATGTTTAGCACTCTGGCAAGCTCTATTTCTTTTGGTTCGCTTCCCAGTTCGCTCGCCGGTACGCGAACCGGGAGCGAACGAAAAAATGTTTAAAAAAAAAAGGAAGAGTAAGTATAAGGGAAGTAAACAGAGAGTAATGTTAAAAGAAAGACAGCTATAGGGATTAAACCAGAGATACTGTTTAATAGATTTATTTACCGAAGAAAAGATGGAAGAGGATATAATTGTGAAAAACAAAATAGATAAGGAAGTGAAAGAAAAAAAGGACAGTAGAAGAATAACAAAGAAGAGTTTCTTAGAGAATGTGAGTGAATGTTCAAAATAAGATTAAAACATGTGGAATAACAGAGAGAAAAAACAGAAAGCAGAAAAGAAGAAGTAACAGAAAAAGAATAATTGAAACAGCAAAGAAGTGTAAATAACATAGGGCCATATTATCAACATAGGCAATAAAAGTTTTGCAGCTTTTATCGGCAGAAATGTGTCGCTAAAGCCGCTTTTGCAGCAGAAAACTGCCGCTAAAACCGCATTTGCAGCAGATTTCTGCCAATAAAAACAGCAATAATTTTATTGGCTGTGTTCATAATATGCCCCTTAGTGTGCTTCAACTACACAGAGAAAGCATAATGAACAAGTAGTGAAAGAGTGATCAGTCAAAGACACTAAGAGTAATAGAGACGGAGTGAGTGAACAAGAGTGAGGAACTATGAGAAGAGAGGGACTGAGAAAAGGAGTGGAAGGAGACGAGTAAGTAAGTAATAGAGAAAGGAATGAGGGAAGTAGCAAAGGCAGGAAAGTGAGGGTTAAAGAAACGAAGCAGTGGAACTAATAGTATTTAAATGTGATAGAAATGAAACGAAAAGAATACAAAACATTTACCATATAATTGTCGTTAACTTAGTCACTTGTTATTTTTATACTTTCAATCTGTGAAAGAGATAACAAACATTTGAAAAATATTAAAACATATATTTAAAAATTAGGAAAGACAAGGGAAAAGATTGAAGGACAAACAGTTTTTCAACAACGTTGACACATACAGAAGCTTCTGCTTCTCCAGGCCCCCTACACAGTCCTAAAGATATACATTTTAAACTAACAGTATCTTGATGCAGATGAAGTAAGGCCTATCTTGGAACATGGTGCATCTTTTGCACTGCTGTTGTCTCACAAACGTGACACAATGGCAGCGCAAAAGAGGTGCACAATCATCATAAAACTGTTCCTAACATTTTAAATGATTGTTTCAGGATGGCAATAAGGTGTGTCCTATCCAGACGTTTGTTTCAAGTGAGGCCTACTCAGGGTTGCAGATCAAATTTAGGCTTGTTTAAGAGTACAGAGGAGATAATACATGTGCAGGCCAACCAATAAAGTTCAGACTGCCTCTGTTTCCCTGGACAGGCCTAAACTTCATCTGCACAATGTGATTCGTAATGTTAGGAAACACAGGTAATGTATTTGAAAAACGTGCAATTTCTTTTGCTCATTTCACAATCACATCACTTGTGTTTCCTTTGGTTAGGTATCTCATTGTGCAGATGTAGTCCAGCATATGAAAGAGTACGCACTGCATGCAATAACTTTGACACTTACTGAAGCCTCAGCTTCTCCATACCCCCTACACAGTCCTAATTATATACATTTTAAACTGACGGTATCTTGCTGGAAAGGAACTGAGGCCTATCTTGCAACATGGTGCATCTTTTACACAAAAGTGACAGAACAGCGGCGTAAAAGAGGCACACAGCCTTCATAAAACTGTCCTTAACATTTTAAATAATTGTTTCTAGATGCTGATAAGGTGTAACCTATCCACAGATTTGTTTCAGGTAAGTCCTACTCAAGGTTGCAGATGAAATTTAGGCTTGTTGAAGAGTATAGAGGAGATAATACATGTGCAGGCCTACTAACGAAGTGAGTCATGTCCACTGCACTCTTGAACAAATGTCAGACCTCCTCTGTCTCCTGGAACAGGCCTAAACCTCATCTACACAATGTGATGTGTAATGTTAGGAAACACAGGTAATATAATTGAAAAACGTGCAATTTTTTTTGCTCATTCCACAATCACATCACCTGTGTTTCCTTTGCTTAGGTATCTCATTGTGGAAATGTAGTCTATCATATGAAAGACTACGTAGAATGTGAGCACTGTATGCAACAACTTTGACACTTACAGAAGCCTCACCTTCTCCATGCCTCCTACACAGTTCTAAATGTACATCATAAATACAAACAGTACAGAATTAATTATACATGTTAAATGGTTTATTTTTGCTGTTGTCAGAATGTATCAAATTTCACTAAAAACAGTGACTTGAAGGTATTCATCATATAACAGCGGGGAGAAAAAAAAACACAATCAAAAAGATTGTGTTTAAAAAACCCATATAACATAACCAATCAGAAATCAGAACTCCTCGAAAGTAACTTACTTTCCATGACGTCGAAGGATGTCCTATGAACAGCTTACACTCGGTTGTGCTGTTTTTATTTTCAGCCTGCCACTTTCTGAAAGAAAACCTCCATTGTTTTGAAAAATATGTTACATACAATAAATGACTTCTCGCTCTCTACCACACGTTTCCACAAGGCCAAATCATGTAAGAGCCATTTATAACTCTTGGAATTCTTGTAAGCAAATCCCGTCATTTTCTATTTCCGCAACTTTCAGAAAGAAAACGTTCAAGATCACTTTCACAATCCTGGACTAGTAATATCTTACCCTTCTTGCTCACTCATGTTCTACATTTCCTATGACACTGATACTGCTTACTATGAAGCAGACTTACACTACCTCTATGACTACTACAATTATTTAATTCTCTACATCACTTTTAATCACAAAGCAATATAAAACAGTAGATAAAATTATATCAACCCCTAGAATCATTATACGCCAGTTACCTACCCTAAATTCTCTTTTCTGAAAACAGAAAGTAAGAATATTTTTAAGTAAAAAGGCAACATTGTATCGTAGTCAAATGGGAATAATTTCCGAAACAGCAAATCTTTTTACATTTTCAATAAGCTGTGTGATAAGCGGATCTTGTCAAATGACCATCATGCCATATAATAGCTGCAGTTACAAATGTTCTTCCTAAAATCAACGACTGTGTAGCCACAACATTTGTAATTAAAGTTGAAGACTTACTTTCATCAGGTTTATATAGTTGGATTTTTAAAATGACATTATAATCAAAAGTTTGGACAAATAATCTAGACAGCATTGCAGACTTACATTCCCTCTACTCCATGTCTTGATTGGCTGCTTGAATTAGCTTATAAAAAGTAACAGTTTTTCTGAACTCATTTAAAGTGCAGTTATTTTTCCATGACGTCAAGTGTTATGGTAAGAACACCGTTTGCTTTGCGAAATACTCTGTTGTTCTTCAACTAATCTCTGCCCACCACTTTCTATAAGAAAATGTTATTTTTTTCCAGGAACTATTTAAAACTCAAAAATAACTTTTGACTCTGTACTACACTTATCCTCAAGGCCAAATCGTGTAGGAGCCATTAGAATCTCTTGAAATTCCTTAGAGCAAATCCCGAGATTCCTTCTCTAAAATTTTGGTTTTAAAAACACCAGGTAAGAATTTTTAAGGTCAAAAGGTAATTTTTTTTTTAAAATTAAAACAGAATCGTTGCAGAATGACCAGCCATTTCTAGACTTTAAATAAGCTGTGTAATGTCCTAATGTTATTGAAGGACCATCATGATATATAATTGCTGCAGTTACAAAAGTCCTTCCTGATATTGACAACTGCGAAGCAACAACATTTTTAATTAAAGTTGTCAATTTTGTTCCATCAGGCCTACATCGTTGGAACATTAAAATGACATACTGGCCATATGTTCGTATAAATAATGTTGACATCATTTCAGATTTACATTGGCTACACTCCATGTTGTGATCAGCTGCTTTTACTAGCTTATTAAAGGAGACTGATTTACTGTCTGGCAAAGTTAAATATATAAATCTTTCTGAGTCTACACTAGTAGTACTTGATACCCTACAGTTCTCGCAGTCATGCTGCCATTGATAAGAAAGCCCAAACAGGTGATCTACATCTACTCCTTCAGCATGCAATACATCAAGCATATACATTAAAAACTCCTGACAATCTTGCTGAATATTTTGAGAGAATTGTGTTTGACCTGAACATCTGTCTAACAGATTTCGAATTTCAGACACACTTTCTATTTTTGTTCTATCAGTGCTACATTTCTCTAACACAGAATTTAACAAACTGCAAAATCTTTGATCAGAATTGACCACAATCTCTTCTTTTACATTTTCTAGAGAAAACAAAACATTAACCACTACATTAGCATAGCAGTTGACACCAGAACTGTTTTCAAATTGAAAACCAAC
Source organism: Lissotriton helveticus (assembly GCF_964261635.1). Taxonomy (NCBI): domain Eukaryota; kingdom Metazoa; phylum Chordata; class Amphibia; order Caudata; family Salamandridae; genus Lissotriton; species Lissotriton helveticus. Next base: position 1,581,469,158 of record NC_136059.1, on the reverse strand, counting down.
AACATCTTCAACAGAATCCTTTTTGTTTCTGCTTATAATTTCAGGTTCATCGAATTTTCGTCTTTTTGCTACAACCTCCCTAGTATTGGTCACATTTCTTCGTTTCCGGCCTACCACACGTTTCTCAAACAAAGGATATTGAGGCAAATGTGGCGCATACTCTCTTCTTAACCTATTGTATTCCTTAACACAATCTAGATCCGCACAAATGTTTTTGACATCACACTCAATCAAGTACAATCCCGATAAAGTTCTAACTCGTGACAATGCCACATATGCCATACCCTCCTTGAACACAGAACTGCCAATATTCACCAATGCACTGTCTACACTTAAACCTTGCGATTTATGGATTGTCACCGCATATGCAAGTAAACAGGAAACTGCTTACGGCGAACATATAAGTCTTTTACAAGCAAAAATCTAGCAGAACAACGACCAATTAGCTGTACTTCCTCAATGCCATCAAATTTAATTTTTAAAAATTCAATTCCATCTCTATTTCTGTATTTCACAAAATCAACAACATTACCCATTGATCCATTTATCAGACCTCTTTCAACATGTAAATTCCTTCTTAAAATTATACGGCAGTTTAAGTACACATTCAGAGTCTTTTCAAAACCTGCAGTTTTAGATATAGTCTTCTCTAATGAATCCAATTTTGTTTTCAAATTCTCAGACAAAATAATTGTTGATCCCATATGCTCTACTCTGTCAATAGCTTCCAGTTTCACAATCTCTTGGTTTTCTAAATGCAACATTTTGTTGTTGAAGATGGCACATTCTGCAAGAGTTGGCATCAAACATATTCCAGATTTCTTCTCAGTAATTTTCTGAAAAATATTCTCAGGCACAACATCTTGTTCTGGATATAAATTTGACAGTAATCGTGCATGTAAAGCTTCTTTCCCATGCTCGGTCACTTTTCCAATTCTAACATCTTGTAGAATATTCTTGTAATCTTCATCCTTCGCCTGACGCATATTTTCATGCAGTTCAGCATAATTGAAGTTTAACCATATATTGACGTTGCCAATGCTCCCTAGGCACTTCCTGGTATCTTCATGCGTGAGCATTTTGAACACAGGTTGTCCTTTCACTGGTGTCAGCTGCAGAAGATCTCCGAAAACAATGATGTGTTTGCCACCAAATAACACATCATACTCTGTTTTGAGAACTTCTTGCATTCTCAAATGCACAAAGGCAAGCATGACATTGGAAACCATGCTTACTTCGTAAATGATAAAAAGTTTCATTTTCCTCAAGACTCTTGAAACTTCACAACAAGCATCTCCAGATAACTTGTGGTATTGTAATTTGTTGTCATGCTCCACTGGCAGCATCAGCAGACGATGTAAAGTAATACCTTTAATGTTATGTGCTGCCAGTCCAGTTGGAGCGGTGACAACACAAGACAGCGATGACACAGTCCTTTCCTGCAAATAACATGAAATTGCTTTAATGAGGAAACTTTTTCCAGTTCCCGCTTCTCCACTCACGTACAGTCGAACAGGCTTCAACGACGTACATGAGCACTCTTTCTTCTCATGACTTAATCCATGATCAATTTGCTTGGTAACTTCGTCATATATTTTCCTCTGCTCAACGTTGAGTTGTCTTTCCAAGTCTTCTAAGTTAACCGCATCCTCCTGAGCATGTGCCATAGCTCTTTCCACTTCATTCATGGCAGTGGCAGCTTCATTTTCGATAACAGGTCCTCCTAGTGGATCCTGATTCAATGAAACAGAACTCTGACTCTCCTGAGAACTGTCTCTGGCAATCTCGGCTGCAATCGTTGCTTCCTGCTCGATTTCCGCATTCAACATTTTTAGATATTTGGGAAAAGCAGGACATTCTATGGTCCCCTTGGCGGCAGTGAAAGAGTCTTCGTAACAGAGGAAATCTCCAAGCAGTTCCTCTTCTGCACGCCAAGGCTTGAAAAGTTGCAAAAGTGCTAAATAGAAAAACTCATTTTTTTCAGGAGATTCGCCACTCAATTTTCGATGGTTTACCAAGTGGCATTTTCTTTGCTTGACCAGACATCCCTCACTTCTAATTACAGCATACACTCCTTTCTCAATATCTTCTTTGATGTTCCTCTTGAATATATAATTTTGTAGAACCTCATACAGACAAACATTCTCGAGGTGACTGCTTCGATTTGGATAATATGTATCCAACATGTTGGTCTTCAAAATATCGGTACTGTTTGGCTCCTTTTCCGCCAAATACTCAATTTCCCGCACAGGTTTCAGAACTCGATTACGCATTGCAGCAAGACCAAGACTCGCCCAAATGATACTCCTGGATTTGGCATAGAGACTTGCTGAAGACAACCGGTCAGAACATTCGTAAGCTCCGATTTCTCGATGTGACAACATCTTCAGACTGAAACTGTACAACTTCTTACTGAGGCTCTTTTCATTGGAAATGTCCTCCCACATATCCTTCAATTCTGTCTTTTCTTTTTTTGGTGATGTAAGATGTCACATACCGAGCCACAGCCATACAGTTATCAGCCACAAACTGTATATCCATGTTAGCATTCCACATGGACAAAATCACTGGGTTGTAGTCGTTGATGTACTTGGACTCTTCGTTCCTCTTCAAATTGTATGTGTTTTTAGGTGATTTCTTCATCACATTATGTCGCAGCAAAGACATCAAACTGTTCACTCTTCCTTTAGAAATCACCGGTCGTGGAAAGCCGAAACGACATTTGGTGTAGAACTTGTCCTTGTTTCTGAACTTACGACGACAGTACTTTCCACAACGATGGCTTTGGAAACGTAGAACTTTTTCTCTTAGGCTTTTCTTCTCCTTTGCGTTTGGAACAGCACACGTAGAATACTGTTGTATGAAACTCATCACTAAGTCTTCTGGATCCGTTCCAAATTTAGGTGCATCCTTGATCCACAGCAGCATATGTATATGAGGAGCACCTCTTGCTTGGTACTCCTTTCTCCAGAAGAAATCCAACACCTCTCCAAGAGGTGGATTTCTCTTGTTCATGATGAAAGACATCATAGCTTCAAATCTATGATTGAAGTACCTGCATACATTGACTGGATCCAAAGAGCACAGTTCTCCGGGTGTCTTGAATTCGATGTTTTCAATGTTTCCATTTGCCTCTCGTAGAAATTCAAGTAAGTCTTCCCAGCCATACTCGGCACAGCTCAGAGTGAGGAACCATGTGGGAGTTCCTAAGTTCCTCAGCATACATTTTAAATCACCATGACGACGGTACCAGTACTCATTAGTACCACGCTGACATGCCATGAGATTAATCAGGTGACAATCAAAAATACTGTCTTGGACATTGACTTTATCCATAAAGTCACTTGCCGAGATGTTTTGCATGTGTATACCACTTTTCAAGATGTGGTTCACTGCATATGACAGTCCAGACAGATCGCTTTCAAACAGGAGATGAAACAAATAGGGAATGCATTGTCGAAACCTAGCATCTTCTGCATACAATCGTAAAGTCCGGTATTCAGAAGCAGGAATTTGATGAGGTCGCTCATCATATCTTCCTCCCTGACCTGTTGGAAATAGCTGTGGGAAACACCGAGCTTCCAAACTTTCCTCCCAAACACTAATGGGACTCCCTTTGGCTTGTTTCATTTGAAACAACTCAAAAGCATTCCCCATGACTTCCTTGGAATGCAAAGGATGAACACTATAATGTTCATATATTTCTTCACTTTTAGAGGGTTCTACTTTCTCAATTTGACCAGCACACAAATCGCTATCCTCTTCCTCACTTACTTCCTCTTCTGCAACATATACATTCTTATAGTACTTATTATTTTTTTTCAAATACAATGTTGCCTTTTTGACTTTCCTAACATCCACTAAATCTTGCCATATGTTCTTATTCTTTGTCGGAGCCCCATTAACTAAGATAACCAGAGGTTCCTCTTCCACTTTTTCTACTCCAATTGTGTTAATGTTTTTCTTCAAATCTAGAGGCAAATAAACAACTCTTCCCTTTAATCCTCTCTGTAAATCTGATGGAGGCAATTTCCCTGTCTTTGGCTCCATTCTTACAATAGCCTGAAAGGGATGGATACTTTGAATCAAAATACATTCATAAGTATTTAAATCCTTCAATTCAGAAGGAATCTCAACCAATTCCAGATTATTATGAACCGCTCTAGCAGGCATCTGGTTTTGATTTAATTTGTTACAACAATAAGTACACACACGTTGATCCGATCCCAAATCAAAACAATTTTTGCTACCATCAAGTATGTTGCGAAATCCTTCCATTCACTATTATTTTCCCTTTCACTTTTTGCATATAAATCCACTAACTTAGTCTGATTCTTATAATAAGTGCGTCGACAACACACACAAGTGAAATTAGGCCTCTCACTTGATTTAACCTGAAACGTGGCAATTTCCTTCTGAAAATTATCTGTACTGGAAACCTGTACACTGTCTTCCACATTACCCTCTTCTTCTGGGTCAATTTCAACATTCTCCTCTTTACTTCCAAAGTAACAAAACACAATTTCTTCACAAATATTCTTCACATCTATTTCAGAACCATGCAAAAGAGCAGCACATAATTGTTTAAGCATAATTGCTGGACTCTTAGCATAATACATCATTCTAACTAATTTCCTCACTTTATTATGATGCACTGCTAGCATCCTGAAATGATGAAAAACACTCTGGCATACTCTCCTGGAAAGACAAGCCAGTGAATGACCATGCAAACCTGTCACTTCTCTCACTCTGCAAGGATCTAATTCTTGCAACAACATCATTTTCTGCTTCAAACTTTTCTTATTAAATGTCCGTACAAAATCACAAAGCAAATTGATGGAATCCTGTCGTACACTGCAAATACTACTACACTTCCAGGTGTACACAGGACCCTTAGGACGTCTTCCTAAAACCTCATTACCTAACACCTCTTCTGCCTCTGTTGTCACAAGTTTTTCTTTTTCAACTGGACAACCATCTTTCACCTCATAAGCTCGACCACTGGTGTCAACTGCATGCACCAAATCATTATCCTGGAAATAACTCTCCTCATTGAAAAATGCCTCACAACTTGAACTATGCATCCATTCTCCGGAAAAAACTTCACAAAAATTACTACGATTAACTATTCTCTTCCATCTACTATTTCTTTTGAAATCATAAATTGCCTTGTTTAGCTTCCTAATTCTATTGATTATCAAAATAAATAACTTTCGCTTTATTTCAAATGCCTGATCAATCATTTTCTCAACTTTTTTTTTTCTCTTATAAAAAACCACTTTCTGTTGACCTTTCTTAATATTTTTTAACAAATTGCCAATTATCATGTTGCGGAACATTCGTCTACGAATGTCCCTAAACTGTTGTTTCCTTCTACTATCATGCACAGAGTTATCTCTTGCTCTAGCAGTAACATTTTTGATTGGCCTTTCCTTTCCGTTTAAATTGCTTCTTTTTTTCTGGACTAAAACATTTTCTGTAGTACTACTTTTTTTTTACAAATGTTTCTTATGAATGATTTCGTGGTCTTACCCGGTGCTTTCTTGGTGACTTGACAAGTTTTTTTTGTAGAGGACTGCTGCAATATTTGATGGACCTGCTGTCTTTGACGTTTTGTAGCCTTTCTAATTCTATCCTTAGTTGGCATTCTCAAATTTTGAAATGATCTGCAGTTGAATCTGTGGTAAAATATAATAAAAATTTTTATTAACCACTATTACCAAACAGTAAATCAATAACAGTCATCAAAAACTTAACACACTACTTGACATTTTTACATAGAATATTTTTTAGTGCTTTGGCAAATTTAGAATACACAAATAGCAGAAAAGAAATGGAATTCTTCTTCATTTTACCTGTGCTGTTTTATATGTGAATCTGATCTAATTTTATGAGCATATTTTAATATTTTATTGAAGACACTACACATAACCTGTTTTTGAAGGTGTGTTTAATTTTAATTGAAACGGTTTACATTTTTACTTTTCATTTATTGTAAATTTTAAAAATAAATGTTTATAGTTCCATAGGCTCAAGCAGGTCAGCTTCCCACCCTATGTCATACAATTCTGACAAATCGGCATCCTCATCATGTTGTTCATCATCCTCAGGATTTAAATCATCCAAGGGATCTACTTCCACTGACGTTTCAATTACAAGTTCAATGATAAGGTCGAGATCAACTGATTGCTGATTGTCACTCATGGTTGATGTTGTCGTTATCTTTAAAGAAAGAGAACAACAATGAGATGTTGCAGAGTAAGAGACAAATCTCAGAGATTATAATAGTAAAATTGTTTAACAAGAGTAACATTTTGCAGCTATTATTTAGCCATGTCCAGCGATGCTGAGGAGGTGAGGCCTATGTCCAAGTTTTCAGTGAAAAGGACTCATCTCTTCTTAACCTTGGATAAGCCTCACCGACTCTGTGTCCCCTGCTCATACTTAAATGTACAGGGGCAGATTTATGCTAAGTGGCGCATCCCCACGGATGCACCAGTTAATGTGCACCGCTGCTCGGCCACCCATAGTGTGCCGCATTTACAATGTGGAGCATCATTGAGCAAAAACAGCACAGATGCGTCACGCATCTGTGCCGCAAAAGCAGCACATTGCAGGAATCACGTCATAAGCGCGACATGTCTACTGCAATACACAGGAGGAACCCTCACATTGCATGGTGCATCACTTTTTATGCCTGTTTCAAACAGGCGTAAGGATTTGATTCAGCAATGCTATAAAGCTGACTCAGTGAAATCTTCTAAATTTCACTGTGTTAGTTTTACAGGGCTTTCATGCAAATTAATGCATACCTTGCAACAAAACACCTATATGAAAACTGACGCAGGTTTCATGTGGCACAGGACTTTACAGCATGACACATCTACCTAGATGCATCAAGTTGTAAATATGTCGCCACATAGCAAATCTTTTGCACCGCCGCTGCGTCACAAAAGTGACGCACAGTGACGCAAAAGAGACATACACCTATCATAAATCTGACCCTAACATTTTAAATGATTGATTCAAGATTACGATAAAGTGTGGCCTATCCAGAGGTTTGTTTGAGGTGAGGCCTACTCAGGGTTGCAGATGAAATTTACGCTTGTTGAAGAGTACAGAGGAGATAATACATGTGAAGGCCTACCAATGAAGTAAGTCATATCCACTTCACTCTTGAACAAAGGCCAGACCTTTTCTGTGTCCGTGGACAGACCTAAACCTCATCTGCACAATGTCATTCGTAAACTTAGGAAACACAGGTGATGTAATTGAAAAATGTGGAGTTTCTTTTCCTCATTTCACAATCACATCACCTATGTTTCCTTTGCTTAGGTATCTCACAGTGCAGATGGACTCTAGCATATCAAAGAGTACACATAAGTTGAGCAGTGTATACAACAATTTTGACATTTACAGAAGATTCAGCTTCTTATCTTGTTGGAGATGAAATGAGGCCTGTCTTGCAACATGGTGCATCTTTTGCATCACTGCTGCATCGGTTTCATGTGGCACGGGACTTTACAGCATGACACATCTGCCTAGATGCATCAAGTTGTAAATATGTCGCCACATAGCAAATCTTTTGCACCGCCGCTGCATCACAAAAGTGACGCACAGTGACGCAAAAGAGGCATACACCTATCATAAATCTGTCCCTAACATGTTAAATGATTGATTCAGGATGACATTAAGGTGTGGCCTATCCAGAGGTTTGTTTAAGGTGAGGCCTACTCAGGGTTGCAGATTAAATTTACGCTTGTTGAAGATTATAGGGGAGATAATACATGTGAAAGCCTACCAATGAAGTAAGTCATGTCCACTTCACTCTTGAACAAAGGCCAGACCTCTTCTGTGTCCGTGGACAGACCTAAACCTCATCTGCACAATGTCATTCGTAAACTTAGGAAACACAGGTGATGTAATTGAAAAATGTGGAGTTTCTTTTCCTCATTTCACAATCACATCACCTGTGTTTCCTTTGCTTAGGTATCTCATAGTGCAGATGGACTCTAGCATATAAAAGAGTACACATAAGTTGAGCAGTGTATACAACAATTTTGACATTTACAGAAGATACAGCTTCTTATCTTGTTGGAGAAGAAATGAGGCCTGTCTTGCAACATGGTGCATGTTTTGCATCACTGCTGCATCGGTTTCATGTGGCACGGGACTTTACAGCATGACACATCTGCCTAGATGCATCAAGTTGTAAATATGTCGCCACATAGCAAATCTTTTGCACCGCCGCTGCGTCACAAGTGACGCACAGTGATGCAAAAGAGGCATACATGGCTATGTAAGTTAAATAATCAAAATCTAAATTTGCCAAGCACACATGGGTGTGTATTTACAAGGACCTTCCACCACGAGGAAATGTCTTTAATTAAAATGGGAGAAATAACATCAAAGGGACTCAAATGCCTTTTAAATGTACCCCAAGCAACCTATGAAACTCTAGCAGTACATATCAAGAAACCTAATTGATTTCAGAAATCGTTTTTAAACACATCATCTAAATCAATGATATACCTACATTCAAGGGGAAATGACTTAAAATGGCCTAAGACACATGAAATCGTTTTTTTAAGGTCCTTGCACCATTTTTGGGTCACTTTTAACATGGCTATGTTAGTCAAAGAATTAAAACCTAAATTTGCCAAGCACAGATGGGGGCGTATTTACAAGGACCTTGCACCACGGGGAAAGGTCTTTAATTAAAATGAGAAAAATAACATCAGAGAGACTCAAATGCCTTTTAAATATACCCCAAGCAACCTATGAAACTCTAGCACTACATATCAAGTAAACTAATTGATTTCAAAAATCGTTTTTAAACACATCATCTAAATCAATGATTTACCTACATTCAAGGGGAAATGACTTAAAATGGCCTAAGACACATGAAAGCGTTTTTTTAAGGCCCTTGCACCATTTCTGGGTCACTTTTAACATGGCTATGTTAGTCAAAGAATTAAAACCTAAATTTGCCAAGCACAGATGGGGGCGTATTTACAAGGACCTTGCACCACGGGGAAAGGTCTTTAATTAAAATGAGAAAAATAACATCAGAGAGACTCAAATGCCTTTTAAATATACCCCAAGCAACCTATGAAACTCTAGCACTACATATCAAGTAAACTAATTGATTTCAAAAATCGTTTTTAAACACATCATCTAAATCAATGATTTACCTACATTCAAGGGGAAATGACTTAAAATGGCCTAAGACATATGAAAGCGTTTTTTTAAGGCCCTTGCACCATTTCTGGGTCACTTTTAACATGGCTATGTTAGTCAAAGAATTAAAATCTAAATTTGCCAAGCACAGATGGGGGCGTATTTACAAGGACCTTGCACCACGGGGAAAGGTCTTTAATTAAAATGAGAAAAATAACATCAGAGAGACTCAAATGCCTTTTAAATATACCCCAAACAACCTATGAAACTCTAGCACTACATATCAAGTAAACTAATTGATTTCAAAAATCGTTTTTAAACACATCATCTAAATCAATGATATACCTACATTCAAGGGGAAATGACTTAAAATGGCCTAAGACACATGAAAGCGTTTTTTAAGGCCCTTGCGCCATTTCTGGGTCACTTTTAACATGGCTATGTTAGTCAAAGAATTAAAATCTAAATTTGCCAAGCACAGATGGGGGCATATTTACAAGGACCTTGCTCCACGGGGAAAGGTCTTAAATTAAAATGGGAAAAATAACATCAGAGAGACTCGAATGCCTTATAAATATGCCCCAAGCAACCTATGAAACTCTAGCACTACATACCAAGTAAACTAATTGATTTCAAAAATCGTTTTTAAACACATCATCTAAATCAATTATATACCTACATTCAAGGGGAAATGACTTAAAATGGCCTAAGACACATGAAAGCGTTTTTTTAAGGCCCTTGCACCATTTCTGGGTCACTTTTAACATGGCTATGTTAGTCAAAGAATTAAAATCTAAATTTGCCAAGCACAGATGGGGGCATATTTACAAGGACCTTGCTCCACGGGGAAAGGTCTTAAATTAAAATGGGAAAAATAACATCAGAGAGACTCAAATGCCTTATAAATATGCCCCAAGCAACCTATGAAGCTCTAGCAGACCATATCAAGAAACCTAATATTTTTCAAAAAACGATTTTAAACACATCATATAAATCAATTATATACCTACATTCAAGGGGAAATGACTTAAAATGGCCTAAGACACATGAAAGCGTTTTTTTAAGGGTCACTTTTAACATGGCTATGTAACTCAAAGAAACAAAATCTATTTGTAAAACACTTGACACAAAGCAACATTTTAAATACAGAACTTTCTTCATAATCTTCTCCCTAAAGCATACTATTGTCTATCTAAATTAAATGAATCTTTTCTCACCTTAGCAAATACTTTATGAGTTTCAAAACAGTCTCAGAAACACACCAATTTGTCTTTAGCAGAGCAAAAGGTATGCACTCCAGATTCTGCAGCTATGAAAAGCTCAGAAATGCTGTAACTCATCACACATATCTCTCATGTCACCCAATCAAAACTCTTCCCTCACTTTTTTCAAATCAACACCCTTCCCCCCTCTGCCCTCTCTGCCTTTTTTGCATAGCAACCACCTCCTGAAAGACCTCTGATGTTTGCAAGTTCACACAACAATGTTTCAATTGAACTCTGAACTCTCAGTGCACCTGCATATCCAGTGCAATGTTTCATTAAATGATTTTTTCTTGACCATTCAAATTACATCTTTCAAAGAACTCATCCATGCACCCTAACTTTCTGTTTTCAGCAATCAAAATCCACCAATCACTGCTACTGCTTCCTTAACACAGAAACTCCACAGTTTTATTCATTTTAAACTCTTATTTTTCCAACTGCCATTTCATTGCCACACTTCAACTGACTGCAGCAGAACCTTCTCTCACCATGTTTTCTGTCTGGATTGTTGGACATAGTTGTCAGGTTTGCCGTGATTGCTCCTCAGGATCGGGTCGATGCTATAAAGGGGCCCACCTCTAGATCGTCCCAAGTCCGCCTGACAAATGTCACAGACTGTTAAGGAGATCAAGCGGGGGAAAAGAGAGGTGTCCGGAGGGGAACAGCTGGGCAACTGGGACCTCGACCTGTAATTACAGAAGCAAGGGGTAAATGCAATGACAACCTTAACAGGGAAGATCTGTTAAGGAATATAACACATGGTACCTCACCTGTATACCCTACAGGCATGCGTGAACGAATGGAGAATCTACAGGGCTGCTTCTAAATCCCCTGGCATGTGCTACTAGAAGACATAAGACAGAGAACATTAGACAACCCCCATGTTCCCTCCCATCATGTGACCGGAATCTTGAAAAAGCAGCTTTGATATCAGGACACCTACCCAGCTTTGGGATAAAGAATACCCAAAAACAAATGCCCAAACTATAAACGAAAGGTGATCACATCCATTCACGGTCCGTACTCAACAAAAGGCTCCTCCTCCTAGGAATTGTATGATACTATAGTTCACTGGGCAGTTCAGGACGAGTCAACCCCAGTTATGATGCATACAATCCCTATTCGTTAGGTGTTGAAAGAAATAAAAGGAACAAATAAATGCCCAGCTTAAAGTATAAACAAAGCGTCTCTACAGATCCTTCTCTGTAAGCACTGATGAAGGAAATAGTGCGATGACTGGTCTCGCGGCACCCAAGCCCAGGTGTCCTGCAAAAACCCAGATCAAAAGCTCACTGGCGGTCATACATAGGATAAGTACACCAAACCTTGGTTTCACCAGCGAGGTTCTAGCCCCACACTTGTTTTGTTGGTAAAACCTGATTCTCAGTAGACCGGTGTCCAATCGGGCGCTTCCTAAGCCCCACCAGAGTAATCCCAGGGATCAAATGCACAGACGTCAGGGGACCTCTCCGTAGTAGGCGCTTCCTAAGCCCCACCAGGGTATTCCAAGCAAACAAGTAAAGCACGCTGTTACACAGCGCTAGTAGCGAGCGCTACTAGCCCCCTCCTCGGGAATCCGAATACCGGACAGAGCGAACCAATGCTTTCCGCCGCCGCAATCCAAAGAACCTTCCCAAAGGAGACAGGATAAACAACCAGAGACTCTCCTCGCCAAACAGGAATAATCGGCAGCGCGCCTCCATTGAGACGCAGTCTTATCCACTCCAGTCGCACAGCGTCATAGGAACGCGCCGCCGCAAAGGATCATGGGATATGTAGTTTCCCCAACCTGTTCAGTTCCAAAGAGCAGTCAGTGATTTACCAGCGGTCGGGGGAATCGTGACAGTACACCCCCCCACACGATATTCACTGACTGCCACCAGGCTTCCCAGGATGAGACATGTGGAATCTCCGTACCAGCCGAGGAGCATGAACAGCACCAACCGGCTCCCAAGAGTTCTCCTCTGGCCCGTAACCCTTCCAAGACACCAGGTACTGGAGTTTCCCCCTCACCCTACGAGCGTCCAGAATTCGCCGCACCTCGTACTCCACCTCCCGCTCAACCCTCACAGGCGCAGGTGCCACAGGGCCCGGACCCCGAGCAGGTTTGAGCAGCGAGACATGGAATACTGGGTGTATGCGGAAGTGTGAGGGGAGTTTCAATTTTACCGCCACAGGGTTGACATGGCGCATCACCTGGTACGGACCGATGAACCTCGGGTTGAACACGCTGTACTTCCTGAAACGAATGTTCCGAGTGGACAGCCACACCCAATCCCCCTGTTTGTACTCAGGACAATGCCTTCGGTGTCTATCAGCCTGGGATTTGTATCTCAGTTTTGCTTTTTCAAGATTCCGCCTAGCATGCAATACCGTCTTCCTCAACTGCACTAATCTGGACTGCAACTGTGGAATGGGAGCATCAGTGACTGGTACACTCAAGGGGGCGAATCTGGGGTGGAACCCATATGTACAGAAAAACGGGGTATGCAACGTAGAGGAATGAACTGCGTCATTATATGCCACCTCAGCAGACCACAACCATTCCACCCACGCCTCAGTAGTGGTGTCAACAAAACACCGCAGGTATTGCTTGAGGGTCTGATTCAACCTTTCGGTCTGCCCATCAGTTTGTGGATGGAAGCTGGTGGACAAAGAAGAGGCAATACCTAATCGGTCACACCAGACCCTCCAGAATTTTGCGGTGAATTGTGCTCCCCTATCGGAAACGATAACCTTGGGAAGGCCATGCAACCGAATCACATGTACTAGCAGGGTATGGGCTAATTGGCTAGCTGAGGGAACCCCTTTACAGGCGATGAAGTGGCCCATTTTTGTTAAGTAGTCCACAACGACTATGATAGCCGTCATCCCTTGGTCTTTAGGGAGACCCACCACGAAATCTACAGAGAAGCTCTCCCAAGGGCTCACAGGAGTGGGCATGGTTTGTAACAGCCCTTGTGCTGGTCGATGATCGCTTTTAGCTTGCGAACAGACGTCACATCGTTGAACCCAAGCATACACATCCGGTCTGATTGTTGGCCACCAATAGGATCGTAGCAGTTTTTCCAAGGTTTTCTTTCCTCCAGTGTGTCCGGCACATGGCAGAGTGTGGCACCATTGAAAGACTTGTTGCCTTAAGGCGAGTGTGGGGAGAAGCAGCTGGGACCCCTTTCTCGGCAATCCTTGCCGTATTCTCCATTCCGGGTGTAGACGGATCCATGCTTTCCAAGCAAAGGTCTGGATACCTCTCTTGACCTTGCGGAGAAACTCATCCGTGTGGATCACCCCTACCACTTGTCGAGGTTCTATGATGCTGGTCTCTGGGGACGCCGTCAGTTCTGGATGACTTTCTTGCCGCGTAAGAGCATCGGCTTTCCGGTTGTCACAACCCGGACGGAAGGTAACTATGAAACGGAATTCTGAAAAGAAAAGCATCCATCTTAGTTGTCTGGGGGTAAGGTGTCTGGCTGCTCGCATAAACTGTAAATTACGGTGGTCGGTGTATACAGTGATTTGGTGTGAAGCGCCCATTAGCCAATGCCTCCATTCCATGAAGGCGTCTTTAATTGCGAGCAGTTCCTTCTCCGCGATGGTATAATTGCGTTCTGCCGGATTTAACTTGCGCGACATGAAGGCGATGGGGTGGAGATGGCCGGTACTCTCATTCCTTTGCGAGAGAACTGCTCCCACCGCTAGTTCGGACGCGTCAGCCTCAACCACGAAGGGGAGGTCCGGTTCGGCATGGACCAGTATCGGTGCCGACGTGAACGCGGTTTTCAACCGATCAAAAGCGTTCTGTTCTTCCTTCCCCCATACAAAGGGGGTGTTCTTCCGAGTCAGTTTTGTGAGCGGTGTTACCAAATCGGAAAAGTGCGAAATGAACCTCCGATAGAAGTTCGCAAATCCAAGGAGTTTTTGGATGTCTTTCACAGAGGTGGGTCTTGGCCACTCCACAATGGCCCGTACTTTCCTTTCGGCCATTATCTGCCCCGATGGAGTGAGCATGACTCCCAGGAATTCCACCGTGGTGACGTGAAACTCACATTTTGTTAGCTTGCAGTACAGTTGATTTTGTTGTAAGGCCTCCAGCACCTGACTCACATGTTTGATATGTTCTGGTTCATCATTCGAGTATATTAAAATATCATCTATGTAGACTACTACAAAGATATCCAAGTAGTCTCTCAATACCTCGTTAAGGAAAAACTGGAAGGAGGCAGGGGCGTTGCATAGCCCAAAGGGCATAACCAGGTACTCAAAAAGCCCGTACCTTGTTTTAAACGCAGTTTTCCATTCATCGCCTGCACGTATGCGTACCAAATGATAGGCTCCCCTCAGGTCCAATTTCGTATAGATCCTGGCCGATCTTACTTGCTCCAACAATACCGGTATCAATGGGAGAGGGTATTGATTCTTTGTTGTTATGGCGTTTAACGCCCTGTAGTCAATACAACAGCGTAATTCCCCGTTGGCCTTTGGAATAAAGAAAAGCGGGGAGGCTGCTGGAGATCTTGATGGTCGGATGAATCCCAAGGCAAGGAGATTATCCAAATATTCCCGAAGATGTTTGGTTTCAGGTTGTGACAACGCATAGATTCGACCACAAGGAACCACTGACCCTGGTATTAGGTCAATGCGGCAGTCATATTCTCTGTGCGGAGGAAGGACTTCCGCTTTCACCTTACTGAATACCTCCTCATACTCCTGGTAACATCGAGGAAGTTCTACCTCTTTTTCAGCGGCTGTAGAGATCATATGAGTAACTGCAAGTATCCTGGAAGGTCGAGGAGACTCCTGTAGGCAGTGGTCTAGGCAATAAGAGGAGGAGAACACCATAGTCTGTTCCTTCCATTGTATGGTGGGTTCATGCTTCTTCAGCCAAGGGAGTCCCAATATTATTCCATAGGTAGGGGCTTGGATGAGGTTGAACGAAAGCTGCTCCACATGATAACCCCCATACCACATCTCGTACTCCGGGGTGTGTTGGGTGATAGGACCAGATTCCAACACATGACCGTCTACTGCAAATACGTCTTCAGAGACAGATTTATCCACTGGAGTTACTCCCAACTTCCTTGCTTCGGTCAAGTCCATAAAGCAACCTGTGGCTCCCGAATCTACCATGGCACGGACCTGCTTAGGGTGTTGATCGATCCATAATTCTATGTCCACGAAGAACAGATGGTTTCCCTCGAAGTCCTCCTCTGTTATTGAAGGGATGAAATGTACACTCGAGTCCCTCCCTTCCTTTGGACTCAAGCGTTGGAGTTTTCCGACCCCTTGTCCACTGTGGATGCTACTCCTTGTCCTGCACGATAGCGTCCTCCCTTTGGTTTCACAGGACATTCGCGCAGAAAGTGTCCTTTTTTTCCACAGTACAGACACAGCCCGAATTTGCGACGATGTTCTCTTTCACTCGCGGTGAGGGATGCTCTCACCACTCCAATGTCCATGGGTTCAGGTTTAGCCTCGGCTTTCTCCCCACCGGTTGGTTTCTCCCCGAACAACAAAGGCCTGTCCTTTCTTCCCGTCTCTCCTTTTCTCTCTCTCAGCCGGTGGTCCAGACGTAAGGCCAAATCTATTAGAGCCGCACATGTGGTAGGCTGGGGCTCAACTTGTGCAATGACGTCTTTTAGGTTATCTGTGAGCCCTTGGTAGAACAGAACCAACTGTTTGGATTCAGGCCAATCGGTTTCAGCAATTAACCTCCTGAAATGGTTTAGATATGTCACTATATCGGAATTACCTTGCTTAAGGACAAGCAACTCCTTATCTGCAGAAAAGGTTTCCGCTCTCCTGTCGAAGGTTTTTTCAAATTCTGCACGAAACAGGTCCCAATCGTACAGGATCCCATCGTTATTCCGGACGATAGGGACCGCCCACTGAGCTGCCTCACCACCCAAATAGGAAATCAAAAAGGAAACCCGTGATTGGTTAGTAAGAAAACATTTGGGCTTACAGGTGAAATGCAACATCACCTGGGTCATGAACACCTGCACCTTTTTTCTATCTCCCATAAACCTTTCCGGGGGAGCTAAGGGTACAGGGGAGGGCATTTCAACCACCACTGGTGCAGGCTGAGGGGCAGGGTTTCCTGCATCAAACGGATTCCGCTGCATGGCGTCCATCCGTGCCTGTAACGCTGCAGTATCCTGACGGGAGGCGGCTAGTTCCGCCTGTACTAAGCCTAATGCGGTCAGTACCTCATCCAAGGAGGCCATCCTTTATGTCAACCCAACCAGGAGGAGCAAATACTCTTGGGCCGATTATTCTGTCAGGTTTGCCGTGATTGCTCCTCAGGATCGGGTCGATGCTATAAAGGGGCCCACCTCTAGATCGTCCCAAGTCCGCCTGACAAATGTCACAGACTGTTAAGGAGATCAAGCGGGGGAAAAGAGAGGTGTCCGGAGGGGAACAGCTGGGCAACTGGGACCTCGACCTGTAATTACAGAAGCAAGGGGTAAATGCAATGACAACCTTAACAGGGAAGATCTGTTAAGGAATATAACACATGGTACCTCACCTGTATACCCTACAGGCATGCGTGAACGAATGGAGAATCTACAGGGCTGCTTCTAAATCCCCTGGCATGTGCTACTAGAAGACATAAGACAGAGAACATTAGACAACCCCCATGTTCCCTCCCATCATGTGACCGGAATCTTGAAAAAGCAGCTTTGATATCAGGACACCTACCCAGCTTTGGGATAAAGAATACCCAAAAACAAATGCCCAAACTATAAACGAAAGGTGATCACATCCATTCACGGTCCGTACTCAACAAAAGGCTCCTCCTCCTAGGAATTGTATGATACTATAGTTCACTGGGCAGTTCAGGACGAGTCAACCCCAGTTATGATGCATACAATCCCTATTCGTTAGGTGTTGAAAGAAATAAAAGGAACAAATAAATGCCCAGCTTAAAGTATAAACAAAGCGTCTCTACAGATCCTTCTCTGTAAGCGCTGATGAAGGAAATAGTGCGATGACTGGTCTCGCGGCACCCAAGCCCAGGTGTCCTGCAAAAACCCAGATCAAAAGCTCACTGGCGGTCATACATAGGATAAGTACACCAAACCTTGGTTTCACCAGCGAGGTTCTAGCCCCACACTTGTTTTGTTGGAAAAACCTGATTCTCAGTAGACCGGTGTCCAATCGGGCGCTTCCTAAGCCCCACCAGAGTAATCCCAGGGATCAAATGCACAGACGTCAGGGGACCTCTCCGTAGTAGGCGCTTCCTAAGCCCCACCAGGGTATTCCAAGCAAACAAGTAAAGCACGCTGTTACACAGCGCTAGTAGCGAGCGCTACTAGCCCCCTCCTCGGGAATCCGAATACCGGACAGAGCGAACCAATGCTTTCTGCCGCCGCAATCCAAAGAACCTTCCCAAAGGAGACAGGATAAACAACCAGAGACTCTCCTCGCCAAACAGGAATAATCGGCAGCGCGCCTCCATTGAGACGCAGTCTTATCCACTCCAGTCGCACAGCGTCATAGGAACGCGCCGCCGCAAAGGATCATGGGATATGTAGTTTCCCCAACCTGTTCAGTTCCAAAGAGCAGTCAGTGATTTACCAGCGGTCGGGGGAATCGTGACAATAGTTACATCTACTGGGCTCAAAGGTATGCTGAGAACAGAAATTTACCTAACCTCAATTTACAAGATGTGGAAATTAAGTAGTTTGGCCACAGAGGATTAAAATGTCACCAATTGATACCATTGGTGAAAACCTTTATGCATTTGCCTAAACCTGACCTGTTAATTTTGCACTGTGGAGGTAATGACTTGGGCACTTTGACTGGTGTAGGTCTGGAAATGCTTTTAAAGGACACCTTTGAGCAATTGATGGCACTTTTTCCTCAAACTGCCTTGGTATATTCAAATATATGCCAAAGACAGAAATGGAGGTGGTCGAACCAATTTTGTCCACAAATTGAGAAATCGAGGAAGCATGTAAACAAATCTGTTTCAGCTTACATGAGAGACCATGGAATGGGCTCCATGTACAACAATAACTTGCGTTACTACATGCAAGATATCTACAGAGGAGATGGAGTCCACTTCTCAGATGAAGGGAACAGAGTTTTCATTCTGAATTTAAAACTGTGCATTGGTACCTACTTATAAGTACCTAAATGTACCATAAACCCAAAAGCTCTTCTCAGAGCTACCCTACATCTGATCACTCACAATTATTATTTTACTCTAACTTTTTTCACTAATTTTCAACAAAGTACGCTCCCCGGAGCGCTACCCGGTACGCGAACCGGAAGCTAACCGCGCGAAATTTTTAAAAAAAATTTTTTTTTTCGCACATATGGGCCTCCTCAGCCATCCTCAGAAAACCTAGGGGGTCAAAATACATCTACCGTGTCCCCTTCTACCCATTCTGAACATTATTTGCCCTCCATCTTGTATCTTAATTCGACCGAAACACAAAATGGTGGACTCCCGTAACGCTGCAGGTTCGCGTACCGGGGCGCTCCCCGGGAAGCGCTCCATTGAAAAAGGTGGGAAAGTAATTTACAGAAGAAACCCTAGAGACACTTTCACCAAATATAGATTTGCTCATACTACAAACCAATCCCTACCATTTTCACAAATTTGGTTGGAATTCCATTTAGCCATTTAGCCTGTAGACCTCTCTAAATACCCTGAGGTAAATTACTTCACAAAACACATCTGAAGTGTTGGAATTGACAACCAATGAAAATGTTACTTTCTTTTCCATTTTTTTTACCTGACATTTGATTGGTTATGTACCTGAATATAAAGGAAGAGAAGGAAACACAGCCATTTTGACTACTACTACCTGGTATACATTTCAATAGGATTTTCACTAATAACTTCAACTTCTTTTTAAAGGTAAGTTGTTATTTTAAAAACTGAAGTATATTGTGCACTTTAAGTTAATATGGTAAACTTTTTCTGATAGTTATATGCTATCCCTCTGTAGTAGTTATAGATTTAGATAGACTTCTCTGTTATAGTTATGGATGGAGTTAGGCTTGTCTTTTATAATTATGAATTTACTTACGTTAAATCACATACACTTTTTTATATTCCTACTTCCACTCTGATACTATGCACTGCCCAAAGATAAATTCACTGTTAAAAACTGCCTATCTAAAATTAATCCCAACAGTGCCCTATCTCTACTAATATATATTTTTTTCATGCAAATTTCAAGCAAAATGGAAGGCGAACAGAAAGTGTCATTTGAAATTGTCCTTGCAGAGACCAACCAAGAAATCATTGATCCAAATGACATTGAATTTATGGATGAAACTTGGGACCAAGAACTACTGCAATGTGTGCAATCAGTAGATGTCCTCCTTGAAAATGAGGACATTTTACACACTCAAACATTACAAGCTATGTTCAATGAAAATAACGACATTTCAGACAGTGAAATGGTAGACATTTTATTAAATTTTGAAACACAATCACAATAATAAATAATTGTTTAAAAAATAAATAAATAAAAAAAAATCAACAAAACAAACAATCAATTAACATACAATATTTTAAAGTCTATCATTCTTTTTTCCTTATAGTACGCTCCCCGGGCCGCTTCCCGGTTCGCGAACCGGGCGCTCTCCACGCAAAAAAAAACAAAAAAAATTGTATTTATTTTTTTGCCCCGCGGGGCCCTTTTAAAGCCTCCATATCAAACCTAGGGGGTCAGGGAGGATCTACTATGCCCCCTTATGGTCATTTCCCCCTTTGTTTTGGCCTCCTCTTGTCTCTCGATCCTACCGAGAGACAAGATTGCGGCCGCTCTGGACTGTTTAGAATGTTGACAGACACCGGAGAGCCAATCAGCTTCGCTTCGCGAAGTTCCGTTACGCGTCAAGTACGCGAACCGGGGCGCTGCCTGGAGCGCTGTTACAGATATATATATTTTTTTGAACCTTAATTTCTCAAAATCCACTGGAGCACATATATTGAGACCTAGCAAAGGCACATCGGGCTAACAGTCCCTACAATTTTGCCAAGTTTCGTGCAAATCCATTCAGCCGTTCGGGCTAAAAGTGAGGCCAACCGCCCTATGGAAATTAACATGGGAAAAACGCGTTTTGGGACCCCCCTTTTTTCTCGGCCCCCCCTTGACGAACCCCCTCCAAATTTTCAGGGGCTGCTCAGAAACAAAATGTTCCATTTTCCTGAAAATCTCAGCCAATTCCGTCCACAAACGCCAAAGTTATTAGACATAGAATTTTCAAAAATCCCATAGAGAAAAAATCCTAACTATATATACCTACTGGCGACCGCCAGTAGGTATATATATATATATATATATATATATATATATATATATATAACACAGAAACCGCAATGCTGAACATCATAGACGACATTCACGGTTCTCTTGACGCTGACAAGTGCTGCCTTCTCATACTCCTTGATCTATCCGCAGCTTTCGACACGGTTAACCATAAGCTCCTCATCAAAACTCTGCAAGTAAGAGCTGGCCTCGGCGAGGTAGTTCTTGACTGGTTTTCTTCCTTTCTCCACAACCGCTCGCAAATAATAAAACTGAAGAACTTCACCTCCGAAACACAGCAAGTCAACAAGGGTGTCCCCCAAGGATCAGTACTTTCTCCACAGCTCTTCAACATCTATATGGAACCGCTCGCCAAACTACTCAGGAATGCCAACATCCTCTTCCACCTCTACGCGGATGACACGCAGATCTACCTGGAAACCTCTTCACCTAACGACATCCATAGACTAAATGCTGTCTTAAAAGATGTTCAAGATTGGCTGACAAAAAACCACCTGAAACTCAATCCTCTCAAATAAAGAAGACAACCCTCAAGTCACTGAGTGGCTGAAGTCGATCGATGCTCTTAAAGGTTCTCTCACGCCAACTGACTCCGTCAAATCTCTGGGTTTCACCCTAGACCCCAAACTAACCTTGACAAACCACATTAAGAACTCGGCAAAAAGTGCTTTCTTCAACCTCAGACTGCTGAACAAAATCAAACCTTTCATTCCAAACAAGGACCTTAAACTAGCCACACAATCTCTAGTTCTATCTAGACTAGACTATGGGAATTCAATCCTTACAGGTATCCCCAAATCACACTTGGCTGCACTAAAAACAACACTACATGCGGCAGCAAGAATGATCACAGGATGCAAAAAATGTGACCACATCTCCCCAGCACTTAAAGAACTTGAATGGCTTCCGGTGGAAATGCGTAGTACCTTCAGAACGGCCTGCCTAACCCACAAGGCCCTCCACATAATACCTGGCAATCAAGCTCAAAAAAGCAGGCCAAAGCAGATATTTGAGAAGCTCCAACTCCCTGCTGCTCATCCTTCCAAAAACCAGAAAGAAGAAAACTGCGGACTGCTCCTTCACTGGAAATGCCCCCAAAATATGGAACTCTATCCCTCCGCATATCAGAACTCTACCGTCCTATGCGGAATTCAAGAACCAACTCAAATCCTTGTTCCTCATCCGCTCCCTAGGTCCCAGATAACTAGGATCTCCCACTGAACTATGCGTTATCTATGTATCCTTATACCAAAAGTCCCACTGTTACGAACTTTCCCTCCCCCAACACTGTCTTTCGAGGACTGCTTCTACTTGTTACATGTCTTTTTGTTCACCCTGTCACGCCTTTTACTGTAAAGCGCTCTGCTACCTTCGGGTCTTGTTAGCGCTATAGAAAACTTCTAAATAAATAAATATATATATATATATATATATATATTTTTGTATGTATAAATAAATATATGTATGACCTTTCAATATTTTGTTCCTCAAACTTCTGTCTATGATATTAGTGCCCCATGATATTCTATAGTTGGTAGCCAGGGCCCACGCCTTAGTGGGCTAATGCATCCACTCCAGAAGTCTGGGTTTGACCTCATGTCACAGGGGTCAATTCTGTTGTGTCCCCTCAACCTTTAATCTTTATGAGGTCGACAAAAGGAGTACCATTGAGTTGGGCAATAATAAACACTATTATTCAGCTGCAGGATCGCCTAAACAGTACATCTGTGCTTCACAAATACAAATGTTATAGTATATGTTGATGATTCTAAATATCACCCCAGTAGATTTTAGCTCACTTTTTTCAGCTGTTTGTGATCCCTTGCAGCAGTAAGAAACAAAATGTGTATATTGTATTCATGTGCAAATACAAAAAAAGGGTTTATTTCAACAAAACAACACTGGCTGTCACAAATAGAAATAGAGAACAATAGTACATCGTTTCAGAATGTAATATAGTGCTAAAATACATCTCGGAGCAAATCAGCACAACTGTGTCAGCAGACACAGGCTATCAGAGTCCAATGCGGCCAATTCTGACGCTGCTTTCATGCTGCTGGCAGTGTCTGGATTGGCTTTAGTGCCCTCGATTTGAGCTCCCAGTTAGATTTGGGAGCCTGTGCCTGTTGTCTCCAACCTGGCAATGCAGTTTGGGTTGGAGAGAGCTTGAGTGTGCATGACTGTTTGGCTATCCTGAGACAACCAGCCAAACTGCCATGCACACTAATTGCAATGCAAAACACTCCCCCTAGGGCCTGTCATCATCTCGTTCAAAGCATTGGCTCCAAGAGCAAAAATAAAACAATAATAAACAAGGGTTTATTATGGATTTATTTGTCATTGTTCTGTCCTGCTGGCAGGGGGAGGGGTGACGCTCCCTCGCCATGGCGGAGGAGCCACCACTGTTCATTGGTTCAAAGACAGCCTTGCTGGCTTCCAGTCAAGCATAGGGGCTCAATCATTTCTGCTTCGCAGCATGTATTCTTTTGAAACTGAAAGGGGGCTGACAAAAACAGAGGAGCATGTTTCAGCAAAGAGAGCACTGTACAATTTGAAATCAAAGGTTATGCCATTAATGGATTGACAAAAACTGTTTCTGGATCTTAATGAGTACAGGGTTCTAAAAACGTGCAGCAATAATTTTTGGGTAAGGTCTGCACTGGTAGACTTAAGACTGAAGAAATTTACAAAAAACTGAGGGGCATATTACCAAAAAGTAGCGATAATTATCGCTAAATAGGCTTAGCGATTATTTTGTTATCGCTACCTATCGCTGGATATGTTAGCGGAGAAAACATGCTATTAGCAACGTTTTTCTCCATTGTGCTAAAATATCCAGCAATAGCGGCGAAATGCGTGAATATCGCTGAGAATACAGCGATATTCACGCATTAGAGACGTAATGTTCTTAGCCATGTTATCCACCTCCCATTGGATAACATGACTAAGAACTGGTCTGGGCAGGCGTTAGTTTTTGGGGATAGCAGGAATATTTCCATCGCTACGCCTGCCTTGCTAATAGGCGATAGCAACGTTAGTGACTGCTTTCAGTCGCTAACAGGTTGGGTACGCCCACTTTGCATGTCATTAGCGATAAATATCGCTGACATGCAAAGCAGGCCCCAAACCGCTCGCTATCGCCTAAAAGCTGTCGCTAACATCAGTTAGCGACAGCTTGCTAATAGAGCAATAGAATTATCGCCACTTAGCTGCCGAAAACAGCCGCTAAACCGGCGATAATTGCCTATCGCCACCCTTGGTAATATGCCCCTGAATGTTTTCTTATAACATGCTTGTTCAACATTGGTCCATAGGGTGCCGATACTTGTCAATATTTCGGGAGATCTAGATGTGATCATGCATGCCACACATAAAAATGAGTCTTTTTACAGTCTGTGGTGATTAAATAAAACAGGCATGGATCGCTGTCCCCCTCCCTCATCGACCAATGAATGTCGGGATACTTTACTCTAAAGTCGGAGACAAATTACTTTGTAGCAGTTCTAAATCACAAACCTGATCTTGATCCTTAAGCCAACAAGGCAAAGTGTATTTTCCCTAAGGCTGAGTGTTTGCTGCTGAACTGAACCTCACTACCAGAATTCGATCAACCATACTAGTTGCCCCAGCGGCCTACTCTTGAGGCAGACGTGGAAGACCCCAAATGCTGGAAGTCTGTATGGATTGAAAGCTGTAGAGAAACAAAAGTAAAATAAAGTCCAATGGTTGGGGTATGCTCTCCTGTCAGCTTGATAAAAAAGGTGCCACATTTCATCTGTCTGCCCATGTTATATTTAGTGTAAGGAATTCTACTGGAAGATCCCTATCTCTTTCTGCATTATTCTACAGCTAGTATTTTCAACTCTTGGAAACCCACCACCTGTATCTGAGACCACGAAGTACTGCTCTGTGAAATCCTGCAGACCTTGACAACAGAGGTGAAAGAAGCTGCATTAAAGTTTCAAAATGAGATCTGAATTTAAGAATGTCTTTTTTGATTTTTTTTCTCCACCACAGTCACCTGATCAGGAAGTTGGAATTATTTAACTGTCAATGTATGAAATCTTGGGTTCCATCATCCTGGAGAAGTTCTTGCTAAAGAATTTTCGCCACAAGACCTAAACCACCATTCCCATTCTTCTGGCATCAGATCACTCATTGCCTAGGTTCTGCTGAAAAGTCTTATGAAGACTTAAAGAAGTGTCATAAACGTGTGTGTTTCGTATTGATTTGCTCCGTGTCAATAACCTTTACGTTTTGGTGGCCCGAAATCCTGGGTATGTGTACCGGAGAGGCTGTGTCATATGCGGAGGGGTGTGCACATAAGTGCCAGGCTGCTAATACACCAGGTCACCGCTAGGCCAGTATTCTACCAGCTGTAAGCTGAAACATTAGGGGGAGAGGCCAGATCCAGTAATAATTAAATCCCAACAATGTATATCAGTAGCCTTTATAAACGACGAAGGTCAGCCGTTCTTTCTAAATGAACAGCTTGTGTTCCGAACATATCATTGAAACAGCTCTTAACATCACATCAGTTCAATAGTAAACATCTGAGCTGGAGGCAAGTGTTACCATGAGAGCCCCAGCTAGATGTACATATGTGTTGGTCGGCATGAGTGTGATTCTTGTTTAGGACGACATGGCAAGTTGTGCACTCTGGGGCATATTTATAAGTTCTGGCGCATCTCTGCAAATGAGCAGGGATGCGCCAGAACCGATGCGTCACGCAATTCCCTCCTTGCACCACCACAGATGCGCCGCATTTACAATGCGGCGCACAGTGGTGCAAGGAAGGGCAGATGTGTGACACATCTTGTGACGTACGGGCGGCGCATTGCTGGAGTTGCATCGCAAGCGCGACGCAACTCCTGCAATGCACAGGGGCCACCCGTACATAACATGATGCGTCACTCCTTACGCCTGCTTCAAGCAGGCGTAAGGATTTGACGCAGCAGCGTCATAAAACTGACTCATTGAAATCTTGTAGATTTCACTGCGTTAGTTTTACGGGGCTTTCCTACGAGGGAACGCCCACCCTGCGACAGAACGCCCACATGAAACCTGACGCAGGTTTAATGTGGCGCAGGGCTTTACAACGTGACGCATCTGCCTAGATGCGTCACGTTGTAAATAAGTCGCAACATGGCGCATTGTTTACGACGCCGCTGCGTCACAAAAGTGACTCAACGGCGGCATAAAAGTGTCGCAAGAGACTCGTAAATCTGCCCCTCTAACTTTACTGATTTGCGCAGGATCGCACAGCGCAGGAAAAGCTCTCTCTGCTGTCTGACTTTTAACAATTTCTGCCAACTAATTACTTTTCATTTCAACCACCTCTTGAAATGGCCGCTTGTGGCTCTTCTATCTTTATCATTTATGAAGATAGTGCCTTGCTCAGGTGATGGGGGTTATTTGAAGGTATCCAAATATCTGTAAGGTGCACCATTCGCAGCTAGGGAAGTAGCAATCTCTCTGTAGCTCACATGTTGTAGGCAGCAATTTTGTCTTTGGGATGGCCGTATTTTTTTCCCAACACATTGTCACAGAGCTCCTGATAGATGACCCAGCAGTCACAGTGACAGACCAGAGAGAGCCAGTGAGTGGCCATGCAGCAATGGGGCAAGCTAATGAGGCCTCTGTCAGAACACAGAGAGCACCCACCTACATTGCTGCCTGTAGCTTCCTGAGTGCCCCCCCGGCTGCCCAAACACCAGGCCAAGGACCCTCTAAGGCGTGGGTACTCATAGTACGGCCCCGGCAAGCCTTCCTCTGCGGCCCGCGGACCTTGCAAACATCAGTACCCATGTATTATTATTATTTTATTTTTTAAAGAGTGTCTGCTGCAGCGCGACTCTGAGAGTCTCTGCTGCTCTGTGGGGGCCGGGCGATTCTCACATAGCCAGAGTGAGGCTGCAGGGGCCTAAGATGAGGTGAAATACAACAAAGCCTCATTAGCATGCAAATGGCCTTTAACGACCTGTGAAGTGCTTGGGTGTGGCTGTGTGAGTGTGTGTGTGTGTGTGTGTGTGTGTACACCTGGAAGCCTTCTCAGCCCCAGCTGACACAGGAAGGGTGAGATGACAGAGGGTGACAAAGGGTGACAGAGGGAGGTAGAGAGAGGGAGGGAGGGAGAGAGGGAGAGAGGGAGGGGGAGAGCGAGGGAGTGAGGGAGTGAGGGAGGGGAGAGCGAGGAAGAGAGGGACACTGGGAGTGAGAGAGGGAGGGGGGAGTGAGAGAGGGAGGGGGGAGTGAGAGAGGGGGGAGTGAGAGGGAGGGAGTGAGAAAGAGACAGACAGAGTGAAGGAGACAGAGAGAGACAGACAGAGAGGGAGGGATGGAGAGGGAGTGAGGGAGAGGGAGCGAGAGAGGGAAATGGAGAGGGAGCGAGAGAGGGAGGGAGAGAGGGAGGGAGAGAGGGAGAGGGAGCGAGAGAGGGAGCGGGAGAGGGATCAAGAAGGAGGGAGCGAGAGAGGGGGCGTGAGTGAGAGAGGGAGGGAGTGAGAGAGACAGAGGGAAGGAGAGAGACAGACAGAGGGAGGGATGGAGAGAGGGGGCGAGGGAGGGAGAGAGGGAGCGAGCGAGAGAGGGAGCGAGAGAGGGTGCGAGGGAGGGAGAGAGGGAGGGAGAGAGGGAGGGGGAGCAAGAGAGGGAGGGAGAGAGGGAGAGGGAGCAAGAGAGGGAGGGAGAGAGGGAGCGAGAGAGGGAGAGCGGGAGAGGGAGAGCGGGAGAGGGAGCAAGAGAGGGAGCAAGAGAGGGAGCGAGAGAGGGAGCGAGAGAGGGAGTGAGGGTGAGGGAGAGGGAGTGAGAGAGGGAGCGAGAGAGGGAGCGAGAGAGGGAGGGAGAGAGGGAGCAGAAGAGGGAGTGAGAGAGAGGGAGTGAGAGAGAGAGGATGTGAGGAAGAGGGAGCGACAGAGGGAGAGGAAGCGAAAGAGGGAGTGAGAGAGGGAGCGAGAGAGGGAGGGAGAGAGGGAGGTAGAGAGGGAAAGGGAGCGAGAGAGGGAGCGGGAGAGGGAGCAAGAGGGAGGGAGCAAGAGGAAGGGAGTGAGAGAGGGGGGAGTGAGAGAGAGGGAGGGAGTGAGAGAGACAAAGGGAAGGAGACAGAGAGACAGACAGATGGAGGGATGGAGAGAGGGAGCAAGGGAGAAAGGGAGGGAGAGGGAGCGGGAGAGGGAGCAAGAGGGAGGGAGCGAGAGAGGGGGGAGTAAGAGAGAGGGAGGGAGTGAGAGAGACAAAGGGAAGGAGACAGAGAGACAGACAGATGGAGGGATGGAGAGAGGGAGCAAGGGAGAAAGGGAGGGAGAGGAAGTGAGAGAGGGAGCGAGAGAGGGAGCAAGAGAGGGAGAGAGGGAGGGAGAGAGGGAGGGGGAGCGAGAGAGGGAGGGAGAAAGAGAGGGAAATGGAGCAAGAGAGAGAGGGAGAGAGGGAGGGAGAGAGGGAGCGAGAGAGGGAGCGAGAGCGGGAGCGAGAGAGGGAGCGAGAGGGAGCGAGAGAGGGAGAGCGGGAGAGGGAGCAAGAGAGGGAGCAAGAGAGGGAGCGAAAGAGGGAGTGAGGGAGAGGGAGATGAGGGAGTGAGAGAGGGAGTGAGAGAGAGGGAGTGAGAGAGAGGGCGTGATAGAGAGGGAGTGAGAGAGAGAGGGAGTGAGAGAGAGGAAGTGAGAGAGAGGGAGTGAGAGAGAGGGAGTGAGAGAGAGAGAGAGAGAGAGGCAGTGTGAGAGAGAGGGAGGGAGTGAGAGAGAGAAGGAGTGAGAGAGAGAGGGAGTGAGAGAGACAGACAGAGGGAGGGAGAGGGAAGGAGCGAGGGAGGGAAGGTGAGAGGGAACAAGGAAGGGAGTGAGAGAGGGAGGGGGAGGGAGGGAGTGAGAGAAGGAGGGGGAGGGAGGGAGAGAGAGAGGGAGTGAGAGGGAGGGAGGGAACAAGGGAGGGAGTGAGACAGAGGGAGGGAGTGAGAGAGAGGGAGGGAGAGGGAGTGAGGGAGTGAGGGAGGGAGAGAGGGAGCGAGAGAGGGAGGTAGAGGGTGGGTGGGAGTGAGGGAGAGAGAGAGGGGGAGAGAGAGGGAGCGAGACAGGGAGCAAGGGAGCGAGAGAGGGAGAGAGGGGGCGAGAGAGGGAGCGAGAGAGGGATGGAGGGCGAGAGAGAGAGAGAGGGAGCGAGGGAGGGAGAGAGATGTGTGTATGCCGGGTCTGGTGGCTCAGTGGATGAATGAAACCATTTTAGAGAAACCATTGGTGACATACAGGCGTAATCAGAATCTCAGAGACCGGCTGGTCCATACCAGACCTAAGAATGACTCAATTGAAAAGCAAACTACTTTAACCAATGGAGATACCATTCGTGGTAATCACAGATGTGGCAATTGCCACGCGTGTGATTCCGCGATTGTAGGGAATAATCTCCAACACAACAATATGACTATTGCATTAAGATCATTTACCAACTGTCGTAGTAAGAACATCGTCTACTATATTGTCTGCCCATGTGGTCTTCCATATATAGGCGAGACAGGACGAGAATTTAGACAACGATTCAGTGAACACAAATTGTCAGTTAGAACTAACAAGATGACAGCATCCTTGACCCAACACTGCATTGACTTAAATCATAGAGAAACAGAATTAAAGTGGTGCATTCTAGAAAGAATTCAATGCAGAAAAGGGGAACAACCAGAGAGAACCAGGAAAAAACGAGAATGTTACTGGATTTTTTTCTTTGATAGTGTCAAAAGAGGTCTTAACGAAAATATATCTTGGTATGTGACAGAATGAGTCTATTTTATGTTCAACATTGTCAATACAAGAAAGTACGGCTGTGTCGCATCAGGAATCATTCTGATGACATAGACAAGAAAAATGTCATGAGGTGTGTATGATGTAGAGAATAATTTTGGGACCCAAGCAAGAACTGGATTTGACATTCCCTATATAAACTCTTATTAATAAGATATCTCTATATTACTCTTAGAGATGAAACCAAGTAGGATTAAAAGTTTGGAGAAATATACCCCACATTTTTATTTATAGGCTGAGACACCCTCGGGATCATTGTATCATATGTAGAGTCACAGCAGGGTATTTCCCTGTAGAACTATGATGACCTACATTGCTGTCAACGTACTATTTAGGTATCCAACAAGCTCTCTCGTTCAAAGATAGGCACCACTTAATAATGGCGCTCAACCAA
This sequence comes from Lissotriton helveticus, assembly GCF_964261635.1. Taxonomy (NCBI): domain Eukaryota; kingdom Metazoa; phylum Chordata; class Amphibia; order Caudata; family Salamandridae; genus Lissotriton; species Lissotriton helveticus. The sequence goes on along the minus strand of NC_136059.1, from coordinate 1,581,439,241 downwards.
ATCACCCCGTCCAGTGCGCGTTTTGTCAGCCTCCTTGTAAACAGTCAGACCTGAATACAGTAAACACGCGTAACATCCCTCATTGGTTATGTGAGAACAAAATAGATATATTTGGGGGTTTTAATTCATAAGAAGGACGTATGTGGAGTAATAAGAGACAAAAGGATATATACATGGAATATTTTTAATTTGAATACTTTTTTCGAGAATTGTAAAACGTAATACAATCACAACATCGAGCTGACCTCTAGTCGCTAATACGATCAAAAACACGAAATTAAAAAAAACATTGAGAAAGGGGGAAAAAAAACGCCACTTAATAATGGCTGCCATTATCGTGATCATGTGACCAAAACAGCATACAAGACGGAATTGGTACAAACACCATTATATTCCTTAAAAACTTTGCCTCGTTCTACTTAAAAAAGGAAAAAAGGACCCCAAGACGGAATAGTAGCAGTACACCAATAAGTTCTGAATATCCAAGCCATATTTTGTAGTAAGACCATTTAATAATGGCGATCATTATGGCGATCATGTGACCGCATACTTTGGCGCCAAATAATTGGTATTTAAAAAGAGACGCGATTCGAAGGATCTCTGGCCCACGCTACGTAACGAAGAGATGCCGGCAGAATCGAGATAATGACCAAGCCCGAGTAAGAGCTAGTAAGTAGTACCCAGGGACCAGTCCTTACATCGTGTAAGCAATGCCGAGATAGAGAGCACAGCGTTTAGTTTCTTTGTTAAGCGGGTTGTACCAGGACTCATTGTTATCGAGTAGCGCATTTAGATTAATAGGGAGGTTACTATCTGACAAAAAACTTTTTTGGGCTAACTAAACGGGTATACCATGCTTTACTTAAGAGTCAACTTACTAAACTCTTGAGCAGCATCTAATCACTGGCATTCTGTTGGTTTCAGTCATCGAAAAATTCAAAATAGATGCGGACAAAACACAGAAGGGAGACACGTGAACAAAATAGGCGCAAGAGAAGGCCTTTTTCCTTGATGATACAAGTGCGTTAAGAAGGTCAGTAGTAGTGCAATATATCCCACTAAACTGTAGAGATCTTTATAGATATATTCCTTAGAAAACTGTTGGTTTCTTTCAGAAAACCTTGGCTTGCCGAAGGAAAGGGGAAAATAACTCAAGACATACTTTGAAGTCTATAACTCATTGAGAAATAGTTGGTTTCAGTGCGTGGTAAGCGTTGACAAACATATTGACACATAGCTTTGTCATGACTTTCTAATCAATAGGCATTGATACAAAGTGTTTTTTGACTTAACGTAGGATCGTCTAAAGAACTCTACATCCTTATGTTATGATTGGGTGACCGAAGCAGGGTTCTCCCTAAGAATTTTTTTTTGGGTAAGAACATGTAAACAACTTTTTAGGTTTAATTTCCTAACCTAGCATCTATAAAATAATTTTGAGCCACTGATTAGTACGCTTGAGAAAATCTAGCATACACATGACAAATAAGTCCCCAAAATGAAAAGTTTGTCTCTTTCTATAGAAATTTAAGGAATTCTTTCTCCCTTTTCCTACTTTTTCTATGTTTCTCTAGGACATAATTAACCATGTTAAAGACGGGTACTGTCAAACTGCACATGTATCAACTCTGTCGGATATAAAGCATTAGAATCATCAATATGAAATGTTAGTTTCTGATGAAAACACAGGGCAACTTTAAGTTTGGTACCTAGATGAATCAAAGTGAATAAATATGTAAGGTTCATGATACAAATATACATATTTTTTATTGTTACAGATATCATACCGTGCAGTGGTTATTATTGGTTTATGAATACCTGTCTATTCTGCCAGAAGGTCCTGAGGAAGGTGGTTTCATACCACCGAAACGCGTCGACCTCGCGTAATAATATCGCGTCTCAATCTGCGATCCCTCAGACGCAGAATAAGGAGTGAATGGAGTATGAATGAGAGAGCTTGTGTGTTGTGAAACTGATTAAATTGTTTATTCCTATATGTTTTTTTTCTGCACGGAGTGACAAAGTATTTTTATTGTCTTAAATGAATCACTATGTGTCTTACCAAATGAATTATTGAAAATGTATATGTTATAAACGAAAAAGTGACGAATGCGATTTTGTACTTACAACAATTTAAAAAATAAAAATAAAAAATACAAATGAAAAGAAGTTGATGTTGCCATACTGTGTGAAATAATAATTGTAAAAATATAGAAGTGGCTATCACTTTTAGTATAGAGGTCGTGAGGGAATTTTGTTTACATTTGGCTCAGTGGATGAAGGCATCTGCTGCAGGGACCTGTGATCAACCTCATGGTCAGTTTTTTTTGTTGACCTAGCCCGCCCCCTCCCCCACTGACCCTGCCCCCACCAGTGTGGCCCTCAAACACAAACCACACTGTAAATTTGGCCCCCGAGAGAAAGTTTGTGAGTACCCATGCTCTAAGGCTTAACCTGGCACTGCAGTGAAGCGAATCTGGCAGTATAGGCGAGAGTGCATCAGAGCACTAAAGAAGAGCCATAGGGGTACAGGGTCAACTACATTAGGGCTTACAGAGCAAAACATTTTGTCCTTTCATCTTCAGAAAAACACATATAATATACAGAACCATACTCCTTAAAAGAAACTTGGAAATTGCAGGTTTTTTTTTTTACATTTATCTGAAAAAACTCAGCTTGTTAATCAATGCAGATATTGTGTGTGAGCGTAACCAGAGAGAAACAGAACTGAGCACTGGATTGCGCAGTGGAGAATAGTGACTTTTGTATAGTGCTAAAACGTACCAGCCTGCAAATGGAAGCATTGACAATATGCAAGTCATTATTTTAAAATTGCATTACACAAAATGTGTAGATATTTAGTGTTTATCATAAAATGGATTAAAATCTATATTTTTAGTAATAGGCTATCAGACTTTAGTGCTATTTTTTACTTTGTTCATTACAAGGACACACTTCAGAACTCAGCTTGCAATTCCTTTAAATGATCTAGAAAAACAATTTTTGTCACCAAGAAGCATCACATGACTCTAAAGACAAGCACAGCTCATGGCGTGGCAAGTAGACAACATATTTCCCAGGCAAGCACACCAGTCCCCTTTTCATGTTTTGAGATCTCAGAAGGGATTGTAGGCAAGTGACCGTCCTTTTCAGAGCTTTTCAGTAGTTTCAGCATACTTATAGAGCTTCTCATTGCTCAAAAGCATGACAATCCTGAAATTTATTTTTTCCATGCACCTCATTGCTTGGTTTTACTTGCACCAAAGGGCTACTCTTAGTGTCACGCATTTCATCACTGAATGTCACTCAAATGTATACCGAAACCATGGAAATGTCACACACAAGTATTCTGAAAACTTGACAGCTAAGTAAGGAAATCCTTTCAGCTAAACATATTTTCATTCTACACCGGATCAATACAACACGGCTAATCAGTTTACCAACTGGATTTATTTTTATTTTTGGATGTCCGTCCATTCTGTGGGGAATTTCAGGTTTGTTTAGACTGTGCTAGTACCTATCAGGGGGATAATATTTACATCCTAGCACCACTCCTCAGAGCACTTATTCTGCAGCCAGCTCGAGCTGATAAACAATGCTAACAATGCTATCTATCCGCAGGGTTCTGGGTGCCTTCACTGTGGGAGAAAAGCCTTTACAACATGGGCATTACCACACGCTGCCATTACTACGCTGCTTTTACAACGCAAGTCAATTCAACGACTTGCGCTGGAGGGTGCTGTTGGACAAGGAATAGTTTAATTTGCTATTCCAACACCTTCCCTACTGTAACGTGAGCTGGAGTTGGAATAGAAAATTAAACTATTCCACTATCCAGCAGTTACAGCGCAAGTCGTTGTAACGACTTGCATTTTAAAACAAGCATTGGAAATGCAATAGGTCTCGCAATAGAATAGTTAGACATTTTTCGTTTTGCAAATGGAAGAGTGGTGTTGCATGGATGAGTGGCGTTGCGTGGATGAGTGGCGTTGCGTGGATGAGTGGCGTGTGTGAGTGGCGTTGCGTGTGTGAGTGGCGTTGCGTATGTGAGTGGCGTAGCGTGTGTGAGTGGCGTTGCGTGTGTGAGTGGCGTTGCGTGTGTGAGTGGCGTTGCGTGTGTGAGTGGCGTTGCATGTGTGAGTGGCGTTGCGTGTGTGAGTGGCGTTGCGTGGATGAGTGGGGTTGGACCGCCCGATTCTTTGGCTGCGTCCGATTCTTGCCTGGAGCAAGAATCGGACACAGCCAAAGAAGTTTAACAAGCAGCAAGGGTGCAATGATGCGTTTGTATTGTAAAAGAGAAGCACAGAATGAAAATAAGGGCTGTTCATTTTTAATCTGTGGCTACAAGAAAACGGATGTTAGGACAGACACAAACTTAGTTTTAAAAAAAACTTTGTGTGCAGAGGAATCACATGATAGCTGTACGCGAAAACTATTTTACATTTATAAACATTATGCGATTAGCAGTAATTACCCCAAAAAAGTGTAATTGGAACACTATTTTTGCCAGCAGAAACATTTGAGACATTAGCAACAGGACACTAATAATGCGGGTTGAGAAATGGGGTAGGGAAAAACGAATCAAAAACACACCAAAAGCAAAGCAGTTGCTACTTTGGACCAAAAAGCACTAATAATGTGGGCTGATAAATGCGATAGCGAAAATTGAATGTAAAACATGGCCAAAGCAAAGCAGTTGCTTTAGCGGAGCAAAAACAACAAAAAATGCAGACTAAGAAATACGATAGCAGAAACGGAAAGTAAAAAAAAAACGCTAAGTATTTTATGAGGAGTCACGGAGGACTACTCCTGCAATTTGACAAATGCCGTAGCGAAATCGAAAGCAAAGCTGTTGGTACAGCGGAGGAGCTGTTGCAAAACTAAACCATTGGCTCAAACGAAATTCCTAAGTCAACCAAGCTTCCCTTCAAGTCCCCATAAAAACAAGTGATGCATTCACCCACTGAGAAAACAGTAAACCGTGCCTCTTATCAGATCAGCCGGGGCTTGGCTCTGTGTACTCGGAGACCAACATGCAATTCTTCTGCAAAATTTAAGAATTTAAGAGTCAAAAGGGACATAAAAAAAACATGAGGCAAATTTAAGCTGCCAGTAGTTGTTTATTGGCCATAATCAAACACACTGCTCTCTAAAAACACGCATTTCTGAGAGGACGTGGGAGAAGGGAAGCTCTGAAGCGCTTAGCCGCACTGCAGTCACAAAGCCAGCGAAGGACAAGCCATGGCCGCCGCCACCAGGCACTTTCTCCAAACATTTTTATCAGTTAACGAGGTTGAGCAGAGCAAACATTATGCGATTAGCAGTAATTACCCCAAAAAAGTGTAATGGGAACACTATTTTTGCCAGCAGAAACATTTGAGACATTAGCAATAGGACACTAATAATGCGGGTTGAGAAATGGGGTAGGGAAAAACGAATCAAAAACACACCAAAAGCAAAGCAGTTGCTACTTTGGACCAAAAAGCACTAATAATGTGGGCTGATAAATGCGATAGCGAAAATTGAATGTAAAACATGGCCAAAGCAAAGCAGTTGCTTTAGCGGAGCAAAAACAACAAAAAATGCAGACTAAGAAATACGATAGCAGAAACGGAAAGTAAAAAAAAAAACGCTAAGTATTTTATGAGGAGTCACGGAGGACTACTACTGCAATTTGACAAATGCCGTAGCGAAATCGAAAGCAAAGCTGTTGGTACAGCGGAGGAGCTGTTGCAAAACTAAACCATTGGCTCAAACGAAATTCCTAAGTCAACCAAGCTTCCCTTCAAGTCCCCATAAAAACAAGTGATGCATTCACCCACTGAGAAAACAGTAAACCGTGCCTCTTATCAGATCAGCCGGGGCTTGGCTCTGTGTACTCGGAGACCAACATGCAATTCTTCTGCAAAATTTAAGAATTTAAGAGTCAAAAGGGACATAAAAAAAACATGAGGCAAATTTAAGCTGCCAGTAGTTGTTTATTGGCCATAATCAAACACACTGCTCTCTATAAACACGCATTTCTGAGAGGACGTGGGAGAAGGGAAGCTCTGAAGCGCTTAGCCGCACTGCAGTCACAAAGCCAGCGAAGGACAAGCCATGGCCGCCGCCACCAGGCACTTTCTCCAAACATTTTTATCAGTTAACGAGGTTGAGCAGAGCAGCTATTAACGTTGAGAAGGTGCCTTTAAGAAACAATCATTGGGGCGGGAGGGGGAAGTGGTGGTCCAACAGGAGGGAACAGATGATGAAACGAGATATGAATGTCATGAAAAGGTTGGCAATGCCGAACGTGAACGCGATCGCTAAAGTGAAAAGCGATCGCGAGGGGGAGGAGAAGTCTGGGCAGGCAGGATGACTCAGGGGAGGGGGCGGAGCGGGGAGAGCGGCATGTGGATTGTACAACAGACGGAGGGCATTGCTGTGGGGAGGGGGTGTAGGAGAAATGCACAAGGCGGGCAGGGGAGGGGGCGGAGCGGGGAGAGCGGCATGTGGGTGTTAAGAGGCCGGGCCTTTGAAGTGAAGCTAAGCTTCACTTCAAAAGGTGTCGGAGGAATGCGGCTGACGGTGATTGCGGCTGTGCACGCGCTTTTAAGCTCAATGCACATGCGCATTGAGCTTAAAAGTCACGGGCACTGCAAGGAATCGCCACGATTCCTTGCTGCTTAGTTAAAAGTTGTTTAAGCCGCAATAGGCTCGCAAGCTCGATGCGCATGCGCATCGACAGGCGAGACCTAAACAGCGTTGTAATGGCACGCGTGGTAATAGCCCGCGTTGTGCTGACATACAACCTCACTGTGAGAATGCCAGGTTCTGCTCAGATGAAGACGAGGCTGGCCCACTGTTCACCATTATAATGCCTAGCACAAAGATGAAATTGGGGCACATTTTAGGGTATATTTTTGATAAAACAGACAGTGCGATAAGGATATGATCATTACATCACCCTAGTGTAGACAGGTGCTTCCCTCTGCACCAAATAATGAATGAACACTTTAGTCCGCTAGCACGCAGGCATAACATCCAAAGATGCAAGATTAGGGCACTGTCCTTCCATGTCCTTCGCACCCATTCTTCCACTTCCCCCCTTTCTGCCGCTACACAGCATCATTTATTTTTAACCAAACTGATTAGTTGTTCCCTGCACAGAGTGCTTGCTCTCAGTGGAGTGTTACCTGCAACGTTAAGAACCATCGCAGTTGTGCTTGCTTTCAGCTAAAAGATTTCATTTATAGAACCCTGATTTTTTTTATATATAAATAAATATATGCCCTGTGTATTCGTCTATGGCTACAGTTGTGAATGTGGCTTGTGCTACATCAACGTCATCCAATTTTCACTAATACTTCAGTGAAATTAGGTGTGAATATATAAACTTCTGCTCCAGTGCGAGATGTGGGTGTGCACACTTTGCAACAGTATGTATTTAATTCTTAAAATGTTGCTTTACATCAGGAACAGAGCGTGGTGAAAAATTCATGCATTTAGTTCTTTAACGTCCACAACAATATAGCAGTGCAGTCTTTTCAGAGTTACTTTGGCCGTTTACATCATGTATTGTGTAATTATAACAGTATTATTTATAGGTGTTTGTGTACCATAAAAGGCAGCCCTCGACAGCACACCACATCGTTAAACTCCACTACATACCACTCCACAACACAACATACTATTCCATATAATTACCCTCCAAAACACAGAATCCCACTCCACATAGTTCCAGTACACTCAATGCTACATAATTATTATCTACATAATTCCACAGCACAAAATGCCACATAATTCCACTCCACAAATCCTCTCCACACAATTACCCAACTAACTAAACCAATCCAAGCCACATAGTTCCACTACACACCACATACATACACTCCATACCACATAAGTAAAAAGCATTGCCATGTACAATGCCAATAGCTCTAACTCCAACAAATGTGAGACTGGTTGCATTTCCAATGCTTGTTCTTCTTACCATCTTCCTTCATGCATTTCTACCATGTCACTGTAACCATATAGAAAGGAACTGTGCTTTCCCTCTGTGCCACCATTTAAATCAACAGTGGTGCATTTAATACTGGCTGTTCTACCCCTTTTAATCTTTCATACTGCACTCTTTGCAGTGATGGAAAAGACACTGAGTCTATTTCACTTCTGCCTCTAAAGTAGTGGTAAGTGTCACGTCGCCATGCCTGTCCTGATGTCACCCCAAGGTCAGGCATGGCTGGAAGGGGAAGAGGAGGAGCTGCAGGGTGGAAGTGGTCGATCGCGCCTGAACAGAGAAGAATAAAGACCTGTTTCCCAGGCAGGCTGTGTCCTAGTATTCTTATGGTGTGGGGACACAAAACTGGTAACAAGGGTGGCATGCGGGGTCACCCCCCTCTACCTCCCTCAAGACTAGCCGAAGCGCGCGATGCAGCAAACAAAAGCGTAGCGTCCAAGCCGTCAGGGAAGAGCGCGAGCAAAAGACAGCGCACCTATGCGGCCAGTGATCGGGGAGATGCACCCGAGGGCCTAAATTCAAAGGCAGAACCACGACCCCACGAAGGGACAGCATATGAAGACAGGAGTAAGCTCAATGGAAACGCCCTGTGAAGATTGAAGCATGCATACATGAGTCCCTTTCGGCATCCATTTTAAAGTCTTGGCGCGCTGCATTGGCCAAGCTTAGTCCTAACATGGAGACAATCTTGAAGTCAGGCGACACACTTAACCCCTTCGGTGCTCATGATGGAACCACTCCGGTTGAGCTGTGCTAATGACGGAACCACTCCATCATGGCCCCGCCCGCTCAATAGAACATTCAGCACAGCGCAAAAATTCGTGCTGCGCAGAAGAGGTTGAAGTCCCCTGGGGGCCTGCCAAAGTGATACTGAACCTCGCAGATGCCTCTGAAGCATACTGGAGCCACATTACCCCCACCATGTCAGACTCTGACTCCTCACAGCAAGCCGTGCCTGGCCCGGCACACAATGCCCCACCACGTGGACCGCTACTCATGGGAGCATCGTACCTGCGCCCTCATGAACCACTACCACTGTCATCTCGAAACAGCATGGGCCCCGCGTGGAAGAGTTGGCTTGAGGATCTTGAAGACTTCATGAAGGGGTCACAAGTCTGTGACTCTAACCAACAACTCATAGCCCTACGTAATCTTGTAGGTAAAGACATTGGAAAAATCATTAAAGACTTACCACCGGCCGATGCGGCGTCATATGAGAGCGTGAGAGAATTTCTGAATAAGAAGTTCCTTCACAAGCAGAAACTAGACTACGAGCGTTACACGTTCAACCTTACGTCTCAGGAGTGAGATGAACCCCTGGATGATTTTATCTCCCACCTCAAGCGTCTAGCCCGCCATTGTGAATTCGACAACTTCAACACAGAAGACGCACTTCGCCTACGTATCATTTACGGATGCCAATCTGAGTCACTACGCAGTCGACTACTGAAGAAGCACTACACTCTAGATGACATAGAAGAACTCACTTGCATCAACGATCAAGCAGAAGAGCACACAAGGAAAATGGAGGCTAGTAAAACTGAAAAAAAATAACAAGTCCTCCGTGTACACTCTCAGACGGAACCAAGGTGCCATCCAGACCGCCACACATTAGGAAGATTTGCAAGACCACCTCGTACGAAGTCACCCCGCAGAGGGACACAGACCAGTCACTCCAGTAGACAACCTCCACAATGCTACCGGTGAGGCCAAGACTACCCCCACACGGGTCAGTGTCCAGCCATTGGCCAACAATGTCACAAATGTGGAAAAGGACAACCACTTTGAAGCTGCTTTTCAAGCCTGTCGCACGGAGAAGAGACAGACCAAGCAAAACACAGGATCACGTCACCATATAAGGGATATACAAGGACAAAGAGACCACTAGACGAGATCATCAAGATCCAGTCACACAGCTCATATCGATCCCAGCGGTCAACATCCAGAGAGTCGTCCTCCCTTGCTCCCATCTCAAAAGACAGTGATGAATATGTATACATGGTGGCAGACCCAGACAGACTGAAGAAGTGCCTGCGACTACACATCCTAATGGGAAGTCATTCCGCCAAGTTTGTTCTATACACAGGCACATCACTCAATTACATTCGCGCCACCAAATACCAGAGCATGAATCCAAAGCCAAAACTAGAGCCCGCCGCAGTACGGGGCTTTACGTGGATGCCCAGAGAACCATTACCATGTGTAGGACAATTTCGTACCACGCTGACTTGCAAAGACAGGAAAATTCAAACACAAATGCACGTGATCGAAGGCCCTGAAGTAGCAGACTGCCTCCTCTGTGTACCAATTGCGGAACACCTGCAGCTAGTCGACATCCTGTACAAAGTGGACGACTCAGCAGACATTGTCAACAAGTTCCCGAAGCTGTTCGGCCGTCTAGGGAAGCTAGCCCATTTCAAGTTCAAGCTGCACATCAAAGAGCAAATGACGCCAGTGGCACAGCATCACAGGAAAGTGCCCTTTCACCTACAACAAGCAGTAGATGATGAACTCCAAGACCTACTAAAGGTAGACATCATAGAAAGATCAACTGGACCCACTCCATGGGTGTCACCTGTAGTGATCGTGCCCAAGAGAGGCCAGGACAACATAGTGCGCCTGTGCATAGACATGCGAGCTCCGAACACAGCCATCAAACGGGAGTGACACCCAGGACCCCACATTAGTGACATGATCACACGCCTGAATGGAGCGACAGCCTTTTTTAAACTAGATCTCAACAACTTAAGTTGCACTACCGGTCACGATACATCACTACATTCACCACACACCAAGGACTCTTCAGGTATAAGCGCCTCAATTTCGGGATCTCATCAGCTGCTCAGATTTTCCAGGAGGCTGTTTGGCGAGTAATACAAGATATTCCAAATGCTTTCAACTACAGCGACGACATCATGGTGTTCGGAGAGACCCAGAAAGATCACGACAAAGTGCTGGACCGGGTGTGCCACCCCCTACTCAACACCAACCACACACTCAATCAGGACAAATGTGAGTTTCTTAAGTCGACTCTCAAATTCTAGGGCCATACCTTCTCAAAAGAGGGCATGATATCTGACCCAAAAAAAAGTATCAGCACTATCGGACACTACACAGCCGCATGATGTCAGTGATATCTGCTCATTCCTGGGTATGGCCAGCTACTGCGCCTGCTACATCAAAGATTACGCTACCATCAGTTACCCTCTAAGAGAACTAACTCGACAAGGGAAAAGCTTTCAGTGGTCAGCTAAGTGTGACTGAGCTTTTAACAAAATTAAGGCAGCGGTGAGTTCAGCCATCAACTTAGCATGTTTCAACCCCAAGCGGAAGACAGAAATCACAGTGGATGCCAGCCCCCTTAGCCTAGGGGCGATTCTAGTGCAATGTGATGCGAAGCCAACCAATGCCACATCGTCGCTTACGCCAGCCGCAGCCTCACTGACACAGAAAAAGCATATTCCCAACCAGAAAAAGAAAGCCTGGCAGTCGTGTGGGCATGTGAGCACTTTCACCTCTTCGTATATGGCAAGCAATTCACACTCATCACCAACCACCAAGCTCTGACAACCATCTTTGGAAACACCAGGGCGAAGATGCCGCCGTTAATAAAATGATGGGGCATCCGTCTGCACGACTACACGTATACCATCATTCACAAACCTGGCAAGGCAGAGAATCAGGCAGACTACATTTCATGGCATCCCCAAGCTCTGACACGAGTGCAACACTCTGTGGCTGAAGAATATCTCCATTTTGTCATTGACTGAGCTTGCCCACCGGCTGTTCCACTAGAAGCTATCATTGACGCATCTGCAAATTATGTCACAATCCAAAACATCATACATCGTGTTCGCAACAACTCATGGCGACACCTTGAGGAACCGAAGACAAGTGATACCATCAACACGCAGGAACTCATGGCAATAAAGCACATCAAAGATGAACTCTCCATCAGTGACAATTGACTACTACTAAGAGGTCGGAGGATTGTCATCCCCAGCCAGCTGAGACAGGGTACTGTAAATCTGGCACACGAAGGGCACCAAGGGGTGGTAGCCATGAAGAAAGCGCTGCGAGAGCGGGTCTGGTTCCCTTCCATTGACCAGATGGTGGAGACCATGCTACAAGACTGGCTATACTGTCAACTAGTAGGGCAGGAAGAATCACATGCTCCCCTGCAGATGTCAGACCTACCAGATAGTGTTTGGCAACAAGTAGCTGTCGACTTCTTTGGCCTGCTGAAGTCGGGATAATACATCATTGTCATCATGGATGAATATTCCCGCTTTCCCATTGCTCATCAGATTTCCTCTATCAAAGCAACCACTGTCATACCTGTAATCGATTAGGCATTTGCCGCGTGGGGAAACCCCACGATGTGAAGACTGACAATGGTCCACCTTTTAATGGACAAGAATTTGCTGAATTCGCAAGACACCAACATTTCAAGCACCGGAAAATCACTCCCTTGTGGCCCCTGGCAAACGGGATGGTGGAGGGATTTATGGCCACCATCAAAAAGACAATGCAGCAAGCTGAGCTAACTCACCATGATATTCAGCCAGAACCAAACAAAGTACTACGAGCATACAGGACCACGCCACACAGCACCACAAACCAATGTCCTGCCACTCTGATGCTCAGCCGGATCCCTCGCACCCGGAAACTAACCGCAGATGCTGTCACACAGTCCAGAATTACGACTGCATACCACGAGACCCTGGTAAAATTGGATCGGACTAAGAAGGCGAAAATGAAGCAATATGAAGATCACCGCAGACACGCCAAGACGTCTGACATCTGAGAAGGAGACTGGGTGGTGGTGAGACAAGAAAGGAAATCCAAAGCAGACAGTCGCTATCATGATCATCCACTACAAGTAACAAGAAGAAAAGGGACCATGATTACAGCCGAGTCCGGAAAGCAACCAGAAATGTGTCACACTTCAAAAGGTGCAACCCGACAGCCTACACTTGAGCTCTGAAACCTGACTGGGACACAGATGTGTTAAGTCAAGAAGAGAGAACCACGAAGAACCCAGATGGGTATCGGAGACCTGTGATCTGAGAAGAGAGTGTTCCCATAGTCAATCACGAGCCAGCCAGCCAACCACGAAGGGACATTCGGAAGCCCATCTGACTCATTGAAGAACTCCGAGAGAGACATTGAACATTATTGAAGAACTCTGAGAGAGACATTGAACATTCAAAAAAATACAAAAGGGGGAGATGTTGTGTCGCCATACCTGTCCCGATTTCACTCCAAGGTCAGGCATGGCCGGAAGGGGAAGGGGAGGAGCCACGGGGTGGAAGCGGCAGTTCGCGCCTGAAAGGGGAAGAATAAAGACGTGTTTCCCAGGCAGCCCGTGTCCTTGTATACTTAGGGTGTGGGAACACGAAAGTAAGGATAGTTCATTTTTGGAGCTTCGCTGCCTACTCTAATCTTGGGGCCTCACATTTAGTTTGCTCTCTTTTCTAACTAGCACACAGGAACCTATGAATGTTCTCCTCATCCAGCTGCACTTCATATTGAAGGCTTGATAAGTAATTTCCCTGTCAGTTAACTAAACATTGTGTGTCTCTAGAGAGAGTAATTAAATAGATCTGCCCCATATGACTACCTGCAGAACAAGTTTTACTGCTGTGATATTTCTCTATTTCTCAATGTATTACCTATCCTAACAAACCCCCTCTCTCCCACACCAGTAGACACATCTCCTATAACACTGCTAAAATCCACTCCTCCTCTTTTCAGGTTTCCACACTCCCTCTAATCACTTCTTAAACATCAAGCACATCCTCCCCAGAAAAAACACAATCCTGCAACATTTTCTTACTCTGAAATGCTCTACACATAACACAAAATCAACAATAACATTTCCCCTACTGCTATTCAATGACTCAAGGGCTCAATAATTTACAGTAATCTAGGAAACAGAATACCCACACCCTCTTCGCCTTCATAATCTCTCACTCCAAACACACTCTTTATATATTACTCATCCTGCACACCTCTCTCTCTTCGTCAAACACTGCAGAGGTTTGCAACACTGCAGCATTACACAATCACACATGCACACACATGCCTCTCTTCAATTGTTGAATATAGAACTCAAAAGTTTTGCTCTCAAGCCCCTCCACCTCCACTCATTCACACCTATCCAGCATTTACAATTGCAAAAAACACAAACATAACATTCACAAAGCATGTATCACCTATGCTACAGAACAACAGAACCCACTCTAATGTCAAGCAAACATCAAAACAAAATTGATCACAAACTCCAATTTCACAATCACTTCTGAAGCTTTCCTCACACTGCAACAAATACCTCACTAGGGGCCAGATGTAGGTAGAACTTATTTACCGATTCTTAATTACCGAATTTTACCGATTCGGTAATTAAGAATCAGTAAATAAGAAGGGGGGACATGTAGGAGCATCCAGATGTTTTATTTACCGAATGGGTAAAAATCTGTATTTACCGATTCGGTAAATACCGACCGGTAATGCCCATTCATTCCTATGGGCTTTGAAGCCCATAGGAATGCATGGGCATTACCGATTCGGTATTTACCGAATCGGTAAATACCGAATGTCACAAGGGTGCAGGGGGTGTCACTTTGACACCCTCTGGCACCCCCAAAAGAGGCTCGGGTGCCATGTGGCAGGCATACCTGCCCTAAGGGCAGGTCTGCCTGTCATATGGCATAGGTGTGCATGCACACATGTGCATGCACACCGGAATCGGTATTTTACCATCAAATTGAATTTGATGGTAAAATACCGATTCTGTAAGGTTTGTGGGACTCAGTAGAGTCCCACCTACATCTCAAAATTACCGAATCGGTAAAAATACCGATTCGGTAATTTACAGAATCTGTAAATTTACCGATCGGTAAATTTACCGATTCTGTAATAGTTTGCCCCCTACATCTTAAATTCCTTTTACCGGTCGGTAACGGCCGAATTCGGCCGTTACCGACCGGTAAAAGCCTACCTACATCTGGCCCTAGATCTCTTTTAAGCCTGTTTGAGCAGGGCAGTGGCTGCCAGGAAATCCAGGGGGGCAACACCTACAGTTCATCCACGCTTACAGGAGTTTCATTATCTAATACACACAAGAGAAAACTGCCATAGAACAATAGCGACAGCTCGAAGGACTACATCACCGCTGATGTAGACCTAAATGACTGTATCCTCAGAATCAGTGTACAAGCTCTGTGATCTACTGAAGAGACACAAAAATGAACTTTTTATTGATCACAGAAATTATGTTAGGAGGGAAAAGATATTGCATACATACTTCATGGGGCTGTCCCGTACGGATATCATACCATCACTTACAATCATAAAGAGAGCGAGGATATGAACTGGGTATTGTTTACAAGAAATCCATTAAACTCTTCAAGACAGAAGATGTCGGAAGACATTCGTATAGGACGCTATCACAGTTCTACACCCACCTGCAATTTTCCTCTGCTCTTCAGACCTCCACCCAACAATGGAGTATTTTCAGATACTTTCCTAATGTATCTTTAGTGAATTAAATATCCTAATCTATGTATCCTAGCTGCCTTAAAGAGTCTGTAATAAATATCAGCTAATTGCCACATTTCTGCAACTACTTACAGAGTATAGAACAAACTATATATGGAAGGCCTGGAGTCTCAGTGAATTCAAGCACACAAATTGAGACAATTTCGAAAATACATTTTTTTAGTGGTTGACTCCAGCTACTGACATACTATGTCAATGGAAACTTCAGAGTAACGCAAAAAAGAGATAGTTCCTTGGATGAATGAAGGTTTTTCAAAAACAAAGAGGACATAACACAGTACCTCACTGGACCTAGTATAAATCCAACCTTTGAGACAAAATGCACCTATATAGAAACAAAAGAATGCACCATCATTAATAAAACTAAAAAAAATCCACTACTCACGCAGGTTGCACAGTGTCTGATGCCCTACAAAAGAACTCCTTAGCATTCTTTTGGAATTATGTAGTTTGGAAAGCAGTCAAATCTACACACCAAGGGGCATATTACCAAGCAATAGCGATAATTATCGCTATTGCTTGGTTAGAGACAAAATTTTACCGCTGAGCTGCGGCGATTTTTATCGCAGATAAACCTTGGTATTACCAAGGTTTATCGCAAATGCGATAAAAAACGGCCGCAATGCATGAATATCGCTGAAAAGTCAGCGATATTCATGCATTACGAGCTAATGCTCTCAGCCATGTTATCCACCTCACATTGGATAACATGGCTAAGAACTGCTCAGGGCAGGTGTTAGCTTTTGGAGATATTCGCGCTTAGCGCGAATATCTCCAAAATTTGGTAATAGGAGATAGCGATGTTAGCGACTGTTTCCAGTCGCTAACATCTTGGCACGCCCACTTTGCATGTCATTAGTGATAAATATCACTGACATACAAAGTGGGGCCCAAGATGGTCGCTATCTCCTACTAGCTGTCGCTAACTGGAGTTAGCGACAGCTAGCTAGTAGGGAGATAATTTTATCTCCGCTTTCTTGGCTTTTAAAGCCAAAAAAGCGGAGATAAACCCCCTTGATAATATGCCCCCAAATTTTTATTTTCCTTCAATAAGTTAGAAACTCATTACATGAGCGAAGCAGACATGTTGACTCATACCTAGCATTGGAGAAAGCCACCTTCCACAAGATTACACAATTTATAACAACCACCACAAAAAATTAATCCCATCACTTTCCTCCTCTCAAAAAAGTCACAACAAAATATCAGGAGCTTGTAAAAGTCAGCAGCCCAGTCGCCACTCCAGTAGACCCTTGTCATTCACAAATGTTCAATACGATTTTTATATCAACGTCTGCAGTTATCCCGGTCAGAAGCTTAATCACAACTCCTTATTGACATGAGTCATCTCAGAGGACTTAAAAATAGTATAAATAAATCAATTCCCAAGATTATAATGATAGACAAATATAATTCTCCTATCCCAATCCTATTATATGCGGACAACGCAGTTCTCATTGCCTGAACTGCAAATAGCCTCCAGGAACTTTTAGACTTGTTTTTAATTAATATGGAGTAACTAGACCTTAAAACTAATTTTTCAAAATCCTACATCATAACCTGTGGTATCCCATGCTCAAAATCAAAGTCTTTTAAGAAGGGTGAGTCTGCCCTATCAAAGGTTACAAATGTTACGTATTTGGGGATTTTGTTTAATCTATTTACAAGTAAGTCTATGTCAGCATGCAGTTAGGCTGCTGGCCTTGGGGGGCATAATAGCGTGGACACTTTACAATGCATAGAGAATCAATTCAAGCGCAGACTTTTATTAGTCCCCGGAAGCACTCCCTCTCTAATTTGTCACAAAGAGCTTGGCATGCTGTTTATGAAAGTTGTGATAGGACTAGCATCGCTGTTACTCTGGATGAAAATTCGGTCCTCACAGGAGGCTGGATTAACAAGATCTGGTATCTCCGACTGCCTGTTACTAGATAGGGCAGATCAAGTTCTATGATTGAAAAATGTGACGGTTTCTTTGGTGTGCTTGGGTCTGTCTGATTTTTACAATTCCCCTTTTTAATTGGCCCAAATTTTAAACCATGTGTTAAAAAAGCATAACTTGAGCACTGCATAAATAACCTCTCTTATGTGGCCCAGAATATGCAAAGTATTGTAAATGATGCTTAAGTAACAACAACCTCTGGCCTTGAACCTTACCTGGGATGAATTACATCCCCTACTTATCATTACTGGATTACCCTTTTTGAACTAAGCACTTTGCACTTTAAATGTGCTTCGCCCACATCAGATGCCAGGCCCAAGTCCCACCCTCCTGAAAGTTCGACCATAGCTCAACTTAAAGTATCAGCCACTTATTTTTGTTTTGTCACTTGTACCAGGAGCGAATAATTCGTTTCTTGACACCCCTTTTATGGAAGGCCAATGGGAGACAGTACAAGAAAGGGCTACTGTTTATGTAGGCACTAGGTTCTTTCGAAGTTTGCTGCACAGTACTCAGTTTTATAAAATCAGAATTTCACATTAGAATGGGTTATTTATGAACCTTAACAGATGCGGTTTTTGTATGAATTTTTTACTGGCAAGGCTTTTTTAATCTCATGAAATGTTATGAGGAATTGCACTGAATATCCTTGATTTTATCTGGCTCAGTTATATGTGTTTTTATTTACTTTATTTATAACAGATCATATGTGATCTGTTTTTTGTGTGCTTTTATGTCCTGTGGTTAAATAAAATGTATCTTGATAGAGTAATAGCCAACAGACTGTTCTTTGGCAAACTAATGGAAATCGCAGCATTCCTACAGTTCTCACAATTCATATAAGAAACCCATTTACTTTCAGGCTACCAAGTCGCATTCAGCCCTGGAAGAGGCACTGATTCAGCTGTAGTCAAGAACTAGGACAACCACAATAAAATGTCAACAAAAATGGCATTACTGCGCTGCTACTTCTGGACTGTTAAGCAGTTTATGACATGCTCAACCATGATACTTTAATTCTTAGAGGCTGATTACAATATCGTCCGGAAAGCCTCCAACCGCAGGTTTCAATTCCGGCCGCCTTACAAACTAGGCGGTTGGCATTGAAACTTGCTGGTCATTCCAGCTGGATTCTGATGAACTCAAGTAGCCCATCGGCCAGTTAGAGACCGGCCCATAATCCCAATAGGATGGCGTTTCCGCTGCCAGCATTACAATGTTGGTTTCTGTGCCGGCCTTCCTGACATGGAAAGGCTGTCGGAAAGCTACTTAGGAAGCCCCCAGCAGGGCCCCGTTACCTGGGCAGCCTACAGTTGTGGGCCTGGAAGACACCTCCGACCCACATCGTAATGAGGCCTATAGACTCAAAAAGATCAGTATAAAGGGCATCATTCTTGCTTGAATTTAAATTTATGTGTACAACTGGGCTAATTTGATTCATACTTCCCTTTTTTCTTCAATTTTTTACAACACAAAAAACAGGAGCCCTGCAACTGAGCTATCTTCTCACCATTTGCACAAATCTGGTACCAGAGCTAATCAATTCCTTTGAACTAATCTGCTACAATTATATAGATGACACACATACAATTTTCAATTTGGAAAATCCTGAGTACATAGGAAACTCAGCAGTTGCCTCATAGCGGTAGACCAGCGGCTGACTTGGAAACATCTCAAATTAAATGCTTCAAAAAACAAAATACTCACCTTTTGCAACTGAAAAATGTATGATGATTTATCCTCCTGGCTGGACGAACTGTGACCGATGACAAAATTAACTAAAGAGTTAAGATACCGTAAAATTATTATATATTCTGGACTCTCCATGAAGGCTAGCACATGCAAACTGTCTAAATCTCTTTTTCTACACCCTGAAAATACTTTGAAGTATCTTTCCACACCTAATATTTTTCAAAAAGGTCACTCATCCCCTCAAAATTGAATTACTCCAATAGTCTATATAATGGACACCACTATCAGCCACTGGAAGGCTGCAGAGGGTTCAGAACGCAGCAGTAAGACAGATTCTACATGTAAAGACACAAATTAGTATCACTCCTCTCTAGAAGTCTCTCACCTGGTTACCAGTCACAAGAAGGTCCTTATTCAAGCAACCATGCATTACTCACGGGGCAATAAAAGTTAAAAGTTAAAGGTTCTGATTTCCTTCAGAAAACAATCACCAGTTCTTACATTCCTGGCTCGCACCACATCTAATAATTCCAGCGTACAATAAAACAATATGTGGGTCCACTACTTTCTTTGGACAGGTTGCCAGATTATAGAAGTCATTGCCACAAAGACATGGAATACTGAGAATAATATGAAAATCAGACAAACAAGTAAGAGCTAGTTGTTCCCGACATGATCCTCAGAAATCATATGGAGGACTTATCTACAAACATGAGATATAATATAAATACAAGCAGCTGAGACTATACCATGTATCACGTTCTAAGTAATCAATGAGAGACCATCAACACTATAATGTAAGAACTCACAATACAAGCTACCATTCTGTCTTTTGGATCCAACAAGAAACACTGTTGTAGGGAATATCTTATCCTTAAAGTTTATACAATTATGGAACTCACCCAGCTAAGAAAAGAGCTTCTATTATTCACCTAGAATGTAGAGTTTGTCACTCCCAGCCTGAACACCAAGGAATATAAGACCTAACTTTAAAAGTGAGAACCAATCCAAATAACAGCATCATTTTTTTACTGACAAATGCCCCATACCACTTTGAAGCCACAAGAAGGAGCACACCCACCCTTAAACCAGACAAAAATCTCACCTGGATGCGTTTCAAAGAAGTATATACCATCTATTTCTATACAAGTTGTAAGAATCATTCACCCCTACCTACATGATACTAAATCTGTCTTCCCTCTTGAATCTTCTTTACAGTGTTTTTTCCCCTTTTGTGTCCCCTTCTGGTTCTGGCACAAGCTACCTTTATACCCTTTTATCATCCTTTCATTAAAACAAAGATCGTCTGGATCTATATGCACTTTTCTGCACAAAACATATTAAATCTTCTAATTTTGTTATGATCTAGCTGCACATTTCGCAAATCCCTTGCATGAATGTACAGATTTCTTTAACTAGCAATGATTTTTTTTTAAACGTTTATTAATTGGGATTTTTGGAATACATGAAAACAATTTTAATAACGTACAAAGTATCCCAAAATGTACCTCATTACCACTATAATGAAAAAAATCACGATAAGGAATAATAACATCATAAGAAAGGAAGAAAAGACAGAAAAAAGACAATAGAAAGCGAAGAAATAAATAAATAAACAAATAAATAAGGCACAGAAGAGTCATCACGTCTAACCAACACAGTTTAAGCAATAGCTAGGGGAACCCTCCCCCATATAAAATGTACTCCTCTAAAACAAACATATAGCACCACACACCCCAAGCACATCATCCCAAACACTAATCCTAAAATGAAAGCACTTCAAACACCATCCTAGTTTAATTGGGGTAATAAAAGTGTAGTGGTCACATGCCAAAGGAAAAAAGTCAATGATCGCGAAGCCTCACAAAAGGACCCCAAACCTCATCAAAAACATGTATTTGATCTTGAACCATGTAAATTATGCGTTCATACGTAGATAATCTAAAAAGCTCAGCTATGCACTCTTGATGCATGGACAGCAGTGCAGCATGCCAATGCCTTACAATACAGATCTTTGCATCATAAGAGCCACTGGCATCCTTCTATGCCAATGGGAAGTCATATTATCCAAATTAACAAAGTCATGTAACACAGCCATTTTGTCTAACTTCTCAAAAGTAATAAAAGTAGTTGAATTTAGCATTTCCCATATACAACGCTAATATGAATCTAATGCAGGGCTTGACCAAAGTATGTGGTACAATTCAGATGCTGCAGTAGATCACCTCCAGCATGCCGCACTGGGAGCTAGATGAGCTTTGCACAATTTGAAAGGAGACCAATACCAATTGTGCAGAATTTTAAAATAAGCAAACTTTAAGCATGCTTCTCTGAGCTAGTGATTTTGATACTCTAAGATTCAGTGATTGTTATACCCAGAATATAGTATTCACTCACCTTCTACCAAAGCATCCAATCTCTGAACTTCAACTAATCTTAATTCAACTAATCTTAATCATAAAGAACTGTAGTCTTAATGCATCAAAGGCACATGTTGAAAACACAAAGCTACATATCTGAAACTCCAACTACAAGAAATTTAGAATAATGTGTGAGACAGAAGAGCCTCAGAAGGTCAAAACCTCAGAACCTCATAAGAGCAAAAGCAGAATAGTCAAATCACAAATAAAGTCTGCATTAACTACTAACAAAATCAGCATGTGCGTTATGTCCTGCACTGTGCATCCAACAGCTATCTGATGTATGTGGATTCGTGAATGGAGAGAATTCTAGACTTGAAATAAAATAGGATGAGGACATTTGAAAGAGTGAAGATGGTAGCTTTGCTGCCTGATGTTGGCTGTCCTTTTTGCTGTATTGTTCTTAACACATATTACGTTCAGCTATCCTCAAGATGTCAGAGTGTCACCCGCAACTCATTAACGGCAAAGAGGATGGTATGAGAGATTACCCTTTATAGAATTTGACGGTTGGGCTTGGTGCAAGCCTGTTCTTTCTCTGACGGAGATCCCTTTGTCAGGACTTACCATTAACAGGAGAATGGAGGCATGAATATCAATTTGTATATGTTTCCTCTGGGATTCTAGGACACCTGTGGCCTGTTTGTCTTGGAGGCCTCACTGTAACAGTGGTGTAACACAAAATCATGGGGACCCCCCAGGAGAATGTGTTGACGGGCACCTCAGACTCCCATATGTCATAGATAACCTTAGTCCGGAGGCTAAATGGGGCACTCCAAAGGATTGTAGCCCCCTTAATACCCCACTAATCTGATCCAAGCGTTGCGTCAGCGTTATTTTTTGGGAGAAGGATTTATTCATTCCTGCTATTAAAGTAAACAATAGCCTGTGAGCACACGCGGTGCTATCACATCACCACACATACAGGGCAGACCTTTTGTGTGGCCAACATCACTGTCAACCTTCCCAACTGTGCATCATTGAGCTGCAGCCAAGAGCATTGAAGCACTCTGAATGTGGTGACACCCTGATGTCATTAGGTGCACCTGCTGGCCATTTTGGGTGGTCTCTCTCCTGTTGCCAACAATGCCAACCATACATTGATACACATCACTTAAATATTTCCAGTATGTAATTAAGGTGAAAAACGAAAGTATATCTGCTAAGCATAAACTAAGATGCATGTCAGTGAGCGTTACGAAGGAATTAAATGAGATTTTGAATCATCAAACTTAAAAAAAAAAAAAAAAGGAGCAATTGAAACTATGGAGTTCTCTATGTGGTCACCCCCTTTGATAGTAGTGAACAACAAAATAATGAGTTGAGGATGTGCATTGGTTTGAGAACCTTTACAAGGTGATCTGGGTCAATGGGCATCCATTGCCCAAGACAGATGAAACGGTGGCTGCATCAGGTGGGCATTGTTTTTTTCAAAACTTAACTTGTGATCTGCCATATATCAAGTTGTATTCGCTGGACCTGGTTGAAATTTGAATTAGACTTGTGTGTAATTGGCATATTTTCAGGAAATATGTGTTATGCTTATTATGTGAAATTGCCCAAATTATGTCATATGGCTACTTTGTGTGATTACGTACCATTCACTGTAAAAATTTACCATGAATGCACCATTTACTGTAAATATTTAAAGGGAATGCATGGGAACAACAGAACACAAGCTTTGTTCATGGTGCTTTTTTCCGCACTATTTTGTTAGTTCCAAAATGTGTTCTTGTTTCAAAAATTGACGTGAGGATGGATTTCCTACTAAAATATAGCTCTAAATGATAGATTTGCATTTCCAGTAATTGCACAAAATTCTTCTAATTTTGAAGAAATTTTGCTTAACTATGTGAAAGCAAATTAAAAGAATTGTGCACACCACTAGTAAAGGTATCGGGCCGAGACATCTAGCTGCTTTGGTAACGCCGTATGGAGTCTTTCATTTTTTCATGATACTGCTCGGCCATCTGTTAACAGTAGTCATTTTTCAGCATGGCATGAGAGAGGTGTTAATGTGGTCTTGATGGCTTGCTGATCTTTCAAGATGACATTCTTGTTTATGGGGAGAATTTGGGTAATCACAATCAGAGATTGAATGCTGTGTTTCAAGCTCTTAGATAGTAGAGGTTGAGACTAAAAAAGTACAAATGTACCTTTGGTGTTTGAGAGGTGAACATTTAGGACTAATCATATCTGGGAATGATATTGTGCCTTGTCTTGGGTTGTTAACGGCTATAGAAGAGATGTCAATAAGTGTACATAATTAGGAGCTTCTGATGTCATGGGTATATGTGAATTTATAGAAAATGTTGAGAAAGACGGAGCTTACAGACAGATCAAAGGGTGTTCGCTCATTGCACCTTTACTGAGTACCAGGTAAAATGTAGCGTATAACTTTTGATGGAAGAAATATGGGTTTGGGTGTAATAATATTTCAAAGGAGATGAAACAATGAGCACACAATGACTTTTGCTTCCCGCATGTTAAGACCACTAGAACGTCACTACCCCATCACTGAGACTGAAATGTTGACTTGCACAGGAGCAGTTGAGAAAATTAAGTCATATAAGTGGAGTACCAAATTGCTCATCGAACCAATCACCATCCACGTGTACCAATTATAAGTGGAAGCAATGTTAATTTGAGTAAAGCTGCTGCCAGATTGATACAGTTGAGCATCATTTTGAGGTTGAACACATTCTTGGAAATAGAAAAAAGAAAGATGACTCCTTGCCTTGTCTACTTTGAGCTGAGTATCGGGATGGCATTGACGGGGACAAATAGCAGAATGTGGAATGCCTAGAGTAGAAAGTTTGATGACAAAAAAAGTGTGTTGAAGAAAGTGGAAAAAGCAGTTGCTTGCAAGTCATATACTAATGAGAGTTGTAGAACATGCTAAGATAGGCTGGCCCCAGACAGGAAGTCTTATCTGAGGAATTGCAAGTGCATAGTAAAGTGTAAACAGAATTGTTCATTGACTGTGAGTGTTTTTTTAGGAGGATACATTAAATACACCACACTGCTCTGGGTGTAGAGTTTATAGCCATAAGCCAAGAGGGTTATTTGGGCATGCCTATGACCAAGACACGATTGAGAGAACAGTTTCAGTGGTCTGCTATGAAAAAGGATGTAGAAATATTGGCCTCCAAGTGTGTCGATTGTTCTCAGAATGTCCTGGATCAGAAATGTAGGACTTTAACCATGATGGGAGGTGGGTTGACCTGACCCGACAGTAGGAAATGGTGCAGTATTTAATCGGATCTTTCCAGAGTTTCTCTGTTATTAAGAGATTAGCCATTGCTCTGGTGAATTATGTCTAAGCAGGCGAAAGTAAGGTTTGTGCGTGAGCCTGATACTAGGAATATGATTGTGAACTTGACTGATTTTTTTGCCAGAGAGGATTTCCCTTTGGAATTAGTATCCGATAACAAGGTATAATTCACTTCCAAAGACTCAAATACATGTCTGTACAGGGCTGAAATCAAGCATGAGAAGTGTAGCTTGTATCATACTCAAGGTAATGGTGATGCAAAGAATATAAACAGAGTGGTGGATGAGTGCACTAGATGTGGGAATGTTGCTTGGGTTGATGTGCCGCATGCATTCGAGCCATGCTTCGGGTGTACCATAAAGGAACTCACAGTGATGCTTTGCCGTAGTTCAAAATTCTTTAGGGAAGGTCATGTCATGATTTGTTCTGTCTGGCATGGTTGCATAAGGAAGGGAGAATTTGCTGAGTCAGGATAGCTTTAGAACTAGAGGGTTGCTGGAAGCTACGAAGGGTAGAATTGAGTGTAGTCAAAAGAAAAACAAGGAAATATATGATTTTCGTAGGTGCAAGGTATTTTGGTTAAAAAGGGGAGCTCTAGTTCACATTAAATTGCTGCTGTCTAAGGTGAGGAGAGTCTGGTGAAGTTCAGCCCTGTGCATTCGGTCAATTGAGAAAGGTAGTAAGGGAGCTAGTGCATTGGTCCGGGTTGGAACTCTGAACATTTTGTGCAGAATGGGCAGAAAGGATGCAATGATGCATTTGTTTGAGCTGCTATTGAGGGGAAGATCTCTTTGAACAGCATGGCTGTTGGTTGGGGATGTCTGAAAGGTGGGTGCTGAGCAGGGAATGATGTGCTGCATGAGGAATTGAAGAATATTCATGAGATTTTAATATTTTGTACTAAGGGTACAAATAAGCCTTTTATCTTTGCATTGTTAGGTCTCTTTTTGTCTTTTTTATCATTGTGTTAACGTGTTAACCTTTTCTTTTCAAAAACAATCTGTATCATTGTACATTTGTCTTCCTTCTCTAAGTTTCTATACCTTATACGGCACAGCTTAATTTTCTCATTATAGTTTTGAAGTTTTGCTGTTGTTTGTATTTTAGGGAAAAGGGAAGTTTGATGTGCCCTGCACTGAAACCCTTACGACTGCTGAGATATGTGGGTACTATAATGTTGAGTTGGGCAAGAACTGGAATATTCTACGGAGAAAATGGAAATTTGGAAGTGCATTGGGGACAGTTACACTGCCTGAGGTCAGCTGTATGTTTTCCTAGGTCACCGTCCGTCATCAACTAGTTTAGAAGTTGGAGAATTAGATGACGAGGATGAGAACCCACCTCAAATAATAATTGCCATCTTTGTCAGGGCGAAAATTAGCTTGACCCTCTGGTAGCTTTGGCATAAAAGCAGTCAGGCGTAACTTAGTAGCAATGTGTTAAGTAATTATGAAGTGCTCAAACAGTAATAAAGTAATCATACAACACAAAAAAATCCCAAACCAATTCAGAAAAATATTGGTTATTGTAATAAATACATTGGCACCAAAAATCACAATCATCTGGTTGCACTTAACTGGAAAAAGGGTCAATTTTTTAGCTGAATGCAATGTAGCTTAGATTAGAAACATGGACTAAGTTTGTCCCAATGAAAGGTTTTACTTTCAGAATTAAGGGCCCCATTAGGATGGCAGGCGGATCGCCCCCCTGGGCCGGTGGTAGATACCGCCGGCCCGGCAAGGGCGATCCACCTGCCATCCCTGCAGAGAGGACGCCCGCCATATGACAATGGCTGAGGGGTCAGCGGCGGACGGAAATATTGTCCGGTCGACAAGTCTACCGGGCAGAAAAGGGTTCCATATGGTGGCGGTGTCTTTCAGACACTGCCAGCCATATTAGAATGTGGCTGTGAACATGCCTTTCCATGGTGGCATTGCCGCCACAAATGCATGCAGAGTCTGCATGGGGGCTCGTTGCGGGCCCCCAGGGACTCCAGGGGGTGGGGGGTGCACATAGGGGGTACCTATGGTCCCACCCCGCCGCTGTGCCTGTCACGTTGTGTATTGAAACACACAACCTGCCTCTGTGGCATTGCGGCGGGCGGTGCTCCCTGCACCGCCTGCCGCAATGTTGCAGATGACCAATACGCCCGCCAGTGTGGCGGGCGCATGCTAATTGGGAGTGCAGTACTGGTGCGGTACTGCCGCACCCTCAGCGGGCGGTCCCGGTTCCCGAGGGTATGGCGGTGTAGCAGGGTGGAAGAACAGGGACCTAAGGGACCTCCTACCCTGAACTGGTGGACTGTAGATCCTAATGTTGCCTCCTCTCTCCCCATCACCAGAACGAATGGAGAGTCGACAAGCAATCTCTATGGCCGACACCAGAGGAAGATATAGGACACAGCTTCTTTAATTGGGCGCACAGTGCTGAAGAGGAAGGCCCGCCCCCGAATGACGTGCCCCTGGTCGGATTGGCCAGAAAGGAGGAAGAAGAAGGATCGGCGTGTGACATCACCCCGGAGAAGTTTGGCGTGACGAGTGGAGTAGGAAGAGAGTCGGAAGAACAGCGGAGCTGGGAGGCGAGTGGAATCCAGGAGGCGCAAGGAGAAGGGTTGCCGAACCGCGAGACGAGGCGCCTGGGCGAGAGTGTTGGAGCACCAGGAGGCCAACGTCCCCACGAGCCGCCGGGCCATGCTCCAGCAGGAGTGTGGCTTCAGCAGGTGCGTCAGCTGGTTTCAGGTTGGCTGGGGAGGCGGGGAAACTCGTCTCGCTAGTCTAAAAACGACTTCGCTAACCTCTAACTACAGTGTACATATCGTGTAGATACCTTCCCATCCTACCGCTATTCCTTCCTCCCCCAACCACGCTTCCCCTCACTATTGTCCCTCGCACCACTCGTGTATATAAGCCTTGTATATATCACTTGATCAGCGGTGCTCCTCTCACTCACTGGGACTCCATGGGTATAGAAACATAGAGGACGGTGTCCTGACATCCTAATTGTTTTCTCTCAGCATTCTCTGTCGGGACGAGGTGGAAAAAGACCATCACCACGATCCAAGCAAAGAAAAGGAAGACGCCCAGCAAGGGGAAAACTTGTCACCACGGATCCCGCAGCCTTTTCCCGAGAAACACTTACCTCCAGGAGTAAAAGGACATTTAAAAAAAATAAAACCTTATCTAGCAAGAACCAGTCTCCGTGCCCTCACTGCAACCCCGCCACAGTAATGGGGCCCTTAGTCTCTGGAACTGAAAATAAAAAATCCTCACTGGGACAAGACTGGCCGAAGGGGCCCCCACATCGTTAGATAGCCACTGTACGAGGTCTCAGTGAAGTCATTGAGTTTTGACAGGTAAGCTCAGAGTGGGTGAAATTTGAATTTCGTGTCCAGAGTAGGTCTATCACCGGCTAGATACTTTTTGCACCTTTGCTTGTTGAAGATTTCTATCTATTGACTATCAGGCTTGGATTCTCCTAGTGGGGCAAGGCAGTAGGCTGCAGCAAAAGAGAACTCCATAAGGTTGGACACCTTCTTTCAAAGGTCCCGTCAAATTTGATTTGTTGCTGTGGTGAAGAACATAGCAGGAGTAACCAAAATAGTTGGCCAAGCATCAGTGCACCTTTGTAAGATTGGCTAGGCAGGTTGGCCCCGGTCCATTTTCGGTTCTTAAAGTAAAATGATGTCAAAAGGTTTCTTAGACCTGTGTTTCAGGAAACTTCAGTAGAAGCACTCTTAGACACCATCCAAGGGTCCAGAACCCTGGGGATAGCACTTGGGGGTCAAGACAAGCTTCAGCTGTTGCCAGCAGCAGTGTCCTGAGCAGGTCCAGTTGGAATTGATCACCTAGGAATGCAGAGAAAAGGACTCTTGGAGATTGCTGGGTTCCCGTAGCACAAACAAAAGATGCGTCAACTGACAGTTGGAGTCATTTATGGGGTACTGGGTTCAAGACAAGTAGGTGCAATCTTCCTTTAGGTTAGTGTTCTGAGGAGAGGTCTGTAGGCATCTTTTATAGCTTAGGAAGGGGCTAAGCACAGCCCGCGGGCCATCCTACTCAAGGAGGAAAAGTACCTCTCCACACCAGAGACTTTTGTCCACTGTCCGGATGCAATCCACATCTCACCACATAGGAGCAATTCAAAGTGAGGTGACACTGGACAGTGGCAAAGCGGCTCTTTTGGCTTAGGCAGAGAAAAGACAACTTTCTAAAAGTCTCATTTTTAAAATAGTAATATAACGTCTGACTTGACGATTAAGTTGGATTTTAAATTACTATTAAAGCAAATGACTGAATAATGCTTCTAGATGCTCACAAGTTAAGCATTATAAATTGTTATAATGTAGCCCAGTGTTTTACTATAAGAGAGACAGTCTTGTCACAGTGAAAAACTAGTTTGAAGGTGGTATTCACTGCTAGAACATGTGAAACATTAAATATACATGTCCTATTTTTTAAATAACATGCATCCAGCCCGATGAGCATTTAGAGCCTACCTTGTAGGTGACTTCTAAGTATTAAAAAGGAAAGCTTAGGTCAAGCAAAATGCCTATTTTTCCAGGTCTAAATGGCATTTGAAAACTGCCTACTGAGGCTGCAATGACAGGCATGAAGACATTGTACAGTGCTGCTTTAATGGATGAATAGTGATTGCTGCAGCCCCCTAGTATCATTTAATTTACCAACCCCGGGGACATGCAGTCCCGCATACAAGGGACTTATAAGTAAATTAAATGTGACAACTAGGTGCATGGCAGTTCAACTATATGTAAAAGGGAGAGCACAAATACTTTACCACTGGTAAGCAGGAGTGACATGTGAAGAGTTCTGTGGCCAACACAAATGGACTCAGCAAACGTTGGCAAAAAATCCCAGGGAATACCACATAAAAGGTGGTCATTTCCAAAGATAAGACTTCTGTGTGATGTTTTGCCACTCCTCAATAGTGCTAAATTCAGAAAAGCACTTCCCTACCTCATCAGAGGTAGCCAGAGCTACCTACAATGCAATTGCAATACTATACAATGCTTTAAAATAGAGTTGGGTATGGTTGGCGTTTTGGTATACTTTTATGCTCCTCACTTGTAACATATCTGACAGTGGGTTCATGTAGATATTAAAGAGATGAGAGAGACAGAAAGAAAGAGAGAGAGAGAGAGAGAGAGAGAGAGAGAGAGAGAGAGAGAGAGAGAGAGAGAGAGAGATGATCCTTGGACATGCCATACTTTACATAATACAATGATGATTTCAAAGTTCCAGAGATAGAAACGCTAGTACACAACAAACTCCTTGATCTTTTAGTTTGTGGATGTTGTCAATATTATGGAGTGTGGCTGATTTTGTGCTATGTCTTGCCCTGAATACAGGCTGATTCTGTTTACTAAGATATTAGACCTGGCATTCTTAGGGTGGTTTACCCCACTACATTTTTGCTTTCAGCCCTCCGGGTGCTGTCTTTATTTTCGCGGGCATTAGGACCCTGCACAGTTTACCACCGCTGTCCAGTGCTAAAGTGCTTGTGCTCTCTCATTAACCCTTTCACTGCCAGGCCTCCCCCTGTGCCACGCTCTTCTCTGGCTATTTGAGGTAGTTTGCGCTTAGGTCCCATAACATTTTGCCCACATAAGGTATGCACGCCAAAATCATGTACTTTTCTTTGAACATACCAGGGACTCTAAAGGTACCCAGGGTTTGTGGATTCCCCTGTTGGGGACCAAGAAATTAGCCAAAAATACAATTACATTTTGTTTTATTTGGGAAAAGTGGGAAAAAGTGCGTTTTTTGCCCTGAAATTGCATTAATGAAGGGTTTGCAGTGTTAAAATCACCATCTTCCCAGCTTTTAGGAACAGGCATACTTTTGTCAAAAAACCAAACTTTTCTGCACAGTTTTGTCATTTTACAGGTACAGGTTATTATTTTTCCTATTTTGTGTGCTTTAACCTCTCTACAGTTAGTGGTAGAAATGGGTGTGAAGTCCTCAATGGATACTGGAAAGCTACACATTTCTGGAAAGTAGACAACACTTTGAAATTAGCAAGGAGTCATTTGTGTAGATCCTTCAAGATTTTCCTATAGGAAGTAAAAGTTGAAATAATAAAATATTGAAATTGACTGGAAAAAGACATTTGTGCCTACCTTTTCACCTCTAACTTATTCTAACAAAGGTTTTTGAAAGCAATATAGCGTTAAGTCTGAGAGACACCTATGGTTGTGGGGAATATAGACCTTCTAGGTTCACCAAGAACCAGAGGTACCCAGAGCCTATAACTGAGCTGCACCTTGCAATGGTATTTCCTTAATTACCGGGCATACAGCAATTCATTTGGTGAAATATAAAGAGTGTAAAATAGGTATCAAGGGAACCTATGTATTTATGAAATTGGAACAAGAAATAGAGTTTAGATGCAGTGGTTATTTGCACCTCTCTGAATTTGTGAGTACCCATACTACCATGTGAATTGGAAGGCATTTTTTAAAATGTATTCTTTTCTACACACTGTCTTACATTTGGAAGGCAGAAATGCATAAAAAGACAACTGGTAATAACACTTGTTCTACTAATATGTATTCCCCTAAGTCAACCGATACAAATGGTACCTCTTGTGTGGATAGGCCTAGTGATCGCGACAGGAAACGTCCCAAATTGCACATCACATTCCACAGCAATCTGACCCTTTTTTGCAATGTGCCTAGCTGTGAGTTTTGGGCCCTAGCTCAGTTGGCATCTAGGGAAACCTTGCAAAACTCTACATTTTTAAACCTACAGGGGAATCCTGGATGGGGTGATTTGTGTGGCTTTCACCGGGTTCCGTTACCCAGAATCCCTTGCAAACCTTAAACTTTGTCAAAATAAAAACACATTTTCCTCATATTTCTGTGTAGGAAAGTTCTTGAATCTATGGGTAGCCACAAACTTCCAACCACCCAGCATTTCCGCAAGTCTCCTAACAAAAATAGTACCTCAATTGTGTGGGTAAGCTTAGTGCCCGCAAAAGGATACGGCCCAAATCAAAACACAATGTGAACAGATCAAATTTTTCCCCAGAAAATGGACCCTTTTTTAACAATGTGCCTAGCTGTGGATTTTGGACCCTAGCTCAGCCGGTACATTGGAAAACCTAGAAAACCTGTACATTATTTTAAACTAGACACCCAGGAGAATCCAGGACTGCATCACTTGTGTGACTCTCACCAGGTTCTGTTACCCAGAATCCCTTGCATACCTCAAATTTTATTTAAAAAAAACACATTTTTGTCACATTTCTGTGATGAAAAGCTCTAGACTATGCATGAAGCCACAAAATTCCACCCACCCAGCATTCCGACATGTCTCCCGATAAAAATTGTACCTCACTTGTGTGGGTAGGCCTAGTGCCCAGAACAGGAAATGGCTCAAAACTAAATGTGGACACATAACTGTTTCCAGTGAAAATTGACCTCTTTTTGGTAATGTGCCTACCTGTGGATTTTTTACCCTAGCTCAGCTGGCACATAGGGGAACCTAGCACAGCTGTACATTTTTGAAAACTAAACACCCAGGGGAATCCAGGATGGGGTGACTAGTGTGGCTCTCACCAGCTTCCGTTACCCGGAATCCCTTGCAAACCTCAAACTTTGTCAAAAAACAACTTTCCTCACATTTTGGTGATGGAAAGTTCTGGAAATGTGATTTTTGCAGCTAAATTTGAGGTTTGCAGGGGATTCTGGGTAAGAAAACATTGGGAGATCCACACAAGCCACACCTCCCTAGACTCCTCCAGGTGCCTTGCTTAAAGAACTGTCTGGGCTTGGTAGGTTTTCATAAATGGCCGCTGAGTCCAGGACCAAAAATGCAGATGACCCCCCCTTGCAAAACCAGGTTGTTTTGTGATCGATAATTTTCTATGCCTCTACAATACGTTTTGGGCCTTACCCTGACGTGGGTACTTGGCCCGCCACACAAGTGATGTAGCGTTTTTATCAGGAGACCTGAAGGAATGCTGGATGGTAGGAAATTTGTGTCAGCCCAGTGATCCCACAAAATTCCCTCACAAAAAGAGGAACACATGATTTTTTTTGCAGAATTTGAGGTTTGCAAGGAATTCTGGGTAAAAAAAACATTGGGGGATCCATGCAAGCCTCACTTCTGTGGACTCCCCCAGATGTCTAGTTTTCTGAAATGTCAGGGTTTGCTAGGTTTCCCTAAATGGCCCTCAATCCCGGGACCAAAAATACTGGTGACACCCTTGCAAAACAGGTCGTTTTCTAATAGATAGTGGCACAAGCGTTTTTGGTCCTGGGCTTGACATTCATCTAGGGAAACCTACCAAACCCAGACATTTCTGAAAACTAGACACCTGAGGCAGTCCAGGGATGTGCTTTGTGTGGATCCCCCAGCGTGTTCCTATCCAGCATCCCCTGCAAACTCCAAATGTAACTAAAAGTCACTTTGTCCTCACATTTCTAAGGGGGAAGGTTGTGAGAATACTGCACTGGCACAACTTTCCCACCTGCACTGGCACAACTTTCCCACCACCTAGCATTACCCTCAAAGCAGAGTCAGCCTAAAAATGTATGTAAAAATCTACCCTTTTGGACCCACTTTGGGTCCCCCTCAGTATTTAATGTTATACTGTTAGAAATGGGATTTCTGTTGGCTAGGGCAAGCACCTGAGCCAGGCAGAAACCACCAATCTAGTCAGGGCAAGGGAGTTACACACTGAAGATAATCCCTGCTCACACCCTTGGTAGCTTAGCACGAGCAGTCATGCTTATCACAGAGGCAATGCATAAAGCGGGTACGCAACACTCTCACACAGCAGCAACACACTAGGCACACCACAAAAGGTTATATAAAACATTGCCTTTGTAGTACTCATAAACGCATTAGGATGTAATCACATAGGTACACTGTGCCAACTGGCACTAGGTACTAAGGGGATTATATACATGTCAGGGCCAATTGGGCCACTGTTATAACCAACATATCTCACAGTTAGAGGAAACAACCAGTAACTACTGGTAAAGGCACCTAGCATAAACACATTATGCATCATCACATTAGGCATTAATCACATTAGGCCTAAACCACATTATGCCTACATATAATCAGCAGTGCACCATAGTGACCCCTAGTAAGGTGCACACATTAT
The DNA here is from genome assembly GCF_964261635.1 of Lissotriton helveticus. Lineage (NCBI taxonomy): Eukaryota > Metazoa > Chordata > Amphibia > Caudata > Salamandridae > Lissotriton > Lissotriton helveticus. The sequence continues at coordinate 1,581,405,219 of NC_136059.1, read as the reverse complement.
AGAATCTCTTCTGATAGGCGAACACTCCATGTACATTTATCTCAGGGCAACACAATCATGATACTGTAAATGGGGTGTACCAGAACCCTGGCATTGTACTACCCTACACCATAAACAGTCAGGGCATGAATGTGAGGGCATTAGTGTGAAGTATATCCCCTCCTCATGGTGCTTTCCCAGCACACAACGCTATGCCACGATCACGCTGCCGAGTAGGCAGGCGTAACTTCCATACCAGGGAAGAGGGGCCCGGCCACTACTTTGGGCCAACTGGACCAATCCTGCCCCCTCTCCTCGTGCACCGGTACTTACAGGCTTTCTGGTGGCTGGCCCAAATTCAAAATGGACATTCACTTGTTCCCTGGCTAGGAGACAGCTGCCCGCGATCACCCGGTGCAGCTGCACAATACTAAACTTGCGGGGCAGGTCATCACCGCAGCCCTGGTCTAAGCAAAAGGAGGCTCAGCCCCACTCACCACTCATCAGAGGGATGAGCAAATGCGCTCACATCCAGTGGCAAAATGACATGGGAGCCGGGACGATTCCTCCCTCATTTCAGCTCCGCTCATGGGGGAAGTGTAGGAAACAGTCAAGGTGAGCCTGCAAGATTCCGGTCCTCCCTTCACCACCGGTCTCGATTTCTCCAGAATCGGCAGCACGCAGGGCTCTACTCGAGCACGGGAGCCCCCATACGACCAGGCTTAGCCTTTGCCTGGCTTCCGGCTGGTTTCTGTTTGCATGCCCCACCCACAATGATGACGGCGCTCCCTCTGCTGCAGGGAATCTCCCGGACCGGTAATCCTCGTCCTCCTCACTCTGTTGGGCAGCTCGGGCCACGAAGCAGAGCCCCGGCTGCACTGCTGCACGGAGTGCCTTGCTTCTTGTAGTTCTTCCTCACAGATGGGACGGGAACTTCTCTCCGGTGTGCGGTACCTCTCGGCCCTGACAAAAACCAGGCTTGGCACCTGCGTGGCTTCCTCTCTTCTGCCAGTCACGGCCCAGGTCAGGCGCTCCACAAATATATTGGGCACAAAAGGAAAGCTGCCACCAAGGACTCAAAGATATCTGGCACAAAAGGAAAGCTGAAGCGCTCCACGTGCGCTACTGCAGAAGGGGCTCATTCCTCTCCACAACCACATCAGAGCTTCCTCACTGGATTCAAGCACTCACTTAGCGTTGAGTTGCCTAAGCATGACAAGGTAGGGTCCCCAGCCCTGAGAGATCCCTGAGGCTGAGGACAGGGCCCAGGCATGCCAGCACGCAGGGTCCCCTAGCAGTGAGCAGCCTTCTCAGCCACTCAGCAGGCAGCAGGTAGTCCCAGGCCGTGGTACCTCCTGACACACAGCAGTCCTCTGGCAGTATCTTCTTCCACAGTAAGCACACTTTCATGGGGTCACAGCCCCAATACTTATACCACAAATGTCCTTGTTCCCAGGGCTCTGCCCCCGGTCTAAACCAGTTCTGGGGGGCACTCCAACATTTGTTTACAGGGCACAAACACCCTCATTGCCAGTGTAGGGCTCAGGCTCCAGTCACATCACAGAGGGGCAGAGCCAGTATTGTGTGAGGTAGGCTCTGTCCTATTCAGGCCCAGGTGCTACTCCCCCCACCACTCCAAATGCAGATTGGCCTATTCAGCCTAGTGCTGACTCACCCAGAGTCTCTGGAGTCACTTCACCTCCCCAGCCCCTGTCACTTCAGAGCCAGACATGCAAAACACAACAGGCAGGCACAAAGACACATAGGACACAGAAATGCCCACTTCTAAAAGTGTCATTTCTAAAATAGTGATAATAAATCTGCGAGCACCCTTGCACAGCATTTATTACCACTGTTCAAAACATACCAAACTTGATCACACTACTCCTCTCATATCAGGAATTACGACTGACACACCTGTCAGGGGATCCTCAATACATTCCTATGAGAGGGCAGCCTCACAGTAGTGAGAAACCAAAATGGCTGTTTGTCACTACAAGGACATGCCACACAATTAAGGCACATGTCCTACCTTTTACCTTCAGCGCACCCTGCCCATAGTGCTAGCTAGGGCCTACCTTAGGGGAGACCGATATGCATCAAAAGGGTAGTCATAGACATGGTACCCACTTTATGTGCCACATCGCAACGGCAGTAAACTGTGTGATTAGGCCCTGCAATGGTAGAGGCCTGAGACAGGTTTGAAAAGCTACTTTAGTGGGTGGCGCAATCAGCGCTGCAAGCCCACCAGTAGCATTTGATTTACTGACCCCGGGTATATGAGATACCACTTTACTGGGGACTGATAGGTAAATTAAATATGCCAAACAGGTGTAGACCAATGTTACCATGTTTACCATAGAGAGCACATGCAGTTTACACTGGACAGCAATGATAAAGTGCCCAGAGTCCTAAAACCATCAACACCAGGTCAGATAAAATACTCGGAGGAAGGCAAAAAGTTCAGAGATGCAAAAAGGGTCAAGTCCAACATATGTGTTTTAAGGTTCTCCGCTTTGGGCAGCAACACAAGTGAGGTATCATTTTTATCAAAAGACTCAGGGGAAAGCTGGGTGCTCAGATATTTGTGCAAGCGTGGTGATCCCACAACTTTTCTACAAAGAAATATGAGGAATGAGTGACATTTTAGCTAAATTGTAGGTTTCCAGGGGATTCTAGGTGATAAAATGCGGGAGTATCAATGCAAGGCACATCGTTAGCCAAGCGCCATTTATGCACGCTGCCAGACAAGCACCACCCACGCACACTATCAGCACACTACCAGCCAACTGCCATCCACGAACACTCATAGCCAAACACCATCCACACACACCACCAGCCAAATGTTATTCACGCACACCACCAACCAGGTGCCATCCACGCACACCGCCAGTTAAGCGCCAGCCATTCACACCACCAGCCAAGCACCATCCATGCACACCGCCAGCCAAGTGCCATCCACCCACATAGCAAGCCAAGGAAAAGTCCAAGCTCACCGCCTGCTAAGTGACAGTCCATGCACACTGACAGCCAAGCGCCATATATGCAGACCACTAGCTAGTCAAGCACTAGTTCACACACTGCCAGCTAAGCGCAAGTCAACACACACAGCCAGCAAAATGCAGGTTCACACACAGCCAGCCAAACACCAGTACACATAGACCGTCAGCCGAACTCCTGTTCACACACACACAGAAACGTTTGCTAGAGTATAGTGGTTTTCTGCCCCCTTTGTGGACAGATGAGCCTAAAAATACCCAAAAGGCCAAAATGTGTGCACAGAAAAAGGGGGAGCGACCCTTGCCTGAGGGGTTGCTACCTGCCAGGCCCATCAACATATCTCTCCTGCCTAGAGGTCTTTCTGCCCCTCCGGGGGACAGAAAGACTGTGGCTATTTTTAGGGGGGCATTGGCATACCCCTAATACACAAACAAAAAGTCCCTGGTGCCAAGTGGGATTTCTGCCCTCCCAGCTATTGACCCCATGTGCCCTCCGAGGGGGGAGCAGAAAGACTGCCCATTTCGTTTTTTGAGTGTGGTGTGGCATTGGCATACAAATTCTAGGCAGGCCCCACCCCTACTCTGCCTAAAAATCATACTCCCTGGTGTTTAGTGGGCTTTTTGCCCCCCAGGAGGGAGGACCAGGTGTGATTCCCCCATCTGCCTCCCAAGAGGGCAGAAAGACTGTGGCTATTTTTTGTGGGGAGAGGGGCACATTAGCATGCTCATTCTGGGCACATCCCACTCCCGACATACAAACAAAAATATCCTTGGTGCCTAGTGGGCTTTCTGACTCCTGGGGGTGTAGATCAGTGGCTATTGCCCACATATGACTCCCGGGGGACAGAAAGGCTATTTTATGGGGGGTAGAGGCATTGGCATACCAATTCAGGGCAGCCCCCACTCCTGAACTACTAAATAAATAGTCCCAGGCTCCTAATGGGCTTTCTGCCCCCCTGGGGGGGGGGGGGTAGATTGAGGGCTATTGCCCCCATCTGCCCCCAGGTGACAGAAAGTCTGTGCCTAATTTTTTGAGTCGGTGTGGGCATTGGCATGTCCATTCTGGGCAGCCCCCAACCATGCTGCACTAAATAATTTAGTCCCTTGCTGCCTAGTGGCCTTCTGCCCCCAGGGGGGCAGATCGGGAGCTATTTCCCCATATGCCCCCAAGGGGGCGCAGAAAGACTGATTTTTGCCATCAACATTGACGGAGAACAAAAGCCCTTGCCCATGGCGCGGCTCCGCCCTCCCTGGTGCTGTGCCCAGTGGTGGATCCCTGCTTGGCGATTTCTCCCTGCTTTTCTTTCCGTAGATATACTCACGCTGTTGCCCCTGCTGCCCCTTCTGCACCCGCGAGTTCCCACTCCCACCTCCCAGCTGTGCCAACCTCGACCCACCCCTACTAAATGTCGGCAGCTAAGCGGCCTTGCAGCGGGTGCACCGCCGCCATGCTGAAGGCATTCCAAAGGGAAGCCCGCCTGTGGCTGTCCGTGATTCGACTGAGACCAGCGCCAGAAACCCTGATCCTCCAACCAGCCAGCACTACAGCTCCTTGGCTCTCTACGCACTGAACGCTGGCAAGAACAACGGCCAAATCTCTTCTCCTCTTGACACCCACAGACCTTTCACCTGCCGACACTGCCACCCCTCTACACCTTCACTGAGACCCAGGACCCTCCTCCCCTATCCTGCAACAACCCCATTACACCCCAGCCCCTTCACTGCATCCTCCTCAACATCCACTCCCTCCACAGACATGCCACGGATATCTGGGACCTCCTCGACACTTAAATCTGGACGACTGCCACCTCGGAACCTGACATTGCCCTCTCCGAAGGCTACAAGATCGCCGAGAAGGACTGCCCCAACTGCCCAGGAGGAGGTATCACCATCGCACACAAGTCCAACCTTTGCCTGAGCACACACATCGCAGGCCCACCGACCTGATGGACCACCTCCACTCCTACATCCAGACCAACCTGTCCACCACCCTCCAAGACACCCTCATCTACAGAACCCCAGGACCCTGTGCACCTTTCTCAGACTCTATCACCGACATCATCACCCCGCAAGCCATCACCTCCACCAACTACACCCTGCTGGGAGACCTCAACTTCCAGCTCAACAACCTCAAAGACCACAACTCCAACTCGCTCCTGGACAACCTCCACAAGATTGAACTCAAACAGATTGTACCAGAACGAACGCACTCAGCAGGACACACCATCAGCCCCATCTTCACAGCAGGAAACTCCATCACCTTCAGCTACACCTCGGAACTTCCAGGGACGGACCCTTTATTGCGTCCACTTCAGCTTCAAAACTAACATCATCTGCAAACGTCCTCACCAGTTTCAGTCCAGGAATTGGAACAAGATCTCCGACGACGAGCTCACCACCTCCCTCCGCATCTCTGCTCTCACTTCCACAGATGACAACCCAACAACTGCTGCCCGTACCCTACACAAATGGATCACCGACTGCCCCCCTCAAGCAAACATCAAACCCTCACAGCAATAAAGCCAGCTGGTTCTCCAACGAACTCCGAGAATCTAGACGATCACGCATATGCCTCAAAAAGTTATGGAGGAGCGCCAAAACCACAACAGACTTCAACAGCTTCAAAGCAGCCACCATCGCCCATCACAGACTCATCAGACACTCAAGGAAGAAAGCACTCCAGGACTGAATCTCCACCCATGCACACGACAGCAAAGAACTCTTTGGAATCATCACAGAGTTTGCCCAACCCAACAGTGAGAATACCAACATCCCACCCTCCCAGGACCTCTGCGACTGACTCAGCACCTACTTACAACACAAAATGAAGACCATCTATGACAACTTTGACGACAACCTCGACGCAGAACCCACACCCACTGTTTCCTACGACACGCGGCCAACACTGGACAGCTGGACTTCCCTCAGCACTGAAGACACCCTAAAGACTAAGACGTCAACCTTCATCGCCCCTGAGCTTCGAAGAACCATCAACCACTCCTTTGAGACTGCCTCCTTCCCTGATGACTGGAAACATGCCAAGATCAACCCTCTCCTGAAAAAACCCTCAGCGAACCCCTCCAACCTCAGGAACTAGAGACCAATCTCCTTACTCCCATACCCAGTGAAAGACATGAAAAAAGCAGTCAACAGTCAACTCACCTCCTTCATAGAAGAAAACAGCATCCTTGACTCCTCCCAATCAGGCTTCAGGAAGAATCACAGCACCAAAACCACCCTTCTCACTGCAACAGATGACATCCACTCCCTCCTCGACAGAGGAGAGACTGTGGCCCTCATCCTCCTGGACCTCTCCACCGCCTTTGATACAGTTTCACACAGCACTCTAGCCCAGAGACTCCACGACACAGGAATCCAGAGCAAGGCCCTCGACTGGATCCACTCATTCCTCTCTGGCAGAAAGCAGTGGGTCAGACTCCCTCCTTTCCTCTCAAAACCCACACCAATGACCTGCAGAGTCTCGCAAGGATCCTCCATCAGGCCCACCCTGTTCAACGTATACATGGCCACGCCCGCACCCATCGTCAGATCACACGGACTGAACATTGTATCGTACACCGACGACACCCAACTCATCTTCTCCCTATCGAACTAACCCAACATCTCCAAACACAACTTTCAAGAAGGAGTGGATGCAGTCACATGGTGGATGAAGAACAGCTGCCTACAACTCAATGCGGACAATACCGAAGTACTCATCATGGGCCTACACCCCGATGCCTGGAACAACTCCTGGTAGCCCATGCCTTCTGTAGCCTTCCTCCCCCATGGACCAGGCAGGCAACCCAGGAATCATCCTGGACTTCGAACTCAAAATGGACCGCCAGATCAGCGCTGTCACCTCCTACTGCTACCACTCCCTATGCCTCCTCCGAAAGACCTTCAACTGGATTCTCTTCAAACGCAGGAAAACTGCCACCCATGCCCTCATCAGCAGCAGACTGGAATACAGCAATGCACTGTATGCCGAGATCAACAAGAACCTCACCCGGAAAGTCCAGAACGTCCAGAATGCCACCGCCAGACTAGTCCTCAACCTACCACACCACTGCCACATCAGCCAACACCTACAGACACTACACTGGCACCATGTTGAGAAGAGAACCACCTTCAAGCTCCTCACCCATGCCCACAAAGCCCTCCACAACACTGGACTAGCCTACATGAACCACTGCCTCTCATTCCACGCACCCCAAAGACCCCTCCACTCATCCCAGCACTCTCTTGCTATGGTACTCAGCATCAAGAAGACCAGAACAGGAAGACGCTCCTTCTCCCTCCTCGCAGCCAAGGCATGAAAAACCCTCCCTCTCCACCTCCGACAGACACCTTCACCCGCCAAGTTCCTGAAGGGCCTCAAGACATGGCTCTTCGCCGAAGCACCATAACACCCTGGAGCCACACACCTTTACCCTGCACCTTGAGACCCTTTGGGTGAGTAATTGCACTTTACAAACCCCTTGATTGATTTCTGGGTAAAGTCTTGCACAAATACTATGCACATCGCCTCTGAATTAAGCCTGAATGCTCTGTATCAAGCTGACAAATGTTTGAGCAGAGGTTAATTGTTTTTGCCGCAACCTAACAATGATTGTGGTTGCTGTTTTACCAGGGTTCACTTCACAGTCACCTTACAACCCAATTTCTTACAGGTTATCATTAGTAAAGTATGTAGAGAGTTGAAGAGTTCTTGCTTTCTTGATGCTTTTGCTAAGAATTGGTAAGCAAGCCAACGGTGTTAGGGATGAACCAATTTAGGCGTTCTCTGTCCCCATAGGTGCAAAAGATTTTTGGGGGTCTAGGATCTGTTTCTTGAGTAACAGTGTTACTTGTCCTGATTTAACGGCATCTGGCCAGGAGCCTTCCAGTACTGAAGTATCTGTAATCTTGAGTAGACTGCACTCAATAGCTTCCTGTTCTTGCTCTGCTCAGCGCTCCTGGAAGGTCTGCTTTTAAACATGAGGATGGATTGATTGTACTAATGATTTCTTCTAAACCTATTTCCTAGCAATGTTGTGCCCACAAGACACAGCCATGACCTATGTTCCCATGGGTCAGTGTATTCATGACATCATTTGTAAAGACCATTAATGTCACACTTTACATGAACTTTTTTGGCAGATATTAATGTTGATACATGTTCATCAAATTGATACCTTTTTAACACAAGCCTCTAATGCCAGTTTGCAATTGTTTACTGAGAAGCCTCCAGTGAAACCGGAATAATAAAATATTTGCCTTATTTTTACGAACAGGCAAGATACCCTCACTGGCATGTCACAGTCTGAACTATTTCTCCATAGGCAGGGTATATTGAGTCCATGGTGTCTTCTCTTTCTGCCCTTGCTTGTCCTGTGGATGTTTTGGGTCATCTATCTTGGGGTATGGCTACGTACCTGGCAGGAATTCCAGCTGTCTCTGGAGAACATCTGCCCTGCTGCTGCTTTGGTTCACCCTCTACATGTCTTCTCCATAGCAAAGGTTGCAGTGTGCGAGGAAGGAGAGACTTTGTTCTGCGGTTTATACTATCTGTTGAGGCTTGATAAATACAAAGTATGTGTTCTGCAGTCAAGGAAGCATCCAGAAAATTAAAATAATCCCCACTTTGATCCATTTTTCGAATGTCATTGGGTAAGTGAAGCAAGTAAGTTCTACCCACTTTGGATGAACTCCTTTCATTTTGCCTTCCATCTATGTATCTCAACATCTTTAATCCTTTCATGCATCCATCCATCAAAATATCCATCTTTTCCATCTTCTATCCAGCCATATACCCATCTTTCACCATTCAATCTGACCTCCCTTTCATCCTTATAGTCTCAATTCCCATCCTTTATGCATCCTTTTACCAAATCCATTCACCCATTCAGTCTTTTTCATCCTTCCCCTAATTTGCCCTGCTTTTCTTAATCCACCAATAACTCATTTTACCTTTCTATCCAGATATCCATTCATTCATCCATCCAGTTATCCAGCCTTTGATCATTCCAGCTGCTTTCTTTCACCCACCAATTGAAATGTGGTTCCCATCAGTCCTTTCATACTTGCAACCAACCTTTCATCCTTTTCTCCTTCCTTCTTGTCACAGTATCTTTCTAATTTCTAAAAGAATTTATTTCCCTCTCGTTTGCTTTTCAGGTTCAGAGGTTCATACTTTATTAATGTTTAGACACAGTCTTTAAAATATATATTTAAAACCAAATAACATTTTATACAACCATATAAATACCATTTCATCAGTGTTCAAACTAAAAACTCTCCAACCTTTAACACCTACCACATTAGGACACTAACCCAAACATATTTTAAGAAATCTTGCCAGTGCACATGCCACATCAAAAGATTCAATTTTTAACAAAAGTGCAAGTGCATCATTGTGGCTGTTTATGTTATACCTTTTAAAAAGAGGTTTTAAAATCAAGCAACGAAGCTTATTAAAATGACGACAATCAATTAAAACATGAATATTGAAGTTTTGATAAGGCAATCTATGTGTACATTTATACACTGGGTCTCATAAAACTTCAAATGTCTCAGCTCTCACATAACGCACATTTAATGCTACCCAGAATTTGAATAGTGCTAAACGTAGCTAGGCGTCTGGTAGTGCAGATAAATACAGAAATACGCTCATATTTTCCCATGCAAATACCATATACATTGCTGAGGGTCTGCACCTTACATGCTTCAAATCACCCTAGATTCTTTTTTACAGGACATTATAAATTCTACTTTCGAAAGATGGGAGGCCTCCGCTATTTTTAATTCTACTTTTAGGGTTCCTGCAATGACTGCGAGTCTTTTATTTACCCACTTAGCCCACTGTAATTCATTCAATTTTTATTTCAACAGCACAGAGGGTTGAGATCTTCTGTGTATTTGGGACCCAAAGTTTATCCCAAAATCGCAAAGGTCCTTTATAGGCTAAGAATTTCCTGGCCTGCAAATTTCCTTCTAATCTTATCACCCACGGAATTGCACCTTTGAGGAGAGCCAACAATGTTTTCAAAAATTTACTTTTGCACCTCTGCCAACTTCCCTCCATACTTATGGCTAGTAACTTAGCCCAGTAGAGTCATTGCGTGGGGACCATTGCATTGTAGGATGTTAAAAGGGGAGTCCAAGAAGGTCCACCAAAAGTCTTTTGAAAACAAACTAGTCCCCCTATCCTAGCCAGTGTCCTCGTCTCCACCAAATCTTTATGCAGGGTCCAACACTGCTGACTAGTGAACGTCTTACCCAAATACTGCCACTTAGACAGTTTAATTTTTTCCCAAACGTGACTATTTTTATTTTTTCTATGTTTACCTTCAATTTATTAGCCTTGCAATTATGATTACATTTAATCAACTTCCTCTGCAGGCCTACTTGACTCACATCCAGAATTGCCAAATAGTGTGCATAGAATAGGCAAAACACATGTCTAACCCCCATTTTTGGGGAAAATGAATGAGTCGATGCCAACTCTGCCAGAAGGTTGGCTAAAAACAAAGAAAACGGTGTGGGTCCTAAAATAACCATGGGAACACCAAAACCCAAACCCACCCTGTACCTTAAAATTACCTTGGGCACCCCAAAACCTAAACTCACCCTGAACCCTAAAAATACCCCTACACCCCAAAAACCCAAATCCACCCTGATCCCAAAAATTACCCTGGCACCTCAAAACCCAAAACCCACCCTGAACCCTAAAATTGCCCTGTGCACCCCAAAACGTATAACCTTACACCCCAAAACCCAAACCCACCCTAAACTCTATACTTACCTTATACTTACATGTAAAATACATATGCCTTTACCATTCATGCCTTTACAAGGAAATTTACTGTAAAAACATGCGTGGTAAATGCATATGCATTGTAATGCCATGAGTTGTAATGGCATTGTGGAGTCATTGTAGGGGAGAGGAGTTGGCCTAACGGCTAGGGCGCTCGACCTCGGACTGGGGATCTGGGTTCGAGTCTTGGTACCGACGCCAACCTTCCTGTGATTCTGGGCAAATCACTTAATCTCCCCGTGCCTAAAATGAAAGTGTGTCCTCATGTAACGTAACTGGTGCTATGTAAAGCGCTCTGATACCTGATTCGGTTCAGGTCTAGTTCGCGCTATATAAAACAAAAAAAAAATTACAACAAAAAAAAAAAAAATTGTAGTTGCGTTGTGTTGGAATGCGGGGTAATGTTATTTGTTATGTTATGTTATGTTATAAAAATGTATATAGCGCGCAGCTGCCCCAGCGAAGTGGCGTCCCGGCGCTGACTCCAGAATAAGAAACCATGAGCGAAGTAGTGACTAGACACCTCCAGAGGAATTTTACGGGAATAAATACGTTTTTATGGCTTTCCTAAAAACGGACAAACTTTGAATTTCTCTAATGTAAGTAGGTAGAGCGTTCCAAGCTTTAGCTGCAAGAACACGAAAAGAACGTCCTCCTGCTCTACTGCGTTTGAACCGAGGAACTTCGACCAAATTTTAGCTCGCAGAACGTAATGTTCGCGAAGGAGGATACAGGTTCAGAAGCGGGTAGAGCATCCTAGGAGTAGTCAGTCTTAAAACTTTGAACGAAAATTGTTGTAACATTTTCGTTGTAATGGCTGTTTACCCAATCTAACATGTACAAAACCAGTGAATCAGCCTTCCTTGGATCTAAGGGTAGGTTACAATCCGCTAATATGAGAATTGGATATTCTTCTGAGATCTCAGTTAATTCTACCAGATCTCTCTGAAACACTTCCCATGACTCATTCCAAGAGTCCTCCTGATTTACAACTATGAGCGCTTTTTTGTCTCAGCCCTCATAAACGGCGAGTGAACAAGCTAAAACCCAATCTCTAGTTATTTCAATTATGTTTGCCCCCTTACTACTTTTAGGGGATACTAACGTCAATAATCCGTCTTTCACCCACCCTGGGCCCGATTTGGTACCATCCTTCATAAAATGTATTAAACCGTTTTGTTCAAAATCCTCACCCGCCAACCAACCAAGTGTCCTGGAAGCAAATTATCTCATTACCCTGCCATATGTGTGAAAGCTCTGTTGTTCTTATTAGATGTTTTAATCTGTTTTTCATTCCAGGAAACAACTTCCAAGCTGGGAGGTGCGTTGATTGTATCTGTCCTCCCCATGAAAAAGTAGTCTTCCCATCAACACTTAGACGCGCAAACCTATTGTTTACAGGGAACATATCTGTCTAATTTTTTCTGGATCCCTCTTCCATGTGCAATTTCTCATCCCAATCATCCTCTCTGATTGGATTTCTGACTTCACCGACATGAGTCAGGAGTCATTTATGTACGGGGCCTGTGAGGACCCAGCAATTTTTTGTTTTTTTAGGTGGTGCAGCCAGGTGCCTGAGAGGGAGATGCACACACCTCATATTGGTAATAATGGGGGATGAGGAATTGGAATTGAAGTAGTTAGATGACTAGTAAGTAATCAAAACATGATATGCTCACTGTACTACTGATTTTAGGCTTTACTATTGTGCAGGCTATCCAGTCATGAAAACTGTCCACCACAATTACTTTAAAGTATGACTAATATTTTGTATTTAAAAGTAAGGTAGCTAATATCACAAGATGGCATCAACTCCACTGTAATAATCATAGTTTTGTTTTGTCATACATTTAGCAATTCATACCAAACTGCTGCCATTTCTAAGTACTATAGATGACAGATATTTCAATTACCCAATGCAACTGTACTCAATGTACAGGCCAAGGAAAGATGAAGTGCCGAGTTGGCCTTGCCAGGATTTGAATTTGTGACTTGCCCATTACATGAGATGTTCGCTGCCAGCATTTAACTCACTGAGCCACAGAGCAATACATGAAAAGTACGTACTCCACCGTCATTGATTAATAAAACCCTAAACTGTATGGAGGTTAGGATTAGTATTACATTGGCTGCTCAAACATTGGTTTTATTGGACATAACAGTGTGCCCTAGTCTGCAGTCCAATGCAATCTTTTGAAACAACCTTTTTGTTTTAATGCAAGGGGGTGTATATACATATATTATATCAGCACATAAGGGCAATCTCAGGGCAAGACCAGGCACATCCGGTGGCTCTGCATTTCGAGTCAAAACATGAAAGTGACCCCAAGAATCTCCAATATTTTCTTATAGATACTATCCCACCCCTTAAACGGGGGGGAGATAGGGAAGCCAAACTACGTCTCTTAGAGACACGATATATATTGGAGATGGATAGCAAAAGCCATGGGGGTCTGAATGCCACTGAAGATTTACATACTTGTCTTTAATTAAAAAGTACATAAGAGGGTCTCAAATAGGGTGATGAATATGAAGAAGGATGATAGAGCCACTCTTTGACATGTCTGGATAGGGAGTTAGGGACCAGACTATAGAAGGAATGTAAAGCGATATTTTATCATAATCATTGCTTGATAACAGGCATTGGTTATATATAAGTTTGGTCCCGTAACAAGCTCTGCAGCTTTTTTGATACTGTAGATCAATTTTTAAGCAGCACTTGCACATATTGAACACTCACACATTTTTTACAGCACCCTGGGAAGGTATTTTTGATAGTAAATCGTTAAATGTGAACCCAATGACTGCAGCTCATTGGTCGAAATTACTCACATGAGGTAACTTAAATGAAGTGGGGAGAACTATATGAATTACAGCTATGACATTTAACATAAAGTAATGATTGGAGACAAATATCATAAAAAATGATGTTTTTTATATTGATTAAATTTGGACATAAAAAACGCTTAATGTATTTATATATAAATTGAATTTGTGTATATAGACATGTATATATTGTAGATATATGAATTTATATTTTATACAAATTTAGAACGAAAAGTTGTTTACATATATATTTTTTTTACTTTGTATTTATACTTAAACAAACGTTTTTTATAGACATTATGTCTTCTATCCAAATGTCGTAATGTGTATACAGAATTTCTTCACTTTCTATGCATATACAATGAGCAGCCGGGGTTCGCGCATTTTTTTGAAATATAAATACTGTCCTTTGTGTCTACGGCATGTCATGTGATAAAGCCTCTTGGTAGAGGCGAAATGCGTCATGGTGGATTTCTGGCTGATTATTTGCACAAAATAAAGCACTAAGGATTTTGCACCAGATTTTGGGTCCACTCCTCGTTGTTCTTTCAGGAGAAGGGAAATCTTGAATGGCGACTTTCGCAATATATATATATCCCCCTGGAACAGAAGAAGCAGGAGCCCAGAGGGGAACAGGTAAACATGTTTAATTAGGCTGCAGATAAATCCAGTGGCGGCGAATGCATTTCGGCATATCCGCCTTCCTCAGCGCCCAACACCAGATAGATTCATCAGGGTAAGTTGTTTCCTGAGTGTTCAAATAGATGGTGCGGCTTCCGCTCCTCCCCCTAGCTTTGTAGCACACCTGTTGTCAGTCCTCTTAATATTCAGTACTGCAACTCCCACGATGCTTCATGTTTAAACAAAGTGGATCGGTGAAAATGTGGGGAGTGATCGAATGAAACTTGCTGCGGAGTCCGAAGTCACCATATTCAGTCCTTAGCCCAAAACGCCTGTCCTCTGCTCCCCTCCTGACCGCCACAGCCACGTCAGCAAAGACTTTGTGTGAGCAGGGGCTAAGATGCCGAAGGCACAGTGCCCATGACGACGTGCAATACCTCACTGCTCGAAGTCCTCGAACGACGTGGCGGGTGCCGGCAGATTCCCTCACGGAAGAACGAAAATGCTGTGAAGCGGTACCAGGTTTGTGCCGGACCCTTTGGCGTGGCGGGGGCTCCCGAACTGTGCCTCTGGTTAGCACAGATAATATGCCACAAACTCCCCCTGGAACAGAAGAAGCAGGAGCCCAGAGGGGATCAGGTAAACAGGTTTAATTAGGCTGCAGATAAATCCAGTGGCGGCGAATGCATTTCGGCATATCCGCATTCCTCAGCGCCCAACACCGGATAGATTCATCAGGGTAAGTTGTTTCCTGAGTGTTCAAATAGATGGTGCGGCTTCCGCTCCTCCCCCTAGCTTTGTAGCACACCTGTTGTCAGTCCTCTTAATATTCAGTACTGCAACTCCCAGGATGCTTCATGCTTTTAAAAAAACGCCTCAAGAAATGGAGGTGCGCGTGGGAGCTCTAAATAGGAGCTTTTGTAAAAGCTGGATTGTTTTTTGAATATATATATATATACAAAACACAGCATTCCACCTGGGGCCAGCCGAACTCGTGGCGGGTGCAACCGGGAAGCGGTGGTGGAGACTGCTTTTAATGGCAAAAACAAGGAGTAAATGGTACCCCCAAGGTCCGGTACACTCACGGGGTGTGTGTCGGCCATAGAACATCTGCAGACGCGTTTCTGGCTCTTGCCGTCATCAGTGCGGAAAAGCTGTCAATAAAACGACACAGTCTTTTAAAACGGTACTGCCATGTGGTTGGTGGATCCTCCGCCTATGAAGGGCCGGCAATGGGGCGTTTTCCGCACTGATGACGGCAAGAGCCAGAAACGCGTCTGCGGATGTTCTATGGCCGACACACACCCCGTGAGTGTACCGGACCTTGGGGGTACCATTTACTCCTTGTTTTTGCTATATGTATATGTATATATATATATATATATATATATATATATATATATATATATATATATATATACACACACGCACACACACATGCATATACATATATCTTAACATTTTTATGCACAATACATATTTATATGCTCATGCATATATATGCATATATATAAATACATATGCACATGCATATATATATATACATATATATAAATACATATATATGAATAAGACCATGAAAACTCATTCTTGCAATTCAGAATGCAAACTTCATAACTTATTAAAAAATAAACGAGACCCGCAAATATGGAGGAAAATACAATAAAATGAACTTCTGCAACCTGCGTCGCTGACCTTCCCTCATCCTTGAAAAAATCAATGTCTTTCTCCGTGCTATTTCTTTGTGCTCATATGATTGATTTGCAATCCTGGCTGCGCCGCCTTCAGTCCCATCTGTTTGTACAGAGGCGCTATTCATTTGTGCTGCAGTAATGGATGTTTAACACTTTTCGGCACAGTAAACTAACTCATCAACAGTTTCAAAGTGCATAACCCCGCTTTCGCCCACAATGCGCTGCGGCGCAGAATGCTGCATTGATCACACCGCGGAGCATAATTGTGTCTCCGTGTCAGTGGAGTAATAGCTGCTGCTCACTGGGGTTTCAAAAAACAATCCAGCTTTTACAAAAGCTCCTATTTAGAGCTCCCACGCGCACCTCCATTTCTTGAGGCGTTTTTTTAAAAGCAGCAACAGATATTGATTTACAGTTTGGGCCACTAGCCTCGTCTTTATTTTCTTTTGTCCTTCTTTTCTTTTGCTGCGTACTCACGTACATTAAAAAATATCTCTATTGCATCCATTCTGGGGGGGGGGGGGGGGTTACTTAAGTTCATCCGCTATTCAACTGAGGATTTCGGCCGTGGCACACAGCACTCACAAAAAACACTCCTTCAGTACAAAAGGATGTGCTTGTCTATTGTGGCCTACCAGGATGCTTAACATCGACAGACGCCATTTTCTGTAACCTGCCTTCAAATGGAAAACTACATGCTGTTCTATTCAAAGCTATTCAAAATGTTATTTCTACCCTGAGAAACGAGGCTGATCAGGAGGCAGTCGTGAGTGGTTTGTCCACAGAAAGACATGCTTCCAGTGGGAGCAAGGTGTATTATTTGGAGACACTCAAGAAAGGGCGATACATTATCGCCGCTTTTATCGGCAGGAAACTGCCGCTAAAGCGGCGATAATGGGCTTGATATTATGCCCTTGTGAATTCCCATAGCAGCCTAGGTTCTGTGTTAACCTGGGCTTCCTGCCGATAAAAGCGGCGATAACGTATCGCCCTTTCTTGATAATATGGCCCTGAGTTATTCTTTATTTCGATGAACTTTGGGTCTGATCTGTTGGAGCAGTGTAATTTAGGCTCTACCTTGTGGAATGGGGCAGCTGGGCCCAGTCCCAGGCCACAAATCTTCCGAGAGGGCGTATGGAGTTGTCTGCAAGAAAGTCATGCAGACAGTAGAGTCCCTATCGCCTGTCTCCAGGGCTGCAAGCACTCTTTATAACATGCCACCAACCCGCTTTCTTATCCTCCCATCTCCCTGGCACCCCGACTGCCACACATATTAAACCCACCCCCTCCAACAAATAACGTGGAACAATGTTGAGAAGGTAATCTGTGAGGGATTCGGGTTGAGCTGCGGGAATTGCAGAGGTGTTTATGTTCAGAGGCTAGTAACAATTCTGATGTAGACATTCAAGGACCGACCTTTCCAACGCCACAAAGGGCTCCATGATGCTCATTTGATTCACAAGCAGCAGCGAGAGCTTGAAATTTCTTTCTCCCTGGGGCTCTATCGTGACATAGGCTGACCCTGGCTTCACCCTATTCATTTCATGTATATACATTTATGCAGTGGTGTAACATTAGCTCTTGCGGCCCCTGCGGTGCGGGGGCCCAAGCTCCAAGGGGACCCCTCCACCACGGTGCACTTAGCTTGAGAGCGCTGAGCGGGTTGGGAGTGTGGGGGACATCCTCCATGCACCTTGTAGGCCACCCGCAAGGTTCACTACTCCAATGCATTTATGCACTTATATACAACAGTCATAGTTTTTTTTGTTTTTTCATTAGCCACAAGGTACAAAAATATAAAAAGGAATATCACGGTTTCATAATTTAACATCCTTCAAAGCATTAATACCTGATAACAATTTATCTTGCAGCACGCAAGCCATATTATCCGGTTAAGTACAATATACAATGATATAAAGAGAGGAGCACCCAACAAATCCTACTCAAATAGGTTACACCTCATGTCTTTTGTTAAGCCATTTGATCATAGGTGCCCAAATCTTACAGCCCTTCTCCGTTGCTTGCCAACCCTTACTTTTGTACAAAGCCATTTCCTCCACATGAATACTCAGCAGGCGGTGGAACCATGCAATATATGGAGGGGATTCCGAGTCCTTCCATACCGTTGCTATCAATAACCTAGCTACTGCAATTGTTTTAAAAAAAAAATGTTTTTATTGAGTATTTTCCCCATTTATAGATGTGCAGAGCACTTATCTTGTAAATTATAATAAACAGCAAGTAGTACAGTCTAATGCAAAGTAATTACCTACATTACATTCTTAGATAACCATGTGTTTAAATAACAGGCAGATAAAACAATCAAGCAAATAGGAAAGATACAACAGATAAGACATTTGAGTGACATAGGTTTAAGATGACCAATCAACTAGTACTTCCCTCCTTCCATAGCGCAATAGGTTCCCAGATTTGTCTACCCAGCTTTTTACCCTTTTTACCCTTTCTTGCATATATCGCAGTTTCTAGATCATAGATTGACAACAGTTTAGCTAACCACTGGGAATATGAGGGTGGTATAGCATCTATCCATGCCGAGGCTATACACAATCTCTGGTCTTCCATAGCTATACATCTGAAGCTTCTACCTTGCATCTGCATGTCATCATTATTAACTCCTAAAAGTATTATCGATGGAGTTAACGCAATCTCAGTCCCTAGTAATATATTTAAAAAGATCTCAATTTCCTTTTTAGTTGTTTGCAAGTGGGGGTATGTTGCAAAAACATGCACCAGGTCAGCCTCTAAACTGCCACATCTGAAACAATTGATGCCCGATTCCCCTCCCCATTGGGCTATTTTTGCAGGCGTATGGTATAAGTGATGCAAAGTTTTGTAATGTTGTGCCTGAAGTGGCGCTGAGCAGAGTATTTTCTGCCCCAACTCTAATGACTGGAAAAAGGTTTCCCCCCCTATATCCAAGCTACTTGCCCATTTATCTGCCCCTTTTTCCATATCGTCCTGCTTTAATTTTATCAGCTCAGAGTAAAGCCTCTTAATCGTGCAGTCTGTAACAGTTTGAATAAGTTCCATAATTGAGTTTTTTCCAAACCCAGCCGAGCCCCCCCTCTTTGTAATGAGGAAACTTCTAACTTGTAAGTATTTAAAAAATTGTCTCATCTCTAAACCATATTTCGCCTGTAGCTCTGGAAATTGCATCAGTCCTTGTGGACCAATAACGTTGCCGAGCATCATAATTCCCTTCCTCCCCCATTCATCGAAGGCGGGGCCAGAAAATCCCTCACTCGGGAAAGTAGGGTTACCGTTCATCCTTGTATAGGCATTATATTTCCCCATGCCAAACCTCTTAGCAAATGCTTTCCAGACAGTATGTGCAGCCAGAATTGTCTTAAATCTAGTCCTCTTGAAATAACTCGTATCAGTGAACTTCAGGAATAGATTTTCCGCTTCTGCCCCCATGACCAATCCGTAAATGGCCTATGTACCCAACTCATCCAGCCCTTCTACCTCCGCTCCCCCCAGAAGACCCGCCATATACTGTAGGGCCGCTGCCCAATAATAGAGTTTAAAATCTGGCAGCATCCACCCTCCCCTTTCCCGAGGGAGTGACATAAATCGAAGAGCTCTCCTTGTTTTCCCCTTCCCCCAGATGAACCTGTTGATCATATACTCACAGCTTTTAAACCACTTAACTTCGAATAGGAGTGGGATCGCTCTAAAGATATATAAAAACTTAGGTAGTATCAACATCTTTACAATATTAGTGCGACCCACAATTGAAAGATGAAGGTTATCAAGCCTATCTAGCTCCTTCCTAACATTAGCTATTATGGGAGTGATATTTTTTTCCACTAGGATATTAAGATCAGCGGTGATAGTCACTCCCAAATATATTCCTGTCTGGACCACTCGATTATCAGAGCAATCTGTCTGCCGATTTTTAATTATCTGCGTTTTGGCGGTATTTAACGCATACCCTGAGATATTGCCAAATCTCCGGGCCTGTCCTATAGCCTCCGTGGGGTTTGGTGTAATCACTGCCACATCATCGGCATATCCAAGTTTCTTGCATTGACCCATACGTGTATCCAATGGAGTGATTCTTTCACTAATCTCTATTCTGCGAATCAGTGGGTCCATATACATTTCAAATAAAAGAGGGTAGCATGGGCACCCCTGCCTCGTGCCTTGCTTTACTTGAAATGGACGGGTAGAGCCTGCATTGACTCGTATGGAGGCCACTGGGGCAGTGTACAGCGCCTGACTCGCTTTAACAAATCTTTCTTTGAATCCTGCTCTAGTTAAAACCTGCCACAAGTAGTCCCAGGCGACCCGATCAAAAGCCTTCTCGGCGTCTAGTAGCATGACTGCCATTGGGTCCCCTGCGACTTCTGTTGCATCAAACAAAGTTATAACCTTGCGTGTATGGTGGGTGGTGCCCCTTCCTGGGATGAACCCATGTTGGTTACCACTCACTAGATTTCAAATTATTCTGGCGAATCTTGTTGCCAGAGCCTTGGAATATATCTTAGTGTCCGTGTTCATTAAAGTAATCGGCCTATAAGACCCAGGCTCGGTAGCAGGCTTCCCCTTTTTTGATATTATCACAATTTCCGCTCCCCCCCAGGACGCTGGTATAGATACGCCTGCCTGTGCCGACTGCATTGTTGTAACCATGTCATCAGCTAGTATCTCCCAGAACACCTTGTAAAATTCGATTGGCAGTTGGTCTGGGACAGCCGCTTTTCCTGATGGAAGATTTGATATGGCTTTTTTAATCTCTTCTAGATCTAGCGGATCTTCCAGCTCCTCTGCATCTTCCTCTGTCAGCTTTTCAACTAGTATTTCATTCAAGTAGTCCCTTATTTCCACTGGATCCCTATACTCCCTGTCATCATACAGTGCCTCATAGAATTTCCTGAATACTTCCCGTATCTCGTCAGGATCTGAATGCAAGTTACCCGCTATATCCCTAATTTCCCTTACCACTCCTGATGCCGCTTTTTGCCTGGTGCGAACGGCCAATGTACGCCTTATCATCTCACTAAATTCATGACATTTCTCCCTTTTTGTAATAAAGCTCTTAGCTGCCTTGATTGCAATATCCTCTTCTGCCTCCATTTTAACCTTCATAAGCTTGGTGAGTGCATGTTCCAATGAAGCCCCTGATAATGCACATTGATACAGCTCTTCCTCAGCATCGAGTACTGCGATAGCTAATTCTCTGTTCCTGAGCTGCTCTTGCTTGCGTTTAAAGGTGTTAAAGCTCAGAGTCTCACCACGAGCCCCTGCCTTAAAGGCATCCCAGACCATTCCTACTGCCGCGCTACCCCTATTGATTTCGAAAAAGTTTTTAATCCATTTTGTCATGTGCTGTATGTACTTATCATCATGTAGGAGGGCTCTTTCGATAGTCCAAATCCTCTCTTTTCTGTTAACTGTGGGCAGCGCTAATGTTAAAATAAGGGGATTATGATCGCTAAATATCTGTGGGAGTCTATCAATCCCTGAGTTGGAAAGTAGTGCACTTGATATATAAAAATAATCCAACCTTACACAGATTCAATGTGGGGCAGAGTAATATGTAAACCCCTTGCCATTTGGTCTTGTTTTCCCCCACACATCTACGAGCACATTATTCATTGCCATACTAGTCAGCGCCTGATATACCCTTTTTTCCTACCTTTATATCTTCCAAAAGAGCCTACCCCTAACCCATCTGCCCCATTAATATTAAAATCACCAGCAATGATTACACGAGGGGCCCATGTAGCGAGTTCCACATCTAAAAAGTCACAAACCTCCGGATCATCTTCTGTAGAACCGTATACCACCCCCAGAGTGGTCCATTCACCCTCCAAGAGGCATTCAATAAGTGCCCACCTCCCCCACTGATCTTCCATTTTTTTTCCGGTAATCACATTTTTATTTCTTGCTAGTATAGCGACCCCTCTATTTTTAGCACCCTGCTTCGAACATGCTAATACTTGAAATCCCAGCTGATCCAGCAGGTACCCTTGTGAAGCCATAATGTGTGTTTCTTTCACAAAAATAAAATCTACATTCTTCTGTTTTAATGCCATAGAGATCTTTTGCCTTTTCTGGCGATCATTCAACCCGCAGACATTCCATGTTACTAACCTAGTACCCATTCAAGATTTCTAATAGATTTCCTGACTTCAAGATCCAGACAGCTTTTCTGCAGCAATTTTGAACCTGAACCACATTGCGCGTTGTTGTTTTTAAACCCCATGTCACTACCTACTCCCGACAACTCATTTTCCTGTGCACTAAATCTGCCTGTTCCACCCTTGTGCTTTCTTCTTCTGCAGTGCCCTGTACCCCTTCCCCCCTCCCCCTCCCCTGACAACCCACCCTTGAGTGCATTCCCCCCATACTGGCAAATAGGTCAATCCTGACCTATATCTGACAGCCAGGGCCCCTGGGTTGCCCCCCACCCCCTCTCCCTTCTTAGTTCTCACATTCCTTGTTGATCCTTGTTACTGCTGTTCAATCCAAATTCTCTCCAAATTTTCTCCTTTTTTTATATATTTAAAAAAAAAATTGTATTCCCTTTTCCCCACTCATCTCCCACTACTTGTAACTACTACTTGTAACTACAGCTTGCAGGATGTTTGCCTCACGGCAACAGTCTGGCTATTCTCCCCCCTATTCTCTCTAAGGAAGTTAAGATACTCTTGAGCCATAATCTCAGAATAGAATACTCTGAACTGACCGTTGACACCAACTTTTAGACGTGATGGAAACATTAGCTACACCTCACACCCTGCATTTTGGAATGGAGTGATTAGTTGCCGCATGCGCCACCTTCTTTCAACGGTGGTGTGGCAAAAATCAGGCCGGGCAAAAAAGCTTATATCTTTATATGTACGCTTAGTCTGAGGCTTTGCCTTGCTCATTATTTCCTCTCTTAATAAGTAGTTGCCTACATATACCAAGATTGCCTGTGTTTTGCTAAATGTGCCCCCCTTTTTCTGTATCAGTGGGAACCTGTGGGCCCGCTGCACTTCATTTTCCCAATCCCACTTATCCATTTCCGGAAATGGACCCTTAAGTAGTTCAATCACAAACGCCCGCACATCTTGGCCTTCCTTCCCCTCCTCCACCCCAAGTAATCTTATATTATTGCGTCTTTGTCTATTTTCAAAGTCTTCAAGCTTCCAAAGCACGTCTGATGATGTCTTTTCTTGTTCCAGTCTAATTTCCTGTAGTTTCCCCACCTCATCTTCCAGTTTGCCTGTTCTTTCCTCCACCTCTGAAACTCGACCTACCACTTCTGCATACAATTTATTTACTTTACGTAGTGATCCTTGTATTTTTTTATTAGCGTATCTTGCCCTTCGGCTCTCAGTTCTGGCTTCACTCTGGATTTGTTTTAAAGTTGTAAACAAAAGGTCAAAATTAGAGTTAGTTTTAGGGCTAGATTTAGGACTTAATTCCGTTGTCTGTAGATGAGATTGCTTTGAGCCACTAGCTCCCTCATGATATAATTGCGAAGTGGCCGAATAATCCCAATCAAGCTTTTTGGCAACTCCTGATTGAGCAGGACTTAAGGAATTCTTAGCTCTACTACGCAATCTGTGCTTTGATTTAGTTAGCCTTCGGCCAGCACACTCCTTGTGCACAGTATCTTGTGAGACTTCTAAATCTGATTCCTGACTCTCCGGGGATAATGATATTGAATCTGGATCTGTGTCCATGTCCAAACCTTCACTTAAAGCGGAGCCTGATTCCTCCTCCTCCTCCTCTTCATCCTCTTCGTCATTATTCCCAGTGAAAAAACATTCATCGCTAGGTGAGCTTGTGACTGATGGAGCAGTATTTGGGCCTTCTACCATCAAACCAATGTCGGCACGTATTACCTCTGCGTTTGTAGTATCTGCTTTTGTCCCTGTTTGACCCCCATAGTTAGTTTGTAGATATCTCGCATTGCTAGCACCTAAATCTGTACCGAAATTAGCCTTTAATGCAGAATCGCTTCCATTCACTTGTTTCTCCACTTTATCACCAGAGTTCACCCTTGAAGTGCCAGATAATTTAGTACTTAAATATTCTACTGATAGAGCTAGTAGAGCTGGTGCAATTGTGCTAGTTGCCTTTACCACAGTTAGATCACTGCAAATAATATCGTTATTGCCAGGTTGAACTGCCTTGTTACCATCAGCTTCACCATTTATACCATTAAGGGACTGGTTGAGCTCTCTACTCACAGTACTTGAATCTTGCAAAGCACCCCCATCTGCAGTCACCAGCGCCCCAATAGAAGTTAGAAGCTGCTCTGCAGAGCGCCCCTGTACCTGCATATCGATAGTCGGTTGAATATCCGGATAGTCTTGTTCCCCCGCTGTCTGCATCTGTGTCTGTGTCTGCTGAAATACACTATGAGTGCTTTTAATCGGATTACTTGAGCCCTTCACTGTTGCCCTCGCTTCCTCTGCATCCTTCAGCGTCTCTGCACTGATCTCTCTGTGCATCTCTCGCATCTCACGCTCTGAGACCGACAGCTCTACCTGCGTTTCGGCTGCCTGCACGTTGCTTCCACTCTCGCTACGTGTCCCGCTATGAATGTCAGATGCATCAGCTGCTTCTGTAACATCGGGCAGGGAAGGCGGGAGGAGCAACTGCGTCTGGGTCTGATTCCGTGGGCAGGACTGTATCTGTATCTGTTCCGCTGCTGCAATCACCGGCATCGGAGAGAAAGATTCGAATAAGGTAGGCTGGCGGAGAACCACTTCTCTTCCCATTCCGCCGCCCGTATCAGCAGCCATTGTCTGATCTTTGTTCTTTTTGGTGGAACCTGCCTTCTTTTTTTCCGCTTCCTTTTCTCTTGTCTTCAGCACACTTGGCACTTTTGCTACCTATTCTCCTTTGGTGCCTCTGGCCGCTTCCTTACGTGCTTGTGCTCTGAGCCGGGACTTTGCCCTAAGGTTAGCCGCTGGAACGCTGGCATCGCTGGAATCTCCTTCTTCATCCTCCTTCTCTCGCGGCCCCCTGTGTTCCTTGTGGGGCTTCTGAGGTTTTGGAGCCATAATCCGTTTCAGGCTACTCCAACCAAAGTAGCAGTGCCTAAAAGTG
Organism: Lissotriton helveticus; assembly: GCF_964261635.1. Classification (NCBI taxonomy): domain Eukaryota; kingdom Metazoa; phylum Chordata; class Amphibia; order Caudata; family Salamandridae; genus Lissotriton; species Lissotriton helveticus. The sequence continues at coordinate 1,581,380,227 of NC_136059.1, read as the reverse complement.
TCCAGGAGTGTAAATAGCCTCGGAGAAAGAAATGAGGTGTTGACCGACCAAATATAAAGTGCGTCGAGCATTCCTAGCTCTCCATCGCTTTTGCTGCAACTTGTCAATTTCTTGCCGCTTTTTAGCCTTCTTTACCCCACATCTGGAGTTTTTTAGATTTTGGTGATTACGGTGTTTTGCGGGGGTATTAGTTTAAGCGGAGCGAGTGAGCAGTCGGAGAATAAGTAAATTCATGCTTTACTCGGGAGAGGAGGGAAAGAGCGACCGTCCCCTACGGCCTCACGGCAGCCATCTTGCCATCTTACCCCCAGCTACTGCAATTGTAATAAATACAAAATCTTTGTGTGGTGTTGATAGTTGAGCTTGATTGTCAAATCCAAATATCGTTATCGGTGGGGTGATAGTGATTCATTGTTTCTTAACAGAATTTTTCAATACCTCTTTTCAATGGAATCAGTGTGTAACATGCATAAAACATATGGATACTATCCGCAGGGCTGTATTAACATCTTGGGCATTTTTCACGTTCTCATGCTTTCCCCATTCAAAGAGCTTTGCGGGGGTATAATACAAATGAAACACAGTTTTATAATGTTGAGCCTTAAGGTTTGCCGCTAAGAATTTTTTCCCCAATTCCAGTGACATATCTAGATCTATCTCATCGCCGCCCATTTTATCTGCCCATTTCGACTCAACTTTACTCACATAGTCAAAGAGGGTTTCCATCAGTATGCTATAGTACTCCCAAATCCGACCGTCCCCCTGGAACACCATATCCAATAGTGGTGTTGCCCCAAGACTGACAGAGCCTTTACCCAGATTTTTTAAACACCTCCTCACTTGAATATATATAAAATATGATCTGTTATCGATTCCAAATTGTGCAGTAGCAGTGGTGTCCAGTTGATATAGTTTTTGAAAAACTCCCTAATCTTTACAGAATTAGTTTACTATTACCCTTCGGTATTCTTGATTTTAGTTATATTATTCCTTGATACCTTCTGTCTGGTCCTAAGGGCCAGAAGTCTGCTGGCCGTTTCCCAATATGTGTATATCTCTCAGCAGTCATAGTCAATGTGCAGTTTAACTTCATTAACATGTGTGACATATGCAACCAAAGTAACAACTGAGAGTTTACACAAAAATGTGTAAAGTTGATCAATTGACTTACAAAATACTGTAACAGGCATCCATTTTGGTTTTAGAAACAATTTAGCTTGACATTAGGCCTTGATTGGGAATGTTTGTTCAATGCCTCTAGTACGTTCCTTTTTTTCTGCAGGTCACATTATCTAGAGAAAGGCTCATTGTTTGTACTGGACTACTGATAGTGAGGTCAGTGGGGAGGAGAAATTTTGGTGAGAGGAGGCCTTCTGGTCGTGGCTTACCAGGAGGGTGAAATGCCCAAGGCTACCAGCTACATACCTAATTGCAAGGAGATGGGAATTTAGGGAGTATGTTGACTCTCCTTATAAATGGTTAGATTAAAAAATGGGAATTTCTTTGTGGAACACCTTATTGCAACAAATGGGTTTCTTTGCATTGTGGCTGTTACTATTTTGTATCTCATTTGATTACGATGCAACTTAGTGCCATATTTTCGATTCAAAGTATGTTGTTATATCTTTTGAATTTATTCCTACTTTGCTCTTGTTGCATACATGCTTTAAAATAAATCCATACATAAACTGGCTTCACAAAGTTGGAGTGTATTTCTAATGTTAACTCCCTTTCAATGCTTCAAGTCGACTAACAAAGGTCCATACAGCCAATGGGGAATTATATTCCATTATTTTACTATGAGACTTAGGTGCAGATATCCACATGCCATCAAGTCGTAGCAGCCAGAGGGTTAGTCACTGAAGTGAAGGGAGCTAGAGTTCCCATCTATGAAATCGATAGTTGCCAAAGCCCAGTCTAAGTACTTAAAGTCCTTGTTCTTGTTTGGAGGATCGGTTGTGGTTCGGAAAGAGTTAAGGTAGCTGAGGAGAGTGTGTAGTAATTGGGTCGCGCATTGCAATTGTGCTTGTCAAGCTTCTGGTGCTTGCTAAGACTATGTAGTGTGATATGATGGCATTTTGAATTGTTGTGTGGTTATAGATCTGCTTTTCGTAGAGCAGTGGATGTTTTTAACAGACTAGTTGCGTCCAACTAGAGAAAGGATTATTGTTTGTATTAGACTACTGATAGTGAGGCCTATGGGGAGGAAGTTGGCAATGGGCTTGAATAAATGATGGTAAAAAGAGGCCTTCTGATCATGGCGTACCAGGGGGGTGAAATGCTCAAGGCTACTAGCTACATACCTAAGTCTGAGGAGATGAGAACTTAGGGAGTATGTTAATTCCCCTTACACACGGTTACAGGATTGGCTGTTGTTGGTGGGAGAGAGATATGGATGTACTTGAATCACCTAGCTGTTTTTCATGGAACACATTATTACAACAATTGGGTTTCTTTGCACGATGGCTGTTGCTATTTTGTATCTCATTTTGTTACGACTTAACTTACTGGCATATGTTGAACTTTAAACTATATTGTCATATCTTTTTTATTTACTCTTAAACCGCATACATACTGGTTGGATAAATGTTTAAAAATGAACTCATACATATTTAAATTAATTGATTCATGATCTTCATGGTGGAATTATATTGGCTTCACATAGTGGAATGTATTTCTGATGTTCACTCCATTACAGCCCTTCAAGTCGACTAACAAAGCTCCATACAACCAATGGGGAATCATATTCGATGATTTTGCAAAGACACAATGGTTCAGTTATCCAAGCTTCATCACTGTCAAAGCGTTATGCCCATTCTGTGATTTATGGGGAAATGTGTTGATACATGAGGTCCTTCATTTCTTTCAGTTGACCGCATTGGCTATTAGCTGGTAATAAATAAGCTGAATACTTTGCAACACACATGCTGGCAGTTATGAGGACAGTGCTGGAACTGGAATAAAATCCTCAGTAGCTTATAAACTCTGTGTCAATGTGTGGCTGTAGAAAGGGGGTGGTCATGAAGGACGATTCATGAGGTGCCGACTCATGAAGAGCATGCTATTTTTCAAAACAACCACTCTTAACCTAAAGACATACAATTAGAACTTTGCACATTTGTTTTCAATCTTTCATCATTCTATATTTTTAAAACTAGTTCCTTTGGGTAGTAATACATATGTATCAGTAAGTGCCTCCTAACTAGCTGTCATTGTAATTGCACATATAGATAGAATTATCCAGGGACACTGAAATTATGCAATGGTGTGGCTGTGGCATTTTATTTGCATAATTATGGATTTGCCACATAACCCACCATCTGCTGCATAATCTGCAGATTTTAACTAAAGAAAAATTGTTGATTCATCAAATGTTTTAAAAGTTACTAAAACCACAGTGACATGCGTTGATGTGCAGTGGAAAGCCCTTTGCAAAGGTTGACGGGCTACCTTTCTGTTACATATTGCTATATTTGGGTGTTAAACTGGTTCTAATGAGGTGCAGCCTATTGCCAGACATTGTTAACAAGTCTACAAATCGCAAAATAATGAGGTAAAACTACCATAAAATGTGCCACATTAGGCCACATAATTTGCCTTTTCTTGCTGCATAATTTAGTCAACCCTGCCACATAATTTGGACTTCCCCTGCCACATAAGTCCAGTGACCCAGGATAGACCAGACATTGTTACAAGGTATGCAAACGACTACATCTCATACCTACAGAGCCTGGTAAAGTTAAAAATCTGATTCCAAATCTCACTTTATCTCTTAGCCACTTGTTACATGACACTCTGGCTGAGAATATTAGTTTTTCCTGCTGGGCAATGGTATCAAGGTGTGATCCTTTGACATCGAACTGCTTCCAGCCAGGACAATCCTCACAAGGTCAGACTGGGATAGAAAATAGGCCAGGCACCAAAATAAAAATGGACCTCCCATTAGTGAATTACTAGCTAAAAAAGTGTCTCACATCTGCAAATTAAGGACGTTCTGATCCTATAAAGACACGCTGTAAAAGTGTTTTGCAAAGTGTGGAAGACTACTTAGATTTGATCTTGATCTAGGCAATGTTTGTTTTAATATCAAGGAGATCAACAGTAAAAAACAACCCAGCAGACCATAAAACAGCCCCACAAACAGTTAAAAACTGACCCACTCGGGAGGAGCTTGGCGGGCATCCGAGATGGCCGCTTGAGCACAGCGCTCTCCGGACCCTCGCCGCTCCCGACATTTTATCCTGGCTGAATCCTGATTTCTTGCAAGAATTCGTGTAGGGGACGTTTGGCTGATTACCCTAGCACTTTTCAGAAATCGATTTGGATCTTGTATTCCTGAGATATGGTGCTCTGAACTTTTGGGCTCCGCCCTTGAGGTGCGCCCGGGACGGGGTGCGGTACTGTAGCCGTCCTGCAATTGAACAACAACGGCAGGAGATCTGGCCTTGTGGGTCCCCCCTTCCTAAGTTTCGGTTTCGATTCCGTTCCGACTTGGGCCACGGTTGTGGATGTCGTGTTGCGACTGAGACTTGGAGGCAGATCGGCTGTTGGGCTTTCATGTGACTTATTTGCTGGTTTGGCGACCTCTACCCGAGTTGTGCCCCCTTTTTCTGTACTTTTGATCCTGTACTTTGGGTGTCGGGCCCGTCGGACCTGGTGGCTTGTCCTGTGACGCATCTTCAAAATGGCGGGCAGAGGGGACAGAGAGACGCGCAAGACGACAACACCTCTGCGCGGAGCTCCAGTTCAATCAAATGTCATGGACCGTTATACCCATTCTAAGGGGTCCCCCGGAGCTGCCCTGCCTGGTTCTAGTATTGCGTCTGAACTAATTTTGGAAGAGTCGGCGGAGCCCTCCTTACAGGATATCATGGGCGCCATCTCGGGTGTGAGGGAATCCATCGGCCTACAGTACGAGGCCTTGGCCCACAAACTTGACACCGTGGCTATCGAGGTGAATCTGATTCGTGCTGACCTCGGCAAGACGAATGAGAGGGTACAATCACTGGATATTAAATCCTCTAGCCTTACGAATGACGTCTCGGAGCTCCAAACAGAGATTGGAAATCTACGTCGGGGGAACGACTTCATGACCCGTCGCCTGGAGGACTTTGAAAATAGGGCGCGTCGCTGCAATGTTCGCCTGGTTGGTGTACCGGAAAACCCTGAACCCCACTCGGTGGATCTCCTGGTTGAGGATCTGGTCTTGAACCATTTGGCCCCTTCTGGTCTCACAAAATTTTTCACGGTGGAACGTGCACATCGTGTTCCAGGGGGCAAAGTCAAGCCGGGAGCCCCGCCGAGACCCATTGTAGCGAAGCTTTTTCATTATAGAGACCGGGACGCTATCCTGCAGGCCTCGCGGGCGAAGGGCCCGGTGGCCTTTGAGAATGCTACGGTGAACTTTTACCCGGACTTTTCCCAACAGGTTCAGAGACAACGTATGGAGTTTCGTGGTGCTAAGAAACGTCTCCGGGATCGGGGCCTACGTTACGCCATGCTCTTTCCCACTAGACTCCGGGTTGAATACAATGAACGTACCCTTTTCTTTGATCGGCCAGATGCTGTTAATGACTGGCTGGACTCATTGCCTGACTGTCCTCCTGAGACAGACTCCGCCGCTCACCCTGGCGGTGCCGAAGGTGGTGTGGAGATCTAACTGTTCGGCTCTTATGTCTTATTTTGAATACATTCTCAGGAGTGTTGGCCGGCGTCCCTCTACATTGTGATCATTCTGTCTTTTCGTTTGTTATTTTTGTTCTTGCTGAGGTCGGGGGGTGGATGGAACGGAGACCTTTCCTCCTCCGGGGTCTTTGTGTAGAATAGGGGTTCTTGGGCGACAGGCACACTGCAGGTTGGGGTGGCTCTTTAGCTTTTTGCAGGGGTGCAGGGTGGGGGGTGTTTCTCTTCAGTTTGGGGGAGGGGGGTTGGGAAGTTTTTTCTTTTCTGTGTGTTGTTTTCAAGGCGAGTTGCTCCTCTGTTTGCTGCTGTTCCTGATGTCTAGCTCATGGACGAGGGGTTTTGGCTCGGGTGGTTGGGATGGGGGGTAGAGGGTTGAAATTTCTTTCCTGGAACGTTAATGGCCTGGGAGATCGTATTAAGCGCAGTGTGGTCTTAAAATGTATACGACGTTTGTCACCGGACATTGTTTTCATGCAAGAAACCCATTTGATTGGTAATGTTTGTTATGCGATGAATAGATGGGGCTACCGCCTTGTGGCGCACTCAGGGTTTACCTCCGGATCTAGGGGTGTGGGTATTCTTGTTCGAACCTCCCTCCCCCTGGCTATCGATGAGGTGATTCATGATGACCGTGGGAGATATACTGTCCTGGTGGGTAGATATGAAGGCCGCACCCTATCTCTCTTCAATGTTTATGTTCCCCCGGGTTTGCAGGCCTCTACTTTTACTGACTTGGGCCATGTTCTGTTGGATCTCCCTGATAGCACTCTCTTTCTTGCCGGTGATTTTAATTCGGTGCTTTCCGGCCTTCACGATCGCTGTCCCCCTAGAGATACCCCGCAGGCTCAGCAGTGGTTGGGTGGGTTTTTAGATACCTTTGGCCTTGTGGACTGCTGGCGACTGTTGCATCCTACTCAGCTCCAATACACCTTTCATTCTGGGGCCCATGGCAGTCTGTCCCGGCTGGATTATTTCCTGATGCCCGCAGCCCAATCATCGGCGGTTCGTGAGATTTTACACTTGCCTAGGGGTATTTCTGATCACTCGCCGCTCTGGCTCCGTTTCGAGGTTGGGGTAGAGGCGGCGGGCCGAGTGGCTCCCATTAACCCTTGGTATCTTTCCTCCCCTGAGACTCGTACCCTCTTGCTCAAGTCCATGGATGCATATTTCCTGGAAAATGAGGGGTCGGTCTCTTCGGCTGTGTCCCTGTGGGAAGCTTTTAAAACTGTGATTCGTGGACAGGCCCTTTCCTTGATTGTTGAAGCTAAGAGGGCAGGGAGGAGGGAGGTGGTGGACCTTGAGGGGGAGATCTCTGCGTTGGAGGACGAGTTGGAATCTGGTGTCACCCCTGACAAACTCCATGCCCTGGGTCTAAAACAGTTTGCATATAAATCTCTGGTCACTGACGCTGCAAAGGTGATGTTTCGTGAGCAGCAGGGCAGATTGTACGATGTGGGTGACAAGGCGGGCAAACTCCTAGCGTGGTTGGACAAGAAAGAAAGAGTTAATCGTGTGGTGCCCGTGATTCAGTCTGCGAGTGGTGAGAATGTGATTGATCCGACCGCCATTGTTGATCGTTTTGCAGAATATTTCCGTGTGGTATATGCTCCCGTGTCTGTGAGGGATGTTGCCGACTCCCGCCTTCTTCTGCGTGATATCACTTTGCCCTGTGTCACCGACTTGGACCGTATTGCTTTGGACTCCCCTTTTACGAATTATGAGATAGCCAATGCAGTTCGATCGCTCCGTTCGGGCAAAGCACTGGGCCCGAACGGTTTGCCTATTGAGTTGTACAAATTATGCCCCGATAAGGTGGCGCCGTATCTCCGCGCCATGTTTCTAGAATCTCGTGAGCGGAACATGCTTCCCTATGATCAGCGTCTGGCGACAATCGTCGTCATTCCCAAAGAGGGTAAACCGCGTGACCTCTGTTCCTCGTATAGGCCCATATCCCTATTAAATGTTGAACCTAAGGTGTTGGCTAAACTTTTGGCGACCCGTCTCCTTTCGGTTCTTGGGGAGTTGGTCCATCCGGATCAGTCTGGCTTTATCCCGCATCGCAACACTGCTCTGAATTTACGTCGCCTCCACGGCGCGCTGGCGAGGGCGGGGCTTTTGACTGAACCGGCCATTTTGGCGTCCCTGGATGCCTCCATGGCCTTTGATACTGTGGAGTGGCCCTATTTATGGGCGACACTTGAGAAATTTGGATTCGGGTGCGAGTTTATTAGCTGGGTTAGACTGTTGTACGCGGAACCTCTGGCGCAAGTTGTAGTGAACGGTAGAGTGTCGACCCCCTTCTCCTTGGGCAGGGGTACCCGTCAGGGTTGCCCCTTGTCCCCTCTGTTGTTCGCGCTCGCTCTTGAACCGTTGGCGGCCTGGCTCCGTTGGGAACCGTCCCTTAAAGGTATTCGATGGGCCCCGGACTTCGAAGACCGCGTCTCGCTTTATGCGGACGACATCCTCTTGTATCTTACTTCCCCTCGCAAGTCTTTATCTGTTTTATTTGACGTTCTTGCGTCCTTTGGTGCTAACTCAGGCCTCGTCATCAACTGGTCTAAATCCTGTGTATACGTTTTATCTGGTGTCTTGCCTCCGTTGCCGAGTAGACTTCCTCTTCAGGTGGTCCGGGATGGTTTCAAATACTTGGGGGTTTTCGTTACCTTGGATCCGTCCCTTCGTTTTGATCGTAATCTCCTTCCCCCGTTGCTTAGGCTCCGTTTGGACGTTGCCCGCTGGCGCAAACTTCCCCTGTCTCCACTGGGTCGGGCGGCCCTGTTTAAGATGATGTCACTACCGCGGTTTCTCTACGCTCTCCAGAATTATTATGATCCTATCCCCAAGACCTATTTTCGGGAGATTGAGAGCCTTCAGAGGCAACTTATTTGGGATGGGCGACCGCGCATTGCTCTCGCGAAACTTTCTATCCCGTGGTACGATGGGGGCATGGCGCTCCCCGATATTAAGAGATACTACTGGGCTTCCCATCTGTCCGCTATTAATCACGCTATGTTCTCTCCGGGTCGTAATCCGGCGTTTGAGATGGATAAACTTCAGCTTCCGGGAGGTGACTTTAATAGAGTACTCTATTCTCGCTCCGCTGGGCGCCATCTTGTGGGACCTACTTTGACTGCTTTGACAGTGTGGCGTGCTGCGAATGTGAGCCTGGGCTGGGAGGATCGCTTGACGTTGGCGACGCCTCTTTATGCTTCGGAACGTCTGGGCGGTCTTTGGTCTTCCAAGGGTTTTGACCGTTGGGACTTGATTGGGATCTCTAAAGTGGGGGATGTATATTCTAAGGGTTCTGTGCGCCCGTTTCAGGCCCTCCAGGCTGACTATGGCCTGAGTAGTCGGGAATTCTTTCGTTATTTACAGATCAGGCACGCTTTGGTTTCGGTGTTTGCTCCTGGTGAGATTCCGCCTGACTCTTCCCCACTTGAAGACCGTATCCTTGACGGACATCTTCCTGATAGCACTATCTCCCTGATCTATAAAAAGTTGATCAACAATCGGACTGATTTATTGGCCCGACTTCGGGAACAGTGGATGGGAGATGGGTTGGAACTTGATGATGAGGATTGGCAATCGGCCCTCTCCTCTCCGAAGGAGGTGGCTATACCGGCTCGACTCCGTCTGGTCCAATTGAAGATCCTTCATCGGGTGTACGTGACGGGACCGCGACTGATGGTGATGGGCTTTTCCTCTGATGGACTGTGTAAGCGTGGATGTGGTTTGCGTGCTACTTTCCTGCATATTCTTTGGGAGTGCCCGATGGTGGCTGCTTATTGGGTGGCCGTGCTTGATCTGATGACTGTGGTGACAGGGATATCCTTGCGACCGGAACCTCGTCGCTGTCTTTTGAATGTTTGGGAGCCCACGGACTATTCGGTGGCACAGACTAGATGGGCCACCCTGGGCGAAGCGGGATATTGCGCAACTCTGGGGGGCCTCCAGGCCCCCTGCCCTCGCGCATTGGGAGGATAATATGGACTGGTCCATGTTCCGTGAGAAAACTGTTTATGTGGCCAGGGGTAGACCCAGGGCATGGGTGAAGGTGTGGGGTCAATGGAACGAATACCGTGGCGATATTTGTACTCCTCCCCTTGTGGACACTATCGAGAGTACCCTATCTCCCTAGGCTAGCGTTCCCGGAATCTTCATATAGGGACTGAGCTGGTGTCACCGGCTCTTCCCCCCCTTCTTCTTCCTGATATCTGCCCCCCTCCCCCCCCCCCCCGCTCCATACTCCTTAGTGCTTAGGATATTGTTACTGCACCTCCGCTGCTGTCCCCCCCTTGCGTCCCTTGGGCTGACCTTCAGTGATACACTCTCGCCTTTTTGTATGTTTGTTCTTTCATATATATAAAACCTGTTTTGGTCCTGTATTTAATGTGGAGTATTGCATTGTTGATTGACGGTTACCTCTGCGGGCTTATGTGATATGTGTCTACTCCTTTTTAGCGGCTGGCCCGTGTGGTTGTAGGCCCATCCTTGTACGTTTCTGCTTGCTCAAATAAAGGTTTTAAAAAAAAAAAAAAAAAAAAAAAAAAAAAAAAACTGACCCACTCACTGACCCTCAGCCCACCATTTCAGGAACTGCATGATTGTCCTATAGGCAAGTCCGACTCTCACTCCTCAAACAAAAGGAGCTTCTCTACACAATATCAAGAATCACACACAAATGATATTTCGGCAATTCAAAGTCCAGCTGACAAAAACTAATAAGTGATGGATGGATTGCTTAAATCAATCTCAGCCACTGGTAATTAATTTGGTCTGCAATCCACTTATTCATTTTTCACCCACTATGTCACATCAGAAAAGATTCAGCCACATGCAAATTAGCTGTAGCCTTTCCCCATCAAATTCTAGCAAAAGGCTCTTTATGAGCAAATCTTCTCTCTCTGGATAGAGGTCTTTGGGTGCTGAAGAGTGGGTCTATCAGCAAAACCTGACGAATAACCCCAAACTTTTCAACACAATAGTATGGGTGACGGAGTGAAAAATGGTGTGAAGTAAATCAACGAAAGGCGGGTATAAGCCCCTTTCATAAAATACATTATGGGAAATATTAGTTTGCACCCAGGGTTTGTGGAGGAAGAACTGTTGAATTCCATGCGATCTTAACAAGAAAACAGTGGCAGCCGGCACAAGTAAGAGCGGTTAGGCAGGGTAGGGGTCGGGGAAGTCATGTACGACGGGATAAGTTACATTAATATAAAAAAATAAAACCACTTACCTTGCGCTAGCCACATCGCAAACTCTGCCGACTAACTTGGTTAAAATTTCACATGGTTAAATATTTAAAGATTTTAGTTTTCTTATACATTTGTGAGCATTGGGGGCTGGGGAATGGGAGGCCAAGAAACAAATACTGACCTGTTAGAGGAAGAAGCAAAAGACTTTTCAATACCAAGGGCCATATTTATCAATAATTCATGCAACGCAATGCAGCAAGCCACCTTGCTGTGCTGAGTGAAAGGGCAGGAATGTGACATATTTACCATTTTACTGCACATCCCTGTTCTTTCCTGAAACTGGCATATGTTTGGCTATCTAACACAAATGCATGCGCTTTTGTGTCATGTTGCAAGGGTGCTTGTGTTGCTGGCAGGATTGTTTTTGTGCACAAATCCTCAGAGGCTTTTTCCTCTTTCTGTAAAATGCAGCATATTTAGAAACAGGAAACAATAAGGATAAATTGAGGTGTTTCTCCTTGTTACACCTCGGGTGATGAGGTGTGCAATTCAGGCACATTCCCAGGTCTACAAATTTCTGTGAATATGGGACTGTGTCAGAAACCAAGGGTGGATGCATGTGAATACCCACACTCCACGTATCATATGCATCCCTGCCACAGAGTAATTTACGGCAACGATTTGCACTGCGTGGCGCTACTCTGGATTTATCAAACCACTCAGGGCCACTCAGGGGGGATTTGTGTGGCTTGAAAAATCTCATTTAGGTTTTGTGTCACCATTGCATCCCCTTGTGTGACACCAGAGTGATGCAAAACCTTGATAAATATGCCCTCATGTGAGGCTGATACTGAGAATGTTGTAAAATGTAAGAGGAGGCAACAGGAGCAGATCATGACTAAGAGTGAAATGTTGGGGCTGCCATAAGAAGTACAGTGTTCTGGGTGATATCAGATGCTGCAGCTGTGTTTGGCCCTGCCTGATCCTCTTTGCATTTTACTTGTGTGATCAACACATATCTTTCACCTTACTGCCACATTTTACACAAATCCCACATTAAACGTATTAGCACGTAATGCACGTGCTTGAACTGCCATTGGCAGTAATAAAAATGCTAAACTGACTTTGAAGGGTGAAGTCTTTTCTGTATCAAAAGTTAGAAAACCATAATGTCACAAATAATTTGGGTAAAACCCCCCATATGAGGGTACAACGAGTGCAACAGAGTCAATCCAGATTTGGAGAACAAAGTATAATCATTTAAGCCAAATGTGAAGTAAGGTGGATTAATATGCAGATTCTTCTTTACATATATATGTCTGGGAATTATCAGTGCACTATTTGGTGGTGCACCTGGGTATACAGCGTCCACCCACTATTTTCACACGGTGGACGTTGTGCACCCTGCCAAGAAGATGGGTCCCATTGCATTATGCTGAACTTGTTTGTCCCTGTGCCATTTTTTAACAATGCAATACATTCAGCCGTGCCTGCGCATTGACTACCTTCATTCTGAGCAATAATGTTCAGGTGGAGAGGGGGCTTTCTTATTTTAAAATCTAGCTGGCCAAAAACAAAAGTCTACGTTATGGGGCTATCAGGCCTCCATGTGTTTGTGTAGCTTGACTGTGAACTATCTGGATCCTCACACCTAGATGCAAATGAGGTGGAGGGGAAACAAACAGCTTGTTTTTACTTCACAAGTGTTTAAGCGAGGCATTGTATTGACTTTGTCAGTCCCTGTATTTAAGAGATGTGCATTCACTGTAAGAATGTCAGATGTGTTGGTCTGTCCCAGTATTTTCACAAATAACAATTTAAATATTAAAATGTTCTTGTTTTTAGTAGCTCTACTCATCCCAATGCAGGGTGTCAAAGCACTTTACATCACAGGTACACATTATACATTGACAATAAATCATATAAATGTGTAGATGATTGTATTGTAGATGATTGTATAGGATGTGTTACAGAAGACAGTGAACATTACAAGGAGTAGGAGTCACATGTCCATAGCTCACTGTGTTATGTTTGAAGGATTACAATTTATGAACTGCAAGTAACAAAAGGATCTCTGTGTTAAAAGCAGTAACCCACTAATCTTGCTACTTAAAAGAAAAATTTGTCATCTGCATGTTAGATGATGTGCTTTGCAGGAGACAAATGAACACTCTTTGCTACTTTGATTCAAAACTAGGACTACACAAAACACCGATGTTTTCAGCAAATGTGTTCAGCTCCAAAGTTATCTTACCATTATCATTGTTCCCTGAGATTTACTGGGTACACAATAATCTCTACTGCAGGTATCTTAACCCCATGAGGTATTTTAAAATGCAAACTTTGCAACCAATTATGCACAAAGGTTTTACTGCCACTTTTTGCCTGGTTGCCAATTTCTTTGTGGCAGAGTTTTTAAACAATAAAGGTATAAGCTGAGGTCCACATTATGCATCCGGGTTGTATACCTTTTTTGGCACAGTCCCAAAGCCAATTTTCATTTGGTAAATCTTGTAAAGTGTCCAGATGTACTCGCAATAGACCTGGTAAACATATGTGTGAGTTGTTAAGATCTGAAATCACTTCTTATGTCAGTTCCTGTGAGGTCATGAGTTATGATGTTGTTTCCTATGATGCCGCACCATGATGTCATATTCTGTGATGTCACGTGCCATGAAGTCACTTGCATACTGCCCAACTTGGTTAGTCCCCCCACTTCTTTTTTTGTCAAAATAGTTTTTATTGATTTTTAGAGTAAGTACAGAAAACAAATGACATCATCGATAGTTACCCCACATTTCATTTAGCAAATTGAGAAATTACAGTATGTATCACAGTTCGACACTCAATTTAAGGCTTGATTATTGCATGAACAAAAAAGTAATTTTGAAACAACTGAAACAATAACCATAGACAGAACAATAACCAAAGGGGTTCAGGGTGTTTGAAAGTCTTATCATGTAGTTATATCTGTTTTCAGGAAGCAGTAGGGGCTGTTACCTCCTTATAGTGATCACTGGAGGTGGCAGATTGGGTGGGGCTGGTAGAAAGGTAGGGTTCACCTTTAGAGACAAGAATTGGAAAAGATGTAGCGCTCTCGTACGTGTGAGGCAGGTCGTTAGCTGTAGGCCCCTTGACAGATAAGAAACCAATGGTCCAATGCGAACTGTACATTTTTGAAGTCATCTGAGAATATGTCTGTCATTCTTTCCCATGTTAAGAGCCCAGCATAGACAAGCATGCCATTGTGTGATTGCTAGGGCCTCTTTTTTTCAATGCAGCTGTAATGGCCATCTTCGCAGGGCCCAGGCACAGCCACACAATGGCTCTGTCACAATGTGTTTGTCATTTGAGGGTGTCATAATGCAGGCCTGGGAGTGCAAACTCTACTTTGTTTAGAATCAGGTAGCCTACTATGTCTTCCATTTGGGTAAATATCTTGTTCCAGCAAGGTCGGATATTTGGTTAGTCTCACAAGATTTGGAGAAAGTCTCCTAAAAGGCCACATCCACTCCATTATAAGTCGGAGGTGGGGGAGATTTATTTCAGTTTAGTAGGTTATAAATACCAATGTAATAGTATCTTGTAGTGGGCTTCCCTCAGTCCTATCGAGTGATTGTATTTCATGATATCGCTTCACTATGTCCACCATTTCCCATTGGGAATGTTATCCCCCAGGATGCGCCCCCAAAATGTTATATGTTGCGGTTTAAAGGAGCTGAGTGTATAGAGGAGCAAGGAGTAAAGGATATAGATGGCACTTCTGGAGGTACCCGCATGGCAACTGAATTGCTCGATGGGTGTTAAGTCCCTCGTGGCTGCTAGTTGAACTTCGATTGTAATGCCCTATGTCTTAGTTTTGTGTAATGGTAGTGTTCTGTGTGGTAAATGCAAAAACATTTCTGGCAGTGTTCAAAAGTGAGAATATACCAATTGTGGAAGAGATTAGATAGTGTAAGGCAACCAGGCATCGAAGGGATTTCTGGCAGTGTTCAAAAGTGAGAATATACCAATTGTGGAAGAGATTAGATAGTGTAAGGCAACCAGGCATCGAAGGGACCAGGTAAGAGAGCCGGAGGAAATGATGGGTTGCAAAGTAGTGGTGTATAAGGTGCTGCTTTGGTCACCTCATCGCATATTTTTAGTGGCATTCTGGTCGAGTAAATCCCAAATCACGATCCCCAAGATCGCCCTGTCCATGTATAGCCAGTGCTTATCTGATTAATGGAGTGGCCATTCAGAAATAGAAAGCAATTGGGCAGCTTTGTAAAGAGAGGGAAATCCAGGAGAGCAAGGCCGTCGGGCTCCTTTGGCAGTCATAGCACTTTGTATGGCAGATGAGCTCTAATATTCTGCCAGATTAAGCACATTATGAATGTATGCAATGTTGAAAAAAATTCCTAGAATAAGTCTATGGGGAAGCTTTGGAAGAGGTGTAACACTTTGGGTAGGGCTGAAATTTTTGACATCAGTATCCGTCCCATCCAAGAAAGATACATAGGGCCCATCTTTTTAAGTCTACCTTTAGTTGTGATAGTGAGAGTGGAAAATTGGCTCACTAAAGATCGGCAATGTGGTGTAATCTTAATTCCAAGATAGGTGATTTCTCTCTTTGACCACAGGAAAGATGCTGTAGCTGGCAGTGTGTTCATTTCTGCTGCAGGTAGAGTCATGTTGAGCATGTAAGATTTAGTCGAATTCACTTTTAACCCTGCTACATCCTTAAAACAGCATAACTCCTCCTGGTGCTCTACTTGTGAGGGGCCCAGATTAGCTAGTGTTAAGAGCACACCGCCGGCAAACAGGGAAATCTTATGCTCCACAGTGCTGAAAAGTATCCTCTGGATGGGGGGGGTAAGGTCTGTATTTATGCAGCGATGGGTTTAATACTAAGCGCAAATAATAGCAGGGATAAGGGGCATCCCTGCCGTGTGCCTCGCTCCAGCTGGAAGAGCATGGAGCCTACCCCATTCCCCAGAACCCTGGATTTAGGTGTAGCATAATTCAGATGTATCATTGCTATAAATTGGTCACAGAAGCCATAGCGCTTAAGAGTGTTGAATAAGAAAGACCAATCTACTCGACCGAATGCCTTCTCGGCATCTAGACTTAATAGTATTGTGGGTACCTCTTTTTGTTGGATTTTTCCACCAGATGGATTACTCTGAAGATATCATGCATCTGTGTTGCCTTGATGAAGCCAGATTGGTCTGGGTGGACCAGATCTGGCATCAGGTCATCCAACCTGGCAGCTAAAATTCTTGAGTAGAGCTTGGCATGCGAGTTTAGGAGTGCTATGAGTCCATATGAGCTACACAAGTGAGGGTCTTTCCCTGGCTTAGGGATAACAGAAATCAATGCTTCACTCATGGAGCATGTAACTGCTCCTTAGATTGCTATGGGACATATGTTTCAAGGCGAATTGCAATCGCAAACGCCGAAATTCGCAGAATTTCATTGTTTGCGATCACAATTTGACCTAGTGCTATGTATGAAAGCACAACTGTCTCACAAATTACGGAATTGCAAAATTTACGATTCCTTATTTTGTGAATGCATTTAAGGAATTGCAAATTGCGATTCCTTAAATGGAATGTATGAAGCACCCAAGTTGTGCGAATATGGCATAAGGAATCGCAAATTACCACCAACTACAGGCTGTTTGTAATTTGTGATTTCTTTAAAAAATGCACATTTTTGCATTTTTCAAAGTGGCATGTGGAGCACACACATGCCCTTACAGCATGTATGTGCACAACATGTGCACCCATGCTCATTTCAGAGGTGCACCAGGGTGTCCTTTTGACACCCTGGCACACTTGAAATTGCATTCTCAATTTGCGATTCTCTAATTGGGAATCGCAAATTGAGAATGTCTTCCCATTCATTCCTATGGGCCTCTAGGCCCATAGGAATGAATAGGAAGGTATTCCTTATTTGCAAATCGCAATTTGCGATTCACAATTAAGGAATATGTAGGATTCGCAAAATGTATTTCAAATCCTACATACATAGCACTTTACGATTCTCAAATAGTGATTCTCAAATATTTGCTATTAGTGAATCGCAAAACCTAACATTAATACATATGGCCCTATATGATTAAATAATGATGTCAAATGTGGGATTAGGCTGAAATGAAGGTTTTATAAAACTGGGCTTTAAGGACATCCAGCCCGGTGATTTATGGAGTTTTAGATTTGCTATCGCTAGTCACACTTTTTCATCACTAATTGGCTCTCCCAGCATCTCATTTTGTGTAGGGATCACTTGGGGAAGATCCACGTTGTCTAAATAGTCTAAATGGATACGAGTATTTGTATGTTCAGCTATTTATAATTTCTTATAGAATTCACCAAATATGTGTGCCCTTTCCATGTCTGAAATAGGAAGGTCAGTTGAAAGACGTCTTATATCCTTTGTATACTCCCTTTCCCTTTTGACACTAAGCTGTCTCGCCAGATGGGGCCCCACCTTGTTTCCTTGTTTATAAAATGTGCTCTTTTGGATGTATTAAAGTGAGGTCTGCTCTATTGGTGTAGATGGCATTACTTTTGCCCCGTAATGGTGTGACCTAGCACTGGAGAGACAGTGTTGGGTGCTCCTTGTGTGTCTGTTCTAAAGTCTGTAGTTCAGCTTCAAGGGCCAATCAACCCTTTGGCCTTTGCTTTTTGAGTGTGTTGTCAGGGAGGCAAATATATCTCCCTGACAGCGTACTCAAAAAGCAAAGGCTTATTGGGTGGATTGTCACCGCTTGTAGATCTTGGACCTTAGATTGGCTAATGAAAGTGTAATCCAATCTTGAATAGGTACGACGAGAGTGGGAAAAGAAGGCTTAGTCATGGGAGTCTGAATTGAGTGTTCTCCAGGTGTCAAAAAGCTATAGTGCCTGAATGGCTTGTTTGCATGCTCTTGAGAAGTTCCCTATGGTTGATCTGTGGGGATTGGCAGTATCGATATTAGCGTGCCAAGTAAGATTAAAATCTCCCATCAAATCAATCCCTCCTTCTGCAAACCCTCAAAGTATTGCTAAAGATGAGTGAAGAAACTGATCCTGGTTAGTGTTGGGGGCATAAATAGAGGCAAAGGTGGTGAGCTGACCACGAAGGAGACCCTGACCATTATAAGCCTCCTTTCTTTATCAGCTTTGTGTCCTGTGGGCTGGAATTTCAGCAATGAGTGGAACATAAGCTCCACTCCATTGTGTTTCGAGGTGGTGGCCAATTTAAAAAGATGTAGAAATGATTTATGTCTTAGTCTGTGATCCTCATCACATTTGAGATGTGTCTCCTGCAGGGCTACCTCATCATAGTGTTAATCAAGTAAGTACTTACTTACGTTGTGGTGCTTAGCAGGGGAATTCAAGCACTTAACATTCAAGGTTAGTGTCATGACTACCATGGCCTAAGTCCAACTTTGTGACTTCACACAGCTTGCCCTTGATAGACATGTAAGTTACTCTTCTCCCAGTTTGTTTATCTCAATTTGACTCTCTCTCTCTCCCTCCCGCTCCAGTGTCTAAAATGGCTAGTGACCCGGTCTTGCTCCCACATATGGCTGGAAAAACTTGCATATGTAACAACCAAACATCTCCCGTTTATTAACCTCAACAGAAAAAGTGGCGGGACAACAGATCCCAAATTCAGAAAGATGTATATTTGTATCTGCATCTTGCCAGGTGATTGGTCTACAGCTGCTAAAGTATCTTGTGGTGTAGTATATGTAATTAGGGTAATGGCTATGATAAAATGACAAAAAATAGTAGTGTAACAATTTCAAAAGTAAAGAGTTGATACATGCAGTGATAGTTGATGCTCTTTGAAGTGCTTTTACCCACTTCACTTGCTCCTCCCACAGCTGATACTTTCTCAACGAGGAGAGTACAGAAAGCCATCTCGTCGAGCACAATCTGTCATTACCCCCAGGTCCCTCCTGTCCTCGTCCCCTTCATACTAAACAAGTGAGATAATCTATCTCACTGTCACAGAAAAGAAAAGAAGGAATGCTGGTACACCCTACCCCCCTACTAGGAGTACATAACCGTACTCTACCCAGCATTCCTCCTGTTCTTTTTTCTGTCTTCCGACAGTATGAAGAGTACAAGGAGCCGAGAGGCTCCTGGGGCTTACCTGCTAATGGGCTCCGGGTTTGTGCTGGTTTTCTTGGTCTCCCCCCTTGTCTGGCTTGGAGGGAGCCTTGTTGATGCCTCTAGCGGTTCCTTCGTGGTTTCCTCCTGCTGTTGGTGTCTTTTGCCGCACCTCCCGGGTTGCTGGGCACCGCGGGGGCACAGCGGTTCCTGCTATGATCTCCGTGGAGTGCGGCAGCCCCCGTGTGTCTTGGCACTTCTGTAATGATCTAGCCTTCGCGCGACATGCACGCGACCTCTGCCCAGCGTTGGCCTCGCACCACCTGCGTGCGTGCATGCGTATTGTACACTCTGTGACAGTTGAATTGTCA
The DNA here is from genome assembly GCF_964261635.1 of Lissotriton helveticus. Lineage (NCBI taxonomy): Eukaryota > Metazoa > Chordata > Amphibia > Caudata > Salamandridae > Lissotriton > Lissotriton helveticus. The sequence goes on along the minus strand of NC_136059.1, from coordinate 1,581,360,890 downwards.
GTTATGATTTCCCCTGTGACCTGTGCAGCCGCATGTGTTCGTTTTCCTGTGGGACTCATTAAAGACTCATTTTAAGTTTATTACGAGTGTTTCATTCCAATTACTACACTCGATATTGGCAACGAAGGATTTTGAGTCCCACAAAGAACCCACGAGGAAGAAAAAAAAAGAGAGAGTTTGTGTGAAGAAACTCAAACACACTTACCAGGAGAGCAGCAGATGATCGAGCCAGTGATGTTACGCGTGAGTGAATCATCGGGGGGATTCTGCTTATTTTTATTTGAGGAAGAATAATCGCGCTGTGGTCAAGTGCGCTAACTCGGTGAGGAGGTATTGCTAGTCCTCTCACACGGAAGCGCTGTATCCTACATCACGTGACAGTTGGCCCTGCCTCGCTCCATCTACAAACGTATTTGTTTAACTCCTTCTCTTCAAGGAGATTAATTGCGCTGTGTTCTAGCGCGTGTACTTTGAGAGGAAGCAACGTCAGTCTTCTCACACGGAAGCGCAGTGCACTCGCTCCCTCATCAAGCCTGACAGTTTAACCCTTTACTTCAGTGAGCTCTTTTGGTCAAAATTAAAGCGGCAAACAAGGAAAAATAAAACGGCTCATGTTACTGTGAAATTGACATGCGTTCAGCGTGCAACGTAATACACGGTGACACGCACACCTTCTAAGTTCAATGTAATTTATTAACAGCTTATAAAGGAAGACTAAGGGGAAAATATAAAACTTTTTCTGTGCAGTTTTATTTCATTGTATTCCTTAGAGGGGAAAAGACATAACCAGACAAAATAACACATAGTTAACAAATCTCTTCTTCATAAGTGAGAACATTTTACATATTAGGTTCTTGTCTCTTCAGTGTGGTACGACATGCAGTCTGTCCACCCTTCACCCCCATTTCTCGATGCTCAAGGTGAACCTCCGAATGTGGGGAAGAAATGGATTGACGCTTTTGAGAACTATTTGGGGGCAATAGGTGCACACAGATTCCGTCCTGAAAGAAAAAAGTGTTTGTTATTACACTCTTTAGGGTTTGAAGGAAGGGACACATTAAAACACTTACCAGAACCCGAGAATGAAGGAGAGGAGGAAATTGATGAATACAAAAGCACAGTCAAAAAATTAGAAAAAAGATATGACAAGCAACCCAGTATTGTTGTACAGAGACACAAATTCTTTAAAAGGGCACAAAAAATAGAAGAGGATGTTGATACCTATATAACAGCCCTCAGAAAAATGGTTGCAGAATGCGAATTTGAGAACTTTAGTGAACAGTTGGTCCGTGATCAGTTCATCAGTAAATGTAGTGACAAGACCATTAGACTAAAACTTTTATCCCTTGAAAACCCCTCTTTGGATGAATCCATTCGTATTGCTAAGAGTATAGAAACGTCACAGACATCCATCAAAGAATTGGAAAATAAAAATACTGAATTGGTCCCTTCTGTGCGCTCATATAATTTCAAGAAGAAGAAAGAATTTCAACCAAATAATTACTTCAAAAGAACTGATATTTGTTTCAGATGTGGATACACTCATCACGCTAAAAGTGGTAGACCTTGTCCAGCTAAAAATGCTGTATGCCGCTCTTGTGGAAAAGTGGGGCATTTTGATAAAGTGTGTCAGACTTTTAAAAAAGGAAATACTTGTGTGAGTTGTGTCAAAGACTCAAGTGACAGTGACAATGACGACACACTCAGTGAATTGAAGGAAATGGTGCTGGTGGTCAGTGATGATGGTATAAAAAGGGGCGATCCCAATGATTGCGTAGATCCTCATGTGATGGTTGAGGTTGGTGACAAGAGTCTAAGACTTCTCGTGGACTCGGGGTCGCGTATTACAATGATAACTGAATCAGTCTTCAGAGAAAAATGGGGGAAAAGATCTCTTCAACCACCGGACCGTGAACCAGTATCTTATGAAGGGCACAAAATTGACCTCCTTGGATATTTTGAGGATGTTATGGTATTTAAAAATAGGCGCATTCATTGGAAAATATATGTGGCCATAAATGGTTTAGACATATTAGGTTGGTTCCATCAGGGCCTTTTCAGTATGTTGTTACGCCCAGGGGCAAAAGAGCAGGTCTTAGCTGTTCGTGATCATGAACATGTGGAAGAATTACTCAACAAATTCCCTAAAGTATTTTCTGGTAATTGGGAAAAATTAAAGGGTTCAGACATAAGATAAAAATTAGAGATGATTCTGTACCTGTCAAACACAAGAAAATAAGTGTCCCCTTCAGTATCAGAGATGATTTGGAAAAGGAGCTCATGTCCATGCAAAGAAAGGGAGTGATTGAACCCATAGAATCCTCGGATTGGGCTTCATCTTTGGTGATTGCTAGGAAAAAAAATAACGAATTGAGAATCTGCATTGATGTACGCAGTCTCAACAAGGTTATTTGGGTGGACTCTCACCCCTTACCTAATATAACAGAAATGCTTGGAGTGGTACCAGGGGCTAAAGTTTTCACTAAGCTAGACTTAGCCTCTGCTTATCACCAAACTGAGTTAGATAAAGATTCACGTCACTTCACTGCATTTAATTCTCCATCAGGAATGTTTCAGTTTTGCCGCATGCCATTTGGCCTGGCATCGGCCACATCGGTTTTCCAAAGAGTAATGGTCAATTTACTAAAAGACATAAAAAATGTAGCTATATTCCAGGATGATGTCCTTATTTTTGCAAAAGATCAGGCTGAACATGATGTGATTTTGAGTTAAATTCTTTCCATCTTCCAAGAACATGGTGTGGTCCTAAAACAAGAGAAGTGTGTATTCTCTCAAAGTAAAGTGGAGTATTTAGGTCACACCATTTCTAGTGAGGGTGTCACTCCTAAGCCCAGCTTGGTCCAAGCCATTATTGATGCGTCAGCTCCCAAAGACAAGGCAGGCGTCAAATCCTTGCTTGGTTTGACTGAGTTTTATGCTCAATTTATTCAAGATTACGCCTCAAAAGTTCGCCCCATCTCAAAATTACTTAAAGAGAGAAATGAATTTGTGTGGGACTCAGAATGTGAACTAGCATTTACATGGCTCAAAGAAAAATTGAGCACTGTTAAAGCACTTAAACCGTTTGAGCCTTCTTTGCCATGTATACTGACTGTTGATGCAAGCAGCTATGGGTTGGGAGCCATCCTGACTCAGGAGGTTGGCCATCTGGAACACAGCATCGGATTTGCTTCAAGGGTATTGAGATAAGCAGAAGCACATTACTCGGTTATAGAGAAAGAACTCATGGCATGTTGGTGGGGTATTGAAAAGTTCAGGAACTATCTGTGGGGCAAAAAGTTCATGTTGCGAACAGACCATAAACCATTAGTTAATATCTTAGGCAGTGTCAATAACAGCAATGCTACGCCACGTATAGCTCGCCTGGCATCAAAACTCTTGCAATTCAATTTTGATATAATACACATTGCAGGAGAAAAAATGTTAGGGCTGATGCTCTGTCTCGCTTGCCTCCTCTTTACAATAAGTCTATGCATAGTGAAGATGATGTTGAATATGATGACAAAGAAGACTGCATAATAGCAAGTGTAGAATTGGAAAAAGTGTGTGCAGTAATGGAAGGCAGTTGGCATGCTGCCTTGGAAAAAGATGTAATTTTGAGTGATGTTAAGAAATACATAATGCAAGGTTGGCCAAAAGAAAGAAATGTTGATGTTGTATTACACCCTTTTGTGAAAATTTGTGATGAATTATGGTTAGAGGATGGTCTTGTGTTCAGATCCGACAAACTGATACCTCCAGTGAGTATCAGATGCACCATTCTTAATAAAGCACATGAGGGACATTTGGGCGCAACGCTCACCAAACGTAGAGTGAGAGAATACTTTTGGTGGCCACAAATGGATAGGGACATCGAAGCTCTGGTGTTAGAGTGTCCAATTTGTGCCTCAAGTGACAAGTGCCTTCGCACTTCGGTTCCCCCTCTCACCCCCATACCTCTTCCCGAGGCTCCTTGGGAGAAACTAGGCATTGATGTACTTGGACCTTTTCACAATTTGCCTGATCAATGCAAATTTGCCATAGTGATGATGGACTACTACACTAAATGGCCTGAAGTAAGGTTTGGACCCAGAGCTGACTCACAAGAAATTCTTGAATTTTTGAAAGATATCTTCATGAGAGAAGGTTTCCCCAGATATATTGTATCTGACAATGGGGTTCAATTTGTTTCTGCCGAGGTGGAAGAATTCCTTAAAGAATCCTCTGTAACCCACCTCAGAAGTTCCCTGTATCATCCCCAAACTAATGGACTGGTTGAAAGACTAAACAGGGTTGTGGGTGACTGTGTCAAATGGGCTATACAACACAATAAAATGGTACCCCCCACAGTGAGGACAATGTTATGGTTCCACAGAACCACTCCTCATTCTTCAACAGGCATTTCCCCTTTTGAACTTCTGAGAGGCAGGAAACCCTGCATGGAATTTAGACCTGCTTGGATGTCGAAATGGTTTAAGTCTAATAGTACTCCACAAGATTTGGATGAAAGAGTCAGACAGAAGGTTGGTGAAAATCAAGCAAAACAAAAAGAATATTTTGATGGGAGAAAAAGGGTTGCCAGAAGAGATTTTGTTGTGGGAGAGGTAGTTAGAATAAAAAGACAGGGTTTTGTAAAAAAAGGTGAGTCCAAATTCAGTAACCCTGTTATTGTTGATAAGGTATGTGGAAGTGCTGTTCGCATCAATGGACGTAATTGGTGGAACATGAACAAGATTGTAAAGAGTAAAGTCATTAACAGCCATCGGGGCAACACTAACGATGACTCAGAAGCTGATCCTCATGTTATACCTGGTAACAGTACAGTTCCTGATTCATACAATCCTCCCATTGTTCCAAGGAGGAGCTCAAGAGTGGTCCGTTTGCCTGTCAGATACAGGCGTTAGTTTCTTTCTCTCTTTACTTATTCTTGTCTCACTCTCGTCTCTGCTTGTTCTCTATCTTTCTCTCTCTCTCTCTCATCTCATCTCTTTCTCTTCCTCTTCTCTGTTCTCCTTTCCTCTGCTCGTTCCTATTTCTTCTTATTTGTCTGTTAAGAAAAGGAGATATATGTAATGATCTAGCCTTCGCGCGACATGCACGCGACCTCTGCCCAGCGTTGGCCTCGCGCCGCCTGCGTGCGTGCGTATTGTACACTGTGTGACAGTTGAATTGTCAGTTATGATTTCCCCTGTGACATGTGCAGCCGCATGTGTTCGTTTTCCTGTGGGACTCATTTAAGACTCATTTTAATTTTATTACAAGTGTTTCATTCCAATTACTACAGCTTCCTTCGGGGGCTTGCCTGACTTCCTTTGTTTGAGGCTGGAAGTCAAGCCTTTCTACACTTGTGGCTGGTGGTGGTGGTGTGGGGTGCTTGCTGGCCCTCTCGTAAGTACAGCCTAGTAGTTTTGTCCTATTCCTGATGCACACAATTTCTGTTTCTGCTGCATTTCTTCTTGGGGCCTGGTGTTGGATACCGGTGCTGCAGTCTGTTGAGCTGTTTGGCGGACCCTGCTTGGGTCGCTCTGCATGTCTGTCCTGCCTCCTTACTCAGTTGGGGGTCTGCCTGCTGTTGGAGTACTGTGGTTTCCTGCGCAGTACCCTTCTGGGGTTTCTTTGGCTGTAGCCCTATTCAGCCGGTTGTTTTCCTGGCTTGCTGTGCTTCGTGTGCCCTGCGGTTCTGTTCCTGTTCGCCATGGGTAAACATGCCAAAAAGAGCAGGCATGTTGATGTTTCCTCCTCCGCGTCTTCTTCTTCGCCTTCTCCTGCGCACTCCAGGTGTCATAAAAGGGGTGACGATGCCCAGATAAAGGGACTCATTAATGAGACCTTGTTGTGGATGGGTGGTGCTCCTCAGTCCAAATCCACTGGTCGGACCCCGCCGTCTTCTTCTTCTGCTTCTGAGGATGAGTGGTTGGGGAGTGATGTGCTGAAAGGCAAATATGTAGACAAGGACATTTTGCCAGACTTGTTGAAGCATGTGAAGGCAAATATGGGGTTTCCTGCCTATGATGTCCCGAGCACTCATGGGAGTTCCTTGCTTCGCCAGTTCCAGTGCTCTGCTGCTGTGGTTATGCCGGTTCATCAGTGTGTCAGGGAGGTGCTTGACCAGGAATGGAAGGATCATGTTATAATTAAGGAAGTCCTTGAGCCAGGTATATATAACAGACTGGATTTAATGAAGCTTACTTCCAAGTTAGGTTTCAAGTAGATAAGTAAAGATGACAAAGCCCCACCAGGAGCAGCCTCCCTGCTGCTCAGCCTGCATCCACCAACTGCCAATCCACACATCTCCAGACTGCAAGCATCCCGTGACATCACACACATCCAACATTCCAAACCTCATCAAGTAGACCAGCACTCACTCTGGCTGAGCAGTAGGGAAGAGACAAGTAAGTTATAACACATCCCCTTCCTTCTGGAAACTGAAAGCAGAAATGTATGAACATCATTAAATACATAAAATAGAAATGATGCAGATAACTGGAAAACATCATTAAATATAAAACATAGGAAAATGGAAATATTCCACCAATACATGCATGAAATTATGGAATTGGCCAAATATGAAAAATAAATACACTGATAGAGATTAACCCCATCCCCCAATAAATACACTAATAGAGATTAACCCCATCCCCCTCCCTTAGGGAAAAAACAACACCACACCAAACACACAGAGAGGTGAAACAAAACTGGGGCACACACCACCCCATAACTGTGACATAATAACAACCCACAAACTAACCAAACTCACGACCGTAGGACACTCACCACCCTAAATAAACAGCACTGGGGCACTCACCACCCCACAAACTCACCACCGTAGGGCACTCACCACCCGAAACTAAACAGCACTGGGGCACTGACCACCCCACAAACTCACCTCCGTAGAGCACTATCCACCCTAAAAATAACTAGCCCTGGAGTACTCACCACCCCACAAACTCACCACCGTAGGGCACTCACCACCCTAAAATAAACAGCACTGGGGTACTGACCACCCCACAAACTCACCACCGTAGGGCAGTAACCACCCTAAAATTAACAAGCACTGGGGTACTCACCACCCCACAAACTCACCACCATAGAGCACTATCCACCCTAAAAATAACAAGCACTGGGATACTCACCACCCCACAAACTCACCACCGTAGGACACTCACCACCATAAAATAAACAGCACTGGGGTACTGACCACCCCACATACTCACCACAGTAAGGCACTAACCACCCTAAAATTGGTGCAGAAATTAACTACACTGGTGCACTCACCACCCACAACTCACCACTGTAGGGCACTCATCACCCTAAAATACACTGCATTGGCCACTAATCACCCCAGGAACTAACAAATCACCTCAGGACAGGATACACCACCACCATTACCTCCCCAAAGATGGGTACTTAGTGCAGTATATACTGATACAGACCTTAGGCACAAACTAGAACCTTAAACTCACACACAAAACGAAACATGCATTACAGTGACCAGCAATATAATGAAATCAAAAGTCCTGTGCTCCGGTGAGCGGTCTCTCACCTGAGGTATCCAATGAAGTAGAAAACGCTGTCCTTAACTTGCCAGTAGCTGTATTATTCCGAACAAGTTGCAGAACACCAGGGAACAGTTAAGATGAAAGATGGTTTTGCCGAGTTGCTGACTGGAGAATCACCAGAAATGAAACCAGAGACCAAAATCAAGTGTCTTCCATGCGTGAACCCCTTGTAATGTCTATTGCATAAAAAAACGCACGCCTGCCGAGAACAAACACCCTCCATTGGTCGCGACATCCTCATCAAATAGACTTGCATGTTGTTAAAAGAGTTACTGCCAGACAACTGCCGAATGTACAATACTCTCTCCCACGAAGTTCGGATTATCTTCAACAGTCTTGTAGTCACTCCACAGAAATATTTCCATGGTGACTGGCAAAACAAAATCTCCAACATAAATCCGATGTGAGTCTCAAATTGGCGGCACGCATCACACGCCGCACCGGGTGGCTCTCGGCATGCCGGTGCAGGAAAAACGTGAGAGAGCGGCATTGAAGCAGCTAGCCTCCCACGACGTCAGAAAGAGCGGAGAATTTTTCCCCTTGCGGCGGACACACTAGGTAAGTTCCATGCGCATTACGTTGCTCGCGCTCTCTTTTTAAAAATATCATGACAGTTGAACTGTGAACCCTTGCGCAGTGAAAATAAAACTATTCAGGTTGAAAATTCAAATCGAAAAATTAATACCCAGCACTGGCTGACCGCATATCCTCACACATCAACTGTGCGCTGCCTCCCACAAACTACAACAGGCTCAGTGAGTGAACAAATGACTTGGGCTGCGTGCAGCAAATGACCAGGGCTGTGTGTAACTCTCCCCAAATCCAATTTCTACAGAAGTCAATAGAAGGCTTCACAGCGGCTGTTTGTTCAGAAGGACACGACAAACAGCGTGAGAGCAGGCAATCAACTCACGTTCAACACACCTAGAGCTCTCTCCCCGTCAGAGACAGAGCACAGCTGATGCCAAAAATCTGCTACCTCCAGATTAGTTTTCACACGCAGGGTCAGGAACAAACAGAGCACAACAGAGCGCTCCCTCTCATAAGGCACGGAGGCAAAAATGCAAAAGTTCTTAGCACACCCCAAGCAAAGAGAAAAATCTTGAAAACGCAGGCCAAAACTGTCCAAATTCAGCAGCAAGAACTCAAACACCCTGGGCTTGCATGCTGTCCAAATGGCAAAGGACACTGGTGGGGCTAACCCAGGGGCGTAGCTAGAGTTGTTGCCGCCCAGGGAGATCCCTCAGTTTGCCACCCAGTGCAGGTCTGACCCGGCCACAGCACCACACCCAGATGTCTCACGAGCACGACCAACAAAACAGGTTCTCATACCAGTCCTCATACCCACATATCATGGGTCCCACAAGCAAAACACAAGGTTTTGTTTCCTTTTGGCGTGTGCGACGTGTCACTTTTAGTGAAATTGTGTGCAACTCCATGACCATTAAAACAATTACACACATCGGAGATTAAAAAAAAAAGAGTTTCTCAAGATAGTGGAAGGGGATTGCTTCGAGCCGAAAATATATCTGGGCAAAACATTTTCTGCGCGAACCAGTTTCTTGTGAACAAAAATTATACAAAATTGTTCAGTGTAAGTTTTCAAGAAATGCATACCGCAAAATTTCGCCCAGGTTTATCCAAGCTTTACAACCCATCCCAGTACACCAAACATAAATCATCCACAGATGGCCGTCTACCATAATCTCACCCTTGTTGGCCAGAAATAATCCCATTTGAAAGATCAGCAGGTGAGTCATGGGAAAGCTGCGTGGCCAATAACTATTGTTTTAAGGCGAGGGAGGATGCGGGGCAGTGGACAGAGCTGCGGACTCGCGAACTAGGGAGCCAGGTTCGAGTCTCGGCGTTGGCTCAACAACACGTGATTCTAGAAAAATCACTTTATCTCCTGGTGCGGTGCCCATGGACAGCACCTCCCAAATAAATTATAAAGGCCCCCGCGGGTGCAACGGGCCTCCAGTGCCACGCGGCCGCCTCAAAAACGGTGCCGCCTGGGGCGGACCGCCCCCCCCCCTAGCTATGCCACTGGGCTGACCAGGGCGCTTTCTTTTCTTTTGCTTAGTTTCTGTAGTTTCTGTAGTTTCAATATTATTCAGTTGGTTCTTTAAATACACAGGGCCTTATTTATGAAGGCCTTGCGCCGCCGGTGCGTCACTTTTAACATTGGAAAAAGTGACGCACTGGCGGCGCAAGGCCTTCATAAATAAGGCCCACAGTCTCTTCTCCTTTGTAGGTTCCTTAATTCTTTCTCATATCTGCACGCTGTAGGTTCTTTTTTATATAGGCTGTTTTCTGTATGCTTTAGGTTCTCCAACGTCGCCAAAATGTTATAATTAAGGAAGTCCTTGAGCCAGGTATAAATAACATGTTGGATTTATTGAAGCTTACTTCCAAGTTAGGTTTCAAGTAGATAAGTAAAGATAGCAAAGCCCCACCAGGAGCAGCCTCCCTGCTGCTCAACCTGCATCCACCAACTGCCACTCCACACATCTCCAGACTGCAAGCATCCCGTGACATCACACACATCCAACATTCCAAACATCATCAAGTAGACCAGTACTCACTCTGGCTGAGCAGTAGGGAAGAGACAAGTAAATTAGAACAGATCCGGATCGCATTCTGCTTGCTCGTTTAATGGCTAAACTCTATCCCCTACAGGATATGGCCAGGGACTTGCCGGACTCTGTTCCTGTTGATTCTTTTGTAGCCAGTCTCCTGTGGCGCACTTTTTTGGCTGAGGATGCGGTAGTGGGGGATCCTGTGGACAAAAAGTTGAACGCTTCCCTGTGGGAGGATTATTCTGGTTCCCATCTTGCGCTCAGGACAGGCATTTATGGGACTTATGTGGCTCAGTCTCTGCTTTCTGATTTAAAGTACCTATATGGGCTAATGGATGATGTCACTGACTGTTCGGGGTTTCTGGTGCATATTGAGAGGCAGGTGGAAATTCTGTCTGATGTTTCCTTCGACGTGGTGTGTGCCTGGGCCCTCTCTGGGAGTGCTTGTGTGGCATGTCGTCATACCTTGGTCCTAAAAGACTGTACAACGGATTTGGCCCAGAAGTCTGCTGCATTACGATTGCCCTTTCTGGGTTCCATGTTGTTTGGTGAGTAATTGGAGGGCAAATTGCATCATATGTTTAAGGAGAAGAAGCATTCTTCTTCTTTCAAGCAGCCTTCTTCGGTGCCAGCTTCTTCTAAGCCCAAGGCCTTCTTCCATCCGCCATCCCACAGGCAGTTTACCCATGGCAGGGGCCGTTTTCAGTATGGGAAGAGTTGGGACAGGAAGGCGAAGTCCCCTCCTGCACATCCTCATTCCAGACTATCTGGCGGCTGGTGCCGGATCCTTGGTCTGAGGTCGGCTTCAGTTCTTTCTTCCAGCTTGAATGTCCTCCTGTTCAGACTTGTGGGTGCTGGACATTGTGCGATTGGGGTACCTCATAGAGTTTTCAGCTCCCCCTCCGGACTCTGGGGTCCGTCTGACTCCCTGGCTGTCTTGTCCATTCAAGAGTTCGGAACAGTGTCTAGGGGTCAAGACTCTGCTGGACAAGGGGGCGGTACAAGAGGTTCCTCCCGGGGAGAGGGGTCAGGGATTTTATTCCATTATTTTTCTGGTTCCCAAGGTGACACTGGGGTTTTGTTTTGTCCTGGATCTGAAGGCCCTGAACAAGTTCGTGGTGCATCTCCCATTCAAAATGGAGACTGTGGGTGATTCTCCTGGTTCTCCAGGGTCATTTCATGTGCACTCCGGACCTTCAAGATGCTTATTATCATGTTCCAGTTCACCCCCTCTCTTGTCGTTTCCTGAGGTTTTGTCTTCGAGCAGCCATTGTCAGTTCCAGGTCCTCCTTTTCTGTGTGCGGTCGGCCGCTAGGGTGTTTACCAAGGTGGCGGTGCCTTTAGTGGCTTCCTTGCATCTTGAGAGGGTGATGGTGTACCCTTATCTGGGTGATTGGCTCCTTCATGCTCCCACTAGAACAAAGTATTCAAAAAGAGGGTCTAAGGGGATAATCTTTAAAGACCACGTGGTATCAAACCCCCCATTGACAATATGACATAACAAAAGAAATACCACTGGTCTATTAATACGTAAAGATGTGCAAAGAGGAAAAAATGTCTATGGTCAGTCTGGTGACGTTCGCAGGTGAGAATGAAATGAAACCCATCAGCCCAGCCAATATAGGAAACCGCTACATTGAAAAATGCGCATGCGCAAAAAGCCGGAAATGATTGACAAAGCGGAAACAGTTCATTGCATGTCATATCAGAAGGGGAAGGTGCTGGTTTAGATGGTTATTCCTTCTCCCACGACGAGTTGGGTGAGTTATAACTATTACCAAGTACTTTTTCTGATCTTTTGTGACAGAGAGGTGTCAATGATTGACCTATAGGTGATTAAAAATATATATTATGTCTATGGTTCACTGTCTGTATTTTCTTTTGTATTTGTTTGCAGGAAAGAATCCCCCTTTTTTTGAAAACTTACCTGGTACACACCAGACAATTGCGGATGGTAGGATGTATGGTATCCTTTTTATCACTAATATTGTTTTGCAGTAGTGTTTCTGAATGGTCCTGACGAAAGCCTTTGGATTGAAATACTCCTATTTAGGCTGAAACAAGTAGACCCCCTATATATTTTTTGTCCAACTATCAACAGTTATTATTTCAAACTGTTAGCACCTGCTTTTAACTATTGACACCACAATGTTCCTTTAATAAAGTTTCTCTTGACATTGTGGTAGCCAATTTTAGATTCAATTTTTCCTGATTTTTTGCACACTGCTTTTCACTGCAAAACCAGAAACTCACCACTATAAACACATGTCCTTGGCATGATCCATCACTGGAGGATTTAGATTAAAGTGACACACGCTCATAACTAGTGAGTCACTTATATCTGGACTATCTTCCTCCTCAAATCCCAGATGATGATGCTCTGCCATTGGGTGGGCTGATGGGATTCATTTCATTCTCACCTGCGAACGTCACCAGACTGACCATAGACATTTTTTTCTCTTTTCACATGTTTACGTATTAATAGACCAGTGGTATTTCTTTCCTTCATGCTCCCTCCAAGGCTCAGATGTTGAGGGATCAGGAGATGGTATCTTCAGCCTTGGGGGCCCATGGGTTCCTGTTGAATCTCCGCAAGTGTCAGCTGGTGCCTTCCCAGGACTTGACGTTCATAGGGGCTCGTTTCTGCACCAATCTGAATCGGGCCTTCCTACCGGTGACTCGTGCAGTGACCTTGTGCTCCCCGGCTCAGCGTTTTCTGGAGGGTCATTCCTTTCTGGTCCGTCTTTGGCTACGCCTTCTGGGTCTGATGGCGGCTACGGTGTTCACTGTACCTTGGGCGCATTTCCATCTTTGACCTCTTTGGTCCTTCCTGTTGGCTCAGTGGGATCCTTTGTCTCTGGATTTGTCTCTCTTGGTACGGTTGACTCTATTGATCCTTCCTGCTCTGCGCTGGTGGATGTTGTCGGACAATCCTGCCAAGGGTCTGCCTCTGCAGTCCCCTCCTCCGGTTGTCATCATGAAGGACGCCAGTGCATTGGGGTGGGGGGCAACTTTGGGGACAGACTCTCTTCAGGGTTATTGGCCACTGCTGGAGAGTCGGCAGTCTTCCAAATGGCGGGAGTTGTCTGCTGTGTCTCAAGCAGTATTGGGGGTTCGGCATCTGCTGCTGCACCGCCATGTGCTGGTTCGGTCGGACAACACTGTGACAGTGGCCTAGTTGAATCACCAAGGGGGTAACCAGTCCCAGTCCCTGAAAGAGGTGGTGTCCCTGTTGTTTTGCTGGGCGGAGGCTCATCTCTTGTCTCTGGCGGCTGTATATATCCGGGGGGTGGACAATGGGGTGGCGGATGTCCTCAGTCACTTCTTTCCCGTCTCCCTGGAGTTGGCATTAACTCCGTAGCTTTTCGTCTGGTGTGAGTGAGTGAGGTCGTCCTTATCTCAACCTCTTTGCTTCCCGGCTGAAAGCTCTGCCTCCCCGCTTTTTCTCCTGGGTCCCTCAGGAGGGGACTTGGGGGGTGGATGCTCGCACCCTCCCTTGGCCTTCTTGCCTGCTGTATGCCTTTCCTCCCCCTTGCTCTGATCTCTCGGCTTCTGTCTTGGCTGGTGATGGAGGATCGGGAGGTGGTGGTGCCCTTCTGGCCCCGCCAGATGTGGTGTCCCACTCTGAAATTGTTGGTGGTTCAGGGTCCTTGGTTCTTCCCTCCATATCCCTTGCAGTCCACTCCGATGTTATCCCTCCGGCGGCTTTGTCCGTTAGTGTGGAGGTTATAAGGCAGGGTTGGAGGAATCGGGGCATCCCCGAGCATTTAGCTTTGGCAATTCAGCAGTCCTGTAAGCTGTCTACTCTTCGGTTCTACGGTTGTCACTGGGGAAACTTCAAGCATTGGTGTCTCAGTCTGGCACTGTCTTCTTTGGTTTGTCCTTTGCCTGATGTTCTTCAGTTTCTCTGGGATGGGTTTGAGAAAGGTTTGTCTGTCTCCACTTTGCGGGTCCAGTGGGCGACTATTCTGGCTTTCCGTTCCCCTTGGGGGATTCTGCCTGATGTGGATGACCTGGTTTCTCATTTGTTGCACAGTTTTTACATTTTGCATCCTGTGTTTCAGCCTTCTTTTCCTCTTTGGGACCTCCCTTTGGTTTTGAGGGCTTTGGTGGCTGCTCCTTTTGAGCCTTTGGAGGTCGTTGATTTGAAGTTTGTCACTTTCAAGGTTGTTTTTTTGGTGGCTATTACTTCTGCTAGTGGCCTTGGAGAGTTGGGGGCTTTGATGGCTCAGGAGCCTTTTCTTCCCTTTTCTGATGATGGCGTTGTTCTTCGTTTGGATTATTCCTTTGTTCCAAAAGTTTCATCCCAATTCCATCACTACCAGGAGCTGGTCTTGCCTGCTCTATGTTCGGTTCAGGTGGATGAGAACGGCCTTCCCTGGTCCTTGCTGGATGTTTTGTGCGTTGCGGGCTTATGTGGACCTTACTCTTCCATTCGGTGGTCTGACTCCCTGCTTGCTTCCTTAGGGGTGGGCTCCAGGGGTTACAGGGCTTCCACTTCCTCCATTGGTCGTTGGTTGAACCAAGTCATCATGTTGGGTTTTTTCCTTTCGGGCTCCCGTCCTCCGGCTGGGGTACAGGGGGCATTCTACGCGGGGATGGCGACTTCTTGAATGGAGGTTCGTGGTGTGTCCCTTTCTGAAATTTGTAGGGCCCCTACTTGGGCTTCTGCTAATACCTTTGTTAGTCATTACCGGGTTCAGAATGTTCTGGGGGATGACGCTAACTTTGGTTTGGGGGTGCTTCGGGCTGTGTGTTCCTTATTCCCCTTTTCATTTCTTTTGTATTGTTTTCAATAAACTGCTGGGTTTGCTATGGCTCTGTGTCCAGGTGGTTTGTTGTGTGATGATGGCCGGTTGCTGCTTGGGTATTCTCACTTGTTTTGTATGAAGGGGACGAGGACAGGAGGGACCTGGGGGTAAAGTCCTATAACTTACCGGTAATCATAATTACTCCGGGTCCCGTTGTCCTCATCCCCTTCATAGCATTCCTCCCTCCCTCCCAGGCCTTCCAAACCTCATCTGGGGCTTGGTGGTTCAGGAGGAATACTGGGTAGAGTATGGTTATGTACTTCCAGTAGGGGGGGAGGGGTGTACCAGCATTCCTTCTATCTTTTTTTTCCTGTTGGTGAGATAGATTATCTTACTTGTTTAGTATGAAGGTGACGAGGACAAAGGGACCCGGAGTAATGAAGAGTACCGGTAAGTAATAGGACATTGTTCTCAGTGAACACATTTTTTATGTTATCATGGGTGGAATTGGGAGAGCCAGGCATTGGTATTTGGAGAGTGGTCAGTGTTCTCTCAGGTGGTTCCCGGAGTTCCTCCTTCTATCTGAGCCTCTCGAATGAGAATGCCTAAAAGTGTTATTGCTTCTGATAGCTCTGTGACATGGAATGCTTGTTCTGTAGATAGAAGGTGAGATCAAATGGGCATGTCCATTGAAATCGGATGTGGTCTTGCCTTAGTTAGTCTACCACTGGTATGAATTGTTGGAGTCTGGCCAACGTGGCAGGAGCTATGCGCTGGAACAATATGCATGTTGTTCTCTGAAAAGCAACCATCTCGACTACAAGAGCAACTCTGAGGATGGTTTTGAAGGAGTGGAGCTTCACAAGTACATCTCATGGCCGTTATCTATCACCTGACAATTTTAGGCCAACACGGTGGAACCTGTCCAGTTTTCTTTCAGTGCTGTCTCTCCCAAGAGCTCTGAAAATAGGTCAGGGCCCTCCGTCCCTTCCGCCAGATCACATACTTGTATATTGTTGCATTGCAACCTGTTCTCCAAATCTTCGTGTTTCAAGATTGATGCCTGCAGATGTTCATGTAAGGTTTGTATTAGTTCTACCAGCTGATCGGTGCGAGTTTATAAGGATAGACAGTCTAACTGCGCCGGGATGCCCCTGGGTAACTGAGCGCATTATAAATTTTATATAATAATAATAATAATAACATGCAAGCTCTAACCAAATCTGCCTCATGGTTTTGCAAACATTTATTCCACCAGAGGAGTGGTGCAATTTTGTAGCTGATCATCTATATAGGGAAGGACTAACTCCTCATGATATATTTTTGATATACCCATGGCCCTGCCCCAAATATGGCAGTGGGGATGCATTTAGATTTATACAGGCCTATCATCTCTGCCAAATGTCCTAATGACCTTGCAAAACGAAAAATAGCTCCACTTTCCATTTGTTTTGCTTTCATAAGAAGGTGTGATTTCGATCCTAAGGAAAGCTAAAAATAATACCAAAGTAGCTAAAATCATGTGTTTGTTTAGGAACAGTGCCCCCATTTTAAATTGCATGAATTTAGTGCATAGTGGCAAGCATGTCATGGTTTATGATTTTAAACCATTCACTTTTAGGTCCAGGCTTTCTATATACTCAGTAAATAAAATCTAACAACTTCTGCAATGCATTCAAATTAGGAGCAATCAGGACCCCATCACCTGCCTGTAAAAGTATAGGAACAAATTGGTCCCCTATCTTTAGAACCCGCCTGTGATAAATGTTCTGTAATGCAATTGATATTGACCAGAAACGAAACAAAAAAGGTGCTAAATTAGATCCCTGTCTAACACCTCTCAGAGACTTTACTTGAGACGTTAAATCCCCTTGTGGGCCATATCGGACCAAAACTTTAAGGACATGATGCAAGCATTTTATTAGAGTGATCCAACAGGTTCCCCTTTCCCCCCTAAAGAGATCTTAAAGGAAAAGTATTGGGAAATGGTAGTGCACAACACATGGAGAAGCAGTGAGATATCCTCACTAACCGATGGCTTTTTGGAAGTTAAAATAATCCCCAGTCGGAAAAATACTGGGATTTATTTACAAGCTGCATGACCGGAAATTATTCTTCCAATTTAGGGTGGGATCACTACCAATCAGAGTGTTTACCGCTAGATGGGCACAAGGAGGTGGTACTAATTGCCCCGCTTATCTGGCCAATGAGGAAACACTAGCACACTTATTGTTTGTTTGCCCTGCCTATGCTGCCCCATGACGTGCGTGGCTGGGGCCAATCTGTAAACTACCAGGCACTAGAAGGAGCATTGAAGCTTTAAGAATTTTACGCTCCAACACCTCATCTTCTATTGTTATTGCAGTAGCAAAATGTTTGAGGTGGTCGTGGGCTATAAGATCTCGCTCACTTGCTGTATGACATGGGAGTGTTCCTATTGCTCATTTGCACATGTATTAACCGCATGCGTGCTGCGGTCATTTTCGCGCTGTGCGGCTTTTTTCCTTTTTCCGCGTTACATGACGAGCTGAGCTCGTCATGAGCATGCGAGCGGCGCAACTCATGACGAGCTCAGCTCGTCATGAGCATGGAAGGGGTTAAGAAGGGAAGTAAACGATTTACTATGCCATGTAGACAGTAGTTCAGCTATTCAGATGGATTACGTTTTATGACAATGAATTTAAGAAAATGTTGTCCTTACTTTTAAAAGGTGCTAAACTGTTTTAATGGTATTTGTTATTTATATTTATAATCAATAATGATCAAACAGTCTTTTGAACTAGTTTTTGGACCATAGACATTCTGTGTTTTATGATAAATTTTGTATGATGCTTTTATGACTAACATGTCGAATAAAGCTTGTTTGGATTGGATTGGTTTAGAGTGAGCAGTTCCACCCCCATTTTCTGCATAACCTCCCATAATCTGTCCCCATTGGCTAAATCCAACGCTCTTGATAGGTCAATGAATGCCATGTGTTTGGTGCCCCCTTTTGCCCTCACATATTTGCTGGTAATCAGATTTTAATTTAATGTTTGTTCAACAGTCTCTATATCAGGACTAAACCCATACTGGATGGTTGTCAAACCCTTGTTCTCTTCTGCCCATGTTTCAAGTCGGACGCGGATCACCCATCCCAGGATTTTTGCTGTTGCGTCAATTAAGGAAAGTGGCCTATAACAGACTGGGCATAGTTTGTCTCCCTTTTTGAAAATGGCTATAGTGCACACAAGGATGTAGCCACAGTGATATGTGCATCAATAGGTTAATCATGGGCACCCAGCCCTACTCTTTATGATTTCCTAATGAGTTCCATCTCCTTCCTGAGATGTGTCTAGGCCTTTTCCTTGTGATCTCTAAACTGGATCAAGGAGCATTTTTTGAAATGTACATGGGTAGTCTCCTTCTCCTTTCTCCAGTGCAACCCATCCAGCTCACAGTAATGCAGCAATACACAAATCTGTCATGGGGATTCCTGTACTACTCATGTCTTCAGGCAGGCCTAGGCTTTCCAAATTGGAACCCAAGGTCCTCCATGTCATGTACCTTTGCAAGCACATTTGCACTCAGTGTATGAACATAGTACATGCTCTTTTCACTATTACCTTCATGCATTGTGCCCTCACAGACATGCATACATTCAACACATACATTTGGTCAGTGCACTGTTAAGTACTGTAGCCGATTTGTTTTGTCCCATGGTGTGCTACTCCCAAACACACAAACTGTCAGTATACACATTCATCTTGCGCACACTGCACAACACTTAGGGCCTGCTTTAGAAATCGGCGGACAGGTTACTCCATCACAACAGGGACAGAAATACATCTGCCAAAATATTAATTCCATAATATCCTATGGGATTTATGTTTCGGCAGACTGGATATCGGTCACCATTGTGACGGAGTAATCATTCCATGGATATCTAGTTCAGATCCTTAACCTTTCATGTATTGTACTTTTTGCAAGCACACATACACCCAGTGCATGCTTCCACTGTGCATGCACTGCTCAGCACTATTTCTCTCATGAAATGTATTCCTTGCAGGTGTACATACACTCAATACACACACTCGCCATGCAGCTACTGCACAGAACTGCTCTATCCCTGTTGTACCCTTTCCAGGCACACATGCATCCAGTGCAGACTTACAACTCCTGTGCCGCGCATCGCTTTACATATAAGATATGTATGCCAGGGCAGAGTTAAGCACACAGCAACAGAGCTTTAAAAAGATGAGTGAGCCTGTAGGCCCACTCGAGTGACACAGAGTAACTAGCATTGGCTATGTGATTAATATTTTTTTTCTCGTATGCTTAACATGTAAAAATGTTCACAGTTGTTAATAGAGGCCTTTTAATGCAAAATTACACAGTAGATTCTTGCTATTTAGCTACTCCAGTAGTCTGCCTAGTGCATGCCTTCCCCAGTGCTGCTAATGCAGGGAATGGGCAATCATTAATACAAGTTTTCAGATGTTTGTGCATCTTCAAAGACAATTGGTAAAAAAGGAGTTAGAGTGCAAGAGACAGTGAGAGGGCCATGAAAAAAGAGATGGTTGTAGATATCAAGAGATTGGGCTAGAGAGCAGGAGACAGATGAATATGGGGATAAGAGACCGTGTTTGGGGAAGAAGAGGTAGAGATCTTGAGGCGGGGTACAGAGAAAGAAATGGGGTTCAAGAGCATGAGACTGGTGGGTAAGGATGGCTGGACCAAGTGTTGTTGAGCCAGAGACAGTGGGGTAGGTAATAGTGAAGAGACAATGAGGCAAGGTTTGATGTTTGGAACACAATTGAGAGGCCTAGTGTAGATAAAGACGAGGAGGGAAGAAGAAAGGCATGTGTTTCTTGCAAGAACGGTTGGGTACGAATCATTAGATATGTGGTGAGAGAGAGAGTGAGGGTGTGACTCAAGGGACTATGTGGAACAGGAGACAATGAGGAAGATGCAGAGCATTAGAGAACGAATTATTGGGGAGGAGAGACTCACATACAGTGCAATAAGTGCCCAAGACTCACTGGCTGAGGCTTCTTCACACAACCCAGCCAGAGGTGGAGGAGAGGAAGGGTAAGAGAGGGAAATAAAAAGCATAATGTTCATGAAAACATAGAACACTTGCTGGAACCACCCTGGCCTACCCCCCCATGCACCAAGGATTTGGCACCTTTACCGACAAGGTTAGATGGAAGATATTTTATCATTAGTGATTTGTCGTGAATGAGGCAATCTGCATGCGGTGCCTCTGCATGATTAGTTTTAACAATGATGTTCTTCCTGGGACATCAGGGAGTATTTAGCAGGGCTTTTGGATGCTGCACTTGGAGGGCAAGGATGCAAAAAGAAACTAACAGGGGGGCTAATTCAGTTCCCCGGATCCTGAGAGACTCTCACCTGGGCTTTCCTGGATTGACAGAGCAACATTCTGCATAGTCAAGTGAATTAATACAGCTGATACACTAACTGAGTACCACAAATGCATCAAAGGACAGAAGTGTGTTTAAATACTATAAGTACAGTAAAGTACCACAACCTATGCAATTCTCAAGAATGCGCTTCTTGAAGACCTGTAAGTGGGGGAAAAGTGAGGAAGGAAAGAAAACACAGTTTCAGATACTTCCAGCAATGTAGTCAGGTAAGGAATATCTGTACGTCCACAAACTGTGTAAGACACCGACAAAGTATTCCCCTGAGACCACAAGAGGTTATTTTATGCATAGAAGTTGAGACCCCACCGACTTCTGCCACTGAAAGCCCAATCCAAGATGGCAATCTATTGGATTTGTCAATGTTTTTAGACATGCTGCACAGCAGAGTGGGCTAAATACAACATGACATACAGTTTTTTTTTAAAACAGCACCATGACACAGCTAGTATTGACTGTATCTTAGCAACTTTTTTTCTTTATGCCCTGTTGCACAGCAGCTTGTGTTGCTATGCAATATGTCTAAAAACATCTCTCCGAAGTTTTTCATGGTGGACGGAAGGGTTGGAGGGTGAAATACAGTGGGGGGAGTTAGCAACAAAACAGACATGGGGAGGAAGTCTGGGGGCAAGCAACACGAAGGAGGTGTGGTGGAGGAGGGTGGGGGAGTGCGGCTAGGTGTCAAGAAACATTAGGGAGGTATAAATGAGAAGGGAGGGAGCAGCAGCACAATTGAGAGTAGGCGGGGTTAGGTGGCAAGAGACCGGATGGAGGGAGAAGGAATTGACTGCATTTAAGAAACATGTACCTACTGGAGCCTTCAGCCAGTGGAAGGTCATTCGTCACAGACAAGAAGCTGTGCTACGTTCATACGCCATAGCAGGGACACACAGTGGAAGCGCCTGCAGAAAACAGGAGGTGGCTGACCAATCAGATGTGGGGAAACCAGAATGAAGAGGAAGCCAATTAAGTCCAATATACAGTCAAAAATACTGACTGGGTCCTGGCTACCAGAAAAAATATATATTACTACATCACCTGCCACTACACCCAAACCCTCACCTCCCCTTTTAAGTTAACCCTCCCCAATTTATGATTGAATAGCGTTTAACCTATTTTATACAACTTAAAGTTGATGACTAAATGGAGGCCGGTCTAGTGGTCAGGTGAGATAGTAGAGTGAATTGGATAAATGATGTATGAAAGAGTAGTCTAACAAAGAAAAACTGTTTGGTACCTGGCAGCCAAATACCTGGTGAAGAATATCTTCCATTTATGAATCAGATAAGTCGTGAAGGGTATTTGCTATGTGCTTGTTAACCTGGCAACAGGAGAACAAGACCATCAGTAAATAGCAAAAACATCAGTTAGATATCTATATGAGCAGGCTGATTGTAGTTGGAAAGACACAATGGGTTTTTATGTAACAACTTTATACCACAATTCTGCTGTTTCAAAGTGCCACAAAGAGTCTTAGATCATGGTATTTGTAATCAGTGACCGTTCAATTCACTGAGCTATACTTGCCAGCAATACTACTGAAGAAAAGCTGCTAAGTGTCGGAGAGCAAGACAAATAAAGAGAAACTCTTCTGCTTTTTAATGTGCTGATGGATAACCAGTGAAGTATATCTGCCAACTGGATAGATACGGAATACCTGTGCCGTCTATGTGACATCCGAGTAAACATGTTTGAGTCTAGGCATGGCACAACGTACTGTGATTCTGGGAAAATCCCTAAGTCTCCCTTTCCTTCGAAAAATAAAGAATTTGGGGCATATTAGCAAGGGCCATATCGCAGCTTTAGCGGAACTTTTTGCCGCGAAAGCGGTGATATTTTTATCACCCTATCAGCAAGCTGTCGCTAACAGCAGTTAGCGACAGCTTTTAGGCGATAGCGACCGGTTTGTGCCCGCTTTGCATGTCAGCGATATTTATCACTAATGACATGCAAAATGGCGTACCCAAACTGTTAGCGACTGAAAGCAGTCGCTAACACAGCTATCGCCTATTAGCAAGGCAAGCATAGCGATAAAAAAAATTCGCTAAGCGAGATTATCGCTATATTCTAATGCCCGCTGAAAACATGACTTACCTGTTTATCCAATGGGAGGTGGATTTTCAGGTTAAGTCGCCATTGACATTAATGCGTGAATATCTCTGGATTTCCAGCGATATTCACACATTTCGCCTCTATCACTGGCTATTTTAGCACAATGGAGAAAAACGTTGCTAATAGCAGGTTTTCTCCGCTAACATATCCAGCGATAGGCAGCAATAAAAAAAATCGCTATTTCTTGCTAATATGCCCCTTGAAGCTGAGGAGTATAATTGGTGCTCATGTAAAGCACTGATACCTTCAGGTCGAGTTTGCACATTTAAACAAAGCTTAAAGAAAAAGAAAACACTGACTCGACCAACACTGACCTGTCATAGCGCGTATTTACTTTAAGCCATGTTGCACAGCAGCCCGTGCTGCAGTGCAATATGTAACAAAAAAACATTGTGGGGATTTTGGCACACAAGAGAGGCAGGTGGGAAAAACAATAGAGAGTGGGCGAGGGGGGTAGGAGCAACTGAGGTGGTCTTGAACCCCTGGGAAAGTGGGAGGGGTGGGGGTTTTAGAATCAGCTACAGCAGGAGGGTGTTTGAGCTGTGTTTAACATACGTAAATGGAAACATAAGAGTAATTTTTTGCCTGACGTTTTCTTTCCAGAACTGTATCGAGGAGAAAACATGGTTTCAATCCAGAATTATTGTGAAGTGTAACATTGAGCAAAGGCTATAGAGTGGGGCTCTGACCTCTGACAGTTTTTGTGTAGTTTAAATTCTGTTTGAATACTCACAGATAGTGCTTACTTTGAGCCGGGGTTTCTAATGCTAAGCACTGGCACGTATTTCACAGGGCCAGGACTATGATTTCTGACCCTGCAGGTGGTGGTGGTATCACTATTAATTGTTCAACTTCAAAATAAAAAGAATAATATACCTTGCATGGTCACTGTCTGGTATGTCTTCAGAGGCTGGCGTACGCCTCTATGCCTTTATGCCTGCACGCCTGTTCAAACAGGCAGGAATGTATATCATCAGATCAGTTGTGATGTCATCACGCCTGTCATGAATCCGAGAAGTCATCATTAATGAAGGACTTGCATTTGTGTTCCC
Organism: Lissotriton helveticus; assembly: GCF_964261635.1. NCBI lineage: Eukaryota > Metazoa > Chordata > Amphibia > Caudata > Salamandridae > Lissotriton > Lissotriton helveticus. Next base: position 1,581,337,411 of record NC_136059.1, on the reverse strand, counting down.
TGAGTCCACTGCACCCTGCTACTGCCTTCCTTTGGATAATTGTAGCTGGGGGATAGCTCATTGCTCAGTTGAGGCAAAGGAGGCTGCAAGAGCACAATTAGAACTTGGCTGTGAGGGCTCCCGAGGAAGAATAAACTTAAGTGTTGGCTTTGCACTTGCTGGCTAGCCAGAGCAGTGTAGCCTGCATTGCTACTATCCTCAAAATGCTCGATAAGTCTGTGGCCCACCGCAACTTTTGTACTGCATGAAGACACCTCATGTATCAGTGCGCTGCCTCCGAGCACGCTAATTCCTGAGCTTGCGTGAGTCCATTAGGTCCCAACAGCCGTCTTCACTGGCATTGGCAGCATTACGGCTGGGAACAATGCTCTCGTGCAACAAACCCTGTCGGTCCATACCCATGTATACCTCCAACCCTGTGTGTGCTCTTAACTTTTTCCCCATGTGACATCTGAGAATAGCCGGCAGTTTCTTCCCGACGGACCAACATAAGTTGGAGCCTTCACCAAAATTTGGCATGCTGCTAACTTTTGAATTTTGAAATATTCAGTGCAGAAAGTTAATGATCCGAGAAGGGTAATCGTAAGTATCCACCTTAGATCAGTGAATGGAGCACTTTTCTTTCAAATAATAGTGATCTGCAAATCACATTTTCAAATTCTAGCCAAGCTGATCCAGAACTCCGTCCATTGGAAAGTGAGCAAATTAAGGTCCATTGGGTAATGTTCATTTACAGTGTCTAGAACTGTGGTATGAGCTATTTTAATGCAGTTTGTAAAAGTGTGCAGAGATATTTTATGCTTTACTAGTATATCTTCGACACAATCTACAAAAGTACTTTTTTTATGTGTCTGTGGTAAAGTAGGAGATTGTGCACATCCAGTGCATGCACCATGCCCTAGATCGCACACTATGCCTTGGAAATGCAAGTCATGTGCCTTGATGTATTTGGGGAATTTCTCTGGACAATCCAATGAACAATCTGAACTGTAGTTACCAAACTATTCAAGATGAAGTATAACTGTGTGTGTGTGAGTTTCAGTGGCACTTTAAAAGTACTTCTTCGATTCTCAGTGGCGTAGCTGAGTGTGTCTTGGGCCCTTGTGTGAGGAAGGAAATGGCCCTGTTTGAACTGTGAAATGCAACATGTTGGACTTGGCCCTTTTCCCCCAAAATTGTTCGCTTTTCGCCCCCCCTAATTTAGGATGTCTCCCCCCGTGGTAATAAAGTTGTATAGGCCATGTGAGGTACGAGATGCCCTGGTTATTGTTAAATGTTATGCAATAGTGTGTGCACTGATTTGACCCCCATTGTAAACATGCACCCCAATGAAATGCTGTATCTAAAATGGATGCCAAGGCTATGTGTGTGCCACCTGTCTGCAGGAGGTTAGCGGTCTAGTCCTTAGGTACCCAGCCACCCAGCATTTGGAGGGAAAGCCTGGCACCCAGGGTGCTCTACTCCTCCCCCTGAGCCAGTTTAAACCAGTTCGCCAGAGAATTCCAGAAGCTGCTGGCACTGTCTGGGAGGGGATATAAATAAGGGGGATGTGCCACCATGTGGAGAGACAGAGCTGGGACAGGAACGTGAGGTGACCTGCTGCCAGGGGAAACCGCTACTTGGGCCTGTGTGCTGGACCCTGCACCCACCTGGAACGCCCCTACTGTCCCCAAGGCTAGTGGAAGCCCCACTTCAGCAGTTCAGGCTACCGTGTAGGAGGAGGGCCACGCTACAGTGGGGATGGTGAAAGCCTACCGCCCTGTTTTGATGATGCCCCCACTAACTGATGACCTGGCCCAGTAGTGCCTACTGCTCTGTCCCCCGGGCCACTGAAGAAGGAGGGCCCCCCTAGGTCCCTAAAGTGCCGGGACCCTGCGCCACGAAAGCGCTGCACCCAGAAGCGCCTAGAAGGGAAGGAGCACCGTGGACTGGACCCCCCAGGAGGTGAGACGAGTTACCCTGGGGCTTGCTGCTGGGACTGTCCGCCCCCCCTTGCACTGTGTGCCTGGAGGCACTGGCCCGCAGGAGACTGCTTGTGTCCCCAGAGCGCTGTGACCAAGACTGCCCTGTTGAATGCCTGCTAAGCGCTATAATCTGGGAGCGCAGTACCTGCAAAGCGCTGCTTCAATCAAGCGCTGGACTGTTAGACGTGCTGCTGGCCCTCTAAGCGCTGTGTGTGCTGCAAGCACTGTGCCCCCTTTGAGTGCTGTGGCCCTGGAAGCTGCTACGGCCTCCTCGAAGCGCTGCCGCATTGAAGCCCTGCGCCCCTGACTGCTGCTGAGGCCCCTCTGTGCATGGTGCGCATCGCAGCGCTGACAGCGAACTCACCGCCACAGTCCCGGGTCTGGCTGTGCTCCGGGGGACGTGCTGTGTCTGAAGCGCTTCCAACGGCCCCCGGTGCCCCTGGAGATTGCTGCCGCTGCTCCTGAGGCCTCCGAGGAGCCCCAGGCCCTATCGCCACTGACGCGGCCTCCGGCGTGGCCTGGAGAGCTCCCGCTGCTGGAGTCATCTCATTGGCGGCCCCCAGCGTCAGGAGAGGGCCGCCGCAGTGCTGCCTTGGGCCGCGACAGGCCCCGAAGCCATCGCAATCCCCCCTCACGTGACAGGGGTGCCCGGCCGTGTCATCGGCCGCGCCCCCCGCCTTTGCTGCCCGGTGATTGGGGGAGAGACCGACACGCCCCCGCAGGCCGCGCTGCCATTGGCGGCCGCGGGCACGCCTCCCCATTAGCTGCATCGGATTGGTTCCCGGGCCGCCGATGTCATCAAAGGCCCAGGAACAGGAAGCAACGCTGCTGAAGGGCTCGGAGGAGACCGAGAGCCCTCCTCATCGGGAGACACCACCAAAAGGGGCCTGAGTGGCCCAAAGAACCAGGTAACTCCCAGGGAGAGACTGACTGGGCTGGCGCGAAGGTGAGGACTTCGCCCCACCCCTGCAATACTGACCCGGTGAGTGGGAGCTCGAGCGGAGCCAACCCGGGAGGGACCTGGGTGATTTCTGAGTCCCGGAGGGGACTCTAACATTACAAGATCTTACTGCCCTTTGCGTAGCTGCCCCACAGGACAGTGGGTAGCGGTAACGGTTGTGGGGGCACTCGGTATTCCTCTGCCCCCGAGGAGGGATCGCCCCATGCTGATGTTCTTAGGCCTACAGTTTCATGCCCCATGTTAAATGCGGTTAGGCTAATGTTGAAGGCCCACAGGTTCATGTTGGATGAAAGTGCTTTTATGCCTAAAGTGTTCCCTGCCTCAGGATTTAGGCCTAGGCCTGATGTCAATGTGGGACGCTTAATGTTCTTTTCTTTTTGCAGGGGGTGCTGATGTCATGCCTACTGTTTTCCCTGCCTAAGGCATATTCCCCCATGGTAAATGTGATTTAGGCCTGGTATAGTTGAGGTGTGCCTCCTGTTGCTAAAGCTGTTGATGCCACTTATATGTGCACAGTGTTACGGGCCTAAGGAGTTATGCATAATGGGCTTTCAGGCCTAGTGTTTCTTTCCCTCACGTTATACTGCTAATGTTTCATGCCAAGTGATAACGTTCTTTTTATTTCAGCTGGACACTAATGTACTTACTTACCTTGTTCTTGCTTTTCCCATTTTCCTTGTAAATAATCCCCCTGGTATCCATTGCCCTGGCGCCAGTTGGCGCTCTATTGTGATTACGGTGCATTACTGTGTTTGCCTTTACAGTTTGGAGACAATACATGAGTTCTTCTTTTACATCCCAAAGTAGTGTTGTGTCTCTTTTGTGGTGTGCCTGGTGTGTCGTCGGTGGGTACTGCGTGGATACTTCACACATGTCCTCAGGAGTTTGGCGTGCCCGCTCTGCTCCATGCTACCCCCCGTAGAATTGCCAACCCCATTTCTAACATTGGTGGCAGCGGTGGGATAGGACTTGTGTTTGCGCAGTAACACAGCGGCCACGGGTGAGACCGCAAATAGAGCTTTGAGAGTAATCACAGTCTTTTTGTGGGGATTATTGGTTTGCTGATTATTGATTTTCTGATTGTTTCCTCCTGAAAAGTGTTTTGGAATTGTGTCCGCTTGTTGCCCTGTGGGTGGTGTGTCCCGGGTGTATCTTGTCAGGATGGGGTTGGTCTATAATGAGGACGACCTCATGGATTACACCGAGCAGGAAGTTTTGTAATTCTGCAAGGAGAGAAGGGTACCCCCAGTAGGCAACATTAGAAGGACGTTGTTCCTTTACGAAGCTCTCAAGAGGGGAGAACCCTTAGAGGTAGGTGGGGACCTGTCTGATTACCCCTCTGCGTATTTGAAAGGTGGATTTGGTAGCGACCAGAGGGAGGGCTCCCAGTCCATAACCCTGGAGGGTGGTTACTCTGATGATGAGGAGGAAGAAGTATATAGAGCAGAGACACCAGTAGCTGAGGAGGACACCATAGATAGGGAGTCCCGCGCTGGGTCCAATCCCGGGGGCACGGCCCCATCCCTTTCCCTGTCCCCAGAAGAGTGAGTAGATAGGAGGGAAGAAAGGGGACATCAGCTGACACTGGAGAAGCTCAGGTTGGAGCAGGCCAAGGAATTAGCGCAGCTGAGGGTAGAAGAGCAAAGGCTAGAGACGGAGAAGGTCCTAGCACAGGAGAGGATGGCGGAGGTGGAGAGGGCCTTCACCAGGGAGAGAGTAGCTCAGGTGGGTAGGTTGTCCCCTGAGAGTGGTTGTTTTTGTGGTCTGGATTCACCAGTGAGGGTGGGATCCAGTGGTGGCAGCGAGAGTAGTTCCAGTGCAGGGAGTCCCACTCCCAGAGCCCAGGAAACGGTGCCTGATTCCCAGGAATAGGGGGACAGGTTAGTGTTCAGGGGCAGGGGAAAGCTGTCCCACCAGTCCTGGAAGGAGTTTGCGGAGGAGTGTTGGACTGCATTAGAGGATTGGGTGGTGGATCGCGCAGTGAATGATGGGGAAGGGTTGTTCCAGGTAGTCATCAAGGAGCACCTGCTACGCATGGGGTTCTCAGACCTTTGTTCGTAAATGCAGACTCACACAGCAGCCACTTTACAAAGGCACGGCCATGTAAAACAAGCATGCTTGACATGCGTACAGCCAAGGCAAGATTAGGTAAATAAGCACAGCACAAGCGATGTGAAGGTAAAACCTAAAAGGTTGAAGTGCAGCCGCGGGGAGATTAGGTGAAAAAGCACAGCGAAAGTGCTGTGAAGACAAAACCTTAAAAAAAAGGTCCACAAACACGGATGAAAGCAGTACTTGGGCCATGGGACACTGATAAGAAAAAGCACACAAAGCACAACAGGAAATACTGTGCAACAACCCATAAAATGGAGGAAAGGTTAGTGGCAAGCACGCAAACTAATGAAAAGCAAGTTGGGATGTAAGCCCCTTTTAAGATTTATGTTAAATGCAATAGATTTGTGCAGGCGAAACCCCAAAAGGACCTGTTCACTCCTACTGATCATTACAGTGTATGCAGTCACCACTGTGCTCGTGCAGCGTAACTCCTGGTGAGACAGTTCCTTCCAGAGCTAAGAGGGTAGTGCTTTGAGCACTCCTCCTGCTCCAACCAGACTGCAATCTGTGAGACAGTGCTATGGCATGGTGCACACACATGATCCGTGTTTGCCTATGAAAACATAAATCAGCATCAGGGATCTAGACAACAGTACAGTTAGGCACTCGGGCAGGAGCACACGTCCTTTACCATGCCAAGGACTTTTACGTCCTAACAAAGCACTAGAGCCAAGGGACAGTCATGGTAAGTCATATTAATTAATGCCATAAGTTCAGATTTAAAACTTTCCTTAAAAAATATATAGATTTTCAAAATAACGTGTTCAAACTACAGTTTTCAAACCTAAAACCTAAAAACCAATGATTTTTAATCAATGATTTTTACCTTTTCAGAGTCTCTTTCTAGGTTTGGGCTGGGAAACCCATTTTGGGTAGTTGTGCGCATTATAAAAATAAATTAACATAACATAACATAACATAACTGTTTTCAGAGTGATTGTTTAAACTATTTGCCAAATATCTGATAAGTGATTAGTGGAGATCAGATATTTAACAGAGATTAGCATCATTACCAAATAAAATATATTGACTGTCGTTATCTCCTTGAAAGTAACCAAGTCAAAACGCTTGTAGTTGTGATGACATTTGCATCTTTCCCCCTGAAATCCGAAAAGAATAGCGTTTTTCTGCTAACATAAAAGTGGTCATAGTGACCTTGACCGTTTTTTGTTAGGATTTTCCTGATTGTACTGGAGACACAGAGATGCCTTTGCAGGATGTAATTAAAACGTTGGGTCCGCTCACACGTGACTGATATATATTGTATGCCAACCCCTTAACTTTCAGGACACTAAACATGCATATTTAAGTGGTGCAAGACGTAGATAGAAACAAGTAGTTCATCAAATTGAGACTTAATCCTGGATTCTTCTTTTCTTCATCTTTGTTTCCAATCTTTCTTTATTTTCAGAAAACTTGACTATATATAGAGAGAGACCATGTGTGTATTTGTATTCATTAGACTCAGTCATACTGTTGTATTATAATGTGTAGTGTACGTAATTATTTTAAGGGCATGTTTTAAGTGCTCGGTAATTGCAGTTTGAACGGTAACAGCGGTTATTGGATGAAGTTGTTAGTCGCTGAAAGCAGCCGAGATCTCCAGGTGAAATACTGGGAATAAACGTGCAGAAATCAGTGTAGAAATACCAATTCCTCAGTGCTTAATTCGAGCCGGGGGTTTCCAGCGCTTGGCAATGTCACTAAATTGTCAACACTAAACGCTTGTGACAGTCTGCCACAAGGTGTCGGTGTCTTGCTAATTTAGAGATGCCCATAACAACAGTAAATTATTAGTTCAATATCCATTAAGAATTACCATTACCTGCTGCCCAATTCATTTGTATAGCTTTGGGGGCCTGGAATAGTCAGAGTTGTCACACTTATAGAAATGTGATAGTTAGTACCCATGCTGTTCCTATTATTAGCAGCATGACAGGGGCAATGTGTGGTGCAAGCTGCAGTGACCTCCTGACGGAGTTCTTTACAAATTAAGCACTGCAATTCCCACTTATTATTCATCAAAAAACCATGAGCTGGATTATTCCCACCCTGGAGGTGCTGATGCTCTGAATTTAGTAAATCTGGAGGTGATCTGGGGGAAGAATATCAAATAGAAATCCAACCCAAATCATAATGGAGCCTTAAGTCAATGGGTTGGTTGTACAACCATCTCCACCTACTGCCATCTCACTCCATACATTCACTTTGTTATTTCAAGATGTGGTAAATTTGTTTTCACAATTCTTTTGAGGTCTAAGAGCCTGATGGACAACAGTTATATGGGTCCACTTATACTTGTATTTAAGTGATGTGTAGCCGCTTAACTATTCTGTATAACATGTAGATTTCTGTGGAAATGACTTGCGAGCCTACTGTTGGTCATCTGTGGATTAGCCTCATTATAATGCCAGCAGAGATCTGTAGTCAGTGCAATTCTGGGTGCAGTGCAATAAAGATTGATACAGGGTGGTTGGCTTGGCCCACCATCTTTGTTAAGTTTTTACTGCTGTGGATCATGCTGTGTTTGGCGGTTGTGCACATAGATTGTATTACAAAAAATTGGGTGGCCATTTTGACCATGTTCTCATTTGACCAGTTTCAGGAGAGGCATCTACACACCAAGTAAAAGCTTATTTCTCCACGCAATCACATCTTGGTTGTAGAAAATAGCTTGAAACAATAATTCTTTGCTACCAAACCTTATTTGATGTTGATCATGAGAAGTATCTCAACATAACTGCTGAGTAGAGTGTCAAAACCTGCACAGGAAACGGAGCAAAGGAAAATGTATGAAATCACTTTTGTTTTTATTGGCTGTGATTCCACTTGAAAAGAACATTGTAATATTTATCCATCATGCAGTGAAAGGTAGCAGGCAAATTACAAACAGAATATACATTCACAGTCTCTACTTCACCGTCTTCTTGCTGCTCGAAATGGTAGTGCATGCATCCAGAGACAGGACAGGAGCACCCAGTGGCGCGAAATGCGCCAGCGGTTAAGAAAAGTGCTCTGCATCTGCTTGTGCACAACAAGCATTTGTGAAAAGACAAGTATCCAAACATTTTACAGCACACAAAAAACATTTATCAGGGAAAGATTTAGAGAAAGTGAAAGGCAAGTGGAGAAAGAGGGGGTGGGAGAAATAGGAATAGACAACAAGACCTTGACAGACATTGCTGACACATAAAACATGACAACCAGCTCACCACAACAGGTTTATAACAACATTATAATATGACATAATATTTAGGCTGGTCAAAGAAAAGGCATGTTGAGCAGCTCTGGGATGTCCTAACTCTAGCATGGGTGTTGGATGGCAGGACCTAGCTTACATACAGTCGTATAAATGTAGACAGAGAAACTCCAAAGTGGGGCAGTGTGTGGTTGAGTCTCATGTGCACAGAGAAGCATTTATATTTAGTATTGCAGTCTGATTTCATATGGCTTTCACTAAAGATCAATGGAGGGTCATGATGGTCAATGGCAAATACATTTCTCCAGAAAAGCTGAAGCTGTTGAGTTTGTCTCTCTTATGCTTATCAAAGAGAGAGATTGCGATGCAGAGTGCTGCAGTCTTTGAATATGCTTAGGACTCGAACACCACGAGACATGGACATTCTCTGCAGCAATTATAAGAAAAAGTAAAACGATAACAAACAGAACACCTCATTTACCTGAGATTGAACAAATTGGCATATAAAGAAAGCTATGGTGGTTGGCCAAGAGAAATTGAGAATTAGAACGAAGAACCAGGTTCTCTTTGGTCTTGCTTCCAAACTTTTGGAGGAACGGATACCGTGCATTGTGGTATTTTACTGGAAAGTGGCCACACTGTTTTTCTGTTCCATTTAAGATTGTGATCTGGGCCATGAATTGCATTCCAAGATGGCTGACAATATGCACACTTAACAAAAACAGTGCTGTACCTCTCAGAGGTCGCTGCAACCTGCTTAGCAGAACAAGCATGTCTTAAGCGATATATTTAAACAGGCTATCCGACAACATCGTAAACGGAAGTCATCCATTTACAAGCAGCTTTTTTTATAACACAAATTATGACACGTGTTTTTAATTTTTTTTTTAAATCAGTCTAGAAATATCAATCAGTTTGGATGCTGAGATGAATGACAAACAAAGGTGTTTTTTTTCTATATTTCGTTTGAATTTAAAAACTTCCTTTTTCTACCAGGTGGATCAGCAATCTCATTGCTAATTTGATTTTTAGAACATTGATTTATTAATGGCAGAGGCGTATTACAAAATAACATTTCCTACGCCTAAAATAGCCATTTTTTAGAAATAAAACAGACTTTTTATTGGAATTTCTTAAGTAGTTTTTCTTCATTAAAATCTTGCTGTTGCCTTTTAAAACGTTGATAAGTTCAAAACAATGTACCATTCGTGGTGTTTTAGTATCACCATCTGAGGAAAGAAAAGAATAATGGTTTAGCCTGACTTGATGCCCTGAAATGACTCGTAGGGGCCTTCGACCTTTAGCCTGGTAACTCATTCTAACATTGTAGGAAACTGTCCACCCTAAGCACGATGTTATGTTTGACTCAGTAAACGCTCTTTCGACGCATTAAAAAACATGTGCTGTTTTTGTGCATTTGTGTCTTTCTGGAAGAAAATGATCACTATTATGTTCGAAAAATATAATTAGGACCTTTTTATAGAGCTGGGCAGTTGTTATTGAGAAGCACCAAAAGTACAATAATGACATTTCCTAAACCAGAAGAGGGTTCTTATTTAGGGAAGCAATCCAGAGTTTAGATTTGTGCGAAAAACAGGGGTCACAGCTGGCAGCTGCGCGTGCTCCTCCCAACTCATCATGAGATGAGGCGTCTGATAAATTCTAACTTGAGAATTGCAAAGGATGGTGTGTGCCTGGATACAGATTTCCAAACTGTGGTGCGGTTCGAATCCGCCACACACTGCAGCCAACTATAATTGAGCACACTTGCTAGGAGAGATCAGGCACAAAGTAAGTAAACAACCTTCATCGAATGTGTTTTGGAGGTGTACCAGCCCTGCAAAACACGCCCCAAATATTAAATGATTGGCAATGCAAAATAGCCCCTCCTCTTTTTATTTAAATACACTACTAAAAGGAGTCTGGCAACTGTTTGCCCATTAAAACTTGCCCTTACACACCAGGTTGTGCCAAATTTCACCACAGCAAATTCTAGTGCTGCAGGATCAAATATTAAGGAGTATGCCAAACATTAACCAATGCCCCGGGGACCTCTTTCCCCATGTGGAATATGCCTGGCGGATTTTATTTTAAGAACAAAAAGAAGAATAGGGATATTTCTTCAGGCTATATTTTTTTAGGCTTGAGGGGTTATGTTTTGGTGGATGTGGGACATCTGTTAAAATTGGTGGAGTTCATGTTTGTTGCTTTTAGAGAGTACACCTATGCTCTTGATTTAGAGTGTATACCCATACATACACTCTATAAAGTGTATAGATAGGTCCGCTGCCAATTTCTGACAGTTGCTAAACATCTGCCAAATTATAAAAAAAAACTCTATGTTTTTCTGTCTGTTTTGAAGATTGTTTCAATGGATACTTGAACAGAGGAATTTAACATGAAGTTTAATATTCCTGAATTTGAATTACACCACAGATTTATTTACTACGGGTCAAAGTCTCTTGGATCGAGGAAATGTTTTGCCACAAGTAAACAGTTTTCCATGAACTTCTAAGATATCAAACTATTTCAAAAATCTCAAACTGTCTTTCATAAGTTAGTCTCAATTTGCAGTCCGTACCCTAAGGTGTCTTAAAAGAAACAGCTTCTTCTACATCACATTACTTCATATCTTCTCACCACAAGAGCATGGCCTCGGCATGCAACAAAAAAACCCCTAAAGAACACTGTAAGTTATAACGTATGCCCGGAATCAAACGTACAAAAAGATACCTCAGATTCTAAAAATGAAGACTGAACAACTATTATTTTGGAAGATAAAACTCTGATGTGTGCATATAGATACTCTTTAAATATCGCTACAATAAGGAGACCTCTTACAAATATGTGTAGAGTAATAGATCTTTTGTATTCAAGGAGATTACCTGGTGACATCAAGTAAAGTGTAAGTTGGACTTTTATATTTTTGGTTATCCTGCCAGCATAGTTTATATTGTGTGAATGATTTATCACGAGATGTGAGTTTCTGCAGCAAAAGCCTCAATGCCCTACCATTCAGCACAAGAGCAAGCAATAACAAAGACAAGCAAAACATCAAAATTTGGCATTTTGAAAATATTGAAACAAATTATTACTGAATCTAGTTCAAAAAGTAATATGTTGGCGGTGAATTCCTCATTGAAATTGAAAATTTTTCATTATGATACAGTGCTTTTCCTAATCTAATGAAGGGCTTTTCCTAAACAAGAATCCTAGAATTTTAATTCTAATTTTACTTAGGTGAGATAAGAGAGCTATACGCAGTTTGTCAAGTGTCCAGTACATATCTTTCAAATGACAGAAGGAGGTAAAGTTTTAAGATGAGGAGCTGTCTTCGTTTTAGCTGACCTATATGTCATGATGGTAAAATTACACCTCTGGATATTTTTTGATTGCTTTTCAATCAATTTCATGGCAAATGTTTGGCATGAGGTCGCCTGTGGATATTCAGTCCAACATCAAATGCAATTCTAAAAGATCCAGACATATTTGTTAGTTTTGGTTGCTTTCCAATGTGTAAAACTAAATCATATATTGAATTTATTTCAATACATTAGACGGATACTTTTGTCTGCTAACTTCGTGATTTAATATCTCTAAGGGTCTCTTCAGAAGGAAGTTGATATTACATGTGAAATGGGATGATCTAAGGAAAGGAAGATTGAAAGGGGTGGTGGTTCATTGAAGAAGATTGAATGGTAACAGCTTCTTCTGTGTGCGTGCATATGGGCCCAGAAGGGAGGTGAGAACAGTTTCATTAACTTACCTCCCATGTTTCTATCTTAGGTAATGAGAAATATGGTAGTCACAACAACAACTGAATTTTCAGTTCTTCCACTGGTCTCCGATCCAGTCAGGAAACAAAAGTTTCACATGGTTCAAGTTCCAAAATTATCTCTCTTTTTTCATGAGCATGATGTGTAACCACTGATACATTTCCACAACAAGGTGGAGAGAAGCAGGGATGGCAAATGCATTCAAGAGCAAACAACCAGAGAGGCCAACCAAGTTATAAAATAAAAACAACATAAATAACCGAAAAACAACATTTTAAAAAAACATTCAGCTCACTCTGAGTGAATACTCTTCCTCGTTTTGGAATGGAAACAAACATGAAGTTGTCCCTTTTCTCTGTTAACACTGTACACAATTGCCTTATTTTATATACTTAGTACTATGGCTTATAATTAAAGTTGTGTAGAACGCAGCTCGGTATCTTGACATCCATTCAAAGGTGTCTACTTTTATGTTACTATGTACAAAAGGAATTGATGACATCAAGGGGGTCTATAGTGAGCAAAGAGAGGGCCGGGGCAGGTGGAAGGGAGGGTGAGTGTGGCAATATTGGGGTTCCCCATCCTTTGATGGGAAACCCATTGCTTTACTGTTCATGACACAAACAGTCTCGCAGTCCACTGTGATTCACTTCTTGAACATGTCTTGAAGAGGTCCAGGTAGATATTTAATGACTGTGTCCAGAATGCTCTCTTCTTCCTCCTCATCTTCATCTCCGCAGCCGGCTGGGATGGCCTTCTTTGGACGCGTCAAGCTTCCCTCAGCAGTGGCTTCCATCGCAGCCTGGGCTTCTGCTTCCTTTTCCTCCTTCTTCTTGATGCCGTACTGTTGAGAGAGGGAGAGAAAAATGGGGAGTCACTAACTGTTCCTATTTCGACAAAGTACTTAGTTTTCCCAAAGGAGTAAACTGCACCAACTTTCCAAAGAAAAAGTTGTCTCAACCACACAATAAGTACAAATATACAATGAGATTCTGCTTGATTCAAATGCACAGTTGAGCAGTTCAGAAACCATGTGGAGATACACTGCTAGTCCCTTTTTTTACCAGTCCCCTTCCTTATTTTGATCGATCTCTCTGTGACTGTTTTAAGACCATATTATGCTCTCTGTAGCTTTAAACTTGATACCTATCTGCTTGATGTTGCTGCTAACATGTTCTGTTGTAACCACGGCAACAGTCAGATGCCTACTACTGTGTAGGTTATTGGGATTAATACCATAGTATTAGCTTACCCATTACAACACTCTCATATGCATTCAGTATAAATTGAGTGAGCTGCTAAAATAAAAAACAGGTGGAATTACCTCTGATTGCTCACAGTAGGGAAGAGACTTCAAGGTGACCTTGACAGCAGCGACAGTAAGATAACTACTTACTGTCTACGATGTTTCTTATTCAGAATTATTTTTTTACGGTTCCCGGTTTTGTTGGGAGGGGGGTAATTAGTGGGTGGGAAAGGGAGTGGTAAAAATGTAATGTTATTTTGGAGGAAAAGTCTCCTTAGTTCTTCGTGAAACAATACATTTTTATTTCAATCATTTAAAATGGTATTGCAGTATCACATCTACTAAATTCTTTTTATTTATTTAGTGTTTTGTAAAGCACGAACATGACCCGTTAGGGTATCAGAGTGCTTTACAGCAGTAGCAAGTAATTAGAAGAATTAGCAAAAACAAGTTAGTAACAAAATGGAGCCTGCAAACAAGAGAAAACAGTGCAGGGAGAAACAGGCTAGACATAGGGAATAGGGGAGGCGAACAGGAGAACAGTTGGGGTGATAGCAGGAGGACAATGGCAAGAGCAGAGGGGGACTACAGGCAACAGCCTTTGCCCTTAAAGTGACAGTGAGGTGGAAAAGATTACAGAGTGGTTGGCAACGTCACTGAAAAAGGAGTCACGTGGTTTGCATATATGAGAGCAGAGTTGACAATCCCGGAAGAGTTCACGTACGAGATAAAGCAATTCGCTGGACTGCTGAAACTGCAGAAGCACTGAGAGAGATTAGGGTAGGAATTTGCCCATTAGGAAAGTCTTCACTTTCTTTATGAAACTTGATAGGGCAGGTATTCTTCTGATGTAAGGTGACAGTGAGTTCCAGGTTGTTGGGGTAGCCCCGGAGAAAGCGCTGTTGTATGTTTCTTCTTCCGGAAGAGGGATGGTTTCAACACAAAATCCCTGGCACACAGGGAGTGCCTGCCTCCTCCGGAAAATATGACTTTCTGAGCAAGGTACGCAGGAGACTTGGAGTCTACAGCTTTATGGGTGACACAGGCCAGTTTGAGTGGGATTCTGGTTTCGTACGACAGCCAATTCAGCTCCTTTAGGTGCAGTGAAATGTGATTGAATTTTTTTGACCCAATTAGGAGGCTTGCAGCTTCGTTAAGACAGGCTTCTAGGGGAGCTGTTGAGATCTTTGGTAGGCCAGATAAGGTTGAGCATCCGTATTCGATCTTAGAGATAACAAAAGCCTGAACTGCCATTATTAGGTCTGAAGTATCTAGGAAAGGTTTGAGATTTCTCAGGTAGCTCAGGTGAACCCTGGTATTTTTGGCCAGTATGTTTATGTAGGTTTCACATGTTCAGTTTTTTGTCCAGTGTGATTCCTAGTGATTTTGCTGAGTCCATTATGGTTGGGGTGCAGTTCAGCGCGGTGATCAAGTTGGTCCATTCAAGTATGCCAGGGGAGTTTTTTGGAGGGAAAATTAATACGAATTTGCTTTTTTGCGCCTTAATTTTGAGCTGGGTGCTAGCAGGCCCGTGAACAGTCTGTTTCCGGGCATCATTCACTATTTTGACCTCCTCTAGAGAAGAGATTTTTATGTAGATCTGTGGCATCTGCATACATGTGAAAAGAGATGTTGGTGATACTAAGAATTTCAGATAATGGTTTGAGATAGAGGTGAAAGAGAGTTGGAAAGAGAATTGATCGTAATCGGGAAAAGGGAGGATAGATTGCGATTAACTAAGAATCTCTTGGAGCAGTTCTGTAAGAAGGATTTGAACCACTCGAGAACGGTTCCCCCTAGACCGATCCTGAATTTCAGATGTTCTAGTAGCTTTTCATGGTTGACTGTGTTGAATGCCGATGAAAGATCCAACAGAATTAAGAGACATGTTTTGTCTTGGTCTAGGGCATGGAGGGCAACATCTACTATGTGGAAAACAGTAGTTTCAGTACTGTGATCTGGTCTGAAACCAGATTGGCACTCATTCAGCAAGTTGAAAGCGGAGATGTGTAGGCTAAGGTTGAGCATCCATATTAGATCCTAGAGATAACTAAAGCCCAAACTGCCATTCTTAGGTCTGAAGTATCTAGGAAAGGTTTGAGATTTCTCAGGTAGCTCAGGTGAAACCTGGCATTTTTGGCCAGTGTGTTTGTGTGGGTTCACATGTTAAGGTTTTTGTCCAGTGTTATTCCTAGTGATTTGGCTGAGTTCATTATGGTTGGGGTGCAGTTCAACGCGGTGATCAAGTTGGTCCATTCAAGTATGCCAGAGGAGTTTTTTGGAGGGGAAATTATTAAGAATTTGCCTTTTGCGCCTTAAGTTTGAGCTGGGTGCTAGCAAGCCCGTGACCAGTCTGTTTCAGAGCATCATTCATTACTTTGACCTCCTCTAGAGAAGAGATTTTAATGTAGATCTGTGCCATCTGCATACATGTGAAAAGAGATGTTGGTGATACGAAGAATTTCAGCTAATGGTTCGAGATAGAGGTGAAAGAGAGTTGGAAAGAGAATTGATCGTAATCGGGAAATGGGAGGATAGATTGCGATTAACTAAGAATCTCATGGAGCAGTTCTGTAAGAAGGATTTGAACCATTTGAGACTGGTTCCCCCGAGACCCATCCTGAATTCCAGATGTTCTAGTAGCTTTTCATGGTTGACCGTGTCAAACGCCGATGAAAGATCCAACAGAATTAAGAGATATGTTTTGTCTTGGTCTAGGGCTTGGAGGGCATCATCTACTATGTGGAGAACAGTAGTTTTAGTACTGTGATCTGGTCTGAAACCAGATTGGCACTCATGTAGCAAGTTGAAAGCGGCGATGTGTAGGCTAAGTTGTTGTTGCACACATTTGCCAAGTAGTTTTGCAAGTAGAGGAATGTTAGATATTGGTCTGAAATTGTCTGGTTCAGCACGGTTTAGCGAGGTTTTTTTTAGAATAGGGATGACTTGTCCAGTTTTTAATGAGTCTGGTATAGACCTTGCATTGGGGAAGCATTTATTAGTGCAGTCCAGATGGGTATGATGAAATGGTTGGCTGCAGAGTAGCAGCTGGATGGAAGCGGGTCATTGAAGTGATTGTTTGGTTTAAATACTGATATTGAATAAATGGGCACACATTAGCTCCTTTGAATGAGCAAAGATTCCCACAGTCACAAAATATGTTGTGAACTTTGAAAGTCAAAATCAGATGCTTAATGCATTATCCTATAGTGACAAACAGCACTGACATTCACCAGTCATAGCTAATTGAGCTAGCTATACCTTGAGCCTCTGCCATGCTGTGCTTATGACCTCACATATTACATCTCTTACGACATGTCCAATGCTATCCTTGACTAATGACATCTCAAATGACATCATTGATGGCATCGCTGATGACATCACTGATTACATCATCCAACAAATGTGCCAGTTTAGTATACATTAATCGTACTGGAAGGTATTCAGCAAGATACATCTAGTACTGATTTTCTATGGCGTCTTTACTGCTAATGGGTGTAAGCTTTGGCAACAAGCTTGGTCTCCTAATGGGTCTTGCATGTGTAAAAGGAGTAAGCTCTCCATGAATGGTTGTGCACAGGGCAATCACAGTACACAGCAGAGACTTGCAGACACAAGAGTTTGGCTCTCTGTAAAAGCTTTTCTGCTGGGCAAAAGTTGAACATAGCAGCTGCTTACTCTCCTGAGGGGCCTTGATTGTCTGGAGGGAGTGAGCTCTGCATGAGAATTTGTGCATTTCAATCAATCAATTAGGGGTTTATAGAGTGCAGCTACTCACATGAAGGAGTCTCAAGGCTCTGAGGGGTGAGTAGAGGGGGCGTGCAGCTCCTGGAAGTTCACAGTGTTTCGTCATAGAACCAGGTTTGAGGTCTTTCAGGAACTTGAAGAGTGTTGGTGTCTGTCGGAGGTGGAGAGTGTTGGCTGCGAGAAAGGAGAAGGAGCGACCTCCTGTCTGTTCTGGTCTTCTTGATGCGCGATATCGCTGCAAGGGAGAGCTGGGCTGAGCAGAGGGATCTTTGGTGTGTATAAAACGAGAGGCAGGTCCGGAGTTGCAGAGGGTTTTGAGGACGTGGGTGAGAATTTTGAAGGTGATTCTCTTTTTGACGGGGAGCCAGTGTAGTTCCTGCATGTTTTGGGTGAAGTGGCAGTGGCATGGTAGGTTGAGGACTAGTCTGGCGGAGGAGTTCTGGACGTTCTGGAGTTTGCAGGTGAGGTTCTTGTTGATCCCGGCATAGAGTGCGTTGCCGTAGTCCAGTCTGCTGGTGATAAGGGCGTGGGTGACAGTTTTCCTGTGTTCGAGGGGAATCCAGTTGAAGGTCTTTCATTCGAGATGGAGGGTGTGGAAACAGGAGGAGGTGACAGCGTTGATTTGGCGGTTCATTTTGAGTTTGGAGTCCATGATAATTCTGAGGTTGCGTGCGTGGTCAGTGGGGGAGGGAGGGTTCCCAAGGGCAATGGTCACCAAGTGTTGTTCCAGGCGGTGGGGTGTGGGCCCATAAAGAGTAACTCGGTTTTGTCCTCGTTTAGTTGTAGGCAGCTCTTTTTCATCCACCTGGAGACTGTTTCCATTCCTTCTTGGAAGTTGTGTTTGGAGATGGTGGGTTTGTTAGATAGGGAGAGGATGAGTTGAGTGTCGCCTGCATACGATACGATGTTGAGCCTGTGTGATATTATGATGGATGTGAGTGGGCCATGTAGACGTTGAACAGGGTGGGGCTCATGGAGGAGTCAAGACTGTATGCACCAGGTACTTTCCCTCCTATGTGTGCTTCATTGCCCATAAGAGGTCAACTATCTGCAAAGTCTTCGGTACATGGTGAAGGCTGTGCGTAGTAGGGCCTTCACCTCCCGAGGGTCCTTAAGTGTCTACAGGAAGTAGGCTTTCTGTGCCGGGTGTCTACCCATGGAGAAGACTGTTTGCAATAGATACTTTCCTATCTATATCTGGTTCATTTCCCATGAGAGGTTGGCTCTTCTCAAATGGTTTGGAACAGGACAACGGCTGTGCATAGTAGGTGCTTATCCATGTAATGGGGTAATGAGGTTTGGGTGTCTTGAGGTAGTGGGTTCTTCATGGAGAGTTGTTCATAGGGCAAAACCTGTGTGTAGTCGGGGTTTGTCTACCCATGTCTGGTTGATTACACACATGAGGTCGTCTATCCACAAAGGGTTTAGTACAGGACAAAGACTGTGTGTAGGAGGAGCTTGGTTCAAATTAGGAGGCTTGTGTGTCTGAAGGGAAATTTTTGCATTACATGATTCTACTCTATTTAGTACTTACTTTCAAATCTGAAGTGCTCTACTGGCTTATAGAGTGATTTGAACAGTAGTTTGGGTGATGTCATCAATGATGTCATTTAATATGTCATAAGTAATGTAGTATGCAATTTCATAAGCAGTGTGTGGCAGGACGGATGTTTTAGTTAGCTCAGTAAACCTTAGTTAGTCAATTTCAGTGTTTATTTTTAAAACAATAGTGTTTACTTTATTACGAAGCCTAACTATAACATCACTTTAACGTTTTTTTTTTTAAGGGAATTACTATTTTCATTTACCATAAATTAAGATCTTATTGCCTTACCTAACTATGATGTCACTTTAACCTTTTTTCAGTGAATTTGAATTTTTTGTAAATCATATTTAAGAAACTACCTCACTGAGCATACATTTTGAGCAAGCACAGAAGAGTGCTGGACGCGAGGCCTGGCCCAACCTACCAAGAGCAGAGCCCCAGAGCAGGGTGAGCAATTGGGGAGGTGGTCCCAAGGGGATGCTCTGGATTGGCTGGCCGCAAAATGTGCAACACATTGTAACACCCACTACAGGACTCGGAGTAATGGTCCCCATTAAAATGCATTATAGTGAAAGTTTTTTAGGGTCACAAGCGAACTCATATAAAGAGTAATAACTGGTTCTCGAAACAATATAAATCATTTTTTGTTAGTATCATTCTAATTTTAGGAATTCAGGTGGCTTCTCAGGTGATTTTACCCTTTGAAAAATGCTGCCACACCCACTGACAACTGATGGACCAAGATTGACGGAAAACTATATTCTCCCATAATTTTCTCTTAGGGGTTATAGAAGGTGCTCAAGAAACTAAAATGAGAACATATTTTCCGCAAGTTCACGCTATCTTCCTCAGCCACCAGAGAATACAATCTGATATTCTAAGTAACACTTGTTCTTTCAACAGTTGCAGTAATTCAGTTGATTCTCTAGTGTTCTACTGTAGCTTTATCACCACATTCTAATGAACAACTAGATTACTAGCATTCTGTATTCATGACTACAGTATGACACACAGGAATGCCATCATGTTAGAATTAAAGCTGCAAAACTTAAAGCATTTCCTTTAAAAGTGGGAATAAATGGTTCATTTTATCATACAAATTATATTTAGTGCTCACAATTTCTATTAGTTCTCAAATATTTTTCCCATCTACATCAGTAAATCATTCTGACTTGGAGACAAAAACAAGTACGCTGAACATCAGAAGCAGTCTCTC